>NC_091698.1:103490000-104760833 GCF_041296265.1 Equus caballus
ACCAGCCTTGCATACCTGTTGGAGTTGATTTGCTAGTATTCTGTGGAGAATTTCTGTATCCATGTTCATTTTGGTCTGTAGCTTTCCTTACTTGTAATGCCTTTATCTGGTTTTGGTATTAGGTTAATGCTGGCCTCATAAAACAAGGTAGGATGGGTCCCTTCCATTTCTATTTTCTAGAAAAGATTATAGAGAATTGATATAATTTCTTCTTTAAATGTTTGGTAGAATTCACAGTGAAGCCTTCTTGGCCAGGTGCTTTCCTTTTTTGGAAAGTTATTTATTATTGATTTAATTTCTTTAATATATGTAAGCCCTTTTAGAATATCTATGTCTCCTTGTGTAAGTCCTGGTAGTTTATGTCCATTTCAGTTGGAATTGGTCCAATTTATCTTAGTTATCAATCTTTTATGCATAGACCTGTTCATAATATTATGTTATTATTCTTTTAGTGTCCATGGGATTATTAGTGATGGCCCCTCTTTCTTTCTTTTCTAATATTAGCAATTTGTGGGGTTTTTTTCTTGGTTAGTCTGGCTAGAGGTTTATCAATTTGACTGAACTATTCCACCAACTAACTTTTGATGTTATTAATTTTTCTCTGTTTCCTGTTTTCAATTTCATTGATTTCTCCTCTAATTTTTATTAGTTCTTTTCTTCTACTTACTTTAGTCTTAAATTACTCTTATTTCTACAGTTTTCCAAAGTGGAAGCTAAGATTATTTGTATTTCAATATTTTCCTTTTCTAAATTATGTATTCAATGCTATAAATTTCCTTCTAGACACTACTTTCACTGCATCTGACAAATTTTTACAAATGCGTTTTTGTTTTCCTTAGGCTCTAATTTTTTATTAATTTCTCTTAGGATATCTTTGGCTCGTGTTATTATAGAAGTGCTTCGTTTAATCTCCTAATATTTGGGATTTTCTAGCTATCTTTCTGTTATTGATCTCCAGCTTAACTCCCAAATTTTCCTATTTTGTATGAGTTCTACTCTTTTAAATTTGTTAAAGCGTGCTTTATGGCCCAGTAGTGGTCTTCCTCGGTGAATGTTCCATGTGAGCTTGAGAGATTATGTACTCTGCTGTTCTTACATGAGGTGATCTATAGATATCGATTAGATCAAGTTGATTAATGATGCTGTTTAGTTCAACTAAATCCTTATGGATTTTCTGCCTACCGCAAGTATCAGTTCCTGAATAAGAGTGCTGAAGTCTCTAAATATCTTAGTGATTTGTCCATTTTTTCTTGCAGCTCTCAGTTTTTGTCTCATATATTTTAATTCTCTGCTTTTAGGTGCATACATGCTGAGGATTGATATGCCTTTTTGAGGAACTGAACCCTTTATTATTATTGAATGCCTTTCTTTATCCCTATAATTTTTCTTCTTATGAAATCTAATTTGTCTGAAATTCATACAGTTATTCCAAATTTCTTTTAATTAGGGTTTTCAAGATATATCTTTTTCCATCTCTTTTCTTTATCCTATCTATGTCTTTATATTTAAAGTAGGTCTCTCATAGACAACATATGGTTGGGTCTAGTATTTTTATCTATTCTGACAATCTGTATTTTTTAATGGTGTATTTACATCATTCATATTTAAAGTGATTATTGATATAGTTGGATTAATATCTATCATTTTGTAATTGTTTTCTATCTGGTGCACTTGTTCTTTGTTTCTTTCCTTTAAAAAAATCTTTCGTTGGAAGATCCAAGATGGCGCCGTGAGTAGTCCTCTTTGTCTCTCCCCCTTCGAGTCTACAATTATTTGGACACTTATCGCTTGACAAAGGATATCCAGACAGCATCTCAGGACGTCTGAGATACCCACGCGACTATACATCGGAAGGCAGACGGACTTTCCTCCGGGAGGATGTGGAAATAGGTGAAAACTCTCCGACCCCGACGAGCAGCCTAGTACCCGCAAGCGGCTTTCTTCCAACAGACGCCCCCAGAGGATCTACACACATCTAGGGCAGGAGCGAGCACACAACAGAGGAGCGACAGTGGAAACAGGTGACCAGAACCCTACCTAAACCCCCCGCAATTACTCCTAAACGCAGAGGGAAACTTTGGAGTTGCACACTTGAGCCCGCGGGGAGAGTCTCTCCTCGCCATTGGTGGGGAGACCCTGCCTGGTGTTCGCGGCGCCCGGAGGGTCCCAGAGAGAGTTGCTGAGGGTACTGAGGTCTCCCAGCTGCCGTTGCCCGCCCTGTGGGAGTAGGGATTGCCGGAGATCTCGGAGAGGACCGGGGCTGGGGGAAGTGTCAAAGGCCGGCTCTGTGACCTGGACGGGAAGCGCTGGAGTTCCGTCCGGGCAGCAGACAAAACTCTCTGTCTGCCATTAGCAGAGGGGCCACGCCCAGCATTCACGGCTCCGGGAGAGGCCCGGAGAGAATCCCAGAGGGCGGGGCGACCCCCAGCTGCCGTTGCCCGCCCCGTGGGACTAGGGATAGCTGGAGATCTCGGAGAGGACTGGGGCTGGGGGGAGTTCCAGAGACCCAACTTTGTAGCCTAGGGGGAAACCCTACAGGCTCACAGCAGCCTTAGGGAAAGCCTCTGCACAGCACCAGTAGAAGGCACCCAGCCGCCAGCCACAAGGCTGGAAGACCCCAGGGCAAAAGCAGCATAACTAGGTGAACTAACCACAGACTGTAGAAGATGCCAATAGCTCTCCTGCGACCCATAGAGGACAAGTGAGATTTTGTGGGTGCTGACAGCAACGGAGTGACAAATATAAGTGATCCCACCCCTGGCCGCTGGAAAAGCCCATAACACCATTGCAGACCTCAAGGAGAGAGCACATCTGGGTGGGCTGCAACAGTAGGCACCAGCAGCCTGAAGCCCCCCTGTGATGGCCCCCACGGCAGAGGAGGGAATCCAAAGGGCCACTGTGGCTACGAGGAGGGGCCCAGGCCCAGTTAGCAACTGCAGACAGGGTTCCTGGTTGGTGCAGTATAAACAGCTGCTCCCCCACCGCAGCAGCAGAAACAAGTGAAAGGAGCAACTAAACTCTATCTCCATGCGGAGGCACAAATCAACAACATCAAGCAATATGAAAAAATACATTAAATCTCCAGAACAGAAAGAAAGTAACAAATACACAGAAAACAATCCCAAAGAAAATGAGATATATAACCTAAATGATGATGACTTCAGAACAGCCATCGTTAAAATTCTCAATGAGTTAAGAGAGAATTCTGACCGACAACTCAATGAGTTCAGGAGCTATGTCACAAAAGAGTTTGATACGATAAAGAAGAACCAAACAGAAATATTGGAAATGAAGAACACAATAGAGGAGATTAAGAAAAATCTAGATGCTCTGAACAGTAGGGCCGATAATATGGAGGAAAGAATTAGCAATTTGGAAGATGGCAATATAGAATTGCTGCAGGCAGAGGAGGAGAGAGAAGCAAGACTAAAAAGAAATGAAGAAACTCTCCGAGAATTATCAGACACAATTAGGAGATGCAACGTAAGGATTATAGGTATACCAGAGGGAGAAGAGAAGGAGAAAGGGGCAGAAAGCCTATTCAAAGAAATAATGGCTGAGAACTTCCCAAATCTGGTGAGAGAGATGGATCTTCAGGTGACAGAAGCCAATAGATCTCCAAACTTTATCAATGCAAGAAGACCAACTCCACGGCATATAGTAGTGAAGCTAGCAAAAGTCAACGACAAGGAGAAAATACTAAGGACAGCCAGGCAAAAGAAACTAACCTACAAAGGAACCCCCATCAGGCTATCAGCAGATTTCTCAGCAGAAACTTTACAGGCTAGAAGAGAGTGGAATGATATATTCAAAAATCTGAAGGACAAAAATCTACAGCCGAGAATTCTCTACCCAGCGAAAATATCCTTCAAATACGATGGAGAAATAAAAACTTTCCCAGATAGACAAAAATTAAGGGAGTTCATTGCCACAAAACCTCCTCTTCAGGAAATCCTCAGGAAAACCCTCATTCCTGAAAAATCCAAAAAAGGAAAGGGGCTACAAAACCAAGAGCAGAGGAGATAAGTACAAGGACAACAACAGAGAGTAGCAGCTCTACATCAGAACAGATTAAACCATGGGACGAGAAACAAAGGAAACTGAAGAAAAGCGGAAAACAAGACACAAAATGGTAGTGGTAGGCCCCCACGTCTCAATAATCATGCTAAATGTAAATGGATTGAACTCCCCAGTCAAAAGACACAGAGTGGCAGGATGGATCAAAGAACAAGATCCAACAATATGCTGCCTCCAGGAAACACACCTCAGCCCCAAAGACAAACACAGACTCAGAGTGAAGGGATGGAGAACAATACTCCAAGCTAATAATGAACAAAAGAAAGCAGGTGTCGCTATACTAATATCAGACAAGGTAGATTTCAAAGCAAAACAGATAAAGAAAGACAAAGAGGGACAGTATATAATGATAAAAGGGACTCTCCACCAAGAAGACATAACTCTTATAAATATATACGCACCCAACACAGGAGCACCAAAATTTGTAAAGCAACTCTTAATAGAACTAAAAGAAGACATCAACAACAATACAATAATAGTAGGGGACCTCAACACACCATTAACACCAATGGACAGAACATCCAGACAGAAAATCAACAAGGAAATAATAGAATTAAATGAAAAATTAGACCAGATGGACTTAATAGATATATATAGAACATTTCATCCAAAAACAGCAGGTTACACATTCTTCTCAAGTGCACATGGAACATTCTCAAGGGTTGACCATATTTTGGGAACCAAAGCCAACATCAATAAATACAAGAGAGTTGAAATAATATCAAGCATCTTTTCTGATCATAATGCTATTAAACTAGAAATCAACTACAAGAAAAAAGCAGAGAAAGGTGCAAAAATGTGGAGACTAAACAACACGCTTCTCAACAAACAATGGATCATTGAAGAAATTAAAGAAGAAATCAAATTTTATCTGGAGACTAATGAAAATGAGAACACGACATACCAAATCATTTGGGATGCAGCAAAAGCAGTCCTAAGAGGGAAATTCATCGCAATACAGGCTCACCTCACTAAACAAGAAAAAGCTCACATAAGCAACCTCAAACGACACCTAACAGAACTAGAAAAAGAAGAACAAACAAAGCCCAGAGTCAGTAGAAGGAGGGAAATAATAAAAACAAGAGCAGAAATAAATGATATTGAAACAAAAAAGACAATAGAAAGGATCAATGAAACGAAGAGTTGGTTCTTCGAAAGAATTAACAAAATTGACAAACCCCTAGCCAGACTCACCAAGAAAAGAAGAGAGAAATCGCAAATTAATAAAATTAGGAATGACAGAGGAGAAATCACAACAGATACCAATGAAATACAAGAGATCATAAGAGAATACCATGAAAAACTATATGCCAACAAATTGAACAATCTGGAAGAAATGGACAAATTCCTAGACTCCTACAATCTCCCCAAACTGAATCAGGAAGAAATGGAGAATCTGAATAGGCCAATCACAAGTAAGGAAATAAAAACGGTAATCAAAAACCTCCCCAAAAGTAAGAGTCCAGGACCAGACGGCTTCTCTGGAGAATTCTACCAAACATTCAAAGAAGACTTAATACCTATTCTCCTCAAACTGTTCCAGAAAATTGAGAAAGATGGAGAACTCCCCAACACATTCTATGAAGCCAACATCACTCTGATCCCCAAACCTGACAAGGACAACACAAAGAAGGAGAACTACAGGTCGATATCCTGATGAACATAGATGCAAAAATCCTCAACAAAATTTTGGCAAACCGATTACAGCAATACATCAAAAAGATTATACACCATGATCAAGTGGGATTTATACCAGGGACACAGGGATGGTTCAACATCTGCAAGTCAATCAACGTGATACACTACATCAACAAAATGAAAAACAAAAACCACATGATCATCTCAATAGATGCAGAGAAAGCATTCGACAAGATCCAACACCCATTTATGATGAAAACCCTCAGTAAAATGGGTATAGAAGGAAAGTACCTCAACATAATAAAGGCCATATATGATAGACCCACAGCCAACATCATACTCAATGGACAAAAACTGAAAGCCATCCCTCTGAGGACAGGAACAAGACAAGGGTGCCCACTTTCACCACTCCTATTCAACATAGTACTGGAGGTGCTGGCCAGAGCAATTTGGCAGGAAAAAGAAATAAAAGGAATCCAAATAGGTAACGAAGAAGTAAAACTCTCGTTGCTTGCAGACGACATGATCTTATATATAGAAAACCCCAAAGAATCCACAGAAAAACTATTAGAAATAATCAACAACTACAGCAAAGTAGCAGGGTATAAAATTAACGTGCATAAATCAGTAGCATTTCTATACACTAACAATGAACTAACAGAAAAAGAACTCAAGAACTCAATCCCATTCACAATCGCAACGAAAAGAATAAAATACCTTGGGATAAACTTAACCAAGGAAGTGAAGGATCTATACAATGAAAACTACAAGACTTTCTTGAAAGAAATTGACGATGACATAAAGAGATGGAAAGACATTCCATGCACATGGATTGGAAGAATAAACATAGTTAAAATGTCCATACTACCTAAAGCAATATACAGATTCAATGCTATCCCAATCAGAATCCCAAGAACATTCTTCACAGAAATTGAACAAACAATCCTAAAATTCATATGGGGCAACAAAAGACCGCGAATTGCTAAAGCAATCCTGAGCAAGAAAAACAAAGCCGGCGGAATCACAATCCCCGATTTCAAAACATACTACAAAGCTACAGTGATCAAAACAGCATGGTACTGGTACAAAAACAGGTCCACAGATCAATGGAACAGAATTGAAAGCCCAGAGATAAAACCACACATCTATGGACAGCTAATCTTCGACAAAGGAGCAGAGGGCCTACAATGGAGAAAAGAAAGTCTCTTCAACAAATGGTGTTGGGAAAACTGGACAGCCACATGTAAAAGAATGAAAATCAACCATTCTTTTTCACCATTCACTAAAATAAACTCAAAATGAATCAAAGACCTAAAGATTAGGCCTGAGACAATAAGTCTTTTGGAAGAGAATATAGGCAGTACACTCTTTGACATCAGTTTCAAAAGAATCTTTTCGGACACTGTAACTCCTCAGTTGAGGGAAACAATAGAAAGAATAAACAAATGGGACTTCATCAGACTAAAGAGCTTCTTCAAGGCAAGGGAAAACAGGATTGAAACAAAAAAACAGCTCACTAATTGGGAAAAAATATTTACAAGCCACTTATCCGACAAAGGGTTAATCTCCATAATATACAAAGAACTCACACTGCTTAACAACAAAAAAACAAACAACCCGATCAAAAAATGGGCAGAGGACATGAACAGACATTTCTCAAAAGAAGATATGAATATGGCCAATAGACACATGAAAAGATGTTCATCATCGCTAATCATCAGGGAAATGCAAATCAAAACTACACTAAGATATCACCTTACACCCGTTAGATTGGCAAAAACATCCAAAACCAAGAGTGACAAATGTTGGAGAGGTTGTGGAGAAAAAGGAACCCTCATATTGTTGGTGGGAATGCAAACTGGTACAGCCACTATGGAAAACAGTATGGAGATTTCTCAAAAAGTTAAAAATAGAAATACCCTATGACCCAGCCATCCCATTACTGGGTATCTATCCTAAGAACCTGATATCAGAAATCTCAAGAGTCCGTTGCACCCCTATGTTCATCGCAGCATTATTTACAATAGCCAAGACGTGGAACCAGCCTACATGCCCCAAAACTGATGATTGGATAAAGAAGATGTGGTATATATACACAATGGAATACTACTCAGCCATAAAAAAAGACAAAATTGGCCCATTCACAACAATGTGGATGGACCTCGAGGGTATTATGTTAAGCGAAATAAGCCAGTCAGAGAAAGACGAACTCTATATGACTCCACTCATAGGTGGAAATTAGTATATTGATAAGGAGATCTGATCGGTGGTTACCAGGGAAAAGGGGGGGTGAGGGGAGGGCACAGAGGGGGAAGTGGTGTACCCACAACATGACTAACAAAAATGTACAACTGAAATCTCACAAGGTTATAATCTATCATAACATTAATAAAAAAAAAATCTTTCCCTCTTTTTCTGCCTTTTCTGGTTTTAATTGAATTTTTTATATGATTGTATTCTTTCTCCTCTCCCAACATATCATTCATACTCTTTTTAATTGTGGTAGTATTTTCACTAGAGTTGGATATATGTAATTTCTAACTAAACAAACTCTACTTTCAACTAACACTATTTTAGTTCCTGTGTAATGCAGCTATCTTGTAACAGAGTATTCACAATTCCTCCCTCTGTCCCTTATGTCATTGCTGTTACTCATTTCATAAGCGCACATGCTATAATCACTGATACTTTATTGCTATTCTTACTTGGACAGTTATCTATTAGCTCAATAAGAATAAGAAAATATTTTATTTTACCTTCATTTGCTCTCTGATATTCTTCCTTTCTTTATGTAGATCTGAATTTCTGATCTATATTATTTTTCTTCTGACTGAAGAACTTTTTTTCTTTGCAGGGAAAGATTCACCCTGAGCTAACATCTATTGCCAACCTTCCTTTTGTTTCTTTTCTTCCCCAAGCCCCAGTGCACGGTTGTACATCCTAGCTGTAAGTTCTTCTAGTTCTCTGTGAGCTGCCTTCACAGCATGGCAGCCGACAAACTGACAGATGGGTGGTGTGATTCCAAAACTGGGCAACAAACTTGGTCCGCCATATTGGTGAGAGTGCTGAACTTTAATCACTAGTCCATCAAAGTGGGCTCTGAAGAAGTCCTTTTAGCTCTTTTTTGAGAGGGGGCCAGGCTAGTCTGCTAGTAATGAATTCCCTCAGTTTTGTTTATATGAGAAAGTATTTCTATTTCACTTTTGAAGGATAATTTTGTTTGATATGAAATTGTTGGTAGAGTCTTTTTTCTTTCAACACTTTCAATATTTCTCTCCACTCTCTTCTTGCTTGTGTGTTTTCTGACAAGAAGTCTGATGCAATTCTTATTCTTGTTCTTCTGTAGGTAGGCTGATTTTTCACCCTGGCTTCTTTTGAAGATTTTCTGTTTGTCTTTGGTTTTCTGTAGTTTAAATGGGATATGCATAACTGTATGTGTTTTTTATTTCGGTATTTTTTTAGTGTTCTTAAGCTTTCTGAATCTGTGGTGGTTTAATGTATGTCATTAATTTAAAAAATCAGACATGACTTCAAATATTTTATAGCTTCATTTTTTCTTTCTTCTCCTTTTAATATTCTGTTTCCCATATGTTATATTTTTGAACTTGTCCCAAAGTTCTTGGATATTTTGTTCTGTTTTATTTTTTCAGGGTTTTTTTCTTTGCATTTTAGTTCGAGAAGTTTCTATTAACCCATCTTCAAGCTCACAGATCCATTCCTCAGCCATGTCTAGTCTATGGATGAGCCCAACAAAGGCATTCTTAAGTTCTATTCAGTATTTTTTGTTTTCAGTTTTTCCTTTTGACTTTTTAAAAATTTCTTTCTGCTTAACAATGCCCAACTGTTCTTATGTGTTAGCATTAGAGCCCTTAACTTATTTATCGGAGTATTTTTAAATTCCCTATCTGACTACCTAAAGTTGGCCAAACTACAAGGCTAAGGCACAGTCCTCTAGACTGCCAACTTAGCCCAAGACTTCTGACCCCATCTGTCAGGAGAGTCCAGTTTCAAAGCTAGAGGGAAGAGTTCACACAAAACCACCTTCTACTTCTGACACGTACTGTAAGTTCCAGGTTTTTCCAAAATCACCCTCCACTTCGACAATTCCCTAGAAACACTTACAGAACTCATGGAAAGCTATTGTGTTCACAGATAAGGTAATTATAAGGCAAGGCTACAAATTAGAACCAGCCAAAAGGAGGAGTACATAGGTTAGAGTCCAGGAGGGTTCCTAACACAACGTTTCCATTGTCCTCAGGGCTCATTCCCCTCCTGGCATCCATGTGTGACAATACACATAGGCATGGAGTATTGTCAATCTGGTTATCCACCCACTCTTCCCCAGAGGTCAAGCTGATACCCTGTGGTCTGAGAGACTTGGCATGATTCACCTTATTGGAATAATCAATCAGGTGTGGTCTGAGGGGCTCACCATGAATAACAAAGACACTTCTGTCTCTCAGAACTCCCAAGGGCTTAGAAGTAGTTGAGGACAAAGACAAGACCTCCGTGTGAGCAAGGCCAAACCTTCACTATACACCAATAACCCAAAATCTGTGTTAAACCTGAGTCAGCTTCCCGTACTTGCTTTATGTCTTCAGACTGAGTTTTTTCAGTTTCCTTGTTTTTGTCTCCACTGTTGCTTAGAGTTTCCTAAGAGTTCCTTCAAGATAGACTCAATGTCTTGCAGCTCCTTCTGCTGTAATCCACTACTATTTTATTGCAGCTGTGTTAATACAGTGTGACGGTATGTGGGGGAAGGAGGGCAGGTGCATTCTATTGTCTTGCGATTAAGTCTAAGTCTGTTAGGGAGCCTGTATCCCTGCGCTGAGATCTCTAGGAGAGTTTCTTAACCCTCTTTGCCTCCCCTTCTGTGATACAGGAAGCCTAGAGGAGCTGGAGTTGGATGATTGCCCTTCCTCTGGTTCCTAAAGATTTGGTAATGTCTTTTCCCTTGGAGAGTATGCCTTTGTTATGGATAATGCTCTAGGAGTTTTTCAAAATGTTTACTTTTCTCCTCCCCGTGCCATAGACAAGAGGGGATTTTTCTTAGGTCCTGCTTAGATCATAACCATAAGAACCTGGTGGAGTTCCTGGAAGTAAAACCCAGGAAAGTGTGGATGTCCTCCTAAGACTTGGCCTCCAGGGGTTTTCACTCTCAAGTTAACCCATGCTCAGCTTCCAGCAGTTTCTCAAAATTACCACTGAAGTATTCCTATCAGTTTATGGTTTCAGCGACTCCGGCTCCTGATAAACTAATCTCGGCTGAAATTCTCTGTATTCACATGTCTGTCCAGATTTCAAGGTGACTGTTTGCCCTGTGACCCCACTTCTCTGATGGACTCAAGAAAAGTCACTAATTTTCAATTTGTTCAGCTTTTTTTCTTGTTGTAATGAAGACAGTGATGACTTCCAAGCTCTTTATATGTTGGAGATAACTCTGCTTTGATTTCCTTAAAATTCTTTAAAAGATAAGTAAAACTGAGGTTATTTTGTTATCTGTTGCCCTTACTTTAAACTGGACGCGCAGATATGAATCTTCACTTCGCAGAATATTTCCATACCTTTGGCTCCCCCTTCACCTACTATTTAGCCTTTTACATTTATGTGGAGCCTCCACTACCCTCATGTATTTCTAAGTATCCAATTTTAGTGATACATCGTCGTTAAATACAAGCATGGGCTTTATAGTCCAATGCACCTGGGTTAGAGCCCTATCCATACCTTTCATGAGCTGTTTATTTTCTAAATAGGTAAGTAGGCCACCTGCAAATAAGGGAGAGTTTTACTTCTCTCCTTTCAATCTATATCTTTTTATTTTTCTTGCCTTATTGCACTTGCTACATACAACCTCTAGTGTAACATTGCATATAAGTGGTGATAGAGAATATCCTTATCTTGTTCCAGATCTTAAGGAAGAAGCATTCAGTTTTTTAATATTACGTATCTGTTTAGCTATAAAATTTTAATAGGTATTCTCTATTAAGTTAAAGAAGTTTCTTCTATTCCCAGTGCTAAGGATTTTTATCAGGAATGGATATTGGATTTTGTTAAATGATTTGTTCTGTATCTAATGAGATCATTGCTTTCCTTTTCCTTTTTTAGTTTGTTAATATGGTGAATCATATTAATTGATTTATAAATGTTAAATTAACTGAATTTATGGGATAAATCTCACTTTGTAATGATGTATTATCATTTATATATTGTTGGATTTATATGTTGTTGGATTTTGGTAAAATTTGGTTCAGAATTATTTCATCTATGTTCATGAAGAAGATTGGTCGCTAGTTTTGTTTGGTTTCTTTTCTTCCTGGTACTCTCACTTTGCCTATTTTTTTTTTTTTTTTTTTTTTTTAGGAAGATTAGCCTTGAGCTAACATCTGCCACCAATCCTCCTCTTTTTGCTGTGGAAGATTGTCCTTGAGCCAACATCTATGCCCATCTTCCTCTACTTTATAAGTGGGATGCCTGCCACAGCATGGCTTGATAAGCGGTGCATAGGTCCACACCAGGGATCTGAACCGGCAAACCCTGGACCACTTAAGTAGAGCACACGAACTTAACCACTATATCACCAGGCCAGCTCCACACTTAGCCTATTTTGATATTTGAATAATCTGGACTCATAGAATGATTTGGGAAGTGTTTCCCGTTCTTCAATATTCTGGAAATATCTCTGTAGAGTGGTATTATTTCTTCCTTAAATGTTTGGTAGAATTAACAGTGATGGCATGTTCATATAGTTTTTATATAGGAAAGTTTCTTTAAGCGCAAATTCAGTTCAACTTCTTTAATAGATATAGGCTGTTCAGGTTTTCTATTTTTCTTAACCAAATTTTAACAGGTTATGTTTTTTAAGAAATGTGCCTATTTCATTCAAGTTATCACATCAATTGTCAAAAAGTTGTTCATAATATCCTTTTAATTATCCTTTAACTGTCCATAAAATATATATTGATGTCATCTCTCCACTTCTTGATACTGATAATTTGTGTCTTCTTTTCATCCTGGTCAGTCTTCCTAGAGGTTTTTCAATAATATTGATCTTCTCAATGAGCCAACTTTTTTTTTCATTGATTTTCTCTAAGTTTTTTTCTATTTTCAATCTTATTGATTTTTGCTGTGATCTTTCTTTCTTTTATTCTTATTGTTTTTGGTTTAATTTGATCTTCTTTTTCTAGTTTCTTGAAGGCTAGTGTAACCTTATTGATTTGATATGTTTGTTATATTCTAAAATAGCAATTTAGTGTTATAAATGTCCTTCTAAATATTGCTTTATTGACATGCCACAATGTTAATATGGTATGTTTTTGCTTTCATTCAATTAAAAATACTCTGTAATGTTCTTCTTGATTTCTTTGCTTACCAGTGCAGTCATTCAGCAGTGTATTATTTATTTTCCCATTTGGGGAGATAACAAGATATCATTTTGTTGTTGAATTCTAATTTAATCAAATGTGCACAGACTGGCTACTTTTGTATAACTTGAATTCTTTTAAATTCATTGAGACTTTTTTTTTACAGTCAGCAAATAATCTATCTTGGTAAATGTCTCATGTGCACATGAAAAGGATGTGTATTTTGTTAATGTTGAGTGGAATGGTCCATAAACATCAATTAAGTCAAATTGTTTAATAGAGTCATTTAAATCATCCATACTTTTACTAACTTTCTGACTAATTGTTCTGTCAATTGTTGAGAGAGGGGTACCAAAATCTGCCGCTATGAATTTGTATTTGTCTATTTCTCCTTGTGGTTGCATGGGGTTTTTTCCATCGTGTATTCTGAGGCTCGTTTATGAAGTTGATAAATTGTTTAGGAACATTCTGTTCTCTTGATGAATTGACATTTATCACTATGAAATGACTCCCTACACCTCTGAAAAATTATTTGCTCTGGAATCAACTTTGTCAAATGTTAATACAGACCCTCTAGCTTTTTTCAAGTACTGTTGGTGTGTTACAGCTTTCCCGTCCGGTTTTCTTTAACTTGGTGTGATATTTATAATGACCGCCTTCCCCGTAAGTGGCATTCAGTTGAGTCTTGCTTTATTATCCAAACTGACAATCTCTGACTTTTAATTGAGATGTTTAGTCCCATTATATTTATGTAACACTTGATGTGGTTAAATTTAAATCTACCATATTCCTATTTTTTTTCTTATTTCTTCCATGTGTTCTTTGTTTCCTTTTTCCTCTTTTTCTGCCCTCTTTTGGATAATTTTTTACTTACTTTCTTCTTTTGTTGGCTTTTTAGCTACAACTGTTACTTTTTTTGCTATTTTACTGTGCTGGTTAGTTCTTAGTTGACACATTTTTGTTCTAGGATTCAGGTGTGAACCCAGAGGTCAGGGATTGGAGAAACTCTTAGTGACACACAGAAAGTTTTCGAATTCACACATTCGAGTCCATGTGTCCCTTTTGCCAAAGGTTTGGTTCCTCAGAACAAACATGTAGGCGTGGATGCTCTACTCCCGGAATGTCACAGGGTCACACGTGCATACGCAACAATGATCAGCTTGCTCTTCCCACAGTTTTCCAGATGTCTCCTAAAACATATGATTCATTGCTTAACAAAATTGACTCAAGTAGTGTAAAAGAAGTCCTAGTAAAACACACCTTTAAGGTGGAATACTTTTCTCAAATAGTCTCCCAATATATCATTTTGCAGGATATATGCCCTATACATTCTGAATCTATTATGTGACAGAAAACATCTAGGAATAGTGACAATATTTAGCATTGTCAGGCTCACATGACCACCTGACATTCTGTTTAAAGGTATGATTATATTGCTGCATAGAAAAGTGAATTACAGCTCACAGGAATTAAGATGGGTGGAAGCAGAGCTGGTTTCATCTCATGCAGGAAGATAATGATTTATAAAGTGGCTATGAGGATATATAAAGAAATGCCAAAATTATTAGAAGGGTCATCCATCTCAATATTTCTGTAGATTCTGTCTGCTTTATTCTCTTTACAAATAAGAAACATTGTCTACCTTTGTAAAAAAGCATCAACAACAAAACAATCACTTTAAAATTCAATTCTGCGCAGATGAGGGATGGAAAAAAATCCCTGCGGAATATGTGTGCATAAAATTTGACATGCTAATATTTCTGTAGGACTGCATTTTCAATATTTTTTCATAAAGAAGCAACTTCCACTTTCTAACAACTATATGTGAAGTGATAACTGTGGAAGAGAAAACTAGGTAATTTTTAAAATAATTTGACCCTTAAAATCCCTGCTATGGAAGGCTCAAATTATCCAGATTGGCTGTCATGGAAACCGCTTATCGATTTAGACAGCCATCTCCACTGACAAAGGAAGTCTATAGTTGGGGCAATCATCTATGCAATTTTAGCCAATTCCAGTCCCTCTTCCCAACCATGCACACTATATACACACCTACAGTCCCACGTCCCTCCCTTGTTTTGCATAAATTGCCTCGATATTTAAGAGCAGGGGAGAAATAGAAACTGGCATTTGCACAGATAGACCACTTTTGCTTGCCATCAGAGACTTGGCCTGAGAGTAGATTAAAAATGTAAGGAACTGATTATCAAACTCCCATGTCAGGCCACTTAAACTGGACTTTGCTTTTGAAAATGAAAGGTAAATATGCAGCATTGCAAAGGGCATAGCAGAATTCATTCTGTTTCAATTTTTGCCCAAATTTCTATTCAGAGAAAAATTAAACATGCTGTTAAACAGAAAAATAGGGAATGAGGCCCAAAGAGAGAGGTAAAGTAAATACAATCAGAATAGAATCGGAATAACCACTTTCTATGAATACACTTCTTTTTCACATCATGTTTATTTAAACATCCCACTTATGTCAGTCTCCTGATTATAACCCAAATAATTCATCTGTGTCCATGGTAAAATCATATTGGAGGATATGCAACACTTTATTAGGATGCTGTTAAATGGCACCTGGGAGATTAAAATTCTATACTTTTGTTTGTTCTAGTCATTCTCTAAGGGACTAATTAGGGGAAACTTTGAATTTTTGTGTGCTTTTCCAAAATTGTATACATATTCTCAAGTGGACTTAGCAAAAATGTTTGAATTGTAAGAACTCTATGTTTCAGCTTTTAAATAAATAAATAGTCTGATAAAAAGTATAATGGATGTAGATGCTAATGTACACAAATGAAATTTGAGACTGTATGAAAATACAGGTAAAAGTGTTGGACTGAAATTTTCATGAGAAAGAAAGTCGCAGGTGAATGCAATGCTATGTCTTCATTTTAGTGGATCTTTTTTCCTCGTTGCACAGATGTGTGGAACAGCTGGAAAACAGAATGAATACTTCTTGACAGCTTTATTTTTTTATCTATAACTTACTATGTTGACTCTGTAAAACTTTTTTTTTTTTTTAAGATTTTATTTTTTTCCTTTTTCTCCCCAAAGCCCCCCGGTACATAGTTGCATATTCTTTGTTGTGGGTCCTTCTAGTTGTGGCATGTGGGACGCTGCCTCAGTGTGGCTTGATGAGCAGTGCCATGTCTGCGCCCAGGATTCGAACCAACGAAACACTGGGCCACCTGCAGCGGAGCGCACAAACTTAACCACTCGGCCACGGGGCCAGCCCCTGTAAAACTTTTTAAAAGATGTGAAGAGGATTAAATTTACATCTATTAACATACAACAATAGAAATTTAATTAGGTCAATTTATGTGATATACATGGAGGATGTAAACAAAAAATCATGGACCATATTATGTATTTGAAGGTAGTATTAATTTGGGGAGATTATATTTCCTGGAAGCCAAGAAAAAAAAGACCACGTGTGCATTTATAAAGTTCCTATTTTCTCACTATAGAAAGAAAGAAACTTTTCCAGAAAAAGGAAACAATTACTTGGAGCCAAAATATTCAAGATATTTATCATGTATGGTCTTACAGAAAGTGGTAATAAAATATCACAGTGTAAACAAATATAAAACTGTAGAAAATGACACTAAGTAAAACCTAAGAATATAATTTGAATGTCTCTGTTAGGGACTTTATTTTGGTGAGAGTTTGGACTAAGAAGCCCTATTTAGCTTTCTTATTTCCAGTGACATAGGAGTAAGACTGGGTTGATTATGTCCTGTAATGTGTCAATATGAATAAAGTGTTTTGGTAATGGTTTTGATTTTGTACCTACAGAAACTATTTTACAAATTAGTTGCCCAGTCGCTCTTACTTGCAAGACGTGTTTGACCCAGGATATACTAATATTCGCTAAGCGTAAAATAGATCTCAGAGGTGATGCCTAGAGTTCTGGTTTTGGAAATAAAGAGTGAGCGCATATCAAACAGTCTTTTTCACTGTAAACTGGGAGCAAATGCCTGAAGCTGCTATTTGAGGACTCTGCAAAGTAGACAGTAGCAGGTGAATCGAAAAAGAATGCCAGGATTTTGAAGTTCCACCAAGCTAGCTGTGAGTTTAACCTTTTGCTTCTCTTTTGGGACTTTCCCAGCCCAGAATCAAGGCATCTAGAAACCCAGAAGTGGGCATCGATGGAGAAAGAGGGCTGTGGGATGAGTTCGGTGAGTAGCAGGAAAGTGCCTCCTTGGGCAGAACAGCTGCCGTGCTGGTGTGCAGCCTGTGAAACTCGGAGGGAGGGAAGTCTCCTCGCCAGTCAGAGGAGGTGGAGTGAGCGGCAACTTCTTTTCTGTGTTTTCACTGCTTGGAGACAGATGTGGGTGCAGCTGCAAGAAGTGTGGCAGAGAAGGATAACTAAAGTCCAAAGTTTATACCTGAAGGAGCAAAGGGGGAGCCCAAAGAAATCAGAAATAACCAGGTTGATCACAGACGTGGAGGAGCTTGTGGCAGCGAAACTGTAACATTGTTTATGAGCTCCTGGGCTCGTCCCTAAACTGCACATGCAGGCATCCAGTCCTAGTTAGCGTACCAAGGACTTTGATAAATGAGTTAAAGGCTCAATAACCTCAATTCCCATATTGAACACTGGATGATCTACCCACAGAAAGATCTGAATAGCACTGAAAAGGCTTTGAAAACTGAACACAGCTTGGGAACCACAGATGGTAGGTTAGAACTTGTGACCTGAAACAGAGCCAGTTAACTGCCTACTAAATCAAAAATACCAACGCTAAACAAGTCCCATAGTCTCATAATGTGATATGCCAAATCTCCAGGATACTCTTTAAAGGTGCTCATCATGGAAAGAACAAGTACCTCGATTTGTAAAAAAGACAGTCAATTGGCAGACCCCAATGAGGACATGGTAAAGATGTTGAAAGTATCGAGCAAAGACTTTAAACCAGCTACTATAAAAACGCTCAAAGAGCTATTGGAAAATGATATAAACAACATTAATTTAGACAGCATTAGCAAAAAAATAAAAATAAAATAAGATATCAGGAAGAACTAACTGGAAAATTTAGAAAAGAAGAATGTAATAATAAAAAAAATCACTGGGTACACGATTAAATAATGGATACGTAAGAAGAAAGAAAAACTAAGATAAATATCACTTCAAAAATGATAAAAATAATAATAAATAAAAAATAATAAACTTGTGGGATAATAGCAAAACATATAACATCTATGGCACTGGAGTTTCAGGAGAGGAGAAAGAGCACAGTGCAGAACAACTGTGTTGAAGAAATAGTGACTGAAAATCTCCCAAATTTGGTGAAAGAGTAAGTGGACAGATATTTGATGCTCATTGAATCCAAACAAGCAAAATCAAAAGAAATCTATGATCAGATGCATTGTAATCAAATTGCTTAAAACTAAAGTCAGATAAAAAATTATGAAAGAAGAGCAAGAAGAGGGTTCTATTATTTGCAGGGGGACAATAATTTAGTGACTGCAGATTTCTCATCACAAACCTTGGAGGGCAGAAAGAAATGGAACAATATATTTACGGTTCTTAAAGAAAAGAACTTACAAACCCCAAATTCTATATCTAGCAAAGTACCCTTCAAGGATAAATATAAGATAAAGATATTCTCTTTTTAATTTTTATTTTTTATTGAGGTAATATTGGTTTATAACATATAAATTTCAGGTGTATATCACTGTGTTTCTATTTCTATGTAGATTACATCGTGTTCACTCCTCAAAGATTAATTACCATTTGTCACCATACACATGTGCCCTTTTACCCCTTCACTCTCCCCCCTGCTCCCCTCCCCTCTGGAAACCACCAATCTAATCTCTCTATCTATGTGTTTGTTGTTGTCGTTTTATCTTCCACATATGAATGAAGTCATTCAGTATTTGACTTTCTCCCTCTGACTTATTTTGCTTAGCATAATGCCCTCAAGATCCATTCATGTTGTTGCAAATGGCAAGATTTCATCTTTTTTTAAAGTCTGTGTAGTAGTCCATTGTATATATATACATCCCACATCTTCCTTACCCATTCATCTGTTGATGAGCACTTAGGTTGTTTCCAAGTCTTGACCATTGTGAATAACAGTGCAATAAACATAGGGGTGCATATATCTTTACGCATTTGTGTTTTCATGTTCTTTGGATAAATATCCAGAAGTGGAATAACTGGATCATATGATGGTTCTATTCTTAACTTTTTGAGGAATCTCCATACAGTTTTCCATAATGGATACACCAGTTCACATTCCCACCAGCAGGGTATGAGTGTTCCCTTTTCTCCGCATCCTTTCTCTCTTGTCTTTTTAATAACAGCCATTCTGTTATTATGGGTGAAGTGATATCTCATTGTAGTTCTTATTTGCATTTCCCTAATAGTGATGTTGAACATCTTTTCATGTGCCTGTTGACCATCTGTATATCTTCTTTGGAAAAATGTCTTTTCAGATTCTCTGCCCATTTAATTGGGTTGTTTGTTTTTTTATTGTTGAGTTGTATGAATTCTTTATATATTTCGGATATTAACCCATTATCAGATATATGATTTGCAAATATCTTCTCACAATTGTTAGGCTGTCTATTCATTTTTATGATGGTTTCCTTTGCTGTGTAGGAGTTTTTTAGTTCGATGTAGTCTCATTTGTTTATTTTTTATTTTGTGTCCCTTGCCTGGGGAGACATAATATTCAAAAAGATACAGCTGACCCTGATGTCAAAGAATGTATTGCCTGTGTTTTCTTCTAGGAGTTTTATGATTTCAGGTCTTACATTCAAGTCTTTCATCTATTTTTAGTTAATTTTTGTGTATGTTGTAAGGTAATGCTCTGCTTTAGTTCTTTTGTATGTGGCTGTTCAGCTTTCTCAACACCTCTTATTGACAAGACTTTTCTTTCTCCATTGTACATTCCTCGCTCCTTTGTCGAAAATGAGCTGTCCATAGATGTGTGGTTTTATTTCTGGGCTTTAAATTCCCTTGCATTGATTTGTGTGTCTGTTTTTCTGCCAGTACCATTCTGTTTTGATCACAATAGCTTTGTAGTATATTTTGAATTCAGGGAGTGTGATATCTCCAGCTTTGTTCTTTTTTCTTAGGATTGCTTTGGCTATTTGGGTTCTTGGCATTCCATATGAATTTTAGGATTTTTTGTTCTATTTCCATGAAAAATGTCCTTGGAAGAGAAAGACATTTAGTAAAGAAAGCCTAAAGGAATTCATTGAGAGCAATTCGTTTAAAAAGTATTGCTTAAAGGCAGTTGTCAATATAGTGGCAAGGTTTCTACATTGCATATAAAGTGGTAAAATAGTGTTTTTAATTAAACTGTGAAAAGGACATATCTATATTGAAATCACTAAATAAAACACTAAAAAATTTCAAAGAAAAATAGTAAAAAAATTACAGCAAATGAATTAAAATGGAATTATACAAAAAAAGTTCAAGTAACTCAAAGGAGGGAGAGAGAAAAAATAGAGAAATGACAAACAAAAGGAGAAAACAAAATAAATATTAAAATGGTCGACCTAAATCCAAATGTATCAGTAATTCATTAAAGGTAAGTCATCTGATCACTATAATTAAAAGACAAATTATAACAAAATAGATTTTTAAAAAATGATCCAACTGCTTGCTTTCTACAAGAGTCTCACTATAAATATATTGAATAAGGTATGTTAAAAATCAACAGATAGCAAAAGACACATCATGTGAAGATAAACAAAAGAAAGCTAGAGTGGATATATTACTGGGAGACAAAGTAGACTGAAAAACAAAGAAAACTGTCATGTATAAATAAGTACGTTACATATTGAAAAAGGGCCAATTCCCCAAGAAGACAACAATTCAAAGTTTATACGCACCTAGCCAAAGAATAATCGAGGCCCAAACTACATGAAGGTAAAAAAAGTGATAGAACTGAAAAGAGAAATAAACATACACACTGTTTTATTTGAATACTTTAATACTCCTCTTTCAGTAACTGCATGAACAGGCAGATGGGAAATCAACAAGGATACAGAAGAAATGAGTGCCACCGTCAGCCCACCAATGGGATCTAGTCAATATTTACAGAGCACTCACCCAAGAGCAGCAGAATACAAATTATTTCCAAGAAACTTTTTTCATGAAACAGTCATCAAGAAAGACCATATCCAGCATCATAAAACGAATTAAACAAATTTCAAAGAATTGAAATCATATAAAATATGTCTTATTACCATAGTTGAACTAAAATATGCCAAAAATAGAAAAATAACCATCTCCCAAAATTAAAAAATTAAGCAACATAATTCTACAAAATCTATTGGGTAAAAGAGGAAGCCTAAAGTAAAATATTTTTTAAAAATTATTTTACATGCCACAACTAGAAGGACCTGCAACTAAGATATCCAGCTATGTGCCAGGGGGGATTAGGGGAGATAAAGCACACACACACACACAAAAAAAAGATTGGTAACAGTTGTTAGCTCAGGTGCCAATCTTTAAAAAAAAATTATTTTAAACTAAACACAAATGAAAATACACATATAATTTATGAGATAGAGCTAAAGCGGTGCTTAGAGGAAACTTCAAAGCTTCGTAAGCTCATTTAAGAAGAGAAGAAAGGACCCCAATCAATCATCTATGCTGCTACCTTAGGGAATTAGAAAAAATAAGCAAAATAAGCCTAAACAATGCAGAGTGAACAAAATAGTAAATATCAAAGCAGGAAGCAACAGAGCAAAACAATCAAACCAAAGCTAGTTCTTTGAAAAGACCAACAGTGTTGATAAAATTTTAGCAAGAGTGACCAAATAAAGAAAGAGAAAAAATAAACTAATTACCAATGCAAGAAATAAGAAAGGGATATCACTACAGTGTACACCCAAAGTTTAATAAAAGAAGACTCTGAAAAATTCTATGAATTTCAATTGGACAACTTAGATGAAATGGACCAATTCCTCAAAAAACACAAACGACCAAACTTGCTCAAGAATAATTAGATAACCTGGATAGTCCTGTAACTATTAGATGGATTTAATTGTAGTTAAATGACCACTCCCCACAACACACACATACACGCACACATACACACACACAAAATCTCTAGACCCAGACAGTTCCACTGGGGAATTCTACCAAATGTTTAAGGAAGAAATAAGGCCCATTCTATACAATCTATTCCAAAAGATAAGAAGAGATGAGAAATAATGACCATTGTATACAATCTATTTCAAAAGATAAGAAGACACAAAAATGTTCCCATTTTATAATACCACTGTCACTCTTGTACCAAAACCAAAGACAGTACAAGAAAAGAAAATCAATATCCCAAATGAACAAACCTTCAACACAATGTTAGCAAATCAATTCCAGTAAAATGTAAAATGATTATCATGACCTATTGTGGTTTATCCTGAGAATTCAATGCTACTTCAATATTTTTTAAAAAATCAATGTAATCCACTATAAAAATGTCTAAAGAAGAAAAACCACATGATCATATCAACTGATGCAGAAACAGTACTTGCAAAGTTCAACATCAAATCATAAACATATACAGATAGAGAAGTGGTCTGTTTCTAAGAGTGAAGCATTATAGTTTATTCGGATAAAGGCACCAAAATCAAGCACAGGAGGTGCTAAAATTGTGCTCCTTCAGGAAGACAATTGGCTCCAGTTAGAGGCATCTCAGACTGATCGAGCCTTCCTCTAAACTATAATTTTCTTGTCCTCCTGCCCTGTCACTTGCCCAGTCTGAAACGGGTCCTTCACATTGGAATTGGACAGTAAACTAGACCCTGACTTCTGACTATGTAGATGTTTGCTAATTTATTCTTCCGAGTGTGTATCTTACAAATACATTTGAAAAAACAAACTAAAAGTGATTCCATGAACAAATTGTTAAGAAAATGCTTACATGCATTTTTTATTTGGTCTTTTTTCTAAAATTAGGCATGGGATTTTCAGAGTATGGTCCTGGCATGATGATAAATACCTAGGGATATTAAAAATATGAGTAATACTACACCTACTCTCAGAATTAAGGCATATATAAGTGTAATCACACACACACACACCCCAATGTATACATATGTAAAATACTGTTGGAGTTCAGAGGCAAAAGACCAGTGTTTTGCTTGCAGAAATTTAAATCCCCAGATCAATTTGTACTTGTTTACGCATTCAAAAAATGTTGATTGACCATTTTGTGCCAGGTTTTAGAATAGGTACTAGATATGTGACGATGAACAGTTCACTTATCTTGTTATTCAACAAGTATTTATCAAGTACTAACTATTTCCCAGGCATATAGCCTCTATTGTAAAATGGAGAGAGGAAGACAGAAAGAAAGTTACAACACAGAGTAATAAGCATAAAAACGAGGGTAAATATATGCTGTGGGAGAATAGAGGGAAAATCAGCTCAGCCAGTCCTGCTGGCTGAGGGCAAGCTTCTCAGAGGAAGGGTCATCCACGCTGAGGAGCAGGGATCAGTCAGGGGAACGAACGGGGGCTGCGGAGATGGCTCCAGGCAGAGGCCCAGTGTCCACAATCCCACATATAAGGTTACACGCAAATTTGAAGATTGCAAAAAATTTGGAAGGGCTGAAAGCTTCAGGTTCAGGGTGGAGAGGGTGGTGGGAGCTGAAGGTGGCAGGATTAGCAGGAACTGGAAAGTAAAGAACCATAGACAGCATGATAAAGCCTTTGGCACTGTTACTGAGGTAGCTCCTAATATATTTTAAGCAGTTGAGCGTCTGGATGGATTTGCAAGTGGATGGAATTGCTGTTATTCACTGAGATAGGAAACACAGGTAGATGGAGGAGCAGGGAGCCTCCCCTCAAGAAACTCATAGTCTTAAATTAAAGGTATTTTTATTTTACCCGCCACTCATTGAATAAGTTATTTGGACTGGCGACCAATGGATCCATATTTTGATTCTATTTTTCATTAGGACCACATTCATATAAAATCTGAGACTCCAGCATCCTCTTGTAAGCATCTGTTAATTTGAGGAATCTAAGAAATACAAAAACAAGTTTCCACAGGTAGAACAGAACAGAGGATTAAGCCTACCTATTATTTAGACACAAAATATTACACCCTGGAGTATCCTCCTCGCTCTCAGTACTTTCTGTCCACCCCACCCCAACCCAGACGCCACACACAGACACCTGAATGACCCAGATCCAGGTGATGCTGTAGCAGCTCAAGCCTGACCATCAATGCCACTTCCCCACCAACTGCATAATTTCTGCATGGAGACTTTTTGCCTGAAATGCTTGACTATCAACAGCTCTTTTATTGTGTTATGTAGTGTGGGCGTGTGCACGTGTGTGATATGTTGGTGTGAGAGTTCGAGAAATTAGGAAACTTTCTCTTATTTTGCCTCCTTTATGTGGACAATCCAAGCAAACACCACCATCTTTTTCTGACAAATATGACTACAGGCGTGTAGAGTCTGCTTTGCAATAAGCCAAACTGGTTATGAAGTATACAAAGAAATTTAAGAGGTTTTCTTTAAGGACGTGTGCATCTATGCACATTAGCCACATATCTTGCACATGTCAAGGACCGTGCCAAGAACCTAAGATACTAAGGTACTGACTGAATGTAATGATAGTCTTCCATATTTTACCAAGTTCTACTTCTCTTAATAAATCTAAGTGGTTAAAAACCCTGTTATTTTTATCATTTTTTAAAAATTAATAAATGACATAAAAGATCAAGATTTAGTTTAATCTTTCACTCCTTTATTAGTTACGTCAATGAATATTTATTGTCCACCTTCTATATACAATGAATATTTTATTATAGACCAGTGATTCTCAATCTGGCCCCTAAGGAACATTGAGAAATTCTGGAGATATATGTTTCTTGTTATCATAACTGGGGGGAGAGGTCTATTGGCATCCAGCTGGTAGAGGCCAGGATGCTATTAAATACCCTACAATGCACAGGATAGCCCGCCACAGCAAAGAGTTTTCTAACTCACCTCATCAACAGTGCTGAGGTTGACAAATCTTGGGAGTGAGTGACAAGTCACACCATTGGCTACTACAAGTGATTTTCTTTCAGTCTATAAAAACTCAGCAATTCAACAGTCATCAACTTAGGACATCAGTCTGGCTGGAATTTTTAAGCTAATTATTCTGTATATTACTCAACCCATGACTGTTCAAAGTATTTTTATGACTTTGTAGCACTATGTATAGAAAAGGGTTAAAGGTTTTTCAGAAACTTTGGGTGGTGTATATGTGCCCCAAACAAATAATGCTAGCCTCAGTATCAGGTGCTGTAGCCCAAATCATCAAAGTAATTGATATTACACTCTTCTAAATTCTGTCTCTAAGATTACAAATCCAAAGATTAATTATATCCCAGTGAGATAAGAACATTATCCCTGATGTACAGATGGAGAAAGTTATAGTTAACTGACTTGCCCAAGGCTTTTCCAGAGATGAGATTTAAGCTCTGAAATGTAAAAACATAATATGCACAAACCAATGCATCACTATACACTAATTTGCAATTGTAAATGCCCCAAGCCAATCAATTAATTCTTAAGAAAAGAATAAGCATGTATTTAAATTATTTGCCTTCTTCTGCTGTATTATTCATATAAATCTGGCTTCTGCTCTCCAAGAATTTTATTGGAGAATTATTTGTCATGTGCATTCCTGCACCCTCTCTAGTACATTATATTAGTCAGCTTGGGACTCCATAACAAAATACCACAGACGGGGGCACTTACCTGACAGACATTTATTTTCCCACAGTTCTGGAGGCTGGGAAGTCCAAGATCAAGGTGCCAGCAACTCCATTCCTGATGAGGCCTCTCTTCCCAGTCTGCAGATCACACTTCTCACTGTGTCCTTACATGGTAGCAAGAAAGCAAGCTCTTTAGTGACTCTTCTTATAAGGACACTAATCCCATCATGAAGGCCCCACCCTCATGCCCTCATCTAAACTTACTTACCTCCCCAAGGCCCCACCTGAAAATGCCATCACACTGGGGGTATTTTCAGCATATGAATTTTTGGGAAAAAATTCAATCCAGGGCTAATATAATTTGATGCTGAAAAGTTAATTAGCCCCTCGAATGGCTGGGTAAGGAAATTAAAAAGCAGATGTAACAACAACAACACAGAAGGATTAAACTTTTAGTTAAGAGACATAAATACTTCAACCTCAAAAAATATAATTTCTAGTTTTTAAGATGATGGAAATGTTCTTCTAGTTAGTGTGATTGAGAATGCTGTGCTTTTTGATACTTTATGAAAGCAGTTGATATGTAGATATATGATAATTTATCTATCTGGGCAATTTACTACTACCTAAAGAAAAAAAAAAGAGAAAAGTGTTTCTATGTAAGACCCCAACTGACCTTCACAGGTATGGGTGAGCTTTTTTGTTGCAAACAGTATTGTTAGATCAGACTGATGCTCAAAGGACCATAGTGTTTATTTTGCATGTCCTCAGCTTCCGCCTGTGAACTCTGCCTCTGTCTGTTTAAACCACCTCACCTTCATCTCCTATTGGCTCATACAGGTGATCTCTGAGAATACCTGGGTGTTTCTGAGTCTCCATCTGCCTTCCCAGCCACCCTTCCTGGAAGCTTCTTTCCCTCCTCGCTCTTTGCAAAGTGCTTTCCCATATCCTGCCCTGCCCTGCCCTAAAGTGGTCCCATCTTTCTCTGAAGGTTCAGCTCTATAACCATGGACCTCTAACCTTCCTTTGGCCTTTTGAACTTGGCTGTTCATAGTCTATCTTTCCTGTGTTTCAACAGTGGCTTCCCTGAAGGTTCCATCTGATCCTTGGATGCTGTGCTGACACAGAGGAGAATCCTGCTCACAGCTGTGTAAATGCAATTCATCCTTTTGACCTGTTACCAAGTCAATCCAAGTCAACTTCATCCCACCTTAAGAGTAGAGTATTTAGATAGCTCCTTGCACCAAACGATATCTGCCTATGAAGATATAAAATGACTTATTGTCCAGAAAATATTTTTCTAAGGTCTTACAAGATCCTCAGAGGGATATCATACTGCACTTAAATGTTTATAAATACACACCACCAAGAATGGCTGAAATGAATGGTACTGACCACAATAAGCATCAGAGAAGGTGCAGAGCACTGGGAGCTTCATCCTCTGCTGACACAACCATTTTAGAAACCAGTTTGAAATTACCTGCTCAAGTCTAATTTAACTATCACTCATGACCCAACGCTTTCATTCCTAGGCATATACATAATGCATACACATGGAGCAGCATTATTAACAATAACCTCAAACTGTGAGCAAATCATCAAGTGGATAAATGAACTGGAATAGTTTCACATAATGGAATACTATACAGCAATGAAGAGGGTAAGCTACATGTGTAAGCAAATTATGATGCAGATGAGTCTTACATTATATTGAATGCAAGAACTCAGATACAAAAAGGAATTTACTGATTATTTATTTTATATAAAGTTATAAAAACACTGGCAAAATGAACCTAAAATATTTCAGGTATATGCTCAGTTTGTAAAATTATAGAGACAAGCAAGGGAAGTGATTGCTCTAATAGTTGAGCTAGTGGTTGCCTTTCAGGGGAGAGGAGGAGAAAGCGATTGGGGGACAATACGAGGATCTGGAAGATGACCACGTCTGATTTCTCGCCCAGTTGTGGGCACGATGAGACTCATGTGGTGATAGCCACTCAGCTATTGCACGTTCTTCTGTTCTCTTCTGTGCATAGTGTCATAGTTTACAGCTTAATGAGTGGTATGTCCACTTCAAACAGTTTTGTGGGAAAAGGCGGTTTATTTTTTCTCCCTGATTTAGAACGGTCTTTTTAAGCAGCATTACTGACTTTTCTACTCAAACAATGGCCTGCAGATACGAGGATGCCCTCCGTCTTTTGAAACACTGAACCTTCTTTCCTTTGATTTTGACACCATCAGGCTGTCCTGGTCTCTGCTTCACCCGCTCCCTGGCCCCACTGTCAGAGCAACCCACAAGCCTTTGAGGAAGTGGCATAGGCCGCATCATGGGGATAGGCTGTCCTCTTACCAAAACTGACTTTGTCCCTGAAGTCCCTTCATTAAAGGGTAGGTTGGAAATAGGTCTGGAATTTAGTTCACAGTACAATACCACTATCAGTTCTGAGTTTCGACCAATATACCAAGGTAATACGAGAGGTTAGCAATGGAAGATACTGAGTGAGGAGTATACGGGAACTCTCTGTACTCTTTCCAACTTTTCTGTAAATCTAAAACTATTCCAAAATACGAAGTTTATCTTTTTATAAAAAGTAGAAGCTAGCAATGATGAGACATCACACCTTATCTCTCCTCCCTGACAGCTCTTTTTAAAAAAAGAAAATGGAAGGGCTGGCCTGGAGGCATAGTGGTTAAGTTTGGCGTGCTCTGCTTTGGTGGCCCAGATTCGCGGGGTCAGATGAAAGAAAGGGAACTCCAAGTCTCCCGGACATAAAAATGGAGCATTTACCTCCAGCATCTTTTTCCAAATTCCCTCCCTCATGCAGCCTTCTGGAAGGAGGAAGGAGTGACTGGGCTGGTTGGCGAGCTTGGCAGAAGGAGTTGTGCATGAACATAAGATGGTAAGTACTTTGCAGAATACATAATTAGATACAGTTCCTGTATAGTATTTACTCCAAAAGATTAACCCAAGTAAGGACCGTTAACAATTTTTTCTATCTTTCAGGCTTACACAGGGTCCTCCCTTATAAAATTTCAATAAACTTAACTGCAAAAATATTGTAGTATTTCACTGCCAAATAAAAACAAAATTACTAAAGAATAAAACAGAATCAAAATAAAAATTTCAAAGCTGCTAGGAGCTCATCGAGATCATAGTTTGATAACTTTAATTGATGGTTCAAAAAGTAAGCAAAACATTTTTCATAGTATCTCGACATTGACATCTGAAGCTCTTGTCGTGTTTACTTTCCATCACTCACGTGATGAATTTAGCTCACCTGAGCAGTGCAGAAACCAGCTAAGAGTCGAAATAAACTGTGTTTACAATCACTGTTGAAAGAGCTGGAGCGTTAACCATAGAGTCGTGTCTAAAAGAGGGGCATACGATAAAACAAACAAAGGTGTCTGAAATGGCTCCTCGGACAAAAAGGAGCCAGAGAGGAGTGTTGTTAGCCATGAGGGCGAGATATGGACAGAGAATCAGGATGGGCAAAATAAGGAGCAGCCCCGGGCAGCAAGCGCGAGTATGGTAGGCTCAGGTTCTCTTTAAGCCATCAATGTTTGAATCTGGGATTTACACACCTCTAATTAGCATTTGCAGGGGGAGAGCCTGGGCGAGGCCGGACAAGTGCTGAAATTACAACATGTCCATCATACCCTTATCTTTCTCTCCTCCTTTTTCTCTACTTAATAATTTCTTGCTGTTTTTGTCTGTACATTTGTTAAACGAACCCTATCAGAGGATTTCCTTGGTTACACTTTTCTGCCTATTCATCTGTAATCACACTTTTCTTAGCGGTCCACATAGGCAGACAATGTTGATGTGTACGACAGTGAGTGCAACTTCCCATTTCTAGACTGTTCTTAAGTCGTCTGGTGATGCTTTCTTCCCACCATTGTTGCCTTGCTCTTTGGTGCTTGGAGCTCGTGTATAATTGAGAACCCTAAGAAGTTCTCGGGATTCAATGCTACTAGAAAACAAGGATTATTTTGGGGCTGGCCCGGTGGTGTAGCAGTTAAGTGCCACGTTCGCTTTGGAGGGCTGGGATTCGCCGGTTCGGATCCCGGGTGTGGACATGGCACCACTTTGCACACCATGCTGTGGTAGGCATCCTACATATAAAGTAGAGGAAGATGGGCATGGATGTTAGCTCAAGGCCAGTCTTCGTCAGCGAAAAGAGAAGGAGTGGCAGCAGTTAGCTCAGGGCTAATCTTCCTCAAAAGAAAAAAAAAAAGAAAACAAGGATTATTTTGACTCTATTAACCCTACATAGAGGAGGTGGTAGGAGCTTCAAGCTGCAAGAATGTGTGTGCAAATGCCACTCCAGCTTGATCTTATTACTGGTGGCTTTGGGGCCTATTCAGTCTCCACTGATATACTGAGGATGGGAAGGAGGTCATCCCTGACATCCTGAGGGTGGAAAGAGGACCATTCCCTTCTCTGAATGTGGCCTGGGAAGAACGCTCAGCTTTGGGGGTTAATTGACCCTATATCTCTGAATTTAGGGAGTGATGTGGTGAAAACAAAAAATATCTCCCTACATTTTCCCCTCGAGATCTGAACTCAGAAGCAAAGCCAGTGTTCACCCCGAGCAGAAGCATGGCAAGGGAGAGAGCTTTCCAGTACAAACTCATCTGTGTCTGATTCTAGCTTTAGAGCTTTGAGGGTTTGTCACTTTATATTTTCAGTATAAAAAATTGCTCTGTGATATCAAGTGAGAATATGGGTACAGATACATCACAAGCCATCAGTGAGATATCATATTGACCCCAAGGCCCAAATGTTAGGGTATGAGTGATCTTCTCTTTATTACAAATTAATAACTTGAGACATTACTTTATAAAATTAGAAAACGTACTGCAGTTCCATAAAAAATGTTTCAAATATTCATGCACAATGCATGATCTATTTTCTAGAAAAATATCATGACGCCTCTGGGGAACTAATAAGATTTTCTGCATACGTCTGGGCCCTTTGTCTCTTAATCAATACTAGTTTGGAGCTAATGTGATGAATTCAGGACTAATTGAAAGGATGCATATCATTAACGACAGACATTCACCCTAGCCGCACAGTCCTGCAGGCTTCATTTTTGAGATGAGTAAATTAAAGATTAATTCCTATGGCAGCAAAAATACCCAGTGAGAGAGCATAGCCTATTCATACAGTGTGCCATCCCCTTTGGTCCAAAAGGCGCATAGATTTGTAGCTAATGCATTCAAGCTTAGACCAAAAAGATAAGCATCTAATTGCAACTTTTCCAATAACTCAATGGTATTCTATTATTTCTCCTGGACTAAGTTATGTCAACAGGGAAACATAGACTGCTAGTTCCCTTCCTAGCCAGGGATACTACAGAGATTAGAGATTTTGGAAATTCCCAGGTAAATGATCTGGAAAAATTATTGCTACTTTCATCGGCCCATTCTTTGGTGGCACGAACAGAGTTTGTAGGCTCAGCAGTACAGTATTGACATGTGCATCAGTGGGCCTTTAAGATAATGCATAACATACTTAAGAGATGGACTAAATTCATTCTAATGAGACAGAATAGTTGGATAAGTAGTATATTAGCCAAGATTCTCTAGAGAAAAAATACCAATAGGACACATATCCTCATATATATAACTGAGGAGATGCCTTATAGGAATTGGCTCACACAATTATGGAGGCCGAGAATTCCCAACATCTGCCGTCTGTAAGCTGGAGGACCAGAAAAGCCCATGGTGTAATTCAGTCAGAGTCCAAAGGCCAGAGAGTCAGGGTGCCGATGGTGTAAATCTTACTCTGAGTCCGAAGACCCAAGGACTGGGAGTGCCAACGTTGGAGGGCAGAATAAAATGGATGTCCCAAATCGAGCAGAGAGCAAATTCTTCCTCCCTCCACTTTTTTGTTCTTCAGACCTTCAACGTGTTGGGTGATGCTCACCCCCATTGGTGAGAGTGATCTTTACTCAGTCTACTGATTGAGATCCTCATCTCTTCCAGAAACACTCTCACAGACACACCCAGTAACAATGTTTTGCCAGCTATTCATTACCATTTAACCCAGTCAGATTGACGCAACATTAATCATTACAAATAGTAATTCCCTTTTCTAGTAAATATAATATCAAAGATGAGACTCAAAGTGATTTTGAGAGGCTTGAGATGGGAAAACCAGAAGAAGCAGCACTGACAACCACTCTCCATCTCACCTGAGCCCACTATTTCCGACTCTTGAAGGAAAGAAAGAAAAACATTCCTGTTTGAGACTCTAATATATCAATAATCAAAACAGAATGAGTGCCTATCAAAGAAAGAAGCATTAATCCTTTTATTTTCACTCCTAAATTACTTATTCATTCATTCACTCAGGTAGTATTGATATCTGCTAAGTACTTGGGATAAAAGATTGTAAAATATGTTCTTTACCCTTAATTGTCATTATCTTTTCCTAAACAATAGACGCAATACCAGCTTTGCAAGCAAGTCTAGCCAGCTAGTTAGGATGGGATATAATCGTATTTAATTTAGAACAGAGGGGCCCAACCCCATGGCCTAGTGGTTAAGTTCGTGTGTTCCACTTCGGTGGCCCGGGGTTCCCCAGTTTGGATCCTGGGAGTGGGCATACACACTGCTCATCAAGCCATGTTGTGGCAGCTTCCCACATAGAACTAGAATGACTCACAGCTAGGCTATACAACTATGTACTGGGGCTTTGGGGAGGAAAAAAAAAACGCAAAGAAGATTGGCAACAGATGTTAGCTCAGGGCCAATCAAAAAAAGAAAATTTAGAACAGAATTTTTGTAATCTGGAATTCTAGTTACTTTATTTATTTGTTCATTATGTATTCTGTTGTCTTACACATGCTTCAGTCCACAGAAGCATGGTGTGAATGCCATACACTATCTAGTGAATTTCTGCTCATTAAAGATTTCTCAGGAGTCACTTGGAAAAGTCCAGCCATTCCATCAATTGAATATCTCACTGTTAGAACCATTGCTCTTTTCGGGAAGGAAATACAATTGTGTAACAGCCACCCACTCTGGCAAAAATAAAGAAATAAACAAAAGACCAACTACTTTAACAGTTTGTCACTCAAACATTTATTCCACCTTCCAGATGCCAGGCAGGCTCGGGGAGCTGGAGGCACAGCTTGTCCTTAGAACAGGAACTGACTAGGGGGATTGTCCAGGCCTGGATACTGGCTCTCTCATTCTAGCTGTGTGATCTTGGGTGAGTTACTGAGCTGTTATGTGCCTCAGTCCTATCGTTTTGAAATGGTGATATGATAGGACTTACCACACAGGGTTGTTGTGAGAATCAGGTGAGCTGATTCTTGTAGAGTGTTTACAACAGTGCCAGGGATATATTGAGAGCTAGTAAAGCGTTACTACATCTAGCAGTACCAGGAATGATGCTATAGCAGTTAACTAAGCAAAGCCTGAATGGAAATTAGGAAGAAAGGAAAAAGAAAACAACTGAAAAAGCATAAAGCGTTTTGAGTATAAGTGCTATGAGGCAAGGTAGGCGGACTGGAGAGGGGTGGGATAACAATCAAATTACTTTTTCTAAATGGCTGTACCCCTGCCGGTCTCTCCAGCCTCATTCTGAGCCACATTCTCCCTCGCAGTGTACACTGCATCCCCACCGACCTCCTTGCAGTGTCTGGCAGACAGCAACGTTCCATGGCAAACCATGCCCTTGGCACGTTTTGTTTCTTCTGTTGGAATAGCTCTCCCACCCCCGTCCCTCCCTGGCCTAGGTGATCAGCCTCTATCTTCTGATCTCTCATCTGGCAGCCTTCCTGATCTCCTTTGCTACAGTAGGGTCACACCTTCTCCCATCACCGCGTACTTCTCCTTTACTGCACTAATCAAATTTGGAATCATAAATTGACTTGTGAAACTATGTTAACATTGTCCTCATGTGATATTATTAATACGTTTGGTCAGATTCTCTACCATTCCCCACAGGAGGAACTCATGAAATATTTGTCAAAGAATGACTGATACTGCCTTCAAAATCAAGACGATTTCTGTTATAATTATTTGTGGAAAGGGTTTTTCTGCCATACGAGATCATAAGTAACCCAAGAGTGGGACCCATATATCTGTTTTGTTTGTTTTTTTCAGCCAACCCAGCTAGCAGCTTACTCATATCTTTATGACTAGATAGCACTATGGGAGTTTTACATGGCAGACAAAATAGTAATTTTGAAAATCTCTGACTGTCTTACAGTTAAAAAGGCACAGTGTGGTGATTTTATAAAGATGCTTTTAAGGATGTTTTAAACTTAGAAACTGTCTTGAACATCGTGGAAGTTCTCTCTCTTAACGCAAGAAGGGCTTGGGTTAAGGGTACCTCCATAATATAGTCACTGTTGCCTTAAACTGAGATTCATAAACTTTGGATCTATGACTCTAGTACCAGTAACCTATTGAATGATGCAGGAATACCAGTCTCCATAGAATGCTTTGTTTCGCTCAAAGCCAGCACACATATCTACCCCTCCCCTCTTTTTAAGAATAATTTTATTAGCTTAATTTTTTTAACTTACTATTTATTCATAGGTTCCCTTTCCTTTGTTTTTTTCATGAATAAGCCACAGACTAATGGTAAGGTGAAAGGCAATTACTTGGCATTTGTAGAATAGCAACGTAAGCTAGTTTCTTCCAAGAAGCCCAGAGTTTTGTATGAAATTGATCACCAACAGGTATTTATTTAGTAGACGTGATAGTAGTGTCAGGAAAAGTGAAAAACTGAGGGTTTACTTTCAAGGCAAACAGAAAGATTCACAATTTGTACACAGTTCTCTGTATCTAGATTGAAGTTTTTGGGGAAAGCAAGAAAAATGGTTACATAGGGAGTTTATATTATTTTCATGTAATTTACCACGTAGAACTTTAACTGGAGTCATTGCTTTCAGTCCTGCTTTTGCTCTGACACAATAGAAACTGCCAACTACTTTTCTGATGTCTGAAATAGGCCCCGTTTCTGAATGTGCTAGATGGTAAGAGCTGTGGTTGTATGATAGAGAATTGACAGACTGTGTATAACTCAAACTCCCACCCTTCCTGGAATACTGACTGCTCTCCTGGGCACTCTTGGTCTCATTTTAGTGTTCATGGTGGCCTTGAAAGAAAACAGCAACATTTATTATAGCCTTCATAGATGTTAGGTGCTTCCAACTCCATCACATCATCTAACTTTTACAAAAATCTTCTGAAATAACTGACTTCAACACAAGTTACAAAAATCATCTAAGATCAGACGTCTAGTTGAGTTATCAGGCTGAGAATCAAATCTTACCTACATCCCACTACAAAACCCTTGCTCATTCTGCCATGCAGCATTGCCTTTGTTAGTTCGTTTTGAGCAGGCAATCCACATATATAACACAAAATTCAAGAGATTTAATAAGGTATAGTCAAAAAAATTCTCTCTCCCTCCGTGTCTCTGCTCCATTCAGATGGACAGTCGTTTTCCCCCAAAACATGGTAATTCCAAAACGTGACTTTTTTTCCAAAATATCCTGGAGCTCAAGTACATATATCAACATAAATGAAGCTTCCTCATCCTTCTTAACAGATGGATAGTATTTCATTGTCAAAACAGACCACAATTATTTAACTAGTCTCTACTAACTGTGATTTCATTTGTTTCACACTTTCCCTCCCCTCCTTTTTGTAAAAAGACAAAGAAATTCCTTTAAAGCTTGCTGTCGTGACTTGGTTGGACAAGGACAAGATGGAATCATAGAAAGGCGGTCACCACTCGTGGCACCGTGAACCAACACAAATAGGAAGAGTTCAGAAAAGTCATTGCCATTAAATCCTTATTTTCTCACATAGAGTATTAATATCTCACACATATGTATTAAAATGAGACAGTAATGTGAAGAATAAATACAGTCCACACGTCTACAGCATCTCAAAAGCTCAGCCAACTCAACACAGGGCAGAGCTACCTTACTGCTCTTCAGTGCTTCAGGCAAACGACACCGATTTCCCAAAACGCCACTCAAAACAGAAAATGTGGGCTTTTTTCCTAATATCATCTTACCTTAAGATTAAAATAAACTACTTCTCTGTTGTCGGGGTTAAGCCCTTCCCATGGCAGCCTGGCATTAGTAGCTATACAGTCATTAAATTTACCCCAATTGCAGTCAACTCTTTCTTGCTTTAAAATACACAGTCCATGAAAATTGCAAAGGCATTTTCATAATTATTTGAGGATTATTCCCATGCATAATTTTTCTATGATCATAAAAACGTGTTTTCAAATTTTTATTATTCATGTCAGTTGTCATTTTAAAAATGATCTGCATATAGTGGACATAGAATCATCTCAATAATATCCAGATAAGAAGTATTTAAAAATGACTAATCAGAAGAAACATCCTTATTCAGAGAAATGTGCTATGGTGAAGGGAGTAAATGCTCTTAATAAACTACTTTTGAAAATAAAAAGAAGGAGCAGGATAATTTCGGTGGCTCTTGCCTAAAGTTTATTCTTTTATTCAATAGACAGTCTGTATGTTTTTTAAATTCCATATGAAAGATCTAGTCATGATGAATTTTCAAAGAACATTTACACAATATATTTATTTTTAAAGAAAATTATGCAATCAAAAGTTCAGGATTTCACTCACTAATACAGTAGCACTCAAGAAAAGAAACTGACACAAAATTCAACATTGTTAGTGGCATCTATGTAGTCAAAACACAAAGCCTGTGTGGTTTAAACATTTGGGGGGTGAGTGCAGGAGAGAGAGAAAGAGATTGAGATCGAGAGCGGGAGGGAGGAAAAGAACAACTAAGGAAATTATCACGTTAACTTGGTTATCTGGTTACTCCTTCATACTGTGTTTATTTTGTAATTAATATGTAGCACATAGACTTCACCCTAGTCCTCAAAAGGCAGTCACTCTGGTGAGCTCTGCATTTTTCCCATAGAAATATTTACCATCATATAGTAAAGTATAACATATGGCAGTTAAATGCTTTTTCTCGTTTAGCATTCCTTCTGTGCATAAAAATTGCCTGATGTTGCTGACCTGTAGGACCAGTTAATCCTAATAGCAGACTTTAGTGTATTCATCTGTAGCACAGAGCTATAATTATTTATGGCACAGAAGTTAATTAGAAGATCAGCTGAGAAAGTAAAAGTATAAGAAAATATCCAAGTATTCACCAATGAACAAGAAATTAATCTTTTTTCTGGATAGCTAGTGGTTACCATGTTTTGTATACACATCATTTCTTTCAAAGGCTGCAAAAGGATATTGCCCTGAAGATATAACATTGCAGGGATGTAGCTAACATAATTTTTGGCACCAACTTTAGTTCAAAAGGATTAAGTAAGTATATTCATAGATTTTAAACCAATCAAATCACAAAGCCAATTTCTGCATTAATTTTCCAGCTAGCTTAATTATACAGCCCAAGCTCTAGCTTCTCATCAATTAACCGAGCTGCAAAAGCTGGGGCCCGATTCTACGGCGTGTTAATCAACACATCTGATGCAGGGACACAGACTATTGCAGTCTCTATGCTGAAAGTCAAGCCAGGAACCACTGTTGAGTTATCCGCATTCAGCTTAAAGACACATTACTATTACTTTAATTACTTAATTTTTGTAAGCTGTACTGGTTGACCAGCTGAGAGAGCAAAACAGATATTTAAGAAGCAAGAAAAAAAAGTCTAGTAACTGAGCGCTAAGTTAAACAATTTTTAAAAATTAAAGTAAAAAGTCAGAGAGGTTTCAAGCAGAAGAGCTGTTCAAATGTGGTAAAGAAGATGCAAAACCACAGTGGATAATCAGGAACCCTCTCAAGGAAAACCATACAAGGCATCGGCCCCCCCTTGCCCCTGCCCCAGGTGGTTTCAGTGCATCTGATGGTAACGTCTAGTTAGGCTACACTGAGGTCATGAGCCCTTCTACTTCCAAGTTTCTACGTTATCTCATTAGGGGGTTTCCCCCCGAAAATAACTCAAAGATGATGTGCTAGGCTGGGTGACAACTCTACTTCAGGCAATATAAAAAGATTAAGCATGGAGTTAGTGAGATCCCATTCGTTCCTTTTATTGCAGTATGACAAAAGTACACGACTGGATAGATTAAACATCTTTTTGCATAAAACTGCAGACTTCTAAGACTTGGGGTCTATAGTTTGAGGAACAGAAGAAAAACAATTCTAGAAAGGAATGTAAATTAATTTCAATGACTAACAATTAAGCATTTGTATATACTGATATTTTCCAGACACACATGGCATTCAGGTCAATCTTAAAGATAAAGTGGGTTAGCTACAGTTAAAATGCACATATTGCCTAGAGACTGAGTTCTAAAGTACTTTCAAGATGATATCGCATTTTATCCTTATATCATTTTTATATGACAGAGAAGTCTTAAAATAGACCCAAAAAGTCTATTTTACAAGTCTTTCTCCTCTTTTGCTTCTTTAGTTTTGTTGAAAATCCAGTGACCATAGAGTGAGAAAGCAATAAGGTATTACATTTATTTTCTCCCCCATCTCAAATGATCTCAAGGCTTAAGAGAGAAGAAAAACCATTGTTTCTCACACAGAGGTATAATCTAAATGGAGACATTTCCATAGTGGTTCACTAGTCAGGCAACCGGGGTATCAACTGCATAAGGTGCCTCTCAGCTCACTTCAGAGCAAGCAGACGGTTATTATATACTTTCACAACCCAAAGTCTTTGCTGTTTTCATTTACTTCTTTTTTGTTTTCCTTTTCTTCCTCCAATACGGTCTGCCTGCACTTGCCATGGCAAGAATACGTTCTGTTTCATGAAAATAAGATTATTTGATGCAAAGAAGTATTTCTGCAGAAATTTTATACCCACATCATCATCCCATGAGCATGAGGAAGAGACAGAGTCATTCATATATGAGGAAAACCAGGAACTATACCAGGCACTTACACTTACTTAGTTCTCACAACTATTCTCGAGACTGAGGTATTTAATCCTCATTCTAGACAGAAGGAAATGGAGCCTCGGGCTCATCTAGACAGCCCAGCTGGGATTGATCCCAGGTGTGACTGTCTCTAAGTCTCAAACGCTAACATAACATGACGCATTTTACATTTCTTCATTATCTTTCAACCCATACTTTACAAACGTCCCTTACGTCTAGGCCATTTCCTTTCATTATCATCTGAATTGTGACTTAGAGAAGGCAGAATTTTGTTAATACTAGAAAAATAATAAAAAAGTAAACATTTATACACAACTATGAATTAATATGGGATTGAAATGATACGTTATTAAATAAAGATGTCTGAAAATATAATTGATGGTTTATGGAGGGGTTTAGTTTCTTTTACCCTTCTTGTATTTTATCTTCTGTCAAAAGCATGAATGATTTCAATATGTACTAAGTAGACATTATTTTTTAAAAGATACTTATCTTGAAGGGCATATTTGTTACTTTCTTGGTAGGATCAACCAAATAAGAGACTTAGAACACTCTTTTTAATTGAAAAATGATTAAAATTTAATGTTATACATTAATACATATTTGTATATTAAGTTCAAAGTGATGTGACTGAGTTTATTTTATAGGTTTTACACAGTGAATAATAGAATTGATTGTAAGGATTTACAGATGTGTTCCCGCCACTTGCCATCACTGATATTTACTCATTCTTACTTCCCTTATCCATAAAATGGAAATAATAAATCATCATAAGGTTATTGTGATAATTCAATGACTTTAAAAGAGATAATGAGTCTGAGCGAAGCGCTTAGCCAAGTACTTGGCATATCGTAAGCACTCAGCATATAGAAGCTATTATATAATAAGAAAAAAGCCATTAGAGAGGGCTCTTCATTTATGAATATTATGGAGTAGCTATTATGACTAAGTGATCAGATGATCTTCATGTAGGTTTCAGAGGAGTGAGTTAATTTTGGAGTCATATAATTCAGGGCTGGAAAGAGCCCTGGAGACAAAACGCAGTAATTTTCAGTAGATATGTGTGAGCAGAATGGTGGGGGGCGATCATGCCCTCATCCCAGAGAATCAGAAGGTCTGGAGGATGGCACTTATCATTTGAGAAGTGTCTTCAATTTACTTATAGTTTATATGATACAATCTACTTAAGAAAAGAGTGCTGCAGCATTTCCTAGTCTTGTGAGCACATACAAATGACGGAACGAGAAAACAGATCTGGGAATTAAGACCCAGGAATGGTAAGCAATACATTTCCGGTCACAGTATACATAACAGCAACAGAAGGAGTGGCCCCTAGAACTTCTGATTTCCAACCTAGTGTTTTTCCTTCTGTAACATGCCAGCTCCTTCTTAAAAGACCACTGCATGGCAGAATGTAATTGCTTGCTTTTACTATCCACTTCCACTAAAATTGTATTCTTCTCAGCCAAAGAATTAGAAATCGCTTTGGGGAAGATTGTTTTTAAACAAAACCCGGCTTAAATGAGCCTGTGGTCAACATCGTATGCCCTGCTTTCAGAGCAGGTGCCATGCTCCTCTATGACACAGGCGGAGGCCCTGCTTCCACAGAGAGGAAAAGCCATCTTTGATCTCAGCAGGAAGGTCCTTTTTAATCACCACTGGAAGTGATTTCAAATAGCAGGTATTCCTAGCATTATCTCAAAGTTAGAAGAAGTGTATGTGCGTGGGCTCCTGTGTATAGAGGCGCGTGTGGCTGTGTGTGTACAAGAGAGAAAGATGTGTCTGTCCAGATGTCCATGTGTGTTTAATTCTCTTGGTTTATTTTTATGTATCTTTATCACGTACTCTGACAGATTGTACAAGAAATAGCTCATGAAGAAAACAGCAGAGAGAACTAAAATAGGGTTTTATTAATTAAGGAAATCATTTCAATTTATTCTTGAAGGTATCATCACCAGATAATATGACATAACAATCAAGAAAAAATTTCACCCACTGACGCCAAGCTATCTGACTACGTTGGGAAAAGACTGCCCTTTTGAAATTAGATTAGCTGCCAGTAAACATGCTGTACTTTTCACCTAAATAAAGCTTGATTACTTTTCTGTTTCCTTATTTCCTGGAAAACACATTTAAAGAAAGAGTTCGGCTCCTTTCCAACAAGCAGCAATCATACAGACAGAAATAGGTCAGAGAACAACCTGGTTTGAAAAAGTGATCTCTGCGTAAGTTGCCTCATGGGGGTCTCAGCAACCACGATGAAGCTGCTGCATGGCCTCCCCACCCCCGGAGCCTTTGCATCCACCATCCAGCAGAGGAGGTGGGGGTGGAGCTGGCTCTGCATCAAGGGCAGGTGAGAAGGATTCCTATGGCTGCACAGTGCCGCTCACCATCCTGCACGAGTGGGCTCTTCGCGCTGTGCCATTTGCACTTGAACCAGATTTTTAAGAAGGTTTTTAAGTATCTTGTCCATCAGATTTCATGATGATTTTGCTTATTGGAAGACATTACCAAAACCTTTAAGGAAAATAAACCAAAACAAATTCAAAAAAAAAAAAAAACCATTTTACCCACTCAGTGGTGGGAGAGCTGTGTCTCGTTTTGGTATATTTTAGTAATCTGCTGGTAAGAACATACAAAAGTAGAGTAACAAGCTGCTGACTCCAGTTATAAGCAGTTTAACAATTCCCAAAGCTGTTGAAATGCTTTGGAATCAGATAGCCCTTGTTTTGATCCTCAGCAAATCTACTTTCTAATCCGTGAGCTCGGACAAGCGGCTTCATGTTTTGAGCTTGGGTTTCTGCACCTGTGAAATGGCTGAAGAGCAATGAGTTTATAGGAAGCGTGCTCAAGTCCAGCTCCCAGGGCATCACTAGAGGCATTTGTGCACATCTCTTCCTAACTCTGCCTTCTGTGAATCACACTGGTAGCTGGAAATCTGCCATTTGGAGGGTATTTGCATCATGAAAATTGGCAACTATTAATTTTTTGTATTTCTTTTTCTTTTTTTTTTTGAGGAAAATTAGCCCTGAGCTACCATCTGCTGCCAATCCTCCTCTTTTTACTGAGGAAGACTGGCCCTGAGCTAACATCCGTGCCCATCTTCCTCTACTTTATATGTGGATGCCTGCCATAGCATGGTTTTCCAAGCAGTGCCACCTCCGCACCGGGATCTGAACCGGCGAACCTCGGGGCCACCGAAGTGGAACGTGCACACTTAACCTGTGTGCCACGGGGCCAGCCCCTTGGAAACTATTAATTTTTGTCCTCTATACAGCTGTATTTAAAGATTTACTAGCACAAAACTCTCTTAAGGTTGTGATAAATTGTAAATGATACAGAAGATTTAGCACACGTAAGTGTTCAGTAATTTATAGCTACCATTTTTGCCCTGATGAAGTTAGCACTTGTTCTCCTCCAATATTTTCTAAAACAACCTTCAGGTTTTAGCCTGACAGCTAAATAGCTGTCACTAAATAGAAACAAAAGGGACTTTAGAGTCAGGAGGAAAAAGACGTGACAGAGGAACCTCAGCCACACAGGGACCTGCTGTGCAAGGTGACCAGGGCAAGTCCACCCTGCTGAGTCTGCGTGTCCTCGCCTGAGAAAGAAATAGGCACCCACCTCCTTGAGGGTTTGTGTAAAGGACACTGAGAGGACAAAATTAAAGGTTCTAGCTCCTTACCTGGCATTTAGGGGAAACAGTTTAATTTTCCTGCCTTTGATGAGGAGATCCTAGAGGGTTTCAATAACTAAAATGACCAAAAAGAAAAGGTATTTCCCACTTCACTTGAAATGATGCATTCCTTGGGGTCCCAGAGATGCCTGCTAAGATGTCACAGTAGCCAACACGTCACCCTCTAAGGTGACTCTTTCTCACACAAGTGCTTTGTTCACAAAGCACCTAGCGAATCTAAGGAAGGGCTCAGCAGACAGAACCTCAGATGGGGCTTCCCCAGGGAAGAAACGCTTGCAGAAAAATTTGACAGCTCCTAACTAATATGCCAAAAGTCCACTTTACACACAGTAGTACAGAGAAAAAAAGCAATAATCAAAGATTAGCTATTATGAGTATTAAATATAATAGAAAGAAATTTAGACTAAAAAAGGACAGACAAATTTGCTTATAAATAATGCAGAAAATAGTATTTAGCAAATAAAATTTTGTGTGTCAGAAGAATGTACTCATGAAATACTGAAGGGAAATCAGGCAGTGAATCTGGGGGTACATGTTGCTTTAGATGAAATATTTTTCATAATTGTAATTTTCGCATGTAATTTTTTTTGCCCTGACTTGCAAAGTATCTTTTCCTGTTTGAAAATGAAGTCTAGATGCGTGTATAGTAGTCATCTTAGATGCAGTTACCTTGGGTGGTTTAAATTTTAGTTTGGGTCTTAGGTAATCTCACCCAACCCACCCATTGCTTATTCGTCAAGGACTATTTACAGAAAAATAAGAGGCTACGGAGAATATACATCCTGTTGGAATTTTGTAATAAAACAATCTAATTTACAAAGCCTTTTTCTCTTGGAAAGGCATTCGGGGAGCAACATAATTAAACGACTGCCATAAAATTAGGAGAATCTATTTTCTAATCTCATTTGAAAAGTTGGCTGAGATCTTAACATAACAGCTATATTATTTTAATTGTTTTTCTAGTCCTGTTTCTCTTCATACAACCTGAAGTCTCAATGATTTCTCTCAGTCGTTTCTTTCAAAATGTACTTTGTACCATTAAATGCCAAGTGTTTCTGTATGTCTGCATAAAAGAATATTTGAAAATGATTATGCCATGCAATAACTGACTATTAATATGTCTAGGAAGGAATTAAATACCCTAATATATAACTTGAGAAACCATCAAGACAAGTGTTTCTTTATTTTGCTGAAACAAGTTGAAAGAGAAAATAAATCAAATTTGTTTATGTTGATCCTAACGTAGTTACTCTACCATTCCCCATCATCTTTACCACTAAGCCATGCCATTGCCACCCCCAAGTCCCCTACATACGGTATCCCAGAAGGTGTATGGCCTCTTTTTAAGTTCAAGAACCCTGCAGTTCTGTCAGGCACCTGGCAGGAGTTTTGTGGAAACAGCCAATCTCTCTTCTCAAGTGTTCTACTTATCTGGGAAGAATTTTGCTTCTTTCTACTCAAATTATGGTGATAGACTGTTTTGGGGTCTTTACAGCAGATAACCCTAATTGCTCTTTCTCACACCCTCTGCTCAAGTCCTCACCATGCTCAGCCCCCTGTTTTCATTCCTTCCTGGTCTCTCTCCCTCCATCTACTACAGCTGCCCAGCACTGCTGGGCACACAGCGACTCGACAGTTACTCATAGACAGACGTAGACTTTTCTCTGTAAGTTTCATGTGTCCTTACCTCCACCCTCCACCCCTAGCTAGACTGTAATTCCCTTGAAGTCAAGGAAAACTAACAGAAGGTATTATTTCAAGACCAATGGAGAGGAGGGGGGCACTTAAGATTCTGTACAGGAAATAGCAAACACTGCAGGAATTTAAAGAGAAAATAATGTCTTAAAAGGAATTCGCTGCTTCAAAAAATATTTAGGAAAATGTTTGGTGGGCCTCCAGGAATGAATTCAGAGTGAACACTAGATGCACCGGTGAGCTCATTCCTGTGAGGCTACTCCCAAAACGATGAAGTTCAAGCACACAAGTGATTGCTGTGATCTAGGAAACTGGGCAGCTGGAAACCAGAAGCGTCCACCATGGGAGGCACTGGAGCAGCTGCCTCTGCTCTCGGGGAAGCTTGAGCATGAGCAGCTCATCCCGCTGCAGAAAGAGTTCTTATCTTGGCAGTGGTGTTAAAATTTCAAAAACCGCTCAAGTGGCAGGAACATGGCCTCTGTTTCATTTCCACACTCCACATCACAAGAGGGTCCAGAACTCAGTGGCAAATGGATCTGAGACGTGCCATTTTGGCTTCTGACCCTTGAACTACCCAACAGGATGGGGCAGGGAGAGACGGAAACTGAGCAACTGATCCAGGGCGTCCATACACTATTTTCCTGGCAATGCACGGGAACTTTCATATGGGATCATATTTACTCCTCACAAAAACCTCATGTAGTTAAAAATATTACCCACATGATAAAGACAAGGAAATTGGGATTCAAGGAAAAGGGATAGGCAAAGTATGTTTATTGAACGCCTAGCTGGGCCAGACACAATGCTAGATGATTTACATATATGATTTCCCTAATCCTTCTAATAGTCTTATAATATCATGATTATACAGATGATATTGAAGCTTAGAGAGGCGAAATATTTTTACCTATGGGACACAAAGTGAAAATGTTGCTATTCAAATTCGTGTTTGTCTGGCCGCAAGCTTCACAATCTCTTCATCAACACATTATTTCAAAAGGCTTTGAAGACACTATTGCCTTTCTTTGATGTTCAGCATCCCGTTAAGAGATCAAAGTAACTTATTGATTTATTGATAATAACTTCCAGAATCACTAATCTTGAGTAAGAATGACTCACATTGCTCTGTTCATTAAAGGTTAATTCCTCTCCAGGCTAGAAGACAGATTGTCTATATAAAATATAACATTATGCAAACTTTTGACACAAAATAAAAGTCATTCTTTCCATTTCTGTGTGAAGGGATGCAGTGCTTTTCTAAATAAGGGCCTACTAGCCTATGTGATCCTAATTTTTACACAAATACACACCACTCTACACTGTATTCTTCTATCATTTTACTTTATACGCTTAGAATAACTTTTAAAATGTTGTGTTTATCTTACCAATAATTCTCAAATTTTTATGGTAACCAAATAAAGTTGGATTGTTCAAAATCAGGAAACTCTACGCCACATTTTTGTTTTCTTAGTAGTCAGAGAGCAATTTTATTTCCATAGCATCACTCTGACAGTGAGAAATGACTCTTCCAACACTGGTGATGGAAGACTGAGAATGAGGAAATGTGAGCACTATCTCCAACAGCATGTGACCGACTCACAGAGTGAACAAAGTAGATGCCTTGGGTGCTTGTCACTCTAAGAAAGGATCGCATCTTTTCTTTCTTGGCCCTTGTTGGCTCGGAGTGCAGGTTTTGTGGTCAAAAGACTATAAGGTCAGATAAATGGATCGAGGTCATTCAGTCTCCATAAAAATTTTAAACAAACAAATAAACCAAAAGCAAACTGTGACAACTGGCTTGAGACTTTATCTGGAAGGCCAGGACTTGTGAACATGATAGTCTGACAAGACAGTATTTTTATGAAGGAGTGAAGGTGAATGGCCCATGAAATATGCTATCTGGATTGGCAAGAGAACAAAGATAAGGCCAAGCAGATATTAACTATGGCTGGTCGAGGCAGGCTGCCAACCAGCTCTGAGAAGGGAAATTCTTTTTTTTCAGTTTCAGTATAAAGCAGAACTCTTAAGAACATTGACAACTAGGAACAGTCTGTTTCACTGATAACTAACCTAGGTGTTAAATTAGAGACGTCTAATCAGAAACGCAGTTAGTTGTATCACGGGAGAAGGATTGCCAAAACCTGCGGCTAAATGAGAAGCGGTCTCAGGACACATCAGATTATAAAGAACAAAAGCAACCTCAGTTTCAATTCCAAGAACTTCCCCTTTAGCAAACATAAGGAGATCTCTTTTTGCCTTGAGCTGAGACCTTGTTCCATTTTATACTCCTCTGCTCGGCCCCCACACCCTCCAAAGATTTTTTTTGCCTTAAGAAATTTAGCAATCTTTTCATGGACACATTTTTGGACATAATTAATGCATGCTATATTAGTCAGGATTCTCCAGAGAAACAGAACCCTGGGTATAGTGTGCATATATATGTATGATATAAATATAATATGTATATATATATATATATACACACACACACATGTATATACATCTGAGAAAGAGAGATTGATTGATTTTAAGGAATTGGCTCCCATGACTATGGAGACTGGTCCAGCAGGTTGGAGACGCAGGAGAGTGGATGGTGTAATTGATGTCCGAATGTTGCCTGCTGGCAGAATTCCCCCTCACTCTGGGAAGGTCGGCCTTTTGTTTTACCTACGTCTTTGACAGATTAGGTGGAGCCCATCCACATTATGGAGAGAATCTGCTTTACTCAAAGTTCACCAATTTAAATGTTAATCACCTCCAAAACATCCTTAAGGAAACATCCAGAATCATGTGTCACGAAATGTCTGGGCACTATGACCCAGCCCTGGTGCCCAGACATGTAAAATTAACCACCACACTTGCTATAGCTAAGATTATTTTTGAAAGTGAAACTATATTAGATTGATATTTGCACCAAAAAAAAAAAAAAAAAAAGCTACTACCTTAGGTTGAGATGCAAGCACATGAAGAAAGGATGAGAAAATTCTTTAGATTATTCAACCCAATGAGCACCAGAACAATGGTTGGTAGCTGGGTCATTACAGAGACAAGCAAAATTGGTGCCACGCTCATTAAACTATTCACTGGCAAAAGTGAATAAAAAAATTCATGAAATAACATAAGAAAACAGAATTTAATTTTTTTAAAAAAAAGCTCATTAAACAAGATGCTTCACTTAAATAGGAAGGATTAAACTCTGATTTCTCTAAATAGTTTCAAACTGTTCTAGACATTTTTGGACCTTCTGCAACTAAAACTATTTTTATAGACTCATTCGTACAGAGCCGGTGTAAGAGAAATACGGTTAGATAAATATAGAATCACGTTAGTACAGAATTATTGAATGTGAACATTGAACAGGCCTTAGAGAACACAGAATTCCACACTCTTCTTTTTATAAAGGAAAAAGCAGAAGCCCAAAGAGGTGAAATGACTTATTCGGGTTTACATAACCAGACAAAAATTAATTCTGCAGATTCCTACTTCATGCTTTCATCCTTAAACCTGTGTTTTACAAAGAAGTCTCCAACTCAATAAAATATTTTAAAATTAATAATAATTCAGACATTAGACTAGGAGAATTGGTGGAAGGAAACTATATCATTGGCTCTCCTGCCCTGATACCTGACAAAATGAGCAAAAATTAGACCCAGTAAATGTAAGCAAAAGAGAAAAAAATAGTCAACTATCTTTGGAAAATTCTGGCAAGGAAAAGAAACAATTTTGGCATGGCTCAGCATGATCTCTCTTCTTCCGCTCTTAAAAAGCCATTCTAAAGGAAGGAGTAAATGTAAAAATTCTTGAACATTTATACAACTTCCTCCCAATGTGGCGGAAACACGCAGCGGAGTTGAACAGATAGGCTAGAGAACAGGAGGATGAGGAGGAGGAGAAAGAAGAAGAAATTTTTAACCATTGAAACTTTTACCTCCAGAAATTTAGAAGAGGCAGGAAATGCCTGGGAGTCTCATTCTTAGCAAGGTGTCTAGTTGAAATGAGAAATAATCAAAATTTTGAGGGTATTCTTTCATGGGCATAGGTTACACTCCCAACTTTGAAAACTGAATTTTGATAAAATGTCTCAGAGTTTTTACAAAGTCTCAGGAAAAAGAGCGGAGCTATGGTATCCAAGAGGCGCTCCTCAGAACTCCAGTACCGATCCCTTCCCTTCAACTGTATATTGAAAGTGAGCAAAAGGTAATGGAGAAAGTGGCAACTATGCTGTATCAAAGGGTAGACTTGAGAGGGTTAAAAGGATCGAATGGCAATTATGCACACTGGCCAGAGAGGAGAGAGCAAGAAAAGAGAAAGAGCGAGAGGAGAGGGAGAGACAGAGAGAGGGAGAGAGAGGGAGACAGACAGACAGAGAGGGGGAGAAATAGACAGGGAGAGGGAAGCGGGGGGCAGGGGGTGTTTGCAAACTACAGAGAAAAGTTCTCAGAGTGAAGTTGGGATGGCACTGGGGAGAAAGTAAAAAATAACCTAAGCGAGGAGGGGATCCTTTTAAAGTTCTCCCTATAGCAAAACTTAGTAAGACCAACAATTCCCTGTTGAGTTTAGCAAAGAGATGTTGCCAGGCAAGAAAAGAAATTACAAAAACAAACAAAGAAAAAGTGCAATTAAGAAACAAAAGAAACCACATGAGAACTGAGGCAACATTGGAGCAGGACTGATAAGGATGTCAGAAGCATGTAACCAAGGCTGGAATGTGAATTGCTGACAGAGAGGTTCAGCTGGAGCTCGTCAGAGGGGAGGCTAGGAAAGAGCTCAGACATCAAAGCAGCCAAAGGGAAGATCATCACTCTGGAGCACGCGGAGGCCTTTGAATAATCCTGTCCCTGAAGCTGAGAAGGCAACAAAAAACTGAAGAGGACAAAAAAGAATTTAAATATATAATAGAATTATATTTCTTCTTCTCTCTCTTTTTTTTTTTTTTCTGAAGAAGATTAGTCCTGAGCTAACTACTGCCAGTCCTCCTCTTTTTTGCTGAGGAAGCCTGGCCCTGAGCTAACATTCATGCCCATCTTCCACCACTTTATATGTGGGACTCCTACCACAGCATGGCTTCCCAAGCGGTACCATGTCCACATCCGGGATCCAAACCGGCAAACCCCAGGCCACCAGAAGCAGAACGTGCGCACTTAACCACTGCACCACCGGGCCGGCCCCTATATTTCTTCTAAATGAAAACCTGAGTCTGCAGGAGTAAATGGCAAAATGTTTCCCCCAAAGGAAAACTGATACAGAACTAACACTGGCATATCTTGGGTAAGTTAGTGAACTTCAAGGACAAAGGAAGAGTTCTTCAAGAACTCAGGGAGCAAAGCAAGTCACTTTCAAAGGTGGGCTGAGGGGACAGTCCAGTCATACGGGTGACATTCTAAACACAAAGACAACAGAGCACAGTTGACAAAGCTTGATTAGAAAGAAAATGGGACCTGAGAGTACACTGTCCATCAAGTTCTCATTCAATTAAAGGCAATAAACACACATTTCAAACGGGAATAAACTCAAGGATATAGTTTCCGTAAGCCTTTCTTGGGGAGAAAAAATCGATGACAAAAGCCAGCCTTTCAAAAGGTAAGTGTTGAGACCAGGGTAGAGTTGCAGGTGCAGCCTTAAAGTCAGGAGAAGGACAGATACACCTACGCACTCCAGGAAGACAGACACTCTCCCCACGGAAGCTCCATAGGGGTCGCCCTGTGAGCCCCCCTGGAAACTTACTCGCCGATGAAATATGACTGTTACTGAGATGAATTAGAGTAGGAAATAAAGGAAGAAAAGGCAGGAGATGAGCACTGAATACGTCTAAATCTAAGACGAAGAGAAACGGTCATGCCAATCATGGGTGTAGATGATACGTCAAACACTCTAACGCTTGAAAAAATAAAAATACTAAATTATAACAATGGAAATTTGTCTATGATTAGAACTATGTCTATGAATTTTAGCAATAGCTTCTGTTTCCAACTCCTGTTAAACTGAAATCTTATTAAATGACTTTTTAAAATCCAGACTGTAGAATACGATCTCATATTTTTCATCTCATTTCTTGCTACAGATTCACACTCCCTTTCATTCTTTTCGTATGTTTAGAGAAGAGATAGCAAGCTAATTGGTTATTTTGGGGACATTTGCAGGCCATCTTTTATCTTTGTTATGATCTGTACTACTTAATTTTTTAAATAAATGTTTCAAAACAGTAAAAATAATAAATTATCCTCTAAAAACACTGTTTAGATAGGAAGGGGACCCCCAAAAAGATATTGAAAGTCTAAGGAAATGAAAAATGAAATTACTTTTCAAACTAAACCTAAAGCACACAGAACTGTGATTCTGTTTTGGCTGCAGTATTCTTTCCCAATTCAGAAATTCAAAAAAATAGGAATGCTGGGGCTGGCTCTCTGGCACAGCAGTTGACTTTGTATGCTCTGCTTTGGCAGCCCAGGGTTCCCCAGTTTGGATCCTGAGTGCAGACCTAGCACCGCTTATCAAGCCATGCTATGGTAGGCGTCCCGCGTACAAAGTAGAGGAAGATGGGCACAGATGTTAGCTCAGGGCTAAGCTTTCTCACCAAAAAAAAAATTGTAGGAATGCTATTTCTTCATGTCACTCATTTGATAGAAGCAGTAAGAGATGAACCAGAAAACATACCAAGTTCAAGAATCTGCACCTGTTTCTCTGGACAATGACGTTTCACTCAGCCGTCACTGTTACAACGTACACATATATGCTGTACCTGTCTGCTGCTACCGTGCATTCACATAAGCTGTGAGTAATAGCCAGAGCCCTGCCATCTAGAAAAGTGTTGATAAATTCTCTCCACATGGATAGTTTACAAGCTATCTTTGAACCACGCCAGCGGTAGGAGTCAGTTTTAGTAGTATTAGTGGTGGTGGTGGTAGTAACGGTATTGTAGCAATGGTAGTCATAACAGTATCAGTGTTATTACCACTACTAGTCAGACTACTGTATGGTAATAGCAGTACCAGCACAGTACAGTAGCAGTAAGCTTCATAGTGTATCAGTTTCTTAGGGTTGCTGTGATAAATTACCACAAACTGGGTGGTTTAAAACAACAAAAATGTATTGTCTCACAGTTGTGGAGGCCAGAAGGACAAAATAAAGGTGTTGGCAGGGCCCCCACCAAAGCCTCTGGGGAAAACTCTCGCCTCTTCGGGCTTCTGTTGCTCGCCTACAATCCTTGGCGTGCCTTGGCTCGTGGCAGCATCCCTCGACTCTTGGCCTCTGTATTCACGTGGCCTCCTTCCCTGTGTCTCTGTGTCTTCAGTTCTCTCTCTTCTTATAAAGACTCTGGTTATTGGATTTAGGGCCCGCCCTAATGCAGTGTGACTTCTTTTTTAACTTGATTACTGGTTTTTGATTAGTTAGGGTCTGCAAAGACCCCATTTCCAAATAAGGTCATAATTGCAGGTACCAGGTGTTAGGACTTCAATATATCTTTTGCAGGGACACAATTCAATCCACAGCAATTACTATTTAGGTTGAGCGGTTATTTTCTTAATCTATAAAAATAGCCGTTATATTGTCCAACCTAAAACATTCACTGGCAAACTTGTTTGTACTTGGACATTGTCAGTTCTCCTTAGAGAGCTGCACTTCAAATTTAGAAAAACCTTCTGAGTATTACTTCTTCGTGTCTCTTCCTCCCGTTTACTCTGTAAGAAGAACTCACACACTCATTCATCCGTTAGGACAGTCTTCAAAACTTCCAACCTTGAAAGATTTTCTCCCTGGCACTAGAGATATGAGACAGACATCCTTTTCTCTTAAGTGTCTTCCCTAACTCTCCTCAAATTTACCTTTGACTATAGCCAACAGTTCTTCAGATTTTCACTTACGACAAGAGACAGCATAGTTCTAAAATTCTGAACATATTTCCAGGTTTGAAACATAATATTTAGGTACATTTTCATAACTTGTAACGCTCTTGGCATAGGAAAGAAATGAATGAATGAAGCCATGTTTTATCTGAACATTCCCTATTTAAAATGATAATGCATAAAAAAGTATGATTAAATGATTACCTTAATCTCCATTAACTCTTTATCTGCTTCAAGGACAAGTGCAGAGGTTGAGGAATTCAGCCAGAAAGCGCACAGTTCAAGTTCCAGCAGACCTCAGATGACATCTCATCTCGCCCTTCCGTTGTCCAGAGGAGCAAACCGAGAGGTAAGGCTGGTTTGGCCAACAAAGGGCAAGGATTGAAGACCATGTTTGTAGTTTACAGCCAACAAATGTAACAAATGTTTACAAACAAACAAATGTTTTCTTTTAGAAACAAAACCTTATTTTTCTTTAGAAAACACATCTATCTCATTGTATTTAATTTTGGTGAAAACTCTTAACTAAGGTACCCTCTCTGCGCGAGAGAAGGAGAATACACCTAACACAAAATATGCCAGATTAGCTCCTGTGTGATTTTGAATTATAAGAAGAATGATGCAAAGCCAGGGGGGAAAAAATGGAAATTATTCATTCCAGCAATAGTAAACGAATTCACAAGCAAGTAACCCCTGCGGCTCACAGCCCCAGAGGTGTTCTTCCGCGGCACTTCTTTGAATCAGCTTTCTCTTACGCTTCTTTCCAGGTTCTGTGAGCTACCGCATATCTTTGAAAACAGGTCTTTTCTGTATTTGTAACCAAGACTCGTTGTCTGTGACCAAAGATCCTTGCCGTAGGAATTAACACTGAACAAGATGCTGAGCGAGTGGATCTGCGTTTATGACCTCGTTTTAGCCCTTTGGCATCTCTGTGAGATTCACAGTGGTTTTGCTACTTTAGAAACAAGGGAAGCAAATTGCAAAGATATTTTAAAATATTTATTTAACGTCACGTAACTAGTCGACTGTGAGATCAGGAATAAAACAAAAGAGTCTTGATTTGGAAAAACATGTTTCATAAATGAAATAGCCTTCAAAAAATATTTTAGATTATTAAAAACTGAAAGCTTTCATGATTAGCACATCTTCAGTGAAGAAAATATGCAAATAAATCCTTCAAGCAGATAGAAATTGATTCTTGAATGAATTAAGAAAAAGAAAGGATAAAGATGTTGATAACTAGATGAATATTTATTATATGAAATAACAATTATAAATTCTATGGGGTAATGGAATACATGTAGAGTTATAATACATTACAGCAAAAATGCAAAAAAAGTGTAAAAAAATTGGTTTAAAGCCTCTATTATCCTTATACTGGTGGGTGGTGGCCAAAGCATTAATGAATCTTTGAATATAATAAATGAAAACCAGTTTGAAATTTCTAGGATACTACTGTGGAATAAGAATGTATAACTAACAAGCTATTAGAGGAAAAAGTGAAATAATAAAAATAACCCAAAAGAAAGCACAAAGGGGAGAAAAAAGGAACATAGAAAATATAAAGCAGTTGGTAAAACAGAACACTAGTTACGTTAGAAAGCACCACGCTGTGTCACTTCTCTTTGGAAGTCACACAACCAGACATACTGATGTGGCCCCAAAGATGAAGCTTCCTGTGGTCTAGTGAGGTCCACACACGTCCATTCAGCACTCTTCTGGGGCATCTAGTGAGTGTGGGCACTGTTACACACAGTGGGGTTAGAGTGGTGAACAAAACAGAAACGTTTCCACCTGTGTAGACCTCACACTTTAGGGGGGAGGAAGGCAATGAAGATGAATGCAATGATAGGCAGTGCTAAGTGCTGTGAAGAAAAACAAAGCAACAGAAGGAGAGAGAGTGACAGGCAGTGGTCTTGGTGGAAATCTTCTTAGTTTGTAAAATGATTCCACTTTTGGAAAAACTGTACATTTGGTAGGACGTGTTTCTCCTCTGGACGCCATACAGTAAACAGGGCCTTTTTCTGTTGAGCTGATTGATAATAACCTGTGATCATAGGTGAAGCCACAGACCCAACAACTCTCCATCTGATGGAGACCAACAAATGTAGTTCTGTCTTCAAGGAAGTTCTTGCCTGGATCCCCTTTCAGCCAATAAAGCGGCTAAACTGTAACAGAGCGATTTAGCATTGCTTTCTCTTTTTTCTGTTTCTGAGCAGAAGTTAGACTATCTCAGTAAGTGTGATACAGTTCCAAAATGGCCTGTCTTGATTCCCCATCCCCATATGATGAGATATCAGGCCACTGATATGTGGAAAATGGAATTTTACAGGTGTAATTACAGCTAGTAATCAATAGATTTTGAGTTAATCAAAAAGGAGATTATCAAAGATAATAAGTGCAAATTGCTCAAACTGCCACATTTATGATGATTTGCCATACAGTGAGAGAAAACTAGCTCTGTGAAGTTTAGTGTGCGTTTCATTTAAAGGTAATGGGAAAAAGTACAAGCGGTGCAAATAGTGTGAATGTCCCATGACGCAGAAACTTGAATTTGTTTCTTAGTCGCTATTAACTGGACTTGTGATGTGGGTGAGGAATGTTTTCTCTCTGACTCAGCTTCAGGATTTGTAGAATGATGAGGTTGGACCAGCTGCTATCTAAAATACCTCCCACCTCTTAAACTTTGTGACTCACTGGGTGCTTTACGTGTGTCAGGAAACTTTCAATCACCTTGCCTACAATGACATTCAAGACAGCCACGCTTGTCAGTGAAGACATCTCCTCATTGTCCAGAGTGGCATAGATTTTTAAATCTCCATAGACTTAATTGGCTCAATTTGAGACAAGAACCCAATTTTTCGGATTTCTAATGTATACCCTCATTACTCCCTCATGTCTCCATGATTTGTTTGGGGAGACATGTTAATTTTATTTATGTTATTTTGAGAAGTACCATTAACTTAGGGAATCTGGGTAGAAAGATGAAATGATATTTTTTGAATGCCTTTCCACATATTATACCATTCAAACTTGCCCTCAGCCGCATTTATATCAATACTCATTTAAGCTATTAAAGAAGAAATTTATTTTGATATTTTGTCATCTATCCCACAGCTTTCAAGATTAAGAAATTATAGAGGAAATTAAAAAACAGGTAAATGGGGGGGACAATTGTCTTGACCAATTTTGTTTGTTCACTATACAGATAACTTCCTCACCCCACCCATAAAATCTAAAACCTGAGATTCATAACTCCAGATTTGGACTGAGAAGTCTAAAATACCTTTTGGGAAGGAGTAAACCAAATGCTGTTGAGATGCGGGGAAAATCACTTGTGGAGGAACGGACATCGGCAATGATTATCAATAGGGAATTGGTTAAGCAAGTCATGTGTAAGTTGTTTTACGTTTTTAAACTATATTGAGTAAAGACTACTCCACTCCTGGATTTATTACTAAGCGCCACACATGACATAACTGGGTATGCAGTGGTGCATGCATTCATGGTGTGTGTGTGCATGTGTGTGTACATGCGAGTGTGTGCACAGGCATGTGGTGTGCGTGCTGTGTGTGTGCATGTACTCAGCGCCTCATCTGTGGCCTTGGTTAGCACCATCACTGAGGTCAGCAGGGTGTGACTTGGCTGAGGCTGAGTTAGACACAAGGCAGACCTGCTCGGTGACTCAGCCTCACTGAGTCAGACACAGGCAGATGCATCCACAGACCTTCCTGACTCACGAGCGTGGGAACAGTACCCTTTACCTTACCCAGCAATGCTGGCTTCATTTCAACGAAGAAAGCTCGGCGCTGTGCAAGGAAGCACTAATGACATCAGATAATGAAAAAGATTAAATTGAAATAGAAATCTGGTAATGGACTTTCCCATAAAACAACCTGGAAGGATTCCTGTGATAGGATTGATACAAGACCGTCTGGAGAGCTTCTCCGTGGGAGCAGCATGGTACAGAAACAGAAATAGTGAGGAAGGAGCCCATGATTCAGAATCTTGAGTACCAAGGTTCACATCTTGAGTGTACCCCAAATGTGATTTTTACCTGGGCAAGTCATGACCCTTCTGAGCCAGTGGGTCATTATAACATGTCTCGTGTTTACAAAGCCGGTGTTCTCCAGTGCTCCGATGCATCCATCTTATCTGATGGCATTGTAGCACTTTCAGAATATGTGGTCCACTTTTTGCCCAATTAGGTAATTTAGATTTTTGCTTTCCTGAGTCTTCATGATAATCCATTGTTATTTTTCTCCCTTTTGTCTTTCTCTTTGAAAAAAATCAAATTAGCTCTATTCTTGAATTTATAGCCTGTTTCCTGCAACTTCAGCCTCTTAGCTAAGACAGGTGACCGAGTGCCAGGTACAGTCAAAGACCAACTGTCGGCAGGTCTTTTCTTCACTGTGACTTCTCAAAAGCACGTTAATTTTACCTTGCCAAGAGATTTTCTGATATGTGTATCATTACCTTTTGCTTTCTACCCATTTATTTAACAAATACTTGTTTGATGCCAAGCCTGCGCTAAGCACTGTCCTGGCGATGAAGGAAATGCCTTCACCTGCTCTCTACTGTCACAAATGGAGAAGACAAACGCTAAATAAATGCATGTGGACCTACTAAATTTGGCTAGAGATAAGCTCTCTGAAGAAAAAGTACAGGACTGTGTGAGGGCTGTTAGGGGCTGGACTGTGCTCCCCCCAAATCCCTCTGCTGAAGCCCCACACCCAGCACCTCAGAATGTGACCACAGTAGGAGACAGAACCTTCAAAGACGTCATCAAGGTTAAATGAGGTCATTAGAGTGGGCCCTAATCCACCAGTCTGATGACCTTGTAGAAAGAGCAGATTAGGACACGGACACACAGAGAGGAAAGGCCACGTGAGGACACGGTGAGGAGGTGGCCATCCACAAGCCAAAAAGAGAGATTGCAGCAGAAACTAACCCTGCTGACACTTTGATTTAAGACTTCCAGCCTCCAGAACTCTGAGAGCATAACTTTCTGTTTATGCCCCACAGTCTGTGGTACTTTCTTACGACGGCCCAAGCAGACTAATGTGGAGCCCAGATCCTGGAATCCTGACTTTAAAGTAACGTGCATCCCAGTTTGACCTCAACAATGCTCTTTCACACCTGTTGTCTCAGCATAAACATTAATAACGTCCCCTTTACTTTCAGAACGTCTAGTTTGGAGGATACATTGCATGAGACACTCTGCCTATCTAGACTATTAGCCTGAGAATACATTCTTTAGAAAGAGATATTTAATTTTCAATCTAGACTGTGTGTAAGAATTAGACCCACCGAATGGTGACGGGGGCGATGAAATGGAAAGTGCTCTACGAAATGGAAACTGATAGCCCAGAAGATGGCCCTGAGCTGGGAAGAAGAAAATGAAGTGGCGATGGCGAGGTGGCATGGCATCCGGGGCGGCTGGAGCAGGAGCGAGGGCGAGGCCGGGCTGGCTCCTGGAGGACATGCTGGGTGGGTGCTGAGCCAGGGGCGCCGAGAGACACTGAGGATTCCGGGAGGGGAAAGACGTACTTTTCTGAAGTTCTGTTTCCTCAATCACTTTCTTAAAGAAATAAAAGTATGAAAAGACATATGAAAGGAAAGATGAAATAAAGTATGAAAAATGCTTGCCCAAGCTCTTTGGTAAGTTCATTTCCCCCAGAATCCCTTTATTCGTTCTTTCTGTACTCTGTCAAACTTCCGCCAGGAGACTGGTGCACACGTGCGTATCCAGAGTCCTGTGTGAACTCACGTACATCTTCAAGGCTCCCTGTGAACTTCCGGTCACCTTTCACATTTTAACTTCTGTTGCACTTAGTAGAGTGATTTCAAGCTCAGTCCCTTTCGCTCTCGCCTTCTCCTGGAACACGGAGGCACGGGCACCGTCCCTCCTTGGCGAGCCCGTGTCCATTGCTTTGCCTGTTGTTTCTTCTACTTCAGAAACAGCTACTTCTGAAATCTTCTTTTTCTCCCCAGAGGTTTCCCTGCTGCTTTATTGCTGCGTTTTTCAACACTGGGGACTTTCCCTACTTCTTATAACCTCGAATTGTTTTTGTCCCAACGTGAGATGCCCCTTTTCCTCCTATCGGACCCTCCATTCCACATCCATCTCTTGCCTGCTATTCTGCGTTGATGGCTTTTCATCTTGAGCCTCTGTAGTGGAGTCATTTCTTTATGACAACGTATTGGCATAATTGATTGAGAATGGATAATTCTTGTCAGGAAGTTTGAGAGAGATCTAACAGGCAGGGAGATTCTCTAGCCACCTGTCGACTACCTGTTACAATCTGCGTTGGAGGAGAGCCAGACCTCAGAAATCAAGGAAGGTCAGTGAAGTGTCTACGGACAGACTCACTTCTGAGAAGGAGGAGAAAAAGACTTGCTTTGCTTGTCTCCCCACCAATGTCATTAGAATCCCGGGGATTCAAACTATTCGTTCATGCAGTAATTCACTCATTCCTCAATGTTGATTGAGCAAATACTGTGTCAGAAACAATGCCAGTGCCTGTAGGGACACAGTAGGAAAAGGCCAGAGGTCTCTGATGGCGTAGACACTGTACTGTGGCATTAACTGACATCCCCGGGGACTATGTCAGATGACTCAAGGGTAGAACTCTACACAAGAATCCATCTCCAATAGAGAGAGGCAAGCCAAGAGTGGGGGCCCCTTGGTAAACTCCCAGCACGTGCAGGGCCCGCCTTGAAATCTGTGGGCAGGTGCGCAGAAACACAGCTGCAGAGATGCACAGGACTCCCTTTCATAGAAGGCTCGACTGGGGACTGGGCCCTTCTCTGTCACACTTTCATCATTGGCCATCATAAGCAGATGCATTGAGAAATATTTAGAGCATTTTCTTAAATGACAATCTCTAAGATACCTTCATAAAAATTGCCCCGACGTCTGCTCCACCCCAGGTCTACTGAATTCCATATTGGGATGTGGCCCGGGAATCTATGTTTTAAAGTAGTTTTCAGGCCATTTTCACTTCAGTGTGCTTTGAGACCCACAGCTCTAGAGTGTCTAGTTATGTTCTTTCTAGCTCTAGCCATAGCTCACCTCTCTCTCTGGGCACCGTCCTCATTGCTTTATGTGTATTAACAAATTCACAGACGTTAACTGAGAGAAATTGGCAAATCTTATTGAACCACACTCTCTGCATGTGGCACTCACTTAGAACTAAATTGATTTTATCCTCTTAGAACTTTGTAAAGTAGACAAGAGATAACAGATATATTACCATGAGAACGTTGTAGATGAGTAAACTAGAGAAAAAGCAGTCTGTATGGAAAAAGGCACACTAGACATTTTCACCAGATCTGGAATGCAGTTTCTCAGTCTCGTTGGAATTCACTTTTCATGAAATCATGAGAATCTGACTCAACACACATATATATGGAGCAGCTACTAATAAAATACGCATCAGCACTTGCACATAATAGAAACTCTGTTCTCTTCTTTGTCTGATGTCTGAAGAGACTGGCGCACCAACCGCAGCCCCAGTGCTGAGGGACTCCTTTGAGTGGACCTTATTAGGGCAATGTAGTTAAGCTCTGTGACTTTGCAAGGGGCTCATTCTCCAGGGAACCCAGACTCTCCAGCCATCAAGGCCACCCAGATCCTTTACAGTAACACAGAGGGAATCATACCTCAGAATCTTTAAAAGGCAAAATTTGGAGAATGCCTGTTTTCCCCTTCTCCCTCCTCCGTTTTCTCATTTTTCACTGTTTTCCTTTTATAACATATTTTCTTAGAGTTCTTCATGGGTTTCTCTGTACTTTTAGTAATATTTAGAGTTTTAAGTCACCTTTTCTAATGCATATCATTTACCCTCCAATGAAGATCTCTTCCACCAAGAATCTTACTGCCAGTCTGTGGTATTGTATGAAAATGTAAAACAGCTCTCGAGATGTACTCTGAAATAGAAATGGTGAAAAAGACTACATTAGAAACCATTGAGGATCCACAACACTCTTCAGTCGGTGACATTCTGACTGAAATCCAAAAAGATAAAATTATCTGTTTTGCTTTGAATTAAAAGGACTGAAAAAAGCACAGTCAACTCGAGTGAAATAAGTCGACTCTAGTGAACACTGAGATGAGATGAGTGTACTAACCTGAGCGACTGAAGGTAGAATTCACTTCCTCTACATATATTAATAGAACATCACAATGCGTAGCTGCAGTGACCCGCCCAGTTGTGAGTGTCTCTAAGTTAACACCATCAGAATAGGGCACAGAAGCCAGCTCATCTTCTTGGACCAAGTGTGTCCTCAGTCTTCGTGCCACATGGAGTGTCAAGGAGAGCCTTGGGTTCCAGGCTTACGTTTAAACAATAAAAATCTTTTCCATTAAAAGATGCCAACAGGGGCCAGCCCAGTGGCACCATGGTTAAGGTCACACATTCCACTTTGGCAGCCCGGGGTTCCCTGGTTCGGATCCCTGGTGCAGATCTGTGCACCGCTTGTCAAGCCATGCTGTGGTAGGCATCTCACATGAAATAGAGGAAGATGGGCACAGACGTTAGCTCAGGGCCAATCTTCCTCAGCAAAAAGAGGAGGCTTGGCAGCAGATGTTAGCTCAGGCCTAATCTTCCTCAAAAAAAAAAAAAAAGCCAACATAGTATGTGATCAAGTTGGTTAGACTCTACAATTAGATATACAAAATACTCAATGAAAAGTTAATATCTGAAATGACCCTTCTGTTTACCCAAACAATTTTTAATAAAGAATTGTGAGTTCAGAGACCTTTGCCACCATAGCAACAGCACACAAATTTGCCAGTTTTATTTCCTTTTACTTCATATTTTTCTATGTAATTTTAAAGCAGACTTGATATCCTAAACTCTTTGTTTAAATTGATTTTGGGTAAAAGATAAATTATGTCTGGAAAGTATCATAGTTCTAAGGGAATGCATCTACATTTAGGACATACAGTCTAGCTTATTTCTGGTAATTATTTTCCATAGTTAAATGTTTAAATAGACTACTACATACATCTATTATAAGAATGCATTTGTAAATCAATGACACTCTGCTTATAATTAATATACGTTATTTAATTGTTGTTGAGTTTTACAAGTTCTTTGCATGTCCTGGATGCATGTCCTTTATCAAATGTGTACTTTAAAATATTTTCACCCAGTCTGTGGCTTTTTTAAGAACATTTTCTCAGTATATTTTACAGAGCAGAAGATTTGAATTTTGATGAAGTCTAACCTGTCCATTATTTTTCTTTTATGGATCATGTTTTTGGTGTATTATAAAAACTCATTGCCAATCCAAGGTCATGCACATTTGGTTTGTGTATGTATGTATGTATGTGCAGATGGATATCTAATTTATCTGGAACTATTTGTTGAAAAGACTATCTTTATTTCATTGGATAACCTTTTAACCTTTTGTAAAACTCAGTTAACTATATTTGTATGGATACTTCTGGTGGTGTGATCAAGTAGAAAAAATTATATATATTTTTGGACTTTTCAGCTCTAGAATTACCATTTATGTAGTTTCCATTTCTCAGTCGATATCTCCTATTGTGCAATCATTGTACCATTTTTCCTTTAATTCATTGGACACATTTCCCTTAATTCTGTGAATGTATGTTTAAAAGCTTATTTGAAGTATTTGTCTGCTTCTGGGACCAATCAGATTCAGTTTCTATTAACTTACTTTTTTCCTCGTTATGTGTCACACTTACCTGTTTCTTTGCATGTCCATCATTTTCTTTGAAAAGTGGACATTGAAGATAATACCTTGTGTCGGTTCTGGATTCTGTCGTGTTTTTCTGAGAACTATTAGCTTTTTATTCTAATATTTAGTTCACCTGTCACAGATGCTGATATCCATGTTCCACTCTTATAGCTTCCCCTATTGTTTTTTTAGTGTGATCCCCTGTGAATTTTTTCTATGTCTATGAAATTGGCCAGTCACCCAAGAACTTGAGAATATACAGGGCTCACCTCCTTTGGGGTTTCCTTGCTTCAAGGAATTTCCCCCTAATTTTTAACTTCAAACTCTGTACTCTGACACTGCGTGTTCTTTATCACCAAATTGTGCACAGCTGGGAGGATGCTCTCTGTTAAGAAATGTGTGGAATCACAGGTCTGGCTCTGAAGAACTCTGCCTTTCTGAAGTGGATTTCTCTCAACTCTGCCTGCTTATTTGCCGTGCTTTCTCGGGGCTCCCCCATGAACACGCAGTTTAGCCATCATTCAGATGTTCAGAGAATTAAGTCTTTCAATTTGAGCCCCACTCTTAGGGTTCTTGTACTGCCACGATTTCTCCTTGAAATGTTTAAATTTCCGGATGTTTTACCATCTCAGAACAGTGATCTTTCATTCATTTTGCTGCTAAGGCTTTGAAACTCTCTACCTCCAAAACAGGCAAACACACACACACACACACTTCCACTCCCACTATAGCTACGTGGATGGGGTAGTGCCCTCAAGCGGGGAAGCCACAGGCTCATAATTGTCACCTCTTTTACTTGATGCTTTTTGAGGTTATGCTTTCCTCGATCTTTGGTCTGCTTTTGGAATTTTGCCAGTTACTTTAAATCAGCAGATTGCTGTTTTTTTAATCCATCTGGAAAATTCTAGCCAAGATTCTTCCAAATATTTTTCTGCCCATTTTCCCTCTCCTCCTTTACTGGGACTCAAATATGAGAGTCCTTCACACAATCTTACGGGTTGCTAATGCTTAGTTTAATTTCATTTTGTTTATTTTTAATTTTTCTCACTTTCCTTCAGTTTGGACTATTTCTAGTGACCTTTCCCCAAAGTAACTGATTCTTCCTTCTGTGGATCTAGTATGTTATTCATGACATTAATTAGATTTTTTGCGGGTATTGTATTTTTCAGTTTCTAGGATGGTAATTGGAATCTTTTGAGCAGCTTGCAAATCTCTCCTGAAGTTCCCCATTTCTTGACTCATTTTCCCTATCTGTTTTAACATCTGAGTCATTTGGGGGTCTGACTCACTGGTTGATTTTTCTCTTGACTGTGAACTACATTTTCTTTCTTCTTTATATTTCTCATAATTCTTGATAGTATGCTAGACATTACCTCTAAAAGTGCAGTAGAGTTAACAGCTAGTAAATAGTCATTGAAATCATTAAAAGTATCCATATTTTCTGTAATCTTTATCATTCATTCAATGGATATTTACGTAAATCCCATGATGCACAATTCACTTTATAACACTCAGGGAGTTGAACATACATTGTCAGAAATAAGGAGTGTGCAGTGCAAGTGGATGGGGGAGCTATAAACACCTTAGGAGAAACTTCAAAGGATTTTATAGAAAATTTCATGAATTGTCTTTAGTGCATCAAAATTCCTTTGTAACAGCATTACCAGCCTACTTTTTAAATATCACATTTCAAACATCAGGCTATCTTAAAGCAGGAAACACCGCCACACAAAACTATGTTAAAGTATATGGTTCCCAAAATGTGAGAAAGTCATATCTAGTACTACCTCTAGACAGAATTCTGGGAGGAAGGAAGAAACACTTTGAGGAAGGAATATTCTTGATTGGTTAAAAGTTAGATATGTCCCCAAATACCCTCAACTTGTATAAAAAAGTAAAACTAGATTTCCTATAAAGAAATGACTTAACCATTTCAATGAATTTATATCTTTTGTCTATGGTATTAAGAGTTGGGGTGTGGTCTGTTACTATGATGAGGGACCAAAAATAAAAGTCCCAAACCTCCCCTGTCATTTGGCCCTTTTATTTTTGTAGTTATCAAGGGATCTGGAATCTGAAGAAGAGAACCCAAGTGGGAACAAAGTACCATTTTTATTATGAATCCATTAAAAACAAAACAAAATATCTCTCTAGTATGTTTGAATGACGAAACACAAGGGCTATCCCTTAAACTCCAAAATCAAATGTTAGTTCTATGATACTGTTCAATCTCAAGAGAAAAGAAAACCAGAGGGAATAAAAGAGAAAAGGAAGGATGGTCCTTGGTAGAAATCTATTCCCTAATTTCCCAGTTGCTAAAGTAATATCGCCTTTTATTTGCCCTAAGTTCCTCTTTATACAGTAGTCCCCACCCTTATCCACAGTTTCACGTTCCACAATTTCAGTTGCCCATGGTCAACCACAGTCCAGAGCCAAGGATACTCCTTCTGACGTGTCGTCAGAAGGTCAATAGTAGAGTACGGCTACGTCATGATGCCTACGTCATTCGCTTCCTGTCGTCTCATGACCTGGGCATTTTATCATCTCGCATCATCACAAGAAGAAGAAGGCTAAGTACAGTACAATAAGATATTTTGAGAGAGAGAGACCACATTCACATAACATTTTTTATGGTATATTATTATAATTGTTCTGTTTTATTATCAGTTGTTATTAATCTCTTACTATGCCTAATTTATAAATTAAACTTTATTATAGGTATGTGTGTATAGGAAAAAACATAGTATATATAGAGATTGGTAATATCTCCAGTTTCAGGCATCCCCTGGGGGTCTTAGAACACAGCCCCCACAGATAAGGGGGACTACTGTACATCTAGCCCATTCTACATAGTATTAAAATTGTGAACTTTAGATTACATTGTCCTGTTCATTAATCTATTTACTCAATATTTTTTCAATCAAAACTAAACCGCCTACTTATTTAGAATCTAAGGGTTGAAGTATACTTTAATGACTTTTGCTTTTATCTAAAAGTATTATAAGACAGTTAAAAATATTTCAAAATCAAAAGGTTCTATGAGTTTTAACTAGTGCAGTGATACTAAAGATAGTGAATATTTCATGCAAATACTTGATGTGTAGAGGTATAAAACTGCCTTTCCAGCATCTTCTCTACTCAGATCTGACAATGTTTGGCTATTCATATGGGAGTTACAGAGGAAGTTTCAACTTGTCTTTTAACACAGAATTAGGTTGACACATGTAAAATACATTTTTATGCATGTTCTAATTTCAAAGGAATCATTATTTCCTGTGCAACTAAAAATACCTTTCCAGGATTTCCCATTATCTTAAATAAGGAAAGATTTAGCCCAACTTAAAAAGTGTTAAATTTTCTTAATTTCTTAAGGAGTGTTTCTCAGAGCGTAGAAAAGACAGAGATGATACTATTCATGCTCAGGGAAGGTACAGCAAGGATGAGTTTAACAAATTACCAAAATAGTATTCTGTTTGAATATGTCCTGTGTGTAAAACAAACAGCCAATGACGATAATGGCTGAAGAATTTTATCAACATTCTGAGTTGAAGCAAATGCTTCACATCTTGTTATCTGGAGAAAACAGAAGTAAACCTTTCTGAAATTAACTTGCCTTTCCATGGAGTGAATGGTATGTTTATTCAGGAATGTAGACGACTTGTCTATTTTTTTCCTCTCGGTATTAGTGGGGTCTCCTCACTTGGCACTGCATTCATGCCAATCAAAGATGTCTTTAGTTCACGCTCAGAGTGGAACAGGAATTGCAGTCGCATCCTCTGTACTTAGAAATTATCGGTGTGGTACCAGCTCCTGAAAGAAGCAGACTTGGTTTTTGGCAGATTCCAAAGAGGGTAATTGTTCAAAGAATTTTAATGGAAAGCACTGAGGGTAATGTTATGTAAATAAGCAGTAAGGCTTCCTATAGCTTTGGCCGACTTTTTTTCTTCCTTTCCTTAGCTCTGTGATTTTGGCTTGAAAGTTTTCACTTCGCAGAGTTCCATGCAACCTCATTATTTCTTCTTGGCATTTTCTTTAAGAGACACAGCAGCTGCATAATATTGATAAACTCCAAGAAGGCTTGAATATACCGCTATTGCTGAGGCTTAAGTCTAAATGGATCATACATAGAAACTCGGAGTTGACATAATTTCTGTTGCAAAAGCTTCATCTCTATTTTACCTTGAAAATACGGCATGTAAAAGCTATCCACAGTAGTAACTCTCTCAGAGCATCTTTATTCTAATATAATAATTTTCACATTTGGTATATTACAGTTGAATTTGATAACAAAAGTTGTCTCAAAAATGATGAATAATTAAATCATTAAGATGGGTCTATAAAAAAAGATTCCTCAATAATGTCATTTCTTTTTATAGTCATTCCAGCTTCTTTCAACACAAACCCAAGCCATCTGTTGAGTTGTTATTAAGAAAGTCATATCAGGAAGAGGGCAGAATTGCTAAGCATAAAATAATAGATAAAGTCACAAAGATAAAGGAAATGATGTATAGATTTGAAAAGTAAAAGCAAAAATAAAAATAATTTAATAGAAACAACATAAACAAATAAGGGGAAATGGGGAAATATTCGCAACAAACGTTCAGAGAGACAAAATATTTTTAATAAATAGCTCTTAAAAGAAAACACAAAAAAATTTAATAGACAAATGGCATGTCCAGCCAATTTACCAAAAAAAGAGGAAGCACAAATAGTCAATAAGTCCGTAAGAACCTACTTCACTCGTCAATAATCAAAGCTATGTACAGCAAAGTGCTATTAGCTGATAGTACTGAAGGTGCAGGAAGATGGACACCAACCCTGCTGGTGTAACTATCAAAATAATGTGCATAACCTTCTGGAAAGAAGTTGCTGGCACATATTAAGAGCTTATCAAGATCATCTCAAACACTCACGACTTTATATAGTCCATATAACAATTCTGTGAGTTAGCAATATTCTCACCTCTGTTCTACTTGTGATGAAAGTGTTGCACAGGAGGTTGAGTAAGTTGTTGTTCAGGTCACAGGCGGAGCTTAAAGCTGGGATTTTAATCCAAGTCCTGTGATTCCAGAGGTCATGCTCTTCTTCACTAAGGACTAATGCCTCTGAGCAGGAACAGGAACTGGGGAGTGGGCGGGAGGCAGGATACTCGAGGCAGGTGGGAGGGCTGTTTGGAGATGGAAGGGTCCAATTAGAGAAGTAATACGGGACAGAGGATGGTATTAGCCGGGGTTTCTGAGACAATCAGCGGCAGGAAATGTCCAATCCAATCCATTTTTACTGCTATATATTCTAATTTCCAGTTTCAAGTGTTTGCATTTTTTTTTTTAATCTGTGGTATCTCCCTAGCAGCCACCCTCTTTAATTTAACAATGTTCTGGAGAATGAAGGAATGGGGGATATGTCTGGGTGAGGTGCAGTAGCCTAGAAAAGTCACATCTGCGGGAGAGGAAATGCAGGATGGGTTAAAACTTCAACAAAGGCAAGAAGTGAAAGAAAGCATAAAGCTCACTGAGTTTCCTGGGAGATATGGAGGGAGCAGGACTAGCTTACCCATAGTTTGTGGGTGATAGCATATGGAAAGTGAGGCCCCGGAACATGAGGAGTCTGGAGGACATCCCACCACCTTGGGTTAAATAGGATCCCAAAGGGCACCAGGTGTCATGATAATATCCGGTGAATGGGTCTGGCTCTTTGATGTCTCAACACAGACGCTGACTGAAGAGGACACCACTGACTCTTTGAGGGTGTTCAATGATCCCACCCTTGGAAAGTTTGTGAAAATAAGAGGGAAATAAGCCTCTCCAGAGAGGCTAAATCTCAAGCCTAAAAAATGTATTCTGGGCCCAGCACCATGGTCGAGTGGTTAAGTTTGCATGATCCACTTCAGCAGCCTGGGTTCACCAGTTCATATCCTGGGCATGGGCCTACACACCACTCATCAAGCCATGCTTTGGTGGCGTCCCACGTAGCAGAACTAGAATGACTTACAACTAGAATATGCAACTATGCACTGGGGCTTTGGGGCGAAAAAAAAAAGAAAGAAAGTTTGGCAAGAGATGTTAGCTCACGGCCAATCTTCCTCACCAAAAAAAGAAAAAAAAAGTATTCTGATACTTGTTTGCTTTTACTGAAGTAATCTGTGTTCTGCTAAAAGTTCAGCAGATAAGTTAGCTTACTCCCAAGGCCAGTTGCTATGAAATCAGATAGAATTTCACTGTCCTGAAATCACCAAGATAGATTGGCTGTTATTCTGGGAAGATTACTCATGAAAACATACACTTGCAATAAACTATGATTAGCTTTAAGAGAGAGGAATGTACCAAAATCTCTGAAGATTAGAAAAAGGACAAATGATGAAGACTAACAGGATCAAGGATGGCTTCCTGGAGGACAGTATACCTAAAATTTGATGTTTTTTGGTACATTGGAGGTAGTCAGATAGGGCAAAATGGGAAGAAGTTTCAAAGCAGAGAAAATTGCACAAGCAAAGGCGTGAAAGCACGAAGACATGTAGACTTAGGGACCATGTGCAGTGGATTCGGTGTGAGATGCAGGCTCGGGAGGGTTCCCTGTAAGCGTCAGGAGGCAGCTTCAGGACTGGCCCTGCTGGAGGCCCAGGGACAGCTGAGAGCACCTCACATTGGAGAGATGATCTGGGACCAGGGTCCAAGCCAGCAGAGCCAACAAACCATCAACGCCCAGATAGCAGTTCACAGGCGAGAGAAGAGACAAGCGTCGGGGCAGGAGCAGACGTTTCCAGAAACAGCACATCCACACAGTGGAGTGTCTGTGGCAGGACAGCGCGGAAGTTCTTATTTACATTGATTTGTCCACTGCATACTCAGTACTCTCAGGTTTTCTTTCTGATTATTAAAGAAGTACATGCTTCCGATGACTTTAGTCTGAATCATGCTGGCCCGCCATCCTCACCAATGGAGGTGGTTCTTTGGGTTTCTTACTTGTGTCTCCTTAAGCAAGAAACAGAACAGTGGGCTCCTCCCCAGGTAACCCAGACATGGTCTGCTACAGCAGTTAAGACTGTGGACTCAGCCCGATTGCCTGAATATGACAGCAGTTTTGCCGTTAAAGAACTGTGTGACCTTGGACGAGTTTTCTGGCCTTCTCTACCTCAGTTTCCCCAGCTGTAAGGTGGGAGTTCATGAGTATCTACTTTGAGGGTTGTAATGAAAATTCAGTGAGCTAATATATGCAAAAGGCATAGATGTGGCACATGATACATACTCAGTGAATATTAGCCATATTAGTATTTTAATATTTTGTAGGGTTTACAATGTGATGTCTTGAAAAGAAAAGGCTTATTTTCTCTGCTTGTGTCAGAAAAATATTGCTCACGCTCATCTTTTCATTAAGGTACACACATATATACATCTAATTTGTATATTATAAAATTCCACGTGATTTTTAAAAATAATCAATTTCAGAAATGTCTACTTTTTATTTTAATTTAGTAAGTGGTGCGGTCAGCCTTTATTTCTCATGTGTATTTTGTGTTTTGACTTTCTTCCTGCACGAAAAGAGAAGTTTCCCGAAAGCAGTTTTCTGAGTTTATTTCTCCTCGGTAAAGACCCGCATGAGGTAGGTCCCCAGTAAATACCTGTCGAAGTGACTAACTGTTTGGAATCTAAGTCTGTTTGATGGACAAAGGCATTCTTTTCTTGGCCATTAGAGTTCCATCACAAACTGATAGCCTTTTCTGTGTTCTTAAGAATGATACCTACATGTTAAAAAATAAAGGGTTTCAGAGAGTTCAGAAATCATCACTGCAAAGTTTTTGCTTTATTAAAATATAATGATTGTGTCATAGACACTTGGACTGTCATCACGTCTACAGTGTACTGCATGAGCAGAAGGAAAGTATTTGTTTTATTTTTAAACATGAAACATTGAGCTCGACAGAATTATAACACAGAAAAGGATGCTGAACCTACTTCTATTTCCCAGTGTAGAAGTCTTATAAAGCATTATCCTGGCACACTTGGCCGTGTTAAACCTACGTCATTCAGGCTACTAGTGGGACAAGGAGGCACAAACTGTATCATAGGTTTGCCGTGTAAATCCTTTTACAATCTTATTACATAAATTCCTTCAAGGCTTTAGGCAAGTGGAATCCTTATTTGACAGACTAAAGAACTCCTAAAGCATTTGGAGATATATATATATATATATATATTTTTTTTTTTATTTTATTTTAATAAGGCGTGTGTGCTCTGGGAACATGATCAGCCATTGTTCCTCCACCTCCCTTAACTTCACCCCAGGTGGAAAAGATGTCCTTACTACGTTCACTCAACTCTGGGAAGCAGCCACAGCCACTGCTGTGCTCAAGGGTTTCTGCTTCCTTGGAGCATGACCTTCAGCTCACAGATACACTGTGGACAGACCTGGCAGAACAAGGTGCTCGGTTTTTAAAAAATTTCTTCCTTTCCTTCATGTATTGGTCAGAATTCATTCTTGGACCTATTAAACAACATCGAAAAGAAATTTCTGAATCTGGTGACAGAAGATAATTTACAATTTAGGATTTATGGCATCATTCAGCTTCCACATTAACAGCAAAAATTCTAGCATTTATAAAATAACACTGCATAATCATTTCAAGATTATATTTTTTGCTGTGTTGCAAACTGATTTCCAACCATGCAACAAAAATTAATGCATACACTTAAGTGTCACTGTGGGTCGCATGGCTATAGCATAAGATCATCTTGTTCTCCTGAATGCCCCCACCCCCCAGGTATTCCACAAAGTGGAGGAGAAAAATCTTAGAACTAGGCCTACAGAGTGTGATCCTAGGCATGGAGTGTATAATCTACATTCTTTTCCTAAATTTTACAGAATAAAAGAGCCTATGTTTACCTGTCTACTCACAGAAAAGCAACCGATCCCAGAAACAACTGCACTTATGTTTTTCCTGGCAACTAGCATTTCCTGGCAACTAATGAGAGGCCAAAAGCTAGGACATATTTGGAACACCATTCTTCCTCTTCAGGAGCAACAAGGACAAGCAAGGAAGAAAAGAAGGAGCCTTTGAAAACACCACAGACATCAGATACCTTTGACTAATGTGATTTCGTCATTTTATCCTTTCACCTACCAGAAAAGGGTATCCATGTACATAGGATTTATGTTGTAAAATATGCATGCAATTCAGACCAGAGGGTAGTAATTCTGAACGCAGCTCATAGACCAGGCTGAACATGTCGGTGTGGATCATGATGCTGGGAGTTCGGGGCATCTGGTTGACGTTGCCTATCTACCAAACGGGAACAGTCACCTTGCAGCTTTATTTTTTAATTTGATTTTTTAAACAAGTCCCTGGAAAAAGCTATGAGTTTAGCCATTTTCTTTTCTACAAAAGGTGGAATAGACGTGCTTCATAGTCTCCTATGGAGTGTAAATTTATGTCATTCTGCAAAATTAATTAGCAAATCAAAGTCAGCGGCAGCCCCTCCTCACAAACTCTCCCTGTGCACAGCATTGCAATCTACGACCAAAATTCACAGTCGCCATTCCACATGGGACTCCAGGCTTTCGCTATTTTCTAGTACCAAATGTCCCCAGATGCCACGTTTACGACCGTTTGACTTTCAACAAAATAGCTAAAAATGGTGATATTGAAATTACATTGCAATTGTCTTATTTAATAGAATTCCAGCTTAGCGAGGACAGAGACCCTTTCTGCTTGCTAGTGTGGACTGTTGTACACCAAAAGCAGCACAGTGCTTGAGCATAGTGGGGCTTTTAAAAACATCGATTAAGCGCCTGACTGAATAAAATGGTTAAAACTGCTATTTAATATATTCATAACTCATTTCTCATAAAATCCTTGTCTATAATACGATTTCATGCCCGCCCTGGACTGTGACTGAGTCAGCGAGGTTCCATCAGTAGACCAGATGATGCTAGCATTTTCCTTGATAGAATCTCACATCCTTAAAGTGAGCTGGGCAGTTTTCTCACAGTAGAAGAGTTTTACTATTCTCAGGAAAACCCTGAGCTCTGAAAAGATAATATTTTCCTGAGTCCAAAAAAATATGAGGGCTTTAGACAGGAAAAACATGTTTTATCTATCCATGTTTTGTAAATAACAAGTGAGATAATGACACTTTTAAAACAGTGTAAAGAAATTATTAGGGCATAATGATTTAACAGAAAAATGGTGTAGTGCCAACATCGTAGTAGAGTCAGGAATCTTGCATTTGATTTCACCTCCGCCTGAACTCAGAGTCAATAATCCCCCTGAGTTCATGCTTATCTGTCAAATAAATAGGTTTAACCATATAAGTTTCAAAATGCTTTCCAGCTCTGTTGCCCTATGACTTTTGGTTAGGTTACCACATTAATGTATGCAAATCAGACAGGTTTCCTAATTTTGCTTTCACCAACTCATGTGAAGGCAAATGATGACAAAATTATTATATATATCTGCTGGTTGTCTTCTCAGGAGTGTTGGGCTATGGCATTAGGGAAAAAAACCAAGTTTCTCCTATGACCAAACCTCTTCTGTAAACTTAGATTAGACAGACAACCCATAAGGAGAAATCCCACATCATTACATGGAGCATAAAATAAAAAGATCAACGGGACCTTGTTCAGTAAGCAGAATAAAGAGTGGGAGAAAACCTCGCTACATAGCCTAGAGACCATAAGCCCTAAAGTCAGACAGAATCAGCCCAAAGACACTGTTCCAACACTTTCAAATTTGGCAATTACTTAAACCTTACTTCCTTACTCATACAAAAATGGAGGTGATCATCCTTATCTCAGAGGATTATTGACAGTTTGGGGTGACAGTTGGCACACAGTAATTTTTTCCATTTAAAATAATGAGGAAAAAACTTTACTCATAATAATCCAAAACTGGAAATAAACTAAGTGTCCAACAACAAAGTGAATAAAAATATATGGCATATTCATACAATGGACTATCACCCAGCGGTGAAAAAAATAAAAAAGTAATACATATAGCCTCATGGATGAATTTCAAACGTGGTATGTTGAGCCACAAAAGCCAAACAGAAAAGGATACTTCTTATATAAGTCCATTCATATGAGGTCTGCTAGGAGCTGAATTATGTCCTCCCCACATTCTTTTGTTGTATCTAGTACCTCAGAATGTCACTGTATTTGGAAATAAGTCCTACAAATGTGATTAAGTTAAAATGATTCCTGTAGGATGGGTCCCAAACCAATCTGGCTGGTGTCCTTGTAAAAGGAGGGAATTTGGAGACACGGAGACACATCAAGGGTGCGTGTGCACCAAGGGAAGACCATGAGGCACAGTGAGAACGTGGCTGTCTGCAAGCCGAAGAGAGAGGCCACGGAAGAAGCCAACCCTGCTGACACCTTGGTCTCAGACTTCCAGCCTCCAGAGCTGTGAGATGGTAAGTTCCTGCTGGGTCACCCCCTAGTCCATGGTATTTGGTTATGGCAGTCCTAGGAGACTAACACAAAGTCTGAGAACAAAAGCCAGCACAGTGGTGGCCTCTCGGAGGAGACGTTGACTGCAGCAGGAAGCTGGGGAACGTTCTGGGTGATGGCGTGTTCTATATCTTGATCAAGGCATGTCCTACATAGATACATACATCGAAGTCATTAACTGATACACTAAGACATGGGCATTTCTCTGGATATAAATCTTACTTTAACAGAAAGAAAAACTCTACATGAAGGTTGCAATGGACTGAATGTTTGTGTGCCCTCGAAATTCCTATGTTGGAATCCTAACCCCCACTGAGATGGTATCAGGAGGTGGGGCCTTTGGGAAGTGCTTACGTCATGAGGGGGGACTCCCGTTATGGGATTAGCGCTCTTATAACAGAGACTCCAGAGAGCTCCCTCTCCCTTTCCACCACGTGAGGACACAGCCAGACGACAGCTAGGAACCAGGAAGATCATTCTCACCAGACACGGAATGTGTGACTGCTTTAATCTTGAGCTTCCCAGCTTCCAGAACTGACAGAGATAAATGTTTGTTGTTTAAGCGACTCAGTCAATGATATTTTTGTTATAGCAGCCCAAATGCACCAAAATATAAGTATAAAGATCTTTATAGCTGTGAATAGCTCTGTATGTGTTTGTGTATATCTTCTTTGAAATAATTTATTATTGTCAATAATTTCTAAGGCGAAATTAATGGGTAAAAGGAAAAATATTTCAGTGGTTTGACCTGAAAACATTTTTTTGTGGTGGAATAGCAGAAAGTTCATTGGGTACATTTCTACTATTTTTATTTATTCGCTTATTCATTCCTTTTTTTAATAAAATAATTGCTGACTTCTACATGTGTTGAGTGGATATAGAAATCAATAAGACATCTTCCCCAACCCTTCTTTCTGGGATTCACTTTTTAATAAGGGAGATAATATAAATAATCTCAATACAAGAAAGAAAGTGGCTTGCAATATTGGCTAATAAAGAAAAAATCTATAGATATTCAGGGAAAAAAGAGATATAAAACTGCCAGATCTTTTTGACACTTGAAATTGAACGCATGTGGCACAGTACAGCCCCAATTCATACTCACTGTGTGAGCAAGTAATTTAACAGCAGCAGGTTGTTTGAAAGATGGAAGAAGTTGTGTTAAAGTGGTTGGCCCAGGCACGGCACATAGTGGCTGTTTAGGAATTGTGTGCTCTTTTGTCTCCACACATTTCACAATGTATATATTTTAAAACACTCTTAAGAGTAGTGGGATGAGGTTAATCCTTTTTACCCATCAGAGAAAATTAGTTCTGATTTTTGAAAATAGATGTGTATTTCACTGTACTTCCCATGAGAAAACACAATGCTAATGAGGCAATTTTACTTGAAGAGAAATTTTGACAAATGTACCTATGGTACAGTTGATGTATTGGCATTTATGTAATTTGGTACAGTCATAAGGGATTCAGTGATGATCACAGTTGTAATGATAGCTCCTAATCAAAACAAGATGAGTATTTGTGATTTTTTTATAAAACAGAATTCTGAAAATGTCAGTCTTCAGTGAAATCTCTTTATTGGCTCCCTGGAGAAATTCAAACTGCTGACCAGGACATACTGGACTCCTTAAGAGTGGACAGTGTAGAGCCGGCCCTGTGGCCAAGTGGCTAAGTTCATGCGCTCCGCTTCGGTGGCCGAGGGTTTTGCTGGTTCGGATCCTGGGCATGGACCTAGCACCGCTCATCAAGCCATGCTGAGGTGGCATCCCACATAGGGGAACTAAAGGACCTAGAATTAGAATGTACAACCATATACTGGGGGGCTCTGAAGAGAAGAACAAGAAGAAGAAGAAGAAAAAAGAAGATTGGCAACAGATGTTAGCTCAGGTACCAATCTTCAAAAAAAAAAAGAGTTGACAGCGTAAGTTCTAGCCATTTAGAACCTTTTAATGTTCTTCAGTGATGTCAGGTGCTGACAGAGTTCTTTGCTCCAACTCCAGGAGATTCCTTCTCAACACTGTCCTGTTGCTCAGGGTTGCCAAGTCAACACTCACCTTTCTTTCATGCTCAGCTCAAAAGCTTCTTCGTTTAAGACATCCCTACTCCAGAGATGAGATATCTGTAAAAGCTTCTGTCAGAAAACATGTAACACCTTATTAAAAGTTGGGATTTTCTGCTCTCTTTTTCTCTCCCCTATAAGGAGGGATTATTTCGTATTTCCTGCTTGTATCCCCATCGCCTGTCATAGGCCCTGGCCCACGTGTATAATAGGCTCTTACTTAATAATTGTTGGATGGATGAATGGATGGATGGATAGATGGATGCATGAATCAATGAATGAATGCTTGCTTTTCATGGCATGTACAGAGTGCAGATAGGGTAGGGGAATGAGTGAGGGAAAAAGCAACATAATCCTTTTAGATCTCATAGTAACAAAACTTTTCCAAATATTTCTTTCAAAAACTACTTCACAAGGCATGATTTTAGGGCTAACTGGTGTGCAATTTCTTAAAGGATAAATTTATCTCAAGGGAAAGTGGAGATGGCATTCTTTTACTGATCCTGACCACAGGTATATATGTTATACAAGAACACATTTTTACCAGATAATATTACCATATTTTACTAAAATTTGCCAGATAAATTTTATTCTAGTTATAATATCAATTAACACAGAAAGGAGAAAATCAACGTGTGACATGAATCATCGCAGTGGAGTGAGCACAGCCTTGATGAATGCCAGACCTGGGTTCACAATCCAACTTAAAACTTCCTAGCTATGTTTTAAAACTATAATAGTGATCATGTATTTAGCACCAACCACGTGCCAGATGGTGTTCCAAGTGCTTGCTACAACGTCTTATTGAATCTTACAACAGCCTTATGAGATAGGCATTGTAAAACTCCTTCTACATGTGTGGAAATGACTGTCCAGCGAGGAAAAGTGACTTGCCCCACACAGTATCTTGGGTAAGCAGGCAAGCTTGGTCTTGAAATTCGACCACTCTGAAACCAGTGGCTAAGCTTCCGGTCGCTTGCTCTGCTCCTTTGTGACTCTTGTAAAGCTCCCTGACATGAGGCCTCCTTTGTATCTTATCTAAAAGTGAAGGGAACTAAGGATTTCAAAACTTCTCCTAAATACTCATTGGTTTTTGTTTATTTTCTTTCTCCACTGAAATGGAGATTGGCCACTCGCACAAAAATACTGTAACTGCAGTTAGATACACATTTTTGTCATATATGAAAACAATTCCAGAAGTGGTGGCATACTCAGACACTATGATCATTTGTTTACACAGGATTGATGAGACTTTAACTTTGCTGTCAGGATAAAAATCTTTGATTATCTCACCCTTACAATTGCAATTTGAATCAGTCTGTTTCATATTTGCTGGGAAACGTTGCCCGTGTCACTAAAGATGTGTTAATGTGACAATTAGTTTGGGAGTGATAGCTCATCAGAACACTGTGGTCGGCACCAACAATGGGGATTTTGAAAATAGTAGCAATGATCTGACTCTCATTACAATAATTTTTGTATCATTTTACTTAATTACAATACGAAATTCATTAAACGTCATGTCTGAATTATGGTAACAGCTGCGAAAATTATTTCTCTGTCTCCAGCCGTGTGTCTTTCTAATTCGTTCATGATACTGTGAATAAAATGATCTTTTAAAATGCAAATATGACCACCCTATTCCTATCTTTAAAATTTATGGATAATCTTACTGATTTCAGACAAATCTAAACTTCTTAGCATGATCAAGAGACCCACCAAGACTTGATTTGCTATCTGCTCTTCTATCAATCTTTGCCTCCTTGTACCCTAAAGTCCAAGAATCCTGGGTGGTGTTTCTCCAACATGTCTCAATCTTCATCATGTTGCTGTCTGCCAGGAACCATTCGCCTCAACCTCCATGCATGGCCGACTCCTCCTCATCCTTCAGAACTCAGTTCAAATGTCACCATTGTAAGGAAGGCTTTTGTGCTCTAATCAGTCTGAGTCTTGTAGCTGTCTCAGATGCTCAGGCTACAGTTCAACGCTAAAATAAGAATTGTGAGTGGGGCAGAGATCTCGGCCAGGGTTACAAATATGAGTAAGACAGAGAGTCTGAAAAAAAAAAATTCTATGATCCTGGGGAAGAAAGAGGGTATGAATGTGCCAATGAGGCACATGGGAGAAGGGAGTAACGTAGCTTGATACACTTTTTCCCAAAATCCCATCACAACAGCTCTAAAAGGACCTCCCAAAATGATCAAAGGATAATTCATGAGGAAATAAACAAAAACAGTAAATTAAGACTATAATTTAAGGTTGGTTAGCATTTTGGAAAAAAATACATTTACATATTTCTTTCATAGTATAGCCCAAAGATATTTTACAGAGGTTTAGGTATTCCTGAAAAAAAATAAAAAGATTTTGATTCTAGTATTTGGCAAATTAAATCTGCAGAGAAATTGATCCTATACCAGAAACATTGGAAAAGACGAAAGTGTCACTTTAATAATTTGGCTGAATAGGTCGTGAAATGAAAGAAACTGCTAGAAAGCAGAACCAGCAGGAAGACTAACTCCAAAACTGGAATTTCTCCTGAGAGCATCTGTTGATCCCTGGTGGCCTACGACCTGTACCTTTTCCTGGTCATCACGGACAAACAGGCATTGAAACAAAATCTGGGTCCCTACCCTGTAAAAATCATATCATATCATTCTGCATAAAACTGGTTGCCTCAAGTGTGACTTCATCAGGAGGTAAACCAATAGTGAAGAGTTGGTGATGCAGATCAATGGAACAGAATTGGGCAATAAACTTTTACATTTGTAGTCAAGTGATTTTCCACAGAGTGTGAAGACAACTCAATGGAGAAATAATAGTGTTTTCAACAAATCATGCTGGGATAATTATATATGCATATGTAAAAATAAATTAAATAATGAAATTAGACCCTTTAAACCAAATGTGGTATATACATACAGTGACATATTATTCAACCTTAAAAAGAAAGGAAATTCTGACACATGCTTACCATGGATGGATGAACTTTGAGATCGTTATGCTGAGTGAAATAAGTCAATCACAAAAACACAAATGTATGATTCCACTTATGTAAGGTATCTAAAGTAGTCAAATTTATACAAACAGAAAGAACGGTGGGTACAGGAGCTAGGGAGAGAGGAAAATGGACAGTTGCTGTTAAATGGGCATAGAGTTTCACTTTTGTGAGATGAAAACGTTTGGCGATCTGTTTCACAACAATGTGAATAAACACCACTGCCGAACTGTACACTTAAAAACGGTTAAAACGGTAAATTGCATGTTATGTGTTTTTACCACAATAAAAAAATGCACAATAAAAAAATTAGACTCATCATCCCATTCACTAAGGTTAACTCAAAATAACTCATAGACCTTAATAGAAGAGCTTATACTATAAATTTCTAGAAGAATACATACAAGAATTTTTTTGTGTGGTCAGGCAGAGTTCTTAAGCATGAAACCAAAAGCACAAGCCATAAGAGAAAACACTGAGTACCTAGACTCCAATAAAAGTAGACATATTTGTACAGTTATGTGCTGAGCAACAATGTTTCGATCAATGACAGACCACATACATGATGGTGCCCCGTAAGATTAGTACCATATAGCTAGGTGTGTAGTAGGCTAGACCACTTAGGTTTGCATAAGTGCACTCTTTGATGTTCACATAATGACAAAATTGTCTAACAACGCATTTCTCAGATCGTATCCTCGTCATTAAGTAATGCATGGCTATACTTCAGAAGATATCAAGAAAGTAAATCAACAAGCCAAAGATGAGGGAAAATATTTGAAAACCGTGTATCTGATAAAATACTTGCATCCAGAAAATATAAAGTACTCTTTCAACTCACTAATGAGAAAAACACAATTAAGAAATGGGCAAAAGATTTGAATAGAAGTTTCACCAAAGAAGACACACAAGTGGTTAATAAGCACATAATCAGGAGTCTGGCATCATTAACCATTAGGGAAAAGAAAATAAAAACCAAATGTGAGATTTCCAGGTTCCAGTTTTGAACCTAAGGAGCTTGGAACTTATCGCTCTGACCTAAGAACAAGTAAGGAGCTAAACAGATTGAAAAATCAACAGCTCTTCTTGGATTCCTAAAAGAGGGGAGTACAGAGGGCAAATTGCTACCCCCAGTACAGGAGAGATGGACAGGCCAATACAAGGAGTTACAGCTCTCCGGAGCAGAGACTCACATGTGGAAATTGCTTTGAGAATCAGTGCCAGGGTGGGAAAACCTGAATTGTGATTGAGGAATTACTGGGGGCTCAGTGTGGACAACTCTGAGAGTTAAAAGCTCCAGGGGGACTCAGTCATAGGGAGCCCCCCACAGTTTTGTGAGATTTATCTCCAGGAGCTCAATCAGGTTCTCAGAATAAATATTGGAGAAAAATTCCAACCCCACCCCACCCCGTGCTTCCTGCATGGGGAGGGGAAAAGGCACCATTTTGAAATATGCTAGAGCATTTTTCTTAACAAAGCCTGCTCTCATGGGAAACTAGTTAACCAGAATCTAACCTTCCGGGGCATTATCAAAGCCTAACTGACCTGGGAGAAGGGAAATATCCAAGTGCAGCCCCCTCGAGGCTTCCATGTGGGAGAAGCGAAAAAAAAACACAATGCATACTATTATATCCTCTAAAGGGTGGCTGTGATCAAAAAGACAGACAACCACGAGTGTTGGCAAGGAGAAATCGGAACCCTCCCATATTGACTGTTATGGGATATACCGTGACTATGTGGGATGTAATTGGCACAGCCAATCTGGAGCAGGCACACTTAGGCAATTTCTTAAACAGTTCAACAGGCACTTAGAATCAGACTCAGCAAGTCCATTCTGTTACAAGCCACCCTGCAGATGGAGGAAGCCTAAATTTAGTTTGGATGTGGAGACTATGAAGAAGGCATGAAAAGGTCTATTACTCACACATGAGGCCTTTTGGGAGGGCAGGAAAGAAGTCTGGTTCCGGGTTTTCATTGGGTTGGGGCTGGGGCCAGGTGGGGCCTCCCAGGTGGACAGGGAGTTACATGGTTTGAATTTTCTACAGCACCAAAGGAGGGAGCACCTGGGTTTTCTTAGTGGCTTGCCCAGGTGTGGGGCACCAAGAGAGAGGGAGAGGTGAGATTTTAAAGTTATCAGTGTCTAAATATCAACAAATAATGAAAACCAGAAAGGAAGAAGGTACTAATCATCTCTGACGAGCTCCAAGGTGTCAGGAAGACAAGAGGCACCTGAGGACAGTCTGCTCAGAGACACAGAAAAAAAAAAAAAAACCTAAGCAAAGGTGCCTCTGGGTTTGAGCCCTCCAGCCATTTTGGGCAGGATGACAATGACTTTAGCAAAAGAAATCTGGGGAGGGGACCAGTACTTCTCCTCAGTGGGTTTTGGATCAGAGGTCTGTGTTTCGAAAACCCAAGTGTTTTACACAGTTTGTAATTCTGTATTTTTTTCCTTTTATCTCTCTTTCTTGATGAAACTGTCAAGAAAGAATACAGTGAAATTCTGGATGGTTTGATAACCAGAATGCAATTGAGTCAAAAATTAAGTTAAAACTAAATCTCACAAAGAAAACACACAGTCCAATCTCATGTCAAGGATTTCAGAGAACAGAAAAAGGGGGAACATTCCTCAATTCACTTTATGAGTTGGTTCAAACCTGGGTATTAAATCCAAAGAAAGAATAACAATGTTGTTTAATAAAACTCATGAACATATTTGAAAAACTTTAAAAATATGTTAGTAGATAAAATCCAAAAATGTGTTTATTATGATCAAGCTGCCCTTCCTTCAGTGCTTCATAGGGAATTTGTTCACAGTGAGTTTGACATTCTGAGGTGTATAATTAACTCACCATACATATTTTTATTAATTCATAAAAGATAAGCACTATGTGATCATCGCAACACATGTTGAAAAATAATTTACAAGAAATAACATAGCAAACTAGAAAAAAAAGCAGCTTTCTTAACCTGAAAAATTTGTGTGCAAAATGACTGGAAACTGTGTTTCATGGTAAAATATTAATTTAGGGAAAAGTCAGGAATATTGGCAGTCTCTACTTCAATTTAACATTCCTTGTCCTAGAGGCCCTAGCCAAGCAAGAATTCCAAAAAAGTAGGGGTTAAAATTTATAAAGTTTGGGGGAAAAAACACGAAACCATCACTATTTGCACCTGATACAATTGTCTAAATCAGGCTCCCTAAAATTTTTCATGTAAGATTCTTATTAAAAATGGTAACATTTGTACAGCACATTTGGGTTTAAAAAAAAATCTGTTTACTCTTGGCCGGAGGCAACAAGCCCAGAAGCTCTAGAAACCTGAGGATTTCTGTAGCTGAATTGATAAAATTTTCAGCGTATTTACAACTCATTTGAAGCACCTCAGTAACGTAGTTTTGGTCTATGGAAAACTACAAATAGTAGAAACAAATTGTTATAATTTAATGTAAGTTTAGCAAGAGGGTGATTTACTCATCTTCTTTTCACCCCGTTGGTGGGGAGAGGTTCCTGCTGTAGGGTCATGGGGTTGGAGAACACACAGTGCACAATGATGGAAACGTGACTGGCTGCGCTTTGTTAGTCACAGAGTCTCAGAAGCTGGGGAGGAGGACACAGCACATCACACAGGGCCATGTGGTGGCTGCATGATGTTTATAGCAACATGTTTTATAATAGAAAAATATTGTAAAAAATATATATATTCATCAACAGTACACTATATAATTGGATTGTGCTAAAAATACGTAAAATAACATACACAGCAGTGAAAATAAACAAACCACAGCCCTACAAATAAACAGAAGTGAAATGAAAAAGTGTCATGTTGGTTGAAAAAAGAAGTCATGAAGGATTGTGCAGAGAAATACAGAAATACATACAGAAATTTCGAAAAGTGGCAAAAGCAGGGGATGTCCCAGTGGTGAACTAATCAGGTTTGCGTGCTCTGCTATGGTGGCCTGGGGTTTGTGGGTTCAGATCCCAGGCACAGACCTACACAGTGCTCATCAAGCCACGCTATGGTAGTGTCCCACATACAAAATAGAGGAAGATTGGCACAGATGTTAGCTTGGAGCCAATCTTCCTCACCAAAAAAATAAACAAAAAAAGATAAAAAGTGGAAAAATCAAATAATATAAGATTTAGAGATATATACATATTTTTAAACCAAAATAATATCAAGGGAATCCTAAGCAGAAAATTGGTCATAGTGGCTACCTTATGGGGCAAGATGACAGGTTTACTTAGCTAGTCATGCCAATATTATTCAATTTCTTAATCTGACTGGAGCACATAGTTGTTTGATTAAATATTATGCTTTTCAAATATGCTCATATATTGTGTATATATATATAACTATTACATCTTTTTCTTTTAAATGTGTGTGAGTAGGACAAGATTTGTTAAGTCTAAAATCAAGAAAAGATATCACAAATTATGATAACACCAAAAATAAAGGTTAGATTTCGAAATCAACAGGCAAATATATCACTACAACGATGAACAATAACTTAGTTAATAAATAAATCAAAGTTATAAAGTTAATATAAGATAAATATAAACACAAGATAAATAAAACACAATACAATGACAAAATTATGTCAATAAATAATAAATAAATGAATCAGTGTTTGAAAATAAACTTAAAAAGAAACAGTGCTGGTGATCAGATCAATACTTTGATACAAAGTAATATGTTCTTTTATTTAGGTAGATTTTAAACAAATGAAATCGTTCTGATGGTAGGCTGGCTAGCATTTGGATTTCAGTTGCTTCTGTTGGAGGCATATTATTACATCTTGTTCTGAATCTTATTTTACAATAATTACCAGGAATTTCTAAAATATCCAAATCTTTGCTAAAGTGATGATTTGTGAGCAAACATTTGGAATTTATATGCATAATAGCCCCAACTGGTGACCTCCAAAAAGTATAATCTAAGTGGCTTAAGTCACTGTGGTATATCCATATAAAAAAATAATACAACTGCTCAAAATGTTGTTGCTGAAAAAATATTTAATAATGTGGAAAGTAATTATCATACAATGCTAATTAAATAGCACTTTACCACACTCATATGTAATCATACATAATTTTAAAAAGAAACATTTGCCAAAATGCTGATTGTCTTGATTCTAGGTGAAGAGATTTTGCATGACATTTTTCTTTTTCTCAATGATTTGTATTATTATCTCTAAAGATTTTTTATGTTTTCTAAATCTCCTTACCTTTGTCTTTTGCTATTTTGAAAATTGTGGGAAAAAAATAAAGTAAAACTTAATGCCAGTAGGAATACTATTATTTTTCTGTCAACTCTCCTTATATCAAACTAGGGTAAAACTAATATTTTGTTTACCAGGATTACATAAAGGTGTCTGGTTAAGTAAAGAAAAATGGAAGAGTAAAGGATTGATTGGACACAAGCTTTTTCCATTCATGCGTTCATGGAAAGTTTGCCTGAAAGAGAATTGCCACATTAAAATATTTTCAGTGGAGAATCAATTCCTTTTACTTTTCCCATTTTAATTCCTATTAAAACATGTCTTAGTCCCTCAATCATGGGTCCAATTCGTGCACATCACCAAATGGAGACATCCTGGAGTGAAGGCTCTTTGAGCAGGAGATCAGAACGCTGCTCATGTGTTTCAGATTACTGCAGGTGCCTTTCTACCTGACTGATCCTTGCTGTTTTTCAAGCATGTATTTTCAGCTCTGTGGAAAGTGGAGCAGCAGGGGCTCTGCAGTGATTGCTACCTGGGCCCTTGTTCCAATCTGAGTGTTTCACAGCTCTTTTGCCTTGAAAAATGTACTCTAACGTAGGTCGTGCTTCCCAGGCAGGAGTCATGAACTGGAGATGGGGTTTGCTTTTTGTTTTTCTTACAAACCCAGAACTATTTCCATCTATCCATCCAACTATCTCCAAGGAACCTCGAGGGCCCGCCTTGTATGGTGGTTCCAAATGTGAATAATGATCAGAAGCTCCCGGGAAGACGAAAATTGATAGATCCCAAGACCGTTGGCTAGAGAATTGGATAGGTGCTGAGTCCACTTTGGGAACCATTTTGGGAAGTTTCTATATTTTCTGATCAGCAAATGCAGAAGCATCCAGGTTTAGTGACAGGGCTGGTGCAAAGTGGATTCCCAGCAAGTTGTACTTTCAAGTTTCTGATGCACAAGTGGCACAGACACTGGTGGCAGTGTGGTTGCAGTAAGGTAGAGTGCTGGCATTGAGTTTTCAGCACAACAGTGAGGCTGTTCGGTGCAGCCTAGAGTCAGTTCTGTACACCTAACATCTTTTAATAAATGTCTTTTCTGCTTGAAGTAGACAGAGAGGTTTTATTGTTGCAATGGAGAATTCTGACTGATGCAAAAATGTGCCAAACCCACTATGTGTATGGATATGGAGCCCAAGCAATATTACTGCTGTGGGATTGTTTTCCTACAACCCCACAGAGCAAATTAAAAGAAATTCATCCAGAAAATGAGAGAAAAAGCTTTTCTTCCTTCCTTCCTTTTTTCTTCCTTCCTTCCCTTTTCTTCCTCCCTTCCTTCCTTCCTTCCTCCCTTCCTTCCTTTCTTCCCTTTTCTTCCTTTCTTCCTTCCCTTTTCTTCCTTCCTTCCTCCCTTCCTTCCTTCCTTTCTTCCTTTCTTCCCTTTTCTTCCTTCCTTTCTTCCCTTTTCTTCCTTCTTTCCTTTCTTCCTTCATTTCTTCCTTATTCCTTCCTTCCTTCCTTTCTTTCTTTCTTTCTTTCTCTTTCTCTTCTTCTTAAACTAGGACCACAAATTCATAAGTCCACTAATAGAAAAGCTGAATACCCAGGCCAGGCTAGATACGTTAGTAAACTTTAGTAAACCATATCACATAGGGAAACAGTATTTTCCTATAAGAGTCTGTGTCACCCCATCATACTCTTCTTTCCCCAATCGAGCGTCTGGTATGCCCTCCCCTAGCTCAGTCAACATGACCACTCTCAAAATCTGCTTCAAAGTCTGGAGGGGCTGAGAGAGAGACACTCCGAGACAAGACTTGTGCTTGCTCTATTGGCAGGTTCTGATGCAGCCACTGCCCCACTAGGTCCTGTGGCCTTGGCTACACTAAGATGCTTTTGCAAGGAACACAGGAACCCTGGACTTCTAAACCCTGATCAGGCAATAAGTCTGCAAGGATACTGCTTCTCAGCCCAACTATCATGTGGCAAATACATGCAGAAAATTGAAGGAATTGGCCAATAACACTTACAGTCCTTTCAGGCGTAAAAACGGGAGATGAGCAACCTGAAATTTAGAGCCAGTTTTCTTGCCTAACCAGCTGTGCACAAATGGTGAGATGTTGAGCTCAAATATTCCACAAGTTTCTATATTTAGATGATATATTTTCCTATAAGGAAATTTCTATCATAAATTTCTATATTTAGAATTTGACTTTGGATCAGAGATGCCTTGGGCACAGATAGGGAATAAAACCCAGTCTTTCCTTTTTCTAGCTAGCAATTCAGTTCAATTTTCTAAGCCTCTGTTTTTCCATACATGAAGTGTGGAATATATGCCCAACATCGTTTAGGTGTGAAGAGCAAATGAGATAACCGATATCCAGTGGCTGGCAAAAAGTAAGGAATAGATCAAGGTCAATGATTTCATAATCACAGATTACTAAAATAGTAATGTTCCTATAATTTTTAGTGTGTTCATTAGTTTATAAAGAAATTTCTAGAAGGGAGGGTGCGATGTGGTCATGGTGTTTGACAGCATAGGAGATTTTAATTTTAGAGAAATGTTTTAAAGGAGACACAGAAGCAGAGGACTGTTGACACAAGACAGCCAATCAGAGACAGTCATGGTAGAGTAACAGCATTTTTCTGCAGGCAACGTGTATCGCTTCAGCGTCAGTCCTTCCAGGACAAAGCAGGAGCCACAGACTCTCTGGAGAGAAGGTGAAGGAAATTAAGGATATGAATTAGAATACGTTAAATAGTCCCGCAAAAGCAAATCAAGATTACCTGTGGGCAAATAGGTCACAGAGAACCGTGTTATTTACTGCTAGCGTTAATCCCCTGGAGCAGGTGGGAGCCAAGGCTTCTGTGCCTGAACTTTCTTCCCCATTAAGTAATGTGCCAGTGTAACGCGTGAACTAATCTACTGGAATTTACAGAGTTGCAAGAAAGATCTGAGACTGTTTAGACACTTCTATTGACTTTAAAATAAAGTTGATTTCTCATTTCTTACAACAGTCCAGAGATCGAAGGCAGTAAATGGCTCTCAGATGCTCCTATTCATTAGTCCATCTTGTCACACTCATCTCATGGGGGAAAAATTAGAAAGATGGAGAAATGGGGAAAAAATGAGTTCCTCAGGCAATTTGAAGGCAGAAACGTTGATTGAAAATTCTCCTAATTATCTTCCTGACCACATTGAGCGCCCCGTAGGTGGAGTGATTTAAGTCATAAGTACTTCTCAGACTAATGGGACTGAAGGGTCATTTTTCTTATTCTAAGTCACGTCTCACTAGATGTTTTTCAGACTTCAGAGTTGGACTGGCAGAGAGCAAATGGCACCCTACAGAAATCCACTGACTTCTGTCCTTCCGATGGATTTGTCCGTGTGCATCTCAGGCGGGAGAGCCCTCAGGTGCGTTTGGGTTTGGTCTACATTGAAAATGCGTATGATTTGCTTTGATGTAGAGAACAATTTTTATGTCCTGTCTGAATTGCTTTTCTGTCTCTGCCTATGGAGACGCTTCCTCCTCTAAATCCAGAGGAATTATTCACTGTCAATTGCATTTGTGAGAGAAATATCAGAGTAGTTCACACCAATTAAAAATGTATATTTTTATAAAATAATAAAGCAAAAACAAATTGTGCATTTTATAATGCAGGATCTCAGGAAGGTTTATATGGAATTCAAAGGTAGAAAATAACCAGGGCAATTAGACAGTGGCCACGTCCCTAGAAACAGATAGCTATCTACTCATCAGCACGCTTAGTTCCTATGAGATTGTCATCATTTGTGTGTAAACCATGTGTGACCAAATCTTGCCGATCAACTTGAAGCAAAAGATTTCAACCAGCACAGGTTTGGTTTTACTTTAATTCAGTCACTCAATAACTAATCATTCATCTGTTCACTCACATAATGACAGAGTCCTCTATACGCCATGGTTCTAAGGATCCAATTATGAATTCGAGCCAGTCCCTACCTATGTGGAAGAGAGGAAGGTACACGTTAACTATGGACCTGATGTGTTCTCTAATAATAAAAATACAGCTGTACCCTAAGGTGTTGTGATTCAAATGGAGAATAATCTCTTTGAGTAGGAAGGAGGCGGAGGGGAATCCCTGGCAGGGGGAGAAGCTTGTGCAGAGGAATGGAACCCACTCGGGGAATCTAGATCAGTGGATGGCTTGAGGACTGACGGGCCCTCTAAGTCTGAGTCTAAAATTCTCTTTCTCCATCAAATATAATGTACATATTCTATTCATTACCTGAACCCTTAATTATCTTATTTAAAATTTATTTACTTAGGACATTAGCATTTGGGGGAGAAATACTCTAGTGACTCTTCAGAGAAGGAGAATGCAGCAAAATTAAAATTATGTTTAGTGAATAACAACACTAACTTTTATCCTCTTTTCTAACAATCAAACTGACATGTGCTCAAGCCAGCCCCCAGTGGCTTAGTGATGAAAACCCTTTACCTATACTGCGGACTCTGTTAGCTGGCCCAACAGCCATTCCCAGTCACTTTCTTTCTGACATCCCAAACATACAGACTGTAAAACCTGATGTACATTCCCTAGGCTCCTTTTCCACATCTAGCGATGTCTACACAGGAAGATATTTAGTGGTAATAGTGGAGGTAGCATCACAAAGCTTTGATTTACTGCATAAACAAACAAAAATAGACAAATCACCCCCTGTCCTCTTCCTTTCTCTCCTTCCTGGCTTGAATATTAACATGGCATCAGGATCAGCTACAGTATCTTGTAACCATGATGGAAAAGGCAGGAGAACTGAAAAGATACCTACTCTGAAACCCCAACGCTGATAGCTAGCTGCATACCTCCAGAATCCTTGGTTGGTGAGAAACACAAAGTTATTTTCATTTAAGCCACATTGGGTTGTGTTTTCTGTCTCTTGAAGACAAATGCATGATTAACCAATACTCCTGTTGGTGAAGGACATTGACAGGACACAACCACCCATTGACCCGCAAGCTGGACGTGGGCATCAGAGGCTCCTCACTCCCTCCTCTGTCCTTGGGATGTATGTCCCACCCACCATTCCCACAGTGGGAACTGTTTTCAAGGATGCAGATTTAAGAGAGCAATGTGTTGTTGAGACCATGTGGACTGCATACATGACTGAACCCAGTCAAAGCCTCCATATAAACTTTTGAGATACTGGCAGGAGGGTGCAGAGATCTACTCGTCTTGTAGCTGCCCAAGACAAGCCTCATAAGTAAGTTCCCTTGCTTGTTCAACCAACCGTCTACCAACCTGGAGTGGTCTGTGTCTTCCTTCAATCTCACCTTGCCCTCTGTATATGGGGCCAGTTTCAGATTTCACCTGGGACGCTCCTGAGGTTGTGAATCAACAACTTCATTTATAAGAACAGCTTCATTGCTATGTAATACTTTAGACCATTATACTAATTTTATGTAGAGCAGGGCAAAATTTGTATTCTCTATGATAATGAAAATTTGAGATTCTAAGTCCCTCTCACCGGTGTTCTTACTGGAAACCTATTAGCTGAACCGAGTGTTTTTCAGTCTATGCTTATTTCAGTCCACCTCTTCATTCGTAGGTACATGGCAATCTCTTCCAGTTCACTTTAGCATATTTTGAAGGCAAAAACTGAGCCTGGGTCACTGGAGTGCCTGTCACAGTCCTGCATGTGTAGTAAGTATTGTGTCCCTGTTAATAAATCAACAGGGTTGATGTTCATTCTCTTTGGAAGAAAAACAACATCAAGAATTAAAGCCGGATGTTATTGCTTTTCTTCTCCTTAATGTCTTTAAATCTGTATAGGACTATGTAATGGTACCCAACCTACTTGTTTTGTTCTATCTAATTCTGCCATCATTTATTGATTGCTTCTTCTGTGCTGGGCAATGGGAGTTACAGAAATGGAAATGATATCATAGCAACTGAAAGTTAAACTGAAAGAATCTGATGAATGCTAAGCCACTTTGACACTATTTATAACTTAATTCTCTTACAGTACAGTTGTGACATAATTGTGGGAACTAATCTATCTACTACCTTACTAAAGATTGGATTCTTGAAATTATTTAAGATACAAAGAGTTTATTTTATAAAACTTAAATACAAATTTTTAAAGTAGAACACACACTACTTTGTCTTAATCTTATTGATCATTTTAGTTTATGTCATTTTTACATCATCTATAAAATGAATACAATTTTGAATCTGTTCACACAGCACAAAGATACTGAGCTAAATTAACACAAGAAGTCCAATGAAATCCCTGAATTTATTCTGAAAATGTATATTGAGAAAGCTACGTGTTCAGCTATGTTTCTAGCAGTGAGGAAATATGGAGGAAGAAAATGGGATGTGGATCCTGTTTTCCCAACTTTTAATCTTTTGTGGGGAGATATGACATACATTAGAGAGACAGGTCTTCCATCTCTGAGGGGAGAGCATTTAGTTCTTTTATAATGTAGGGTAATGCATGATTTAAACCAGGGATCTTCTGAAACACTATATTTCAGGTAACAATTTAATTTGAGGAAAAGACAATTGCAATACAGATAAGCTGCATTAGAGCTAAGATCTGGCTATATATGTATCCATTCACTCATCCTTTCAGCCTTTAACAGAGTGGTGAGTGAGAGTTTTCTTGTTGTCCATGTGCTGTGCTAAAAATACAAAAGAAAGAAAAAAGAACCAAGTAACTCCAAATTTTTAAGAGTGCCACCAGGGAGCTGCTGAGCATCAGGTTCACATACTTCCCTACAGAGAACAGAACAGTGCGTGCCACCAGCCACCATGCCATGTGCAAGCCATGTGAGAGCATTGGGATGGGAGAGGTTCATGATCATCAGCCTCATTGAGAAGTACGGGTTCCCCATGCTGAGGAAGTATGTGGGCTGCTCCTCCTCTCTCTGAAGTCAAGTGAGTATGGACCCAAAGGGAATCATTCTTAACGACTAGAGGAAGGGCAGCCGGAGAAGAGAGAAGGAGTTGTTCTTGGAAGAGGTGAACATCTGTTTCCTAGAGATAGGATGCGTATACAGGCATAGAGATAGCTATCCACTTGAGCTTTAGAGGTTACGAAAGCTGGGGCGCTGCTGGAGGAGCTCATGCAGTAAGGATCACAGCCAAGTGTTTCTGAGCAAAACATGGGGTTACCCTCTCTTCATTTCAGCCCCCTGTGGCCTTTAGAGAATGTTGAAGGAAGTCCTGAATTTTTATTTTTCCCTTCCACAGGAGAAAACATGGAGATTAAGAGAGGGGCAAAGAGATATGGCCCAGCAAATGCAATTTGCATCTCTGTAAAGAAGATGGGTGTGTGTGCCAGGAGTGGGGCCAATGAGTGATGGAACTTCTCACCTGAGAGGGTCATTGGCATTGGATGTGACCAAAATGAAGGTGATGAGCCCCACAAGAAGCCACACATCACCCACACAAAAGTCACCGCCTACCGTAGGCCAGACAGAAGCAGAGCTATCTCCGGAATTCATTCCTTCCCCTATATTTGGCCAGCCATGTAGAGGTATCTCGCCCAATCCCTGCTCCCCTTTCCTCCAGATGACAGTGTTGCCAGAAAGGTGAGGAGGTGTCTCAAAGTGAGCTGTCCCTCCCCCATCTCCAAGCTGAAGAGGTGACAGCAACGTCTACACTGGAGGATGGGGTGAAATCAGATGGGAGATTAAACTTTTAAAGGTCTCAGAAATCAAAACGGACAGAAATGCATGGTTTCTGCCAGATTATTGCTCTAGCATTAGAAAAACATGCAATATTCCACAGTTGAAAGCTATGTTTGGAAAAAGCAATAAATATATGATCACAAGATTATTTATTATGTTCAATGCACAAGTATTCCGAGTACCTACCATATACTGACCCTGGTCTAGGTTCTAAGTGTATAAAGATAAAATTCCCAGGCTCTTATCTTCTGAAGCTTGTAATCCAGGAGGGCAGATAGATAATTTCCCAGAACCATTTGCTACTGAAAACAAGCATCTGATGATACTGAAGTATCATCGATCCAGTGATACCTTTATGAAAAATGTTAAACCAAGACTGTAGAATTCTGGAAGGATTAAAGTATCGTATTAATGACTTGATAATTCCTATAAATGGACCTGCATGTGGCTTTATTAGCGTGTGTCTTGGAATCAGTCCCCTAGGAAAGGTCCAATTAAAGAATGGGTTGTCACTGGGATGACTATTTCCCCAAGAAAAGGAGTGTGGCAAAGCAGTTTGGGTTAATTCTTAAAAACATTTGAAATCATCTCTATATTATCTTGTCAGTTTTGCCCCAAAATATCTGTCTAATTGTTTGGTATTTAGTCAGCAAATATTTATGCAGAATCGACAGTATATTTATTTGGATACTGTGAGAGGGATAAAAGGCAATGTAGAAGATTGTCCTTATATTCAAGAGCTTAACCATGTACTGAGGGAGGCACAGCCTAAACAGATAGAACTGCTAAGTGAGACTGCAAGGGAACCTGACCTTAAGCCTCAGAATGAAGGGACTGGATAAAAGGTGCTAAAGATCTCTGCTGAATTCTTCTTTTAAAACTTCGCCGTCCCTACCCTTGCAACAAAGACAGAGACTTCTTATTCACAATACCAGATCTCACTGGTCCACAAACTCCCGTAATGTTCTTCTGCCACATTTTGGTTTCAGTTTCTTTAAAAATATTATATGCAGGATGTATTCTGATGATGTAATAATGAAATACAAGATGTCTCACTGTAGAATTTGGAGCACCATAATTCCTGTGAGCTTTTCTCTTCTTTTCCCCGTTTGGTCATCTTTTATTCGTAAGGGACCAGTTGCTGTAGTATCAGGTGATCAATCTCTACAATGATTTTCTAGAATTAATCAGCCAAGTCTAAGATTGTTTAGTAGGAACCTACAGGACCAGTTAGCAAAATAGTGCTCACAATGCCTTCTAGCAATTTCAGAGTTAAAGAAAATATGTAGTTTTTTTAATCTAAATCTGCATTTTTAATTTATCTGATACTCTGCCCTCTGACATTTATGCTACCTCATAACACTGAACGTGCTAAAGTATAAAATAAAAACTGGCTTATAACAGTGGCTAGTCCACCAGCCTGAAAGGGTGTCAGCAGCAGACCCACCTCCTGTCTGAGGTTATTTGGATAAGTATGTTCTACAGCAGCAAATTCAAGATACTAAAATATTATAATGCTACATTCTTTTTTAAAAAAAAAAAAACTATTGGGGCTGGCCTCATGGCCCAGTGGTTACGTTCAACACACTCCATTTGAGTGGCCTAAGTTCACGGTTTGGAACCTGGGCATGGACCTACACCACTTGTCAGTCATCTGTGGTGGTGACCCACATATAAAATAGAGGAAGACTGGCATAGATGTTAGCTCACGGCTAATCTTCCTCAGCAAATAAAGAACAAAAAAGAAATATTTGCTATCTATCAAGTAATACATACTACATATATGTATGCTATGAACAGAATATTTAAGTATAGCATGGCTTTTATAATTTTGAAAGATAACTTAATACCACCAAATACAAAATTTTATTCATGAGGAAAGTAGAAACAAGACCAAAATAAGAGAAAGGCCCTGAAGTGAGTTTGGATTACCATCTCTTGCTAAATTTATCTTTACTCCATCAGAGCAGAAAGAGAATATTTTGACCAAAAATTTGTTACTAATTCTGATTACCATTTCTAATCATTAGCATGACCTGATTATTCTTAAAAATTTACTTTCAAAACTTGTAAGTACTCAGTGATCAAAATGCATGTTAACAAATGTGAATAATCCTAGCAGTATTAATTCATATATTATTGTGAACACAAGAAAATGTCAATGTAATTTTCAAGCAAATAAATCAAGAGGCCCTAGTTTAAACTTTAATCCTAAAATTCTGATTTATTATCTATTATCAGTATTAAATATTCTGTAACAACATATTCCAACTACCTTGACATGGTGATTTCATTTTTTTATTTATTTCTAATACTTATGACGGATAAACGTGTTTTTACACACTGGCAATAAAATACGCATCTTTTTGTGTTTTTCTTCCCTAATTTAATGTTATATTTCTTAGAATCGCCAACAGACAAGACAATTTCAGAGACGGACTTAACCTAGAATAACAATCTATTTTAAAATATGAACCAAATGAAAGAAAAAATTATCATTCCCTTAAATAGCATAATATTCGGCTTTACAACTATGATAGTATTTATTTGATTCTTGCCTTTTTTCTTTGTTGTACACATTTTAATATTTTACGGAGTGCCTAGATGGAGTCAGCACAAATCTGAGGAAAGAAAACACGAGTAATCTCTTGAGCCTCACTTTATATGGCCCCAAGGGGAACAGGGCATGACATCCCGGTAGACAGGCAGGCAGACATTGCAGGGCCTGACCTGGCCCTAAAGAGTTTTGAAGGCCACCAATAAACCCCTCCTTAATTAACCTTCCCAAAGAGCAGAGTGCAGGACAGCTCGCTACGTTTTGGGTAAAATCACCATAAAAGAATGTGCATAATCAGCTGTGTAGAAAGGATTGGTGTATTTAGCAACATATGCAGTAATAGTTCCAATGATCCACTACGTAGAGTGACCAACAAAACACTAGTTTATACTTGTTTGAACATATACATGCATACTATTGAAATCCACAAGAGGCTGTGAAGTATTATAAAAACAAAACGAAACAAACGGAAAAGCATGTCTGAATTAACTCTAGGGTAGCTGAAGGAGCAGTCTGATTTTACCAGATAAATTCTCAGCTTGGAGAATGTTCCTTAACATATATGAGCCTCAGTTTCTTAGCTTTAATCATATATGGAAATGAAACCGTCTCATAGTACCAGTGAGAATATTAACTGAAATAACATGTTAGAAAATTATTTTTAAGTTCTATACACATATTTAGTATCACTTTGTGTCATTGACAGGATCATAGATTACTTATTTATTTAATCATCAGTATCTTTCCCAGAGCAACTCATTGTCAGAAAGACATCCAATTTTGTCCAGTTCTTACTTGTTGAAATAGTTACATGGATAGAGGGCTGATAATGAATGAAGGGAGCTTATTTCATACTCCTGTATGTATATTTTGCTATAGTGCTTGATTATGTCATGATTAGCTCTATAAGAATTAACTCAGAGAAAAAACTTGTGGCACATAAAATGCAAACTATATGATAATTATATTTCTTTATTCCTACCTATATGAAACTTACTGTGCCAGAAAGTTCCTCATTCGCTTGATCTTAATTTTTGTACCATGGGTCTACTTTGACTAATTTAGGGTAAAATAAAAGTAAAACAGGTTAAATCCAATGAAGTACAGAACTTTTAAAAGGTCATTATTAATTTGTTTTTTTAACGGACTGAAGTTTATAATTCTTTTTGTTTGAAGCAGAGAAGTTAGAATACTTAAAATTCACCAAACAAAAATAGAATCAGTGGTAAATCAATCTAAACTACATCCAGATGTCATTAGAATGGTGGAGTGGCCAGGAATAATGATTCATGGGGAAAATTTGCAGAACTGAAGACACAAGTTTTGGGGGAAGGGGTATCAGGAACGAACATGGCTTGGGGCACTGTGCACTTGTTTAAAAAGACTGAGAACTCGCCTGTGGAGAAAAAGACAAAAAGAGAGGGAAACAATAAACATAGGATACAGGAAAATAAATGTGGCTCATTTTAAATTCTTTTCAGGGGACGGAATGAAATAACCATGAAGAGTGGTGTCACCATTGTTAAACTATAGGATAGCAAAATACAGGATCTTATAAGCTAGGTGACTTTGGGTGAGTTCCCTAAGCACCAGATTTGGTTTCCTTATGTGTGAAATAGCTTCAAATGTAGCATCTATAAAGTATACGAGAGGATTAAGAAAGGAAATGTGTGTATAAAGTGCTGAGGAAAGAGATTGACACAGAGTAAGTGCTCTGTAAAACTTGCTTGTAAAAATTAGACTACTGCAAATAACAAGTTGTCTCCTTTTAATATAGATAGTAAATATATATTCTTACTAAATAAATGCACATGTATCAAAATGTATATTTTTAACTAAATATTATATCATATAAAATATATTGTTTAAGTAAATAAATATTGATATTTGTGTAATGTATTGTTATTGTAAAAATGTTGGAAATATAGAAAAGAAAAATAACCTCTGATCCTACCTTATTATCTAAATGTGTCTTAGTCTAATCAACTACAATAAGATCATGGGGCGTAAAAACGTTTACATTCTGATGTTTTCACTTAATGATCTTTGAGAGCATGATTTTAATGGCTGTGTCACATCTCTGAATACCTATGTCACAATAAGAAGAACCACATTGTCACCTGCTGTATTGTTGATCATTCTCTAGTTCTTTAAATCATGTTATTAAGAATACTTGCATCTGTGTTCGTGAGATATTTTTTTTCTTTTTCTTGTAACGTCTTTATCTGGTTTGGATGTCAAGGTAATGCTGAACTCATGCAATTAGTTTGAAATTATTCCTTCCTCATCAATTTTCTGCAAGAATTTCTGTAAAGTTTGTATTGTTTCTTCTTTAAATATTTCATAGAATTTACCAGTGACACCAGCTGTGTCTGAAGTTTTTGTAATGGGAAAATTTCAAACTACACATTAACTTTTAAATAGGTATAAGACAATTTAGTTAATCTATTTCATCTTGAGAAAGCTTTGGTAGTTTGTTTCTTTCAAGGAATTAGTCTATTTTATCTAAGTTGAATTTACTAGCATAAAGTTGTTCATAATATTAATTTATTGTTCCTTTAACATCTGTAGAACTAGTATGCTCCCTCTTTTATTCCTAATACTGACCCATTTTTATATATTTTTTTCTTATGTGGCTAGCTAAAAATTTATCAATATTGCTAACCTTGCAAAAGAACCAAATTTTAGGTTTATTGTTTTCATCCATTGCTTTTACTTTTATATTTCACTGATTTTGCACTTATTTTTTTCTCTCTCTTCTTACTTTGGGTTTAATTTGCTCTTTCTCTGATTTCTTAAGTTGGAAGCTGAACTCATTGATTTGAGTCCTTTCTTCTTTTGCAATAATATAGTTTAGTGTGATAAGTTTCTACTTAAATACTGACTTAGCTACATATGATATTTTTAATATGTGTGTTTCCATTTTTATTCTTTTCAAAACAGTTCTGATAACAATGTTTTGTTCAATGATGGACTGCATATATGACGGTGGTCTCACAAGATTAGTACCATAGAGCTTAAGTGTATAGTAGGACACATTATCTAGCTTTGTATAAATACACTCTACAATGTTCAAACAATGACAAAATTGCCTGACTACACATCTCAGAACATATCCCTGTTGTTAAGTGATGCATAACTGTATTCAGATTACCATGTATATTTTCCTCCATCCTTTTATTTCAACCTGTGTGCTTTTATATTTCTTGTGAGACTCTTGTAGGCAGTGTTTACTGGCTCTTGCTTTCTGTAAAATCTAACATAATAATCTTTTCCTTTTTAATGGATTGTTTAGAATATTTACATTGAGCGTGATTATTTATATATCGTGTTTGTATGTACCACTTTCTGTTTTCTATTTTTTCTCCACCATCCTTTGTTCTTTTTTCTTTCTCCTTTTGTATTAATTGCATTTTTTTGATGATTCCACTTTATTTACTTTGTTGGCTTTTTACCTACAATTATTTGTTCCTTCTTTTACTTTCCGTGTTGCTTTAGGGTTGCTATATACATGTTTCAATCAATAGGGTCAACCTTTAATTAGTATTTCACAATGCTACATATAGTATAGTAACTTTACAAGAGTGTAGTTGCATTCTCAAACCAGTTCTCTGTTACATTGTTTCCAATAAAAAAATCTGCTGTCATTCTTTATTCTTCTTTGCCCAACCTGTCCCTTTATCCCTAGAAGCTTTTGCAATTTACTGGTTTTAGGCAGTTTGATTATGCTGTGCCTTTGTCCTTGGGATTTGTTGAGCCCCTTGTACTATGGGTTTACAGCTTACACTATATTTGAAAAAGTTTTTGGTATTTTTTCTCTCAATGTATTTTGCTCTTTTTCTCCATTCATTCCTCTTCTTTGGGGATTCTAATTACAGATAATATTGTGCCATGTAGTATTTTCCTGCAGCTCACTGATACTATTATTTTTAGTCTTTTCTCTCTCTGGATATGTTCTATTTTTATGTCTTCATGTTCACTAATCTTTCCTAATGCAATGTCTAATATGCTATTAATCTATTCAGTGTGTCTTTCATCTCAGGCAATTCTTGTCTATCAGTTTATTTTGGTCTTTTATATATCTTCCATATTTCTAACTAACGTCTCATATTTCCTCCACCTTCTTGAACAAATGAAATATAGTTATAATAACTTTTTAAACGTCTTTTTAAATGTCTGTAACATCTGTGAGTCTTTCTATTGGTTGATTTTTCTCTTCACTCTGTTGTATTTTCCTGCATAGCTAAATTCCTGGTGTCTTTGACTTGATGCAACGCTTTACGACTTTTACCCTGTATGTGCTGAATAACTTTGTATTACAATAACCACTTTTGAGCTTTGTTCTAGAGTATGGTTACTTTAAACAGTGTGATTCATTTAGGTCTTTCTTTTAAGATTTTTTATTAAATTGTGTCAGGACCACTAGAACATTTGGTCTAGAGCTAATCGTTCATCACTAGAGAGGCAGGATGCTTCTGCGTACACTACCCAATGCCCTGTGCATTTTAAGTCTTTCTAGTGTACCTAGCGGCAACAGGCACTATGCAATTACCTGGTACTGTTCCCTATAATACCTCTGGTTTTATTATTATTATTATTATTTATTGCCTCAGGTAGTTTCCTCACACACTTGTTCTCATCAGTACTCAGTTGAATACACAAAGGGGACCCTCTGCAGATCTCCAGAACTCTCTTTCTGTGCAGACTTCTCTTCTCCTTTAATTACTAGCTCTGACTCTTCAACTCAGGGAGATCAAGATGGTACCATTAGGTCACAGCTCCCTGCAATGAGACTTAGAAACTCTGGACTTAGAAACTCTCTCCAGGGAGCACTTTGGGGTTATTGGATGGCTCACCATGCTTGTTTTCTATCCCTCAGTAATCCTTCTCTGGCCCACCTTATGTCTAAAGGCTAAAAACTGTTGTTTCATACATTTTGTTTCAGGTGGTAGGGTAAATCTGCTCCCTATTATTCCTAAAATCCAAAGAATTACAAAAATCCTTTGCATCAGCTTTTAGCTTACTTATTTCAAATATATTCATTTTTTTAAATTTTCATTTATATACACATTTAACATTATAAACATTCATCTGATTCTATTAGTAGTATCCCATAGATCAGGGTAGAGTAAGTTTTTTTCTGTAAAGTGAAAGTTAGTACGTATTTTAGGATTTACATGCCTACGGTCTCTGTTGGAATTACTCACCTCTGCCATTGTAAGACAAAAGTGGCTATTGGTAACACAGTTACACCACATTAATAAAATTTTCTGATTTTGCTCTCGTCTTTCCAGATAAGAGACAACAGTTTTCTTAATAGTTTAATAGCCTGTTGCTGTTGTTATTGTCCTTGTTAATCTCCAGTGTATTTGCATCGTGGACAGAGGATATTGTTTGTATTTGCATTATTTGCAATTTATTGGAATTTTCTTGGTGCATTAAGGTTCAGTTAATTTTTAACTGTCTCCTGTGCATTTGTGAAAAAAAAACTATCTTCTATTATTGGGGTTCAGAGTTCAATACATGATTGTATGATTTACTTTATTCAATATTCATTATTTTCTTTTCGTCATCTACTTTTTACTAATTTTAGTCACTTGATCTGTTTGAGATTGGGAGAGATTTGTTAAACTCTGTTAGTAACATGCATCTATTTTTCCTTGCATCTCTTGAAGTTTCAGCTTTGTAAAAGTTGTGTTATTAGTTGCCTTATTTTAATAACTGTTACAAAACCATCGTGCATTATTGCATTTAACATTTTGGGGTATCCTTTTTCATCTGTTAATGCTCTTTGATCTGAGATGTCAGATCTGACCATACTTAGCATCAAAATCATGACCTCTGCTCTATTTCTTCATATTTAACTTATGTATTATTGCCCATGATTTTTACATTTACTCTTGATCTCTTTGATTTGGGTTCATCCCTTTTTAAAGACAGGTTAGAATTTGCCTTTTTAGCCAATCTGAAAATCTTTTATCATAATTTTATTTAATTTCTTTTTTTGTGTGTAATTTTTCACATTTAGGAAATGTTGCATTTTTTCCCTAGCAGTTGCTTTCACGCTAATTGCTTTATGTCATACATTCAGTAACCTCTTTTGTTTGGGACTGTCTATTGCTCTACCGTTATCAGTTTTGAAATTAGTTGGTAACAGTTTTTACCTTCTCTTCTCCCTTTTCTGTATCAGTCTAACTGAAGAAACAGCATTTCATCAAATTAATTCCTGCATGGTTATCAATGCAGTATATATATTTTTACTACACTAATACTCTGTCTATTCTCTCTGAGTTTTGATAGTTGTACACTATATTTTCTGGTCTTAGATTTATCATGTTTTCTTGGTTTTACACTTTGTCTGTAATCTTTATTTTAGCAGGCCAATTTGGTTGACATAACATCCTTGGCTTATACTTTCTTTTCCTCATTATGTTAAGTATAGCATTCTATTTTCTGCTTCCACATATCATTACTGCCAAAAATTCTGATTTCAATTTGATTTTCTTCCCTTTATAACTGACCTGGTATTTTTGCTTAATGTTTCCCAAAGATTAATAATGCAATTATTAATAATGTAATATGATTAATTAATAATTAATAATGCATGCATATATTTAAAATCTAATAATATCATAAATTATTAATAAGCTCTGTCTGGTGTAAGTTGATATTCCCAGGTATATTCTGTGTTCTTTCTTCTTGTACTTTCAAGTCTCTTTTTATTTCAGGAAATTTTTCTTAAATTAGTGAATTATTTCTTGGATTATTGCTTTGTTTTTTTTCTTTGTGGACTCATATAGAAAGAAATGTTTAATATCTCTTGACTATTTTGTACATCACTCTCTCTCTCTCAAATGCTTTTTTCTTAATGTCTTTATTCATTAAAAATGTTTTTTCTTGGTGCTGGCCCTATGGCCGAGTGGTTAAGTTCACACGCTCCACTGCAGGCGGCCCAGTGTTTCGTTGGCTCGAACCCTGGGCGCAGACATGGCACTGCTCATCAAACCACGCTGAGGCAGCGTCCCACATGCCACAACTAGAAGGACCCACAATGAAGAATATACAGCTATGTACCAGGGGGCCTTGAGGAGAAAAAAAGGAAAAAAATAAAATCTTTAAAAAAAAAATCTCCACAAAGAAAACAAATCGTTTTTTATTTACATCTTCTAATCAATTAAGGCATAATTTATGCAGTTTAATTACTTGTTTACATGCTCTTGATGTCTTCCTGGTGTAATATTTATTTCTGAAATAGTTATTCTATTTATAATTCTTCTCTAAACTCTCTTTTCCAGGATGTTAGATCTTCTTCTTGGCCCAGTCATCTGAGTTTTTCAAGTTCTAAATACTATATTTTCACAGCTTCTACTTTTCTTAAGTTCATTTAGCTTATTTTGATATATTGGCTACAAGGGTTATCTGTTTCGTAGATGTCTTTCTGACATGCCTTCAGTTCTTCTGGAGACATTATTTTGCTTGGTCTTTTCTTCCTTTTTTGTTTTATAATAATCTTGTGTGGGAGTTGACCAAAATCCTCTCTCTTCTCAAGTTTAATTGTGATTGACTTTCCTTGTACTCTTGAAAGGTGGAGGTGGGAAGAATAATGTTTTCAGCATCATGGCTCTAAAACTGACTTTTCTGTTGTTATCATGAAATGTTAAAATAATATGGCACTCTCCTTTTAGAGATCAACTGGCTTTGTTCCTTTTTCCCTAAATTGACTCTCCTTTTCCTTGGTACCTATTAACTCTGGCTGAATCATTTTAATTCTACTTCCAGCAGTTTCTGCTCAGGGCCAGCCTTTTCCCTGGAAAGAAGTTGCGATTAGTTAGTTTCGTTAATTCATGAGTTCCAGAATCTTCCAATACCATCCAACTTTCCCATGCATCCAGTCTAGTGGATGGAGCCTAAAAATTACCATCTCAGTTTCAGGTTCTGCCCTCAGGTTGTACCACTGAGGCTTCCACTGAGTGATGGCTGTGAATTTTGAATGTTTTTCTTCTCATGGATTACAAGAGTCCCTTTTCCCTGCACCAGCAAACCCCACCCAGTGCACTTCTTTCAATATTAACACTCCTCAGTTCTATCTGCTATTGAAATCTTTCCAGTGCTTTCAACTAGTTGTGGGTGCATGTGTTTCAATATTGTTTCCAGAGTTTAAAATGGTATCTGTTTAAGGCTTTGCATCCTATAAACTATTTCACCATTACCAAAAGCAGAGGGACTGCGTTTTTTTAACTAAATCTTATTTCTTTTTAATTATGGGGAGCATTAGATTAAATTTTCAATTGGATTAGTATTTCCTATGGGAAAGACACTTTTTGAAATCAAGACCAAAGTAGATAGAAGAATTTTTGAAGAAGCACTTGCCACAGACCCCCTTGAAGTAAAACACCAACTATTTTCCTGGTAATTGGATTCAGCTGAATTTAAATACTTATTGAATATTTGCTTGTTCTTTTTGTCAGGCACAGTGCGAGCTGCAGGTACAGAGACAAGTAAGATTTGGCCATGTCTTCGAGAGCTCAGACCTTAATGCTTATGTCAAACATACACAGAACTAACTCGAATGCATATCACAGTGTGAGTTGTGCTACGCATATTTGGAAGGTAGAGAGAGTAATTTTACCAGTACTTTACCCAAGAGCGTATTTTACCAGAATAATAAGGTCAGCTTTCACGAAGTGGGTGACAAACGATATGGGCCTTAAAGACAGTGTAGGATTGGAAGCCTGAGAAATGTCTTCAGGGTGAAGATAGACCATGAGCTGGCGAAAATATGTAAATAAGTTCACGACAATAAGGATAGTCAGACACACCAAAATAAGGAGACATCAGACAAACCTGGAATCAGAAGTCATGACTTTGTTTTTCAGTTGACATTAAATGAGTCGCAGTAACTTTCTGAGTCACGGTTTGTCTCGTTTTGAGATCTCATAATAATACTTATGTCTCAACATTGCTGTAAAGATTAACTGAAAGCATATATATGTTAAGTAGACTGTAAGTCTCTGAGACAGATGTAAGTCTGTCATCCTCACCACCACATACACAAATACATGCACACGCACAAATGCTCATGTACGTGCTATGATGGGAAAAGCAGTTGCACTTGTTATTACTTTAATGGTTGTTACTTCAGACATTAAACACATCTAAACACCTCTGGAAAGAGAACACACGTCTGGTAATGCACAGTTTTCATGGTTATACCCTAAAATTAGTTTATTAAATGGATGCAATATTCACATCCTGACTCATCCACTGATGTCCAAAAGCAGTAACATAAGTTGCCCTTGAGGAAATATTTGGGGACAAGAGAGCTCTAATGTTAGGCACAGCTTCATAAAACAATGCGTTCTCTCATTTTAGAGCTTCACACACACAATTCTCAGCCGGATACCGTCATGGAAGACTGATGCCAGGGGAACCTTGGAATCTTCATTGGATTTCATTGTCTGGGTGAAGCTGTGTTGCAAACACTTTGACAGAGGGTTCTTCTCTTGGGGCTCATCAAATTTTGCTAGCAGAGAGTTGGCTTGCTTTAAATATTTCCTTTCCTCGGGTCCCTGAGAATACCGTGTAATTTGTAATGATAACTAGGATAATGAATGCACACTGTAGTCAGCTATTACCAGTAGTAATTGGTGTACCTTTCATCTCCTGTCAAGCAGAGTGGTTAGGATTAGGACCAAAAGGCAGCTATCATCTCTCTCATTTCCTGACTCAGACAAAAGGCAAGAAAAGGTGCCTGTCTGTGCTGATAGGTGTCTGATCAAAGGAGCTACAAGCTGTCAGAAGCCAGCCAGCCTGTGCAGCCCGACTGCTTCTTAATGCGGCTCTGCCTTTGATCTGCCGGCCGTCTAACCGCGGTTCTGTTTATGTAAAACAAATAATAATCAGGGTCGTAATAGAGCAGAAGAAAGTGGCATTTGCTATTTTGATGCTGGTTTTGCAGTCTGATAAAGCTAGGAAATACGGACCAGTTCTGTCCAGTGTGGGAGTATGTGTGTGTCTGCAACTCATTCAATAAAATAAAACTACAATCTTATACCTTTGAGCCCTCATCAGATGAAGCTGGCAGTGAGCAGAAGTCAGAATGCTGGTAGAAAGAAATTATTCTCCTTGAAAGGTTAAAAGAAAACCAAGTAAAATTGCAACATTGTTGGCGTCTCTACTTTGTCTCTCAGCAAATTTACCAGTTTCAGGTGTGCAAAAGGAGGGCTGAAGTTGGATTAAAGATTTGGGGTCAAATCTCAGGTCTGTCACTTTCTAGCCACATGAATTTAGACATCACTAATCACGTATGTGCTTTAGGTTCACCATCTGGTATATAATATATGGGTTCATTCCCCTATGCCTGGGTTACTGTGAGCATTGGATGAAAACACAGGCATGCGGTTGTTATAAGCAATAGAGGAAGGATTTTGGCTAAAAGCAGAGACAAGTGTTACTATCACATAATCACTCTCTTTTCCAGGTTCCAAATTTCTAGAAGGAGTATGATCATATAAGACTGAATTAAAGTATGAAAAGCATTTATCTCAGTGTCTAACACATGGTAAGAGACCAATAAATGTTTAACATTTGTGCTATTGTTTACATTAATTGCCCATTAAGGGGCTTTTGAATTGATACACTGTCCCTCAGGGAATCACCACCGTACATTCCACAGGCCTGCCACCCTCCAAATGAATAGAACCAAGTGTCATTCATCTCTGCAATAAAGTTTATGGAATGAGTAAATGAATAAATAAATGTGAGCAGGAAGTCATGAAGTATTACTTGGAGAACCAGAATAGTATGGAGGTAAGTTCCAGAAACGCTGTGTTCGTGTCTTGATTACTATGATTACCAGTGATTTATGTACACTCAGCCTCAATGTTCAGACACACGGACACACGTGCTAACACACACAAGCAGGACAGTATTTACCAATGTGAAAGACTAACAAGTTTGTATCTTAGAAATTCCATCCCTCGTGCTCACAGGTGGAAGCCCTGATCAGCTCCAGCAGGCAACTTTTAGTTGATCTTCTCATGGGAGTGTTGGAAACTGCTGCATAACTAATTACTTCTCTTTTCCATTCCTTGTGAGCCAAGACATGCAGCTGTGAGAAGGACTCAGAACGGCGGGCACCGCCTGTGGCTCTGGAGCTCTCTCCTCTCTCTTCCGGACATTAAGCCTATGACCTCTCTGCCCTCTGCCGTCACCTCCCTTGGGGAGGGCTCCCCTACTCACTGAGCCACCATCTTCCACCAGGTTGCCCTGCAGGTGGCATGGAATGCACTCCAACACAGAGAAGCGGCCCTGAGCTCTTGTTAAAACATTGCGTTACAGGCATCTGCTCAGCTACATGCCTCCTGAATCCTTGAGACCAGAGCTCCTGCCCTTTCCTTTCTGTCCCAGCGCCTGGTGCAGTGCCTGGCCCAAAGAGACATCACTAATGTCTGTGGCTGTTACCCTGAGTAAATATGCTCCCAAACTGATCACTTAAAAAATGCAAATGCAGCATTATCTCAAGGAATCAATACCTCATACACTACCTAAAACATATTTAATGCACAATGTGTTTCTTGAAAGAGTCAATCATTCTTCCTTAATGTTCTGAGGGAGGAAGAAACTCGTACAACTTTTAAATATATCTTATCATATGGGCCAGCCTGGCGGCATAGTGGTTGAGTTCCTGAACTCCACTTTGGCGTCCCAGGGTTCACGGGTTCAGATTCCCGGTGCCGCCCTAGTACTGCTTGGTCAAGCCATGCTGTGGCGGTATCCCACATAAAATAGAGGAAGATTGCCACAGATGTTAGCTCAGCGACAATCTTCTTCAAGCAAACAGAGGAAGACTGGCAACAGATGTTAGCTCAGGGCCAATCTTCCTCACACCCAAAAAACATAGTTACATATTTTGTCATAATTATGTGGGTTTATACCTGGTCGTTACCTTGAAGCTCTGCTCTCCTTCATCTTAGGGAGCCTGAAGCATATTGTGTCTGGTGAGCTCTATGTGTTTACTCAACACCTGCAGAAGGAATTCAAATATCTAGGAGAGCTGCAGATCATTAGAGACTGAAGTTTGCTGTGACACTAAGACTCTGGTCAAATCTGCTTCTCTAGGGGCACCAGAGCAGGACTGGGACTTCAAAGGCTCAATTCTGAAAGTTTAATCAACATTCAACGAGCTGCTCCAGAAAACCATTATTACCAGATAATTTCCATCTTCACCTTGGGTACGTTTTCCAGTTAGTCTACCAGGGCGTGTCATTGGTAGCTTTGCTCTACAGGCTTTTTGAATTTCTGAGCTCGAGAGGGAGCTCTTGTATGCACTCACTGCCATCCCACGGAACCCAGCTACACAGACCCCTCCAGGGACCTACAACCTGAGATGAGTGCTGTGCTGGGTGGCTTCAGTCTCAGCTCAGAGCCGTGCCTCTCTCACAGCCCCTCCTCACACTCTCTCCTTTGCCCACAGGGGGACGTCAGAGAACACTCAGCAATGGTTCTCTTCAAACTTCTGTCTTATATGATAGAGAGAAAAAACGAACCTTTTAGGAATGAGCAACATAATCTCATATGGTCAGCAGTTCTATAAGGAGCAGTGATATATTAAGTATACGTGTGTGTGTGCACATTTTTTTTCAATTATATTACATAGACTTTTCCTGTGTTTCCCAGGTATGTGAGACAAATACTTCCATTTTCGGTTAAGTTCATGTTATTTGGGTTTCTCACACTTGAAAATGACAATAAGTAGTGTTAAGTGAGTTTTTTAAGGAGAGACAACCTATGCTCAGGAAATTAGTAAAGAAGTCAGGGGGGATTTGGTGACTGAGATTGAATCTAATTAAAGAACAGAGCTATAAACTAGAACCGTATTTAGGGGTTCTTGGGCACCAGTGTGAATAATTTCTTACACTATTTGGCCATTAGTAGGTACAGAAAGATTGGCGTACAGAACTGGCATAATCCGACTTGGATTATAGAAAGTTTAACTTTGAAGCAATCTGGAGGATTATTTGGAGGAGAAAGACTGAAGTCAGGAAGCCACTAACATTTTTTTTAGAAAAGCAATTTAAATCTGAAACAACTCAGTAATTAATGTAAGAGTAAAATTAAAGCAAAGAACATGGCATCTGTGGTCATGGGAATGGCTTGCGTAGGATAGAGACAGAAGAGGAGGCATCAAAGATCAGTCTGGAGGCTCAAGACAGAGGCAAAGAAAATCCAACGAGGGAAGCCGGGAAGGTATTTATCTCCCTGCTGGTTCATCCCTCCTCGCTCTAAAGATGAAGAAATGTGGAAGAGGACTGGAAGAATAGATATTGACCTTTAGTTTGGGCAGGTTGAGCTTAAAGTGCCAGTTAGAAAATCGCATGGAGAAATCCTGAAAACATGGTACTTCAGGATTGAGATACAAATTTAGAAATCATTATCAGCAAAGAAATAAACAAATTTGCATGCCTGGATAAACTCTGACACCCAATGTCTACTAAATATAAATACATAAGTAAAAGCACTGACTAGCATAGAGATAGACAAAACGATGGAAGCCAACACCAGAACTTTGATAATGTTTTTCTTTGGGGCAAAAAGAAAAAAGAAAACAACCTCTCTCCAAAATAAACAAAAATAATTTACAGATGGAATGGTGAAAACCATAAGCTACAAAGCAAGAGAGTAGGGAAGATGCCAAGCAAGGGGTAAGATAATTCAATGAATTTAAGGTGATACTACAAAGCAGCTGAGGAAATTAAAAGGAAGCAAGTACTTCTGATTTTGATGCTCAAGACATCAATGTGAGTTTTTCACAGAAAAGCTGACAAATGAACGCAGAACAGTGATTGCTAGGAGTTAATGAATAGACAGGAAGCAGTAGTTGCCACTGTTTCTCTGAAGCATTTGCATGGTGAGTAGATTCTGACATCAGACAGGAGCAAGATAGTGAAAGAGGATCAAGTTAGGGATTTGGTGAGAACGTGGACACCAAGGTAGCAAAGTTCGGAGGGCAGAGGGAAAGATGAAGCTCAAGCGTTCACTCAGAGAGATGAATCCTGACATGGGGAAGGAAAGCGCATCTTCCGAGGCAGGAGTGAAGAGTACGAGGGGAGTAGAGACACACAGAGACTGAGAAAAACCTATTCAGGTGTCGACTCCACTTTATTGTCCATGGAATATATCCTACCAGGTTTAAGAATTGCCCCACACTCTGTGAACACTCCACAAATAATTGTCCTCCAAATAAAAATAGGTCCTAGGTCACACTCAAGTAGATATTATCAGAGATTCTTGTGCACCTGATGACGGCAGTGCAATATACCCCTTCCTCCGTGCCATGCAGAACATACTTCTGTCCGGATCACACACCTTAGGAATAGCCTACAAAGGAGAGGGATACTGTCATGTGACCGAGATTTACCAAGCGTTACAGAAAAGAAGATTCCAGACAACCTGTCCCTTCCCACTTATTTCCAGAAACAATGTAGGGGTAAGATAGTTCAAGGGACACTAAATAATGTAAAAGCATTTAGTCTTTACACTTCTAATATTAAGACTTCTATTGAATATGAAAAGAACTTAGTTTTCTAGGAGTAACAAATAGCATATAAGCTTACATTAATACTTTGCAGATGAAAATAAGAACAAGAACAAAATCCCCAATACAATTCCAACCAGATTTGGTTCTTAAAAGTTATCCATATAAAGAGAATAGTGCCCCAAATCAATAGGAATTGATAAATTGATATAGTAAGATAAAGACCTCATAAAGCACAGAGAGAGCATGTGGGCCCTGAGCAAAAACTCAAGATCTGTGTCCAGATGATGAAATAACAACATTTCAGAAAATATATACTTAAGAAGAGAACACGCAAATGAAAAAGCATAGCATTCTGAGACCTCTAACCTACAGAAAGGTCTGAGTGGGGCATAGGAACATTTAAAGTTCCAACCAGAAGACCCAGTAGAGAGAACAGTGATGCCCAAACCACAAAGGCAAGATCAGACGCAGTGTGTGTTGCACACCAGCTAATCCTTTGCTTCCCATGAAAAGAATGTCCCTGGTTACTCTCTACCTAACAGCAGAAGGCAATTTAAGCTGTCTATTCAGAAAGAAATCCCCCAGGAAATATCTAAGATGGTCGTTAGGAAGTTGGCTGTTTTTGAGGGAAGTTCTATCAATATAAGTGAGTGGCTGGCTGGGCACCATGAACTTAACGCTTTTTTAAAGTTTGCAGCAAGTTTACCTAAATGATCCTCAGCATGTCTGTAGACGCCAGAAAACATTTTTTTCCTGTTCTTGGGGTGAGTCAATCTATGATTTAACGGTTTCAGATTCCTGTTTCGCATAAAGATACAGGACACATGGACGCTTCCCAATGTATTTTCAATCTCTTTTCTCATCAGCTCTTCAAAATTTAGTTAAACTGAGTACAGAGAAAATAATACACTCTTAGCTTGTTTGTTGGAACACAAAGACAAGACTAGTTGAAACAGTCACAATTTTCAAGGTAATAATTACCTATGCTTAAACTGATAAAAATGTCTCCCTATACTAAATGATACTCATTCCTCAAGAAGTCTCATTCAGCTTTTGAAATCCACTTGACCTCCTTACCTACCCCACCAACCTTCACTGCCACAAAATCAAACATCTAGAAGAAAGAAGAATGTGTTGGCCTGTCTTTGTCATTAAGCAGCTAAAACTTCCAATGAAAAACAATGTATTTCCACCAGTAGGAAAGTTGAAAAATGGTTTCAGTAGACCCAAAACATGAACTTGTATGTCAGGATGAAAATCTAGAACGCCAAAATATCTTATTTAAAATAGTCACTTTAATTCATCAGAATTGTGTGCTATAGTGGAAAGTGCCCTAAACTGAGAGCCAGACAGATTAAGATTCAAATCCAAGATCTACCTTTTGTTTTTCTTTCTGCATGACTGTGACCTAATGACTTAAATTCACTGAGCCATTGTTTTCTCATCCATTAAATAGAGTTAATGACATTTTGAATACAGATTCAACAGAGTAGATAGTCCATAAAGGGTTGCTAATATACAAAGAACATGAAATTCAACATTCTTAAAGTAGTTACATAATTACGATGATTCCAAAATACATTTAAAGGTATTTACAATAGATACAGTGGTCTCTTTGAAAGCATTTCACAATGAATGCTAATATATTCAGTAGACAGGAAAATTGTTAGCCAAAAGAATGAGCACACCATTGAGATACTTTTAGCTTCTTAATATTTCTTTTTAGGAAGTGCTCGTGCAGACTTGGGAAAACGAGACGGCAGGCTCAGGAAGGGAAGGTGACTGCGGAAGTATTCTTGTGGTGCCTCATTTTGCAGCTGTACGTTGCATCAAGAAGTGCTGAGAGAAACAGAACTGGAAACGGGAATCTCTCCCTCAAGTCTAGGTTCTGCTGCTAAATAACTGTGTGAGTGCAGGCCAGTCTCTTACCCTCCCTGGTCTGACTTAGATCTCTATGGAACTGAAAATGAGGAGTTTGGACTAAGTGGTAATTAAAATAGTTTCCCCAGGAATCTAACATGATGGGTAGGAAGCTAGCCACCCTTGAGAGAAGATCCAACCAGTAACAAGGAGTGACTGGATTACCGCCGTGAACTTAGAACGCCATTTTTTCCCCATAAAAAAATCATAACCCATAATTCTATAAGGCTAATTTGAGTGGATTTCCATATTCCTGCAGTGAGGATATCAGGGATGGAAGTGAATAAAAATAACGTCAAGATCACATAGGAAAGTGAGGACCCTAATTGTGAGTATCTGATGCCATCACACATGTGAACCTTCCTCACTGGGACAGCCGTGGCGCTGGTACAGGGAGCAAGCAGTGATGGAGGAAGGAGGCAGCTTCTTAGATGGTCAGTAGGATTACGCGCAGAGTGACTGGTGGCCCAGGCATTACCTTCATATTCACTGAGCAAACTTATATATTGAATCCTTTCTGTGTCCTAGACCTTGTCCTGGGCACCAGGGATGAAGCGGTGACCAAAACAGAAAAAATCATAACCCTGATCTTTGTGTAGTTTATAAACGCATGGGAAATACAGAAAAGTAAGTGGCATATAAGTATAAAAGTCGTGATTTTTCCTCTAAATAGCAATGACACATTTTTATCGTCATGCTACACTAGTGTTTGAAAACTCAGGGATTTCAGAAGTTCTTGAGATTTATTCTGACTGAACCTGGAGCTCCCACCGTCACCCCACCTCTTTGACCTTCTGAGCTCGAGGGATAATTTTGCACAATTGAGATCCATCCACCTACCCAGGGATGAGCTCAGTATCCCATATATAGTAGGGACACAATATATATTTACTAAAATCCCAATTTTAAAATACCATGATTATCAGGAGTCATAATGTTAGTGCTATTGCTTCGTGGTCTCATGACATAAGTTCCCTATTTATATATATATATATTTTTAAAGATTTTATTTTTTTCCTTTTTCTCCCCAAAGCCCCCCGATACATAGTTGTATATTCTTCGTTGTGGGTCCTTCTAGTTGTGGCATGTGGGACGCTGCCTCAGCGTGGTTTGATGAGCAGTGCCATGTCTGCGCCCAGGATTCGAACCAACGAAACACTGGGCCACCTACAGCGGAGCGTGAACTTAACCACTTGGCCACAGGGCCAGCCCCCCTATTTATATATTTTTTTAATCCCTACAGATATCCAGCAAACTAAATATTATTTTTCCAATTTAACATATGAGAAAGCTAAGGAGCTGGAAGTTAAGCATCATGAGGGGGGTAACCCACCTTCATAATCAGCAGGGCTGGGGTTTAGAGCTTTGAATGACATCCTCAAAGCTATGCTTTTTCCACTAGGTGATGTTATAGCACCTCATCCTTTCCTGCTCTGGATCTCTGCAATTTGACCCTTTAGATTTACTCTCCACTCTTCTCCAGACCGCTGTCCTCTCTGGGAGGGTGAGTCGTAGGGGGCCCTTGTCTTTTGGCTTCTGGTGGTGTTTGCCATTGGAGAGGAGGTGGGAGGCAGGAAGAAGACTGAACTCTTAGTATTTCCTCCCTCAGCTCTTCCTCTGCTGGCTCCTTGTGAGCTGCCTTCACTCTAAAGTTCCTAGCTCTGCCAGGTGCCCACTCCTCGAAGGCTCCATTTCTAGATGCTGGTAGCCAATCTTTTCCCTTCTCCCTCAAGGTCTAGGAATGTTAAGGAGTTACTAGCTCCAGGGAACTGCAGCGTCCTTTGTGGTTCCCTACTCCTTATCCACCCTTTTGTAACTAGTTTACGTCCCCACTGGTTTATCCAATTTCACTGTGCCGTCTGTTTGTGCTAAGGTGTGACTCTTATAGGAGACGTCCAAATCACGCAAAATTGATGTCAGGTTGAATTCTCTGAAACTCTCTTAGAATAGACTACCTAAAATTCTACTAGTTTCCACTCCACCCCAAACCCCAGGGCCAAACGGTTCTTCCTTGAATCTACTGTTTCTTTGTTCCACCTACCGTCCTTTTCTTCTATATGTGTCCTTACCATAATATCTAGCTAGCTAGCTACATATGCACACATGAATGTATATACAACACAGACATCTAATATATATATATATATAATATATATACACACACAGAACTGTTTTGCGTACAAAATATATCCTAGCATTCAATTCATTCATTTTCTCTAGAGACAAGTGCAGTCAATTTAATTGAGTAATTATTTCAGAATTAATTATTTTGTGTGATATAATAATAATAATATCATCTTGAGAGGACTTTTTGTAGTATAGAATAGTTCACAAAGGGAAATAAAAATTACACCAGGAAAAAAAGTACCAAGCTGTTATCTCAGTTGCCAAATTTCTATGGCTGTTTCCATAACCAATAAAGTCCAATCCACATTATCAGGAAAAGTACCTTAGCTCTTGAGCTGTTTATCATGACAACTGATTTTCTAGCCTAATACAGTTCACAGAAATCTTTCCTATATTTGATGTTTATGGTAATCATATGAGGAAGGTGTCATCATAATCCCTGTATGTGAATGAAGCCAGTAAACCTCAGAGAGTTTATGCGACTTGCTTGAGAATGCACAGCAAGAGAATTCTGGAGACAGGACTTGAACCCAGGTCTAATTCTCCATTCCACTCTCTTCCACTGCACCCTGCTCAGTGATATCAGTGCAAGGAATTATTGAGTTTCTAGTAAAAGAATATCACTCGTCTGTTTCAATATGTGTCACAATGCCTAGGTGACTGCTCTTAACTCATCAGGTGGAAATTGCCTTTTCTTTCATTCTATTTACTTTTCCAGAAAACCAGAGGAGATGTATTATTAAGTAAGGCTTGAATGAGTTGACACTAAAGCAAATGATGGTGTCTAGAGAGGAGGAACTGTCTAAATCTTTGTTGGTTCATTTTAAATGAGGCAGTCCAAGACACACAGAAAGATTCCACCCTTGGCCAGATATCTTGTAACAAACAGAGGCTGGATAAAATGGGATAAAGGAGATATGCACATTCCTTTCCAAGGTTTGGGTTTTGGCACTGATAAGGAAGAAGGGTTAAAGCCTGCATAGGTGATCACAGCTTCTCCACTCACCTAGGATTCCCTTCCAAAACCCTGATCTCTTTAAACTCTCCCTTCACTCCCACCTATGAAGAAACGGTGAACATTCATCAGGAGAGTAGATTATAAATAAACATTTGTAAAGAACGTTATGACCTCCCAATGTGGTAAACTTCAGAAATGGAAAGTAATCATCAAGATTAATAAGGAAGGAAAGGCTCTAGCTTGAAACCAAGTCTTCAGGACTAGCTACCTTACCTGCACACATTGGTGTTGAGTGGGTTTGTGTTCATAAACTCGTATCAATGTAAACAAAGTCCATTAAGGGAAAATTTGTCTTGTAGTCTATTCATTCTTCCTGTCACAGTTTGTGCAAAGCATAGTCTTTTCCTTACCAAAACCAGAAGGCTGTGGTCTCCAGCCAGCTAAGTACTTCTAGGTGGTGTCCAAAACTACAGCAAGTCAGCACAAGTAGAATTAAAAGAATCTGGATTTTGCAATCAAATAACAGCAATGTCTTGCAGAAATTTTTTTATGAGCGGAAGCTTATTAGCTCATGTTCTTCCAGAATTTCTTCTCCCACACCATCAGCCTTCTCTCCATGTAATAAGTCATCTGCTTTGGAAATTCAAATAGTCTGTCCTACCCCTAGAACTTTTAATGGTAAAATACCCTATATTGGTGCATTGAGGTTGCTCTAACAAAATACCATATGAGTGGCTTATAAACAACAGACATGTATTTCCTACAGTTCCGGAGCTGGCAAGTCCAAAATCAAGGTGCTGGAAGATTCATGTCTGGAGAGAACCCAGTTTTTGGTTCACAGACAACTGTCTTCTCGTAGTGTCCTCGCATGGTGAAAGGGGATAGGGATCTCTGCGGGGTCTCTTTTATAAGCGCACTAATCCCATTTATGAGGACTCCACCGTCATGACCTAATCACTTCCCAAAGGCCCCAGTTCCTAACACCATCACATTTGGGGTTAGGTTTCAATATATAAACTTTGAGAGACACAAATATTCAGTCTATGGTTCACCCTAAACACTTTGTATGATCGTAAATATCTTCCCTCTCTGTCGTCAGCGGTCTCATCTATAAAACAGGGATCTTAGACTCCATTGTCTCTAGTGCACCTTCTAGCTTGAATGTTGTCCACAATCAGAACTTTCCTTATCATCACTCATCTTCTCCTCACTTCCTCCAGCTCCTACCCTCCCTCTGCAGCCCTTTCTCTCTGCCAGGCTCAGGCCAGTGAAACAATTTGTCCAAGTTCCTATAAGTGGAAAGCAGCTGAGGCAGTATTCCATTCCAGCTTGATGTGACTCTTCACTGAGGATTCTGAAATAACCTGCTGCTGTACGTTGTCACATGTCAAACAGTGTGCCCATGTCAACCAAGAAAGACATTCAAAATCTCATCTGCCTACATCTTTTTATTTCACAGATCTATTTTAAAGACAACGTCTAAACTATAGATCCTGTTCTATCTTATCCCCTGGGTCTAAGGCAGTTGGAAATAATTGTCATTAACAAGGACACTCTATAATACCAGAAGATCTTCTACTGTGTTATCATCATCAAAACAATATATTTTGCACAGGAGTGATTTTTTTTTAATTGAGGTATAATTGACTTACATTATATTAGTTTTAGATGTACAGCATAATTATTTGATATTTGTATATATTGCAAAATGATCAACAAAATAAGTCTCTTTAACATCCACCACCATACATAGTCACAGAATTTTTTTCTTGTGATGAGAATTTTAAATTTAATCTCTTGGCAACTCTCAAACACGCAATGCAGTACTATTGACTGTAGTCACCATGCTGTGCATCACGTCCCCGTTGCTGACCTATTCTATAACTGGAAGTTTGAATCCTTTGACCCTCTTCATCCATTTCACCCCACCCCTCACCCCTCCTTTGGCAACTAGCAATCTCTTCTCTGATTCTACGAGCTTGGTTTTGCTTGTTTGTTTTGTTTAATCTTCTACATATAAGAGAGAACATGTAGTAATTGTCTTTTTCTATGTGACTTATTTCACTTAGTATGATGTCCTCAAGCTCCATCCCTCTTGTTGCAAATAGTTAGATTTCATTCTTTTTATGGCTGAATAATATTCCATTATTTACATACCACATCTTCTTTATCCATTCATCCATTAACAAACACTTAGGCTGCTTCCATGTCTTGGCTATTGTGAATAAATGCTATAATTAACATGAGGGTGCATGTATGTTTTTGAAGTAGGGTTTTTGTTTTCTTCAAACAAATGCGCAAAAGTGGAACACCTGGATCAGATGGTAGTTCTACTTTTAATTTCTTGAGGAACCTCCCTACTGTTTTCCATAGTGGCTGCACCAGTTTACATTCCCACTAATAGTGCACAAAGGTTCCCTTTTGGCCACATCTTTGCCAACACTTATTATTTCTTGCCTGTTTGATAATGACTATTCTAACAGGTGTGAGGTGCTATCTCATTGTGGTTTTGATTTCCATTTCCCTGATGATTAGTAATGTTGATCACTTTTTCACATACCTATTGGCTATCTGTATGTCTTCTTTGGAAAAATGTCTATTCAGATCCTCTACACATTGTTTAATTGGATTATTTGTTTTTTCCTTTGAGTTGTATGAGTTCCTTATACGTTTTGGATATTAACCCCTTTTCAGATATGATTCGCAAATATTTTCTTTCATTCAGTAGGTTGCCTTTTCATTTTGTTGATGATTTCTTTGCTGTGCAGAAACTTTTTAATTTGATGTAGTCCCACTTGTTTATTTTTGTCCATCTGTGAAATGTCACGGGTGTTTTTCTTCTGACATTAAGTGTGACCCAGAGTCCGTCACTGGACCCCCTTGCATCTCCTGATTCTCCCTGATAAAGCTAGAATTGAAGTGCAGACAAGGCCAGGGTGGTAACTGCCTGTAAGCATGATTATAAGCACTTATATTAAACACTATAAAAATGCATATTGTCGTTTCAGTGAACATCCCAAAAAATATGAGGCAGCATCTACTCCCAAAGTCTAGATCCTTGGGAATTTGGAAAGAATGATTTGCAATAAACTAACAGGATATTTTGTCTGGAGGAATTGTAAAGACAATATTTGTTGAATAATAAGGCTTCAGTGTACCAAAATAAGACAAAGAACATTCCTGGTGTTATAAAGACCACATAACAACTTTCTGCCCCAACTCTCTCCTCAGCAAATTAGCCAGTGCTATTTGGAGAAACTAGTAGATTTACAATGATGTTGCTAAGGAAATGATCCCGTCAGGGCATAGTCATGGTACGAAAATTCCCTGGAGGCATCGGGAGGAGTCTGCGGAGTTCAAATGGATCAGGAAGACTCAGCTTCCTTCTTATCCAGATGTTACAAAGTTGAACAAAGTGCACACCAGGACTTGTGGGTGTTCAGGCACTGCACATTTCTAACAATCTTCAGGGTTTGTTTTTATTGTTTATGTGTTGCTTGCTTAGAGGAAAGATGTGCACCAAAACAGATTTTTGTTTGTTGTTTCACTTGATAAATTTAGCAATTTTGATTATACTAAGAAATCAAGTTTTAGAAGAAATTACAGGCAATTGTGTTGACAGATAAAGAATTTCTTCATTAATTATTAATTAGTTTGCTTATTTATTTCCTCATTCAACCAATATTTATTGAGCACAGGCTCTCTCGGCTCTGGGGCTATGGTGGAGAACTGAGCCCCTGACCTACTGATGCCCAAATTCCAATGAAAGGAGACAGAACCCAGAAACAAACAACAACAGTAATATGTATAGATTACATGTTTTGTAAATTTGAGTTTTCTTTAACGAGCCACGTGGTGCTGCTGCCGTGGAGAGTTTCTCCTGGTCTGTCAAGCTTACTGCTTGTCTTTCACTGGACAGCTCCAGGCTCTAAGTAACCACGTGCATACTTAAACCTGTGCTCACTTCTGATAGTGGATAACTACAAGTAGGTTGTTCCCTGGGCTGAGAAGTGTGTTTTTACTTGTTAAGTGGGTGGTCTTCGAGATGGGAGGCAAAGCATGTGACTACTTTCAGTCCAAGTACCAGTGTAGTGTGAATGTGCTCATTGTGGTAGCCACTATTATTTGTGACAGTGACTTAGTAGCCATAATGTGGACATCCTAGAATCAAGTCATAGTGGTGACTAGTGGTCGGACTGCCAGAATATATTTTAAGTGATTTTGACCCTAAATAGTGTATTTACCAGAAATTAAGGCATCGTTATTACACCCTATTTTTAGTTGGCTTTTCATTTGGAAGGAAGACAAACTCTTCAGTTTACCTTTTCTTCTGTCGTAAAAACGTGACGACTGAAAGTATCACATTCATAGTAACATCGCGCGTTTACGTAAGGCCTCAGCTCCCGAGCCAAGGAGTTCAGGAATTAGGTCAATTTTCCAAATACAGTTCTTTAAAAAAATATTTTTAAAACAAGATGTCCTTATTTTTAATATCTCTTGGTGACACATGACTTCTATAATTCCACCCTACAGTTAAAAAGACAATAGGAAATTTAGCACAAGCTTCACTCCATCTCCTACGTGGGATGTGGATTTATAGTTTTCAGCGATGGCCTAGGGCCCCGAAAGAAGTGGATCTGAATCCTGCTGTTTACCTCCTTTAAATTGCTCAGAGATGGAAGTAACTGTAAATATTTTTAGTAATGATAATGTCATGTAAGTAGCTATTAAACAAAATCTATGTGTATGGGATTGTGCTAGGCACCAGGAAGGGCTTAGTGGTAAATAGGAATCATTAAATGTGGCCTTCAAACCGCTGAGTAGTCTTCCCAAAGACGCACAAAACATCAAAACATTTCTTGGCTAGAATACTTCATGGCTCCCTAAAGCCCGAACCTCTACACTCACGAGTCAACAAACCCCTTGCTACACCTGTTCATCTTTGCTTGTTGACTCATTTTTCTGGCTTCCCTTTCTAAGGATGCCCTCCATTTCATTTTCCGTGGAGACCTCTACTCATCCTTTAACGGCCAGTCGGATTTACCTATTTTTGTTATGTCTTCTCTGACTTACAGCAAAAAAATATCTACTTGCTTATCTGTGGCCCAGTGTACTCTGCAGATCAACGTTATATGGACGGCAACATGATGAGTAGTAGGTGTGTTTTCCTGTGCATGTCTCTCACCTGTTTTTGTAAAATTTGCACCTCAGTGGCACCCATTTGATCTTTGTTGTACTAATAGAGAGCTTACAGCCAAGTTTGTGAAGGCAGCTTAATTCTTGAAGCAAGCAAGAAACAGCATGAAGCGGAAATTACCTCCAGTTAGCCCACAGGAGATGGAGAAGACCGGCATCTTTGATCTTCCAGAACAGGAGGTTCGTAAACTTTTTCTGTAAAGCACCAAATATAAATACTTTAGGCTCTGTGGCCCATGTGGTGTCTGTTGCAACTACTCAATTCTGTGGCTGTAGTCCGAAGGCAGCCTTAGACAGTATGTAAGTGAATGTTTGTGGCCGTGTTTCAACAAAACTTTATTTACAAACAATAACACCACACCAGATTTGGCCTATGGGCTCTCTTTTGATGACTCTTTTGCAAGAAGGAGTTTAAAAGAGATACACAGCTTCTTTATGGCTGTTAAAGAATACTGAGATTCTGTTGTGAAATCCATCTGATCTTGCTGACACAGTTCCATGTCTTGTAAGTAGAAAAGAGGAAGAAGCAGAATTAGATGGAAAATGAATGTGCCGGAACCCTGGTATGAGTAGACTTAGCTTGCCTGTCCCTGTAGGCAGTGAAAGTCTAGAGGAATAATGCATGTCTGATTTATTGTCTGGGTTTTATCAATTACTAGCAGTGTGGACCTTGGACAAAGCATTTAAACTTTCTGGACCTAGTTTCTTCATCTGTAAAATGGAAGTATTAATGAGTACTTGAGCCTGGTTGTGAGGATTTTTGAGGTAGTGTGTGTAAAGTGCTGACATATAGTTGACATTCATCTGTATTATTCCCCTTGTGAGTTTCACCCAAAGGGTGATAGGGATGACAAGCCTTTGCAAATGAAGACCTCTCAAGATTAAATATGGGCAACCAACCTTCTCAGATAGAATTCAATGTAAATAATGCATAAATATTTAGCATTGTCTTTATTTTTCTTTTGAAAGCATATTTTTACAAAGTAAGGTGACAAAGATGGATAATTTTTGAGAGACCCCAAAGACAAGTTTTGCTCTTTTGAGAGTATTGTCTGACACCAGCTCCGTTGACAGGCTCATGAGGAATCTTGGCATTTAGATAATTATTTTTTTCTGCAGGCAAGTTTTTCCAGGTTCAGCAGAAACTATCTGCTTTCTACTGCCACACAACTAACCCAATCAGTTAACCAATGTGTAGTCAAACACCCTACACAATGGAACTCACGTCTGCTAGCTGAAGCCACCATGGATGGCATCATCAGATTAATCCTAAAACTGGGAAGTGTTTGATATGTGCCATGCATTCCGATAGGTGCTAAGATTACAGAGATGAACAAAACACATCTTTCCTTGGAAAAACTACAACTTGGTACCCAAGACTGATAATGAAGTCAACACTGACAAAAGACCTTTATAGACGTTAAAATAAAGGAATAAAAGCTCTTCTAACGTTCCTCCTCAGGGGAACAGCACTGAGTTATAAATCAAAGACTCAGCCTGAAGACTTAATTTTGAAATTTACTGGTAGCCACATTTTAGACTAGATTGTGTATTTTGTTTGAGTTAGGTCATCTGAAAATAAAGGTATTATGGTTGTGATTACTTATATTTCTTAAATCTTTAACTATGATTAAGAAATATATATAATTTAAATGCAGATAATAATGTGTATTTAAGAGGATGTAGTAAACATCAAATACAAAAAAAACTATTTATATAAAAACATCCTAGGGCCAGCCCTGGTGGCCTAATGTTTAAGTTCAGCGTGCTCTGCTTTGGCAGTCCAAGTTCCGTTCCAAAGTGTGGACCTATTCCTAATTGAATGCACTGATGACATAAGAGCATTCTGTAAAGAGCTAGCAGCCATGCTGTACTGGCAGCCCATATACTAAAAAATAGGGGGAGATTGGCACAGATGTTAGCTCAGGACAAATATTCCTCAGCAAAAAAAAAAAAAAAAATCCTAAAATTTTGAGATATTAGACAAGTAAATTTTTATTATTGTATCAATCAGCGTTTAGATTTATCAAGTCTTTACCTACCCCCAAATATATTTTTTATTCGTGTGTACACACATAAGTTGGTTTTATCACATTAACTAAAATAAAAATATTTCATAGAATTTTTCAAACTTAAAAGTTCCTCTAGGTGTGTCTCCATCCTTATATTCGAAGGTATTTATTGAAAGGGAGCTTACCAGGGCATGGGACTGCTTACTCCATCTTAATCAGCCGACTCTGACTTTACCAGTGCTTTTTTTTTATTTAATAAAAATGAATTTTGATGTAAAATATTAAGAAAAAAGATTGTTTTTATTTGGAAAATAGTTTTATTTCAGCATTTTCCTCATCTGACTACATGTCCTCTTTGACAGTGATAGTGTTAAAATCCACTCTAACATAAATACACAACTGTCTGCACCTTAATTTGAATTTCCTAGTAAATTCATATTTTCTACTTTGATTTTATTTTATGCACAAAGATTATTCCACAGCCGTAGCTGGAGAGCAATGTGACCCCATTCATCTTCAGTTTTTAGGCTAAGAAAATTTGCTGCATATGAATTACTTTTCCTTGAAAGAGTTCATTGATATTCGACATCTTCATCTTCTTTTTTATGTAGTATCAGACATTCATCTTTTATTTTGTGTATGTGGTCTCCGGGTATGGTGACACTGGGTTTTAGAGACACACCAAAGCTAGAGAAGAGTAATGGTGGGAGTATAGGGTAATCCTAGGAAAGGAAGCCCTGGGAATTAGAGTATTAATGTCAAGGCAGGACTTTATTCACACAATCATTCTGTTATCCCTTTAATTATACAGTCAGTCAGACATGCAGTCAACGATCGCTGGTCTTGCAGCAATGCAAGGCCTATGAACTCTTTACAGAATGTTCTTATGTCATCAGTGCATTCAATTAGGAATGGTCCCAAAAGTGACAGCAGAGGAGCTATAAGTGGGAGGGAAGCCACAGTTGGAGAAGTGAACCCAAGGAGGCCGTCACATTGTTCAACACGCATGCCTTGGTGGCAGCCTCTGATTTACAAAGAGTTTGTGGCCCCTTGTCTTTGTAAGTTTTAAAGTGACTTTCAGGTTTATATTTTAAAATGAAATCATTGTCATTGGGTTATCAGATAATGCTGCATATCTGTAGCAGGCAAACTACAAACCTGCTTGTTGCTTGTGACCCAGATGGCATGCACATCGCGCTCAGTGTCGACTTCTTAAACCAGCAAAAAAATAAAAGGCTTGGTGTTCAGTGTTCCACCCTGGGAGAGAAGTCTGTGAGAATGAGAATGAGGTTTTATTTTATGTTTTTGTTTTCTTTTCTTCTCCTTTTTTTTTTTGTATGTGTGTGTTGGAGTCCACACCAGATACCACATCTTTCCCTCACTGTCCTTGTCCCCCTTTCAGAAAACTGGGAAAAATCTATAAATTCAGCTGGAACTGCCTGCCTCTTTCTCCATGACCATCCATAACTTCTCTGAAAGAATTACAATATCAGCATTTACCCTTTATTCTGAATGTGCTTTTTCTTGCCCTGTCTTGCCGAAATTGCACTGTTTTGTTGTTTTTTCTTGGTAAAGATTGCGTGTGCTCTTTAGAAGGATTTCAGAAAGACGCAAGACCGGGACCAAGAGGAGGGTGCAGTTGTGGCTTTGGGGAGCCTTGTAAGGACTCCGAGTCCCGTGATTCGGAGACCGTCTTATTTGGGGCGTACAAGAGGCTAACTCTCTTCCGCTGCTGTTCCCTACTCTTGGAAGTAGTTACTTACAAACTGTCGCATTTTAGTCGTTTTTACTTTTATTTTAAATCCCAAGTTAACGTAACCCTAAAATCCCTCCAGAGTAATGGCAGATTTCTTTTAAAATCATCCCTATTATGAGTCCACTACATTGGAAGTTCCATTAAGGCAGCCGCATCCTCCTAACTCTATTGATAAGAGCTTCTGAATGCTGTCCATGAAAGTCCTTTCAGACACTAAATTATGACAGTTTTCAGAAAGAAGAAAAAACACGCTATTCCATGAGCACAGGTGTATTCAAACACACCAGGAAATTGAAATCCAATTCAGAAGGCAATATTGGAAACAATTTGAGCCTGGATCCAATCTGACCAGGGCTGAAATAGCACAAGAAATGACTTTGAAGATGATTCTGCTGTTTCTTCAGTTCATTCTATATGACTGGAGCCGTCAATACGGAATGAACTGGAAAACGCACATTAAATTCCTGCTTATGTCATTTCAGCCAGACCAGACACAGGAATTTTCTTCCAGGGACCCTATTCAAATACAATGTCACACAATGAAGTCAAAAAATTAAATAGGAAGCCAAATTAAAGTGTGCTTTACTTATAAAAATGCAATTATGAAGAACCCACAAGCTTAGTTATTTTTAAATAATAAATAGGTACCCCTAATTCAAACGCAGCATATGGGTTAGACATTTTCTAATATTATTACAATCTATATTTTGATTGTGTAAGTATATTTCATTTTAGGAAATAAGTTATTCCTAAAAAGGTGTTGTTCTTATTGCTTTGAGTATTGATTTTTCACAAACCAGGGTTATGTTCTGTATGCATTATATGAGAATTGAGTAGAAGAAATCCTCCTTTTATGAAAGGAAGAATCCTTGTGGCATATAAACGATCAGCCTTGTGAAATTGTTTTTAACTTGCATTTCCATAAAGTCAGTGAGGGATCTCTGAGCGGCTAATGTTTCTTGAAGTGAGTTGCTCAGAATGGGTTGGGAGCACTGGAGTTCCCCTCACTGTGTGCAGCTGCTGTCAGCCTCAGCTTCCCCTGGGGCCCAGACAGCATAGGACAGACTCAAAAGCTGCTTATCGGGGTCAGAGTTCTTTGTGCCTTCTGCTCAGTAGTGACCTTGGAACGAGGGTTTCAGGTTCCCTGGGCCATCTGAGTCTACCTCTGCTGTCCAAGTGTTTTAGTCCCTTAAGTAGCCTGGTTGTGACAAGAAATTAAATATGACAAGAAATTCTTATGACCGACTCTTTCCGACCCACCAGGCTCCAGACCTAGCTGCCCAATTTTCTTCAGCATGCATGTGATTAATTCTGCCTGTCTCAGCTGACACCTGATGTGAATTAGTGTTCTTATGGTTACAAGCGCATTCATAGGAGACTATTTGAATAAAGATATGACCCAGTGTTATATCCTTGTCCATTAATTACACAGGAACAGAATATTGTCATCAAAAGTGGATACAAATCAGCGGTAACCAGTGGTAAGTTTTCATGTTTTGACTTGTAGCTCTTTGTTGTTTTATTTTGGAGTTACACAAATTACCTTCTCCCTTTCTAATACCTCAAACTCCTCTTGTCCAAATGCCCAATTTATGGAATTTAAAGGGAATTGTTCTACTGTATGAGCACCAAATAGGTAGTCTAGAATAAACTGAGTATTTGCAAAAGGTAAGCACCATCTGAAGAGCCACGACTGATGATTGATCTTGGTAGAAGAAAAGAGACACAAAAAGAGGAAGGAGCATAACTCAGGGGCGTATGCAGAGCATACCCAACGGGTTCAGAGAATTTCAAAACTATAAGGGACAGGGCCCTGCTGGGAGGGCTCTGGATGAGAAGTGCCTTCCATACATGTTGTTCCCAAAACAGACTTTCTCAACCAAGACTTGGAATGCTGCGGTTTGGGATCTCAGTATAGGCTTGGGCCCCTCTAAACACACCTGCAAGGTGATGATTTGGCTGCCCCGTGATCATTTCTGATGAAGGGACTCTTACTTCATCCTGTGGAAGACACTGACTTTTGAGCTCTTGTTGTGTTTAAACCACCCTTTCTACTCTTTAATGATGTGGACGTCATTTGATAAGAAAAAGTTCTCAGCTCCCATGGTTTAATCAGGCGTATGTTAAGCTAAACGATTTCACCACAACACACCTTTCTGCTGAGTAATTTTCTTGACGTCTTCCTACTCTGCTAAACTGCCAATCTAGCACCTCGTCTTCTGGTTTTGAAAGAGCAATTGCTCCATAGATCCGTCTTTTAATATTTCTCCTTTGTTGCTGATCTCTGGCTTTTTATTTTGTTGAGATCTCACCTCACTGGGGTGTGGGTTTCATTGCTCTGGGTAAATAGCGTGACCGGTCCAGCCTGACCTGGGGGCTGTGGTCCTCAGAGCTCCGTGTCAACAAACTTGGAAATAATTGAGCCAGGGTAGAGCACAGCTTCTGGAAATTTTAAAGTTCCTCAGGTGATTTTAATATTCTACAGTGATTGCAACATACAGCCTTGATGGGATTCTCCTTGTTACAATTCCTGCAAACTATGCTCTAGCCTTGTAACAAATTCCAGTAATTTATGTAGGTTGCCCTCTCATTGACAATACACAGTGACCTTTCTATTCCACATTAAAGGTATTCTTATGTCCCAATTAAATTTTATCTTCTAAGTTAACATCACAGTATCTTCTCAAGTATCCTTCTCCAATAATTTAAATTTGTGACAGCAAAAATGTGACACATGATGTCATGTATATTCTAATCATCTTTGTAGACAGAAACTATTTCACACTCCCAACCTCCCTGCTTTCCAGGTGCCAACACCTTGGACTGGGGTGTTACAAGTCAATGCATACCAAAAAGAGTTTTATTACACTAGCTTTTGCTGAAGGAACTTAACACTGTTCCTTCTCGTCACGATTATAGGCAACAAGATTCTCTAGCTATGGTTAATATTGAAGCTAAACTCTTAAAAAATAGAATTGGTAGAAGTTTTCTTTTGTAGTTTTCAATTAATATTTTCTTAATCTTTCTTCGTTAAACTGGTGGTCAGCTGTATATATAACATTCCTTCAATCCCTTTCACTTCCTAGTAAAAAGATGTAGAATATGTCCATGATACTATGCATTTTCCTCCTCAGTAATTTTATGAACCTGTGATAGGAGCCAAGTTTACCCTAATTAGTATGTAAAATTTGCATAATTTGGGATCTGCAAAGCCTATTGTCAGTTTTAAACTTGGTAGGTACTTTTGAAATCTAGGATGCATGAAAAAGCTTAGAGTTGATGTTGCATTAAGATGTCCCTGGAGAGGCAAAGACAAGCGTCTTGCCTGATTCATTTTAAGTTATGGACCATTAGGGAATTTGGCAGGAAGGATGGATTTGGGAGGGGATTGGAACTGGTGATGATATTATGCTACTGGGGCCACCAGAATTGTATTGTGGGAGCAAACTTTGTATGGGACCCAGCCTGCTCCCAATATTGGATTGAGGAGTAGGTTTTCAATCCTTTTTCAGATAGCTGTGGAGCCACCAAATTTTGGTAATGTTCAGTGCATATTTTTAATGTTTTACACCAGTATTTTATGGCCCACCTTGGCAAATATAATGCTAAAATGAGTCCAGATGTATTTTTGTCTATATTTCCCTGAATCTACTAGTCTAGTCACATTTCCAAAATCAGGATGGACTTATAACAACATGAAATTTTTCTAAAGTGTAGTAGGCAAAATAATGCCCAAGCAAAGATGTTTATGCCCTAATCCCTGGAGGCTGTGAGCATATTTTGCTACCTGGCAGAGAGGGTTCAAGTTTCCAAATAGAATTAAGTTGCTATTCAGCTGACCTTAAACTGGAGAGATTATTCTGGGTTAGTCAGGTGGACCCAAAGTAATCAAAAAGGTCTTTAAAAGTGGAAGAAGACAGGAGAAGAGGAGCGAGGAGCGAGAGTCAGAGGGAGAAGTGATGATGGAAGGGGTGGGTCAGAGTAATTTGCATGAAAAAGACTCACTTCATCTTTGCTGGTTTTGGAAATAGAAGGGATCAGGAGCCAAGGAATGTGGGCAGCCTCTAGAAGCCAGAAGAGGTAACGAAAAGGATTTTCTCCAGACATTTCCAGAAAGGGACATGGTCCTGTCAATCTCTGGATTTCAGCCCAGTGAGACTCATTTCAGACCTCTGACCTCCAGAACTGTCAGATAACAAATATGTGTCATTTAAGCCATTAAGATTTGGGTAATTTGTCACAGCAACAACAGGAAACTAAAACGTAAGGCAACATCTTCCCCAAGATTACAGTTGGAAAGTCCATCTTCTATTTTCATATGTAGATACATGCATCCATACTACGTTTTGTAGGCAGTAGTTGGTTATGTTTCTTCTATTTAATAGTAGTTAAGCATAAACTTTAGATATAAATCAGGCAAGTATGAAAAGGCAGAGAAAAATGCAAGTGTGCCAGATGGAAAACTTAAGAGCTTTTAGGATACGCTGGCCATCACTGATAGAAACACAAGTAATAGATAATATCTAAATGCTTAATAGTAGAGTAAAGCAAAGTAGCTGATAACCAGGACTTGAAAGTCAAAGAGAGAGGGGAGCTCGCCAGAAGGCAGCTGGAGCCAAGGAAAGCATAGGGAGAAGAAAGAAATGCCTCCCCTCTATGTAAGCCAGACCTACTGATGTGTTCACGGATCTGGGCTAGATTGAACTGCTGATAGGCTCACAAGAGAGTAAGGCTTCTTTAGTGAGAATAAATCTAAAGTTACTTTTTTTACGTTTCCTCTGATGAGGTACTAGGAAGAGAATGGACCTCATGTGAAAAGAGTTCTCCCAGTGATATTGGATTTGGTGCTACCCACTTGGGGTCTCATAGGGGCATGCTGTTTACCCTTTGATTGTGGTTAAGTCAGAATACCTTAGCCCCTTTCAGCTCCTCCATCATCTCTTCAATTCTCCCTAAAATTTCAAAGACAACCCAAAGTCATTTAACAACCTCATATATAAGTTCTCTCTTTATTAATCAAGGATAGGACTCACCTTTGCAAGATTTTTTCTCATTTGTTTTTGTTGTTCTTTTTTTGTTTGTTGTTGATGTTGATTTTTTTGGGGGGTGGAAGTGAGAGAAAACAATGCATACTGGCCTAAAAGCACACACCCAAAGGATTCAGACTCCATTGGAGTCTGAGGTTAACAGAAGTGAAGAAATGACAGCTCTCAAGGAACTCAGTGACAGTAAGAATTCTCATTTTTGTTGTCTTTTATTCTTTCAGTATAGATGAGTTTTCTTTTCATGATCATCAACCAGGTTCTTGACTAAATAGACAGAGTCATGCTTTCAGTTTCAAAAGAAAGTACCTGGGGAAGAAAAATGTTTGGCTAAGTTGGGATCATAACACGTTATGTTAAGAGGGGTGGAATTAATTCCATGATTGGCTGTTTCTGATTTGTCTGCCCACCTCTGAATCAGAATGAGTAGGGTCTGTTTTCAGAGAGGGAGAGAAGACAGATGCTGCATAGATTTTTAAAAATTTCCACAGACTTGGATTCATTTACAGCATCTAAGGACTCTTTCAGAATTACCTCATCTGTCTTGAGTGTCAACTCTCTATTAGGAAATTTGCTTTACAGTTTTCCAGCTGAAGATCATTTCTCTGAGAGAAGAAGGAAGCAAAACCAGAATTGAGAAGTTCTTCTCTCTCTCAAGCCTCTTGCCCTGAGCTGCAGTCTCCTGCCTTCATTGCCTTTCTTCTCTAGAAATCAGTCATTTCTCATTTTCTTTGAAATTTTACAAATTGTCTGGAATTTAGATTTCCAAAAATAGTTATTTTAGGCATGTTCTATATTTTGTTTTCATCTTTGGTTATGCATCTTCATTTTTTAAAATTTCATTTTAAAATCTGAGAGCATGGTTCTTTTGCAGTAACATTGGTCTCTTAGAGCTGTTTCCTCGCTTCCCTTACCAGCCCTTTGAAATTATCAAGACTGGATTTGTGACTGAGAGCCTCTCAAATTTGTAGATGCTTCTCTCATACACCAGATAAAAATGATAAATGAATGATGATACCTATCATTTTTATGATGAAAAAAATCTAGCTAGGATATCTATCCTAACTAGGATATGAAAAAGTCTCAGAAACATGTTCTGTGTCCATAACTTCTACTCATTTTCTTCCTTATTAGTTAGAATTAGTTTAAAACTGGTAGTGTCTCTTCATTCTCTTTAGATTCAGTCACAAGTCATTATCAGAAACGCATTTAGGAAATAGCAAAACTTTTGTTTTATTTTGTTTTGTTTCTTTTAGCTAAATAAGACCTCTAGCAGATGGTTTAAATCTTATCTTGTCATCATACTTAGTTACTGTGCCAGTTTAGCCTTTTGCATAGGAATATGTCATCCATTTTCCCATTTGCTCTCATCACTCTCTATTTCAATCTTTGTCCAAGAGTTCTCCAAATGGATGTGATCCACGTCTGTAGTTTCTTATGTAGGCATATAGATTTTCTTATGTATTGCGATTTTACCTCCCCTGCCAAATAGCTAACTTATTTGTGGACGAGAGATACAACTTGTTTACATGAGTGGGCGAAGCGGAGGCTGACGGCACTGGCAGAGTCTTGCACAGTGACATTAGTTTGACGTGCTTTTCTCATTGTCTCTGGTGCACAGAGACATTCAGCATTGCTACCAACCTTGAATCTGTGGGGCAGATTCATGCTAACAAGACTTACAAGAGCCTCAGTTATAAACCAAAATCTCCGTACCTGTGTTTTAGTGACATTTACAATTATCCAGCAGAGTTACTTGTGTTTGTGTCTCAATATGTTCTCTCTAGAGAATAGCGAATAGCTAAATAATATTGTATGAGAATAAGATATAAACAAAAAAGAACGAGCTGGAGGGAAGAGATATCACTGAGTCACTGGGACCAAGTTAGAATATCCTGAACTACGCTCTTATTTACAGTTTTCACAGTTTTGGGTAAACACTCCGCTCCTAAAACCAAGGGTCTATTTTTCTGTTTTCTAAGCTGACCATCTCTCTTATCCGTGTTTTCTTACTGTGAGACTATAGTCTCACTGTTATTCCTGCCTTGGAACTGGGAACCACTTTCCTTTTCTTTTCTTTTTTCCTTTTTTCTTTTTGTAGACATGTGGTCCTTCCTTGGATGTTGATTTTCCTACTTCAGTTTCAAAGTTCCACACTGCCTGGCTATTCTCCCATCTGTCTCTTGCTATATTTCATTCACAAATCCTCTCTCATCACGAATAGCCATGATACTTGTGATCACTGGTAAACACTCACCCGCCTCTGGTTACCTGGCTCTATTTATCCATAGGCAGCTGGTGGTGGATTCAAGACCATGCCACTCAGTCCCCTAGTCCAACTGATGTACTGATGTCATTTCAAAGGCACCAAGACAGCTCCCCAGATGTAAACAATTCTCCAAAATTATGAGTGATCATTTCCCTTTAAGGTATTATTATTTTCCAACTATATTTTGGATTCTTCATGATGAACAACTGTTGCTTGTTTATCTCTGTATACCTACTACCTAGACAACATATAGGACACAGCAAGTGCCTGAGGAGTGTTTTCACAATTATTTAAAGAATTCCCCAGGGGGAAAATAGTGTTGAATTAAAATGTATTTTTAATTAATGCTGTTTATTTATTTTCAATATTGGGAACTCAGGAGAATGGTGATGCTGTTGATGAAGCTAGATATCACAGAAGAGGAGCTGGGGAGTATGTGAGTGTCTGTTTTGTGTGTGTTGGGGCTGGAGGTGGAAAAGGCTGAAAAATGACCTCACAGCACAGAGGAAATAAATGCATGACGGGAAAGTATTGTAGGATGCAACTGAAAAAGACAGCCTCCTGCAAGGTGTGAATATTAGGATAAAATTTATAGCATATTGAGACTTTTAAAAGTGTTATATATTCTGGTCACTAACTCTGAATCAGACTCATATAAAATGAAAGTTTAAAAATAACTAAGTCTATCTTTATTTTCCCAACTGCATCTTCTGAAGAATTCTGAATCCCTGGCATCTAGAACTGCTGATTGTTTGCATTAAATAAGCCTGAGCTTTTAAGAATCAATCCTATAATCTGTACAAAGTTCAGTTCTTTTTCTGTCATTTCCAGAAAACTGATTCTTGACTTACGCATTCTCCGCTTCCTTTTCTCTAAAGACATCGGAGAAGTATTTAGTGAATACGACCTTGTCCTCTGACAAAAGCTTTCTAATTTGTTTCTAAAACACACTGCAATTTTTTAATTAACTCTTTTTAATTAACTCTTCATTTTGAGAGCAGGTTTTAAAAAGAGTGTTCCTCCCTGGACTGCAGATGAAGCGGATGGAGATGCCCTCAAAGAAGAATTAAAAAACCAAGAAATAGCACTGTTATTGCACAGTCTTGCTCAGGCCCCTTCTGCCACCCACCTAATATCATATTCAGTAGGAATTTAAGCCATGGGGATTTCCCTAAGAATAAACTCCTAAAGGGAGATAGCAAGATACTTTATTCCATATGCTGAAAACTCATGTGTTTTAATGTACTTGACAGTTGGTAATTGCACCATGGTTTTCCCTTCTTCTGCATCAGTGACGTATTGAAATGACATTCATAATAAAAAATGCAAGAAGTTATTCTTCCTATTTTTTCTCACTTCAATTAGCTCTATAGGTGAGCACATCAGCTACACAGAATTCCTGGTACATTAATCAGAAGGAAATCATTTGAATTTAGAAAGATTTATAGTTCCACTCTTAGCTTTAGCAAAAATGACTCTTGTAATCCTAATATAATTGATATATTTGGTACATTTCAAATTTCAGTTTCAATAATGATTCAGTACCATGGTTTAAAGATCCAATCCACTTGATCAGCCACCCTCCAACCAAGAATGAAAACAGAAAGAGCAATTCAGTGAAATATAAGAAATATACATTTCCTCCTCTTTTCCTTCTACTTTATCCAAATCCTATTCATTCCTGGAGGATTAAAACCCATGCTCTCCATTCAACCCAGCCTGGCAAATTCACCTTCAACGACCCTTTTCCTCTCAAGGCCTACAACGTGAACTACGAAGTGTGGAAGTTTACTCCAAGTTACACAACCTACTTTTTTTTTTTACTACTGCTTCTTTGGATTGTCTTGTCTTTAAAGTGGAGTTTCAAGTTTCTCTAAACAGAAGCAGAACCTTCCTGCCCTCCCCCCCCCCACCCCCCCACCAAGACCTTCACCCCCAGTGCAGTGCTGGTGTCCCTAAGTGTTCAGGTGAATTGACTTAAGAAGTAAATCAAAGAGCCCAGTTCAGGAAAGTTCCCTCTTAGTTGTGTACTGTGTTAGGGCAGCTGAGTAGACTTTGTCAGGGATGGCGACGTCTCTTACAGTGTTTAATCACGTCAGTCAGCAGTTGTCTGATTAATCATTTTAAATCAGATGCTTGCAATAAATAAGGGTAGCTTAAAAATTTGTTAAAATGAAAAGAACTGATATACCAAAATCACTTCAAGATACAGCTAGAAACATACTTAGAAGTGGGGTGTTTTTGGAATTATAGTCAGTATTTATATACAATTTTATAAAGAATAATGATTTAAAAGCTAGACATCCAATAGACTAATTTTATTTTTTCTAGAGTATACATTTAAAGTGGACATTAAAAAGAATAAAATTTTATACAAGGGTATTTTACAATTTATTTACAAATAATATTTTGCAATATAAATTTGTCTTGCCTTATAACTTGTGAAAATTCAAATTTAAAGAAATGAGGATTAATTATTTTAACAAAAGACTTACCAGGTGATTCCATTTAAGAAAATTTTTGGACTAGTAGGTCAACAATTGGAACAAGAACAGTTACACAACTTGGTGAAAATGAAAACGATCTCTGTACAATCTCCATGAAGCATCCCTCAGACACACCAAGATGAGGAGAAACCAAAGCATGGAATTCTCAGCTGCTTCCAGCTAACAGATCATCTAACACAAAAGATTCTCCTGTTTTTTCCACAAAGAAGTGACCAGAACGAAAACATTTAGTGTGCCAAAATATTATCTCTGCGGAGCATACAGCCCCCGAATTTCTCATCTTCAAGTCACAAAGAGTAAATGACCACAAACAAAAAAGCAAACAAAAGCAGCAGCACCACCTGCTAGGAAGACAAGCATGGGATAGGCTGGGCCTCGCAGGCACCGCCATTTCAGGGCTCCGCGAAGCCGGCTACATGGGGCACCTACAGGATTCATCCTAGACCAACTGTAAAGCTCAAACCCACCCCAACATTCTTCTAGCTCTCCTTGATGTCATCCTGGCTACCATTCGCTTTGAGGTAGTGGTTTCCATTCTTGTTCCGCCTCCAAACCACTTTGCTGTTGCCCGGAATCATTACCCGTGTTGGAATCTCTCAGCATGTATAGAGTGTCTCGTTGGACATTCTCATATTTCCGCCACTTAGTCTGATTTGGGGTCCAGCCTTGGAGTTTCTGTGTCAGAATTTGTCATGCACTTTCTTCTGTCTTTATGGATAATCACTTATAGTTTAAAGCACTCTGATATTCATATAAATATTGTTCTATGAATACACCTGTAAATGCAGTGATATTCATCATGATTCAAATCAATCATTGTGTTCATTTTTGTGAGTAAATTAGCATCATCACTGATTTTCACTGACTGTAAGTATATTTCTTCCTACATTGCATCAGTTGTCTCTATGCTAATGTAGATAATAGCCATCTAACATTTACCAGAAAGACATGGAAACAGTTTCCCTTACAACACATCAAATTGTCCACATTAACGCTTAAAAACAACAAATAATTTGGTAAGGTAAGAACAAATTTACTATTGGAACCAAGTAGGTTGTTCAAGAATTGGTTGTTCATTCTGAGGACAGCCCTTGGTTCTCCCCCTGCCAAGCCTTCTTTTGAGCCTCTTTTCCTAGGCGGAAAGTGATTAAAGTTTAACTTGTGTTCTTCAAAGGGTTTTCAATTAAATGCACTTTCCCACCACAAAAATAAAATAGCTCCAACTATTGTATGAAGATTTTACAGTCTGTCCATCATCAAAAATTTGATTCTATGCCTTGCAAATAAACACATAAATACATAAATCTAGTCTTAGACTTCACGGACAAAAGTTTTCCCCTCCTCCTTTAAGAAAGCATTATAAACTTTCTTATAGTAACAAGTGAGTTACATTGTCAAACTAAATCCCCTTTTCTCTAGGAGAATTACAGGCGTATGAAGTGTGTGGATGTGCTTTCTTGAAGTGGGAAGAAGGTAGATCACAGGAGTCATCCCAAAGATGTCAGAGAAGTCTGTGAACTTAATGGAACAGACGCTTAACGTCTACCAAGTGGCAAGAACTTCCAGATGTTGGGGAATACAAAGTTAAACAAATTGTATTGAATCTGTGCTTAACTACCATTATTATGATTATCATTTTTTATTGCTTAAAAAATGCCTTCCAACAGTGAGAAATTCTTTTTTACAGCACATCTAATCAGCCTTCTCAACCCTGTGCAAATGAAAACGAGTTGGACAGTGACAGTTGTTTGAAGGTGTTACTATTATCATTTTTAAAATTTTTTTTTAATTTTTATTTTTTTCGGATGTACATCATATTTCGAATTCTGGATACGTTACATCATGATCACCACCTGAACACTAATTATAGTGCATCCCCTCACATGTGACCCTAATCACCCCTTTTGCCCTCCCCCCTCTCCCCTTCCGCAATGGTAACCACCAGTCCAATCTCCAATGCTATGTGTTTTGTTTTTGTTGTTGTTGTTGTTGTTTTTATCTTCTACTTATGAGGGAGATCATATGGTATTTGACTTTCTCCCTCTGACTTATTTCACTCAGCATGATACCTCAAGGTCCATCCATGTTGTCACACATGGCCGGATTTTGTCATTTCTTATGGCTGAGGAGTAGTCCATCGTGTATAAACATCACATCTTCTTTATCCATTCATCCCTTGATGGGCACCTAGGTTGCTTCCACGTCTTGGCTATTGTGTATAATGCCGCAATGAACATAGGGGTGCAAGTATCTTTATGCCTTTGTGTTTTCAAGTTCGATGGATAAATACCCAGTCACATGATCATCTCAATAGATGCAGAGAAAGCATTTGACAAGATACAGCATCCATTTATGATAAAAACTCTAAATAAATTGGGCATAGAAGGAAAATACCTCAACATAATAAAGGCCATGTATGACAAACCCACAGCAAATATCATTCTCAGTGGAGAAAAACTGAAAGCTATCCTTCGAAGAACAGGAACGAGACAAGGATGCCCACTGTTACCACTCTTATTTAACATAGTATTGGAAGTCCTAGCCAGAGCAATCAGGCAAGAAAAAGAAATAAAAGGGATCCACATTGGAAAAGAACTGAAACTGTCACTCTTTGCAGGAAACATGATTTTATATCTAGAAAACCCTAAAGAGTCCACTAAAAAACTTTTAGAAATAATAAAGGAATACAGTCAAGTTGCAGGATACAAAATCAATGTACAAAAATCAGTTGCGTTTCTATACACTAACAACGAAGTAGCAGAAAGAGAAATTAAGAATACAATCCCGTCTACAATTGCAACAAAAGGAATAAAATACCTAGGAATAAACTTAACCAAAGAGGTGAAAGATCTGCACATCGAAAACTATAAAAGATTGTTGAAAGAAATCGAAGAAGACACAACGAAATGGAAAGGTATTCCATGCTCTTGGATTGGAAGAATTAACATTGTTAAAATGTCCATACTTCCTAAAGCAATCTATAGATTCAACTATTATCATTAATTTGCTAAAAGTTCCATATTTTATACCATAGTACCATTTGCAATTATTTAATTTTCTTGGGCAAAATGGGATAAATCTATTCCATTTTTACCATTTTTGCCTTCCCTTATTCTTCAGCTTTCAAAGCAAAAGATCCCTACACATTCTGACCTTTTTCCTTAATGAAATTTTCAGTCTGTCACCATTCCCTCTGTGCATTAGTAAGTGTATGATTTTGTTGCCCTCCTAATATATGATGCCCCAAAGTAAACTTACGGAAGGAATAATTTTTTTTGAGCAGTTACTATCATCTTTAATTTATCTTGTTAAATCTATATGATGCCTATAATGGCCTCCAATTTACAAATGAATAAACTTATATTATTCAGAAGGTAGGGATGACATCCCTCCAATGTCACAACTCTAATATGCGATGAAGGAAGAAGTTGCATGCAGGCCTATCTCACTCTGGACCCTGTTCTTTTCACTACATTTTTCTGCTATGTGACTAATGGGAGGGACAGAAGAAAGGTGACCAACAGTCATCTCAACACTAGATGGCTGAGCTATGGAAGGGGTCAATGCAGCCCATAGAGAGCTGAGAGTAGAGCAGGACATCACCACTTGCTTGTGCTGTGGCACCAACAGGCTCCTGTACGTAAGATTTGATGGTCCCATCCTTGCATCAGTTCACATTTCAAAAGCAAAGAGAGTACAAAAACTAAAATGTGTTTTTAAGTAGCTCATTTTTCCTAATCTTGACATCTCATTTGGTAATCCTTCACTTCACTAGGAAACATGCCAGCGTTGCATTAATTATTCAGCCCTTCCCAGGCTTCTGCAAACCTTAATTAGTAAAAGAAGTTTTCAGGGCAAGTTATAATTTGCATGCCAACAAATTTGTTTATAAATTACACCGTGAAGGTAAAATTTGGTAGTACATCAACTCCCTTTACGGCTAGATCTGTTACTGGATTAGCTACAGCCTGTACCTGAAGATGCAATTTGGTGGACATCTTCTTCCATTTTATTTCCCAACCCTAGACCTGTGATTAAAATTTTATTTGATTTTTTTTGTTCTGTAAATCTTCATTTGTTATAATAGCACCCCAATTCACAAGCCAAAAACTTCTGCCCCAAAATTATACTAATATTGCCTTGTAATCTTAGATACTTCCATGAAAGTAAAATTGTTATAACTTAGCCTAGTAGAGACTTCCCACTCAGTAAGTAACAAACAAAACACCTGATTAATTAATAGATTTTGAAAGCCGGATTTATTTCAGAAGGAAAAGATTTGACTTGAATGAAGCCATCTTTGCATGATGTAGGAGTGAAGTTTATTCTTTGTGTTCTCATTTGAACGTAAATGTGTTTCCAGCGATGCACTCTGACTTTCTTATTAAAATAAAAATTCCCTTTTGTCCTTTTACAAAAGCATTTCCTTCAGCTTACAGATCGTTCTCGCCCTCAGACAAGTGCTCTATCCAAATGATTTCATGCTCTTGATTTCCAATTTTGCTTTAAAAATCATTCCCTCATAAATCATATCAGATAATGATCTTATAAATTTTAACCAATCCCAAAACTAGACCTATTAGATAGTATGACCCTACTCTCTGTCACCTCCTCTCATCCGTAGACATTTTACCTAGATAAAGAACTGGTTTATGGAGAAAGGAGAGAAGAGACCTCACTGATAAGTAAGTTGAAATCTTGGTGTCTTTTATACTTTATTAATATTTCTGTGGTTTGAGAAGAACTTCAAATCTTCAGAGGCCATGGGATTAGGTCCAAATGTACTGAGGTCTCAAAGGAGCAGGGTATCTGGGTTACAAGAATGCTGGAGTCGAAACCGTCTTGCTTATATAGGCTCAAAACTTCCACTAGTTTAGCATTAAAGCAGCTCCTTCATTTTTTATTTGAGCTGCTTCTCTGCACAGGACTCTGACACAGGACTTTTGGTCCAGAACAGAAGATAACCCTGGAGATAAATTCCAGACATCATGTTCTGTTTAAACCTGCACTTCTCTCTGGTAACTAGGGCGTTGGCAGTGTTCCAGACATCTACGCTGAACTTTTTCTCTTCTTTGTTCAGAACAATTGTGCAAGTACATCCTGGGAGCACACCCACCCGTCTTCCATTTTTATCAGGACCATGGATGTAAACACGGAAATCTACCCTCTCCCTAGCATCTGCGTCTGTGCACATACTTTTTCTCCTGACTGACGTACTTTATTAGTTCGTTTGCTTGTTGGTTTTACCCTATAGGTAGCATCAATTCCTACACTTTGTCTTTTTTATTTAAGATCAAAGATTAAAAGTTACCTTCTTAGGAAATTCCTCCTTGATTTCCCAAAGTGAGAATTTCAATCCCTCTTCACTGCTGTTGTACCATGCGTGCTCACTCTCAAGGAGCTGAGTGCACCACCTTGTAAATGCCAGTTTACAGTCTACAACCGTGAGACCTGCTCCCCTAAAAAAAAGAAAAAGAAAGAAAACTCTCATGAGTTAGGACTTCCAGGATGGCAGAGTAAGTAACAAATCATCTCCCCAAAACACCATAATAAAACTGGACAAAAATGCTAACAAAATCATCCTGCCAGGACTCTGGAAATTGACCAAAGCACACATTGAACTAAGAAGTGGTAATTCATGAAAAACAACAAGATATTGTGTGACAAGAGCAGGCATCTGTGTTGTTCTTACTTGGGTCTTCTCCCATTCCCCACACACTGGGTCAGTGTGACAGTTCTACCAGGTGGGACAAGTTGGGATGATCAGCAGCTTCCGTGTCAGAGGAACCTCACTTGATTTAGGTATAGCATGTAAGACAGCATGCTCAGCAGCATTGTCAGTAATAATAGCAATACCAATGGCCAATCGACAGAGAAGAAGAATGATTCACAAAGACAAGGTTGCGAGGTTGGTTCAGGCAAAGGAGAGATTGACAAACTAGCCAGGAATTTATCAGGGAGATCTAAGAAATGAGACAGTCCTATAGGGATCAGATTAATTACTGGCTGACCTATATGCTGTTCAGACACAAAGGTGACCCTAGGAAGCCAGGCTAAAAATAATAACAAGAAAAAGATATGTTTTTTAAAATGAGCACAAACATCAGCAGTCACACATCATGAGCAAATAGATTCCATAGATTTACTCCAGGAAAGTTACTACACAAACAAAAAAATTAAACAATTCAACAGTCCCTCTCAAGGGATAAAACATCAGAATCCACTGTTGCTAAACTATTTCATCAAAAATGTTCAGTTCTCAATAAAAAAATTATGAGATGTGTAAAGAAACAGTAAAATTTGACCTATGTTCAGGAAAAGAGAAAATCAGGAAATGAAAACTGTCCCTGAGAGGGCTATAGGTCAGTTGCTTTAAGTATATTGAAAAAGGAAAAAACTACAAAAACTATCATGAAGAATTAAAAGAAACCATGACAGCAATGATTAAAAAGTATAAAATCACATTGAGAGAAATTATTTTAAAATAGGACATGGTGAAAACTTTAGAGTTGAAAAGTATGATAACTAAAATTTAAAAGAAAAAATACCCTAATCAATCAATAGTATATTCTGGATGGCAAAACAAAAATGAAGAATAAACTATACCAATGGTTTATGAACTCTCGCAGAAAATACAGAAAGTGAGACCACTTTCAACTCATTCTATAAAGCCAGTGTTAACTTGATACCAAAGCCAGACAAAGACGTTACCAAAAAATAATAAAATTGTAGGGCAATATCCCTGAATGACATGGACACAAAAATCCTAACAAATATTAGCAAACTGAATCCAACAATGTATTAAAAGGATTAAATAATGTAACAACATGAATTTTTCCCGGGAGAGCAAGTTTGGTATAACAAAATCAATAAATGCAGCATATCATATTAATGCAACAGAAAACAAGCAGATACAGCAAAAGTATTTGAGAAAACTTCAACCCTTAATTAAAATAAAAACTGTCAAGAAATTAGGAAGAGAAAGGAACTGTCTCATATAAAGCATCTATGAAAATCCTACAGTTAACATTATATTTAGTTCGAAAAAATGAATGCTTTCCCTTTAGGATCAGGAACCAGGCAGGAGTGTCCACTCTCATTCCCTCTATTCAGCATTTTACTGAGTTTCTACCCAGTGGAATAAGAAAAAAAGAAAAGACTAGAAAAGAAGAAAGAAGAGAAGGAAGGAAGGAAGGAAGGAAAGAAGGAAAGAAGGAATGAATAGAGGAGGGAAGGGGGGAGGAAGAGAGGGAGGGAGGAAAAGAGGGTGGGAGGGAGATCCGGATTAGAGAGAAACAAATGTAAGTTTTCACTTACAAGTGTCATGATCCTTTATAAAGAAAATTTTAATTAATCCATTTTTCAAAAAGTTGCTAAAACTTGGTTTAGCAGGGTCATAGGATACAACATTTCTTTACAAAAATTAGTTAAATTTCTATAAATTATTAACTAACACCTAAAAATAAAATTAAGAAAATAATTTCACTCACAGTAATATCAAAACGTAATTCTTAGATATAAATTTAATGTTTAAAATTACATGACTTGTTTACCAAAAATTATAAAATTTTGCTAAGCAAAATTTTAAAATGTCTGAATAAGTAGATAGACGTTCCAAGGTTATGGACTAGAAGATTCGATACTGTTAAGATGGCAGTTGTCCTGGAATTTATCCATAGATTTCCCACAATTTCTATCAAATCCCAGCAGGCTATTTTGTAGAAATTGACATGCTTCTGCTAAAGTTTGTAGTGAATGTAAAGACACACAGGAGAGGCAAAATAGTTTTGAAAAGCAAAAAGTTGGAGGAATTACAATATCCGATTTCAGAACTTATTATAAACATATAAAGTAATCAAGACAATGTAGTACTTGCATAAGGATAAACATTTGCATAGGTATTTTACCAAGATACGCACATGGTTAATATGCACATGAGAAGATGCTCAACAATGTTAGTCTTTAGGGAGATACAAGTCAAAACCACAATGAGATACCAGTTATAACCACTAGGATAATTATAATAAAAAAAGAAGAAGAAGAAGAAAGGAAAAGAAAAAGCATTGTCAAGGATGTGGGGAAATTGGAACCCTTGTGTTGCTAGTGGGATTGTACAGCGGCTTCAGAAAGACTTTGTTGGTTTCATTGTGTAGAGGAGGAAGACAATTCCTCTACCCTCTGGGTCCTTCTGTTTGGTCTACAAATTAAATTGACATGAGACAGAATAACATGAGAAAATCAAACAAAGCTTTATAACATGTATACGTGGGAGAAACTCAGGAAAGCTGAGCAACCCACCAAAATGCACAGGCTGTTACCTTAAATACTATCTTCAGCTAAAGACAAAGGTAGAAGTTGGGGGTGGGGAGGAGTCAGTTATGGGAGATTACCAGAAAAGCACAGTAAACAAGAGTAAGGTTATTATGCAGATTTAAGTCCTTGCCTTCCACATTGATAAGGGTTTCTAGAGATAAGGTCATCGCCCCTTCTTCCTGGTATGGAGAGGGAGACTCATTTACAGATGGAGATTCCCTTACAAATGTCAATATCGCTGACAAAAGGTCACTTCTACTTTTCAGAGCTTCTCCTCTGTCTGCAGTTTCTAAAAAGTAACTTGCCCAAAAAAGTCCTCACGCCACAGAGACACATTTTGGGGTGACCAATTATGATCTCCTGCAATTGACAAGTTAACCATAAACTTACAAATGACCCAGCAATTCTACTCCTGATTATCTAGCCAAGAGAAATGAAGATATATGTCCACACAAAGACTGGTAATACATGTTCAGGGTAGCATTACACCTAATAGCCAAAATCTAAAAATGTTCCAAATGTCTGTCAATTGGTGAATGAATGAACAAGATGTGTACAGCCAGTCAATAGAATATTATTGAGCAATAACAAGAAACTACTGACACATGGAACAACATGGATGAGGCTCAAAAATATAATGCTAAGTGAAAGAAGCCAGAAACACAAGTCTACATATTGGTTAATTCCATGGATGTGAAAAAAAAGATAAGACAAATCGACAGAACCAGAAAGCTGAGCAGTGGTTTCCTGAAGCTGGGGCTGGGGGTGGGATTTGACTGCAAGTGGGCTCATGAACGGGGAGGGGGGCGGGGGGGGGGGGTAATGGAAACATTCTAAGACTAGACTGTGGTGATGGTGGTGCAAATGAATTTATTTCTAAAAAACCGTTGAATTGAACGTCTCTAATAAGTTGAGTTTATAGCATGTAAACTATGCTTCCACAAAATTGTAAAAATAATAAAATACCCAGCAAGGGTTAGAGTATAGGAGGTAAAGACAAAAACTATTTGCCTATGTGTTGATAATTTTTTACACTGAGTGATGGGCAATGGGGGGTTGTTATGCCGTTCTTTCTACTTTCGTCTACATTTAAAATTTTTCATAACAAAAAGTAAAACAAAACCCCAAACTAGCAAGCTCTGTTGTCTTTTTGGGGGAGATACCAATAAGCAAAGAAACAAATAATGTCGTATAAGTATTCTTCCTCGAGAAAAGGACTGATTGTAATCCTTGCAACACAACATTAAAGTGGGTGATAATTAGCTGTCTTCCCTGGATGCTTATTTAAGAGCTGGTTAAGGGTAGTGTGTATGCAAATTAACTAGACTACTTTCTCCTCCTTATTACAGTCTGTCAGACAATAGCACTTATTGTCCCCAGACAAACTAATAGGCACTGTGACAATCAAGGGCAGGGTTAGCAATTCCTGACTTAAGGATTCTTCTTCAAATTTCTATGGATTAGAAGGAGAATCCACCTTCACTAGATTCCCTAATGCGCTGAGTATATTCAGTTCTACTTATTTATTTTACTCATTTATTCTTCCTAGCATCACGTGCATATTCCACATAACAACTTTGAAAAGTAGAATTTATTGTCATAATTTTTTCCAGATGAAAATGCTGATCCTCACAGAAGTTAAGTGACTCTTGTAAAACACCCCAAGAATTCAGTGGCTAATTAAGCCAGAGGTAGGTTGAAATTTATAACACCCACCTCAAAGCAAATTCTGACATGTATATATACACGTATATGTGTGTGCATGTATATTTACATATATTTGTGTCTGTGTGTGTGTGTGTGTAGGTCTAGACATACATCTGCCTACTTCCTAATGCCGACCCTAATGCCAAATTTCAAGGACCACAAATGTTTTCCTGGCTCATATTCCTACCACCAAATTCCCCCACAGAACACATCACAAAAATACTCAGACCTGCATAAGTATATGAGCATACACAAATGTTCAGATGTGTTTGGTTATTTTTCCAAAAGAATGGAAGAAGGATACTAATGGAAGGGGTTGGTGGTGGGAGCACCTGGCAGTTTCCTCACATCTCGGAAGAGTGAGAAATACAGAGGGGAGCAAGGTGGGTGGGACGAAGGCTGTGATGTCCCTGGAGCTGACAGGAAGCGCTCCGTGCTGCCTTTTGTGAAAGGACAACACGAGGGCCCCGCTAGTGAGCAGGAGCTACCTATGGCAGGGTGCGATTACACTGAAATTCCAAACTGTAGAATATAAAAGTAAAGAAAGGAAAAGTTGCTTTGTGCTGTTAGGCCCACTGGATTAAGCAGAAAAAGTCAAGATGGTGTTCATCCGAAGATAAAGCCCAGAGACTTCCCTGAGCTGTGGTTTACATAGCACGTTAGATCTGAAGAAGCTATGGCTGGGGTTTTTATCAGCCAACTTTTCTGTAGTGATGGTCTTGGCGGTGCCATGGCTGCGCCTCCAGTGGAATTTTTGTCTGGGCCCACGAGGGCCTCAAGGAAGCTCTGTGGTATGTGATACATTAGTCAAACTGCCCAGAGCTTCTGTGGTCTTTTTGTATTTCCGAGGTAATTTGGGGACCCTGTGGCTTTTCTCCTGGAATTCAGCTTCCAAGGCTACTCTAACGTGGTGTCGTCTCTCATAACCTGAATATATCCTGGGATATTCTACATTGCAAGGAGAAAGGTATAAGAACTTGGCCATTCACATGCAACCCATCTGTCTCACTCCGGAGCAATATTCTATTAAAGAGAGAAAGTGATCTTTCTTTTAGTCCTCACAACCTCGAGGCCAGAGGGGGAAGCAAAGTTCTACCTTTTTTCGAGTAATATAAATAAAATTTACTTGTCCAATTTACAATTTTTAGGCATTTAGGTTCAAATATTTTATTATTATTACAAATAATGTATTTGTAAATACAATAAATATCTTTGTAAATGCAACTTTGCATGTTTACATAAATCAATATTTAGGATAAATTTCAGAAATTGAAATAATGTCCATGGAATGCATATTTTACAATTTTAGTGTGACAAAGTTTAGACCAATTTAGATTCCCATCAGGAGTGAATGAGTATGAATGAGAGTGTTTCTCTGCAAACTCATCAACATCAAGTATTATCAGTTTTTTTTTAAGAGCAGAGTTCTATTTTTAGCTTTCTCCATCACCAGTCTTTCAGCTCATGCCATGTCTGCCTCCTCTGGAAGTCTCTCTCCATTTCTCTCTCTGATTATCTTCCTTCCTTTTGTCTCTCCTCCTGTTTTCCCTGGATCTTCTCTATCTCTGTTGTTACTTCTGATGAGGCACCAGCTCCTCCCTCATCTGGCAGCGCTACTGGTTTAGGTAACGAATACATTCTTGCCAGCTGTGTCCTGGAAGAGACAGAACTAGGAACATTCTCTGTCTCAGGAAGCTTTAGATATTTCTTCAGAGCAGCAAATATAAAACACAGAAACTTTTTTAAAATACATTGCTATTGATTATAAAACGTCCATGTGTTGATATGTTAACATTTCTTGTGTCTTTTTGTTACACTTTTGTCATAAACCCCCTCCCCATCAGGAAGTAAATGGTGAAGACACAAAGACCTTTCCAGCCACACACTCATTCCATGAGTATTTGCTGAGCGCCTACTCACTGTTTCAGACACTTTGCTAGGACCAGGATTTCACAGATATATAAGACAGAGCCCTTTCCCTCAAAACTTTACATTTGTTTGGAGTAGCGGCTGGGGGATGCTGTCGAGAAAACAGACAAGTATAATGCCATGTGATGCGAGCCGTGATGGAATTCAGGGCCGCGTATTACAGGAACAGAGAGTGCATACTGTTCCGTTTGGACAGTACTGGGAGGTAAGGCAGGGCTGCTGGTCAGCTCCACAGTTATTCGTTCATCTAAGATACATCTACCGAGTGCCTACGTTGTGGCTAACACTACTGGGTCCTGGGAATACAAATATGAATGAACTCAGGCTCTGACTTAGAAAACTTCAGAATCTACTGGGGGAAGCAGAAAAGCGAAAAAAGATCACCGATGTCAATGGCTTATGTTCAATTTACGCTCATCCTACAGGTCCAAGAAAATACAATAATCCTTGGGAAAGTTTAACTGATAAATCCAATCGCTATAAATTTCCATTAAGATGGCTGTTTTGGAAAAGTGCTTTCCAGAGGCAAGCGAGCTAAGCCTAACCACTTTCATCTGTAAACATTACCTGCCCCACCAGTTTGCCATGATGCTGGAACAAGGTAATGCCTGTAAAAGAGAGAGTAATAGACTTTTTATTAATGTTAAACATAATTTTATTAATATTATTATTTAGATACAGCATGTCATCACAAGGTATCTGCTCTAATGAGAATCCATATTCAACACAACTTAGACCAGATAATTGGGTAAGCTTTAATTTTAGTATAAAAATATGTTAAGCAAGTAGTTGATTCTCCTATGAGTTCAAAATAAAATACAGTAAGCACCTTTTTCCTATAAACTTATCCAGATAATAAAATGACTTTGAGTACCACAACTGCCATTCGTTTGGCCAGCCTCAATTTATTAGAAGTTTGTAGAATATCCTAGGACTGGAGTTGATACAACGATTACTTTATCTCTTGATGAATGTTAGTCTAATTAAATGTACACTACTCTGCCCAAAAGAGATGGTGAAATCATTTCAATGTTAATTAATTGTTAGAGCTTTAGAAAATTATACAACTTTTATAATCTCAGAATCATCAGCATTGTTCTTCCTTGTCTCAAACTTTTAAAGAATGATAAGGGGCAGGCATAGGCCTGGTACAGTAAAATAAATAACCAAAATGATAATAGTCTTCAGAGATTAGGCAGAATTGAATTCGATTCCCCGATCTGAAGCAATAGCTATGTTTTCTTAGCACATTACTGATGTGACACATATGCTATAATACCCCTTGGGTTGTTTTTTAAACTTTTCATAAGTCTGGAGTTACAATTTAAAGAATTAATAATTATGGATATTTATAGACCTTATATATCAGCTGCTTCTAGAAAAAATATAAATTTCAGTAAAAAAAAAATTCCCTCCCTCAGCCTGATTATGTTGACTATCTGTTTGCCTATGTTAACAAAATCCCTTGTTTATATTACCAGAAGCAGTAATATTAAATAAAAATTCATGATTCTCTTAAAAACTTTGACTTGTTTATTTCTTTTGCAGCTCTAGAAGGAAGAACTCAAGGGTTGTGCTATTGGAATCATCTAAAAATTTTGCCTAAGGTTACCTTTTCTCATTTACTTATGTCTACAAGTACAAAAATATACTGGCAATTTCTGGTTTTTTCTCATTTCCAGCCTTGGACTTTGGTGACTTCTCCCTATAGGTGAAATATATTTTAAAATACTGCTACAAATAAAGCTGATTGTTTTAAATAAGTGAATTAGTTTCAACTTGAAGAGGGAGAGAGCAAGGAAAATTTTATAACCTCATTCTTTCTAAAACAGAAAGTGTTCTTGCCTTGTGCATTCATATATATGCATATCCTGATGTGTGTCCATTTATGATGCATGGCCATCATTAATACACAGAGTACACACTACTTTCTCATATCTGTCTTTTGTGACTATGCTTTCTCTTGAGCAATATTTTTGGTAGCGAGTTGAAATGTTCTGGGCCCTTGAAATCCAACTCCAGTGTCCACGTATGTTCTCTCAGAAAGTCTGTCAGTGAGCCAGCCCTGATGGCCTAGGGGTTGAAATTCTGTGCGTTCCACTTTGGCGGCCCGGGTTTGGTTCCCGGGTGCAGAACCACACCCCTTGTTTGTCAGTAGCCAGGCTGTGGTGGCAGCTCACGGAGAAGAGCCAGAAGAACTTGCGGCTATACACAACTGTTCACTGGGGCTTCGAGCGGGGGATGGAGGGAGAATAAAAGGAGGAAGATTGGCAACAGATGTTAGCTTAGGGCAAATAATCCCCTAAAAAAAAAAAAAAGAAAGTCTTTCAATAAAAATGCAATAGTTATTAGGAAGTAGAGTTTGATACAATACGTTTAAGCACTGCAACAGATTTATATTAGAAATTGGCAAATTTCCCAAAACTGGAGATGTTTAAACAGGGATTGAATTAAATCAGTCAAGGATGTGAAAGACTTCAACACTAGAAACTACAAAACATTGCTGAAAGGAATTGAATCAGACCATTTGCTTAGGTAAATGGAAAGGCATACCATGCTCATGAATTGGAAGACATAATAGCATTAAGAAGGCATTACTCCTAAGTGACGTACGGAGTCAATAAACTCTGTATCGAAATCACAATGGCCTTTTTTTGAACAAATAGAAAAACTCATCTTACAATTCGTATGGAATTGTGAGGGGCTCTGAAAAGCCAAAAAATATTGGGGAAAAATTTTTCCCCATCCGATGGTGGAAAAAAAGTCTTTTCAATAAATAGTGCTAGGAAAAACGGATGTCTCTGTGCAAAAAAAAAATGAAATGAAGTTGGACACATCTCAAACCATCTATAAAAGTTAATTCAAAAAGGGTCAATGACTTAAATGTAAGAGCCAAAATTATAAAACTCTCAGAAGAAAACATAAGGACAAATCCTTCTAATTTTATATTTGACAATAATTTCTTAAATGTGACACCAAAAGAACAAGCAACAACAGGAAAAACATGTTAGATTTCATAAAAATTTTAAAATTTTATCCGTCAAAGTACACTATGAAGAAAGTTAAATACATCTCACAGAAAGAGAAAATATTTGCAAACCATATAACTGATAAGGGTCTAGTATCCAGAATTTATAAAGAAATCTTACAACTCAGCAACAAAAAGCCAAAAAAAACCATTTTTTTAACGGGTAAATGACTTGAATAGAGATTTGTCCAAGGAAGATACACAAATGGCCAATGGGTACATGAAAGATGCCAGCATCATTCATCATTAGGGAAATGCAAATCAAAACCACAATTGGTAACCAAGTCACACCCACTAGGATGACCATGATTTTAAAAAGAATAGAAAATAGCAAGTGTTGGCAAGAATGAAGAGAAAACGAAACCCTCACACGTTACTGGTGGGAACACAGGATGATACAGCCACTGTGGAAAACAGTTTGGTGGCCCCTCAATACCCAGCATAAGTTACCATATGATGCAGCAATTACTCTCCTATGTATGCACCCAAAATAATTGAAAACAGGTATTCAAACAAAAACTTATACATGAATGTTCAGAGCAGCTCTATTCACACTAACCTCAAGATGGAAGCAACTAAATGTCCATCAACAGATGAATGGGTAAACAATGGATTAACATTCAGCTAGAAAAAAGAATGAGGGGCTGGGCCCCTGGCCAAGTGGTTAAGTCCACATGGTCCACTTTGGTGGCCTGGGATTCGCTGGTTCAGATCCTGGGCACGGACCTACACACCATTCATCAAGCCGTGCTATGGCAGCATCCCACATAGAACTAGAATGACTTACAACTAGGATATACAACTATGTCCTGGGGCACTGGGGAGGGAAAATAAAGAAAGAATGAAATACTGGTACATGGCACACCATGGATGAATCTTAAAAACATTGTGCTGGGGCCGGCCCCGTTGCCGAGTGGTTAAGTTTGTGCACTCCACTGCGGCAGCCAAGGGTTTCACTGGTTCGGATCCTGAGTGCGGACATGGCACTGCTCATCAGGCCACGTGGAGGTGGCATCCCACATGCCACAACTAGAAGGACCTGCAACTAACATATACAACTATGTACCAAGGGGGATTTGGGGAGATAAATCAGAATGAAAAAAAAAAGCAACATTGTGCTAAGTGAAATAAGAAAGACACAAGAGGACAAATATTACAGGATTCCATTTAGATGAGGTGCCTAAAATCACCAAATTCATAGAGCCAGGAAGTAAATTAGCGGTTACCCGGGGCTAGATGGAAGGAGGAATTGGGAGTGACTACTTAGTGGGTAGGGGGCTCTATTTGGGGTGATGAAAATTTTTGGAACTAAGTAGTGATAATGGTTGTACAACACTGTGAATGTACGGAATTCCACTAAAGTGTACGGTGGGACAGAAGGACCTAAAGAAGTACGATACAGGGCCTCACAACTGACTAGATAATATTTAAAATGCCATGGGAGCACTAAGAAAAGAACACACTTCTTCCTAGATGGAGGGAGATATTGACTTAAGAAGAATAATAAAGACTGTGAGTTTGTAATAATAATGAATAATGAATTGTATTCCTTCTGTTAGAAATGCAGGGAAACGATATTTCAAGTCAGGGAAACAGCCATCCTGGGGACAGGTACAGGCATGAACCAAAAATACGTCTAGTGAACTTGATGAAGTCATTCGCTGTAAGAAGAGCTAATAGCTTGCAGATGTTAAATTATTTAGTTTTCATAACAGCCCTAACAGGGAGGCACAATTCTTTATTGCTACTTTACAAAAAGCAAAACTGTGACTGCAAAGAGATTAGTGTTTTGCCCCAAGTCATAAAGAAAGTAAATGTTGAAGCTGCAACTGCAATCTAAACCAAGTCCATACAATGCCTGAGTTTGTTCTTGTCACCCTATCCTCACTGTGCTGTGAAGCAGTTGGAAGTGAGAATTGAGACACAAGCAGGGACCCGGTCAAGAGAGTCTTCCATGACATGCTAAGTTATTGGGCTCTTATCCTCTAAGAAATGAAAGCAATTGAAGGTGCTTTTGTATAGGAGTAACTGAGTGTGATTTGGGATTGTTGCTCTGGCAGTGACATAGGGAAAATGAACCAAGATCCACTCAGATGCTTCACTCTGCCCACCTGTTGGGATGCTGTGGCGTTGGGGGAAGGAAGGAAAGGCAAGCTCAAATGAGAGGAAAGGGGGGCAGGCTCCATGGCCGAGTGGTTAAGTTTGTGCACTCCGCTGCGGCGGCCCAGGGTTCGGATCCTGGGAGCGGACATGGCACTGCTCGTCAGGCCACGTTGAAGCGATATCCCATCATCCCACAACCTGAACCTAGAAGGACCTGCAACTAAGATATACAACTATGTACCGGTGCGGTTTGGGAAACAAAGCAGAGAAAACAAAAAAAAAAGATTGGCAACAGTTATTAGCCCAGGTGCCAACCCTTTAAAAAAAAAGGAAGATTGGCAACAGTTGTTAGCCCAGGTGCCAATCTTTAAAAAAAATGAGAGGAAAGGAACTAGCATACGACACCTGCATATTCCTTGCACCTTACTGTCAGTCTCTTTTTTAATTCCAACAAGGATTCAGAAGGTTTAGAGTTATACTTTCCATTTTATGATGAGGAACCTCAGGTCCAGAGATTTTAAATGACAGGTGTAAATCACTGAGTTGAAAAGTCATGGATTTGGGATCAAATCCAGGCCTTTTTACCACCAAAGCCCAGGGTCATTTAACCACGTCATGACCTCTAAACCATTTTCTGATTTTACAAATGGTGTTTAAGCTTGCAAAATAGTGAGAGGGATGCAGACACAGACACTGCATGTGTGAGTTCCACAAGCTTCAGTGAGTATTCCGCCATAGAACACCTTCAATGCTGACTGAAACGAAAACTTCTTTCTTCTATTCCTTTCTTTTTGACTTAATTCAGTCCAACTTGGTTTATCATGTCAATGTATCTGCTGGTGCAATTGTAAAGTGGATGCTATTTTCACACTTACCATCAAATTTTACCTCGTCTTTTTAGCTCATGAGTGTGACTGCCCATTTCTTTGTCTGCCAGAACACCAAGTAAAAATAATTCTATTTGTCACTGCTTCTTTATCCACATAGGAAAAGAAAAACTTTGAGTCGTCAATAAATGTGTACTTCTTATTCCCATCCTCTAGCCACCTGTGGCATCTTTTATCTACTCTGCCTTCCGATGTGGCGCAACACCTAATTCGTTTTGCCACCTGGAGCTCATCTTAGCCATCTCTTTCTGTTTACTTCTTTTCTCTTTCGAGGAGAAACATTTTGACACATTACCAAGAATTTATAGAGGCTTAAATGATTTACTTTCTTAAAAGCAACTCACAGTTCTCACAACCATATCTTGGTAGATATATTTTGAGTTTTCTGAGTTTCAGTAAAAAAGCAAACTTATCATAGCACCTCAACATCGGTTCCTAACGACTAATTGTCATTGCAGGCGTCTATCCCTTGTTTTCACACGCTGGCAGTCGTAGATGAATGAGATATGGTTTAGAAAACCTCTCATACTGTCACAGAGCAGTTTGCAGTTGGAGAAAATGAAAACAATGCTTTACCACTCTCAAGATAGTCATTAATAAAGGTGGAAAACAAACAAAAAAAAGTGATCTTCCAATAGGGAAATAAACAAAGAGAAAAATATGTTTACCATTTTGAGTAAAAATATTCATCAAAGATTAGTAAATTTTGCCTAGAAATGGAAAAATAAGAATGTTCCAAATGTCTTGAAGCATCTCTGCAAATTCCTGGGCGAACCTGCAGGGTCCTGACTTAGTAGGCTGGGGATTGTGCCTGGGGATCTGCTCAGCAAGCTCCTAGATGATTCTTGTTCACCGTGTATATTGAAAACCACTGACCTACTTAGGATAATAACCTGTAAAACAGAACATTTGGAGCCCTTCATGTTATCTCCCTCTCCTTGGATCACAGTGACTCAGATCTCTACTTAGGATTGTTGGGAGAAGGTGCTGCTCTGCACTCAGGTACTGACTTAGTGTCCATGAGAATGAACAGGCACTTGAGGATATTCGAAAAATATAATCTTAGGGCCTTCAGGGAGATGGAAAGGCAAATAGGCTGCAGAATCACACGTGAAATCAGCTGTGGAAAATATCTTTGTCCGTCTGTGGTCTGTGGATAATAGCACCAAATGGACTCAGAATCACAGAAAATTGAAAGGGAATACATATTCACTTTAAAATGTAGCTGATGCTTCATTAAACATTAACACTAGTTTCTTAACCTTACAAAAGGTAAAAAGAAAGAAAGAAAACTGAAAAAATCTTTTAGGCAATCTGATTGAATATAAAATTCGCTGCACAAGATTTGTAAGCCATGGGTTAGAATCTCAACTAAGCAGTTGCTTTTATGCTCTCCTCAGTGGTCTTTAGACCCTCGACACTGATCCACGTATGTGCTGAGGTTGTGTGCAATGTTTTCTTCACCGCCTCAAGCTGCCTAACACCCACGGACAGGTTCACCATCCTTGTGAGTCTTTCCTCTCTTTGGGTCCTTTAGTAGGAGGTAAGATTGAAGGGACTGACGAGTGACACACTTGCAAAGGCCTGACTGATGGCTGCAAAGAACTCCGATCTCAGTAGTGCATTGTTAAAGAGACTGATGCTGTCATAGGAAAGTGATCCAAGAAGTTACACAACAGATGCAAGCAAACTTGTTACAGCTGTAACAATATTTTTTCTGGGAGATGATTGTAATTGTTGCATCTTGAACATCTATTTAAATGACACTTTCTATAATTTATATATTGTCTACAAAGAATATCATGATTGATTAGGTTCTTGTAACATAGATACATTTGTATCACTTTTGAGGTAGGTTATACTAAGAATACACTGGATGAGCTGAATTCTCTGTGGGATCTACACGCCAAGACAGGTTGAGAAAAACCTTGGAACAAAGATTCTCTAAGGATCTTTCAGACCTAATGTTTAAAAATCTGCTATTCTAGACTTTGATGATGATAAATGCTTGAATTGCTGCTTCCTATGTTATTGACAGATGGTTATCTTAATATTTAGTTTGGTGTAGGGGATCCTTGAAATAATTTCATCAGTGGATTCTAGCTAAACTATTTGGTAAAATTACACAATTAAATTTAAAAAAATAAAATTGTTGTTGGACTTCCTGTTCTAGCTCAGAGATGTACAGAACTGGAAAGTGTGTCACCCTCCTCCTTATGACAAGGAAAAAGCTGAAAAAATTCAAATTAATGACTTCTCTTGAATTCATCAGAGAACTGATATCACAGGAAAAGCAACCAACCCAAACTATGGGAGAAGACAGTAATGCAGTGAGAAACAAGCTCCAGGCTATTGTGAACGTAGGACAGACTCCCCCAGACAACATATAAGCCAGTAAGAAAATTCAGCTACAATTTAAATAAATTTTTAAGGCAGAGTATGGGCTAGCATGAGAGGATGACGTTCTGAGGACCAGTCATTGGGGTGTTTTGTCTGATTTGCAGGATTTTCCTGCATGAATGCAAGCAGGCTCTCCTGCAGAAGATTGGGATAAGTTTAAGAAAGTTTCTCTGTTGCTGGCTGGAGAAGGGCAACAGCAGTCAAGGCCAAATTTTTTTCCCAGACCATCCTCCTTATCTCCCCTAAGACCCAAAACCTTCATCCTTAGGGAAAGAGGGACAAAAACAGCCACCTTAGAGAATTACGGAAATCCACTGCAGTAGGAAAGAGGAAATAGGAGAAAAAGTCTGTACCTCTGGGTGGAGCATGCCTAGCAGGAAGTATATGGGATCTCTATATCTTCCTCTCTATTTTGCTGTGATTCTAAAACTTCTCTAAAAAAAAATAAAGTAAATTTAAAAAGAACAACTTATGTTCACACAAAATCTTATACACAATATTTATAGCTGCTTTATTCATAATTATCAAAAATTGGAAGAAATTGGGACCAGCCCAGTGGCAAAGTGTTTAAGTTCACGCGTTCTGTTTCAGCGGCCTGGGGTTAGCAGGTTCAGCTCCCAGGCACAGACCTATAGACCTCTTATCAAGCCATGCTGTGGCAGGCGTCCCATATATAAAATAGAGGAAGATTGGCAAGGACGTTAGCTCAAGGCCAATCTTCCTCAGCAAAAGGAGGAGGATTGGCCGAGAACATTGGCCTAGAGCTAATCTTCCTCAACAAAAGAGAAAAAAATGGGAAGAAATCAAGATACTATCAATGAGTTAATGGAAAAAACTAGGATCTATACATTTAAAGAATATTATTCACAGATAAAAGAAAGAGTTATTAATTCAAGCAACAATCTTGAATCTTAATGAATCTTAAGTGAAGTTAATCTTGAATCTTAAGTGAAGTTTACTGGATACAAGAATGCAGACATTTATATGTCATCCTGGGAAAGGCAAAGCTATAAGGAGGGAAGATAGATAGTGATTGCCTTGGTTTGGGGAGAGGAGAGCAGTTGACAACACAGAAAACAGAAAGGAAATTTTAGGGTGATGGAATATCCTGTCTGGTACTAGGGTGGTGGCTCCATGAGTTTATGCATTTGTCAAAGCACGTAGAACTCTATGAAAAAACACTGAATTTTACTCTATGAAAATAAAGGAAATTAAGCTTGGATTTCAGGGGAACTCAGAATGAAGTTCAGCCTGTTGTAAATAAATCTGACATTGTTGCAAATGAGTGGCATAACTGCCTTGAAGGGGTTGGGGAAAAAACTTTGGGAATTTTTCTTGATATTGTAAAGATAAAGACAAAAAAAGTACACAAATACTATCCACTTGTTAGTAAATTTATCCTTCACAAGAGTACGTATTAGCAACTTTGAAACTACTTTACGTTTATCCTAGAGGTAAACAAATAACTAAATACATTGTAGATCATGAGAGTTTAGATGACTCACCCACAGAAATGTTACAAATACACAAGAGAGGAAGGTTAGGATGAACCTTATGGTGCTGGATTAGAATCAGAGATATAAATATGGACTCATTTATTTCTATATATAGACATAAATAGAAAGATAAAAACACAAATGTGGACATGTGTGCATGCACACGCAAGTTAGTATACGTGCATATATTCCCTAGCTGGGTCTACTGAAGAGGCCTAGAAGCAATGACACCCCAACGGCAATGAACACAACTAATGTTCAGATAATCAGGGAGTATCTTGTCAGCTCAAAAAGTAAGAAAAGGCAAAAAAGGGGTAGGGGTCATGTCAAAACGTAATAGCAGACAACCACATGGGGCAGCCAATCACAGAGCTGGAACAATTGGAACAAGAAGAGAAGTAACAGTATCATGTATGGTTGTAACCCAGAGAACAAAATAAATATCCAAGAGTCCGAATGATATAAATACACGCTTAAATAAATGATTAAATGAATGGGAAAGACAGGACAACTATTTTTACAGAATTCCAATTAAAAAATGTAGAAAGAATGAGGGAAATAGAAAATCACCATTAGAACACCATAGTAACAATTAGTGCAGGCAAGATTCATTGATGAATGCTATAATTAGTAGACAAAAATTTAAGGAGAAATAGAAAATTTTCATAGCCTCAGAATCTCTCTCACAAAATATGTATTAATGGCTGTCGTGGCTTAACATATGTCTACAATGTTTTGATAATTCCTTCTCTAGGAGGTAGAGCTTAATTCCCCTCTCCCCACTGTGAGACACAGTTAGTGACTGGCTTCTAGCACATACAGCATGAAAAGGAAAAACAGTAAATTTCCAGAGGGGAAGTCGGCCATAAACCACTGAACAGAGTGATGAGGGTCACCAGAAATAAGTCATTTTGACATTAAATACAACATTTATCGTGCCACGACTAGGACACATCACTTCTGTGATCTATGTAATCTTTGGTAATTGTCTCAAAAATCCATTAGTTCAGCCTAATTATAAGAAAATATAGGGCACACCCAATTTGAGGTACATTCTACAAAACAACTGACTAGTAGCCTTCAAAATTAAGGTCAGAGAAGACAATGAAAAACTGAAAAACTGTCACAGATGGGATATGGACACACGATGAGTGTGTGCAATGGGAGATCATGGATGGAATCTTGGACCCGAAAAAGCGTATTAATGGAAAGAACTGGGGAGATGTGAATAAAACTTGCAGATTAATTGATATTACTGCACCAGTGTTACTTTCTTATTTAATTTCCTAATTATATCATATGTTAATATCAGGAAAATTGGGTGAAAGGCACATGGGAACTCTCTGTACTGTTTTTGCAAGTTTTCTGTAATCTAATATTATTTCAAAAGAAAAGAAATTTAAATTATTCATATTAAAATCTGCCAGTGTGTAATTATTCATTTGTTCACATTCACAATTTTAATTGTTCAAATGTTTTTAAATATTTATTATATGTGAAGTATTTATTTATTCATTTATTGAGTTCCTATATGCCAAGCAGTAGAGCATGCAAAGAGATAATAACCACACAATGGGAAAGTTAGCATGGAAGTCTCAGTTTTAGGAAAACAGGGGATGCTTTCTCTGTTTGGAAGATTGGGCTGTAGCTTCCTAACAGGGGGAAATTTAAACTGGACCTTGAAGAAGTTTATTAATCTGAGGAATAGACGACGGGGAGGCCAGGAAGGAAGAACAAATGTGTGAGGACACAGAGGTTTGAAAGAACGTGGTGTGCTGAAGGAGTCACTTTCTGAGGACAACAGAAGCGCAGTGCGAGGGCTAAGAGAAGAGTTGAGAGACTCGAGATGAGACACTGCTTCTATTTCAGCCTCCAAATTTGGTGCAAATTACGGAAAGATCTTAGTTAATCCCGGGGAAGGTGAAGAGCAACTGAACAAGGTGAGTGAAAATTTGGTCAGATTTGTCTTTTATCCTGGTCTTTCTGGCTGCAGGATGGAGACAGGAGAGCATGGAGGATAAGATTAGACACACATTAGAAGATACTGAGATTTAGTGAAAGCACGAACGAAAACACGGTTGAAGTGGGAAGAAAAGGAAATAATTTGAGATTTCTGAGGTCATCTGCCTGCTGATCAGTTAGATGTGGGGGTGCAGTAGAAGGATTCGAAGGGTTTTGTAGTATCTCCTTCTGATTCCCTTCAGTGGTTTTCCTTATGATCAATTAGAAATTGTTTTCAACAATCTTTTTCAGTTTTGTCTTCATTTATCTTTTGCTTCTCTAGCCAACACCATAATCACTTTGGACCCACACTGTGGAGATATTGGGCAATGTGAATTTGACATGTTATTTACCAATCACTCCTTTATTAGGGGATAGTTTCTTTCCTTTTTACTACTTAGGGAAATATTCCAAGAGTTGTGGTGCTTGCTTTTATTTGTATGAACTTGCTTTCACTGAAACCGTTCTGCCTGAGGACACTGCTTCCATTTCAGCCTCTAGATTAGTGTGGCTGCTCTCATACACCCACCTCCACTCCCATACTTTCACGCACCTAAGATTTTCATATTTCTTAAAATGAATGTGCTTCCAAAAGTATGAGGTAGGAAAAAGCTAGGCTAACATCCTGTTAGTTTTGATTAAAAAAGAAAAAATGCATATGCATAGTATATATAGAAAAAAAGAAAAAATACATATGTATATTAAAAAGAAAAAATACATATGTATATTATATATAGTAAATTAAAATCTAAATTTACATATGTATATGTTCAAACAGCACTAGATATTGCTGGATTAGACTGAATTCTTTTTCAAAGCCCAAACCCAGTTGCTTTGGGCCTTTCTCGAATAGATATGTTTTGAAAAAAACACATCTGCCTTGAATGAAAATAAACTGAAGATTAACTATATTCCACCAGTGGAAAATATTTGAAGACGTTCTAAAACAATTTCTTGCAGGATGGCTTATTCTCCTTCAAGGCCCTCTATGGCTTTCTCAGGGATCTTGTTCACACTTCAATTTTACAACAATAGTTTGCCGAACTTGCCTCGGAGTTTTAGCTCTGAGATACGTCAAGCCGAAAATGACTGAGAAGATGCACGTCACCAGACCTTGGGGCTTTAAAGAAATGTCAGAAACCGTGAGTTTCAAATCTAGCATGAACGGCAAAATGATTCTCTCAGATACTGTGTATTTTCACATTTGTGAGGGATATCTCCGAATATCTAATTATCTAATGTGGTCCATATTTTCACCTGTAAACACATGATGTGTATCAAACTGGAAAATACTGTCAATATTACCAATGCCTCACTTGGTGATGTAAGAAGTTAAACTGAGTGAGAAGGAAAGCAAGTGGAAAGAAAAATACTTCCAGAGTCATCTAGAAAATATTTCTCTCCACCGCCCAGCATCTCTGCATGGTTTCCCCAACTATTTTTAAAGTACACACCTTGGTTTTGATAATTGCTCGTTAACCTTGGACCAATTCAAATACTTGAGGTCAATAAGTCCCTTTTTTTTAAATAAATTAAATTGTATTTCTAAGGCAATTTAAAAGTAACTCATCTTCCTCATTGCCTCTCTATATTCTCACATTTAGCCCTAAAATGTAAAGATATGAAGGCCCACATATAAATGATACAGTTGAAGACAAAATGTGGTAATAAAACAAGAATAGGATATATTGACAAATACTCCTGAATATAAATTCTAGATGCACTCTTTATTAACTGTATTTTAAGCTGATTACTTAACCTCTCCTAACTTTAGTTACTGTACCTGAAAATTGGATGCAATTATAGTAATCTCACTAGTTGTTGGATTGATTAAATGATATAATGCAAATCATCTGTTACATAAAGAGGTTTAATGCAGTGGCTCAGGGTGGGATCAGATGCCCGTGTTAAAGCCCGTTTACCATTTGTTAGGTGCAGACATTGGCCAAGTTACAAAAACTTGCTCTTAGTTTCCACATCTGTGTAATGGGACAGTTACAGCGTCCATATCATAGCATTGTTAAGGGCTTAAGTGAATGCATGAGTGTGTGCGTGTGTGAAATATATCTTAATATAGTCATTGCACATAGTAGGCATTAAGCAGCTAAATATTAGGTGCTATTACATTTATTAATAATTCTATGTAACTCAATTTGCTCTTCTCCAAATCTCATTAATAAATTACTTTATTTTCTATTTTTGGTACTACTGGATTTATGGATCTTAATATTCATAGCATTTAAAATATTTATTTCGATGTCATTCAAATATTTTTTCCAAATACCTATTGGAAAGTTTCTAAATCAAACATGCCCTTTAATAGGAAAGAATCCATCTCAAGTCACTGGCACTGCAGTCTGTGAAGCTAACCTGCCATGAGCTGCCGATTTCTGAAATTTGTTATCCATGATAACAGTGCTAGTTCTATAAATATTGCGTAAAAAGAACTGTGCTTTGTACCTATAAATAGCACTTGTGAGAAGAGAGGAGGGAAGTTTCTTCAACATCAGTGGGGCTAATGCTGTGTTTTCAAAAGTGAAAACTGTATGTCAATCTAGTTATACTGTTAAAATAGAGATACTTAGAGGGGTGAATTACAATTATTTTATTTGATTAGTGCCCAAGAATTTTAAAAAGTTTTCTATACCAATATATTAAACTATTGCAAGATCTTGCCAAAGGGAAAATTAGGTACAGATTTATTGAAGAGGAATTTGGATAACAAATCTGTATGAAAATCCTTAACGATGAGAAGAGTTTTTTAATATTTGTATTTCAAAATTCAAATGCATCATGGCACAATTATTTAAAAGTTTTAATTACCCAAACATAACTGCATTATATTTGAAAAAGGAATTTAAGGCCATGTCATGAATTAATTAAAAATTTAAAAGCTGTCCAAGTGCCTTTTAGCCTAAGCACAAATTCAATCAGCACCTTCATGGTTTCTATAAGATCACAGCCAGGGTGATAATTTTATACATAAACACTGACAAAACAATAGATGCTGATTTATGGAAAAATCCAGAGTCAAGTCAAATTTTACTTGTTTTTATCTATCCTGTAATTATTAAGATGGGTAAATGCATTAAAAATATTTTAGAATCTTTTTCCAAAACAAGAGTTAAAACAGAAAAGAGTTGTTACTTGGCCCTCAGGTCTCAAAAAGATCTAACTCATTTAGCCAGATACAATTGTTACCCCACCTTAGGAATATTTGAATTTTACAGTTTGTGAAAAGAAAATGTTTGTGTTGATTCATTTAGTAAGCAACCCTTGACCATCTATTTAATACTTAGTGCAGGATAGTGAACATATGATTGAATAAAAACACATAAAAGAGGTTATAATGCCAGACAGAATATCATGAAAATGCTGGTATGAGTATAATTTAAATCACAGTTGATTTTCAAAAGAATAAACTGGAGGAAGAAAGTTAGAACAAGAAAAATGTGATTGATGTCAACTGGAATTACCTAGTTTTTTTAGATTCAAATAAAATTAGCTTGAATTTCCACCCCATGTACACTGGTATACTCAGTCTCCCTAGTTGTTTCACTCTCCTACATGTGCTTTTCCTCAGCCACGCTGCATCGCATCCCTCTCCTAAATGCCACCAACACAAAGTCAATGTGTCCAATGCTCTGTTTATTGAATGTTCAAGAAAATAGAAGAGGTTTACATATAAGAAAAGAGCAGTACATGAATGAGTTTGCAATACTGTTATTGTTGAATTGTGTGAAGAAGAAATGCATGTTGGTGGAAAACTGCTCATATTGAAAAGAACTCAGAATTGAATTTTAGAGATCTTTAGCCTTAAAATTCTGTTAGACACTAAATAGCCAGGATTTCTCTTGACCAACTCTCTTCATGGACTCCAGTCTACTGTCCCGTTAATGCTGCCTTTATTGGCCTGGTCTTCAACCTTCTCTCCTCTCCTTTACCACTACTGACATCAACTCCCAAATCCTGACTATTGCAAGTATTTTTCTTTGTTTCCTGGTCTTTTTCATCAAACTAAGACAACCTATCAAAGTATTTTCTTCAAACACTATCAATACTCTCCCTATGAGCATTCGTATGGCTGATTTTAAAACAGCATGATTTTCCCTGTACTTTTATGACATTAGTTGTATATCTGCTGCATGCAATCTTCTTGCACCCATTGGATTTTTACAATTCTTTGGAAGTAGTTACTATACAGGGAGAATGAGGTCAGCTCAGTTAAATAACATAGACCAAAATGGGAAAACGTCATTTTAACGAATCTGAAGTCACAGTTGGGAAATGCAGAGTGAAGTTTTGAACTCAAATCTACTGGCTCAAAAGCACAAGCCCATTTTACTATTAAATGATTCTCCACAATTATAAAATAAATGAAGAATATTATTCAGAAGAAAGGCGTTGTTTAGAACCGATGAAAATGCCAAATATTCCCTCTAGAATATTACTAAATGAAGAAAAACAAGATTTAGATCTGGTCCACCTCCTGTACCTTAATTGTCCTTTTCCTTGCTACTCAAGGTGTGATCTTGAGGTCAGCAACCACAGCAACGCTTGCGCCTTGGTAGAAATGCAGACTTCCAGGCCTCACCCCAGAGCCCCTGAATCAGAATCTGAATTTTCACGAGATCTCCAGACCATCCTCAGCACTTCTGAGTTGGAGAAACACTCATCTATGTATCACATTATCTCCTCAATCCAAAATACGCCGTTTGCAAATTAGACGGAAGCCGTGAGACCTGTAATGAAATGGTCATACACATGGTCATGCTTCTCTTACAGACACATATATGACATCATACTCATGTATATGCACACGTGATTCTTGGGTGAACAAATGTATACTTAAAGGAGAGATTACTAACTTGCTTCCGTGGCCGTGATGATGTGATTGGTGGAACCACCCACAGTCATTGACAAAACCTAAAAGAGGAAGAGAAGGAGAAAGACTCCCCTGCCTCCAGGTCCATCTCCAGGCCTGCCATCTGAGTCACAGCTGCTCCTGGACTCCGACGTGCTGTGCTGGAACCAGCGGAGGTTCAGGTGTGACCACCCCTGCCCCACGCCCCGGAGTCGGCTTACCTCAGCTCTGCCGCAGGCTCCTGTCTATTTCAGGACGGTGACTCAACTAACACTAATGAGTAATTCTCTGCTCGATGATGGCACCCCGCCTTCCCGGGGCTGAAATCGAACTTTTAACACCTTTATATCCTGTTTATCTTTCCCCTCTAGCAAAAAGGAAAAAATAATTTTTAAAAAAGTCTTAATGCTGCTGAGGCAACAGTGTAACGCAGGGGTTTCCAAAATTTACAGTCTTGCAAATCTTCCAGAGATCTCGCTAAAACACAGAGTCTAATTCAGAAGGTCTGGGGCGGGATGCGCAACTCTGTTTCCAACAAACCACCAAGCGATGCTGGTTCTCAGACCGCACAGTAAGCAGTTACTCACATTGGTAATGGATTGCAAAACTAGTAAAAGTGTGTTTGGGGAAAGTCGTTTGGAAGTAAGTATCAAAATTACTTAAATATATTTTGTCATGGTGGTTTCATTTGAAAGAATTTATGCTAAATAAATATTCAAGAATACATGCAAAGATTTAGATAAAAGAATACTTTTCAAAACTTTATTACAATGGCAAAAATAAAATGAAAATAACCAGAACATTCTCAAAATAGAGATTTGAACAAAACAAAATCATGTACTCTGAAGTCAGTTAAATATAGGTTGTGAGGAAAATGTATTGGCATGGAAAAACATTCAAAATATAATTTACAGAGAAAAATAGGCTATGAAACTATATTTTGGTGTTAATCTCACATTTCATTACTTCATCGGGACGTTAAGAAATATGTGGATATTTAGAAGCGTTAGAAGGATATGCTGCAAAAGTGATACAGAGTTACGTCAGGATAGCTATATTAGGAATAATTTCTTGTTTCTTTCTCAATTTTTTTTTCAAAAATTATATGTAAAATTCACAAAAAATAAATTTATAGAAAAGGTAAAATGTCTAAATTGCATATCCATGGAACTGATGTTATTTTAAATTATTCTATATTCTGTGTTATATGTAGGTAATCCATATTATAATAACAATATCTTTTAACTGCATAGTCTAAAAATTAAAAATCTCTTTTGCAGACATCCCGCCTTAGTGTATCCCAGTCTGAATCCCCAGCAGAAACTGTCCTCGTCCTGTTCTTCAGTTTCTTCAGCTTTTCTTGGTTCAAATCTGCTTTGTCCCTGCCCCTCTTCTCTCTTCCCGGCCCCTTTCCTCTTTGTCATTCATTTCGGTGGTTGACCTGGCATTGAACTCCACACTTTCAGGAAAAGATGCCTCAGGAAATGTTCTCTTAAGATTCTGCAGGGCAGCCTCCGGGTGAGGGCATCTGGGTTCCTACCTAGACCCAGAGTCTCAGGCCCCTCGCTACCGGGAGGAGGCAGGAGGGCACATCTCATTACAGAGAATCTGAAGTCAGGGGAGGGGACCGAATGTTTGCTGTGGGCAAGTGTGGGCTACGCCAAAACTTTACATACTGTGCAAACCTTACAAAACGCACATGGTAGATCTCTCTGCTCTGAGGATCCCCTGATGATGAGAGTGAGGCACAGAGTGAAAGAACTCACTGAGCTCCCACGGCAGGAGGTGGCTGAGCGGGCAGCTGTCTAAGTCTTCAGGTTCCTGATTGGTTCTCTTTACACACGAATTAGGGAAACACACAGATGCAACAGGGGATGCCCCGATGAATTTAAACTTCAGATAACGACAGAATTTTTTTGGTGTAAGTATGTCCTATCCAATACAGGAGACATGTTTATTGTCATGGACAGCGTTGTATCCCCTCAAAATTCATATGTTGAAGTGCTAATGCCCACTGTGACGGTATTTGGAGACGGGGCCTCTGGGAGGTGATTAAGGTTAAGTGGGGTCATGAGAGTGGGACTCTCCTGATGGAATTCACACCTTTGTAAGAAGAGGAAAAGAAAGAGAATACCGAGGAAAGTCCATGTGAGGACCGAGAGAGAAGACAGCCAATGGCAAGCCAGGGAGAGGTGTCTCCCTGGGAACCTCGCCTTGATCTTGGACTCCCAACCTCCACAATTGGGAGAAATAAATTTCTGTCATTTGAGGCACTTGGTCTATGGTATTTTGTTAGAGCAGACTGAGCAGACTAATGCACTTGAATTAAAAAAAAAATTCATTGTTTATCTGAAGTTAAAATTTAACTGAAGCCTCTATTGTTATTTAGTAAATTTTCCATCATTTCTACTGCCCTCAGCTCTAGTAGGAATCAAAATTAGATGCGCTTTCAGTATTGTTTTGTGTTTTCCAAAATCATGAAAAGTTTTAAAAGTATTTGCAGGAGTCCCACTTTTACTAGAAAGATGTTGATTGTCAGGATAAACACAAAATTGCTTTCCAGCCCTTTTCAGACAGACTCTTAGTGATGATTCCTTTCCTTCCCCCACCTAGAACCCATGTGGGAACTCAGTGAAGAGCGAGCCTTATGCAGAGGGCTGAGGGCAGGTACACAGAGAAGAAACAAATGACTGGTGAGTGTTTTTGCTCAAAGCCAAGGTCACCTCCTTAACTGTATTCCAGAAGCAATTTTCAGATTATTATTTTGCATTTCCTTGCACTTTTTCACCTTCATTTTCAGCACGGATGATTGAAAGCTGAACACAACTTCAATGGAGCGGTGCATTTTTTCCAGTGCTTAAATTCCAGAAGCTAATTTACTAAAGGAAGAGAGACAACCTTCAAGGATAGAAGTTCTACTCATTGCTTTCAAAAAAAGAGCATGCTCTAGTCAGCACACTGGATTTTATTGTGATGCTACAGCTAGTGTTCAGGGTAGCAGATCCCAAACTTTACCATCGTAAAATTCACAGACACACATCTCCCACACAGGATGTTCTCCTGGATACAGGCCTTACGTGTCTGTCTTCATAATCTGCTCCCTGGATGATTCTGATATAGCTCTCCTACAGATCACACTTCAGAAACACTGCCCTAGGTGATGCCCTGGAACCAACACCAAATTATGAGGTCTTTTGGGTGTGTAATGCAACTGGTCTAAATAAGTTTTGGTGTATATAACTGGCATAATGAATGTTAAAATAAATACCAGATTTAGTGTGTACAGCATGTCAAAGTGTCTGCTTTACTATTTTCATGCAAGGAAGGAAAAGCTGAGAGCATTTTGCAGCATTTGCTTAAAAATAATATGTCAATATTATCTTTAAATGTTATGAAGTGCATAACTGCCTTATGACTTTGCAGGACAGACGTGGCAATTGCAGACAATGAGACAAGGGAAGTAGAGGAGGTCATCGAGCATCTTGTCTGGGGATCAGGAATCGAGCGCAGACTCCTGTCCTCAGCCTCTAAACTCAGTGCTCTGTACACTACATCCCTTTCTCTCCCAGGTGGATACCATGAGGGCATCACAGCACTTTGGGAAAGAAAGAGCTTTGAAATCAGAACATTCCAGATTTAAATCAGGGTCCGCTACTTATTAGCTGGCTGGTGCTGAGCAAGGTAATGAACTTCCCTGAGCACACTTCCTCGTCAGTAAATTTGGGCTGGATTCACTCATTCAACAAACATTTCTTGGGCTTCTACAATTGACAACAAAATCAGTGAAGTCCCTTCCTTCATGGGCTATATCTTCCATCTCACAAATTTGTTTGAATATTAAAAACTAAACCCTTAAAACAGTTCACGGGGCTTGGTAAGCACATGCCTTCTGTCGCCCACACTAAGTTGTTAAGCAGGGAAAGATTGTTGGTGATCATGCATAAGTAATTTTTTTTCTAATAAGGTACTTTGGAAAAATAACTGTGCAACTTGCCCCTTTCCACATTTTAGGTAATGGAAAAATCCCCTGTGATGCTTCACATAACAGGAAGAGCAACAAAACCAAACCAAAATGAGAATCATTAAAATAATTAGCTTGTGCGAGAATAAGTCTCTTCTTAGTTGCTGCTGCTCCATGAGTTGTTTGTCTTCAGACTTTTCAGGTAACTCAGCAGGCAGAAGAGATATTTTTTGAGTCCTTCCTTTTTATGATTAAATAGGCAACAAGGCATCGTTTTTCTTTCGCCTTGTGTCAACATCATAGTTGCTGATAGTATGTATCTGTGACTGGGCAGAAGAGTGAATCTATCATGCTGCCTTCATTGTACGATTATTAAAGAGCTTAAGATCTTCAAAATGAAAAGACATTCCAGGCCTTGGCTCACATTGGGAGATATGTTCCAATATAGAAAAAAGCACTAGGGAAATCAACATTTTTCACTGCATCGGTGGCATATTTATGTTCCAGAAGATTAAAAGTCGCACCCTCCACAGCTGTCCTTTTCTACCCTCAAAGATAAAATGTAAATGTGGTTCAAAAGAAAGCGTTAAAATATACCTCACTAAACCTGCTGGCAACATGCTTGCCATGGGTATAGGATCATGGGCATCATGCACCCAGGTGCACGCATTCAGCTGGCAATGATCTTCAATGGAACAGAATCAAGAGTCCAGAAATAAGCCTCCACAGATAAGGTCAACTCATGTTGGACAAGAGAGCCAAGGACACTCAATAGAGAGGGCATAGTCTCTTCCCCCAATAGTGGTGGGAAAATTGGATAATCACATATGGAAAATGAAACTGGACCCCTATCGTACACCACTCACAAAAATTAACTCAAAATGGATTAATGACTTAAACATAAGACCAGGTATAGTAAAACTCCTAGAAGAAAATATAGGGCAAAAGCTCCTTGTCACTGGTCTTGGAAATGATTTTTTTTGGATATGATACCAAAAACACAAGCAACAAAAGCAAAAATCAACAAGTGGGATATATCAAAGCTGGTAATTAACCAGCCACCAGGCTCTGACACTTTAAAGAAAGGTATCTTGCCACAAAGGGGAAGCCATTCTGAATGTTAGGCTTCCTTGAAATGAGGAACTTATTTAGGCCAAAAATGTTTAAGATCTGACTTAGAGAAAACACAGAACTCCCTTTATTTCTATGCCATTCATTGGGGAGCTGGAACCAGCTCATACTCATATGTGAGAGCCAATTTTTTCAATTTTTAAGAATTTCATAAATCCGTTCCTAAACACAGTAATTATTAAAAATTAAGTCACATAAACTTTCACTAAATAAACTATATTAGAATCAAGGGTAATTACTGAAAATACATGACTTTTCAATTGTTTTACCACATCTCATTATTACCTATGCTTTTTAGGCTATTTGTAGATTCTTAACCTGTAGGACAGAAATTCTGTATAACACTGTACTACTGCATACTTCTTCACAAGTCCTCATTTAGCAATTTCATGATGGTAGCTTCAAATTGGCTGTGGTTAGAGTATTTACACCATGGAAATTGATGACTGATAGAAAAAAAAGCATTTTTTTTTTTCTGGAGAGTGGCTGTTAAACATTTACCAGCACAGTTCTGATGCCATCACATCAGGCAAAATACTATCACCTCCAAATTATCCACGCACTCCAGTCTACCACCACCAATTTATATGAGCTGGCACATGGGTTAAAATCTATTATCCTAAGTAAGGCAGTAGATGTTAGGATTATTTCAGGTTTGCCTTCTAAGAGAAGGATTTTAATAGGAGATGCAATCAACAGTTTCTTAAATGCTAAGTTTCTTTGGTTAGGGCAAGAGAAAAAGAAAACATTTGAGGATTCCAAGAAGAAATCTCAAAAGTAAGAAAACGCAAATCCTGCTCCGTGTTCAAGGATAAACTTACTCTGCTATTTCCAATAGGGAAGCATCTCATATTTGATTGTGAAGAGCCTGGGAGAGTAAGCTGAGGATTTGGGCCATTACCAGGTGATAAAGGAAGAATTATGTTTTATTTTAATAAAAGCATATTTTAGGAAGTTTTGACTGACAAGGCTGAACTGTAGGGGAGCAAGACAGGACTTAGAAAGACTATTCAGTAAGATCCAAATGAAAGGAACAGGTTTTAAAGCTGACTAGCATGTAACAGATAGTTGAGACCTTAACCTGGATGCTGATGGGGAAAAGATGGAAGAGAAACACGAGATAGAGGTGCTATAAAGGCAAAAGCAGTCAATGATTAGATGTGGAGGGTCACGAAGGGGTAAGAAGAAAAGATAAATGAGGTCAACTTTAACTGCTAATTATTTATACCAGGCACTCATCGTCCCCAATCCACTTCTGCCGCCAAGCCTTCTGCACGAATAGATCCCTCTGCGTGTGTCCTGTTACAAACGAGTGTTTAAGCAAAGAAGGACCTTCCAAATTAACTAGGGAACATACTTCTACAAAATTTGTGGAAATAAATGAAGACCACCCAAATGAGAACAAAAAGAGGCTATGTACTCAGAGCTTGCTACAGCCAGAAAGTCAGCCAGCATCGCTTGCATTTGGCAGAGAGTTGGCAAGCAGAGGAGAGGAAAAGCTTTATGATGAAGCATAAAGAGGCTGGAAGGCTTCAAGTGTGCTTCGACTGGAGGTTTCGGGCATGAGGAAGCTGGAGGTGGGCTACCTAGAAGTGGGGTGTCTTACATGATTGGTTCGAGGAATATATTTGACTTTCTCTAGTTGGTGCTGAGTTGGAAGCAGAGCCAAATAATAGAAAGTTGGCAGTCACTGACCGAGTCCAGACCTCCGGGCTGATGGCTGCAAAATTGTGGTTTGGCTTCCTGGAGCGTCTGCTGCAGAGGGTGTGGGTCTGAGTTCTATCTTCAGATGTAGTCTGGCCATTGTCCACATGTATATTTCTCTCTCAAGCCATACATGCAACGTTCAGGGGAAGGGCTCAAGTAACAGATAGGTGCTTTCAGGAACCGTTTTATTTAATGAACTTCCCATCAAAAATACCTACTTTTCCTTGCTTTAATTGGAATAAGAGATTACTTATTATTCAAATGCAAGTAATTGGAAATAATAAATTTGAAGAACATGATGAAACTGGTTCTTTAACTTTTATGCTTAATACTCTTAAGAAGTATATTTCCTGTAGATCTGATTAATCCACTGTTTCCTTTCTTTAAACACTCTTTCCAATTTTGTTGCTTTGTCTGCAGAAAAGGTGATACAATTGGTATGAAAATCAAACAGATATTTGGCTGAATAATAAAGGATATTTGCCTGCAAATATTTGTCTGTCATGGCCTGAGGGATGTGGATCACTGTTTCCCCCCATGACTTAATGAAAATTGAAATTATCCACCAAATCCATTAGGATTAACTTAATAACAAGAAATTAAATAATTGGCACAAATAGCCATTTAGGTAATGGGACGAGCTAACCCAATCTTGAAAATCAAGTATAATTTTTCAAAGCCATTTTGAGCATTCATAGTTTACCAGGAATTTTCCCATTCCAGATAACAGACTGTTCTGAAATTGCAGCATTTTTTAGGGGACTTTATACTAAAAGCCTGCTCATGCTTAATTATATTATTGCTCATCCAGTTCATCATAATGGTCTTGATTTGTGTGGCCTCATTTACTGAAAAATTGAAAAAGGAAAATAAATAATTAAAAATATTTTCAGTTTCTGGGGATTAATATCACAGCACAAAAAGTAACTTCATAAAATATTTGACTTTAAGAAAATCTAATCTGATACAGTTTATGTTAATATTTTATAAAATTAAAGAGTGTTTATTTTTCCAAAGCATTCCTAGAATAGTTTTGTGAAGCATGGCTATAACATTTGCTTGGCAAAATCTGGTACTACACAAAAACAAATTGTATATCTTAGATTTAAAGGCTAACATATTTTTTTAGAATTTTTTTAAATAGCATAAGACATTCTGATATTCTAACCTAAAACTAAAAGATTAAGTTTTCCATCCATTTAGAAAATCTATTACTGGAAACAAAAGTTGCATTTTAATTGCTTCTCAGATGATGTATTTAAGCATAATGGCTACACTTAAAAAGAAAAATCCTGAGTTGGAAATGTTTTCTCAGAGCTTAGCAAGATTACCCATTTGCAGAGCTACTTAAATCTTGCTTCTTAGAATTTTCAAGAAATTGGCTATTGGCTATATAAGGAAAGAGATAGTCTTAATGGGTTTTTGAAAGTGCTTATATTTCTAGTTCCCAGGACACATAGAGTATTCTTTAGGATATACTGCAAATATTGAAATAGCACTTCTTACTGTGGCACATTTGTAAAAATAGGCCTATAGCATTCCATGTTCACGTAACTCTCTCTCTAAACATCACCTATTAATACTGTCACTCATATTCACATTAGTCTAATCTTCAATTTTGTTTCACAACTAATAATGATATTTGGAAAATGTTTTTGGCCATCCTAAGAAATAAAGCTCCTGGTTTGACCAATATTGACTTATATCCTTTGTAGCTCTGTGTAGCTCTGGTGGCAAAGTGAACATTTTTTGCATAAGTGCATCTTAATGTGCATAGAAGGAGGCAGATCAACATTGTTTCTCAAATTCAAATTTCCATATTGATTTCAATGAGAAAAGTAATTAACGTGGTCATCAAAATAATCTCAGCACTTATTTTACCATTCCTACTTAGTGTACTGCCATTAATTTTTGTCCTGAAATATGAATCTCACCAAACATTTTGGAACAAACGCATTTATGGGCATCATGATAGAGATCTCCTATAAAGAGAACCAGCAGAGATCGCAGCCTAGGGTTTTTCAAATCATTTTTACTAGAATTTTTCATTTAACCCAAATGCAACATTAATGACTTTTACCATCAATTTGCTTGCTTTTTATTACTGGATTTAGAGGAAAGGAAAATAAGAGAATTCTCTAAAGGAATAAAGAAAACAGATACACGAATGCCTGAAGCAAGCAGACTTTTACCTAAGAGTCATTTGTTACAAGGGTCCAGTGTTTCTCAAGGAATTGTTTATTTTGTAAACTTTATAATGAGGAGATCTGGAAAGACTTTTACTCAGGATAAATAAATGATTCTATTCATCACCATTTTTTTTAACATTCAACAATCATAAATTGATAACTCAATGACTCTTAGCTCTAGCCAATGACACAGATTGTTCTCAATTCTTTAATGAAATAGGACGTAATTCTTAAAATTTATGTGCATTTCAATTAGCAAAAAAGTCTATGGTACAGACTTCTGTAGTATATGCCTATGGTACAGAATTACTACAAAGAAAGGGGAAACCAGGAGGATTTTGTACATGTAAACAACTAACACTTCTTTTTAAAAAGAAACAATTTTCTTATACCATGCGAATCAAAAAAGAGTGTTATCACCAGGAGTATATATATCGTTTATTGTCAGAATGACTTCTGATGTGTGCAAGGCCCCCTGACTATCTCCAGGGCAGGGATGGCATCTCTTTGTCCTTTGCAAGGTGCTGTGGTTCTTCAGAGACTGTGGGCTTTGGATCCAGAAAGTTACAAATTTTAATTTAATAGCTAATGTTTTTATGTTTATGGTAGCTTCTGAGCCTCAGTTTCTTTTGGGTAGAGGGAGGGTGACAGCTTCTGTCTTAGTTTCCTGGGACTTCTGTAACACAATACCACAAACTGGGCGGCTTCAACAAGAGAAAGTTCTTGTCTCATAGTTCTGGAGGACAAAGGTCTGAGACCAAGCGTCCGCAGGGCTGGTTCCTTCTGGGGGCTGTGAGGGAGAATCTGTTCCAGTCCGCTCCCCCAGCTTCTGGTGGCTGGCTGGCAATCTTTGGCGTTCCTTGGCTTATAGAAGCATCCCCCGATCTCTGCCTTCATCTCCACATGGCGTTCTCCCCATGCGTGTGTCTATGTCCAAATTTCCCCTTTTATACGGACATCAGTCATATTGGATGAGGGGCCCCCCCTTCTCCAGTATGACCTCATTGTAACTAATTATATCTGCAATGACCTTATTTCCAAATAAGGTCACTTTCTGAGCTTCTGGGGGTCAGGACTTCAACCTATGAATTTTGGAGGGACGTGATTGAACCCATAAAGCATCTGTTCTGTCGGATTACTATAACTGATCATGTATAGCAATCAGCTGAACAAATACTTGCAAAAGAGAGAGTTGGTTGGCATATTGGTAAGGAGGACCTTGGAGACACGGCGCCTGGATTACAACCTCCCGTCTGTCACTAATTAACTATGTGGCCTCACCAAGCCTTGACACTCCTTTCTGTAAAATGGAAAGATTTAATGCAATAAAATACGTAAAATGTTTACCGTGGTACCAAGCACATAGCCAGCCTCAATAAATGCTATCAAGTTTTATTAATGTATCTGCACTCATACCAATATAATAGTGTATTTTAGATTTTTTTCTCCTTTTCTAATTAAATATGCTCTTTGTTCCTCTGGTTATATTTCTAAGGTCTAGGCAGAGACTAAACACTTAAAAGTTTTGATTAGCTTATTAATTGGTTTTGTTTAGTTGATATTCTGTGAGTGTCAAATTATTTCTCTTGGAAATTTGAGTAATTTTAACTATCATAAAAGACATTCAGTCATTCTTTTTTATTAAAATTTTAAAACTTAAGTTTCCATGAGTATAGAAATGCCCAAATAAAATTAATACAAATTTTAAAGTGTGGTTTAAATTCTTTTCTAGAAAAATAATGAAAATTTTCCATAGTAATCTTTTATGAAAGTTTCTTAAGAAAGTGTTTCTAATACTTGAGAACACTATAATTGCCCAGCCAGTTTAAGTATCTATATATAACAAGATATAGTATCTTTTACAGACAATATAGGAATTTGCTTATAATGAAAAACGCTTTCCCTCTGATTGGAGAATGATGTGGATTTCCCATGGAAGTGTAACTCAAGCCCCCAGGTTCTGCAGTGTTCTGGGCTTAGCCCTCCTGCCTTCTCCAAATGCTATAGTGTGGGTCCCATTCCTGTGTGCCACCCCACTGCCCCCCTCATAACTCTGAAGACTTCTCAGTGGAGGTGGGCACAATGGGTGGCCTATGTTTGCCTGAGTCGCTTCTTCTTAGTGGCATAGCTCCAAACTACTGCAGCTTTATCTTCTCTCCACATCTTTCGAGTCTTAATTCTGCACATAAGACTAACAGAGGAGTGAGGGTACAACAAACTTTGACAATAAAGATTTTCTAAGAAGGGAAATGGATTACAGAAAAGTTCAAAGAAACTATTTTAACGTGCTTCAAGAAGGCTGATCTTGAAGTCACATTGCCTTGAAGGACCTTCATTCCTTGTATAAATGTTGAGTAGTGACTATCTTATGTTTTCACTGACTCTGCATCCACTAATAATTTTCCTATTAGAAAACCTAGATGCCTTCTCTGGAGAACCACGGGTTCCTACACACAGTCCAGGTGGTTCACTGAGGACTGACTCCATCCCTTACACTCCAGGGATTGGCGTGTATTCAGTTCTGGTAATTAACAGTCACAGAGACTTATCAAAAAATAGATAGAGGCCCAAACCATCAAATCGTGAGAAATATGCCAGAACTTTCACTGGAGCTATCAGGAAAGGGGCCTGCTCTTACTGACCATGTTGCTAGAGCACATGGAATGCAAGGCTCATTCTGCTGTTGGGCATCTTAGCACAACACTGGAGAGTTTTCTGACAAGGAAAACGTTGCCAAAGAATAGAAACCGCCTGACAATGCTCCCTCAGCAACTCATGCCGTGGTGCCCAGGGCCCAGAGCATGGTTTTCTTCTGCGGGTTTACTGACACGCCACAAAGTGTCTGTTCCCTTTTAGCACAGGGGCTAAAAGTCCAGACATTGGTGCTAAACTGCTTAGATTCAAAACTCAGACTGATCTCTTACTAGGTGTGTGGTTGTGAGCATGTCACTAACTCCCTCTGTGCCTCAGTTTCTTCACCTGTGCCCAGCTCCTAGGGTGGCTATGAAAAATAAACGGGTTAGTATATGCAAAAACTTAGAATGGGGACTGGCATATAGTATGAACTTTATAAATACAAGTTATCATTATGCTATTACTGGTAAGAATTGTTGTTTAAACCAGTTGAAACTTGGTTTCTGTGACGCATAATCAACAAGACCTTCTATACCTAACTTTTAGTGTTATTGTTGGATTAATTTAACAATCTGGAAAGCCCTGGAACGCAGAAACCATTCAAATATCATTTACTATTTTTATTATTGTTACTGTCACTATAATTACTCTCATCTTCCTTTTCTTCTTCAAAGTATCATTTTTATTAAAACAAACTATTATTCTGCAGATTTGAGGATTTCTCAGAAACCATAGTCTATACTTAAGATTGTGCTTCTGACATTTGGGGCATCCTCTTCTCTCTCCTTTGACACCAGCTCCCATCAACCAAGTATCTTTGGTTTTATTACAGAGTTCAGATCTCCACCTGGCTAAGCCACCTCTTAATATCCAAGTCATTAAGCTACCGTGCTCAGTGTGGTTTTTCCAACTCCAGACCTTCATTTGAGAAGTGCAACTTACCAGTAGATGCTTTAGAATTGCAAACGGTTCTTCAGTACATTCTGGATTTAATTCCTATGAATAACCTCATTTCCAGCCAGTGTCACAAACAGCAAGGACTGGAAGACAGACGGTTTCTTCCAGTTGCACACACCAGTAATGAGTGCTAATCAGCGGGTTTTGATACCCACTTGCCAACCTGCCCCTGAGGAATCCTGAGGGCCTATCGCTAACACAGTGGAAGATGTCCTTTCTGTGCTGGTTCAATCTGGATTTTGCTCTCAGGGTCTCCTGAGGTTCTTGTACCTCTTAGTCTGCTGTCCCCAGAAGGTCTGTGTTGTTCTTCAGAGTATATATTATTGACAAAAGGGCAATCGTTTCTTAATTTAAACCTACACTACCTTATAATGTGTAGACACGTCTTTAATGTTTACTTGCAAGCATGGTTGCTAAAGCTGCAATTTTCCGTCTCCAATCCGAGCCTGGCCTATCTGTGCCTTTGTATTTTCTCTGTGGGGTCATGGACGGCTTCATTTTCTGAATGCTGCAATGATGGGGGGGGTGGTAAAGTCACTTTAGAGGAAAGAGGTGTTCCAGCTGAGTATCTGGACTATAAAGTTGACTCCCTCCTGCCCAGCACCGTGACATCTCCTGTGTAACACCTTTAAATGCTCAAATGATAAGAGCCGGTAATATTGCAGTTTAATGACCTTATTTTCAATATCATATATATTACTTCAGGGATGTTCTCTTCACCTAGAATTCACTTTTCATTCTCCACAGCAACTTGACTCATCTCGGGCACAAACACACACGTGGTAACTTCTTCCTATTTTCCAGAATATTGCTCATTCTCAGCTCCAGTTACCTACTCCCCCTCTGGGAAACTTTCCCTAACACAACCAGACAGAGGCAGTGCCCCGCTTTGCGGGCTCCCTCCATGCCACGTGGATACCTCTTATTCGCCACAGTGATTCATTTACACGTGTTAGTATCTCTCTCCCACATATAACCGCACACAGCTCTTGAGCACAGTAATGACATCATCATGAATATTTGTTGTGCTGAATGCTCTTGATTACCTTCCTCCTGGACTCTTCTCTGGGACAATGGGCCCAGAGTACATCAGCCTTGTGGAGACAGTGCTGGTCTCCCTTGCTCCCAAGTTTGTGGGAGTGAGAGCTAAAAGACATGCATCTCAAGCAGGTTCTTGGTTGTAGACCCCATAACCAACGCAGGCTTTGCACTTAATGCTTTGAAAATAATTCAGTGGTTCAACCAGGTGCCTACTCACACATTGATTATATCGAGAGGCTCCGCGAATGACACTTAAAGACCTCAAAAGGATGCAGGAAGGTCAAGTTAATCAAGAGCATATCCAGACACTCTTACCAAATTCAGTACAAATGCAGATATACTCAAAAAACGATTATTAACTTGAGGAAGTGTCACCAAAAATGCCATCAGAGTATCCCAGCCACTGACAACAGGTCAGGATGGCTTCCCCAGGCATCTTCTCCAGAGAAGGGACTCCGTTCATTCTCCCAAAGCCACTGCCCCTCACCCCATCTTTGTTTCAGTTCTTTCTTCAGGCACTAGGAATCCAAATGGTTTTCCTTATAACACAACGACAAAAAACTGAACAACCCAATCAAAAAATGGCAGAAAATATGAATAGATGTTTTTCCAAATAAGATATACAGATGTCCAACAGGCACATGAAATGATGTTCAACATCACTAATTATTAAGGAAATGCAAATCCAAACTGCAGTGAGATATCACCTCACACCCATCAGAATGGCTATAGTTAACAAGACAAGAAATAACAAGTGCTGGAAAGGATGTGGAGAAAAGGGAACCCTCATACACTGCTGGTGGGAATGCAAACTGGTGCAGCCACTATGGAAAACAGTATGGAGATTCCTCAAAAAATTAAAAATAGATATACCATATAGATCCAGGTATTCTACTACTGGGTATTTATCCAAAGAACAGGACTCAATGATTCAAAAAGATTTATGCACCCCTGTGTTCATTGCAGTATCATTCACAATAGCCAAGATGTGGAAGCCACTCAAGTGCCCATCAACTGATGAGTGGATAATTAAGATATGGTATATATATATATATATATATACACCCACAATGAAATGCTATGTGGCTATAGAAAAGACAGAATTGTTCCATTTAGGACAACATAGATGGACCTAGAGGGTATTATGCTAAGCAAAATAAATCAGACAGAGAAAGATAAATACTGTATGATTTCACTCATATGTGGAAGGTAAACAAACAAACACATAGACGAGAGGAACAGATTGGTGGTTACCAGAGCGGAAGGGAATAGGAGGATGAAAAAAGGGGTAAGGGGGAACATACATATGGCAATAAATAAAAACTAGACTATTGACGGTGAATATGATTCAGTCTACATAGGAACTGAAACATAATAATGTATACTTGAAATTGACACAATGTTATAGCCATTATAACCTCAATAAAATAATTTTTTAAAAACCAATTTTCCTCTGAACTGACTTAATCAAGTGTCTATTTGAGCTCTGTGTAGGCAGCATTGCTGTTGGAAAGATGCAATAAAAAGGAATAGCGGGCTACAATTTCATTTGCAGTTATATATTTTTATTAAAACAAATAATGACTGAAATCCAAATTTCACACAACATACAGTCACCCTAACAGCAATTAAATTCTGCAGATTACGGTATAAAGTAAAAGTGCAAAACCAAGATATTTTAGTGGTCTGTGGATCTAAATTTGTATAATGGTTGATACAAAAAAATTAATTTCTTGATTATATAACTGGTACAGATTTAAAACTCCTCTCAGTCTCCTAGTAGCTAACATTGGTTCTAATAAGAAAGATGTAAATACCAATATAAAAATAACTCACAGAAATAACACAAGAAATAAAGAGAAAATATAGGAATGATTTTTAAAAGTAACCATACCTTTGTGGGTCGGTAGGATGACATTGTCTTGAGTTGAATTATTAACAATTGTAATTATTTGAAAAGAAAAATATCATAGACTATGACTATGGATTATATTACAGGTAAGATTCTCTTAATTCACAAGTACGTCATAAAATATATTTTTAATAAGATATGGATCACTGAATGTCAAGTGTGTTGCTAAGGACCTATCAATCATTTTTATTAAAGTAAAAGAACACACGATCATGACGAACTTTTAGGTAAACCTCATTTACGAAAAATTATCACAGGAATATGGAATGCATGGAGTACCTTTATCCCAAATCATAGCCAGACGTACAGGAGCAGGGCTATATGTTAAGTTCGGTCTAGCTGCTGAATAATTTGCAAGAAAGTCTTCAGTAACTGTGCTCATTTGAATTCAACATTTTTTCCCTTTGTGTGTGGAGAACGTGTCAAAAGGAAAATCGCACACTTTGTGAAGGTACCCATACGATTCACGAAGACAAATAAATAGAGACATATGATTTAATGAAGATAAAAGCAAAATGGAAAGGCTCATTGTAATACTGTTCAATTTTGAAACAAAATGTTTAGTGAACATCCTAGGCTGGGGCAAGGTCAGACCACCAGCAGGTTAAACATGGAGTCATCCACACTCATCATCAGACACCTTCCACCGGCCGGTCTGTGCGCCCCTGACCTGGGCATAGAAATCCAGAAAGCTTTGTTTGTCTCCAGTTCCTAAGATTGTGCTGCGCCGGTCTGCCCACCCCTTCCCCACCGGCGCCCTGAGCTCTCGGCCCTTGCCTCTACAGGCCGCAGTGACCAAACTTTCAGGAGTTTCAGACAGACGGAATGAAAGGAGTAAGACGCGCAGAGCATGGAAAGCTTGGCTTTAATATTATATGTGTTCCATACTCTATTCATCTACATATCAGGTCCTCCTGATTCCAATAGTAACTGTGTATTGCACATTATCGTAATTCAGTGGAGATGTGTTTAATCGTGACTGACTAGATGGGAGAATAAATAAATGATTTATTGAAATATTAAATAAATATCAGATTAATGCCAGATTAATCTGATCTCTAAGCACATGACCAGTCTCCACAGGCACCTTTAAAAATCCTAATATTCAGGCCTAGGTAGATGAGCACCCGGCATAAACACCAGAACCACCCCCCACCCCTGACTGAGATACACTTTAGCATAAGCAGTGGGGGAAACAGAAGAGACAATGAGCCAGCATGCTCTCCTATTGGAAATTGTAGTCACACATAATATAGAAATAATGTTATAGTTATAAATGGAAATTACCATAACACGTGCAACTATGGAAAGGAAAATGGATAATGTACAATCAGTCCCATTTTCCCTTCTGGGGATTCCTGTACCTTCGCTCGGTCACAAAACCTAGTAGAGATTACAACCTTTGGTGCACATGCTACTTGAGGAGGTTTCTAGTCATCATGCTACTGTTTCAGGAATCTATTCCTGTAGAAGAAATTACACCCAAAACGCAGTGGCTTAAACAGCAAACGTAGTTGTGTCACAGGTCCTGTAGATAAAAAATTCGAGAGGGTCTTAACTGGATGGTTGGGCATCTCACGTGAGGATGTGGCTGGGCATGACATATTTGAAGGCTCGGTTGGGGCTGGAGGTCTTTCTTCACTGGCAGCTCACTCACATGGCTGTTGGCAGGGGGCCACAATTCTTTGTCACATGGGACTCTAAAGGACAGCAGGAGTGTCCTTATGGAATAGCAGCTGGCTTCTCTCAGAGCACATAAACAGAGAGAGCTGGGAGGAAGCGAGGATGCCTTTTATGACCGAGTCTCTGGAGGCGCACACCACCACCTCTGCCACATCCATTTTGCTGTGAAAGTCCACCCCTTTCCTTTTAGGAGGGGACCACATTAGGATGTGAACACCAGGAGACAGGGATGGTCGGGGTCATGTTGGAAGCTCACTATGGTGCCTACACTTATAAAGAAAGTGTACGGCAGGTGCTATCCAAGGAGCGCTGCACAAAAGATGTAACGTTTAACATAGCCTGGAAAGAATAATAGAATTTTTACATGCAGGAAACTGGGGATGAGTAACACAGAGAAAATACATGGGAGGGTGAAGAATATAACTGAATATCAATATGAATTACAATCTTGTTCTGAACAACTGGAAATAGCACAATGTGACTGGAGTTATTGACGAAGAGAGAGGAGGAGGGAGCCAGGAGAGAACGATACAGGAAAATACAGATGCTACTCAAATTATGTCTGAAAGAGCATGAGGGAGGAAAGCTTGACATCGTAAGGAGTAGAAACTATGAAATACTTTTAAATAGGAAAATAAAATCCAAAATCCATTTTAGCAAGATTGATAGTTAATTGGAGCATGATGAACAAAGTGGATATGTACTTGCTTTCTAGAATCTGTGTCCCCCTTTCCACGGGTCCCCCTTTGTGCTTAGCGATCTCTCTGCCCTGGGAAGGCTGAGCAAGACCAGCAGGCACTAGCCGCGCTGATGTCACAGACTGGCTCAGGGATGGATGTCTCGCCTGAGCCCTCACAGCGTGAAGGCAATAGAATGTAATGGTGGGACACCCCCAAAATGAGGGGGTGGGCACAGGTCGGGTACCAACGCAGCCGGCCATGGTACTAACAGTGGGACAGGGAGCAGGCTGATGCTGACCCAGCAGGGCCAGTAGAGGCCAGAGAGTAACAGAGAACAGTCTGAGCCCTGACATCACTCTGAATTTCTGGGGGAAAAAACATTTACACCTGAAACCTGCCTTTGATCTGGCACCCCCACCACTTTGGTTTTGGTTTCAGCTAGCTGATCCAGGTTTTTCTTGCTTTTATTTGAAAACTTTCTACCTGATATAATGTCACAGTAAATATAATTTTCAAAATTCCTTATGGAAGATTCTGCCCACCAGGTCATGTGCAATGAAAAGTGTCCAGCATGTCTATGTCTTTTACATTAGATTTTGGTCTTATTTTCCCTTGTTTTACCCCTGGGAACTAGTTCAGAGCTTGGTATGTTAATATGTCCTACAAGGAGGGCTTTAGAAGCTGAGGAAGAAATAGGGAGATAGAGGGTGGGTGGGATAGAGAGCAGGACAGGACAGATGGAAGCTTCAGAATTCTGGTTGGAAGAACAGCTAGAGGATCTCAAAAATAAGCACATTTACTATATAGTTTAAATTGATTGCTACCTTGTGCTATGCAACATAAGCCATCTCTGACCTTCAGCATTATAGAAATGGGACACACACTGCCTTGTGTTAATAGGAGTGTAAACGAAGTTAAAAAAAACAAACACCCAGAGCTGCATTCCACATTTGAGTAGTTGAGGGTCAAAGAGGAGAAAAGAGTCACACCTGCCAAGACCTGGAGTGACAGAGAGAAGGACATGGCTTCAGGGAAGAGGAGAGGACCAGACAACAGCAAGTTTTCCTCAAAGGGACCCGGAGATGGTAGGAGAGAGAGCGCTCCAGCACTCACGCTACATCGGGAATGCGGGCTTGAACCAGCATCTGGGGTTTACACCTGTTAAGATGAAGATAATCCGGGGGTGGGACCAAGATGGCAGAGTGAGTGGTTTTCTTTGTCTCTCCCCCGTCGAATCCACAACTAATTGGACATTCACCGATTAACAAAGGATATCCAGATGGCATCTCAAGACGCCTAAGAGTCTCATGCTAGTACACATCGGAAGGCGGACGGACTTCCCCCCGGGAGGAGGTGGAAATAGGTGAAAACTCTCTGACCCTCGACCCCCAGACAGCCTAGTTCCTGCAGGAGGCTCTCTTCCAGCGGACTCCCCCACAGCGTTGCCACACACCAAGGGCGGGAGTGTGCACTCACCAGTGGAGCGACAGTGGAAACAGGTGACAACAGCCCTACCCAAGCCACCCGCGATTACATCTAAGCCTAGGGGGAATCCCCAGGGTCCTGCACCCACCGGCAGGGAAAGCCTTGGCTCGCCATTAGCAGGGAGGCCCCGCCCAGAATCCACAACAAAGAGAAGATCCTGGCGGGCCTGGCACGGCACCAGACCACAAGCTGCGGTTGGGCTCATGGTCTCTGGTGCACGGGTCGGTGCAGGGGTGCCTGGACTTCCTGTAGACATGCTTGAGAACACGGTTGGAACTCCAGCTCCTGGCTCTGCAGTGCGGGGGAAGGCTCCAGGGTCCCGTACCTCCCCGGCAGGGAAAGCCTCTGCTCACCATTAGCAGGGAGACCATGCCCAGAATCCAGGACACAGGGAAGCTCCCGGTGGGCAGATTCCCCAGCACGGCACCAGACTGCAAGCTGCTGCTGGGCTCATGGTCTCTGGCGCACGGGTCGGTGCAGGGGTGCCCGGACTTCCCGTGGATGTGCTTGGGGACTGGGTGGAACTCCAACACCCAGCTCTGCAGCCTGAGGGGACACTCCAGGGGCCTGCATCCCCCCCAGCAGGGAGGGCCTCTGCTCGCCATTGGCAGGGAGGCCCCGCCCAGCATTCAGAACACCAGGAAGCTCCCTAGAGCAGAATTCCCCACAAGGCAGCAGCTTACAAGCCACTGCCAGGCCCACGGACACTGGCTGTGTCCCAGATGAAGCAAGGGGCTCCCAGAGATCCCGTGAGAGTGGAGTGGGGCAGAGTGGAGCTCTGGTGAAATGGCTACATAGCCCAGGGGGGAACTCCAGGTTCCTACAGCAGCCTCAGCGAAATCCTCTGCACAGCACTAGTGGAGAGGTCCCAACTGGCAATTGCAAGGCAGGAAGGCCCTGGGGCAAAAGCAGCACAGCTAGGTGAGCTAACGACAGACTGCAGAAGATACCCATAGCTCTGCTGGGACCTATAGTGGACAAGTGTGATCTTGTGGGCTCTGTTAGGAACAAAGCATCAATTATAGGTGATCCTGCTCCTGACTGCTGGGAAAGCCAACACCACTGCAGACCACAAGGAGGGAGCGCGTCTATGTGGGCTGCAACAGTAAGCACCAGCAGTCTGAGGCTCCCTTGTGATTGCCCCCACAACTGACGAGGGATCCCACAGGACCATTGTGACACGAGGAGGGGTCCAGGTCCAGTCAGTAACAGCTGACAGGGTTCCTGGTTGGTGCAGTCTAAACAGCTGCCCCCCCCCCCAACACCAGTCGCAACAAGTGGAAGCAGCGACTAAACTCTATCTCTATGAGGAGGCACAAATCCATGCCATCAAGCACTATGAAAAAATATATTAAATCTCCAGAACAGAAGGAAAATGATAAGCACCCAGAAGACAATCCCCAAGACAATGAAATCTATAACCTAAATGACGATGATTTCAAAACTGCCATTATTAAAAAACTCAACGAGTTAAAAGAGAATTCAGATAGACAACTCAATGAGTTCAGGAGCTATGTCACAAAAGAGCTTGATACTATAAAGAAGAACCAATTAGAAATACTGGAGATGAAGAACACAATGGAGGAGATTAAGAAAAATCTGGACTCTCTGAACAGTAGAGTTGATAATATGGAGGACAGAATTAGCAATTTGGAGGATAGGAATATAGAAATGCTGCGGACAGAGGAGGAGAGAGAACTAAGACTAAAGAGAAATGAAGAAACTCTCCGAGAATTATCCGACTCAATTAGGAGATGCAACATAAGGATTATAGGTATACCAGAGGGAGAAGAGAAGGAGAAGGGAGCAGAAGGCCTGTTCAAAGAAATAAAAGCTGAGAACTTTCCAAACTTGGGAAGAGAGACGGAACTTCATGTGACAGAAGCCAGTAGATCTCCAAACTTTATTAACGCAAGAAGACCAACCCCAAGGCATATAGTAGTGAAACTAGCAAAAGTCAACGACAAAGAGAAAATACTAAGGGCAGCCAGGCAGAAGAAAATAACTTACAAAGGAAACCCCATAAGGCTATCAGCAGATTTCTCAGGAGAGACCTTACAGGCTAGAAGAGACTGGAATTAAATATTCAAAACTCTGAAGGACAAAAGCCTGCAGCCAAGAATACTCTACCCAGTGAAACTGTCCTTCAAATACGATGGAGAAATAAAAACTTTCCCAGATAAACAAAAGTTAAGGGAGTTTATCGCCACAAAACCTCCTCTTCAAGAAATGCTCAGGAAGATCCTCATTCATCAAAAATCAAAAAAAGGAAAGGGGTTACAAAATCCAGAACAAAGGAGATAAGCAGAAGGACAATAACACAAAGTAACAGCTCTCCATCAGGACAAAATGCAAAAGAACCGGAAAATAAGTGATAAAATGGCAACAGTAGGCCCCCACATTTCAATAATCACTCTAAACGTGAATGGATTGAACTCTCCAATCAAAAGGCACAGAGTGGCAGGATGGATCAAAGAACAAGATCCAACAATATGCTGCCTCCAGGAAACACACCTCAGCCCCAAAGACAAACACAGACTCAGAGTGAAGGGATGGAAGACAGTACTCCAAGCTAATAATGAACAAAAGAAAGCAGGTGTTGCCATACTTATATCAGACAAAGTAGACTTCAAAGCAAAACAGATAAAGAAAGACAAAGAGGGGCAGTATATAATGATAAAAGGGATGCTCCACCAAGATGACATAACACTTATAAATATATACGCACCTAACACAGGAGCACCAAAATTCGTAAAGAAACTATTAACAAAACTAAAAGGAGACATCAACAGCAAGACAATAATAGTAGGGGACCTCAACACCCCATTAACACCAATGGACAGATCATCCAGACAGAAAATCAACAAGGAAATTATAGAATTAAATGAAAAATTAGATCAGATGGACCTAATAGATATATAGAGGACACTTCATCCAAAAACAGCAGGTTACACATTCTTCTCAAGCGCGCATGGAACATTCTCAAGGATAGACCATATCTTGGGAAACAAAGCAAGCATCAAGAAGTTCAAGAGGGTTGAAATAATATCAAGCATCTTTTCTGATCACAATGCTATGAAACTAGAAATCAACTACAAGAATAAAGCTGGGAAAGGGCCAATGGAGACTAAACAACATGCTACTGAACAAACAATGGATTATTGAAGAAATTAAAGAAGAAATCAAATATTATCTGGAGACAAATGAAAATGAAAACACACTGTACCAAGTTATTTGGGACACAGCAAAGGCAGTCCTAAGAGGGAAATTCATTGCAATACAGGCTCACCTCAATAAGCAAGAAAAATCCTACATAAACAACCTCAAACGACACCTAACGGAATTAGAAAAAGAAGAACAAACAAAGCCCAAAGTCAGTAGAAGGAGGGAAATAATAAAAATTAGAGCAGAAATAAACGATATTGAAACCAATAAGACAGTGTAAAGGATCAATGAAACAAAGAGTTGGTTCTTTGAAAAAATTAACAAAATTGACAAACCCTTAGCCAGACCCACTAAAAAAAAAAGAGAGAAGTCTCAAATAAATAAAATTAGAAACGAGAGAGGAGAAATCTCAACAGATACCGAAGAAATAGAAAGGATCATAAGAGAATACTATGAAAAACTATATGCCAACAAACTGAACAACCTAGCAGAAATGGATAAATTCCTAGACTCATACAACCTGCCCAAACTGAATCAGGAAGAAATAGAGAATCTGAATAGACCAATCACAAGTAAAGAAATAGAAAGAGTAATCAAAAACCTCCCCAAAAATAAGAGTCCAGAACCAGAAGGCTTCTCTAGAGAATTCTACCAAACATTCAAAGAAGATTTAATACCTATCCTTCTCAAACTGTTCCAGAAAATAGAGGAAGATGGAGCACTCCATAATACATTCTATGAAGCCAACATCACCCTGATCCCCAAACCTGACAAGGACAACACAAAGAAGGAAAACTACAGGCCAACATCACTGATGAACATAGATGCAAAAATCCTCAACAAAATTTTGGCAAACCGAATACAGCAATACATCAAAAAGATTATACACCATGATCAAGTGGGATTTATGCCAGGGACACAGGGATGGTTCAACATCCGCAAGTCAATCAACGTGATTCACTACATTAACAAAACGAGAAACAAAAACCACATGATCGTCTCAATAGATGCAGAGAAAGCATTCGACAAGATCCAACATCCATTTATGATAAAAACCCTCAATAAAATAGGTATAGAAGGAAAGTACCTCAACATAATAAAGGCCATATACAACAAACCCACAGCCAACATCATACTCAACGGACAAAACCTGAAACCCATCCCTCTCAGAACAGGAACAAGACAAGGGTGCCCACTTTCACCACTTTTATTCAACATAATAGTGGAGGTTTTGGCCAGAGCTTTTCGGCAGGAAAAAGAAATAAAAGGAATCCAAATAGGCAAAGAAGAAATAAAACTCTCACTGTTTGCAGATGACATGATCTTATATATAGAAAACCCCAAAGAATCCATAGAAAAACTATTAGAAACAATCAACAACTACAGCAAAGTTGCAGGGTATAAAATCAACATACATAAATCAGTAGCATTTCTATATGCTAACAATGAACTAACAGAAAAAGATCTCAAGAACTCAATCCCATTCATGATCGCAACAAAAAGAATAAAATACCTTGGGATAAATTTAACCAAGGAAGTGAAAGATCTGTACAATGAAAACTACAAGACCTTCTAGAAAGAAATCGATGACGACATAAAGAGATGGAAAGACATTCCATGCACATGGATTGGAAGAATAAACATAGTTAAAATGCCCATACTAACTAAAGCAATCTACAGATTCAACGCTATCCCAATCAGAATTCCAATGTCATTCTTTACAGAAATTGAACAAAGAATCCTAAAATTCATATGGGGCAACAAAAGACCCCGAATTGCTAAAGCAATCCTGAGAAAGAAGAACAAAGCTGGAGGCATCACAATCCCTGACTTCAAAACATACTACAAAGCTACAGTGATCAAAACAGCATGGTACTGGTACAAAAACAGATGCACAGATCAATGGAACAGAATTGAAAGCCCAGAAATAAAACCACACATCTGTGGACAGCTAATCTTTGACAAAGGAGCTGAGGGCCTACAATGGAGGAAAGAAAGTCTCTTCAACAAATGGTGCTGGGAAAACTGGACAGCCACATGTAAAAGAATGAAAACCAACCATTCTTTTTCACCATTTACTAAAATAAACTCAAAATGGATCAAAAACCTAAAGTTTAGGCCTGAAACAATATGTCTTCTAGAAGAGAATATCGGCAGTACACTCTTTGACATCAGCTTCAAAAGAATCTTTTCGGACACCATAACCCCTCACATGAGGGAAACAATAGAAAGAATAAACAAATGGGACTTCATCAGACTAAAGAGCTTCTTCAAGGCAAATGAAAACAGGATTGAAACAAAAAAGCAGCCCACTAATTGGGAAAAAATATTCACAAGTTATTTATCCAATAAAGGGTTAATCTCCATAATATACAAAGAACTCACACAACTCAACAATAAAAAATCAAACAACCCAATTACAAAATGGGCAGGGGACATGAACAGACATTTCTCCAAAGAAGATATACGGATGGCCAATGGACACATGAAAAGATGCTCATCATCACTAATCATCAGGGAAATGCAAATCAAAACTACACTAAGATATCACCTTACACCTGTTAGAATGGCAAAAATATCCAAAACCAAGAGTGACAAATGTTGGAGAGGCTGTGGAGAAAAGGGAACCCTCATACACTGTTGGTGGGAATGCAAACTGGTGCAGCCACTATGGAAAACAGTATGGAGATTCCTTAAAAAGTTAAGAATAGAAATACCTTATGACCCAGCCATCTCACTACTGGGTATCTATCCTAAGAACCTGAAATCAGCAATTTGAAAAGTTCCACGCACCCCTATGTTCATCGCAACGTTATTCACAATAGCCAAGTCATGGAACCAAACTAAGTGCCCAGCAACTGATGATCGGATAAAGAAGATGTGGTATATATATACAATGGAATACTACTCAGCCATAAAAAAGGACAAAGTCGTCCCATTCACAACAACATGGATAGACCTTGAGGGTATTATGTTGAGTGAAATAAGCCAGAAAGAGAAAGACAAACTCTGTATGACTCCACTCATAGGTGGTAGTTAACATATGGACAAAGACAACTGATCAGTGGTTGCCAGGGGAAAGGGGGGTGGGGGGAGGGCACTAGGGGTGAAGTGGTGTACCTACAACATGACTAATAATGATGTACAACTGTAATTTCACAAGGATGTTAACTTTCAGAACCTTAATAAAAAAAAAATGAAGACAATCCGCCTCAGATAACCATGGAACCACAGAACACTCAGACAACTGACTTTCAGGTCATTTGTAAATAATATGACCTACTTTCCAGATATTTACATGCCAAGGAGTCTCTCAGTAAAAATCAGACTTCATACTTTTTCTTTTGTTTCCTGAACTTCAGTATGAAATGTTTAACCATAAGAACTCAAATCAGACACTGAAGGCAATTTCCTGAAAGAGGAAATGATTGCAGAAGGTCACAGAAGCAGGAAGTGGTCCAGTGTGATGAGAAAACTTTCTGTGGTGTGATGTATGGGAACTCTGTGTGCCTAAAGGGAAGCTTTACACTCGCACGGAGTGGGGTCTGGGGGCTGTGAGCCTGCCATGGCGGAGAAAACCCAATCTCCTCGGGAAAAAAATTTACTTGGTTCCCAGATCTAAAAGCTTCACAAGGGTTCATTCTGCCTCAGAAGCCCGGATACTAACTGTGTGAGTGGATTTTAAGGGATGGCTGCCAAGTCCCACAGCCCCCCTCCCCCGCTCACTCCAGAGTGCGGCTCCCTCTTTTTGTCCTAGGGACCCTTTAGCCTGGCAGCCCTCACCCCCCACCTGCCTTGGCAACATTTCTGAAGTTTTAAGAAGCTTCTGTCTGATAATCTCTTCTCTAGTTTCATTCGCTTCTCTCCTCTCCTTCTTTTCTATATGGAATATATCCTTGGATGGCTCTGAACTATGTCCTTTTACAATCTTTGTCAGGACACTGTCGCTGATTTGTTTTTTTCTTAATATAGAGCACTGCCCCCCTCTCTGCTTTTATAGGCTTCTTCCAGACACTTCTCCAGAGCCCTTTTTTGTACATCAAAAAGCCCTATAAGGAATTTTCCTACACAAAGAGAGCTTCTTCATTAGGGATAACGTAAGTGAAGCTTGTAAAAACCTAAGTCATATGTAACCCCATTTCATTAAGTTGCAGTGACATCTTTCCACAACGAGGACTGAGAAGCCAGTTAATGTGAGGCTTGGTGGTTTCTGCCCCCAAAGGGGGTACATTTCAGCTGACCAACCCCAGCTCCCAGCTCCAGTGGCAGGAGAGGTAGTCTTCATCAGCCTGGCACAGGCGGGAGCTTAGTGTCTTGGGAATCTCCCATCATAAACAGACGTATGAAACAACCGAATGTCACTATTAGACAGACTGTGGCCTTCAGATTAATACAAGGAAAAATAGAGTTCGCCGAATAAATTGACTTACCTGATTTAACACAACTAGGCAAACATAGGTAAGGAAGAAAATTGTGACAGGCAAAAATTAAGAAAGAAAAATGCGGTGGTATAGAGATGAAGTTTTGTACAAAATAAATGTTCTAAAATCCCGGATGCTTGTGAACGTAATTCTGAGCTTCTTGGAACATGAGACAAAAGATGGATCAATTGCTCAGGAAAAAATAACATGACTATTTCTGTCATGAAGACCTAGAATAATTCTTCTGCAGTTGCCATTGGAGAGGATCTGTCTTATGGCAATACCAGCGTCATCACCAGCATCCTTGGAGTAAATATATCAGCTTAATGAGGCTGTCTCTTTTTTTGTTGTTGCTTTTAATGTACACAGATTTCCTGTTGCTTACAGTTCAGTTAAAAAACATCTTGCGGAGGTTAGTGATCGTTTATAGAAAAAAGCTAATATGAGTGTCTCGAACATCCTGTGTTGTGTGCTGTGTCTTCTCATATTGGCATTATCAGTGTCACCGCTGTTGTGTTGACAGGTGCTCTAACAGATAGCTCATCTCACATGTGCAAGATTTTGATTGATAAGCAAATACATCTTACCATATGTGCCCTTTTTATTGAAATTGCCTGGGAATCTTTTAAAAAGTACTGATGCATGGCTCCGTCCCCAAACATGTTTTCCCTCAATTTTCCTATATTTCTCTCTACCCCTGAAACTGTTTCATAACTCTTGAAGAATTGGCCTCTTCATCACCATGTAATGTCTCTATTTTCCGTTAGTAATATTTCCTGTTCTGAAATCTACTTTGTCTAATGTGAATATATTCAATCTAAATTTTTTTTGGAATTGTGTTTTGAAGATATATCTTTTCTCCATTTACTTTTAATCTATTTGTGCCTATACATATACATACATATATATATATATATATATATATATATATATATATATATATATATAGGGTTTTTTTCTTCTTCGCCCCAAAGCCCCCCAGTACATAGCTGTATATTCTAGTTGTAGGTCCTTCTGGTTGTGCCGTGCTTATATATTTAACATGTGCTTCATGTAGACAGCATGTAGTTGCTACTTTCTGTTTCTTTTATCCAATCTGACAATCTCAGCCTTTAGTTTTATCCTTCAGGTCATTAATATTTCACATGATTACTGATATGTTTTTATTTAAATCTGACATCCAGTTTTAAATAAAACTGTCTTTTATTTTAAATCAAAACTGTCTTTTATTTTTCCCATCTGTTGTTTACTTTATTTTTCCTCTTTCCTGTTTTAGTTTGAATTAAATATATATTTATGTTCCCATTTTATTTCCACTTTTGGCTTCTTAGGGAACCTTTTAAAATACTATTAATTAATTTAATTATTTATTTCACTGGTTGCTTTGGGGTTTACTATATCTATCTTTATCCTAATGCAGTCTACCTTCAAATAATATTATACCATATCACATGTAACCTAGGATCCTTCCAACTTTTTATCCTTTTCCTCTCTCATTCATTGTGCCACTGTCACACATTTTACTTTTACATGTCATCAAGCCCAAAACCCTATTATTATTTTTATTTAAATGGCTTATTATTTTAATAAGATTAAAATGAGAAATATATCTGATTTAGATAACTTATATTTGCAAATGGTGGTTCTGCACATTCCTTTACATACATGTTCATTTCCATCTGGTATCATTTCTCTTTGCCTTGTGACCTTCCTTTATCATTTATAATGCTGATCTGCTGGTGATGAATTCTCTCTTCTTCTGTTTGTCTGGGACCGTCGTTAGTTACCTCTGTTCATGAACGATATGCATATCAGGTAGAGAAATTCATCTCTGAGGAAGCAGAATATTTCTTTCTGCCTGGAAATGGACATGTCTCTTTTTCTGCCAGGCTCTTGGTGTGGCTCGTGGAATCCATTTAGTCTGAAGCTGAGCCCCATTGGCTTTAGGTGTTTCTGGATTTATCCTGAGTGACTTGCAGGCTTCAAACCCCTTCGGTGGAGCACTGTCGCTGCCCTGGGCTTGGTGCAGGACTTGGAGTGCCAGGGGACACTTGGGTATTCTTGCTCCACTCTCAGCTTCCAGAGACTCTGAGCACATGCCCCTACTCCTCCAGGGGTCTCTCCATGCCACCCCCAGGGGTAGACCACTGCTGCTTGGTACTGGGAGAAAAAGTTGTGATGAGGTAGGGGTCCCATGATTTCCCTGCTCCAGCCTCAGACTAAGGCTTAGCACTCCAGTGTGTCTGAGCCTTAGGGATAAGACTTTCTTAGTGGGGCCAGCCCAGTGGCATAGCAGTTAAATTCGTGTGCTCCACGTTGGAGCCTGGGGATTCCGCTCAGATCCTGGGCCTGGACCTGCATACCACTCAAGACATGCTGTGGTGGCATCCCACAAAGAAAAACTAGAAGGACTTACAAGTAGGATATACAACTATGTACTGGGGCTTTGAGGAGAAAAAAAAAGAGCAAGATTGGCAACAGATCTTAGCTCAGGGCTAATCTTCCTCACCAAAAAACGGCATACCTTAAAAAAAAAAAGAAGACTTTCTTCGTATCTTTCCTTCTCCCATGCAAATGATTCTGCTTCTTTCTCTGTGAATGGTCTAGAAGGCAGGCATGTGTCTTGCACACACCTGCCCACACACAGGACAACCAAGCTCTGCTTTGTGTTGGTAAGCAGTCTTCGGCATGTGTGGGTGTCCTGCTCCCAATCCCCAGCAGACTCGTACATTTAATTCCATCAGCATGGATTCCTGGGCATGAGGGGGTATGTCTGGTGGCAGACGGCTTTTGCGAGTATGGCTAAAGGGCCATGTGGCAGTGTTTCTTACCCTTCCCTTAGTAGCAGTCAACCATTTCTTGCCCTCTGCCTCACATCACAGAGGGCGATGATACCTTCAGGCTGCATGCTGTCCCCCTAGATGTACTTGAGTTTCCTATGTACCCCTGCTTTCACCTCAAAACTAAGAAGTCCCTGCATATACATGCCACTGAACCACTGAAGTGGGGAGGGGGCCTCTGGGCCTCAGGTGTGCCATAACCTTTCCTGTGAGCACCTGGATCTGGCCCATGGAGAGAAGCCGGCTGAGGCGGATAGCGTCCTTGTGTCCTGGGCTCCGGGGAGTCTAACCTGCCACAGTGGCTGGCACTGGGCCTTAAGGAGTCCCTTAGCATGTCATTGTTTCCTCTTCCCACCTCCTCCACAGGGTGCTCCCAAAGGCAACAGTAAAACGTTATGTGCCCAACTCTCTTCAGAGGGAATTCGGGAAACTTGGTGTCCTTGCAACCTCAGCACTGAGGTCTCAAAAAATTATGTTTTTGTAGATTATTCACTTTTCCCTCATGATTAGGGTTACTACTTATTGAACAGTTGTCCTTATTTAATGGTTGTTATCCTCTAACTCAAAGTACACAGCTCATTACAGAAGCCTGCATTCAGAGAAGCTCGTTTGAGGGGTAAGCTCAGTGAGTTAGGATTAGGTGAGGAATGCACAAAAATGGACATGACAGGGAAAACCTAACCTGAGCACAGGCGTGGTCACCTGACTTTATATCTGAGCAGATGAACTTTCTTAGTCGGAGGCCTATATCTTGAGATGAGATTGGGATATCTGCAAGCGGAAAAAGGGCACAACATATTCCTTTTCAACTTATAGACTTATTTTTTAGAGCAGTTTTAGATTTAGAGAAAAATTGAACATTAAGTACAGACAGTTCTCACCCTCCCCCCCACACACACACACACAAACACAGTTTCTCCTACTATTAGCATCTTGCATCGGCATGTTGTAGTTATTAAAATTGGTGAACCAATACTGATTATTATTATTATCAACTGTCTTAGTTTGGGCTGCTATATCAAATCCCCATAGACTTTGTGGTTTATAAACAACAGAAATATATTTCTGACAGCTCTGGAGGCTGGAGGTCGAAGGTCAGGGTGCCAGCATGGTCAGATTTTGGTGAGGACCCTCTACAGTTTGCAGATGGCCAAACTTCCCACTGTATCCTCACATGGAGGAAAGAGGGTGAGAAAGCTCCCTGAGGTCCCTTTTATAAAAGCACTAAGCCCATTCACGAGGGCTCAAATCTCATGACCTAATCACCTCCCAAAGGCCCCACCTACTAACATCATCATATTCGGGGTTAGGATTTCAACATTCTGATTTATGGAGGAGCGCACAAACATTCAGTCTATTGCGTTAACTCAAGTCCATAATTTACGTGAGGGTTCACTCTTGGTCTGGTACATTCTATGGGTTTTGGCAAATGCATAATCTAATGTCTCCACAGTTATACTGTCACAAAGAATACTTCACTCTCCTAAAAATCCTCTCTGCCTCACCTATTTATCTCCCCACTGACCCCAACTCCTGATAACCACTGATCTTTCTACTGTCTCTATAGTTTTGCCTTTTCCAGAATGTCATATACTTGGGATTATACAATATGTAGCCTTTTTTGGATTGACTTCTTTCACTTAGTAATATGCATTTAAGGATTCTGTTCTTTTTATCGGTATGTTCTACAAAGCTAGGGATTCTTCTCATGGAAACAAGGTTCTTAAATCCTAAATGACATCATTCATTTTCGTCAACATCAGTTTTCTCATTCGTAAGATGGGGAGCATATTTTAATTTCTACTCCCAAGAGTTTTGTAAGTACTTAAAGGAAAAATTTACATGTAAAAATAATAAAATGTTAAACAAGCATCATTTCTCTTAAAACATCATAAGGATTGCAAGGACATGAGGAATTGGGGGAGAATTAAAGTGGTCAGGTACTTCCTGACATGGGTGTTATTGTGTTTGGTAATCATTCCTTCATATTATTCATCGTGCTGCTAGAACACTATTATGATATTGTTCAGTGAGGTCACTTTAACTCAGAAAAAATTTTAATCCTCCTTATTTCAGTGTATTTGTTTTATAATGAGCAATTGATATTTTAACTTTTGCTTTAAGCTTCTAAAACTTACATTGGGTTGCAATGATTTTAAGTAAACAATACCGTTCTTGTGCGTGAACTAGGTATTTAATTTTCACACATCACCTGACGTTTCTAAGGCAGATCCTTTTCTGTTCCCCAAGACTTTATTTTCTCCCAGTCACCTTTATTTTGAATGAAAGGTCTTTACTTTCAATACTTGCACTGTATTTCAGACTTGCCAGGGACTGATGACATTTTGTTGACTGTAATATTAGCAGTATATATAGTCTGCTCAATATCATTGGGGAAAGCTGAGTGAGTATTAAGGTGTTAGAGAAAATCTAAGATCATGTGGAAAAATATATTTGTTTCATGAAATGATTACTCTTCTTGAATCATCTTTGGGATCTCTCAAATTCTTTTTGACAAATTAAAGATTTAAAAGGCTTGTCCATGAATCATCTTTCTTAACTTTTCCTTGGTCTTTATTGTGACAAGAAATATAGTGCTTATATTGTCTTACTCATTATTGAAAAATATACACATTTGAGTTTTGTCTGAAAAGCTTCAAACAATTTTATATAAAAGTATCTATGTTCTTAGGTGTCAGAGGGCTGGAAGAAACAGAAGAACTATGTAATTTTAGTCTTAACATTTTAGTCTTAACAATGCAGGACAGGGACTCATGTGGTGATGCTTGTTTGAAAAGATTCTATGGAATGACACAAACATAAGCAATAATTAGTAATATTCTCTAGCACACTCACGTGCAAAAATGTGACATTTCTTTTCAGCTTTTTTTTAAACCCGATTAAATATGGTTCTAGGAGAATGTTCCCCAAAGTGGCAGAAGGCCCAGTATCTACCATTATTGAGGGATAATGATGTTGCTTATTTCTAAAGCCATAGCAGAGTCTTACGAGTCCAACATGGTCCAGTAAGTCTGAGGAATTCTCTCTGCTCTTTGCAATACCTTAGTCACTGTCGGGCTACTTCAACTTTGAATGTGGACAGTGTTGCTCATTATGGGAAATTCATGGTCTTCAAGAGCAAGGCACACCATTCCCAGCATCCGTAAACCAAGATGCCAAAATTCTACAATTCGCAGACCCCTTGTGCCTCGACTCTTCCCCAGATCAAGGAGATCCTGCTCACCTCACACATCAGACAAGCTCCCTCAAAGCACTCACTTTTATCTCTTGAAGGGTGCAACTTAATTTCTTTCTATGTGCCTAGATCAGGGGTTTCCACACATTGCTTTTTATTGAAATTACCTGGGAATCTTTGAAAAAAATGTACTGATGCGTGGCTGCCATCCCCAAACATGTTTTCCTTCGACTCTAACATACTTCTCTCTACCACTGCAATTGTTTCAGGGCTTGCTTCCTGTTACTATCTCCTATGCTATGTGCCATACACTGACCTAAGCCCTTTGCATGCACTGTAATATTTAAACTCACGGAATCCTCACAATATCCTTATGGGATAGACACTAGGACTCTCCCCAGTGACATCCCAGGAAACTGGGCCACAAAAGAGTGAAGAACTTGGTCGAGGTCACACAGCTAGTAGAGGGCAGAACTGAGACTTGGACCCTCAAAGACGGTACCACTACAATACACGTCTCTCACTGGTTCACAGTCCTGTCAACTGCTAAGTCACCCAAATCTAAGACTCTTCCACTTTCAAAACAACTGCTGTTCAGTGCGCATTATCTTAGCTGTACCATTATCGCTTTTCTTAAAAAAAATCCCTATATTAAGAAAATATATCCACCCACCACTTACTCTGTTCGAGCGATGGCACTCCGAAGCTATATCAAACACTACTACACATATACTACACACACGTTTTTTCTTGCTGCCTCTGCTCAAGCTTCTGCTATTTCAAAATGACAGGCTCTCTCACCCACCAGTGTGCACACTTACCTGCAATTTAATTGTTTACTTACACTGTTTATTCATTCGCTAGGCTGCAAGCTTTGGCTTTAGGCAAATCAAGTTCATTTTAAAATGGATTGCATCTATTAAGAAGAATTTCCTTAAATCTGTTAGACACAAATCGATTGAGACAGAGTCTTGAACATCATGGGCATAATTCAGATATGTGCTAAAATTACTACATGCAGAGACAAAATTAGGGAGAAACATTGAGGGGAAAAATGAGATATTCATAGCTTTTAAAACCTGCCCTCTATCATCACCACTACCACCACACAAACACAAAATAAGTTCCACTTTGAGCAAAAATGGCTTTGGTTTGGAACTGTAAGCCTCCTGTTGACCAGTGCCCAAGGCAATGCATCAAACTTCAAGATTTAACAATCTGTTCTCGTAAGTCACTCTCCAAGATCCCCATGGTTTCGAATTTCAGCATTAACAACTAGCAAGACTTGCCCAGTATTTCGTTTCGGCCTTCTAGAATGTTTTCTCTCTAACTGGGGCATAAAGTCTATGAAGTTTTATCTTAAATTGGCTCTCATGAATTTCTCACTTTAAAATTTTGCTTAAGGGACTGGCCGGCTTGCGCAGCAGTTAAGTTTGCACACTTCGCTTTGACGGCCTGAGGTTCACAGGTTCGGATCCCAGGCACAGACCAAAGCTCTGCCTGTCACGCCATGCTGTGGCAGGTGTCCCACATATAAAATAGAGGAAGATGGGCACAGATGTTAGCTCAGGGCTAATTTTCCTCAAAAAGCAATTTGATTAAAATGGCATTAAAAATATTTTATAGCTACTTACAGTCTTTTTTGTCTAAGCCATTTAATTTCATTTTCATATGCGAAAGTTACCAGGAACTTGCAACCTGCTCCTCTTCATATTGTTTGGTAGTCATGGACACTGAAATTTTGATCTCCTTTTGTGAAAAATGTCTCTTAAGGTAGACAGTCCCATTGGTGCTTTCATTAGTAAGCATTAAAGTATATCACTTTCACGCTGATAGTTGGGTATTTTTGCTGTCCTTGTTCTTATTCACTTTAGAAAAAGCACCATGTTAAATCTAAATCCTTCTTTGGTCAGAGCATACCGGTGAAGGAGGAACAGCAAGCGTTCGGATTGAGAGCACGGTCCTGGAAGGAGCTGTTCTTGTTCTGCTTTAGTTTCGACGTGAGCATGCATCTGAGCTGCTCTTGCTTCTCTGTTTGTGGTAACCATTGGATCAGAGGCTCTCGGTCATGAATGAAGTGTTATGGTTACCTTATGGGACCTTATCTACCTTCTTTTGGCTCGAATTCCAACCAGGAGACCTGAGAAGTCAACAGCATCGCACAGCTCAGATCTTTTCCTCTGGGAAGCATTTTGGTTCAAGTTGTAGAGAACTCTGTGCCAATGTTTCGATAGTACCTGCTGTGTCTTGGCCATGACAGCACCTTTGGGAAAATACTCAAGGTAAATTATACCAACCACTGATGCTCCTATCTGCCGAAACATGTGTTGTCCTGTGGGGGTCTGCAGTCTTTCCTGAGTTCTCTCCATTTATGGATCCAGGGAAGAGCCCCGGTGGAGCCATTCTTGTTATTGTGAACACATTCCTGTAGCTGGAAAAGTAATCCTGACAATTTTCTTGGCATAATATTGTATTCCAGTAGGATTTCAACTTTAATTGCCCTGAGATTATAATCTCTTGTTCTCCTTTGAGAATGAGCAGGATTAATTTCTTCCGTGAGAAAAACATCTCACTTAAATATACAACTCTTGGCAATCAATGTTTTCTACTCTGCTGAAAACTTTCTTATTTATTTCCTCAACACAGATTTTACATCCTTCTCATTGGTCTCCCCGATTTAAAAAGAAAGAGTATTACCTCTCATATTTAAGTTTAAAGTCTTCTAACATATTCCCCTAGTCTACCTAGATTCTGCTCTTCTGCCTATGTCTTCACAATTTTATTTATATTTGCATTCTAATCCTCAACTGTAAACTTTAGTTTATCCCTATATTAATCTTAAGATAGAAATACGGAATGTTTACTTGGTTTTGGACATCCTATAGACAAAAATCTTGATGACAGGGTCAAACAGAGTCAAATTAACACAAGAATTATATTTTAAGAATTTAGATTTTTATGAGAATGGCAAAAATTGGGTTGTGCAGAATGAGTGATTCAATGTCCCAGTGATCTGACCACACGTTAATTGCTTTTGATAGACATGGCCAAGGAATATTTGTCGTGTGTTTACTATGTCCTAGACATGGTTGTATGAGAAGAAGATAAATTGGTGAGCCCAACAGAAAAGTCTTTACTAACCCAAATGTTAAAAGTGAAGTATTATGAGATCTATAATTGTTTTTTTAATATTTCAGTGTATGTGAGTACGCCCTTTCACATCGGGCTAGCTTAATCTCTATTCTAGTCATGCATAACACAGTGTTGCTGGTAAGCTAGCATTTACTCTAAAATTCCAAGTTTCAGAGAAAGTTGTTATAAGTTCTTTCAACTATGTGTATCTAGTCAGTATAATAAATGTTAGATTTTTTCATCGATGAAAATAGTGGCCTGGTAATTGGAAAATTGATGTTGGAAATTAGCTATAATAGATAAAATTATTGGATTAGCTGAAATATTTTCATGGATTTTTTATAGACATTAACAAGATATAAAAGTCTAGTGAGCCCAGCGGCCTATAACTTTAGGATCCATTCCAAAGGCTCGAACTCTGAATGGTCTTGTGTCCAATCTTTCTTTCAGAAGATTCTGGCCAATATCTCTATGTATTTATTCCCTTCCCTTGTGGATATCAAAATTCTTCTCTCTAAGACTGTGAACTGCTTCAGAGCAGAGTCTGTGTCTTGTCTTCCTACTTCTTAGTCCTTTAGTTCAGTACAATGTTCCTATTATGCTAAGTCAGTGCTTATTGTATTAAACTGTAAATAAATGAATGAATCACTCTGAACATTAGTGACCATTTCCAGGTGCATAGATAATCCTAATTTAAATTATCAGGTTGAATCTGTATTAGCATCAGCATGTTCTCTGAATGTTATTTCTTTGATTGAAGAGATTTTTTTAAACATTTAAATAAGATCCTGAATATGTTTTGCATTTTTTTAAAATATAAGATATAAGAAAAAATTAAAAATTCTGGTTAATTGACAGTACTGTTAAAGTAGACTCCAGAACTTAGCAGAAAAAAAAATATTTGTCAGGACTGCTTCCTTGTGCCTTATCAGAAAAGGCATTAATAAAGCATGTTGCATAAAGCCAAAAAAAACAGATGATTTGTTATTTTCCTGTTCTGAGATTGAATTGAGACACAAAGGGCTTCATATACAATTTGAAAATACTAGTATATACATTTTCTCTCAATTTACTCAATATATCTGAATTTCAGAGAGGAAAGTGTTTATGGAGAGACCAATTACCATTTATCTTTGTACACAGCCCTTCTCATCCAGGAAACACATTTTACCCACAGCTAATGTCTACTGTGATTGATTCCTGGCAAATCTTTCAAAACGGATGACACTCCAATCTTTAGAAGAGGTTTTTTTTTTCCTTAGAATCATTTAACCTCATCAGAAGCAATAGAAGTTCTTAAAAATAACTTTTATGCCAGAAGTTGAATAACTTTGTACAGCTTGTTTTTGTTTTTACCAGAATATGTAGAGAGAACTTAATGAAGTGCCATATGTCAAGTCTGGAGTCAGATTAAAAACAAATAATTAAAATATATCCTTTCTCCATCAAAACAGATTGTGATATGTTGGTGGAAGGAAACTGAATCTGACATGTCATGTTTTGACAGTTTTTTTGTTCAAGAAAATCAGTCATATTGTTAGAAGTATTGTATTTGAAAGTTGTATTTTCTTCCTGTGGAATGCCAAGTTTTAAGTCGTAATTAATCTAACCTGTCACATCTATTAACCTGCCATAATGAAATAAGGAAGGCACATATTCGGGGACATATGGAAGCATCTGAGGAACACTCGCTCGGCACACAGACGTCAAAGAGTGAAAGAAATGTTGAAAGGTTTTATGTGTGTTGGTTGCGTATGTGTTTGGTGTGTGTGCGTATGCATGTGTTTGAACAATTTTATATTTCTCCCTAAATTCATATTGACTTTATATAATAATTTATTCCTCAATGAGGGCAGACATTTTCCAGTGTTTTAATGAGAGGTTGATAAGTTTTTGCTGAAAATTTTTAACACTAAAATATAGCACCATAGGTTAAATTGTCAATATGAAAAAGTAAGGACAGAACTTCTATAAATACTGAGATTTCTATTCTTACTTCCCAGAAAGGCATTTCAAATGACCATGCTGGTCGTCTCACCTGGAGATATTTGAGGACGTCTTCACCAGGGAGAATTTTAAACATGTGATGCCCTGAAACGAGGGCTTTGTACACACTCCGCTGGGTCCTACGGAGCAGTGGAGCGTCTCAGCAGGGGACGGCGAAACCCGGGATCTCTTGTTAAGCAGATTTCACACAGGGAGTTTAAATGAGCCTGGAAGCCCCATTAGGTCACAAATTAATAAGGACAGTCAAAAAGAACAATGTTTGCTGAGAATGAAGGTCAGGGAAGCTCAGGGCATACAGGTCAGTGTGGGTGGAATCATCAGGAGGCTGATTTCTTATCCCAAGTCCTTTAATGCCCATTCCTTTGGTAGCACACATTCTTTAGGCTGGGTGAAGTTTAGAGGGCCTCTAAGAAAGCTTTTTGAGTGACCTGTGCTAATTATACTTGTGACAACGTCACACCAGGATGGGCCTTTCCCAGATCTCTGGTCGGCAAGATTGGGTGACCCTGGGATTGGAGGTTACCTGCTTTTTAAAATAGCAGTATCATCCTGTCTTTTGTTCTTTGGGAGTAAGCATCTTGGTATTGGCCCAGATATTCCCTTGTACCTACCTTCAGAAATTATCCCCCAGCTCAAAACCTGTGATCTCTCTTGTCTTACTGATGTAATCATTGCTGTTGCCTCTAGGATTTTGTCGTTGGACTGAAGATCATAGAGACAATACACTTTTCTCTGCACAGCCAATCTCATGAGCCACATGTGGGCGGAGTATCATATAGTTTGTAAAGAATTTTGGGCTGAGGGTCAGGAAACTTGGTTTGTAATTTCAGATCTGCTGTTAACAAATATTATGACTTTTGATACCTAAATAACTTTTATCTCAATTTTTTTCTCCCTAAAATTGAAGTTCTTGTCATATTTATCTTATAGGATTATTGAAAGGGTAAACTGATGATATCATTGTTGCCCAATGTTCAGAATATGACGTCAGGTAACCTCACCAGAGTGGAGTGAATTAGAGGTGGGGACTGAAGAATTCTCCTTAGAAATAAAAAGCGTGAGCTTAGGTCAAACCACTTGTGGTCAAGCCCAGCTCCTCTGCTGACCATGTGACTTTAAACAAGTTACTTGACCTCTCTGTGCTTCAGTTTCTTCATCTGTCAAATAAGGTACCAATTCAAAATATAATTCATTTGAAGTTCTAAACCTAAGGACTTAAGCAGGTTAAGTGCTCTTACACATGTATCACTGTACACCCAAATGCCACATCATGGGGTTTCTAACTGAATGTTTTGAATCTTGCTTTTCCTTACTACCCACATGTTTCTGCCTCCTGGGACATCATCATGAGACTGATGCAATATCAAATATAGGGCTTAGGATAAGCCTCATTAAGAAAGGGAGATCTGAAGGAAGCAAGAGAACTCACGAAGCACATCATCTCACGGATGAACCTTCCAGAAAGAGAAAAAAGCCAGGGAAAAGGCCAAAAGGAGGGCAGGCCTGCTCTTCAAGGAGCTGCATTAGGGCCAGTGGAGCTGCAGTGGAATGAGGGCGGTGGGGCGTCATAGGAGAGGGGGAGGCTGGGGGCAGGGGAAGGAGAGGGAACTAACTCAGGTGGTGCCTTCTAGGCCCTGCTAATGACCTTGACCTTTTCTCAGAGTAAAACGGAACTCATTGTATAGTTTTGAGCATAGGAAAAGCACAATTCCACTTAATGTTTAAAGAGGACCGCAGTGGTGGCTGGACTCAGAATATGCTGTACTATTGCACTAGTCCAAGTAAGGGGAAATGGCAGCTTCAAGCACGGTGGTCAAATAACGAGAAATACGGGAAGTAATGAGAAATGGCCAGAGTCTTATATATTTTGATTTAGGTCCAACAGGAGCAGCTAATGGATTGGATGCATAGAGTGCAAGAAAAGAAGAGCCAAGGATGACTTTAAGATTTTGATTTTGATTTTTGATTTTGCAAATTCTCTCCTGGGAATTTTATCTATTGATTATTTCCTTCCACTAGACAGACAGTGTTCAGTCGTTTCTTCCTGTAGTCCAAGACCAGGTAAAAACTCTTCTACAGAACTGACATTTTTTACTTTTATGCAAAAACTATCTAAGATGCCTCTCTGTGTGAGTTTTCTTTCTGTGGCTACTACTGAAGTAGGATGGAAGAGTGGTTGAGTACCAACACTCTGCAGGCAGACTGCCTGGTTTCTCAGCTCCCTCCACCACTAACTAGCTACGGGACACCAGGAGTGACTTGACTTTTCTTTATCTTCGTTTTCTCGTTTGTAAAATGAGGATACTAATATTAGCTACTAGGGATGGGGAAAGGATAAAATTAAATAATTTATGCAAGACATTTAGAATAGTTCCTTAGCATGCATTAGGCCCTATGAGAATTTTAGCAATTATTAATATTAGTATTACTATTAATAGGCAATATTTATGGAAATTGTACCATGTTCCAGGCATTACTTTAAGCAGTTTATAGAGATTATCTCATTTAGCCCTCCACCTTATGAAATGCACTCCGTTATTATCTCTATTTTGTTAATGGGGTAAATGGAAAAGGGGAAATCATTCATTACTTCCCGCACCTTAGACCTTTTATTACATGTCACCTCTCCTCCTTGAACTACTTGACTTTTGTTATTTAATCTTCATCCGTTACACAGTCTTGTCAGAAAAAACTTCAACGTGTCTTCAGTGAAGATTAAGGTAAAAATACAAAAATGTTTTAAAACCTCAAAGTTTCCCAAACTATGTGAAAAAAAAAGATTCTTTACAATTGTTCCTTAGATCCTTAGACATTTTTACTACATCATTGATAGAGAATCTATTATAATGTGAGAAACAAAGAATTGAGTGCCAGGACATGCAGATTCTACTAGCAATTTTGACATCAATTCTCAGACGATCTGCACTGAGGTGTTTAAACCGTCTAGGTCGCGACTACAAAATGCCAGTCTGTGCAATGCGCACAAGTAAGTCAACACAGTGCTTCCGTCACCAAAATATTGCTTGCTGCAGAAAGTGTCATCTGAAACAAATGTGTGCTTGGTGATATGGTAGCCTTCACTGCGGCTAGCTCCTAATCTATCAGAGCGATAACAAGCGGTTGAGAGCTGCCGGACCAGCAGTCCATCTGGGGCCCGTTGCTCTAAACCTTCGCATGATCACATGTAAGAGGGAAGAGAGCGCTCGTTTGCTGAGAGGCTAATGATTTACATTTGTAATAATCTGTATGTAAAACCATAATTGCTGTTGTGTTGGTGAGAAAAAAGACAATTCAAGTGGAAGTTATGACCTTACATTGACTACTTCAAAATGAGAAAAATAACATATCTATCCATTATCCTTCAGCAGCAAACCCACGGTTTGCACCCACTGTTCAGTTTTTACCCTGAGAGAATCACCATCTGGGGGAGGAAGATGCAGCTATTCAAACTTCACGGCCTCTGGCTGAGTACGGCTGAAGGAAGCTCTCTCTTACCCTGCCTGGTCCTGTATGTCTCATTGGTACTTGGCGCTTATTTATCAGACATTTGTTCTATTTTCCTCCCCCTTTTGAAGGGAAGCCCATTCCAGTAGTCACTTACACACAGTAGCTGCAAGTCTTTGGGAAGGAGCACTGAGGATCACAATCAGGAAGGATGCTGTCCTTTTCCTCTTGAAGCTGGATTGACGAATTCACACAGGACCAGCAGCAGAGGTTGGCAGGTCCCACACAAGACTGTCCTACATCCAGGCAGAGCCAAGGCTTTTCACTCAGAAAGACCCATTGTATAGTGAACGTCAATCAACCACTAAATAACAGACGGCCAGGCAACTCTGTTCCCCCACTTAGCATCTTAAAGAGACAGAGCTCAGCGTGGAAGCAAAAAGGAGCTCAAGGCTCCTGTGCTCTCCACCCTCCCATGGGTCAGATTCTGTTGTACAGTCTAAGGCGAATGCAAGGAGATGAAAAGGAAGAGTCTATATACAGCATAATGACGTGGTAGACTCATTTGACATACTTATCCCAACCAAAGGCACAGCTCATCTATATAGTCCAAGCATGATTTTGGATGTCCATCACACAAGTGGGCATCTAAATCCCATGCGCCCAGTAAAGAAGGGAGGATCCTTATTGTTAGCATCTTTATTGTCACCGTGGACTTTTCTCAGAGCAATTGGTCTTTCCTTGCCCCTCTCCTGTATCTGACAATCTCTCCAGCTCTGCCATCACAGAGTACGCGCTGTCCCACCACAGTCTCTATGAAATGAACCCTCACTGAGGTGCTGTCTCTGTAACTTAGGGGAGAGGAGTGGACACTTACTGAGCACTTTCTTCCTGCCAGGTTCTGAACTGGGTACTTTTCACACACTAATTCCATTAAATCTTACAACAACCCTCTTGATTTTCTCTGCCAAATGTTGGCCACCGCATCAATGGATTTCAGTCTACTTCAGGAATCCATATTCATCCATATAGAGGCCTTTATCCCCACAGTGATTCTAATCAGTGCATCCCATCCCAATTCTTTTTTTTTTTTGAGCAAGATTAGCCCTGAGCTAACATCAGCCGCCAATCCTCCTCTTTTTGCTGAGGAAGATTGGCCCTGAGCTAACATCCATGACCATCTTCCTCTATTTTATATGTGGGAGGCCTGCCACAGCATGGCTTGACAAGTGGTGCATAGGTCCTCACCCGGGATCCAAACTGGCAAACCCTGGACTGCCAAAGCGGAACGTGAAAACTTAACCAATGTGCCACAGGGCCAGCTGCCCCATCCCAATTCTTATTGTTGCCTAAACTACAATCAATACCTGTGATTTACACAATCTAGATTTCCTTGCATATTAACTTCCCCTGAACAATATTTTTTCTTAATGGTCATCATAAGCAGCAGCTGTGAATCGTAATACCTGCCAATGTCTACTTAGGACTGACACCAGAATGTTAATTTTATACTGCAATTTGTATCCTAAGTTAGCTGACATACCAGGGATGGCCGTATTGTAGAATGATAGACATCCTGGCTGAGGGTCTGAGGAGGCTGATGTTTATAGCTAAGCCTGTGTCCTAGGGAGCCCTGCGTAATTGGTTTCTAAAACATCTACACTGCAGGACGAGAGTTACCAGGGAAATCTAATCCCCTTTCACCTCCACAGCAACCTGGGAATGTTAACAAGGAAGTAGTTGCTTAGAGGAATCCTGGGACACCTGTTGCCTGTGAGTGGCACAGGAAGGGGGAGGCTAATTGGGTTTGAGGTCTAATTGCACTTAGGCTTTAGGGCTTTCAGCTGGTGTTAGTTTGGATGCCAATTAAGTTCTTATTTCCTTTTTCATAAGAGAAGTCTTCGGAGGAAATGATGGTTTGATTTCTTTTCAAGTTTGCACGTCTCCCTTATTGACCCTCTGTTTTATTGTGAGCCACTTAATACTTTGTTGGCTGACGGAGAATTAGGCTCAATTCGTAAACTCGACCGAACTGAAATGATGCCCCTGGCGAGATGCAGTGAGTCTACCTGTTAGACTTGAAGCAAAAATGTGAAGTGAAATAAGAAAAAGAACTAGCTTGCAGTTGCATGATGCTTTATTGTTTCCAAAGAACACAGAGAATGAGTACCAACCCACCAACCTAGACAAGGCAAAATAGGACAATATTCCATGGAGATTTGGGGGATTTCTTTGTTTTGCTTTATTGAAAGTTTGTCCAACGAGATGGAGGGTGGGTATTGGCTGCCATGGTTGATGGTCCACCCAATCTGAACTTCTACTTTGACAGTGTGGGAGAAATAAAAATTTACTTGAAAAGGCACATGCCATTGCCTCTAATGGGAACAATATATTTCAATGTCACTAATTCTTTGTTATGAAGGTATGATGCTAACTTTTAATTCTCTTATATTAAAAATATTTCAATGCTGTTAGCTTTTTAAATGAACTTGGTTAGGAAAGTATCTTTTCTGCTCCAATCTGAATGCCTCCTATTTCATTCATTAGAAGAGAAGTTCAGATACTCTCATTGTGTACACGTACCTAGATCCTGGGTAGCCCTCTCAGCTGAAAACTTGTGTCAGCTCACATTCCTGCCGTAGTCCATAAAACAGAAACTCTGGTTCCCTCTGGTTCTCTCTTCAAGGAGAAAAAATGTGACCTCCTCAACACTCTGACTCCTATTCTTAGAAAAGGATGCCACTGACCTTATGGTGAGGCTGGAGAAAGGTGACTGAGCTGAACATCGGAGACAATTTTGAACTCCCCAGGGGATCCATTCACCCGCAAAACTACCCTCTCATGCCTGTGTCCACTTTCCTCTATTCTTCCACCAACGGGAGAGGCCCGACGCCCTTGTGGAGCCACCTTGCCTAGGATTAGGATGTCTGTAACTCTTCGTGTTATTTCTCCTCACCCTTACTTGGTTGGCACTTGGTTGCACGTGCCCAGAGCACAACAGACTACAGTTTCCCAAAGTTTCTAGGTTGCAATAGTTGCGTCCCCCAGTCCCACACCAGTGTCCTCCCCTCTGCCAATTCCAAAATTTAGGTTTATTCTAAGGACCACAAGCTGAGTGGCTTAAACCACAGAAACACATTGCCTCACAGCTCTGGAGGCCCAAGTCTGAGATCAAGGTATGAGGAGGGCCATGCTCCCTCTGAAGCTCTCCTAAATTCTGGTGATTTGCTGACAATCTTTGGTGTTTCTTGGCTTATGGACTCCCCGAGTCTCTGCCTTCATGTGCACATGGCATTCTCCTTGTATGCATGTGTGTCTGTGTCCAATTTCCCTTTTACATAAAGTGACCAGTCACTTTAGATTAGGACTCACCCTAATGACCTCATCTTAACTAATTGCATCTGTAAAGAAGCTATGTCCAAATAATGTCACATGAACACCTACTGTGCTTTTTATTCAACAAAACAAGAGCAAATAACATTTGCTGCTCATAGCAGAACACTGGCATTAAATAATGAGTGTCTTCATGGGGGTAGGCATAATGGGAGGAAGAATTGCCATGCACTGTTGCTGAACAAGGTCAGGGAGCAAGCATCAACAGTCCATGGTCTAATTCACATTAGAGTGAAGTAGTAAAAAGGAAGAAAAAGAAATGTGGAGGTGGACGGGGGAGAGAATAGAGCAGGAAAGATAAAGAAAGAAGGGTATTTTTGGAGGACAGTTATCCTAATGATGCAAAGTTTGCTAAAAGCCTCTATATCTCATGATTCCATCCTCAATCCAGTGAGTGGACAATGCAATTTTTACGACATAATCAAGTCTCTATATTAAGATACCTCTTTATCCACAAGGTTCCCCCAGGTCGACCAGCTGTCAGGGAGGGCAGCATTCCCACCGGACTATTAGTGACTCCTTTTGACAAAAAACTAGAGCCTTCTTCCTGATGGAAGATACATATTTAAAACAGGGTTCCTTTGAACTTAAGCATATTAGACTTTGATTTTTATGACACAGTCAAAAAAGAACAAAGAAATAATAGTGAAATAATAATTATAATAAGAATGAAAAATAAAAGGCAAACATGATTATCCTTTAAAATATTTTAGCCTACAATTAATTTTTTGAAATACAATTTCAAAAGCAATCACCACAAATCTGAACATTTGCTCGATCGTCTGGTTGGCAAATGCTGTTGTATGAACAACGGAAGGGGGGAAGAGGCCGTTCCCAGCAGAGCTCGTCTGGATTCACAGGGATTTGGGGCACCTCCTGTTGCTCTCCAGAGAATATGTCTTGTAAATATATGGGGGAAATGTCAAGGAGATGGTACAGCTACAAATAGAAGATTGAGATCCTGATGCGGTGAGCACAGAGTTAATGACTCCTGGCAGTGTCTTTTCAGATGCACCAGAAGTCCATGTGACTTCCCCCTTGGAGTGATCAGCCCACGGATGGTGTTCCTTCTGTGAAGCAGGGCGACTCTCCACCGCACGGGGTGAGTTCAGCTGCAGTGGTGCGTTGATGACTCACCCTCTCTCCTGCCTCCTCCACTTCTCCAGCTCAGGAGGAAAGAGCACATGCAGCCTGCACAAAGTGTTGCCTGTAAAAAAAGCATTTTATTTCTGTCTCTCTTTCTCTTTCTCTCCCAACCCTCTCTGAGACTAAGAGATTAAGGCACATAAGAATGCAATCTATAGGGGATGTTTTTTATACCAGAATGAGATCCCCTGCTAGAGAACAAAGCTTTTTGTGTAAAATACAGAGATATTTTCAGGTTGAAGAAGCAGATGGAAATACAAAAGATAGTCTCCTCAGTGGAGACAACATCACTAACCATCCACTTGTCCCAAATAGCTCCTAAATTACTCACTGGGAATTTTTAAGGTCACAGAATGCATCTTGGTGGTGTTTGAAAATTAAAGAACAATCAGATCAGCATTTTAAAATGAGTATTCAACTCGATCTTTATATCGGATCACTTAGGACACTGTTTTAAAATATTTTAATTTCCAGTATCCACCCCAGAAATTTGGATTTGTCTGTCTGGGGTTTGGCCTCTGCATCAGTGCGTTTTTAAAAGATCCCCAAGTAATTCACTGTGGAGATAGGTAGGGTTGAGAACCAATGGTCTATCATATCCAAATTCTAATTTTTTAAATTATGAAACAAATTTCTCTTTAATCCTTAACCAATTCTCTACGATCTCTTCCAGAAAATAGAAGCAAAGGAAACAGTCCCCTACTCATTCGATGAGGTCACCTTTATGCTAATACCAAAACCAGATTAAAACATTACAAGAAAACTACAGACCAGTAACTTTTATGAATATTCATGCAAAACTCCGCAAAAATTATTAAACTAAATGCAACAATATATACAAATAATTATACACCACTAGAAAGTGAGATTTATTCCAGATATGCAAGCCTGACTCAACACTAAAAACGTCAATTGATGTAACCACCGTATCAACAGGCTAAAGAAGAAAAACCGTAAGATCATTTCAACTGATGGAAAAAAGCATTTGAGAAAATCCTACACCAATTTATTGTAAAAACTCTCAACAAGTTAAGAATAGAAGAGAATGTCCTCGACTTGATGCAGAACACCCACAAAAACTTATAGTTTACATATTTACTGGTGAAGGACTGGACACTTTTTCCCTCAGATCAGGAATAAGGAAAGGACGTCCTGTCTCATCACCAGTGCTTGTCAATATACAAATGTGACTTGTTTTCCTGTATCTCAGAAATGAACAATTGAATTTTTATTTATTTTTTTTATTTTTTATTATTTTTTTAATTGCAGTAACATTGGATTATAACAATATATAGCTTTCAGATGTACATCACAATATATTTCAAATTCTGTGTAGATTACATCATGTGCACCACCCAAAACCTAATTATAGCCCATCCCCTCACATGTGAGCCTAATCACCCCTTTTCCCTCCCACCCCTTTCCCCTATAGTAACCACCAATCCAATCTCCATTGCTCTGTGTTTGTTTGTTGTTGTTTTTAGCTTCTACTTACGAGTGAGATCATACGGTATTTGACTTTCTCCCTCTGACTTATTTTGCTTCGCATAATACCCCCAAGGACCATCTGTGTTGTCACAAACAATTGAATTTGAAATCTAAAACTCAATACCATTTATAATAGTACCAAAAAGTGAAATACTCAGGTAAAAGTCTTACAATATGTACAGGATCACTATGCATAAAACTAAAAATCACTAATAAAAGAAACAAGATCTAAATAAACAGATATTCTGTGTTCATGGGTTGTAAGAGTCAATACTGTTAAGACATCAATTTCTCCCAAGTTGATAACAGATTCTATGAATTGTCAATCAAAATCTCAGCAAGCTATTTTTATAGACATTGACAAACTGACTCTAAAGTTTATATGGAAAAGTAAAGACCTGGAATAGCCACCACAATTCTAAGTAGGATGAACACTCTTGGAAGACACTCACTACCAAATTTCAAGACTTATTTAATACTGCAGCAACCAAAATCCTGTGAGGAAATAGATAGATATGTTAAATAGAGAGGGAGCCCAGAAACAGGCCTACAAAAATATAGTAAAATGATTTTTGACAGAAGTACAAAGGCATTTTAAATGAGAAATAACGATCTTTTCAACTAATGGTGTTGGAAATTTGGATGCCCATATGATTAAAAAGGTGAACTTACACACCAACTTCACACCTTAAAAAAAGTTGATTCAAAATGGATCGCACGACTAATGTAAAACATAAATCTATGAAACTTCTAGAAGGAAACATAGGAGAAAATATATGTGAATTTGATTTTGGCGATGAGTTTTTATATACAACACCAAAATCAAGATCTAATAAAGATAAAATTGATAAGCTGGCTTAAAATCTTCTACTCAGGAAACGATATCATTTAGAGAATGAAAAGACAACCTACAGACTGGAAGAAAATGTTTGCAAAACACATATTTGCTGAAGATCTTGTTTTCAAAACATAAAAAGAATCCTCAAAACTTAATAATAACAATAAAAACTCAAAACAAAACCCAATTAAAAATGGTCAAAGATCTGGACACTTCACAAAGAAGATGCACAGATGGCAAATAAGCATAGGAAACTATTTTTAAATCATTTCTTATTAGAAATTAAAGCAATAATAAGAGACTACTATACATCAATCAGCATGCTAAAATCCAAAAAATCTGACGATACCAATTGATGATAAGGATACAGAGCAACAGGCATTCTAATTCACTCTTGGTGGAAATGCAAAAAGGTACAACCATTTGGCAGCTTTTTACAAGGCTAAACACAGTCTTACCATATGATCCAACAATCAACCACACTCCGAGGTATTTACCAAGTGAGTTGAAAATGTGTATCCACACAACACCATGCACGTGAATGTTTCTAGCAACTTTGTCATTACTCAAAACCGGAAGCAACCAAGGTATCCTTAAATAGGTGAATTAATAAACAAACTCAGCCACACTCTTACGATAAAGAAATATTTAGCAACAAAAAGGAATGAATCTTCAAGGCATACATAAATATGGATAAATCCTATATACATATTGCTAATAGAAAGCAGCTAGTCTATGATTGCATATGTATTATACCATTTATATGACCTTCTGAAAAAGGCAAATTCTAGAGGTGATGAAAGACTAGTGGTTGCCAAAGTCTCATGGGTAAGGAGTTGAAAGGACGAAGCTCAGGGAGTATTTTAGGGCAGTGAAAATATCCTGTATGATACTGTAATGGTGGATACATGGCCCTATGCATTTGTCAAAAGTCATAGAACTTTATAGTACAAAGATTGAATCCTAATGGATGCAAATTTTAAATTATATATATTTAGCATGTCGGGGAATCCAAGGATGGAATGCAGAAAGTGAGGAAACAATCCAACTGTATTACAAATGGATAAAAGAAACTGTGCCGAAGTAGTTAGGGAAAAGACCTAAGTCACTTTGGAAGTGAATGGAATCTGTACAACTAAAATCAAAAGAAATTGTACGGAAATGCCATACTATAACTGATAAAGATGTTTCCCCCTGGAGTATAAGTTAACAATTCTGTAACCACTCTGCATCTCTACTCAAACTGAAAATTCAAATAAAATGATGGCAAGTGGTGGAGGAAGATCTAATCCTTCCAGTTAACAACATCAATGGTCAGAATCTATTTAAAATTTTATGCTACCAACAAGAGGTATACTTTTAAGCATAAAAACGCAAAACAATTAAAAGTGGAAAGATAAAAACAATGTATAGACATCAATGAAACTAAAATAAAAACAGATTTTTTAAAAAAGATTTTATTTTTTTCCTTTTTCTCCCCAAAGCCCCCTGGTACATAGTTGTATATTCTTAATTGTGGGTCCTTCTAGTTGTGGCATGTGGGATGCCGCCTCAACATGGCTGGATGAGTGCTGCCATGTCCACTCCCAGGATTCAAACCAATGAAACACTGGGCTGCCTGCAGCATAGCTCACAAACTTAACCACTCGGCCATGGGGCCAGCCCCCTAAAAACAGATTTTAATAATATAAAAAAATTAATGAAAGAAACATTACAGAAATAAAAAAAGGCCCTTAATAGTGATAAAGAGGTCAATCCAATAAGAAGTTATCACAATCCTCAATTGATAGGAATCCATACATAATTTCAACATGCATAGTGGATAGAACAAGCAAACAAGGAAATTAGTAAGGACAGACAAAATATTAACACCATCATTTACAAAACTTCACTTAATCACCTCAAAAAAAAGGTACCCAATATCAACAAAATTTACATTCCTTTTAAGAGCTAATGCAACTTTTATAAAAGTGTCCTATGCTGGCCCATAAAGAAATCCTCAAGAAATGAAAGATCAAAATTATTCAGTTTGTCCTCTAAAGATAAAGATAGAAATCAATAATAAAACAAAATAACTAGAGAGTTCTTAGTCATATGAAAAATGAACAGTACGACTCTAAATATCCCCAAACTGAATCACAATGAATATTAACAAAATGTTTTGATCTGAATGCTAAGGATGATGTTGCATATCAAAAACTTTGCAGTGTGCTGATAAAGCAGTACTTAGAGGAAAATTTATAGCCCAAAATGCACATAATAGAAAAGAATAAAGATGGAAAGTCAATCTAATTTTCCACCTTAAAACTCTAGAAAAAATAACTAAATCAAAATAAAATAAAAAATAAAATGATAATAAAAACAATAAATCAATGAGATTGAAAGTAAACATAAAATAGAGTAAATCAACAAGCCAAAATTGGCTCTTTGAAAAGATTAATTGCGTTCATAAGCCATTGGCAATATAAATCAAGGAAAAAGAGATAAAAGAGAAATTATCAATATTAGGAACGAATGAGGGTACATCATTGGAGATCTCACATGTATAGGATTTGATCTTTCCTACATATTAAGAATGCTCGAGACTGGCTGTTGTAGGTTTAATTCAATAGTTCCATGATTTCAGGGCCTCTAATCCTCCCCTCTGGGCTGCTAAATGGCTGCCACAGCTCCAGGCATTATATCCTCAAAGAACTGTGATCACAGGCATTAAACAGGACTTAGACTTTCTCCTCACCAACCTTATGTTATCAAAAAGAAATTCTTTCCCAGAATTAAGCCAATAGACTTCATTTTATAGGTCACTGGTCAGAGTTGAGGTTACATGCCCTTCGAACAGGGACTGTGAACATGTACCATGACATCAAAGTTTCCTCAATTATACTTTAAAATTTTTCAATCATCAAGAAAGGAGAACAACAACTTTTGGGTAAGCAATGATATTCTCTGTCACATTTAGCATTCTTCCCAGCCACATAAGTAAATATATTCTCTCTTTTGCAAAAGCTAGAGTTGTTTGCCTGTCATTTACAAATGAAATTGTGCTGGCTAATACAAACTGGATCCTATTTATTCATTAGTATCTGTCCTTGGAAATCAAAATAATGACCATACTAGCCACAAACTGTTCACAGTTGTTAAGGAAAAACATTCATCTTTCATTGCCAATCATTCCTATGTCTGTGTTACTAAACATTTTTATAGATAATCAAATGACACTTACTTTACAATATTTTATAATGTGAATGTTATTTTTTTACCCTGATATACGCATATAACAAGTACACAGGTAAATAGAACGCAGTTCCATTCAAGAAATAGTTCCAGTTGCCTGCCATGGACCAGATACTCTGCTATGTAATGGTTACATTGGCCTCCAGGAACTCTCAGTCCGTAACATGCACAAAATCATTCCAATTTAATGAGGAAGGTGCTATGTTGGAAGTAGATGGAAACAAGAGAGAACAGACAGGGATCCAAGAAAAATCAGAAAAATGTTCCTGGAAGAAATGCTTTAGGAAAAATATACATCCTGATGACTGATCATGTGCTTTTTCTTGCTATAACTTTATCCAAATAGAAATAGACATTGGCTGATGTTGTGTAGCTCATTCTTGAATTGCACTGTCTGTTTATGATGGAAGTCTAGTGTGAAATGTTTACCCTGAGCTGGGAGGTGCACAAAATATTGATGCTATGATTGAATAAGAAATGTATTTGGATCCCCCGTATATCGTATAGTTTGTTTCCTAAACAAATCTGGTTAAAGAAAACATCAAAGATATTTTGGAGAAAAAAGAACTTGGGAAAATAAATTCAGTCCAGCTGACATTAAACTCTGCTCTTGTCAAACCAAACAGGATTTTAATGTTTCTTGCCTGGTAAGTATTAGTGAGGAATCTGTCCAAACAGTAAAAAATAAAATCCCACAGTCATTAAATCAAAGTAATTAGAACTCCAGTGATGGGTGAAAGTGGAATCAGATGTTCATCCTCACTGGGAGCTATCAATTGGCTGGGATATTTGAAATCCATGACTTCAGATGGAGAGCTACAGCTAGATATTATGACAGAAGATTTTTTGTGTTCTGCTGTTTACATTGAGCTATATTTTTGTCTATTTCATGTAGGACATGAATTATATAGAGAAATTAGATTTTTAGAAGCCATGTGCTGATCTTTCAATTGCAACCTTTAGAAGCTAGCTGCATCTCCATCAGTAGTCCCCAGATGTTTTAGTGTTTTCCTTGTAAATTGCTAGTGTGGTATTCTTCTTTAGTTTAGGACTCTAGTACATTTTATTCCCTAACTCCCACAACAGGGTGGAAATTCTATTAACTATGCTGTGCATTGTAAATCACCTCCACCAACGAGGAGTAGAGGAAGATGCCAGCAAAAACAGCAGCCATCAATGCCTCATGAATCAAAGCAGCACTAAATCCTGAGTTAATCGGTTGGATGGCGAGTGGCTTTCTCTGTTAAGCAGATTTTAAAATTTCAAAATGTTTTCACACATCTATTTTAATCCTGAATCACAATGTATATTGAGGAATTTACAGTATAAATAAACTAATAAAATAGGAAAAAAAAACCCAAAAAATCAACAAAATTGGCTACTTTGTTAAGACATATATAAAAAGAAAACCCACAACTTTTCAGTGATCGATAGTATTTTGGATGGATACAGACATTGACGTACCTTGCTTTTCCAAGTCTAATATTAATGAAAATAATACTAATTTCACACGTGGCATATGATATAATTGGGTTAAACATAACCCATCACTACATGGCAGGCAAAGTCTTCATGTTTTGGGGGCAATATATGCCAGATTTCTCACAATGACCCTTAAGTATTATTACTTCCATTTTACAGATGAGGAAATTATGGTCTTGCCTAACTCACGTAGGCAAGTGGCTCAACGACACACAACTACTAAATGTGGTCTGGGGTTTGGAGTCTGCACGATAGAAGCACAAAGCCAATTATTTTAGCTACTGTTTTCCACCACCCTCCAACTTAGAAATATGACGTGTCAGGAAAGTTCATCTCATAACAGAGTTGTGGGATGATTTTATCAATAGCAATTTTCATCTTTTAATTTCAAACTACTATATCACCATTTTCAAAAATTCCCGCTTCCATCAATACTGTACCTCACACGCGTTAACAATGATACTGGCATTTTACCACCCACCAGGGTTCTGGAGGAGAGTGTTTTGCAGAAGGGAGAATGAAGAGCCAAAGCCGTTCAGCGTGGAGCCCACGGGCAGTTGGTGCTATCTTCTCATCACGGCCAGCTGTTGCCCTTTCTACAGCCCTCTATGCTGCCCTTCCGTAACACAGGTAAGCCAGTCAGTGCGTCAGTAGGTAAGCAGTTCTATCTCCTTTCTTCTTATTCTGTCATCCCAAGTCCATAATCATGGAGGTGGTGGTGGAAGTTCCTGGAATTTGGGCAGAACATGGATGACACTTAGGGGTGGGGGCACCAAATCACCTTGTTCTGACTTAAAATTTCCGGCATACTATTTATCCTGTGGGTAGTGATAATATTGTGCCTCAAAGAGCCACCTGACTTACCCAAAAGTGTCACCTGAAAGGAAGAGCTTATTAGCTGGTTCCTCCCAATGCCCCGAGGAAGAAGCCAGAAGGAGAGAAGGATGTGGTGTGGAGTGACTGCTCCGTGCTAGCACGCACTATCTCATTTAGTTTTCTCAGCATTCTCATGTGTCGTGTATTAATATCTCTGTCTCTCAGATTGGAAAAGTGAATCTTGGTACGGTCATGGCCCTTGATCAAGTTCACAGACTGAAGACAAACCAAGGCATCTACCTACCCTGAGAGGACAGACAGAGTTCCTCTGAGAAGACAAGATCCCTGCAGACTGACCATATAGAGCTTGGGCATTTTGCCCAGGATAGTCTTGGATAAATGTATAGTTTCAGCTGCCTTTATCTCTCTCAACTTGGAACACGGCTGTAATTAAACAGTGAGTTTCTCTGCCAAGATTAAAGAGTCAATTTCTCTCTCGCACCTCAAATTCAGAAGACTGACCCAATGATTCACTTAATTCGGCAGATAATGTCCTCAAAGAATGTGTTTTCCACCCTAAATATATCAGAAAGACAGTCTGCCTGACTTCTCTTTTAGTCATGGCCACCTTAGAAGTTGGCTCACTGAGAAAGTGCACAGAGTTCCTTTTGCTGTATCATTTCAACCTCCAGGACATCAGCAGAATGAGCATATATCACAGGAAGTGTGAGGTTTATTGGAAAGTCTGAAGATGTACCTATAGAAATGGAATTCCCTGCAAGCACAACATAGTGTTTAAGCATTTTGAGATGGGCTTTTCAGCACACGTTTTTTTCTGTCAAATAAGTATTGTGCCGTGGCATATTGACTGTCAACTACTTCAGTATGTCAGTTTGTTTGTGGACTGCAGAAAGACCATGAGATGCACAGTCAGAATAACTAGTGTCAGGACCTAGTTCCACCATAGGGTAGTGGTAACCTTTTGAAAATTAAATTCTTCAAAGTCTTGGTCTCTTCACTTTTAAAATGAGGAAGAGAAAAATAAGAACCTCACAAGTTTATTTCAAAAGTCATGTGAAACTTTGTATGTGAATTACTAAATAAAACTGCAAGGCACTAGATCAATACCAGCCAGGATTATTACAATTACTATTGCTATAAGAATTATTCTTATTATGAAAGCATGTGGTTGGCTATCTAATGTGATGTAAGGCTCCACTGTAATTAGTTACGTGATGTGACATAAGGGACTCCATGCTGGAGCAGCTTCACTGGGAGTCATTGGAAAGAGAAACAGTTTGGGGAGGGCAGTGAGCTGCGCACTGGTTGTCTCGCAGAAAAGGACCTCAAAAGACAAGAAGGAGTGTAAACTGCACGCTTTGTCAAGCTTCTAGGTGTAATTCGTTCCTGAGACTGGAAGCTGCCATCCTTCTAACAAACTGACTGATCAACATGAGTTCTAAAGGGGCTGCTGTCTTGCACTTTCCCCAGCAGGCAGCAGGCTCCAATGGGGTCCTGTCATCCCCAGGCCACACTCCACAAGTTAATGCTCCCAGAGTAATCACCCCTGCAACTATGACCTCTGGTGGAACATGTGTTGTTTGTCTTATTGAGAAACGATCTCCTTCCGTAGTGAGCTCTCGTGGACAAAAACGAATGTTAGTCTGCTGAGCATACTAATGCCACTTGGTTTTCCATCTGTGTTTATTCTAGAGGACACTCTGATGGAGGTTCGGAATTCACACAGAGAAACTCACCTGCTTTCTGACTCTTAGAATTGCCACCACAGTAGTCACACTCAGATTTCCATCAGCAAATGTGTACAAGGCTGATGGTAGGGAGACAACGAAGAAATCTTTCCTGGAGACCGTTCCTGCCTGACACTGAGAAAAGGAATGTCTGACTTGCAAACTAGATGCAGAAGACCAAGGTGGACCATCTGGTCCTAAAATGAACTGATGAAGTTGCTTTTGACTTTTCAATCAATCTTTGAGCCCATGGTTTAATCCATGAATGGAACTAGAGAAATGCCACCCATACTTTTTTTTCATTTATTTTAAGATTGGCACCTTAGCTAACATCTGTTGCCAATCTTCTTTTCTTCTTCTCTTCCTTCTTCTTCTCCTTTCCCTCTTTTCCTCCTCCTCTTTCTCCTCCTCCTCCTTCCTCCTCCTCCTCCTCCTCCCCTTCTTCTTCCTCTTCTTCTTCTCCCCAATGCCCCCAGTACATAGTTGTATATTCTATCTGTGAATGCCTCTGGTTGTGCTATGTGGGACGCCACCTCAGCATGGCCTGATGACTGGTGCCGTGTGCGTGCCCAGGATCCGAACCAGCAAAACTCTGTGCCACCTAAGCAGAGTGCACGAACTTTACCACTCAGCCATGGGGCTGACCCAAGCCACCCATCTCAACTGAGTGCCCAGAGTGAGCAATGCCTCCGTCCTTTAGATACTGAGAAGCTGGGCCATGAGGAAGGGTCTCTTAGGACAGCTGCACTCGATGCTTCTTCTCCCACCCCTCACATGGCCACTCATAACTCTCAAGAAAATGCACAATTTTGGGGGGGGGCAGTTTTCGGGAGGAAGCTCTTTTTTCTCTTAAACAAGCTATGGGTCATGCAGTAATGAGATGTTTTACACCATAACAAACCTGCAATGAGCCAGCATCTCTTATGTCTCAGGGCCTTAATGACTGCTGCAGACACAGGAGTGAATAATCTTCTCTGCTCTAACAGAATTCACTTTCAATACTATAATGTGCTAAGTACTTCAATAGGAGTGTGCACAGACTCCTACTGGGGCACTGAGGAGGAGGTGATTAATTTTTGCACGGGGAATCATGAAGAACTTCACAGGTAGATGACGTTTGAGCTGCATTTAGAAAGATAAATGGAGTTTTCCAGTTGGGGAAGGGAGGAATGATGGCATATGGATTTATATATTGAAATATATGGTGCTCTGGGATATTTTGGGGACCATAAGAAGTAAAACATGTCACCAGTAGGGACATTTGTTTTGTGTGTATGTCAGGGCAGGGGGGATGGCCAGAGAGGTTGCAGACCGGGTAAAGTTTTGAAAGCCTTATAATACTCTTCATACTGTTATCCTGTGCACACAAGGAGACAATAAAAGCTTTGCTTAAGAATTAGATAAAAGGAATTGGCATTTGGACATTTCAGCATTAAAAATGACAAGATTATGTGAATGTGGAAAGGCCTGGGTAGACGTGTGAAACAAGGGTGATTGGACTTGCAAGCTTAGAGGTTGATGGATGGCTATACCATCCATAAAGAAATGAAGCCAGCAAGACAACATTTGGATTTTGAAGCAGACAATAAGGAATTCGAGCTTGGACATACTTTTATTGATTTGTTTTCAGGTTGCAGGCAGAGCTAACGCCAAGAGCTAATGCATTTGTGAGTGCACATGACCTGTACAGAGAATTGGGGGGTTTCTGTGGTGCTTAGATTGTGAGTAAAAGTGGTGGGTGGCATGACTTGAATGGTTGTTTGGGGCTAAATCCTGAGAGGGCTTTAAAGACGAGCCTTCTGTCCATTAGAAAACAGAGTCAGCTGAATCTTGAATAATTAGTATGGTAGCAGGAGAAACAGATATGAGTCATTTCATTTTTTTAAATGACAGGAATGCGAAGAGGAAGAATGAGTCAAAGGTGACTCCAAGTCTTCAAATACCGCTAAAGGATTTGGCTAGGATTCATTTTGTTGAATGGTATTAAGTACAATTGCGTGAATGTAACCATTACAGATTACAGCAGCGCGTGACTCGTTAGCGGGTCAGACTTCCAGCAAAGCCATGCATCTGGAACCCGTGCAATCAGCATAAAGGAAAAGCTTGGCTGAACCACCAGCTGTCATAAAGTCATCTCATTTTATTCAGTTGCCTAGATAAAGATGAAGCAAACTAAACAAGGGCTCGCTGACAGATGACAAAAGGAACACTGGCCATCAAAGGCACAATAGAGAAAAAAATATAAAAGGCAGAGAGGACATTTGGCACAGAGGTAAACTGGTGGTGGTGGCCCTATAAATTGTTCTTGTTTAAACTGGTGATTTTGACTCATCCGAACAGTGTTTAAATGTATAGAAATAGGCATAACAAACTTTGGAATAGAATTTATAAAAATTGTTAAAATTTTTTAAATGCTAAAATTTTCATCACCTAAAACATTTTATGTATGTAAGTAATCTCCTTGCCAAATGATATTGGACAAATAGCAAACAATGAACTAGTAAGCAGGATTAATATGTGGAGAAATAGAAAGAGCAGCTATAACTTCTTTTCTTCCTTCGCTACTCATTCAACTAAATGGTGTCTGTTTAAAATTTTCCTCCACAGCTTCAACTTGTATTGCTATTTTGATACTGGAATTCTATAATAATAAATAAAATCAATTATATCAGGGATTCATTTGGGACTTAACCATTTATACAATCCCATGTTCTACTGAGTTTCACCTACTGAAATAGAAATTATGTCAAAACACACACAAGATATGAAACAATGAAAATGAACCTCTCACTCCAGGATGTAAATACTAATGTGGATGTTTGAAGCTGTTTGTTGACATTTTTTTTCATATTGAAGCAACACAATGCTTACATCACAGCCATAGTCTCTTATAGTTATTGTTATCATTATTTTAAATGCCAAGCACCAGTGGTCTCTTTAATTGCTTCAATGTTATTACCCATATTAATTACTTATTTACCATATAGAGTTTTAGACATCCAGATTAAATTTTGGAAGACTGGTAGCAGAATAAGTCTTTGGCTTTCAAATTATTTAGTAAAAACTGAAGCACATAATGTTTTCTGTAGTAAGATAGTTAGAAGTATGCACTTTTTGAGTAGGGAGTCATTCATGGAATATGGGATTAAGTGCACTAGAAAAGCTGTCCCTACCCCAAACCTAGATTCCGGGCAGGGCTTTATTTCTGACAGGATGTTTCCTTCCAGAGCCAGTGTGAAGAGCCAGCTCTTAAAATGGGTTCAAGCCAAAATTCCCAAGGGCAGCTGAAGTCAAGAGACTGAGCAGTTGCCCCCCAAGGCAGGACAAGGGTTGTGAAAGGAAGTCCAAATCTAGAATTAGAAGGGGATGGAAATTGAACCATCCATTGTCCACAGACAATAAACACTGGTTAGCGTTTTGTTTTCTGTTACATGGCAAATCTATCCGACTGTGTTGGGATATTAAGTCATTACGATAAATTCACAAAGTCAGTGTTGCAGTAGGAACTGGATGTTAGCTCAGATGAGATTCTTCTGAGGGCTTTCCAGGAAAACATTATGACGGATTGCAAATGCTACAAGTTTTCTGATCTTTTCAAAATCATTCTAACTTTCAAAAACCTCATCTTCCTCACCTGCGAAATGGAAATAATAAAAACGACAGCACAATGGTGTTTTGAAAATTGAATAGATAATAAAGATTTATGGTAGTTGACACAAAGGAGGTGACATATGATGTTAATCTGTCACCCCTCCCCTTAAGATGGAAGTGTTGCTCAGGTCTTAAAGTCTATTGGAAGGCATATGGGTAGTCTTAGAACTTCCAACCTTTTGTTTTCACGTCAAATCTCAGTTACATGTTAGAAGATGAGGGGAAGGAATTCCTTGGCAAACTCTTTTCCTCAGTGTTGAATTCCTTGGCATCTGTGGATTTCTACCTTCAAAAGACACCTGTTCTTGGTGGCAATAGAATACCTGTTCTTTGCCCAAATCGTAGAATGTACCAGACATGAAGGAAGATATCCTTAGAAAGACAAATGGAGGAGTTTCACAGAGTCTCTGTTTGCATGGCATCCTGACTGCTCCTGTGGCTCACGGGAGATGAGAGCAGAGGTTAAGACCTAAGGGTCCTTAAGAGCGTTCTCTAAGTTTGTAGTAAAGGCAGAAATTTCACTCCCTATGTAATAGGTATGGTTACCAGAAAATGGCTAGTTAGTGACACAGCAGTCTATCAAACTTTCTTAAATGTCTTTCACAGGAGAAACTTAGAGAGGAAACAGGAGCAAACTTCATTTGCTTCCCAGAGTGTGGTAAGTGGAGATGTTTTAGACTATTCTTTCTCAAAGAGGAAGGGGGTGGAGTGGAGAAGAGAGAAAATCTATCAGACAAGAGAACACTCATTCAACTCTTCTTGCTAAAAATCTAGATTATAGCCCAGATTGCCAAAGACTCATTCTTCTAATATTTAGCTGCTTCTTGATGTTTGTGGAAGAGCACTGAAGCCCAGTGCCTAAATTAGGAAGTCCACGGCCATTAGCAGGTTGTCTGTGGTTGAAGCCACCTTTTCCACACCTTAGGGTCAGGGAGTTTTCCGCTCCAGACTGAAGAAGAGAGGAATCTCCATGCGGAAGAACATATAGGAGCTCACAGGGATGGTTCAGCCTAAAGTTATAGGACCTGAATCCTGAAGGTATAGATCGCATCGTCCTGCCTCTGGGGTTCTTCTGACTGTGTCATACAACTTCTCTGTGGGCCCCCACTGTGCCAGGTGAGTGTATTTTGCTTTGCAGAAGAGTTTTTCTTTTTAATGCTGTTTCCTAAATGAGAACGGTTGCTATACTCTCGAACAAGTCATAAAGCTTCAAACTCTGTGGGCTGTGATTCATTGACCTTGAAGCTATAAGGCAGAAATTCTATGTACAACATAGGACTTTTCAGGTAAGATCGTATTTCAGTGGCCCATGTGACGGTCTACTTACTTTTCCTAGACAAACTAAGGACTAGTCTACCATTTTGCACCTGGCTTCCACTCAGAAAAAAGGGAAGTTTCTTTTTCAAAGGCCATCCCAGGTCTGTTACCAGCATCTTGCCTGACACAGATCTTTGGATGGTTAATGGGCAATCTCTCTTCTAGTTTATGTTGCATATATTTTATAGATATAGTCAGTTAAGTTTTGAAAAAGTGAAGCATAATTAAGTTCCCTAAGTACTTTGTTTTATCCATTTTAGCATTTTTAATTTTATATAGGGAACACGATTTACACACACTGTGTTCTCAGTGCCTAGCACTGTGCCTGGTCTACTGAACGTATTTAATAAATTTGTGGTAAAAAGGAAAAGGAGGAGAATATAAGAAAAAATGGATTAATACAAGAGGATAGGATGCACTAATTATCACATATGTCTTGCTTTTCCTCCATTGTTTACGTCTGTGAATCCTGGAGGGCCTTTAGCAGTTTTGTGCTGGTGACTGTCTCTTGACCCAACCTTCCTTTAGGACGAGCTTTGGGTGACACTCTAGTGCTCACACAGTGAGCCCGTCCTTCTCTCTCTATTGAGTTGAAGAGGATACACTTCCCTAGCCACTCAGTTTTCAACTGACTCTGAGGTCATCCTCCTCCTCGTCATCATTAATTAATAATATGTTATTTCTACTGTCTGGAAATTTACAAAAGACTGTAATGATGCCTGTGCATGAATTTGGGAACTAACAGGCCTGGATTCTAATCATTTTCCATTTCTTATCATTGTGGGCTCAGGGAGATGTTATTTAATACGAGTAACACTTTCTTCATCTCCAAGTTGGGTGTATGGAATTATTTCTCTATTCATTTATTAACAACATGTTTAAATGCACACCTCTCATGTGGGAGACATTATTCTAGGCCTGGACCCTTGCCCATCTGGAGCTGGCATTCTATTGAAGGAGAACAGGCAATGAAAAATAAGTACGTCCTAGAGTTACATGAAAACGTACGTGCAGGGGGAAAAGCCAGAGCAGAGGGGAGATTGGAGGGGCGGAGTGTTGGCCACGTTAAATAGAACAGTGAAGGAAATCCTTTTGGAGAACTTAACTTCTCTGCAAAGACTTGAAGAACCTGTGGGGATAAAACCTCTGGGTCTGTGGGAAGGACCCTGCCGTCGGGGGGACAGCAATCCTTTTGTTTCCTTTGATAAACAGCAAAGAGGTCAGGGTCACCAGGGAGAGGTAACATGGCCCAAAAAGGGAGAGTGGAGGGAATATCCTGATAAACCTTCAAGCTGCAGTAAGAAGTCCGCTTTTATTCTGAGCGCAAGGAGAGCGCGCGAGGGTTTGCATGAAGGCTGCGCTGAAGCATCCTTCGCGTTTGAAAAGGCTGTGCTCGCACATGTTACGCATTTGCTTGTGCCACCGGCGTCCAGTTGTTTTCTTTTTCTTTTTTGTAACCCTGCTGGACTACAAAATCTGGAATTCTGGAAGCCACAGAGACACATTTTAACACATTGTACAGACAGTATCCCCTCCACCTTTCAAATGACCCAGCACGTGGTACTGTGCACCACAGCCATTGCCTTTCAAAAGCTCTGGATGGTCAATAAACGTCTGTCAGATAAATGCATAAATAATCATGTTAAAATATCGTTCATAATTTCCCGAGGTGAGAACTGGAATTGCTGAGCACCACAAAGAGAATAAACTCTGTGTGTGTATATGTGTGCAAGAATGTTTATTTCATTCTCACATCAAATAGCAATGCTGTTCTACTTTCCCCCATTTTATAGATAGAGAAACTAAAGACCAGACATTTTGATCTAGTGAGAGGTGGAAGCAGTTGAACCGGGTTTAACTCAGGTCCTCTGTCTGAAAAGCACAGACCTGTTGAACCACCCCTCCCTGACTTCACAGAGAAGCCCTCTTGTTTGTTTCTCTTGATTCTGACTTCCGTCTTAAAGTGTATTTTGCAGAATTCGGATTCCCAGTTAACACCCTCAGTTCTTTTCCATGTGAGAGTAGCTAACTCTCTCCTAACACAGGCACCCACTTGGCGCCATATCTTTCTATATTTCTTTTTACACAGTACTTGGCACAGGATATTTCACATAATAGATACCTGCTTAACTTGTTGATTAGTTTCAACCCAATTTTAAGCCATTCTTTAGAAATGCAGAAGATTTTCCTCAATAGGTATTTAACTTTCTTCCTTTGTACGCTGACCCATCTCTACAACGGCATTCCAAGCATCACTGCTGAGAAGGAGCAGGTGCCTGCCTCAAAGAGTTCTGCTTTTATTCTGTCAAGAGGGTACTCAGTTTATCAGACCACAAATAATGGGCAGAAACTGACCGAAAACAGAGATTCAATATTGCTTTAATTAGGCTGTGCTACTTGAGGATTCTCTTCAAAACAATAGTCTTAAAACTGTTATCAACATATTTAACAAAAGGGCATATTGGTAATACCTACCATCAGACCTGGCAATTAAATGAGCCAATGTATGTGTTTAGAAATATAAGTGGAGTTTGCCACACTTGGGACTGTGGGTGGCGGTTCTGCCGCAGAAGGCCCCTGAGAACCTGGAGGGAGCACAGAGCTGCCCGCCCAGCTGGGCCAGGGGCTGCAGGGGCTGCGAGAGGTGCAGAGATCAAGGAGAGCACATCATGTGAGACATTACAAAAAAATCACAAGAGACTTTAGAGTAAAATTCTACTTTACAAAATGATCTATTGCCTTCTTAATATAATCATCCTAATTAATGCTATGGAATGAATGAAGATAAATGAGTCATTAATATCTAGAAAGATATTAGTGGTAGGCAATGACCATTTTAAAAGCAGAAAGAGAGGGGCAATAGGTTAAATGCATTACCAGGAGCAGTGGAATGGTTTGCTTGTCCTCGTAGTATTTCTAAATGCAAAATGTTAGTAATGGTTCAGTTTTTCTCTACAGCTTGCTATATAATAAAAAAGTAGCTGGCATGAATAACCAAAAAGAAAAAAAAAGACAGAAAGTGCAGCGCAGAGAAGGGATATCCTCAAAAAGCATTTTAATGGCTCAAAGGGAACCATTGGGAAGCTCCTGAATGAGGACTTGTGACCCACTCAGTGGTGGACACCATTGAACAGGACACCACTGAGGCTTAGATGACCACCAGAAGTTCACAGAGCATGGAGCTGGAGCAGGGGATTCTGTCCCAAAGGTGAGATCACCTTTCTTGGTGGCATGGAACAGATCGAGAAAATGTGAGGCTTTACTAAAAGACCTCACACATTCAATTGGACAGCTTACCAGAAGTGCTTCCCTGGTTGATGATGACTCAGTTCTTAACATAGCAAAAGACCACATTTTTTAATCATGGAACTGTAGCATCTCACTGACTAGTATAGATAGAGGAACTAATAGAGAAACCTGGAGGCAGCCTAGTATAATGGAAGAAGGTGTATGATGACTTTAGAGCCCGTGATTTCAGGCTGCAGTTCTATAAATGTACTTCAAACCATTTGGAGGATGTATATGTAGGCTCTGAAACTGAACGCATAGTACTACACATAGACCCCAATGTCGATTTTCAGCTCAGAGTCCATGCCTGAGGATATCACCAACAAGAGCAGAGTCCTTGGAGCATCCTCAATAGATCATTTCCCATTGGTGCCTCGTAAGTGGGCGGCTGACTCTGAGGAGTACAATCTGAGCAGTAAAAGAAATGTAGTACCCAAGAATGATTCTGAATTCTCAGGCACACTGCAGTGCGTCAATTTATTTCTGTGGGCACCTGTTAACATTCAGAGTTGAACCTGTAGGACAACGAATGACAAAGATTCTCTGCTTGACACAACACTAGCCAGGGTTGTCTGAGCCCTCTTCTCAATCAGTAAACTGATATACTCCCACTGGCAATATCTGGGACAATTTGAGCATAAAAATAAAAACTCTTGTTAATGGATTATAACCCACTGGATAAAACAGGAAAACCCAAGTCCTTATTGATATAAATAAATAAATGAGGAGCTTAAACCTTTGTTGAGAAAAGGAATAAAGTACCACCCCACAAAATACTTGTTAATTACAAAATGTGAAAGAGTAAGTTAAAAATAGAGAAGCCTGAGAGACGCCACCTTCAGCAAGTGGTCAAAGTTAACATCGTGAGCAATGGGACATCACATGCTGCCATTTAGGATGCTGTAAGCACTCAGAGTCACTTCTGTGGGTTTTCCTGCCAAAGATGCCTGGCCTGGATGTAATCTTGAGCAATCATCAGACAGTTACAAATCGAGGGCCATTCTACAAAATGAGGAGTCCATAGTCTTTAAAAGTGTCAAGTTGCTGAAAATCAAGAAAAGCCTGAGGAGCTGTTTCAGGTTGTAGGAAATGAAAGAGAGACTGCAACTAACAGCAAGGTGCAACTCTGAAATAGATCCTTTTCTACAAAGGACATCTGTGACAAGTGGGGAAGCTTCATGGGCTTTGCAAATTTCCTGATTTTGATGGTTGTGTCATGGTTATGTAGGAGAATATGTTGTTTGTACAAAAAATACACTCATGTACCCAGGAGCAATGAAGCATCACATTGACAATTTATCCACAAATAATTGTTTAAAAGTTATTTGTACTTGTAATTTTTCTTTAAGTTTGAAAGTGATTCAAAATTAGCAGATCAATGCATGGAGATGAAAAGATCTCTTGGCTTTGGTTTGACTGAGCCCAATGGAAACTCTATTTCTGTTTTAATTGATCTAATTCAAGTATATAAACTTTAAGTTTACAAAATTGCCTTTCAAATATTTCTGACGTTGTGTTCTCTTGAAATCTTGTCAAAATTGATAACTATTTATATATGATTAAAATTATATTTCCCCACTGTGTTTATAAAATTTTCTAGCATATACCTATGTAAACAGCATAACTTAGCATAAATTCAGCTTCAGGCAACAAAAATCCAAGTCAATTGGTTAAACATTGACTTTTAGTCTCTCCTATAACAAGAAATCCAAAGGCAAGGGAGTTTGAGTTGGTTAAATCAGTGGTGCTTCAGTGTAAACAGGGATCCAGAATTTTTTCTTCTTTCCACTGAACCCTCTTCAGTGTGTTGACCTTTGTCCACAGCTTTGTTCTCTGACAGCTGACACAGTTCCAAGCATCTCCTCATCATACAGCCATATGTATTCACCAAAGGAAAATTTCCTTCACTTGATTCATTACAAGAGTGAAGTAACCTTTTCTCAGAAGTGACCCCAAGAATTGTTTCATCATGCATGAGAATTCTCATAAACTTTTGCTTCAACCAAGCATTGGCAAGGAGGAACCACCAAAATTGGTTTAAAACAATCAAAATTGGCACTCTAAGACAGGTGGTGGTGTGCGTGGGGGGGGGGGGGGGATGTTTCTTTCCCTGATTTCATGACATACTAAAGACGGATCTGGCTAAAAATAATTTGAGGCTCTTCTAGAAAAAAATAACAGAATGGCAGCAAAGTGTTTGAATAGGTAATCAAAATTTTTGCAACAATGAGTAAAATAGCTTGTAAACAGGAGGAAAAACATGTACCAGAAGAGGAAATGAATCTGAGCTGGCCGTGGATAAGCTCTACTACCACCCTTTTAGCCAAGAAATTTGTCTTCTTTGTCATGACAGGCACCCTTTCTATTATGATTTCAATAGATACACACACATTTTTGCATCACCTTTGCAGAAAAAGCACATATCTTTCAAGAATTATCACCCCTGTCCTCTATCTCCTGCTATTTTCCTCCCAATGCGAATATATGATCACAGTAAACGCTTCAGAAACATGGGACATTAGTTAGAGTTTCAAAGCATTTCACCTGCAAAGCTACACATGAAGTGTACTTGTATTAATGAGAAATGTGTTTCTGAAGAGAGGAGAGAGCAAAGAAATTTAAAAATGTACTTTTTATCAAATGCCAACAGTATATCAGACATCTTGCTATGTGGGACTATGAGTTTGGGGACATTTACACTTTCTGAAAGCATTTTGTAAGTAAGCAAGGGCTATATCTTTTGTCAGACTACAAGTATAAACTAGTGTATATGTATTTTATGGTGAATGTATTCAGAAGATCACCTAAGCATTTGCTCCTGTTCACATCAGAGGTGACTAATTGGAAAATACAATAATTTTTAAAATAAAAATTTTATTCCCCTCCTATGAATAACTGACTCTCTATACATCTTGCATTACCAACTGGATTTTGTATATTTGTCAGTTAAGATATAATTTAATCTAATAAGTAGTGATGAATCCCAGAACACCATCCAAATAACTGAAAGATAAATGTAGTTGTTATCCTTTTTGTGGATTTTAGAAGTAGATAATTATTTATTTAATTTGCAATATATTTAATCTAGGTTCATATTATCCCATAATATACAAACTGCTTCTATTTCTAATAGAATGTATCAAAACTATATATATACATATATAAATAGGATATGAGGCAGCACCCAATAGTAAATCTAAATGATATTTGCATAGCCCTTGTTTACTTACAAAATGCTTTTAGCAGGGATTTTTCTTTTCAACTTCAAAGTAGCCCGGTGAATCAGTTATTATTTGCCCTAATTAAAAAATATGAAACTCAGAGCATATATGATTTGGCTGAAGATTATTGGTTATAATAAAGTGAAGTTTCAAAATTCAGGTCCATAATTCTTATATATACGAATTCTTAATATATATGATTCTTATAAATAAATGTATATAAAAGGTCTAGTAATATTACAACAAAAATCAACATAAAAAAGTTCTTGCGTATTCTAAAATATTACGGCTATAGCACTAACTTACATATAAACAGTTTCAGTGATAATATAGGTATTAAACCAAATGATATGTTTTCTGGTATCATACAAAAAATCGAACTATCACAAATAAACCAATTAAGTTGGTAGTGAGACTAAGCCCGTTTCAGTCCAAGAGTATGCATCTTTGTACAGAAACATATAAATTAAGGTCAAATGTGTCACTTTTTTTCTTGGTTTCATTGTGCACCAAATATTTAGATTCACTGAGTAAATATGGCTAAAGGAACATCAAAGATATTTTCAACACGACAGAATTGGAGAAATTTAAATTGGATCCAACTGACTTTATAGCCTTGTCAAGTAGAACAGAATTTTAATGTTTCTTTTCTGCTCCATATTAGTGAGGAATCTGTCTGATCAGTAAAAAATAAAATCCCACAGCTATTATATCAAAGTAATTAGAACCTCAGTGATGGGTGGAAGTGGAATCAGATGTCTTTTCTGAAAGCTATTAAGTGGCGAAAGGGTGTTTTTTAAATCTGGTGCATGGGTTTGTAAACTTATTAAAAGAAATGTTTATTCTTATAATGAAGTCTGTCAAGTCATATTTATTAGGGCTTGATATAAGATAATCATATTACTTTCAAAGGAATTTGACATTAAACTTAAAAAGAAGAGGGCAATGGACATGATTAATGATGATGAAAATTACGAAGTTATGGAAGAGATCGCCTCCTAGAATGACCCACAGACATGAGCTCTTTCACTACTGTTACAACCTTCACATGAATCAGCCTTGATTGTGTACATAATTTAGCCTGATGGTAATGCTGCAGTGTAATGACATAGTTCACTGATGGGTACACTGTTGGAATATTCTAGACTTATCACTTAATACTTGGAAGAAACTTTTTTTTTCTTCAAATTTTCAAGTTGTGTGTGGACAAGTATAAAGAGTTGTGAGTAATGTGAGAAATTCCATGTCAAATCAGATTTTTCCATTGATTCCAATTAAATTACAGAAACATCTTCCCAGGTTGAGAATTGTCACCTTCAGTACATTATAGGAATGGCACTAACATTCATAACAAACAATTCTGCATCAGCATCGTGGGTAGTAGAGTCTTTTTAAAATGTTCTGCCGCCCTCTGAAAGTAGCAGCAGAGAGCAACAAAAGATAAATCTTTGCATATGTTAAAGTGGACAAGAAAAAGTTTTTACAGAGTTAACTCCTGTTTCATTTAAAATGACTCCTCTGCTGTCTGCATGACTTTCAGAGATTTTTGGCTTACGCATGTCTAGGCTCCCATTCATTGGCTGCATCATTTCTGCTTTTACAGGTGTTTGGCTGAGCTCAACAGCTCAAAGCAGCACAGGGATATTTGGGTGCATTGAAACATCCCGTCATTAGCACCAAAGACCTCTCTGTGGAGAGTCCAGGGTCATCACCTCGTAAAAACGCAAACCAAGTTTACAAATTCCCTCATCAATCCTTTTTAGGGTCTAGGTAAGTTTTATTCGAGAAGCATTAAGCAACTTTCAGATAAACATCTAGTGGTGCTAATGAACCCCACAGGGGATCTTTGAAGGCCACTCAATTTTTGTAGTTCCTTTGAAATTTTGCTTTAGCCTGAGGCAAACAGGATGGAAAAAACATACCTTAACTGATTAAATGTTTTACAACAAAAGGATCTTAAGCGAATTTGTTCCCACAGAGATTGGCCATATAAATATAAATTTATATGTGTGTGTGTAAACGTATATATATAAGTATATATAATGGAGGTATAATTTTTCGTAAGCTTGGAATTTTCTTAAATATTTCAAGTTGCACCCAAATGAACAAGCTTTTGACCCTCCACTTGAGCTTTGTGTGTCTTCCTTACATCAAATGCTAGATTCTAAAATAGTATTTCCTGCTGGAACTATGAGAAGCAACTAAAATGTTATCATTTGTACAAAGAAATAACATTCTCAACAAATGTTACAATATGAAATCATACATAATGTTCTATAACAAAGAGTTTTCAAATTAATTTCTGTAGGAAAATGTAATTTGCAAAAGAAGAATAAAAATATGTGCATGAATCATTGATATTTTGTTATGTAATCTGTTAACAAAACTGTCTGTTTAAAAAAGAAATACTGTTTGGTAGTTACCGGCTGATGGAATATAAATTTTCATGAGTTTTGCATCATCCTTTGGAATTATTACCTGTATCCCCCATTTCCCTTAATGGTGAATAGCTCCTTCTTCACAAGACAGGCATTTCAAATGATATTAAGAATTTTAGCCTCAAGTTTCTCTGATCCTTGCATAATTATTTATCTGTGTATCTTCAGAGCAGTGGTGACGGGTACCAGGGATATGAAGGTTAGAAACAGACATAAAGGCTGAGCACCTCCTTGGGTGCTGTGAAAATCCTACAAAATTAATTAAATCCTATAAAATCTCTCTCTCTCTCTGAAATTTATTATTTATTATCCCTATCTAATTTATTAATGTATTTGGTATCCTTTAAAGAAAATGCCTAGCTATCAAACCATCATCATCACCCCATTTGGGTTAATATTCACTGAGCATTTATCTATATGCCAGAAAGTAGACCAGCACCCCTGTACACCAACGCATGACTATCATTTGAAGTAGCCGCTATCTTCCCATTTAATAGGTAGGTTCTGCACTGGAATCTCGAAGAAACAGGAGATTGTCCTAAAGAAGCACGATGTGTCTACATAATTCTGACTGATTCTTCCAGGTCTATTTCATGCCAAAAATCTATATTCATTCCATTCTGCCATATTGCCTCCCAACATTCACCTGGGTCGTTAGTAATAATATGGTTACTTATTTTGACAGTACAGCAACCTATAGAAAAAAATATAACTCTTCCAACGGTTGCTGTGCACCTTGGAAACTGAAACATTGTGTCCTAAAGTTTCCAACAATTGTAAAACCGTTGTGAAATGTGTTTGTAAGTATATATGTATATGTGTATATAAAAAGGGAGAATGAGAAGGCAGAGAGAGGAGCATTCTGACTGACACAGTCTCCATTTATCTCCTTTGAAGAATGCTATGTCTTTCCTAGCTTTAGGAACTGCACCTGCTAAATCCCCTGAACAACGTGAGAAATAAAAAGCTAGAACTCAAAGGAATGGATTTTTTTTTATCATAGTTGATATTCCCATTATCATTGTGGAGGCCTGGAATTGGCCACCCCAAGATATGTCTCTTTGGCATGATGATTATTTGTGGCTCCTTTCTTTGCAGACAGGAAAGCAACTGAAAAGTAGAATCTACTTACCCTTTGTAAGAGACATTTACATTGTAAAGGAACTCTCTATCTGTAAAGATATCTCCCTCTGTACCAGGAAGAAGGGGAGATGACCTTGTTTCTAGAAACCCTTAATCAATGGGGAAGGCAAGGACTTAAATCTGCATTTGTTTATTGTGCTTGTCTGGTAACCTCCTGTAACTGACTCCCCCCACCCCAACATCCTCCTTTGTCTTTTAGCTGGATATGATGTTTGGGGTGGTGGTTTTGGCCATTTTTCTGAGTTGCTCGGCTTGCCTGGGCCTCTGCCATGTGTGCATTGATGAGTAAAGATGGCAAGCAATACAATATATTGGAGTACATGAGGAAGCCATTTTGTGTAAACCTAATTCGGCCTGACTTTGTTTTTCCAAAAAAGCCTGACTGTGGCCATTGAGCACGCATTGTATATCTGCTTTAAAACATTTACTATGGCAAGAACAAAGGCCCTTGAGATAAAGGTGCAACTTCCCTCCCCCTCCCAACGTTGGCATTTCCTTAAGGATTAAGCATCTTTCCTTAGGCTAGGAACTGATTGCGGCGCTCACCTGTGACCACCCAGCTTGAGACAATAAACTTGTCTCCTGCTATGCCCTCTGAGATAGCAGACCCACTACCTGCTGTGTCCATCAAGTGCTGTGCTGACAGGGCAATCTTGTGACTATTGTGGGAGGGACATTTCAATCCTATGTGAAACATCCTGTTTGGGGGTATATGACCACTCTGTGCACCCCACTTCTTCAGTGCCCTTTCTTCCTTCGGGGAAAAAAGGCCCTGGGCCATGGTCCTCATAAAGCTTTGTTTACTTTTCGCCTGCTATTCTGTCTCATGTGAATTTAATTCTCCCGCCAGACGAACCCACATTAAGTAGAGGAAATGTCTTCCTCCGCTACCTCATCATCAATGGTCTCTAGCCCATGGAAAGCCAGGAGAATGAAAACACCATCAAAGCAAGAGGAACAGAGGAACTCATCATCTGGTAACATCTTCACTATCTGGAAGCATTAGGTAATGAGTTTCCTGAATGGCCAGGTTTTGGGAACAGATTATGGTCATTCTCTGCTTAAGCAACGTGTCCCCACACTCTACCGGCAAAAGAAAATTCTGATCTTATAAAATTCTTCATCACCTACAGGTTAATGTTGAAATTCCTCAATTTGACATATTAGATTGCTTGTAATCCTGCCTGTATCTACCTTTACAGTCTCAACTCTCGTTACTCTTTCCAACTTTCCTGGGCTAAGTGCTGTTCCTGAAACACACAGTGCTCTGGAGTGCCTGTGCTCACGTCCTCTGCTCTCCAGCGCCTGCTTCGCCTTGATTATCCAGTTGGCAACACTAATTCATACTTCAGGACCCAGCTTAGACATGAACAGATCCTACATTCCCTCTCTAAACAAGATGTTCCATGGGGGTACTGATGCTCAGTACTTGTGCTTAGTAGCCATTCAGAAAATATTTGGAAATGAAGAATTGAAGCTTTTAAATTTGGGATATAAACTTTTCTGTGATATAACGTATAATTCTAGTTTTCTTACAATTAATATAATTGCAAGCCCAGTGTAAACAACACCCCCCAATATGGAGAGAGTATGGTGATATGAACTCCCAATTTCATGGTTTTAAATAAGTTGTCTGCAAGATTTCTGAAAATTTCCCAAGGACTGCCTTTCTTCTGGTTTCCTCTCTCCGTTCTGGGTCCTTGCATACTACGTCAGTCACTGCCACTTTAGAGTCTTCCCAAACCGTTTCCCCACAAGCGATATAGACTTTCCCCAAAATTCCACCAAGAGACAAACAATTTCTCAAATTCCTCAACAAGGATCAGGGGTTTTTTCTCCAGCCCATCCCTCAGGAAACATCAGCCTGGCTGCCTCCTTTCTCCTCCCCATGTGCTCCGCCTCCCTGGAATTTCAAATTATTTTCTTCCCCATAAAAAAAAGAAATTCAATCCTCTTTGGCTTTTATTAAGAAACGTACACATGGCCACCCCTCAGATTATTCAGAACTACAAAGGAATTTTAAATTTGTCCATAGAAGGTAGATGCGATCCTAAGGAAAATCTTTTCTTTTCTGATGCATAATTCATTCTTTCTTGCTTACTCCTGTTTTCTAGCTCACCTCTGTCTTTTCTTGCTTGTCGCCATCTCATCTATGCCCCTTTCATCAGCACAACCGCCTCCAGCAGCAAATCTCCTGCTCTTACAATGTTTTTTGTTGTTGCTAGTCTGCTTAGCTGGCAAACAATTCAAATGATCAACAAAATAAAATAAAAGACACATAGTGAGAGCCTGAGGGGTTCTCTTATAAGCACACTGTGTGTGTTCCTATCCGCCTGTGAGCTACGCTAACACACACATGCAATCCTTAGGGTCTGTGTTATAAATGATCAGCCATGCCTTGATAGCTGTATTTTATTAACACCATCTAGAAAGACAGCTAAACAATGATGTTAACTTGTCACATAAGAAGTGTATATAGTGAGCCGTAAAGCAGTGACTTATTCTCACATAATTTTTAGACTCAAAATTAGTATCATATTTGCAAATATCAGGCTGATTATCGTAACGGAAGAAGGACTTCAGGCCACAGCATCCTTCATCAATACCGGTTCTCTCTGTTCTCTGACAGATTACCTCATCTATTCTGTTGTCTAGGAAGATATTTGGCTTCTCATACCAATCTAAAAATGAACTATTTTGTAATATAATAAGAATATGACAAATTATGAAACAATTAGAGTCACCCTGGAGCATAATGTATTCAGGGTGACTAGTCATTCAAAGGGCCTGTTGGACAAGAAAAGTCTTTGGAGTGTTTCTCCAGCTTTGCGGTCCATAAAATTCATCCAGGGAGCCTTTTACAGCAAACACCCCCTCACCGCTCGGGGCTAGACATTCTGATTCACTGAAGTGTGGAGTAGGGACCAGTAGCCTGCATTTTCACACTCAATTCAAGAGATTCTGAAGTAGGTGGTTGTGAAGGACACACTGGAAAATGCTGCCTCAGTGGGTCCGTTCTGCCAATGTGAGGCACCAAAGAGTGCGTGTGTGCGTGCAAGATGGAGGGGAAGCAGAGGTGTGCTGGGAAATGTTAGCAGCTGGCTCTCTGGAAAACACGAAGAGCAACACTACGTGGTTTGTAGTGTTTGTCAATGCGATCACCACAAACAATTCACAGCACCAAGATGGCACGGCTGGAGTTGGCGCTGGGGGGAGATACTCACCCTCGGCTCCTGTGAGCCGGTGGGAGTCAGTACACCACTGGTGGGGTATGCGCAAAACTTTTACACTGGAGACACCTGACTGAGGTAATGAATTCACTCAGAAACTTCTGACAAAGGGTCATTTGTTTTTGTATTTTTTTTTTTCGAGGAAGATTAGTCCTGAGCTAACTACTGCCAATCCTCCTCTTTACGCTGAGGAAGACTGGCCCTGAGCTAACATCCGTGCCCATCTTCCTCTATGTTATACGTGGGATGCCTACCACAGCATGGCTTGCCAAGTGGTGCCATGGCCGCACCTGGGATCAGAACCGGCGAACACTGTGCCGCCGAAGTGGAACGTGCAAACTTAACCGCTGTGCCACTGGGCCGACTCCAGGGTCATTTGTTAAAGAATTTATAAATAGTTGAGCAGAGAACAATCGTGATACATGTAAACAGTGTGTTGAAGGGTATTTCTCATAATGTAAGCGAAATACTACTTTATTTTTACCTCCTGCTCGCCCTTTACACTTTTTTCTCTTCAGTGAGGGTATTTATCTGCAGACCATGGGTGTCAAATTCTACCTGGTTCCTCATAGGAACATACAGTTGCTGGGTCACTTGTCTTGCGCACAATCTCAATTCAGAGTCAGAAAGATTGTCTGAAACTTGGAAATGGGCTAAAGAGATCACTGAGTGCTCTTGCAATGTCGTGTTATGATCTATCGATCTATCATATATGTTTGGCATGTAAGTATATATGTACAACATAGATATATAATGACATATGTGCATATTGTATATATATGTGTAATGACATGTACACACATATGTATGAATGACATATATATACAAATGACACATATATATATTTCCCCATCTGTTCATCATCATATCCAGAAATATCAAAACCTCAGTAACGGATTCAACTGGAGATGCTATCTAGTATATACTAAATTTATAAAATCCAAAAAAGAAATTTAATAAACTACATTTCTGATTGTTCAGTATCATTGAGCTGATGACAATTCTCTGTTAGAGTTTTTTACATTTTAGCATTCTCTAGACATTAATTACTTTAATTTCCCCCTGCCCCTACTCCTCTTTCCCTCCTGAGCAAATTCTCTTTCTCTCACTTTGCTATTATTTTCCCTGTACTTTTAGGTTTTCGGCAGATCTGCCATATTTCAGTTTTATCTATTTATTCTTTAGAGTTTCCTGCATGCCTATTAGGCACTGTGCTAGAGCTGAAGATGCAAAGATGAGTAAAATATGACCTTCACCTTCTAAGAGTTCATACACTAAACAGTCGAGGGGATATGTGAATTGTCACTGCCTGGGGACCAGGTGGAAGCCTCCAGAACAGTAAGAACCAGATTTCTGTTGTTTATAAGCCACCCAGTCTATGGAATTTCGTCATAGCAGCCTGAATGGAGTGAGACTGTGATCACTCACATATACCTAGGCTCCCATATTTTTGAGTGTATACATTTATTCTATTACAATCAAGCTAAAATATGCCAAGGTCCTTTGAATGAAAGTATCTCATTCATAAAGACGTCGGGCTTCATATATACTGAGGAACAGATGAACAGGCAAATGCCACTTAGAAAGCAGGATCACCTGGAATATGCAGGTATCGCATACATATTATATGCAAGTATAATAGGAGGGGTATTAAAGAGAAGCAGGTCTTTAGGACTTCCTAAGCTTTGAAATTCCGAAAAGATAGAATTCACAATTTCTCATAGAGTAAATGCCTTTACTTCCTTCTTCTTTCCTAAATACAGATTTCGTCTGCTCTTGGTACTACGTTTTAATGCGGCAATTTTTTTTATCTGGTTAATGTCCCTCAAGGGTCCAGGCTACTCTCCAGGGACAGCCATCTCTTATGCAGTGTCTCAGAGATCCAGGATGCTTTGATCTTTGTTCCATCATCCATCATCACAACACATTTCCAAGGCAGGTGGAGAGGAAGAGCCTGGAAAAGCATTCCGGCACTTCGATGCCTTGGCTTGGAAATGATAATTGCTCCTCTTGCATAGACACTCTTGCTAGAACCAGTTCTTTGGTCTCTCCTTTGTGTAAGGGGCAGGAAAATTTAGTCCTCCCAGGAGAAGCGACAGAGCAGAGAACCAGAGGGGTGAACATTCAGAACAAGGAGAAGGCTCATTGTCCTTTTTTTCCTGAGAAAAATCTCTTCTATTATTTGAATGTTTCACCTCTCCTTTTCTCTCTCTCCAAAATATAAACTAGATCGGTTCTCTAAGTTTCGTCTTCCTCTGATATCAGCAGAATGTTCATCTTTGTTTCTCTTTTCCTCCTGTATTCTTGAAGATTTTCATCACTTTATTCCAGATTGCTCTTCAAACTCTAAGAACTTTCTTTTTCTCTGATTTGCCCATTTTCATAACACTCTTTTTTAATGTTTTTTGACAGATGTAATATCTTCCAGAATCTTTAGACATATACATTTGGTAAATTGCTTTAAAAATCCTTGGCGCTATTTCCTTATACACGGCACATCACGGCACGTCAGAAACGGAAGGATTGTTTCTTAAAGAAGCATGATCAGTAAGGCTGCCGCCTTGGAAGAGAGTCTGCATCAAAGAAACGCCATTGAGCAAGGAAAATCCAGCTTCCTAAACTCGTGTGCTCCTTCAGTTTACTCCACGCCCTGCAGCCTCTCTAGCTCCCTCTCTGCTTCTCCTGTAGCTGAGCCCAAGGACCTCTGGTCTATAAATTCTTTTCTTCTGCATCTCCCCTCTGTTTCTCTTTCTTTATTCTTAGAATCTGCATTACAAAAGCCCAAAGACTAGTTTGAGAAGAAAAACACCAGTCTTGAACAAAGGGAATACACTGAATGGGCAAAGACAAAACTTTGTTTTCTGAACAAAGGAGGGAAAATGTCAAATCTAATGGTTTTGTTCCCATCGTGTATTACCCACAATGCCTTTATGATATATAAAGTTGAGATACACTCCTCTTACAAACTAACCACTTCTCCTCCTACTGGATATGTGATAATTCCACTGAAGTACTTCAGAAGGTCCCAGCAGACAGATCTTGGCCAATGATATCACAGTCTTGTCACACACCTTTGAGCTTAGGAATTGGAAATTTAACTAGTGATAAAAATGTTCAACATCAGCATTTAACTTTATTTCCATCCTTGAGCAGTGTCTCAGAGTTAGAGATATAGTGTTGAGGGGAAGAGACTATTAAAGCAAGAAGCCACCAAGTATTTTTGTTTTTGTTTTTTTTTGGTGAGGAAGATTATCCATGAGCTAACATCTGTGCCACTCATCCTCTATTTTGTATGTGGGATGCCGCCACAGCATGGTTTGATGAGCAGTGTGTAGGTCCACACCCAAGATCTGAACCAGTGAACCCCAGGCTGCTGACGTGGAGCACATGAACTTAACCACTGTGCCACCAGGCCGGCCCCACCGTGTATCTTTTTATTTCAAAAAAAAGTAACCTCAGGACCATCTCTAACCCTTATCTATTCTGAAAACTTACCATGTGTGTGTTCTAACCACTGTAACCTTGTTTGTTACTTATTCGGCCATATTTAAAATAAACTGTTGGGGAAATTTTTTAACTTGGGCCCTAGAAATCCAAATGGATGAGTTGGGAAGAATTTTCATTCCTGAATTTAAATGCTTATTTATTATTACTCCCCCGCCCCTTCCCCCTCTCTCTCCCTCCATCTCTGTCTCATTTATCATTCTGGTTCCGTTAATGTGATTCCTCAAAATGTGATTCTGAGTCTCTTGTACTGGGCCGTGGAAAAACACTCGTGTCAACTTCCCCAGTTTCTAGAAACAAATAGCTTGTAGAAATGTTTTCAGAATATTTTGTTATGACTCTTTTATCATAAGTTTCAGCTCTGCTCTCATGGGATAACGTCTATGCAGATAGAGCAAAAATGTGTCCTTCAGCTGGTCTTTCTAACTGGACATGGCATCAAAATCCTCTTGTCATATAAAAAGAATTTTAATTTGGTAAAAAGACTAAGTGTCTATGAAAGCTGAGAGTAAAACTCATTTCTAATTTTTCATCTCCTGAGGATTATTTTATGTTTTTTATTTTTAAAATTTCTTAGCGTTGTCTACTTCCACAACATTACATAATCATATGGTTTGTTTCCCAGGCTTTCCCTTCCAGTTTCAGATAGTACATTTGCCTATGATTTGCAACTTGATATTAGAATAATTAAAGTATCTCATATTTTCTATGTAATTCCAAGATGGTAGTGCAGCTGAGTGTCCAGACTTTTGTTCCAAGATTGTGAACTGTATAATTCCATTGGAGCTATGAATCCCATGGCCCATTTAAGATTAGTATTATGGAAAAAATGAACAACTTTTTGGCTATTAGCCTGTCTGAGTTTGTCTTTAGGTACAGCTGACCCCAGTTGTCAAGTCAAACAGGTCCATTTTTCACATCTGGACTTCGTGGTTTCCATTTTGGATTTATTCTCAGTCAGCTTTTAACAAGCTGTGGACCTCACCAAAATTAAAAACATCTGTTCTTTTAAAGATACTTTTAAGAGAATGAAAAACAAGCCTCAAACGCTTAGGAAATGTTTATGAATCACATGTCTCTGACAAAGGATACGTATCCATCATATATAGAGAATTCCCAAAACTCTGTGAGCAAACAAACGTCAGTGAAAAAAAGGGCAACAAACTTGGACACACACTTCACAAAAGAAGATATACTAATTACAAATGAGCATATGAACAGGTGTTCAACATCATTAGTCATTAAGAAGTCACAGATTAGAAAATAGTATAGCAGAACTAGACAGCTACTGGAAAGACTAAAATTAGAAGAAAAAAGAAATGGACAATACCGATCTCTGCCAAGAATGCAGAACAATGGGAACGGGTACCTGGTGTTGGTGTGACTATAAAATGGCACAGCCACATTGGAAACAATATGGCACTTTTTTCTTTTTCTTTTTTTTTTTTTTGTGAGGAAGATTGGATTTGAGCTAACATCTGTTGCTAATCTTCCTGGTTTTTTTTTCTCCCCATAGCCCCAGTATATAGTCATATATCCTAGTTGTAAGTCCTTCTAGCTCTTCTATGTGGGACACCACCTCAGCATGGCTTGATGAGCAGTGTATAGGTCCACCCCCAGGATCCGAACTGGTGAACCCCAGGCCACCTAAGTGGTGAGCACGAACTTAACCACTACACCACTGGGGTGGCCCCTGCACTATCTTAAACACACACCTATGTGTAAACTAGTTATTCCATTATTATTCATTTGTTTGTTTGTTTTTACCCATGATAAGTGAAATACGTACCATCCAAAATTTGTCCATCACGTTCACAGCAGCTTTATTTGTAATAAGCCCAAAGTGGAGGTGATTGAAACCTTCATCAAAAGGTGAACAGGTAAACAAATTGTGATATAGTCCATACAATGAATATTACTCAGTAATAGAAAAGAATGTACTAATGATACTGGCAACAACATGACTGAATCTCAGAATAACTATGCTGAGTGAAGGAAGCCAGACCCGCTTCCCCTGCAAAGAGTGCACCCCATATGACCCATTATGCATGTTCCTTGTACATGCACACTTACCTTGAAAACAGAAAACATACCAGCAGGTGCCTGAGGACGGGGGAAAGGTAGAAGGAGGAATGACAAAGGAGAGTGGGGGTCACACAAATGTCCACTATCTAGACCTCAGTGACAATTTCACTATTGTATAATGTATTATTGTATAATATATCAAAACATCAAGTTTTACAGTTTAAGTTATGTTCAGTTTATTACCTACTTACCTCAATGAGGTCTTTTAAAGAAAACAAAATATCAATTTTAAAAAGCTAAATAATAGACCATATAACGATAGACATAAAACAAATATAACGGAATATATTTAACATAAAGTAGTTGGGAAAACATGAGGCCAGTTGTACCAGTTGCCTCTGTAAATGCGTTGGAGGCTGGTGGGTCATTGGAACTGTCGGGGCTCAGCTCCAAACACATTGCAGACATGTTGCATATAGTCCAATCATTCCTACCAGCCTTCCAACCGTAGTTACTGCACAGGTTTAAAACTAATCTCCATGAGCCATGAATCTTGCCAAAAGGCTTCTTATTTTCAGTATTTGTACATAACTTGAATAGGAAAAAACACTCTCCCCATTAGAGAGAAAGCAAATAAGATAGGGACACAAACCGTCAAAGGTTTTGCATACACTGCTCCCCAGGAGTGGCAGGGGCCTCCTGAAACCCGGGTTTGGTCCCTGCAGAGAGGACACAGGTCCTCCCCTGGGCATTCTGCCTCCCGCCTGTTTCCTCCTCCGCAGCCTCCTCAGTCTCACACCGCCTTACTAAGTAGTATTCTGAATGATCCTATTACTCGCAGTAATTGTGGTATAAATAAGAGCATTGCAATTTTCCTTCAACCTTACGCTCAATCAGAGGTTGCAGAAGCCTGTCAGTTTTGTTAGACCAGCTGTTTAATTTGCAACAGGGGGAAGCTGGATCCTTTTTAAACCTGCAAAAATAAAATAAAGTGAAATGAAAAGTAAAATAGAATACCTACTGCCATAAACTCAGAACATTTTAAAAACTGTTCTGAGCAAATTGATTTTGTGTAAAATCACCCTCCCATAAAAATAAAAACAACTTTTTACTGCATATAAAACCTTGAAGTGAGTAGATTAGGATGCAGTAGAAAATCATAAAGACAACCAAGGGTAGATATTCATTTTTTGAAATTTGGCGTCATCTTCTTCCTTTCTCTCACAGACTCCTCCTACAATTTCCCTTTCCTGCTCACAGCCTTGTGAGACAGGGGTTAGGCATGAAGACGCCCTTTAAATAGTCACTCTTGGGTGACTCTGTTGCCTGCAGGAGGAGAGCCTGACCTGCCTGCAGGGCCAGAGGCCACATCTGCGTGCTGAGCGCTTCCCCCTCATTCTGTGTAAGTGCTGCTCATGGCATGTGAATGCAGGCCAGGCGCTGCACTGGGACTAGTTTATAAAGAGACTTAAATGATAAGGTCCTCGATTCCTGTCTGCAGCAAACTGACACACTAGTCAGAAAGATAGGTGTACAAACAGACGAGTACAAATGTATGTGTTTATCACGGGACAGAGATAGCTAGGACACTGTGGGAGTATGGGTGAGGGCCCTCCTATCAGCTAGGTGGCAGGGATCGAGATGACATCTGGGCTGGGATCCAAAGTTCAGCTGGGCAAAGTGAGTGCGTGCATGCGTGTGCCTGTATGCATGTATATATATGGTGTGCACATGCATGTGTGCGGCATGCATACATGTGTGTGTTGCGTGGATATGTAATGTCGGGTGTGCGTGCGTAGGGGAAGGGCGAGGTGTTGTGGGAGGATGGAGACGGAGAAAGTGTTTCTAAAGAGGGAAGACAGGGGCATGGAGCAGTAACACTTTCATAAGGCCTGTTACGGAAATCACGAGCAACACTCTCATCTCACCGACAGTAACTGCATGTACAGTGGGCTTTTGCTCCCCCCATCTTCCTAAAAGAAACCAGTGGCACAGCTTCTCCCCCAGGCGGCTGAGGAGAAAGGATTTTAAGGCTTTCCTAGCCCCGATGCCCGCTCCTACCCACTGGTCTCCCGTCGGCGCTTTCCTTGCTGCCTGTGCACACGAGCTCAGCTCTGGGCCCCAGCCATGACTTCCTGCACCACGCACCTCACCTGAGGGACCCGCCATGCCACCTGTCTCACCCCAGCCGGAGGACAAGCTGTCTCTTCTGAACGACAGTACTTAGTCGGCCGGTAATGTGTGTTCTCCTGTTTCTGAACAGCTGCTAGAATGCTTCACCCGCACTGAGTTCCAGACAGGGACATGAACCTTGGTGATGCATGTGCACTGTGGACTGGCTTCATGGGCCCGTCACTAAAAACAGGGATAATGTTTTTTAGAAAAATGTCTTTCAAGTATGTGACAACAAATGGCAACTGGAGAGAGAGGGGCTGCTGTGTTTCAGAGCCTCGGAGCTGCAACTTGTTGAGGCTCCAGCCTGAAACGGCTCTCCTTCCCGGTTGTAAGGAGCACAGGAAGCTCTCTCAGGGTCTCAGTCATTTAAATGCTTCACAGAAGCACCATCGTTATAAGACAAAGGGGTTAGTACAGAAACCGAAATAGGTGTGGCCACGTGGGACGTGGCAGGCTCTGCACCTACAGAATCATTTGTTACTCACAACAGTCCTGGAACGCAGTATTATTATCCCCGTTGTACGGACTAGGAAACTGAAGTTCATGAGGGTGAAATCATTTCCTCATAAATGAATAACTTAGAGCTAGTAATTAGAGCAGCAGGAATTTGAGACGAGATCTGTTGTTTCTAAAGCCCAAGGAAATACTCTTATTTAAAAGGTGTTGGACACTCTAGAGCGCAGCTCTTCCACCACCACGTTGGCATATACAAGCCCTGGGGCCGTGGGAACCTGTCCCTCTGCTCAAGGTAGTAACTGGACGCATGCAACAGCCAACCCATAACAGTGCCATAAACAACACACAAGCTCAACTTTCTCTCATATAAAAGAAGTTCAGAGATAGATAGTAAACATTTCCATGACAATTCCAAAGCCATCAAGGACCCAGGCTCCAAATCCTACTATTGTATCATTTCAAAATGTGCCCCTCATCTCTGTGGTTCAAGACAGTTGCAGAAGCTTGAGCTGTGACCGGAGTTCACAGAGCTGGATGGAAGTACAAGAAAGGCAGTGTCCCCACCCTTCAGAGAAAGCTTCCCAGATGCCCCACAGATCTCTTTTGTATCTCCTTCTAGAACTTGACTATGTAGTCACACCTAGTGACAAGGGCAGCTGGGCTCATTGCCACCCTAAATGGAATCAATGTCAAGATGAGCAACATGTCCTCTCTTCCCGCCAGCATTCCTGACTGTGTTCTGGATGTGGACTCTCCTTAGACAGGAGGCATCTAGAGTAGCTGTTCAAGTAGCTTTGAGAGGCCTCCCACCCGCCTTCACTAGTCGAGAAACTTTACTTAGAATAAAAACGCCAACTTCAACCTCTTGTTTATGAAAGTATCTCAGTAGCTGGTCTGGGTTAATATTACTGAAATGATCCTAACACAATGTTATAGTTTAATTTGTGCAATCAGCCTTGATTCAAACAATTAAAGCCAGGAAGAGTTTCTTGGTAAAGCTTTTTAAAGTCTGTGAGTTGAGTCATATATTCTTTTTCCCACTTGAATCTTAAATATGATCCTTAGTGAGCCCACTAATAAAGGCATTAAATAACCCCTATCACCAGTTTTATCTCTATCAGTTAAAGTAACTTAAGAACATACTGGACTTCTAAAACAGTAACAAATGATTTTTCGAATTGGTCTCTATGGAGATAAAGATACAGAATTGCAAAAATTGGCCTTCTTCAATTCATCTCATTTGCTTTGGAATTTGGGTTGCCTAGAAATGTGTCCATCATAATCTAAATTTTGAGGGAGGGTGACAAATAAAATTAAAATTTTAAGGTTTTTCCCCCCCCATAATCAGTTCTTTGAAAGAAAATAGTGCATATTTAATGATTCTACTAGGAATAAAATGCTAATTTAACTTGATCATCAAATAAGTAGTTGGGTTTTTTTCTACTTATTTATTTTTTGCTGAGGAAGATTGGCCCTGAGCTGACGTGTGTTGCCAATCTTCCTCTATTTTGTGTGTGGGTTGTTGCCACAGCATGGCTTGAAGAGTAGTGTAGGTGCTCGCCTGGGATCTGAACCCGGGAACCCAGGTCATCAAAGTAGAGTGCACCAAACTTAACCACTACACCACCAGGCCAGCCCCTGAGTAGGTAGTTTTTAAAATGGAGCGCTCAGAGCTATCACACCTACAACGTTGCTTAGTCACAATAAAGTCATTTGCTTTTTCAAATTTTCTCTCTTAAAAGTTAGAATATAAATCCCCAGTGGAGTTTAGAATCAGAAAGTTACAGTTGGACACATTTCATTTTCAAGGAACTGAAATATTATGACTATTAATAACATTACTTGGGAAATATTAGATTTGGCATCACATTATCCTCTCCCGAAAAACTTCTCTTTTCTCGAACCCATTCTAAATGTAAATTTTAGGCAATATAGATTCTTTTTTTCCTAGAAGAGCTAGGGCAAGCATAAAAGTCTTACATTAATTAGAACAAATCTGCTTCAGTATTGAGGAGAAGATCCCACTTTGTGTGTGGGCTTAGATCTTCACGCACGTTTCCCTCTTGGCTTTTCAACTTAATTCTGAGTACCGTCCTGGGTCGGGAAGTTAGAAACGATGTGCTGGCTCCTCTGCTTGGAAATTGACCGCCCCCCGCATTCTTACCTGCTTAGAAGACTTTTATCCAAACTTCAAAACCTCTTCTGGGAAATGCTCCTGTCTTCCCCCAGTTAAATTGATCATTTTCTTTTTCCTGTCACCTCCACAACCATGTATCTTAACAGAAAATCTGAGGCAAACTTTAAAAGCATTTAGTAAAATTTTTAATTTATGGTTTTCAATTTCAAATTCCGTTTTTAAATGGTCGTACTAGTCGAGCAGCAGCAACTTCAGTTTTTCTTCTTTCCTTCCATTTTTTTTCTTAGCATTTTAACAGTTAAATAAAATAATAAGTTAGAAACCAGACTCAGAATTATATGTCTCGGCAAAAATAGATGGCTTTTTAGCACATAAAACTAGTAATGTGCAATAAACCGTTCCCCGTTAGTGGGTTGAGAGTGGAAGCAGTGTGCCTATATATCTTTGCTGCATGGACACAGAAATAAGAAATAAGGAACTTCTACGAAGAAAGTTTAAAGTCTAAGAAAACTAGTGACAAGAGCTTTGAAAAACTACCAAGGATTAAAAGTGAGGTGTGAGTCTTCTCTCATTTTATTTTACGAATAATTAAAATTTTGAGAATTATGTAAGTTCCTCAAGAAAAGTCTGAGTAATTTGCAGAGTATCACAGAGTCTACTGATGTCCGTATTGTGGTGTGCATCTTGAAAGCACTTTTTGCACCTCCAGCACAACAATGATGCACTGAACCTTCATTCTGATTGTACTGGCCCCACTGTCATCTTACTAAATAATTGAATATGCTGAAGAATTTTTTTTCTTTAATTGGGCCCAAAATATTGCAGTAATTGTTCAAAATGAGAAGGAGAAGGGCTTACCTAGAGCTTTAGAATACCCTTTCCCCAGAAATGCTGTTACTCACTTCAGGCGCAATTTAGGGCACGTCCATCCTCGTAGTATTTCCTCAAAGAGCTATAATGGACTTCAATGTTTTAAATAATGTTTTGCCAATTTGTTCTATTATGTGAGGAGCAGAAACCATTTTGGCTTTAAAGGAAGAGTGTTCCATCTTTAAAATCAGAAAAATTGTATGCCCTGCATACATTCCACTGAGCAACAAGACACCCACTCCAACTAGGAGGCTGGAGACTCTATATACATATGCTCTGAAACGTGACAGGCGGCTCTATTCTCACCACCATAACCCACCTTTCATGGAAGGTAGAGTGGGTGCTGGGCACTTTCCACCGTGACCAGTTTCTCCCCAGAGCCTCTTCAGCCCACACCATGTGGCTGTCCATTTGTCATCACTGGGGAAGGGATGAAGCTGTGGGAAGGGGCAGCTGGAAGAAAAGAGACAGGCCAGCCCCTCTGGACAGAAGACCCCACTGGAAGATGACTCATGTAGACGTGGGGCCAGGGGATATGGGATAGTCCCCCCGTCACCCAGGGGCTTTGTTTGGCCAGTTCCCTTGAAGTATTTCTGATTTTAGCTACCTCGTTTTTAAAACAGGGGTGAAAAACCCTCCCAGCCTACCCCTCAGGGGTGTTTGAAGATCAAGAGTGTGACGTGACCTTGAAGCAAGCACCAAGTTCTAGGATGCACAAAGGTTCCCATTACGTAGCTTTTCCCAATGTGAACATCAGGCTGAAGGGTGTGTGTTGTAGTTGGTGAGGGTTCGTTTGCCTCTCTTCTCTCCACATGGATTCCTGTGTTAAAGTTTCTTGGTGAAAATGATGACAAGCCCATGCTGGACTCTGCTGAGTATCTTCCATCAGAATGCAGGACCATGACAGACCCTCACGCTCAGGCCGCCTTCCTTTGTGTTTGCAAGGAGGCATCCATGCGTTCTGCTCAGAGTAAACCAGTCTGTAGATGCCATCCACGGTAGTCACCGTCTTCCTCATCACAGACTCAACATTGAACGCCATAAGAACCAATCTCTCAGAGATGTGTGCTTCAAGAGGTTTTTATTTGGAAAATCTGTACTTGGTTTCATGTTTAAAACACAATGGCCTCCTTCATAGGCTCCAGGTGCCAAGCCTTCATACCACCACCAGCACACGTTTCCTGGAACACAGTTCTGATCACGACTCTGCCCTTTGGTGCCTCCCTCTCTCTGTCTCCATCTGCCTCCTGCAACTGCCAGCCTGCTGCATAATTAACAGCAAGACTCAGCTGCGTTCGATTTCCTTCTTGCTTCTGGGCCCCTGTGCCTTTGTACGTGATGGTCTCCCTATCACATACACTCCCTGCCAGTGCCCTTGGGTATCTGCCTATTCAACTATAATTTTTACTTCCAAATCCATTGTAGACATTACCACACTTCTTAGTCTGCACGGCATCCCCTCCACGACACACATATGCTCTGAAAGTTGCCCACTAACCAACACGCACACACACTCGCACGCTGAGTTAAACCCTCCTCCTTCCTTCTGTAAACGGCCTCAGTAGAGGCCCAATGCACTGTGCTGTGATTTAGGATCTTTCTGTCTCCATCTCCCATCCTAAGTGTGAGATTTTTAAAATTGTTTTGTTTCGTATTTCATAGTCTTTGTCTCTGAAATTAAAGCATTCATGTAATTGATTTATCTGAGTAAAGAGAATCAGAGAAAATTAAAGCACTCAGTTAATAAATGCTGCTTTAGCTCCAACAATGTGCTAATCACAGGTCTTGATAAACTCTGCACTGATCAGTTCCTATCATTTCTAGGCTCTTAGAATCCATAACACCAACCTGCACAACCTGTAATCTGTATACGATCTACAATCTCTGCCTAGCCTGCTCCCAGCCTAGACTAGGGCTGGCCAGGCATCAAGCTCTCGCTGCAGGTGCTAATGGCTCTCATTGGTTCTGATGCCCAGATGATAGTGGCAAGTAGTTGCTGAGTAAACCCTGGGGGCCAGCTGCCCACCAGGTGTGTATGCTAAACCCGTGTAATGATCTTCCTGTCCACGTATCTAAGAATCGTTCTTGATTCATTCCCCGGGACTAAAGTCTGAGCGGAGGTCGTAGCCTGGGTGGCTCATGCCAGACACCTGTGCTCAGGGTATGGGGCAAATTTCACTCATTTCCTCATGTTCTACTGGTGACCTTCTTCTACGTAGAATGACGCACCTGTAACCACAACTAAGCCCCCACCTGACTTTGGATCAACTCCAGACAACCCAAACAAGATGGCTGCTGATGATCAGTTTGTCCTTAAATCCCAAGTCCTTGGACCTCCGTGCTCAGACCAGACTGCGCCCTGGGGCAGAAGCCTGGCCTGTGAGTGGGCAGGTGCCTTGCTGCAGTTCTGCCTGCTGCCATTTTCCTTCCCTCCGTTTAATGCCCACAGTTAGGATATCGGCACCCCTCACAGCTAAGGCCACAGGGTGTATGACGGCCACGAGGAGGTGGAATGTGAACCTAACTGAAGGAACATTCCTCATTGCAGATACAACTCAGCAAGAATGAAATAACAGAACACACGATAAACCAGAATATGAATGGAGGCGCACGGAAGAGGAGGGGACAATGAGGAGCAAAGGCGTCAAGGATGCAGAAGCTCCTTGGAGGAAGTCTGTGTCTGATCCTTAAGAGTTTCCTAGGGTCTAGATCAAGACTCAAAAGCAAGTGCTTTCAAAAGGACCAATCACGTAAACAACGTGTGACGTGGCCTAAGGTTTACAGCCGTCAAGAGCAGGGAGCCTGTGTGGTACCCGAGCTTTCCCTCCAGACGGATCTCAAATTCAATGAAACGAACATATATATAAGTAAAACTGAAAAATTCTGAGGGCCAGCCCGTAGCTTTAGATAGCCAGTTTGGAATGTCCGATCTACCTAAATGGAAAAGAAGACCTATGTTGCAAGGAAAAATGGTCCCACCAGGACAGAGGTGGAAGGTGAGGATGGCACACTCGTGGAAGGGCAAAGTCATGAATTGAAACACCACAGGACAAATGCTCACGTCAGTGGGATATAGTCAGCTCGTCAAAAATCTGAATGATGTGCACAGGAATTCAGAATGACACAGTAAAAAATATGGCGTCATCAGAGGTTTTAGAATAGGTGACTAGCACAGCAGACATGTTATTTTAGAGGTGTTACTCTGGCAATAACGTGGGTAATAAATAGAATTATTTAATGAAAGGACAGGAAAAAAATATTCCAACTGTCTAAAAGGTTGTGTTTTTTTAGACTTTAAGATTTTCATAGCATCTAAATGTGTTAATTGACTCAAATTCTTTACTCCAAACAGCTTTTTCTAGTTGAATTTTCCATACTGTAGAAGGGTAATTCACATTGTAATTTTTAAAAATTAAAATTTTTTTTTAATTTTAACAATGCCTATAGTGATATAAAGATATAGTAAATATTCAATATCTGTAATATTCTTAGGAAATTTTTTTCATGCTGTTTAAGTTTTAAAAGCTGTCTGGTAGATTAATTTCCAGAAGAAAACAGGATAAATAATTTAAAATAATATTTTAATTCATGGGAATCGGTGTCAGCAGTAAAGATTTGTCCTGGCATCAAGCTTAGTCCATTTTACTGGTAATTTCCCTTCTCCTCTACAAAGTCAAAATTAATTTTTGATGCACACTGGGAGGTATGCTTTTTCTACTCCCTTTTCTTGCTCTAATTCCTTTAAAACATGTATTGTGTCATTGAGTTAAAATACCTAACTCAAATTTACTGAAGAGAGATTTCCTATATTCACTGCAAAAGAAATTAAAAACATATAAAGATAAGGAGTTATGAGGTCTAGAAAATTTCAGCAGGATAAGGAAATAAAACTTAAGCGATGTGGCAGTTTTCAATTTTAAGCTGAGCTCCGACGATCTGGGATTTGTGGCATGTAGCGTGTGTGCGCACAGTACACAGGCCATCTGGAGGTCAGATTCTCACAGGCTGAGAAACGCTTCCTCTGAGATTTACACTCTGGGAGACCCTCAGGGGTGAGCTTTCCCCTTTCTCTGCCCCTCCCCTCCACACACATGAAGGATGGGGAGGGTAGGCTGCCCCCTCTTGGCTTGGAGGGCACAGTCATGCTCTGAAAGTCCAGAAAGCCGTCTGAAGCTGCTTATTTATGAAACAAAAGATTGTGCTAAGGGTAAATAATGAAACTGAAATAATGCCGTCATCGTGGACAGATAGATATTTAAAGAAACAATATCAAAAGTGATACCAAAATACATTTCATTAGTTTTGCAGTATTTTTTCTGCATGTTCTTCTGTCTATGATATTACCAAGCTTATTTGTAATTTGCATTATCTTACTAGTTGTGTCATGATTGAGAGAATGGTTATCTCAATTTTTTCTGACTTAGACTCAAATAAAAACCTTAACATTAATTTTAATGGAAAATAATGTAGTTAGGAATGTGAATAAATTTTAGAGTCAGATATTGGGATTCTAATTTTGTTTGCTGTGCATAAGCCACATGGCCATGATTGGGTTATTTTTATTGGGCACCTACCTGTCAGTACATATGTTAGGTGATAAAAGGCACAAAGTCCCTGCCTTCCAGCACTTGCCATGTACTCAGGCAGACAATTAAATGTGATGATGACAGGTGTGATTACCGCTGCAAGGGGAGGATGGTGCCCATCTCATAGAATTTATGTGAAAGAACTGCCTAGTGGTGCCAGTCAAGGTGGAGTCAAGAACGGAAGACCATTCGAGGCACTGCAAACAAAAAACAAATTAAAGAAGTGATTTTGGTGCTTCCATAATAATCGAAAAGTCTGAAGAACTGAAAGTGAAGGCAACTGGGACCCTGGAGTTAAAGGGTTACTGATGCAGCTGAGGTTGGAAAGGTCTGGATTGCACTTGCTACCCTGAGGCCCAGGAATTTCTGGGAACTGCTAGTTGCATGCTTTCTCTGCAGATCCAAGCAGAGGCCTGGCGGGGAACACTGACCCCACTGCTGGAGAAGAAGAATGGCTTCTGCCGCTAGAACTCAGGGGAATGGGTCTCATTGCCAGACCAGAACACAGACTGCACCCAAGACCCCTTGGGAGGGCAGGTAATTTGTCTTTTAGTTGCATAAGTTGCAGGACTTCAGAGAGCCCTATGAAGGCCTAATGAGGAAGACAGCACATCATTCAGACATCCTGCACTCTCGTGTATATCCAGCATCTGGATGGAACTTGAGTCATGCCCCTTAGGGTGAATAAAAGGGGTTTTTGTATGAAGAAAAAAACATACACACAGATACTTGAGGGCAGAAAACAAACTGTGGTACAAACAGCTAATTGTCCACCAAAATCAACTGTTCTTCGTTCCTGAAGAAATTGATATGAAGACAAGCAGCAGCGCTGAGCTGACCACACAGCTTCTCTCCAGCGGGGTGCGAGCCCTGGGGCTGCGTCCCGTCATCCCCGTCAGCGCTCTTTAGACAGCAGGTATACCTCTCCCATGGAATCTTTCCTCTTCCTCTGGGTCCTAATAGTGGTGACCACGCATGGGTGCTGCTTTCAAAGTAGCTGAGAGAGCGGGGGTAAGCAGGTGAGTAAGAGAGAAACGGTTGCGGGAAGAAGAGTAAGGTCATTTGCAGAGGCACATGCATTTGTGAATAGGTGGGTGTGCGTGTGCGTGCGTGTGTGTTGCACAGTGTGGGTAAGAGGTGAAGAACTAAAGTGACAGTGTGGACTCTTATGTTCTAGCCTTGGAGTGTCCAACTATCGTAGCTCAGATGCTGCGATTGCTAACACAGGGTGTGTTCTTACTCTGAAGACACTGAGATGATTACATTTTGAACAACCAATGGAGACCTGTGTCCTGAGATTTTACCCTAAAACAGCCTATTTAATTCTTCCGTCAACCGCAGAAAAGGCCAATGGCAAAAGCAGAGAGCCCCCAGTTAGAAAGCCCCTATATAGAATTCAGGAGCAGAGAATATTCTCTATAAATCCCTTACAAAACACACTTTTCTTGATTCTCAAAAAGTATTTTTTTGTGTGGAGAAACTGAATTTGTTCTATTTTTCCACTGCATAAAAATGATGCCTTTTCTTAAAACGGGACTTGGCTATTACAGGAAATGTGTGGAAATGTGTTTACCAAAGACTGCTCTTCTACACAAATCCCCACGTCCTACAAAACAACCAGAACATCAACGAATAATTGATCTGATTTAATTTCAGTTGATTAATAACTGTAAGATATGTCATAATGCTACATGTTACGTAGGAACAAACGAATGCAAGAGATAACCCCCATGAATAAAGAGCCTGTAATATTTAGTGATGGCAGCATCAAGTGCGGAATGTGCTGCAGGTTATGAACTGCTAAGTGCTAACTGCTAAGTGCTAAGGTTATGTGCTGCTACGTGAACTAGGGATCAGACACTCCTAAGCCAGCTTGCTTTGAACTGTACCAATGAGAAAGCAGCCAGGATGTAGATTAGAAATTTAAATTGATGTCAGATCGTTGAAGGCTTAGATGAGGAGTGTTAGGTGTTGAGTTGTGTCTTCCTCAAATTCATACTTTGAAGTCCTAGCCCCAGTACCTTAGAGTATGACCATATTGGAAGGTAGGGCCTCTGAAGAGGTAACTAAGATTAAATGAGGTGAGATGAGTGGGCCCTAGTCCAATGAGACTGGTGGCCTTATAAGAAGAAGACACAGACATGCATAGAGGGAAGACCATGTGAGGAGAACATAGGGAGAAGGCAGCCATCTACAAGCCAAGCAGACAGGCCTCCGCAGACACGGTAATCTTGCCCTTCTGGCCCCCAGGGCAGAGAAAATAAATTTCTGTTGTTTGAGCCATGCAGTCTCGGTATTTTGTTATGGCAGGCTGAGGAAACTAATACAAGAAACAAAAAAATGTTAAGACATCTTCCATAGGCTACTGAAGTTTCGTTTTCAGCAGCAAAATGGCATCATTTAAATGGTATATTTAAGCTTGGGTTGGTACCAGGAGGCAGGACAGATTCCAGAATACGAAGATTGAAAGCAGGAAGATTGCATATTTTCTTCACTGAGATTCAAAGGTTAGTAACAGTGGTGATATTATTACAATAAAAATGGTTGAAGCATCTGCTTGAGGATTTGTCCCTAGCTTCAGTGGCTGACTGACTGTGACTTCCACCCTCCCCCCCCCCCCAGTAGAAACCAAGGGCTCCCTCTTTGTAACGGTAGCTGGAGGAGGACTCCAAAATGGCTGTCCTGTTTCTTCTGTGTTTAAAATCTGTTTCCTGAATACTTTATTCTTAATTCTTGATAGTTGGATCTGGAATGGATGCAAATGTAGATATTTCTGTTTCTACATTTTAAAAGAATCAGTCTTCCAAAAGAAAATATTCTAAATTGTTATTATGATGGATACATTTAGAATTTCATTCCTCTTTTTCATATACCAGGCATTTATAGTCACAGCCATAAAAGACGAATGAATGACAACACCATGGCTTTATTATTTCTTCAGAATTCTGTTGTGTATATCATCATCTTCATAGCTAGAGAAAACTGTAGTAATTACCCTTAAAATGTTAGCTTAACATTTCGGTTCTATTAGGAAATTATACAGTAAAAGTATGACTTATAACACACAGCAAATTAAAAATATTAATAATGACCAATTTATATTCAAAGAGCATTTAACGCCCTTTCAGGAATATATCTTTGTTCTATCACGTAATCTTTTATTTTAAATTTAGTGATTTCAGACAAAAACAGCAATAGCAAACCTATATTTTCTCTTAATAGCTTCATATCCTGAGTTTGATTGCCTCCATTGACCTTCAAACATTTTTTATTGCATTATATCCATAAGTTTGTTTTAATATCTTCACTCCCCCTAATTACCTGGATCATTCTATACCATTCCCTACAGGGAAATATACTGCTGAAGTTTGTATTTTTAAATACTAATTAAAAAATTCATTAGTGTGTGAATTAATTTCCTCCCTTTGCATTTTCCTCTCCCTCTTGATAGCCATCAGACTTTGAGAAGCAGTCTAGTAGTTCTCACACAGAGATCCAGAAGTCGCTTTAATTACTCTGGTTGGAGTCCCACACCAGTCAGATGAGCCAGGAAATAAACCTGAACATGAGGAAACCAAGCTCAGGCAGCTCTCAGGGCCAAATGAACACTTCATGGCTATCCCTTCGATGATATAAATGTTTCAGCACTGGCTCTGGTAGAGACAATTTCACTGGAGTGTTTCCTGCTCCAAAAGAGCCATGCTGAGATGTCACAGAGGAGCAGCGCACATTAATCAGGTCAACACAAGCAAAGGAAGTGGACACTTGAAATAATTAGCAGCATAATTCAAGTTCCCCAAAAACATATTCAGGGACTAACATTGCAGGAATACTCGCTACAGATGTCGCTACTTTTAGATCAGGTTGCTGGGAGAATTCTTGCTGTAACGGAGAGTGGGCAGAAGATAAACTACAATTTAATCTCTGAAGGACACCAGTTCAAGAAATAATTAGCTTTATATATTTAGCATCCACTTAACACTACTGGATAATGTTTACTGTTCACAGTAAGGTCAGGGTCTATTACATTTCTCATTATTTCTCTTGGTCCCTTAGAAATGTTACATCCATTAGAAAAGTGAAAAGGAATGGAAGGCAGGAGTTGTACGTGGTGTTTCAACTTGCAACAAACTGTGAAACATCTACCTGAAGATTAAAGAACGGTGTTCTAAAATGAGTGGAACTTAGACCATTTTCAGTTTTTTGGGTCATCTATTAAATCTGAGCATGTCATTAAATGCTCTTCCCAAAAGTTGGCCATTAAATATGCCTTAGCCAACAATGTGCATTCTTCTACCACAGCATCAATCATATTTACCACCATTTGTTTCTTCTAAATCCCACTAGACTAAAGAAAATGTCTAATTCACCTTTATATCCTCAAAGACTTGCACAACTGTCCATCATATTGCAAGTTCCTTATAAATGTTTATAGAATGAATGCTGATGTAAAAACTTAGCCTGCTAAGATTTTGCCAAAGGATGCTCTCTTCCAGAGAAATCGTTCTGTCAAATTCCAAGAAAAAGATTCAGGATGAGCTCTCCCCATTAATATATATATATATATATATATATATATATATATATATATATACATCACATGATTAAAACATTAAAATGAATATATTCAATTGCATTTGAAAATATGCTACTTTTTAATTTTTCTGCAAGGATTAATTAAATAATTTATTTACCTGAAAATATTTACTGAGAGTGTACTACATGTCAGACACCAGGATATAACACTGAAAAGATGGAGGAGTCCCCACCCTCCCAGAGTTTATATTCCAGGGAGGCAAAAAGACAATAAGCAAATGAACGTGTAGCATAACATGGGCCAGTGATAAGGGCTTGGAGGAAGAGTGAAGTTGACTGTGCTTCCAAGAGCAATAGGGTGTGATGGGTGAAAGGGTGGTGGGTCATACTGGGATAATATTTTAGACATGTCGGATAAGACCGCTTTGAGGAGATAGGTCAGGGAACCTGAATGAAGTGCATGAGCAGGTTGTGCAAAGTCCCTGAGGCAGGGATGGGTTTGGTGTGTTCAGAGAATTCTAATGAGGCCAGCTGGGCTGGAGTAGAGGAGAAAGAGGACAAGTTACAAATGGCTTTGGAGAGGTTGACAGGGGAAGATCCTGCAAGGATTGTCCATCACTGCAAAGAGTTTGAATCAAATTCCAAATCTGATGGGAATCTATAAGGGAGTTTTGAAGAGAGGAGGAGTATCATGTGAGGTATGTTCTAACAAGAACTATCTGGATGCTGTGAGTGAGAAGAGACCAGAAGAGAAACAGAGACAGGTCAGGAGGTGACCACAGCGTGCAGGTGAGAGACGGTCACAATTTGGACAAGAAGGGGAGTACTGAGGAGCATGGGTGCCTCTCTGCTAGAGGACACCATCGAATCACAAATACACTGACGCTTACAGACCCTGAGATGGTGTTGAAAAGCAAAACACAGAGCGAGGGCATAGCAGGCAAGAGGAAACAAGACAATGCTAGGTGTCAAAAGTGCTCTATTCAGCCAAGACTGAGCGCATTTCATAGGACTAGGCTTTTTGGTTATTTTATATAAATTCCATCAAGATGTGTAGCTATTGAAGTTTATATGATTCTTCTTTTTAAAAATAACTTGTAATTTTCAGGGGGTCAAGTCCAGAAAATTGCTGTGCCACACAACCATGTGTATTGTGGAGAATGAATAGAACTGTGCCTCATTAAAGGAGCATAAAAGAATTCCAGCATTCCAGACAGAAGGAAAAGTACACACAAAGGTGGAGACATAAGAGCGCTCTGTGTGACCGATCAACAGCTAAGCATTCTAAGTGGGGGAAGAGTCAGGTAGACGAAAGGGAGTGATGCAGGCTGGGGCTAAAACCAGGAGTTAGAGGCAGCTGGTTAGAGACCTGAACACTATCTTTTGAGTGATAGGAAGCTCCCAGTTAGGATGTGTTCAGCTTCAAACCACACACACACGCACACGCATACACACACGCCAAAAACAGCTGCTTTAGGAACAGAGCAATTTATTTACATCACATATCAAGAAATCTGAGGTGGTCACTTCCAGGTTTGGTACAGCAATACAACAGTTCCATCAAGGATCCAGAACTGCTCCTTCCCTCCACTCTGACATCTGCAATGCCTTGGCTTTTTCAATCCTTGATGCCTCATGTACGCAAGATGGCTGCTATGGTCCCAGCATCGAATCCTTACTCTACTCTATTTAAAGCAGGAAGAAGGTTTGATTTGGGTTTTAAAGAAGTAAGTCCTTTCAGAATCCACCCTGACACACTTCACCTTGTGTACTGATGTCTAGAACTGAATCAAGTCCCCCACCCTTTAGCCAGTCACTAGATAGAAAGGCTTTAGTACCCTCAGCTTCCTCCAGTTATTATTTTCCCCTCAGTGAGGGGGAGACTCAAATCCCCTGAAGATGTGGTCCTCTGCACAAAATCAGGGTTCTCTTAAGAGGAAGAAGAGGAAAGTGCTATTCCATAGGCAACAGATTGTGTCTGCTATGGAAGTCCTTGAAGGTTTTCTACGCAAAAGGAAGAAATTCTTAACTTTATTTCTTAACGTGCAATTCAGGAGGATGATGGCTGTCACAAAAGAAATCTGGACCCATATAACAAAACTGAGTTACCATTTCCTGAGCACCTGCTATGAGCCTTGCATTTTATATGTGTCATTTCATTCGTTTCTCACAACTACCTGGTGAGCTGAAGACTATTCATTCTGATTTTAGAGATGAGAAAGGATAGCAGAGAGATGAGGCCGCAGAGAAGATACGATCTGACAGATATGAATGAACAAACGTAAGTTGAAAAGTGTCCCAAGCAGTGGAAGCCCCATAAGATTCTGGAGGTTTTCATCTTCTGGATCTCTGTAGGAACTAACGTTTCAAGGAGCCAGCATGCACACATTCTCAAACATGAAAAAAAAATAATTTGGAATTACAGTTTATTTACAAAAAGACAATTCATTGTAACAATATAATCATACATATATTGTGTATATGTGAGAGAGAGAGAGAGTTTTCCCAAAAAATAAATTTGGAATCATTCAATTAAATGTAACAACAGCAAACACACAAAAGCTAAGGTTGCTAGGAAGGTTCTGAGTTGGGGTTTGGAATAGATCTCTCTGTATTATTGAAATAGGCATATTACTGGGCATGAAAAAGGAGAAACACCCTGAGATTAAGCAGGGAGGGTAGAGTGTAGGGGTGGATGTTAGCATTCTCTTTCAACACACAGTAACCTTGCCCTTAAACAAATGGACAGCCAGTTATTTCTTCAGCAAAAATGGGCTTATTCAAGGTCAGCAGAGAATTGCAATTCAGAGTCTGCAACCCTGGCAAACAACATGAGAGTCCCCCAGCAGCAAGGGAGAAAAAACTCTTTTCTAGAGGGACAGAGAAAGTTGGGAGAGCTGCTGTAAAGAGGTCGAAGTGTCGTGGCTTTTCACTGGCTTAGTTGTGACAGTCTCATGGGCTGAGCTTCTGGTGGGTCAAGAAGAGGAAGACTTTCTTCTTCCTGTTGGGCTCATCTACGGAGGGAGGGTGCGAGAGCTCCCCCTTTTGGCTGCCCAGCTCCAATTTAACGAGGTTTCTGCTCATTAATTTGCCAAGACTAAAAGCAGATGCTGACTTTAGTGCAGTAAACACTCTTTCAGAGGTTGCTTTTGAGAGCGAATCAAGTTATCCTGTCAAGTCTTTCCCAGTATATAGGGAAAGTGACCAGCAATTCTATGAAATAACCCAGAGAAGACTATGTTCTACCAGAGTACAGACTATCCTAGTTTTTGCCATAAAAGGACACCCTACAGGGCTAGAACCTGAGAATATACATAAGAACCTCTGTATACACTTCATACTTCTTGAAAAGACTTATGCTTTAGTCAAGTTAGAGTAAAATGTTTGGGTTCCATGGAATCATGCAGGTTTGGTCATTTTCAACAAATCATTTTCTTGTATTCCTAACATTTTATTGTTACATACAAAAATCTGCAGTGTTGGGGCTGGCCCCGTGGCCGAGTGGTTAAGTTCGCGCGCTCCGCTGCAGGCGGCCCAGTGTTTCGTCGGTTCGTATCCTGGGCGCAGACATGGCACCGCTCATCAAACCACGCTGAGGCAGCGTCCCACATGCCACAACTAGAAGGACCCACAACAAAGAATATACATCTATGTACTGGGGGGCTTTGGGGAGAAAAAGAAAAAAAATAAAAATCTTTAAAAAAAAAATTGCAGTGTATTTACTTACTATCACAGCGTAAATGTTGTGCCAATACAAGAGCAAACTTATATGCAAAAGAAATTTAGGCATTGAAGCACTGTTTATAACTCTGAAAATTTAGGGAAAAATCAACATCTATTCATAGGAAATTGGTTTAACTAAAACATAGATTACCCACACACACTGCTATTATCAAAGTCAATAGTGAAGTTCTATATTTGTTGAAATGGGAAAACTTCTCTGCTATTGTTAGGTGAGAAAGCATCTTAAAAAACAGCATATGGAGCTTGAATCCATTTGTGAAAAATAACATACATATAATCTAAAAGCATATAAACTGGAGAGAGACTCACTAAAAGGTTTGCTGTGGTTTTCTTGTGATTACTAGAAGATTTTTTTTATTTTATATTTCTAACTTGTTGAGTTCTTTACTGTGAGCATCTCTTTTAGAAAGGTAACAAAGTTAACTATAATAAATAAAGAATCAAAATGTATAAAGATCATACATATAAGAAAAGTAAAATAAAGTAAGCAGCTGCTTTTCAGAATTTTAGCATGGTGAGGTTTCTTTCTTTCTGGACAGGAATCATGGTACATCGTGAGTAGAAGGAAGCAGGTCACCTACACCAGGATGACCACCAAATTGGTAATACACTCCCCGACTTTAACAGAAAACGTTCATATGGCCAAGCAAAGGCACCCAGTAATGTTAGCCTCCATTCTGAGAATCGAGAGCTACCGTCATCAGACACAGCCTTGGAGATTTTTATCGGAAGCCATTCAAATGGTGGATTCCAGTATGTCTGTTTGTCGGCTATCGGTTGGGCCCTGAACATGTCTTCCAACCACTGTTGTGAGGTAAAGGGATGCTTCGCTCCCCAGCCTTGCAGGATGAAGTTTCCACTTGAAATAAAGCAGGAGACAAAAACCAGCCATTGAGCAGCAGTGTCATTCACACCCACAGCTTTGCAAATTTTCAAGAAAACAAGCCAAAATATTGACCCAGATGGTGTTTCAGTCATTATTGCTGGTCAAGGATAACAAATTAACTGAAAAATTTTAGAATAAGCTATGTGAAAACACTTGGAAAAGAGAAAAGACAAATTGAGGAAAATAAAACTCATTAATAAAGAATGATGCCAGTTTTCTCCACATTTGGTATTAAGATTTTTTTAATATTAAAGATAGTATAGACTTATGGTTTTGAGTCTGGCATGTAAGTAGCTTAGAAGTAACCACTCAGTGCTAATAAGTAAAAAGTGAAACAAACTGAAAAATCAACAGCTCTTCTTAGATCTGTCAGAGAAGTGAGGTCACAGGGCAAATCACTGCCCCCAAAATTGGAGAGACAGTGAGATGGATACAGGGAATCACGAATTACCTGAGAAGGAGCCACAAGCAGAAACCTCCACAGGAACCAGTGTTGTATAGGAAACCCTGAACTATAACTGACAAACAGCTGGAAGCCCAGTGTGGACAACTCCGAAAGTTAAAAACTCCAGGGGTGGTGTAGCGGTTAAGCTCACGCACTCTGCTTCAGCAGCCTGGGGTTCACCGGTTCAGATCCTGGGCGTGGACATACACACCGCTTATCAAGCCATGCTGTGGCGGCTGTCCCACATATAAAGTAGAGGAAGATGGGCATTGATGTCAACTCAGGGCCAATCTTCCCCAGCAAAAAGAGGAGGATTGGAGGAGGATGTTAGCTCAGGGCTAATCTTCCTCAAAAAAAAAAAAATCTCCGGGGATACTCAGTCACAGAGGGGCCCATGTATTGTGAGTTTTACCTCTCAGAGCTTACCAGGTCCTCACAGTGAATACTGAAGGAAAATTCCCTCTTAGAGCAACAGAGAATGAGTAAGTAAAGGTCAAACGAAAACTTATTTTTAGTATTCTTTATTGATCTAACAAATAACAGTTTGTCAAAATAATAATGGCAGCAATGTATTAACTATCCATGCTTATATATATATATATATATATATATATATATATATATATGTATATCTATGCTTATATATAAGTCAAATAAATGACAGCAATGATACAAGGGGCAGGAGGGAGGAATTAGGATTGTTTTATTATGAGGTACTCACACTACCTGGGAAGAGTGTAGTGTCATTTGAAAGTGGACTCGGATTAATCGTCTATGTATATTGCAAATTCTAGAACAACGACTAAAAATGTAAATAAAGAAGTATAACTGATAGGCTAGGAAAGAAGAGAAAACGGCATCATAAAATGCTCAATTAAAACCACAAAAGGCAGAAAAAGAGTAGAAGACAAAAATAGGAGCAAAGAACAAGAGCAACAAATAGAAAATGATAACATATATGGTATATATTAATCCAGTTACATCAAATCACTTTGAACATCAATGGTCTAAATCCACCAATTAAAACACAGCAATTGCCAAAGTGGATCAAAAAACAAGACCCAATATATGTTATCTACAAGAATCCACTTTAAATATAAATACACACATAGATTGAAAATAAATGGATGTAGACTGATAGACCATGCTAACACTAACCAAAAAGAGAGCAGGAGTAGCTATATTAATTTCAGACCGAGCAGACTTCAGAGTAAAGAAAGTTATCAGGGAGAAAAGGGCATTACATAATGGTGTAAGAGTCAGTTCTCCAAGAAGACATAACAATACTTAATGTGTATGTGCCTAACAACAAAGCATCAAACTACATGAGGCAAAAGCTGATATAACTGCAAGGAGAAAGATGAACCCACTCTCATAGTGAGAGACCTCAATACCCCATTCTCAGATATGGACAGAAAAATTAATTGGTAAGCTAGACTTCATTAAAATTAACAACTCCAGCTCTGTGAAAGACAATGTCAAGAGCATGAAAAGACAAGCCATGGATTGAGAGAAAATATTTGCAAAAGACATGTCTGATAAAGGACTATTATCCAAAATATACAAAAGAATTCTTAAAACTCAACAATAGGAACATGAACCACCTGATTAAATAATGGGCAAAAGACCTAAACAGACACCTCACATATGGCAAATAAGTATATAAAAAGTTGCTCCACATCATATGTCATCAGGGACATGCAAATTAAAACAAGGAGCTACCCCTACACACCTATTAAAATGGCCAAAATTTAGAATACTGACAACACCTAATGCTGGCGAGGATGTGGAGCCTCAAAAACTTTTATTCATTGCTGGTGGGAATGCAAAATGGTATACCCACTTTGGAAGACAATTTGACAGTTTCTTGTAAAACTAACATGCTGTTACCATGTGATACAGCAATCATGCTCCTTAGTATTTACCCAAAGGAGTTGAAAACTACCACCTGTAACATACATCTAATTAAATACAATAATGATAAACTAAAAATATTTAACGGCTTTAATATTAAATGAATATGCACAGTGAAAACTCCCACCCACTGAAAATATATCAAGTTAAACTCTTTATTTAAAAAAAGATTAACAATTCCTATACTAAAATAATATTCACAAGTAATAGGAAATTTCTAGCTTGAAGACTGATTAAATAGCCTACTCACGGATAGTGCTCTACCGGACAGAAGCATTTTTATATTTATTGACTGCACTTATTGGACACACGCAAAAACTACCAGGGAGAGTGGAGTTTCATCTTCTGGATTATATAGTGAAGAAGTTTTGGAACAGATTGGTAAAGGGATATCACCTCTGACATTTGACATTACTCAGATGTGAGTGATGGCAGTGGGTCTAGAAATCAAATCTTCTATCTCTTTGATGAAAGTTTTCTGTGAGAGGACAGATCCCTGGAATTACCTTCTAACCCCTGTGGACTAGTCTTTCTCTCCACTGCTGGCCCAAGACTGACCTTCCACACTTGAAGACACCGGGACAAGTGAACTGGGTCCCTGTTCTACTTCCTTACCCTGTTGCCAACCTGCATCCTCAGTAACTCGGCAACACCAAGTCCTTCACAGGCTCTGCTTCAGTCAAACCAAGCACGTGTCCTCCTACTTCCTAGGAGACAGTGGGAGAAGCTCTTCTACAAAGTGGAAGTCGGGGTTCTGAGAAGTGACTTAACCCAAGTGACGGGGCTAACAGTCCTAGAGCTAGAACCAAACACAGGACTTCCACAACAAACATACGATTCTTTTCTCTGTACTAGAATTAGATCTCAGAATTGGAACTTGGTCTTGCATACAGATCAAGCATCTTCAATTAAACTAGAAAGAAAACAATTCAGTCTCAAAATTAAGACATAAAAATATTTTCTATAAATATAAAAAGTGTATTCAGAGTATGAATCATTTCAAACTCATCAAAATTAAGGGGAACTGATGCGTTTCTCCACTTGAGTCACATTACAGCTTGAAGTGAAAACTGCTCTGTGGGTTTAGAAATGCACATTCATCCCCTGGGCTCGCAGCAGAAGAAGTCGACAACTGCAACTCATCCTAGGGCTGATCTCCAGGAAGGCAGCAAGCTCACAGTGCGGCAGTGGCTTCTGATACCTTATCTCAGTGGGTCAAGGTTGAAATATCAGACTCAGAGGCTTAAAGAAATATTTGTTTAAAGTGGCTTAGCAGATAGTTCTAGAGAAAAGCTTCATTCTGCACAGCAATTCATCACAACCGTGTGCAGCAGGTTCACTGTGGGAGCAGAGAAAACAGACAAGGAACTGGAGCCCCAACGCTGCCAGAATGGGACACAGTGTGAGATGGGCCACGGCGTTTCAAGAATGCCTTGGTGTGGCCCCAAAACGCATGCCAACCTCCCATTCCAGGATCGTGAGGGAGGGGCCCACAGTGTAATATCCTGACCAAAATGGATGCCTTAATGCATGACTGTCCACAAAGCTATTGAAAAACATTATTATGATATTGAGGATGTTGTGTGCCGAGCAATTGTCTAAGATTGTGATCCTTAATAGAGACAGTGACATAAGACTTATAAGGTCTCTCTTTTTCCAAAAGAGAAGTGAGGCTGGGAGAGCATCGATATCACACCCAGGGTCTCACAGCTAACAAAAAGGAAGTTCAAAACCTGGCAAATAAGCAAGCACTCTGGCTCTGGGCCTCACCAGCGCTGTCTTACTTAGGACAATTCTACTTCTTTAAAAATTATTTTAAAGGCTGATCTTTTTCTCAGATTTTGGTTCCCGGAGAGCACACACCCTTTAATCCAAGCCTTTCTCTAAAATTCAGTGTGTAACATACTGTATTTTCAATGTTAGGGGCGGTGACAAGAACAGACATGGATCTTGTCATAGGGAAGACTTTGGTAGGAAGTCAAACTCATTGTGTAACATTTTAAGATGAGTCTTGAGGTTTCGAATGCATTTATTTTTGACTATTTGAGAGTTTGGTAGTTTTTAACAGATATACATTTTCTCTTTGTAATAAATTGAGGGGATTTGGCATAGAATGTGCAGCCCCACCCTTATCACTGGGCTGCTGCGCCTCACCACCTATTCTAAATAATAACATGCTAGACCAGTTCCCTTATATTATGGGAGCAAAACTAAGTTGGGAGATTAAAATGGCTTTCTCAAGTTTATTTTTATAGGTTCAGTGGTAACAGCGCTGAACAGTGCTGTTTTTTTTACTGAGGAAGATTCACCCTGAGCTAACATCCATTGCCAACTTTCCTCTTGTTTTTGCTTGAGGAAGATTCACCCTGAGCTTACCTCTGTGCCAGTCTTCCTCTATTTTGTATTTGGATCACCACCACAGCATGGCTGCCAATAAGCGGTATAGGTCCATGCCCAGGAACCAAACCCAGCCCGCCAAAGAAGAGGGTGCCAAGCTTAACCACTAGTCCACAGGGTCAGCCCCAAGAGTTCTTGACCTCCAGCCCTGCCTCTCAGCAAAGATGCTCCTCTAAAGTCCAAAGTCAAGGGCACCCTTCACACCTTCAGTCTGCACCAAGAACATGGAGGATTTCAACCTGATAACATTTAAGGTCCCCATTCAACAATGATATTCTGTGATTTCATATCAGAAGTTAACATATATCCTGTAAAAGAGATTGTAAGTCTAGACACCAACTAGTTAAAGGAACACGGTGTATTTTAGCTACAGATGTGTGATAATTGAATGAAGGGCTCACAGTGAGGAAATGCATTATTGAATAATGTTTCCTGCTTAAATCTGCATGCATTTTTCCCTTAAGAGGCTGGTCACTTACAGTGTCAAAGATGACCTCAAAGGGAGTAAATAATTCAAACCGAAAGAGGGGATGCTTTTAAATTCAGAGGATGATTACTAAAATCTACCCTTATCAGAAAAGTAATTATGTCGTAAAAATTCTCTTTTCCTTTTACTTCCTGCCTAAACTACACTGAAATATTCATCGTTTATAATTTTGAGTTGTACATTATATGAAACATGAAAGTTTATACATCTAAACCAACGAGAAAGTGTCCCTGAAATATGGGTGGAAAAGTAAATCACAGGAAAAAAACCCCACAATTTCTGAACTCTAAGTCTATAAATACTCACTGAAAGGGAAAAATATCGAAAACCACTGTAAAAATCAAAACTGGAAAACCTATTCAGGGCCAGGCAAGCACTGATCTCGCCACTGGAGGACCTGGGCTCCATCTGGGACTGTCCCATTTAGTCCGACAAGTTACTTAATTCCAACACTCAATTACTCCATCTATATACTCGGCATAGTACTCAATTTATAGATGTGGTATCATTAACAGCTTGCTTATAGAAAAGTGTGATATAATTTCCAGTACGCTATACACAATGAGTAAATCCTCAGGCCATTGATAAAAGAAAATATTAACTTGAAAAGCTCAGCAATATAAGGAGAATCAATAGTTATTTTCCTGAATAAAAATAAATAAATGAATAATGACAAAGAAATAATTAATAAACAAATACCTAAAAATATAGAAAAGGAAGCCATGAAATCAGAGCGTGTCATGGCGCTCGGCACACGGGAGTTGCACAGACTTGAGAGCAATGGCTTCATGAGTTAAAGGACCCGAGCAGCGTTCTAGAGGGAACACGCGTGTGCAATTAAAGTGCGCAGGGCCTAAAGCTAGAGTTCCTGGATTTGCCAGCCAGTCCATAGTTTATTAAGCTTGGATGACTAAATTAATCTTTCAGTCCATCAGCTTCCTTATCGACAAAATTAGGAGATTAATAGAACTACCTGTTACTATTTCTGTGAGGGTTAAATTAGTTAAGATGCATAAAACACTGACAGCAGTGCCTGGAACATAGTAAGTAGTGTAAGCATTCCTAGTACTGGAATTATCATAATCTGGTCTCAGATATTTCTTCCAAAGATAAAATAAAACATATCTCAAGAAGCATGGGCCCAGAGACGTGCCGAGTTTCACTGAGCTACACATCACTCATCTATACCTAGGCACTGCTTTTGCCAAATTTTCCTTACTCTCGCTGAAGGTTCTGCTATAACACTTTTTGGACAAAATGAGAATATATGTTTTGTATATTTCTGGCGATCTAGTGATTTGTATGTAACAAACAATCCCAAACTTAGCAGCTTAAATTGAGGTTTTATCTTGCTCATCGTTGTATGGATCGTGGATTCTTCGAGGACGCAGCTAGGTAGTCCATCTCTAGTCCATGCCAAATCCAAATTAAGGGATAGTCATCGAGAAAGATCACCATGTCAAATATCTTTCTATATTCCAGCAGCTGGAAATTGCAGTAAGGTATACTAATTGCATATTTACATACAATAAAAATTCCAATATCTGGCAAAAATGACCAAAACGTGCTCAATCCTTATGTTAAAAACTTTAAAAACTATAAAACGTTACGGAGAGAAATTTAAGGGATATCTTAAAAAATGGGGAAAGATACCAGTTTTATGGATTGAAAAGCTCATTATTGTCAACATTGCCAAGATTGTCAACATTTTGTTGAGACTTAAAACATAGTTTCAACAAAATTGCAATCAAAATCTCAGAAGGCTTTTCATATGTATGTCCACAGAAAAATGTGAAAATTCAAAGGGCCATTAATAGCTGAAACTTTATTGTTTGAAAACAAAACTGAAGGACTCACATAACCTGATTTCTAGATTTGTCAGCTACAGGACGCCAGGCTGACACTGGCATAAAGATAGACACATAGATCAAATGCAGAATAATTTATCCAGAAATGTTTGTTGGTAGTGCTGTCAAGTTGACTCCAATTCCTAGCAACCCTGCGCACAGCAGAGCTGAGCCCTGTTCGGTCTTTCTACGCCGTCCTCTCACCTTCTGGCACTATATCGGCCAATGCTCCACTGCTATTCATAGAGTTTTCGTGGCCAATTTTTTTGGAAGTGCATGGCCAAGTCCCTCTTTCTAGCCTGTCTTAGTCAGGAAGCTCCACTGAAACCTGTCCATCATGGGTGACCCGCTGGTATTAGAAGTAATAGGTGGCGCAGCTTTCAGATCACAGCCACATACAGCTGCTACAGTATGACAACTGACAAATGGGTGGTGTGGTTCCCTGACACAGAAACGAACCCGGGCCGTGGGGTGAGAGCACCAAATCCTAACCACTAGACCACGAGGGCTGGCTACCCAGAAACATAACCATATATAGATTCTCAACTGATTTCCAGCAAAGGCACCAAGATAATTCAATCAGAAAAAGAAAGTCAGTCAACAAACGATACTAGAAAAACTGGATATCTATCCAGAAAAAAGATGAAACTTGACATCTACTTTATGCTATTGCTAAAATTAATTGAAAGTGGATGATAGACTTAAATGGGAAAGCTATAATTAAAAAGCTTTAGAAGAGAATATAGAGGACCTTCATGATTTTTTGGTAGACAGAGATTTATTTAAATACAAAAAGCACTATCAAAAAAGGATTAATAAAATAGATTTCTTTAAAATTAAGAAAATTTGCTTATCAAAAGACACAAGAGAGTAAAAACATGAACTATATATTGGGAGAATACTGAAGAAATTTACTTAGAAAATACTTATAAAGGTATCAAATAATATATATGTCCAAGAAATCATATCAATAATATAAGATGCATTCTTACAAATTGACATTTAAAAAGACATAAAACAGTAAAAAAAAAAATCTCCAGAGACATGAACAAGCACATCCCAAATGAAGCTATTCTTCTGGCCAAAAAGGTATTTTGAAAAATGACAAAATGATCCTTTTTAGGAAAATTAAAACCATAATGATGGGCTGGCCCGATGGTGCAGTGGTTAAGTGCACACGTTCCACTTCAGTGGCCCGGGGTTCACCAGTTCGGATCCTGGGTGTGGACATGGCACCACTTGGCAAGCCATGCTGTGGTAAGCATCCTACATATAAAGTGGAGGAAGATGGGCACGGCTGTTAGCTCAGAGCCAGTCTTCCTCAGCAAAAAGAGGAGGATTGGTGGCAGATGTTAGCTCAGGGTTAATCGTCCTCAAAAATAAATAAATAAATAAAATAATGATATATCAGTACACACATACAAAATGGCTAAAATCAAGACAACTGACAATAACAAGTGTTAGCTAGTGTGTGGAGCAATAAAACTCTCATATATTGATGAGGTCTGTGTAAATTCATGCAATAACTTTGAAATGTTCGGCAATATTTATTATACAACTATTCTATCACCTCTTTATATATACCCCAAAGAAAAGAAGACATATAGCTAGCAAAAGACAATACAAAAATGTTGATATAAGTTTATTAACAATAAAGAAAAATTGGAAATAACCCAATTGCCTATACATCAATTGGAGAATGAATAAACAAATTGCAGTCTATCCATACAATGGACTACTACAGAGCAATAAAAAATGACCATCTACGTGCAAACACAACATTGTCACAGAAGGTCTCCTGGAAGTAATGATAAAAGAAACCAAAGAAAGTAGCCACAAAAGACTGCACACTCTACGAAGCCATCAACAGCAGGCAAATTAGCTGTGGAGACAGAAGTAAGAAGAGGGTTACTTCAAGGAGGTGGTATTGAATGGAAAAGAGCACAAAAGAGCCTTCTGAAATATTAGAAATACTCTACAACCGATCTGTATGGTGACTAAATAGGTAGAATTATAGAAAATGCATTCATTTGTATACTGAAAAAGTGCATATTACAATACATATTTTATATCTCATTAAAATATTTTAAAAGCAAGAAGCAGAATAAGGTTTCAAGTGTGATACTTTTTGCATAAGTACGAAATAATGTACTTTTACTTTCATTAAAAACCACTGGATCAACCACACATCCATGGACAGCTAATCTTTGACAAAGGAGCTGAGGGCCCACAATGGAGAAAAGAAAGTCTCTCCAACAAGTGGTGCTGGGAAAACTGGACAGCCACATGTAAAAGAATGAAAATTGACCATTCTTTTTCACCATTGACAAAACAAACTCAAAATGGATCAAAGACCTAAAGATTAAGCCTGAAACAATGTCTTCTAGAAGAGAATATAGGCAGTACACTCTTTGACATCAGTTTCAAAAGAATCTTTTCAGACACCATAACTCCTCAGACGAGGGAAACAATAGAAAGAATAAACAAATGGGACTTCATCAGACTAAAGAGCTTCTTCAAGGCAAGGGAAAACAGGATTGAAACAAAAAAATAGCCCACTAATTGGGAAAAAATATTTACAAGTTACTTATCTGACAAAGGGTTAATCTCCATAATATATAAAGAACTCACACAGCTCAACAACAAAAAATCAAACAACCCGATCAAAAAATGGGCAGGGGGCACGAACAGACATTTCTCCAAAGAAGATATAAGGATGGCCAATAGAACATGAAAAGATGCTCATCATCACTAATCATCAGGAAAAGGCAAATCAAAACTACACTAAGATATCACCTTACACCTGTTAGAATGGCAAAAATATCCAAAACCAAGAGTGACAAATGTTGGAGAGGTTGTGGAGAAAAAGGAACCCTCATACACTGTTGGTGGGAATGCAAACTGGTGCAGCCACTATGGAAAACAGTATGGAGATCTCTCAAAAAGTTAAAAATAGAAATACCTTATGACCCAGCCATCCCACTACTGGGTATCTATCCTAAGAACCTGAAATCAGCAATTCCAAAAGTTCCATGCACCCCTATGTTCATCACAGCATTATTTACAATAGCCAAGAGGTGGAACCAACCTAAGTGCCCAGCAACGGATGATTGCATAAAGAAGATATGGTATATATATACAATGGAATACTACTCAGCCATAAAAAAGGACAAAATCGTCCCATTCACAACAACACAGGTGGATCTTGAGGGTATTATGTTAAGTGAAATAAGCCAGACAGAGACAGACAAACTCTGTATGACTCCACTCATAGGTGGTAGTTAACATATAGACAAAGAGAACTGATCGGTGGTTACCAGGGGAAAGGAGGGGATGGGGGAGGGCATAAAGGGTGAAGTGGTGTACCCACAACATGACTAATAATAATGTACAACTGGAGTTTCACAAGGTTGTAAGCTATCATAATCTTAATAATAATAATAATAAAACACTGGATCACATGTAAGATAATAAAAATGTTGAGGGTGGCGACAGAGAACAGAGCAATTAAGAATGGGTGTGGAACTTGGCTTCTCATTGTTTATTTTTAGATAGTTTTGACTTTTGAATCATATGACCACATTAAATATTCTTAAAACACTACATTTCATTTCAAAAACTTCTAAATGTAAATTTCTGCCTTGGGGTTATTTTTAAAAAGCACCTTTTTATGTACAACAGATTAAGTTTTCTTTTCCACTGGAGACTTGGGTATGCAAGCAATATTTTTGCCTAATCTTCCAGCATTTATCTTTACTCCTATTTCACATTTGAAAATGGAAATTATGTTGAGCTCTAATTAGGGGTATGTATGATGCTGTATTTGGTTCTGCTTTATTCATCTCTATCAAACCATCCTGATAGGTATGATGTCACATATCTTCCCAAGAAGAATGATGCACCTATGTTATGGAAGCAACCTAGGTACAACGAATACCAGCTCTTCAGGTTTTTATGCTGTGACGGGCATACTTTGGGAGGTGAAAAGAGGTAACGTAGAGAGTGTGGTAGCCAACCTTCAAGATGGTCCCCACTATTGTCCACTTCCTGGTATTCACACCCTGGTGTAATCCCCTCCCACATTGTATCAGGGCTGGTCTATGTGGCCAACAACATACCTTAGAGATTATGGGACGTCACTTCCAAAATTGGATTCTACAAAAACTACAGCTTCCACCTGAATACACTCTCTAGCTCTCTCTTGAATCACTCATTCAATATGGTCTTTGACAACAATATACTCAATTGTCTCAAAAATATAACGTTCAAAAATAGTTTGAATAAATGAATAAATCTTTACATAATTAAACAAAAATTAAAGGATTTATATTTTTTAATAAAAACATATTTATCCAAATTTGAAATATCTGTGTGTGGGGGTGGATGCTATTCCAGAACCTTCTTAAAAGAATTAAAGACCTTGGAACAGTAACTTTTCTGAAAGAGAAGGCATTTGGGAGAATTCTAAGTGTGCTGTTCAATATTATACACTGATATTTATTCATCTATTCATTTAGCAAATATTCTTGATCACTTTGCAAGTATCTGGCATTGTTTGGGACCCTGGAAATATATAGATAGAGGACCTGCTCCCCTCTCTTAAGGAGCTCCATCAGCCAGGATGATGAGTGCTGTGGCATCCCCACCAACAACTCCCCCTAATGCATAAGTATAACCATTTCTTCTTTTCTCCACTACATTCCCAACTGTTAGAACAGATCCATCTGAATGGACACAAAATTAGAGAAAGCTTTGTGAGGGAGGTTACACGTTACTACCAAAACTTGGGACTTGAATCTTGACCCGTGCATTCCAAAACTCACATCTTTGCTTTTTCTGTCTATGCAATTCCATCTTTTAAATATGTCTGAGACACTCATTCAATTAGAAAAAAAGTCAATGTTTTTGGAGCTTGTGTCTATCAATGCAACCTTCCAAACATTTATGTTTATACATCACACATTGATGTGACACACCCAGATTTTATAGTCTTGCTATGTTCTTCATCCATCCGTCAGAACCCAGAGCAGCTTTCTTAAGTTTATTTACAGCTCCAGTTGGCTCCATGGCAATTAAATGTCTCTGATGATAAGCGGGTCCACATCATGGGGACAAGTTAAAGGGGCAAAAATATGGAAGAACAAAGGAGCTCCTACAAACCAGAAGACTAGTAGGCAGCCATGCTTAGTCAGATTTAAATCACAAAGACCTCATTAGACTGTTCTTGTTCTGCTGTAGTTAACATTTGATTAGGTGGGTGCCTGGAGTTACTGCCTTTCTTAATTAAATCAGACTCCAGTTTTACCCACCCCCAGCAAAAAGAGAAAAGAAAAGATGGATTCAGCATCCTCCCCCTTCAAATGCTAATTACTCTAAGCAGTGAAAGTCCTAAATGGAGAGGTTCGTGCCAAGGGCTGCTCCATCCACAGGAAGATCCTGCTCGCATTTACACAGAGGCCTGCTCCATTGTGTCTCTAATAATAGCACAGATGTCGACCCGCCTTCCTCTGAGCGACTTTTGCCTAATAATCACCTTCCGTGGGTCCCGGTTGCACCTGTTCAGCATTTTAAAATGAATTAGCGTGCTTGATTGCCTCCAAAAATCTTGTCCACTTTTGTCAACCTGATTATACTGCTGTAACGCAAAGCGATTGCGTTAATGGCAGCCGCTTGGCAAACTGGAAGGAGGCCACGCCAACTAGCAGCCTGAGCGGGCTTTTGCTTACTGTTGTTCTTCATGGTTGCCTGACTTTAGGGGGGGTCTCGGATTAATAACCCCACAGGACGGCTCTCACTGGCGATCAGGTAGGGAGGACACCTGAGGTAGAGCCACGTGGTGTCAGAATGGGACAGCCGACAAATCAGAGCACGCACACCCCAAGAAGAGTGGGGGGGAGGGTATTCAATGATTCAGGTAATTGAGCCTTTGAAGAAACTACAACCAGAAGGAGAAACAGGCATTCCACAGCCAAATGAGCCTTCAGCGGCTTCTGCACTGTGCTGGGCAGACTTAGGAATCCGGAGACCAATTCAAGACCTGCCTGTATTACAAAAACACAGCCATTTAGTGCTTTTTATATCTGTTCTCTCCTGTCAAGTATACTATGCTAATTCTGTTTTCAGTGAAATTAGGATAGAAACAAGTATAAAAGCTACCAATGTGGACATACAGAACAATTGGTTATCCAGTCTCTGAATCTCTCTCCCCACTTAATCAATATTCAACTAATACTCTAAGCTTGGGAAATGATTGAGGAAATTAATATATGTACACATGAATGTATACAATTGATTATTAAGCAAGCATTAAAAATGATGTTCAGAAAAGATTAAGGCATAGGTAAATTCTTGCTGTCCTATTTCTGATGACACATAGGAAGTGACCGAAGCTTCCCTGGTCCATGTCAGTGCTTGTTGACAGGAAGTCATTTGCACCATTCAGATCTTTACTGATTCACAGCAGAATTAAATTAGTCTCAGATCATCCTTTAAGTGACGTCATCTGTCAGTATATTCCCATACCCTTTGATCTCCACCGCCAGTGTAAACAAAGTCAGATCTAAAATTTAAAGCTTTAACATAAAAATGAATCTTCAACAAATCAAGAATGAAAGAAATGCATCCCATGGAGCAAATCCTTTACTTCAAAGAAGTGGTCTCCCATAGGAAATTGACACCCCTTCAACACAGTGCCTGGCTTCTCTAGATGGTCGTTGATTACTGTCGATGACGTTTTTAACAACATTGCAGGCCTAGGTAGAAGCTTTTCTTTAGTTCTCTCTCTCTCCCCAAATATATTATATATATATATATATTTCAAGGAATTGACTCACATGATTGTGGGGCTTGGCAAGTCTGAAATCTGGGGGGCAGGCCCGCAGGCTGCAAACTCAGGTAAGAGTTGATGTTCCAGTCCCGGGCCTGAAATCTGTAGGTCAAATTGCCAGGCTGGAAAATCAGAATTGTTATGTAACAGCTTTGAGGCAATTCCTTCTTCTGCAGAAAACTTGTTTTTGCTTTTAAGGCCTTAATTAATTAAATGAGGCCCCACCCACAGTATCAAGAAAAATTTCCTTTCTATATTAAAGTCAACTTATTATAAATATTAATCATATGTACAAATTACCTTCATAGCAACATCTAGACTACACTTTGACCAAACAACTGGGCACCATAGCTCAGTCAAGTTGATACATAAAATTAAATATCACACGTGCATTTTGTTTCCCATTCTGCAATTTTTTTCTGTGCTTTTATTAACTGCTTCTCAGCTATTTTTTGTCCATATTTAATGCAGACAGAAACTGCCTCTTTTTCATGTCTATATCCTCAAGACAAAGTACAGAATTCTACCCAGAACAAATGCAGATGAATGGCTGGATGAGTGAATGGAAGAATGGAAGGAAGAAAGAATGGATGGAAGGAAGGAAAGAAGGAAGGAAGGAAGGAAGATGGACAGTTCAAAACCCTTGCAAATTATTCCTGTCTGCAGTGATCTCTCCTTTGCTGAATTCTCGTACATTTTTTTTATCTATACCACAACTCTTGGCACTAGTCTAATGCTGGGTTTTTCCTTCCAAATAAAAATCTAAACTCTTTGCCAAAAAAGCTATGATCTACAAATCTTTATATCTTTGTAATACCTAGCAAAGTGATAGAAATATAAATAAACCAATAATCATTTATGGGATGATTCTAAAATTTAATTTTGTTGATGATAAAACATTTGTATATACACAGCTGCTGATCAGAAACTTTCATTCATCTTTAAATATAATCTTTACATGTATTCGACCTAGGTCTTATTATTTTCCCGGTTTGATAGCTGCAAAAGCTGTGACTCATTGAAGGTGGATGGTTTTACCCTGTGCTGTGTGCAGTGCTAGTAGTAAGCTACTCATCTTGAAAAAGACATAGTGCCTGTTTAGTTGTCACACATGGAAATAAACAGGAAATATAAACAAACAGATTTGTGCCAGCTATTTTCCACCTGTTCTTTCAGGTCCCTTGTCCTGCTCCACCTTCCTCCACCTGCTCTCTGGCCCTGGAGCCCCTCCCCGCCTTGTGAATCACAGCAACAGGCTCCCTTGCCTTTTTTTAAGCACTAGGAAACTGGAGGAAAGAGAACGAGATAAGCGTGGAGAAGAAAACCTAGGAAACCAAGGGCCACAGCTCCTCTTAGGCAGCCTCCTCAAATGCCGTAACAAGTTCTTCAATTCTCCCTAGGTTTTCACTAAAACTTTCAGCAAAATCCTTCCAGCTGCCACCCACTGTCCAGTCATAAAGCTTCTTCTTTACTTTAGGTTTTTATTACCAAGAACTTCATTATTCCAAAACTTGATGACTTGAAGAACAATATCCATTATTTTATGTGATTTCTATGGCTTAGCATTCAGCGGTGGCTGGGCTTAGTGCTCTGGGTTCAGATTCTCTCTTGAAGTTGCAATAAAGAATTTGGCTCAACTACAGTCATCAGAAGACTTGCCTGGGATTGCAAGGTCCACTTCCAAGCAAATCCCTCATGTAGTGGGCAAGCTGTGCTGGCCCCTGGCCAGAGGCCTCAGTTCCTCAACACTCTATGGGTAGCTCAAGAATCCTCATGGGATGGCAGCTGGCTTCCCCAAGCGAGTGATCCAAGAGAGAGCAAGGTGGAAGATGCGAGGGCTTTGACGATCCAGTCTTGGAGTCACACACCCTCGTTTCCACAGAATGCTCCTGGGTGCAGGTCAGCCATCTTCACTGTGGGAGGGGAGTATCCAAGGGCGTAGACTCCAGGAGGTGAGGATTCTTACAGGTCATCTTGGAGGATGCCTGGCACAGGTGTCTCATGTCCCACTTCTTATCCCAGGGCAGCGGTGGAGAGGGTAGTGGGGAGAATACGTGGATGGAAGTGTAATGTTTCACAAGAATTCCCAAGGGCAAGCACAGTAGAGATGCTATTTGGAGATATAAATCCACTTACCAAATGTATGACCTCAAATAAGTTATTTAATCTCCCCACTTCACTTTCTAGTCTGTAAAGCAAACGCAATAATAACCCCGTTCACCTCCTTCCTCTAGTTTCCCTCTTTCCCTTTATTCATTCATTCCACTTGTCAACTTCATTCTCTTTACCTCAGGAATGCGTGTCCCGGGACAGAACAAAATTGTGTGCGCAAGTGATCCTGGCTTCTGCTTGCCAAAATCTTAAACGTCAGAAATGGAGAAATATATTGCATATAAAACATGTCTGGGAAAAGCAGGAAAAACCAGGCTCGCCCACATTCTATCAAATGAGAAAGAGATGCTCTGGGCTGGGGATAGGAGAGGAGAGGGGAGGCCAGAGAAACAGGTGAGGCCCAAGGGCATTTAAAGACTAAAAATTGCCTTCTATAAGTGCCAGCTTGGAAGAAACAAGACCCCTGACAGGAAAATATTCCATATTCAGTCTAAGATAATGTGACTATGCAACACTTTCTAGTCCCCCAGTCTTAGCATGGAAGCCAGAGAGAAACTCACAGGCTCAAAGTAAGACTTGCAACAGCAGAGAGCTGCTGAATCTAAAATGCCATGGGACCTATGAGAGAAGTATCTCAAATTGGACCTGTGCAGATTGATACCCGAGGTCCAGGGAAACCACTTCTTTGACATCATGTCACTATGCAAGACCCTGGGAGGCATGGGAACCACAGACACAACTGAGGGGTTTCGTGTACCCAATAGAATGGGGACTCAGAGCCTAAAATTAAAGTGATCAATAGACAATGGTTGTGCTGGCCGCACACCTCTGTTGATGTGTGTAGTAACTACACCAGCGCGACTTCAGAGGACAGATTATATCAGTTCACATATCTTATAAGGCTTCCAGATTTTGAGGTGGTCCCAGTCCTGTCTGTGATGAGGGAAATAACTGGTTTCAAAGACATTTCATTTAAAAATGGTTCACCACAAACATTTGTTAAACCACACTTGCCTATGTTAGGAAAATTTGTCAATTTTAAAGTTCCTGTCTGATACCAGATTCATCTAGGAACCCAAATAATTGCTTTGTCTATAGAATCTCATAATGCTTTATTTTCTGGGAGAATAATATGGCTTAAAAAGCCTGGATGGGATTAGTAAGTTCATAAAGAACACCACCCCGTGCCCCGTCTTGAAACCCTCCCCCACTCATGGGCCCCTCACCAGGATATCTTCCGCAATCCCCTATCGTAATCCCTGCATTTCCTCTCTGCACTTGCATGACTCTTTGTGTTACCCTTGCTGATTTTGTCAACCTCTGTCTGTGTATTTTCCGGTCTGGGTCTTCGCTTCTGGAGGTCACAGGCCGTTTATTTTCATGTCTATAGACAGGAGCAGTGACTCAAGCAGAGAGCGAACTGAATAAACTAACTTCTTAGATGCAAGCAAAATATGAAATTGGCGCCCTTATACACCGCCTCAGAAGAATCGTGTCTGTGATGCTTTTCCCTTCTCTCTCTTCTTACCCATCCTTCTCCATCCCTTCCCCCACAATCACGGCCCCTCTGCCCCTCTCTCACACGTAACCTTCTCATTGAAAAACAGCTTTTCACATTCTAAATCAAAGCCCGATCTCAGGCCAAGCTCAGGGATAAGTTCTCTGATCTTCGTGGGAAAGCAAGTCACCCGCCTACTCCAGGAAGACATATAATGCAGTCAGACAAGCCTGTGTTCAAAACCCATCGTGGCCACCTACCAAACGTACTACCTCAAACAAGTTATTAAATCTCCTGACTGCACTTTGGAGTCTGTGAAGCAAATGCAATAATAATCATTTCAGAGGGTTGCCTCAGCGTCCAACGAAGACCCCTGCACAATGTCAAGGGGAGAGTATAGCCTGGTGTATCTCCGACCCTCAGGAGACACAAGCGTCGTCCTGCTGCCTTCCCACTGCTGATGGTGGGATCCGCTTCACGAATTCTCTCCTCAGTCAGTGAACCATGTTCAGGGCTGGCTGATGTGGCCAGGATTACAGCCAGACTCTCTCCTTTCATTTTCCCTTCTCCAAGAGGAACTCCACATAGCTAAGAAGCACAGTCAGTGGACAGGAACACATTGTGCTCTGAAGCACTTCTCACACTGAGATCGCAAATTGCATATGAGCGAAGGGAAATCAAGTCACAGCACTAACCACACAGCTGCAGAGCCTGAAAGCTTCTGCAAGAATCCATATAAATGAAGACTAGACCTGGCTCCCGACTCCCCCACCCCAATTTCCTCAAGCTGCTCAAGTAAAGCTACACTTTCTGCAAACACCTCATGAATTTGCCAATTCAGTTTTATGCAGCTATGCAAACACTGAGCTTAATTTTGTTTTCTTTACGAATGGGGCAAATACCTCCAAAGGTAGTAGATCAAGTTCAATTATTCTAGTTACCAAGCTCTTCCCCATGAAACTCCAAGTCAGCAGTTGAAATGACTAGCCTCTTAAAAATAATTAAAAGCAGACATCTGGAAAACACTAGTTACCAAGGCATTCATAGCCTCAGAAGCATATTCTATGGATAACCAAGACTTAGATTTTTTAAAAATAGAGTATTTCTCATTTTTTTTGAACAGAAGCTTATCGCCCATGAGCATGAAACAGAAATGTCCAACAAAAATTTACTTTTTTTTAAATTTCAGCAAGTTAATGTCAACACATGTTATTAATTTTTGCTACCAAGCCAGTCTTGGTGGGGAGTCTGGAAGTATGGCCAACTAGAATTTAATGAGCTGGTGGTTGTTCAACAACACACATATCACAAGGAGGCCAGATGGACCATTCAATTACATCCTCCAGGGGCTTTTTTGGAATGTGGAAAGGCTGCCCCCCATATCTCTGGCATATCTCTCAATTTCTGTAAAATCTTCTCTTTTTACGTCCTGTCGATGCATTATCATGGATTCTCCAAGGCCAGTATTAACCCTGGTCAAAGTCTTGGAGCATTAGCCTCACTAGCATCTGTCAGCTGGATCATTCCTTTCGTTTTCCTTCAAAGAATAACACCAGCAACGACAGCACACATATTTTATCTCTTGTAGCTTATTTGCTTCCAAGCCCTTCGCTGACAGGAAAACAATCCACTGTTCATTAAGTAAATTTCTGTGAAGTGGAAAAGCCAAGTTTTTACTTTATTTTTATCAGAAGTGCTAAATCTATTGCAGTCTGTAAATTTTGGGGAAACATGGCTTCTTTACGAGAGCTACTTAAAACTGTCAATGGCTTTTTAACCATTCTCTTTTTAAAAAAGAATACACACATCTTTGGGTACAGTCGAATCTCCTTTAAGTAACAGAATGCTACAGGACTCCAACAAGTTGTCACAATTGTGGTTTTTAAAATAGATAAATAAACAAGCAAACAAACTGGACTTTGACAGCTTTTAAGTGCATGTGGCATTGATTTCATTCATTCAACAAGTAACTTGCTGAGCGCCTACCACATGTAAGCAGATTTGGTGCATCTGGCGGTCGCACAAGAGGGACAAAAAATGATTCTTAGGCTACAAGTTCTGGCCTCTGAGAACAACAGTCCAGAAGAGAGGAGAGCACAGACAAGGGGGAGAGCAGAAGGTGGTACGTAGTATATCCTGCAGCTCTGGCTTTGTGCTGTCGCCTTCCCTGGGCCCCCAAAGCACTTGTGCTTGTCTTTATCAGTACACTTGCACGCTCTATAATGGCTGTGTACTTCCTTTCTTCCTACTTAGACAGTGAGTTTTTAAAGACAAGTTCCTTATTTTTGTCATCTTTACATCTGTAGAACCTCAACAAAGTGGCTGGTTCAAAGTCCGTGATTTTATACACACAGACACATACACACATGCACGTATATTATTTATAGAGAGAGAGAAAGAGAGAGAAACAAACTCATGAAACACTGGCGATTCAATCTAAAAGCAAAGGCATCTGCAAGGTCACAAGAAGTGACCATTAGTTAGATTGATTGAGTGAAAGAAACATAATGTGCACAGAAAATAACTTTCCCATAGATCTTCCACACAACCTCCAGGTGCCCTTCCTACCATGTTGAGTTAATCTGGAAATACAGGTCCTGCAAGACCAAAGTACCAGAGACCAAGTCCTAGGCACTGGAAAGAGCTCCCAACTTTGAGTCCAAATATCTGGGTTTTACACGGAACCACATAACTCACACACTCATTCATTTACCTAGTGTCACTCTGCCCCAAACACATGTTTACCGATGGATGGAGCCTGGAATGGTGGCCAGAGCAAAGGGAACCAAAGAGATAAGGAGGATGAATCTTCAAGGTAAACTAGTTAAACAGTGTAAGTCATTCTGCTGGGGGGTGTGTAAAAAGGAGAGGAGAGGAACCAATGGCAAGTGCCTATTTCTTGAGGCACGTTTTTTTTTCTTTTAGTTAAGTGAAGATTCAAGGTAAGCCATTTTTCTCCCTGTGTATTAACAATTTTCATAGAAGTGCAAATACATAACCTTATCACTTAATATACCCAAACACAGATCAACTTGTTAGATAATTTGGACCGGGCTCCAAGAATCCCTGAAGTTTTGAGTATAATCTCATAGAGGAGAAAGGGGAAGGGTAATAACAGCAGCGAGGACAATCATAATGATGGGCTATCTACATGTGACCCCTTCTCTTTGTCAAACACCATCCTAAAACCTGCATATATCAACTCATCTAATCCCCAAACTCTATAAGACATTAAAAACTCGATTAGTATCTTCATTCTGTATGTGGGGACTATACATAGAGAGGTTATAAATCTTGCTCAATGTCAAATAACTCACACTAAAAGAAACCATGTTCCTTGACCTTAAAATTCACTCTGGCTCTGCCAACCACATCTTGAACGTGTTTCCTTCATCATTTTAAAAAGAAAAAACAATGCAAAAGATTGTGCGTGATTTAGTTGACTCATCGCCACAGTTGAAGTCACAACTCAAAAATATGTTCTCTACAGAGCTCATTAATTCACTAGGTAGAGTAACTGAAATAAGTTAAAACGTGATTTTCTGATAGAAATAATTTAAATATAATGCTTACAGACAAATTGCCAAAAGCACACAAGAAACCAGAAATAGAAAACAGCAAGCCATGGTTCCTGTTAATGTAGCTGATCTCCTGAATTACATTATTGAAAATAAAAATTTTGTTTGTTTTTTGCTGAGGAAGACTGACCCTGAGCTAATATCTGTTGTCAATCTTCCCCTTTTTGCCTGAGGAAGATTGCTGCTGAGCTAGCATCTGTGTCAATCTTCCTCTGTTTTGCACGTGGGACACTGCCACAGCATGGCCTGATGAGCCGTGTGTAGGTCCACGCCCAGGACCCAAATTTGCGAAACTTGGGCCACTAAAGCAGAGCACACAAACTTAACCACCACGCCATCAGGGTGGCCCTGAAAATAGAAATCTTTTAAAGTAATTTTTATTGCCTTTAATACACTGGAAATAAAATACCAAAGACTGGCTTCATTTTCCTACATATGAAAAAAGCTATTAGTAAGTTTAACATTACATTGAACATAAGTGCTATTAATGAAAAAATGTATCATTACAGCAAATTGGGCCTTGAGTGTATTTTTCATTTAAAAACTATTTTGGAAAAACAATTTAAATGTACTGTCTGTATTTTGTTCCTGTGGCTAAGATTTGGTAACTAACATTGCTTTGCTTTAATTTCCTAAAGTAAACCCATTGTTTGGCTAGCAAACAGAAGCATGACAGTGTCTTTCTGTCTCCACCAGCTAAACAGTTAAATCTTGTTGTTTTTTTTTAAAGAAACAACCTGAGTGGAGGGTTAGAAGGAACATCCGTTCCAAAATTCTAGGTGGATGAATTAAAGCAAACTTGAAAAAAGAAAGGTACTCTCTTATCAGACAAGCGTGAGCCAGAGCTTGTCTACAGCACAGAGGGCTCCATCACTTCCGCATCAAAGTGAAGAGCTAAAGAGAGGCTGAAGAGGCAGACGATGACCTAAGTGTTAGACACCAGTAGTCAGAGTGCCCAAAGGAGCACATCCTTATTTTGTCAAAGAAAGTGGCACATATTAACTGTTCATTTCCTTCATGGAACATGTGCTTGGCAACAAATTTCTCAAGAGGATGAGTAAAGAACTACCGTTTTGGTAAAATATAAAGTTGAACTATGAGAGAATCACGTTCATAACCGCAGTGTGGTGCAGCAGAACACAGCAGGGCGGGGGCAGAGATTACTGAATTTGAGTCCCTATTCAAACACAGACTGTCCTGCAAAATTTATTTAAATTTGTTTGATACATACACTCTGATTTTCCTATTGCAAATTTCATAGATGTATACACACATAGGAATACTAGAATGCATATATGACACAAATATGTGTTAACTATTAACAGAATAAACACGTGAAGGATAATAGTGGATAACGATAGTACATATATGCACATATATGAAAATTAGAATATATATATGAAACAAATACATATTTATATATTACATATATCACATCATACATATGAGAAAGAGAGAGAATGACAGCACCATCATTGTGGGATGACACGACATTGTATGGTTATATACTGCCGTTTAAATATCTAACATAGGAGCTGGTTCATGGGAGATAATCCCATAATGGGTTAGAATATTTTAATCGAAGAAACATTCAGCTTCCATTTTTCCAATTTTAATAAATCCAGTTCCTTCTAAAGAAGGAAGAAAGAAACAATGCATCTTTGTTATGGAGTCTCCTTTTCCGAAAAGGGAGAATGATATAATGAAATCCCCTTTTGTTTTTCTGGTGCGATTCTCTATACACTCGTGGAATAAAGATGTGCACAAATTAACAAACCCTCAGTTCAAAATTTGCAATTCGACATGTAAGAGTGTGATTCTGAGATCTAAGCCGCAAAGGATAAAGCCCTTGTGGTTCCCAGAGTTTGAGTCATTGGCCCAGTGTCATGTCGCTAAGGACAGCAGAGCTGGGTCTGGGGATCAGACCTGCGGAGCAACATAACTTGGCATTTACCTGCTGACCCTTCGCCTCCTCACTTATATGCATGCAGTTAGAAAAGACATACAGCTTTAGAGAGAGTATTTACCCTCATCCTCCCCTATGAGCAGCCCCCTATTTATAGGTGAGAACCCTGCAACCAGGACCGTGAAATGACTTGCCAGGCCTAACCGTTGAGAGCAAGAACAGAACTCCAGTTTTCGTGACCGCCCACCCAGGGTTTCCCTCGTATCTCCTTTGCTTTGACAAGTATTGGTTACTGTATAAACGTGAGAGGAAGGAGGAGCCCTGGGGAAGCTCTCCCGAGGGGTCTATCAGGAGCTGGGCTCCAGTGCCCGGGTCTTGGGCCCCTAAATGGAAACAGCAAGAAAGCAGGATGAGGGGCCCATGGAGAGAGGGAGCTGACGCGGGACACCCACATGCATCCAGGACTGCAGTAGGGACTGAATCACAAGACAGAAACTCGTTTTCCAGCACATCTTCTTGAACCTAGCAGGAAACAAATGCATTAATTTTCCTCCTCTTCTGCATAATCTTCTCTGTAAGGTATCTCCACTGCTAAAACAGAGTGCCTGTCTGTCTCTAGAATTCCACGCTGGATTAGCACTGACAAGCAAAAAAAAAAATCCATCCTTCTGCTTCTCTGCAAAATAAAACTTATTGGGGCAAGGACACTGCCCCTTTCTTTAATGGGTCATGAGAGAATTAGAGAGCTTTCACGAAGCAGCTGGGATTCAGCTTGAGGTTCAAAGATTTCCAACAGCATATTTTGGTGATTAAGAAAAGCAAATGCTTAATTTCTGACTGGCTTTGTCTGCTATGCCTGACACTTCTGACTGGCTTCCAAGATATTTAATCCTTTCTTCTTTCCCTCTCAAATAAAAACATTCACACATTTCCCTCATAATGTGGCCTGTTAAGAGGATATGGATTTTCATTTCTTTGGCTTCTGTAAGCTCCTGAATATATTGTGTTAATAAAAAAATTGTCTCTGGGGGACCTAGGGATGGGAAGGCATGTATAAGCCCCTTGGAAAACTGAAATATGGGGGAGATCAGCCCGAATCATATTTGTTTGGGGATATGCTGGGCTTTCTGAGAGAAAAAGATAAAGACGACTCTGGGATAATAGGATAAAGGGTTTGTTTTCCTTGTATACGTTTTTGCTAAGATTTTATTTTAAAAAATTTAAAACAGATATAAAAGTAGAAAGAAGAACATCCTATATTTATATCCTAAATATATATCAAAAAATGGTTCAAATTTAGTCAAATGTACATATTATCTCATGTGTATTTTCCTCCCAGAACCATTTAAAATAAGCAGCAGACACCATGATCTCCCATGCCCGTAAAATTCGGTATGTTCCCCCCAAAACAAGGCCATTCCCTCACACAAACAGACCGATGCCTCTTCAGATCTGAGAAGAAGAAAAGCGGTAACAATAAAAACAACAGAATTCAACTGCATCATAAAATATCCAACCTACACGTACATTTCTTCAATTTTAACAGAAATACCTTTTATATCTCTTAGGTTTTTTTTCTCTTTCTTCTTTTTTTGAACTCAAATCCAATTAAAGTTCCTACACTGGATTCTGTTGTTATGCTTCTTTAGGCCCTTTCATTATGGAACATGCCTCTCTCGTGTGTTTGTTTAATTTTAATCGCATTGTCTTGTTCCAAGGTGGTCAGTGATCTTGTTGAATGCCCCATTCTCCAGTGTTCTGTGACGGTTCCCTCACGGTGGCATTTAGCTTGTTCCTTAATCTCCTGTAGTCTCTTTGGACTGGAAGTTAAGTCTAGAACTGAGGTCAACACACCATGGCCATGAGCCAGGTTGGTCCACAACCTGTTTTTGTCAACTGTGTATGAAACACAATCATACCCAGTTGTTTACGTATTGTCTATGGCTGCTTCTGCATTCTGACAGAATTGTGTAGTTGTAACAGAGAGCACATGGCCCACAAAGCCCAAAATATGTATTCTCCCTCCCCTTTACAGAAAAATTTTGCCAATCTGTGGTCTAGAAATTTGATTTGACGCAAGCTAAACATATTGGGAGAACCCTTCAGAGATGATACTGAGTACCTCCTATTGCCCTGTCTCAAGAGGCGTATGTGTCAGGTGCCTCTCCATTAGTGATGCACGAGTGTGTCATCACCTCTCTGTTGGAAAAGTGCACCTTTTTCTTTCCAGTTACTAACTACTTTACGGGGAAATACTTTGACACTATGAGAATATCCTTTCCCAGCAATCTTACGATCAAAGATTTTCATTGATGATTTTTGCCTGAATCAATTATTCTGATCTATTATGACTTTTACACTTTTTACATGGCATTCTAGTGTAAAGAAAAAGTGTTTGCTTCTTGTTAATTCTGCTTTTCATTTTTGAGTTTCACAGAAAATTCTTGGATTTTTACTTGTTCATGGGAAAACCCTACACTTAACTATTTTTGATGTTCAAATTGTCTCACTAAATTTGCAATGGGAACCTCTTATAAATGTATTGTATTCTTTTGACATGACCCCTTAGTATTTAACATTCGCAGGCTTACTGGAACGTGAAGGATGACTTTAGGAGTAGTTTGTACGTTCCCTGCCCCAGAGCCAGAATCAGCTATTTCTCTAGGGAGATTTAATCCGTTTTTGTGAGGAATGGGATTTAGAATCTAAGATCTGGGCACTTATTCCCTGCTTCAGAGGGGTCATTGCTTATAGGGCTGTTGAGCATTTAGAACTAGGAAACAAAAATCTCATGAGTTGATTTTGCCCTTTCCAACTCAAATTTAGCATTAGAGACTTTCCCACACACACATATTTATATCTATTGTCTCTTACACTAAAAAATCATGGTTCACAAAATCATTAATATATTTACTTATTTACCTTATCCTGTTATATACATAATAATTTTGAAATTTCAAAAGCAATATTACTGCTAACAGGAAACCTACTGCATGAAGTCACATATTTCTTCTCCTTCTTCTTCTTCTAATATATCCCTGGGATATACAATCGAGGCAATATGTCAAAATTTATTTGCTAAACTGTTTTCTTTGCATGATTATAAACATGTTTGCAATTTTAGACTTTTTTTCCTTTTTGGCTTAATTTTTCTAACATCTTGGAGTGCTGGAGAAGTCAACCACAGAGAGGGGTGGTGTCTTGGAACCTGCAGCAAAATGGCCTGAGGAGTGCTGCAGGAACCTGGTGACCACCCTGAGCTGTCCAACCTGGACACTGGAAAAGCCCCGGGGCCTCAGGAGCAAAGCACTGGAAAAGCTGCTTCAGGAGACTTGTAAGAGAGCACGCCAGGTTGAGGAAGAAAAAGCCCCTCTTTTCAAACATCTCTTCATCACTCTCTGCTGATAAGCTTCCCATTGGGCCAGGAGGCAGAGGACAATTATTTACAGGGTTTAGCTCCATTCTCGCAGACTAGGAACCAAGCATAGATTTGGAACTGCGAGCCAACTCATTAATGACAGGCAGTGATGTTTCCCACGGCTCTCTTACGTATCTCCATGGTGGTTCCCTCTTTCTGCAGTAGCCTCATATGGGAGAAACAAGTCATGTGTGCCCTTCCTCCGCACAAGCCTCAATACTGTTTGCAATTTAACACTTTTGGTTGCTTTGTGACCTCAGTTCTTTGAAGGGTTCAAAAAAATGCTAGGATTTTGTAGACAACCTGGCTTTCTCTCTTTGTTTGCATGGTAGTGATGCTCTTTTGTGGCTTCCTCTTTCCCAAGCGGAACTAGAACTAGGGTGGCAGTAATTGAAGAGCTGGAACTTGCTAAGTGCTTGTTTCCTAAGGAGACAGAGGGACAATCATGCACTGGTGGGAATGTAAATTTGTAGAGCCATTCTGATGAGCAATCTTGTAATACTTCGTCAAGTTATAGTATTAAGCAGTACTTTTCATGGATATATGTTAAACTAAATTGTCAAACAGACCCCAAATGCACTTTTTCAAAGATATTCATCACACTATTGTTTGTGGTGGTAAAGAACCAGGGGTGGTCTTGGCATCTATCACTGGGGAGCACATAGTTGATATGTGATGGGTATATACCGGGTAGTCCTATGCAATAGCTCAGAAAACCAGATCAGATGTACTTATAGCAATGTGAATGGGTCTTACAACTTCACTGTTGTTATAAAGAGAGCAATGGCATTTACATAAACTAAAAATAATGCGTATTAATGCAGACTTTGCAAGAATAGATATGAACAAAAGTATATGCATTAACATATTAGAAAGATTGCCTATGGGAGCAGAGGAAATGGGCTTTGGAAATGAGCATATAAAGAAATAAATAATAATAACTAATAAAAATGATAGTCAGCAATTACTATATGCTGGATATAGTGCTTTGCACAAATTAACTTTTTTAATCCTCAGAACAACCCTAAGAGATTGAAACTATTATTATCTTCATTTTACAAATGAGAATACTGGTGCACAGAGAAGTAAAATAAATAGTCTCAGATAACACAAATAGCAAGGCAGTAAATAAAATAAGCAGATTGGTGATGACAGAAGACAATGAGCTGCGGAGAATGATTAACTCAATCCTCTGTGCCTGAAGTTTAATGACAATAATAAAGCCAACAGTGGCCACAGCAAAAAAATAGGCATGAACTGGCTTTCTTATAGTGTTTATTGGAATTAGTCTAATATAAGCAAACTCTAAGCAGCAATAACAAAAAGAGAGAGACAGACACTCCAAATTACATTGACATAAACTACATAGAAGCTTATTTTGCTGCATTTCTAGATCTTAGCTGGATATTCCAGCTCAACTCCCATCATATTTTGTTATGTTTTGTTCTTTCATTTTGCATCTAAACCAACAAGAATACATAAAAGACCACGTTAGCCCATATTCATTTCTTTAAAGACAGAACTCTGATGTTTTATATACTGTTCCAATTGAAATTCATTGACCAATGTGCAATCAAATGGCCAGACCTAGTCACAGATTAGAAAGTGATAGTCTCTAGCTGGGCAGCCAGCTCTAGGTAAAACTTGGGAGTTCTATTAAAGAAGTAAAGTGAAAGAGATATCGGTATGTCATTTTCATTCCTTACTTCAGAGGAATTCCTTCTGTCATTCAGAAGGGTCATCACTTGTATTTTGTCTTCCTCTTTCTCAACAAAGACTTTAGCAATCTAAAATTGGGTACACGTAGATGTCTTCAAGCTAAGTTTAAAGGTTTCAAATAGCATTTACATTACAAGAAGTCAAAAACTTTCCTCCCTTCTCCTACATTTGACTTTTACCAAATTGAGCGTTTGCATCACCCTAAAACCTGGAACCGTTGCTCACTTGTCAACGATGGAGCTGCACATGGAGTTCAGTGCAGGATGCAGTGTACTCCTGGTGCTCCATGTACCAACAGAGGACTGCAGACACAAATCACTTCTGTTACCAGCAAACAGTCTCTCGTGCCTCAGCTTTTGATTCTGTGAAACGTTGTGTAGCAAAGGGAAGGATTGGAGGTGCAGGCAATTTTCTCAAATCATGAAGCCACTCTCATAAAGAGCTTGGCTTAAGGTCCAGTATCATTGCCGACTGCATCCTTAGTTAGTTCCAGGCTTTCTAAGTATAGATTGCTTTTGTTTGGAACACTTTCTATATCAGACAGCACAGTCTGAGTTACACTGCATTGAGACAAACTCCAATCACAGTGGCTTAAAACAACATGTCCACTTTGATTTACTGGGGGCTCTGCTCTGCATCATTCTCAGTGAGGACCTGAGCTGACACAGCGGACAGTCTTTGGAGAACTGCTGGTAGCTGTGGTCGCAGGAAAGAGAGAAGCAACTCAACAGTGCAGTGGTTCCTCAAGCCCCACCAATAATGGATGCGTCCCCACCACTCACATTTTATTGGCCAAAGTAAAGCACAAGGAAATTGCCATCCTCACCTGTTCCTAGAAGGCAGAGATTTGGAAATATTTAATAAACGGCACTAAGACTTATCGAAGTTGCAACTGCTAAATAAAAGCTTCTCTTAAAAAGATCTCAAACTGAGGCAACCTAACTGTAATAAGTGTCTCTCAAACAATTTTTTAAAAGTAGTATTCAGTAAGAAGTGCAAGAAATATATTGTATTAGTCTTTTGTTTCCATTTCTTTTGCTTGTATTTGCCACAATTTGTCCTGTTTATTGTTTGGCAATTAAGCAACACTGTTGGCAGCTTCGCCAAAGATACTATTTGAGGGCCCCCATTGTGGGAGGTGGTGGTTTGTTTTCACAGACAATGCCTAAAACTCATGATAGGCACTTTGCAATTCAGTGAAAATGGATAGATAACTTTATAATAGGTAATACATAAGACATTCCTCTTTTAAAATACATATATATATATACACACCTTTTAGAAATCCTAGCTGTTGGCAGGAGAGCATAAACACACCCAGTCAACCACACCATCTCTTATCCTGTACACGAGGCACAACCTGTTTAGAGAAAGCGACTCATTCACAAGTTAGGCTACAACATTGGCTGACTAGAAAACAGTTAGGACTGCCTTGCCGATTATAATCGCTCTAAATTAATTTTCCATTCGTGCTTGCCTTGATCTTTATGTGTAAGGCTACTGCTATCTGCATATCCAGGCTGCCTCAATGAATGGCCACTGGTTAGAGTCAGCCCACAGAGGATTGGCAGAGCATTCTGGGGCTGGAAGAGAGTCTGGCGTGTGTCCTCCTTGCTCCTTCTGGCTGTCGTGCTGCGTCTCTGACAATCGCACGGCTCGTCCACAAAGGTAGCTCTCCAGGAAGCATTCTTCTCTGGATCCAGTCAATGTAGTATCAGCCCCTTATTCCTTCATCCCCAGCGGACGGCAACTGTTTTCTGCAGGAGCTAGTCTCTGGGTTCTCAGATCCTGTCCTTGCGCCCGTATTTATGTCTATAACCCTGAATGGTTCCTTCAATAAAGTCTATTCATTTAAACAATCCTGGGTGATTCTGATTCCTTCCTGGACCCTGATGGATACAACTGTCCAGATCCAATGATCATGACCATATGCATTTGCGTATTCATTCATTCATGGGTCGAATCATGAACACATTTACCCAAAGACCAAACCACGTCTGTTTTAAATAGAAAATAGCTGAGCCCTGAAAATGTAAAAGCTGTTACCAAATTCTATTTTCCCTTTCTCAACTTCTAGAAGCCAAATCTTCAAAATTTTTACCTCACAACGATTTCCCAAGATTTCCTACTCCATGAAGGTGTATTGAGTATTTTCTTAGCAAGTCAGGCCTTGTGTTAGGAGATTTCACTTCCCATTTGGCTTATTCCAATTTGCTTATTAGTGGCCAACTAACCCTGGAACTTCTTCCAATGATCGTTTACTGTCTGCAGACTCCCATCCAAGACTTAGAGGGTCAGTTGCCGTTAATAAAGTGTATGTGTGGCTTTCTTTTTTTTCAGTTAAAGTGATATATGCTCTGCCAAGGAGAAGCTTCAAACTCATGCTTTCCTACTTCGTGATTCAGAGTCGGGCTCAGACAAACACATTTCTCCTTAAGCACCTCACTCCATCCTTGGTGCAGCCTATAGGGAGCCTCTGAGGGAGACTGCATGGTGTGGGGAAGGGTAAAGGGTTGCTGCTTCCCATTTCTTCACACCCTAAAGACATACCAGCAATGACTCCATGACCCAAAGTCAGGGTTGCAGCTCTTTGGCCCTTCTGCGCTTCAGAAGTACTTTCCCAAGTGTGCAGCATCTCCTCCCCAGAGCTCTGCTCTCTATTCCAAGGGCTCTCCCCAAGCATCTACACTTTAATAATTACAATCTCTTTTCTTTGTTCCCCAAGCTCTAAGGGTATTAGCTGCTTTGCGCAGTTGCTCGTCTGTCATGCCTTGTGCTTTCCTTTTGCCATTCCGATTCTGAAATATCAGGTCAATAATTCTTTATATTAAAGGTTTCTGTTTAAAAACTTGTGTGTTCTCTCTCTCAACTGGTCTCTGGCTGATAAATACTCCAAATACATAAAATATATGCAATATTTTAAAAAAATTATAAATCAACTTACCTGCCAAGCACAATAATTACTGATATTTTTACCTCTTTCTTCCAGCATTTTCTATGGATACATATTGTTTGAGACTGACATTCATTGTTAGGACTATATAAATAAAACTAGGTATTTGTTTTCCGTTACAAGAAAATCTTGGACAGATAGTCACCAAATTAGCAGGGTATATAGGATGTTTTTGTTTTGTTTTGTTTTAAAGCTTGGCACCTGAGCTAACATCTGTTCCCTGTTTTCTTTTCTTCTTCTTCTTCTCCCCAAAGCCCCCCAGTACGTAGTTGTATATTTTAGTTGTAGGTCCTTCTGGTTGTGCTACACAGAACTCCATTTCAGCATGGCCTGATGAGCGGTGTCATGTCCACACCCAGGATCCGAACCAGCGGAACCCTGGACCACGGAGGCTAAGTATGCGAACTTAATCACTTGGCCATGGGGCCGGCCCCAGGATGTTTTATTAATATGTTTGGTCACACGCTTTATTCAAAATTTTAATGGGAGACCCTATGAGGCAACCTAAAGATAGAGGCATGCTTATTCCAGGGCAATTGGTGCTGAAGTTCCGAGAGAGTCAGTGAGACACTAATTAGGGGCGCCACGTATGAAACAGAGAATCCAACAAGCAAAGCAAAAGCTGTGGGCAAACACTCTGAGTTCTAGGCTACTTTTGGTTGCAGTCAAGATGCTTCTCACTTGAGGATCTTTATGTAGTGTTTTCCGGCTTGAGTATCAGCCAGGAGCGAATTACCGAACGATGTTTCACGACTTGACTGTCACTACCAGTGATGCCGGCCAGGTGCGAGTAGAAGGGTCAGACTCGTAAAAGCCACTCTCCATGTCACCACATGTGCCATTTGGGATCTTTGAGATGCAGACACCCAGACAGGATAAGATGTAGTAGCGATTCAGTGGGGCAAATCTCCCTGCTGGACATAGAGGGAGGGAACAGGAAAAGGTGGGGAGATCCTGCAGAAGACCTTTCTTCACATCGTATTGTGATGCAGGGCTGACACCTGGGCAAGAAGAAGAGCAAGGACAGAGGATTGTGCAAGGAGAGCCTTATGTTCCTGCACAGGCGTCAGAAAGTCTTGGCCAAGCAGGTGGGGAGTCTTTGAGTAAAGTAAAACTTTAGAAGTCAAGAAATATATAGTGCCAGCATATTATCCTTGCCCGTGTAGGGGAGGAGGACATTTCCTCTCCCCAAATGGGGGTTCATCTAGCTGGAGAACGAATTAAATTCACATGAGACAGAATAGCAAGAGAAAATTAAACAAAGCTTTATGAGGAACCATGGCCCGGGGCCTTTCTTCCCGAAGGAAGAAAGGGCACCGAAGAAGTGGGGTGCACATAGTGGTTATATAGCCCCCAAACGGGGTGTTTCACATGTGATTGAAAAGTCCCTTTTACAATAGTCACGAGGCTGCTCTGTCAGCACAGCGCTTGATGGAAATGGCAGATAGGTCTGCTGTCTCAGTGAGCGCCGCAGGGTGGCAGGTGTGTTGCCTCGGGCTGGGGGGTGTCACAGATGAGCGCCGCAATCGGTTCCCAGCCTAAAGAAAGATGCTTAATCTTTAAGGAGATGCCAACGTTGGGAGGGGGAGGGAAGTCAGTTACAGGAGGTTACCAGACTAGCACAATAAAATGCAGATTTTAAGTCCTTGCCTTTGGTATTGATTAAGAGTTTTTGGAGAGTAGGTCATCGCCTTTCTTCTTCCTGGTACAGAGAGGGAGGCACCTTTTACAGATAGAGATTTAAACCTTACAAATGTAAACGTGTCCTAACAAAGGGCAGGTTCCATTCCTCAGAGCCTCCTTGCCTGTCCCAGTTTATCAAAAGCAATGAGCCTCAAATAATCCTGATGCCAAAGAGACATATCTTGGGGTGGCCAATTTCAGGTCCCCACACCCGATTGGTATTGATTAAAGTCTAAATGAGTAGAAAACATCCCACTAAATTAGCACAGATGTTTTCATGAAAATAATATATTTTCTAACCATAGGCACAATTTAGTTTTAAAAATCAGACTATACATAATGTAAAAAGAAGAAACTGAAATCAACAAACCAACCACCCTTAGTATTTTTGTGTGTTTCTTAGCTCTGCTGTACATTTCCACACACAGGTAATAAACACATTGATCGTCTCCGTTTCTCTCCTCTGGCTTCAGAGTCTCAGTTACTGTCTGTCCTGGATACGTAGTTCAGCACATTCTTTCATTTCGTGCTCCTCCAACATAAACTCTTCACAGCAAAAGTATTAGTGGTGAGCTACGCAGAACTTATTGCAGATGTCACTGGGGAGATGAATGAGATTGTTATATTGCACATCCCACGATAAAAAACATAAAAATCTCCATTACAATTTATTTTCTCCCTCAGGTACTATATCAGCCTCAATCACGCAACTACCTACATTTTTTTCTCTGTCTTTCCTTCATCAACACCCAGCCTCTTCCTCCCAGGTATTGCTCAGACATCTCGCCATTTTGTTATGCAAAACAATTTGGTTCTTCCTTAGCTGATAGCCCATAATTTAAATGTGCAAACCCTTCTTGTGAACTAAATGCCTGTGATTTAATAATATCTGCTTTCTTCAGAAGAACAGCCTCTGACGCACGAGTATGGCTCTAGTGACTCCACACCGCTGCAAATCATTTTTTTCTCAAACATTTGTTAAGCTCCCCCACAGAGGAATACTGACAGATAAAATTTTCTCATCTTATTGGGAAAAAAATCTGCTTTTGTATTCCAAGGTACATAAGATTTTCACTTATTTCACATAAAATATACTTTGGCTATTATTCCAGGTCAGTAACGGCTGATGCTACCTCTTTTTGTGGGAGTGCTATACAACTCCTTTAATAAGTCTACCGGGAAAAGATGTTTTATCTATACATATATGCACATATATAAATATAATTAAATATGTATAATTATAAATATATACAGAAATATAAATTATAAATAATTTATAGAAATAAATGTAAATGTATATATATAAATTGTCTTAAAAATCTGTAAGGAATAGTTTTATGCATTGGTGTGTGTGTGTGTGTGGTGGTGGGATGGTGTATTTGCACACTTAGTCTTTTTCTTATGCTAAATGTTCAGATTTAGAATTTCTAGACATGTTTGTCAATTTATTCTCTCACCAACAGAATGAAAGGAAATTGTCCCTTTTCATTTTAAAATCAGCTTGGTTAGTCTTCATACTTTGACCTCCCACATAAATATTAGAATGTTATTTTCAAGCACCGAAAATAATATGCTAATGTTTCCATTGGAATATCATTGTACTTTGTATAATTTTGGTAAAAATTCTTATCTTGATGACATTCAATTTCACCATTTTTCTCTATAAAAGTCTTACACGACTTTTGGCAAATGTACTGCTATCAATATCTGTTACTAGTTTTCATTGCTGCGTGACACAATACCACACACTTAGTGACTTAGAGTGGACCAGAAATCTGGGCCTGGTGTGGCCGGATCCTGTGCTCAGAGCCTTACCAGACTGAAATCAGGAAGTCGGCTGGGCTGTTCCTTTCTGGAGGCTCTGAGACACAATCTGCTCCAGATCTCCTGCAGATTCTTGGCCACATTCAGTTCCCTCAGTTATAGGACTGGGGTTCCTGTCACTGGCTGTCAGCCAAAGGCCACTGTCTGCACCTAGAGGACACCCACATGCCTTGCCATGTGCCTCCCTCCCCCATATTCAAAGCCAGCAACAGACAATCTCTTGTGTTGAATCCCTCTCATGTTGACTCTCCGACTTCCTCTGTTTCTACCTTACACTTTGACTCAAGAGCTTATGAGATTCACTCCGTCCCACTTCTCTTTGTTAAAGTCAGTTGTGCCGTATAACATCATAGTCACAGGAGCAGCATCCCATCATATTTAAAGTTCCAGGGCTTGTACAGAGTGGGTACATGAGTCGGAAGAAATCTGAAGAGGACATACATTAAAATTATTAATTACGTTTTTCAAATCTTCTATAACTATACAAATATTTTCTATTCCTGACAGTTTAATAATTAAAAATATATTTCATATGCTTTGCTATTATTGAGACTTGTCAGTCTTTCAACTCTGCTGCTTTTCATTCATTTATTTTGAGACTATTTTAAGGTGCACAAACTTTCTGGATTCTGTAAACATTTTAGTGATCCAGCCATGCCATGCCCACGTTTCTGATATACAAGACTGACAGTTGATCAAATTTTTTCAGCTAAAGTCTATTATTACTAAATATTGATCCTCTAAATCTCTGGTATCACTTATTTTTCCTTTAAAGTGCACAGTATCTAATTTTAATGTATCCATTTTAATTTTTTTAATTGGATAGTGTTTGTCTGATGTGTTCAACTTTTGATCCAGAGAAGTTTATTTTGTATTTACTCTGAGCTATGACTTCTATCTTTCTGCCTTTTTCTGTCTTTTTATATTTTATCTCTAATTTCCATGTTTTTCAAACAGAAGAGGATTTTGAAGTCTGAACTTACTGTACAATGTTGACCCACATTGAACTTCATTGTTAAAGAGAATCACATTTCAATAAACTTCTTAATAACTATGTATTTTTGCTAATTTCTTTCATATATGAGTAGATTATACCTCATAGTGTGCCTCATGAAAATTTCATAATATATATATGAGAATGGTCAGCTTTCTCTCTTTTCTATTCTCTCTTTTTCTTCTGTCTTGCTTTATTACTGTCACCAGCAATTTGAACTTTCTTGCAGGAATATGTGTATTCAATAGTCCATTTTATGGATTGTTATACCTTCTTGGTGAGTTGATTCTGTTGATCTTATTATGAATATGTGGTTTTTCTTTTTTTTTCTTCTTTTTAAAGATTGGCACCTGAGCTAACAACTGTTGCCAATCTTTTCTTTTTTCTGCTTTTTTACTCCCCAGATTCCCCCAGTATATAGTTGTATGTTTTAGTTGTGGGTCCTTCTAGTTGTGCCATGTGGGATGCTGCCTCACCATGGCCTGATGAGCAGTGCCATGTTGGCACCCAGGATGCGAACCTGTGAAACCCTGGGCCGCTGAAGCAGAGGGCATGAACTTAATCACTCTGCCACGGGGCCAGCCCCTATGATTTTTCTTTTTATCCTTGATGATTTTCCTTGTTTGAAGTCTGCTTTTTCTGCTATATAATATCTCCACTCCAATTTTTTTGTTTGTTTATCAAGTAGTATTTGTGCGGTACATTGTTTCTGTCTATTTACATTTAACCTGTATCATATTTCAAATGGATTTGAACATTTGGACAACATATAGTTAAATCTTGTTTGTGCTTCTGTTTATCCAATTATTTTAACAATTTCTGTCTTTTGTTTAGACTGTTTTGAACATTTATATTTAATGCAACTATTGGTTGCATTAATTACTTAGGGTTGGACTTGTCTACCATTTTTTTGTTTTCTCTTCACCTGATTTGCTTTTTATTCTTCTGGTAACTTTTTTCTGCTTTATTTTAGATTATTTGAACATAATTTACCATCCCATTCCAAAACATAACAACAGAACTTCAGAAAACATGAGCAAAAACTGATAATACTGAATGGAAAAATAGAGAAATCCACAATTATACTTTAAGATTTTAATATTTCTCTTTCCATAACCAACAGAATCAGCAAACAGAAAATTCAAAAGGATATAGAGGAACTGATCAACAGTTTTAACCAAATTTACATAATTGGTATTTATTCACTCTCCACCCAACAACAGCAGAATATATGTTTTTTTCAAGTGTACATAAAACATTAACCAAAATAGACTAAATTTGGGGTATAAAGCAAACCTTCAAATTTAAAGGAATTAAAATATATAAATATAGTCTCCTACACAAGGGAATTAAAATAGAAGTCAATAACAGAAAGATATTTGGAAAATCTCCAAATATTTGGAAATTAAACAATATACTTCCACATAAAATAAAAGTTAAAAGGGAAGCCTGAAGGTAAATCAGGAAATACATGAACTGAATGAAAATGAAAATATATCATACCAAAATTTGTGGAGTTCAGCCAAAGAAGTGCTTAGAGGAAAATTTGTAGCACTAAAATGCTTACATTAGACAAGAAGAAAGTTTTCAAAATAAAAGTCTGTGCTTCTATCTTAATAAGCTGGAAAACAAAACAGTAAATTGAAGCCAAATGAAGCAGAAGAAATAATAAAAAGATTAATCAAGGAAATTAAAAATAATAAAAAATAGAAAAATAATTCAAATTAAAAGCTAGTTTTTTGAAAAGATAAAGAAAATTGCTAAGCTTCAAGCAAGACTCACCAGGGGAAAAAAAAAGGAAAGAAGACACAAATTAACAATATCAGAAATGGAAGCGAGGATATGACTACAGACACTACATATGCTAATAAGATAATTAGAGAAACCTATGAACAATTCTACTCCCATAAATTAGACAATTTAGCTAAAATAGACCAATTCCTTTAAAGACACAAACCACCAAAATTCCCTCAAGAAGAAAAATAACCTGAATAAACCTTTATCCATTAAAGAAACTGTATATGTAGCTAACACAACATTCTACAAATAAAACTATGAGCTGTATGATTTCTACCAAATATTTAATTAAGAAATAATATGAATTGTACACAATCTTCTCCTGAATATGCAAGAGGAGAGAAGCATTTACTTCTCATTTTATGAGGCCACCATTTTTCAGATGACAAAACCATGTGAAGACTTCAGAAGAAAACAAAATTACAGTCTAATATCCATTATGAATATAGACCAAAAAATCTAGTAAATTGAATCTCTCCATATATAAGAATAATTAATACACCAGAAGCATCTAAGGATGGAGTCATCCTTAAAATTCAAGTCTAGTCCAGCCATCAAAAATCATATCATGTAATTCACCATTGTATTAGTTTTCCCTTGCTAGTATACTTACCTCAAACTTAGGGGCTTAAAACAACGCAAATTTGTGATCCTCTAGTTTTGTAGGTTAGAAGTCTGGTATGGGTCTCACTGGTCTAAAATCAAGGTGTTAGCGGGACTGTGTCCTTTCTGCAGGCTCCAGGAAAGAAATCGTTTAGAAATCATTTCCTTGCCTTTTCCAGCTTCTAGCGGCATCTGCATCCCTTGACCCAAGGCCTCTTCCTCCATTTTCAAAGCCTACAACAGCCGGTTGTATCCAGCGTACGGGACAACGGAACAGAAGAGAGAATGCACAAATACTTCCATGCCTGTGTTTAACTGATTTTTGATACAGATGTGAAGGCAATCTAAACAACAAAAATCAGCTCAAAATAGATCCTAAAGCTAAATATAAAATGTAGAACTACAGAAATTTATATAAAATATAAAACGACAGAAGAAACATATGAGAACATATTTGTGTCACTGGAATAGCCGAAGATTCCTTAGGTACAACACCAAAAGTGCAATTCATAAAAGACAAATGACCAATTGGTTTTCACATCAAAATTTTTAAAATTTGCTCCATGACAAACACTGTTAAGAAACAGAAAAGACAAATCAGAGGCTAGTGGAGAATGTGTGCACAAAAATCTATGTGTAAATATTTATAGCAACTCTGTTCTTAATCTCCAAGAACTGGAAACAACTGATTATCCTTCGCCTGTGAACAGATGAACAGATGCAGCGCATTCATACATGGACCACCACTTAGCGATGCGAAGGAGCAAACTGCTGATCTGCACAGCGACACGGATGATTCCCACAGAATGACGCTAAGTGAAAGAAGCCAAAATCAGAAGGCTGCATAATATATGATTGCATTTATGTGCCATTCTGGAAAAACAAAATTATATGAGTGGAAAGTATCAGTGGTCGACAGCTCTTAGAAGTGAGGGGAAAGATTGACTACAAAGGGAAGAAGGTACCAGGAAAATGCGGGGGTAATGGAATAGTTATGCATCTGGACTGTGGTGGTGTTTACGTGACTCTATGCATTTCTAAAACTCAGAATTGTACAACCAAAAGAGTGATTTATATTGCGTCCAAGTTTAAAAATAAACACACGATAATTTAAACAGACAATTTAGATGTAACTTAGAATGAAAAATCTCCTACATTAAAATATCTCAAAGATTATATATATGTATATTCTTTACATCTATGTTATTGAGGAGTGATACTTTACAATATTTTTTATTGTAGTCAAAGCTGCAATTTTCCAACGGAAAACAATGATTGAAGATTTTTGAATAAACAACGATACAGGGAAATCGAGTAATTCATTCGTATATTAAAAAGAGCATATTAGTATATAAAATTTAGTAAAATTACTATGTCTCTTTTGAGCCAACAAATGTTTTTGAATTTTAAAAATGTTACAAAGTATAATAATAGACAGGTTATATGATATTCTACTCTTTATAGAATTGCCTTCAGTCCTAACATTGATAACAGGAAATAAAATTATTTTTAAGAACGATAATTACTGTTTAGTTAGCAAATTAAATTCAGGCCACGAATTTTTCATTAAAAACCCTTATTTGGGAATTTATCATTTCGTGTGAAAATGAATGAAAAGTCAGTTGTCCATGTGGCACTTTGTCATCTGTAAATTTCATGAGGAAGAACAACTCCAAAATCATATTATAACACCATCCATAATTAGCCTCCTCTGATCTAAACAAACCAAAAAGAAAAGAAAGTAATGGAGAAAATGAGGAAATCAATTCCCACCAACTAAATCAATTACATTGCTTGTTTGACACATTTATAGATCCAAGTTTTATAAGCAAATTTTTCTCAAGTGATTCTTCAAATCAGGCCCATGCAAAAACATTAGAAGTAAAAGATAGGAGACAGAAATTATGTCAATTATCTTATGCCCATTTATGAAATATTTAGACAGCAGCTCCTTCAAGAAGTCCTGAAGATTCACTTTGTGGGTTCGCTTCAATGAAATCATGTCCCCACGAGGAGTACTTCTTCACGTTCGGTGTTTTCTCTTTACCCGACTTAGTTACTAGTAGAATAAAACTGAAGCCGAAAAGTTGGAAGAAAAATAACCATCAGCAGAACTAGATATAAAAAATAGCTTGTAAGTTTGTTGTACTACTCAACTTTAGTTAAAAGTAGAAGTTTGTTCAGTATAGGAAATTGGCAGCACTGTGGCGGCAGGAGAATGCAGCATCTGAGCAGGCTTCAATTATTGTTCCTGCAATAGAGCACCAATCTTGTAACATTCAACTACCACGACACGTTAAACTAAAGTTGTAATAATAACTAAACGTGTTGATAATATACCAGATGTAGTCTTGCATTCTAGAAGTTTATTCAACAATAGAGATAAATTCTTTCTCTTTGTCTACATATTGATTTTTAAAATTTGGGGGGTTTATTTTGTGTGTGTACCTATACACAGACGGTCCCAACTTACCATGGTTTGACTTATGATTTTTTGACTTTTGGATGGTTGGAAAGCAATCTTCATTCAGTAGAAACTGTGCTTCGAATTCTGACTTTAGATCTTTTCCTAGGCTAGCGACATGGGGTGCCATCCTCTCTCATGATGCTGTGAGCAAGCCACAGCTCCCAGCTAGCCCCAGGATCACAAGAGTGAACAACCGATACTCTTACAACCATTCTGCACCCACACAACCATTCTGTTTTTCACCTTCAGTACCGTATTCAATAAATTACAGGAGACATTCAACATTTCATTACAAAACACATATATCATATTGGCATATATTAGAATTATGTTTTAATATATTAATATACATTATATCCTATAGATATTATATGTATGTCTTTCTCACACACATATATTTCTCAATATTTCCCTCAACACATAATTGTGTGCACCCCACCTTGAACACTGCTGCCCTAGATAATGGGACTCTGGCTCACGCTCCCAGAACAATGTTGTCTAGTGTGTGTCAATAAACTATTTCAATCATTCACCTCAAGTCTTTTGTTTTTTCCTTCCTCCCTCTCTCCCTGCCTCTTTCTTTCCTTCTTTTCTTCCTTTCCTCCAAGCCTCCTTCCTTCCTCCCTTCCAATTTTTAACCAAAAATCTACTGAGCACCATCTGTTTTCCAGGCTTTATGCTGAAGATAGGCCTATCTATCTATCTTTCATAATTTTGTATTTTTTTTCTTGTTTCCAGGGGATACAGAAGTGAATAATACCAAACCTCCTTCTCTAAGAGAGACAGACGTAAACACAACATCACATTTGGTATGAAGCCAGGTCAAGGTGTTACTACCATGCTCAGGAGGAGGCAGTCGTTCTCTGTGCACTTGTCAGACATTCATGCTTGCGTGTGAATAAGCGATTCTCAAGTAGAACTCAGGAGGAGAGTTTAAGCAGACAGAACTCCATGAACAAACACACAATTGTGTAGAACGGAAGCTCTGTTCTGAGATCAAGGAGCAGTCCGGTGAGCTAGAATGAGGGTAGGCAGAATTTTTCTGCTGTCAATTGATAAATACTTTAGGCTTTGCAGGTCATATGGGCTCCGCTGCAACCATTCAACTCTACCATCAAGTGTGAAAACAGCCATACGCCAGACCAAAATGAACGGCCATTGTTGTGTTCCAACAAAGCTTTATGTGCAAAACCAGGTGGCAAGCCAGTTTGTCCTAGAGCTGTAGTGTGCAAACCCTGTTCAAAGGTTGTATTTCTCTCACTGGTCCAGCAGTTCCAAATAATATCTTTTTTGATAAATTTGGTGAAACTGGAAAGTTACTGGTATGCAAATAGTAATCCTCTGTAATTAAAAATTCTCTCCCTAGATGTATATTCTCCTAACTTCCACTTTTAAATAATTTTATTTACTTCATTCCAGATTATTTATGTAAGTATATATAAGCCCAAATCTCTACTAATCAATCACTTTATGGCATAAAAATTTGTTGTAGACATGCGAACATATCTCTGAGGATATTAGGACAGGATTTTGATTAAAAATATAATATTCAAAGAAAATATGACCTTACTGCTAGATTTATAAAATGCAAACATTCTCTGTAATTGGAATAAAAATGATGAAATACAAGGTGCTACTTTCAAAGTACACCATAGACTAGAAAAATGATAAATCTTTGCTTTTATATGTTCTTATGCTTATTTCCAATTCTTTTCCTTTCCAGTTTTATTATGTTGATTTATATAAATTTATCAAATTTGGATAACCCTTGGAAATGCTAATCTAATCAGCCTTGATTCCTTTGATATGCAGAAGAAACTTATTAATCATAGCAAACTAATTCATGTTACTTGAACTATCTAAAAGCTTCTGTGGAGTTTACAATGTGTCCCAGAATTAATTAACTTAGCTACTCTTCCAACAATTCAGCCAACTTTTTGTGCAGGTCATTATGTTTAACATTTTAATATTTTACAGTAAATTATCCACCTCTTCAATATGCCAAACATTTAGTGAAATTGGAAAGTTGAAGTTTATAAAACTTTCTACAGTTTTTCTTTTCCTTTTTCTTTTGATATTCAAAAACCTAGAGCTTTTATCATGGGTAGTATAAACCATAGAAAGTGTAAACTCAAGTATTCAAGAGCAATATTGACCAAAAAGATGCATTAAACTTACAGTGAGTAGGAAATAAATTTAGAGTATTTTTCTTTAAGTATCAATATTTCTAAATGTCTTGAAAACAAACTGAAACAGGCGATGACATTGTCGGACTCCATTTAAATATGGAGAACTACATTTACTTTCTAAACAAGTTTTTTGTTATTTATGGGAGGACTAAGTATCACAGAGAATGATAAATGGTTTTGGGAGAATTTGACAGGAATTTTTACCACTAATAATCACCACAGACTTACATTATGTCAGCCACTATGTTAAACATACTTTATCACATTTAACCCTTGCAATAATCCTACTATTATTGCCTACTGTAAAAATGCAAAATTTAGCAAGCCAAAGTCAAACCACTTGCCCAGAGTCACAGACCAGTCTTTGACAACATGAGAATTTTCAATATGTATCTATCTAATACCATGACACTAGTTCTAACCTCTGTTGCAGATTGTCACAGTAAAGAGAAATGAGAGGAGAATGTTGAGACTTCAGACTAGGCATTGGGCTCATGGTCAGGCCAGACTTTTGGCTGGAATTCCCAGTACATATTAATGCATCAAAGGTATCTACAGGTCTCAAATCTTTCACAGTTGCAAATAATCTCATCAAGTTATTTATTCTGCCATTTATTTTCTTTATGGAATTCATTCATTGAAACTAAATCTTGTTTTGTGACCTTAAAAATCAAAGAGGAGGCTTTCCAATCATCATCTGCGCTGGAAGCATCACCAAGATGAAGATATTTGTAAAACCTTTAGGGGAAGCCCATCATTCTTGAGGTGGAAACATTGGATACAATAAAAAATGTAAAGGCCAAGATCCAGGATGAGGAAGGACTCTCTCTCGATCAGCAAAGACTGATCTTACTGGCAAGAAACTGGAGATGGACATGCTTTGCCTGACTGTAGCATTCAAAGGAGTCCACTGTTTACCTTGTGTTGAGACTGTGGTGGAACTAAGAAAAGGAGGAAGTCTTATACCACTCCCAAGAAGAATAAGCATAAGAAAAAGAAGTTTAAGCTGGCTGGCCTGAAATACTACAAGGTGAATGAGAATGGCAAAATTAGTCTCCTTTGTTGGGAGTGCTCCTCAGATAAATGTGGTGCTGGAATTTTATGGCCAGCCACTTTGACAGATGTTATTATGACAAATGTTGCTTTACCTATTGTTTCAATAAACCAGAAGACAAGTAATTGTGTATGGCTTAATAAAAGACATGAACTAACAAACAAAACACAACAAAATCAAGGAGGAGAGGATGAGATGAGGAGGGTCTCCCTGTGAATTGTGGAAGAGCCATTGTGTGAGCGGGAACGTGTGATCGTCAAGAGGAACAGTGAGAAGAAGGCATAAGATCCCAGGCCAGGAGCAAGGAGGTGAGTCTTTGCCTGAAAGTAGGTATATGGAGTCCCTCACGTGCACACCACCTTGCAGTGATGCTAGGATACTAGGGCCCTATTCTTTGAAAATTGGTGTCTGACAGATCTAGCACTCAAGTCTTGTTTCAAGCTGGAAGGAAGAGGAATATTAACAAATAAATGGAAATCAAGGAAGTCCCTAGAATTCATTAAATCACGTCATAAACCATGGTGCTACATTGCTTTAGTAAATAGAGCTGTAGGGCAGGAGTCAGTGTCTGAAGTTTATCCTGTATACAATATGTTTGCCCTCAGAGATTAAATAGAGCTCCAATCTTTGACATTTTATATTTATTATCATTTAAAATTTTTAGCCGTTTTTCCTTTAAGCCACAGCCATATGATAGGTGTTGTTTAACAAATCCTAGCACACTGAGACTGTTCAGTAAATTCCAATTTATCAATAATGGTTTTTGTTTTATAGGATCAACTACTAAAGGAATGAATAAATTAAAGAAACATGTTTCAAACAGACGTAAATAATTGAAAATTATTCCTGAGGGTTAATCAGTTGGATATTTGAGGGGCTTAAGCTTCACTCAGCATATCCCTTTTATGACCGTGTCCCCAGCGACCTTTGAGGATCACACAAACAGAGTTTTACCATCTCTCTGCTCTTTTGAGTTCTAACCCCTACATTTTCTATTACTCCACAATTGCCAGAGAGAGGTATTCCAAAATTGGAGCGAAGCTTGAAATTCTCTTGGATAAGCAGCAAGGAGAAGAGCTGAAATTCTAGACCATGGAAAGTTCCAGACTGCTCATTCTATTATTTTCACTGAGATTATAAAGCCTTCCAGCACGAACATCAAGGCTGTAGCAGGAAACACACCTTCACAGTAAGTCATATACAATAATAAAAGACCAAAATTCAACCATGAAACAGCTCATGAAGAAGGTGTGAGAGAATCTATTAATATCCTCTACATATCTGTTACTTGTGAGACTTCAATGTTTTTCAAAGAAAAGGATTTCTTTTAGTGCAAATAAAATTTTTATATCTGCACAGTGTCAATACATCTGATAATAGATTTATATCATCTATGTTTCAGAATTTAGAGGTAGGCTACAGGTAACACCAGAACAAGTTCAGACTCAGAAATAAAAATAGTGGTGACATGGTACTTCATTTTAATCAGATTCAATTAAGAAAGATAAAAACAAACATGCTGCTTGTGAAACCAACCAATCTGTTTTGATGAACCAGGCTATTACATCGGCATTTTAAAGTTATCACCAGTATCTAAGGAATGAAAATTGGCCCAAGTCTCTAGGTAAAGTTAGATGGCGTTGATGGAACCTTTCAATGAAACTTATCTGGGAAGCGTGACTCCAGCTTCACAGTCTTTATGAACAAGCGCAGGTGAGCAGTTAAGATTCAAATCAGCATTTAGTACATTATTGTGAAGTAAAATCATGGTATAAACTTCCTCTTTCCCGATAATGGATCAGAGGCTAACCCTACAATATTTCCATGACACAGGATTCTGATTACAGGTGAATAAACTTTAGCCCACCTACTAAATCCCCTGTTGCTAAAGAGAGAAAATGCCCCAAGATTTAAAATAATATTCTGGCATGATAAAAAATAACTGAGAACTCTGAATCTGGAAGATAATAAATGGTTGGATGCAAGAGAAGACAAAGGGACATGGGAAATTAAAAGACTATCCCTGAGGTGGTTCTGGAAAAAGAAAAACATTCGAGCTTCCTCTCTTTTGGGACACATGACAGGGTTGCACTTCCCGCCCTCTTGAATGTAGGTGTGGACATGTGACTTGTCTGGACCAGTCAATTGTGAGCAGAAGCATTGGGAGCTGCTGCATGTCTTGCCCCATTTTCTTTACTTCTGGAAATGCCATCAACATTTGGAAGATGAGGGCTGCTCCTCCAGCCCGGGTACCCTAAGCACCTCTGCTGAGTAGAGCCCTTCCTGCTCGCCACAGCGGACACAACACAGGAGCGAAAAGTAAAGCTTTGGGTTTTTCGGCCTCACAGACTTGAGGGCTGCTTGATATTGACCCATAACCTAGCCCACTGAACAAGGCACAGGGCAAAAATCTCTTTCAAGAAGCAAGATGAAATAGAGTCATTTTCAGGCAAATAAAAGCGCATTGTATTTACTCTTCAACAGATCTTCACTCAAGGAAGTTCTAAAGGACGTACCACAGGGAAATTCTGAGATATGAAAAGAATGGTGAGCAAAGATATTTGTAGACAAATACGTTCTGAATAAAATAATAATTACGATATCTGAGTTATAAAAATAGATTATTAAAATACTAACAACAAAATTAACATTAGCATAGAAGTCAAGATAAGATTCTGTTTGCTAGTACATTTTTTAAGATATTAATAAATTTCAGATTTTTTTAAGGTTAAGTACCTTTGCCTTAAATTTTTAAGGCAAAATTTCAAGGCTAACACTAAAAGAAAAAAAGTAGGTAGGACCTTGAAACCAGTCAAGGTGCAAAATAGAAGGAGAAAAGCAAAAATAAAAAGTATACATTTGGGACCTGCCCCATGGCCAAGTGGTTAGGTTCGTGTGCTCTGTTTTGGCAGCCCGGGGTTTTGCAGGTTCATATCCTGGGCGTGGACATGGCACCACCCGTCAGGCCATGTTGAGGCGGCATCCCACGTCCCACAACTAGAAGGACCTGCAACTAAGATATACAACTGCGTACTGGGGTGGGGGTGGGGGGGGCGGGGGAGATAAAGCAGAAAAAAAAAAAGATTGGCAACAGTTGTTAGCCCAAGTGCCAATCCTTAAAAAAAACAAGGAAGATTGGCAACAGTTGTTAGCCCAGGTGCCAATCTTTAAAAAAAAAAAAAAAGCACAAATGAGAGCACAGAAAAAGGTCTAAATACAGTAGTCTCACCTGACTCTGTCCTGAGGTTTCGCTTTTCATGGTTTCAGTCAGCCACAGTCAACCTCAGTCTGAAAATATTAAATGTGGAAAATTCCAGAAATAAGCAATTTATAAATTTTAAATTGTGCACTGTTCTAAGTAGCATGACGAAATTTTACGCCATCAAGCTCTGTCCAGCCCAGGACCTGAGTCATCCCTTTGTCCTGCGTGTTGATGCTGTGTACGCCAACCCGCCTGTTAGTCACTCAATAGTCACCTCAATTACCAGATGGACCGTGGTGGTATTGCAGTGCTGGTATTAAAGGAACCCTTACTAACAGGCCCACAGAGCTGACATTTCAGAAATGCAAAGAGAAGTTATCGTTGTTAATCTGTTACTGTGCCTAATTTGTAAATTACGCTTGATCAAGGGGTATGTATGTTCTGACGGTCCTGGCCTAAGATGATCCGATTTACAATGTTTCAACTTTATGATGGTGGGTTCCAGGCTGGGAGTTCAGTGTGTTTTTGTATTGCACAACTCTGAGATGAGGTCAACTTTGGGATTCATCTTACTTCAAAGATTTACTAGAGGATGAATACGTCTACATTGTAATGGACTATTTTTTTCCTTTTTTTTTTCCTTTTCAAACACACAGATATATACTTAGATAAATCATCTTGTGAAATGACACTGTGTATGTATGTAAAATTTTCTGCTGCTTTAAAAAATTCTTTGAAAACTGTTGCTCTCATTCAACTTCTTACTCAATGCATTTTTGACTTAAGACATTTTCAACATATGATGGATTTATCAGGATGTAACCTTATCATAAGTCAAGAAAGTTCTGTATAGAAAAAAACATAAGTTATGTAGGGTTCAGCACTATCTGCCATTTCAGGCATCCACTGGGTTCTCGGAACATATTCCCCATGGATAAGGGGGACTACTGTATATCAATAATCACAATAAATATAAATACCTTAAATTTTCTAATTAAAGTATTTTAAAATTTAACTTAATAATAATGTGTCTACATTCTGCTTTACAGGATATAGATATAAAATACAAGGACAGAAAGATTCCCAGAGAGAAGAAAAACACATAAGAGTAAGCTCAACATTTCCTGTAATTTTCCCCTCCAGGTGTTTTCTGAATACTAACAGCAGACTGAGTTGCCGAGAGAAAAATTGATCTCAGAGACTGGGGTAGTTTCACAGGCTGGAGAGACAAAAATTGGATATCACAGCTACTAGGGCAGCCAGAGCAGAAAGGGATAAGGTTTCAAGAAAAATCAAACAAAGAGAACTGAATGTGAAATCATGCACTTTTTTTCCCCTCAAGATATCTGTTAATTCCTCAACTATGCTCGAGTCATTAAAAACCAAAGCAAATCATATGTGTGTGGCACCCCATACACAAAGATGCAAAGTGGAACCTGTAGCTACTTTATGGTTCTGGAGAGTTAAAAATTGGAATTGAGTGTCCACCAAGGATCACGGACAGTGGTAAACATGATCTTTCAGTTGAAGCCAGGTGCAATAAAATCTGAAATCTGGGCTCTGATAATTTTGGCCCCTGACCAGATAAATTGGATCTGCTCTTCCTTTGACTTTCTGCCAGAGACAAAGTAAACCCACTTTGAAGGAGGACAATTCATAATGATGTCTAGCATTCAATCAAAAACTGCAGGCATGCCAAGATATAGCATCAAATAATCAGAAAGCAGAAAGTCAATAAAAAAAGACATGCAGATCAACTACATTTGAGAATTTGCAGATATGGCTTTAAAATAACTGATTAACATGTTTAATAAAATGAATTATAAGAAGTAGAAATTATAGAATTGAAAAATACAATAATTGAATTTGATTGGATTGAAATTATTTTGGAAAGCTAGAAGTATTGACTAAAGATAAAAATACATACTCTCTGACACAACAATTTCACTCCTAGGTATATACACACAAGATAAATGTGAATACATATGAATATATACCAAAGGTCATGTCCAACAATGTTCATAGAAGAATTGTTTATTATAGGCATAAAGCTGAAAACAAATCAAGTATTTTATTAATGGTAGAAAGGATATACACTTTGTAGTATAGTTAAACGATGGAATTCTATTTAACAATAAAATGAATGACCACTGCTACGCAGAGCCACTTGGATCACATTAACATAATGATGAGCAAAAGAAGCCAGACACAAAAAAGTACATGCTATCTGTGTATATTTGCTCAAATTTCAAAACTAACCTGGGAAAATAGAAATCAGAGTAATGCTTACTGTAATGAGAAATAGCAAATGAGAGGAGACAAAAGAGAGACTTTAGGGTCCTAGTAATGCTCTATTTCTTTAGGAAACTTATGACTGACTGAGAAAAAAATCATCGGTCTGGGTGGTTATATGATGTGAAACATTTTGTGTATATGTTTCATTTCAGTTAACTTTTTAAAACTCCTATTATACACGATTTATTACCCATGAAACTGGTAAAAAAAACATTAAACTGATAATGTATTGAGAAGCTGTGAGAAAATATATAGGTATATTCATAACCCTCAGATGTATTTATAAGTTGCTACCATCACTTGAAGAGCAAAGTTGTCAATAACTAGTAAATTTGAAAACGTACATAGCCTTTGACAAAGATAATAGATTTCTAATATATTCCTTAGAGAAAATCTCTCATGCGCACACAGATATGCATGCTAAACATTAAAAAAAAGGTTCATATATAATCAACCAATATACCCGTTATAGAATAGATACATAAATTGTAACATATTCAGATAATCACGTATACTGCTACAGTTAAGATAAATACACCATAGCTAGAATATTAATTCAGTGAACTTAAAAATTATAATGTTGACTGAGATAGCATGCAGCAGCATGATAAGTAAGTCTGGTGCCATTCATATAAGATTTTAAACACAAAGCAATCTTACATACTATTTACAGGTACATACACGCAAAGTTGAAGTATAGAAATATGTTAGAAACCTTCACTATATGTCCATTTACCGTCTCAGGAAGGCAAGAAACGGGATGGAGGTGGGTTTCGTCTATATCTGAACCATCTTACTTCTTTAAATCATGGTCTGGACATGACGTGTATTAAAACTAGTGTCCATTTTGTCACTCTGTACTTTTTCATATTTATAGTATTTTATAATTAAAATTTAAAAGATGGCACATTTAGAGTGATGTTTCAGATTTAGAGTGATGAATAAGCTCAGCTTATTCATAATGAGAAAGAAGAAAAAATAATAACAAACGTCTTCTAAACGTAGAATAATTAAAAACAATGGCATATCCATGCAGTAGAATCACATACAAGCATTTTAAATGATATTTATAAGTATTTTTAATAAATAGAGGAAATGGTTATGTACAAGATTAAGTAAAAAACTTATGATATAAACAGTTTGAATTCAGTTATAACACTTCAAATGTCCAAAGAAAAAAAGACTAGAAAGAAAAGTAACAGAAGTTATCTCTTCATGATGGAAATGTGGGTGAATAAAACAAAAATTCCCCATGTATTTTGAGTTTTCAAGATATATCACATTGGGCATTTATTAATTTTATATTACAAAATTATCTTAAAAGAAGAAAAAGACAGTTTCTAGTTACCTACGAGAAATAGCTACAGAGAAGTTACTGATAGTCTTGCTTTGGCAATTGCTAAGGGAAAGCAATGAGACAAATTGACCACCTCCTGAGAAAAATTTAATAAATAGAAGACTGCAGATGGATGGCATCGATTGTGTTTTATTGGAATGAGGTTTCCAGAGCCCAATTGACCGGCATGTAATCGGTTCCATCTTCACTTCAGTGTTAATAAATATTTGACTTCTCACTCTGGACACTGCTCCGGGGTCTTACTGCAGCATTGACCTCACAGGCAAACACAGATCCTTGACCTTTGCTATCGATTGCTTCTTATGTTTATCAGCCAGATTCACAGGAAAGCCCTCCCCATTTCTTTTTCTTTAAAAAAATAGCACTCAATTTAAATCAATAATGCAAATGTGATGAGTTTGAAAGAATTTCACGAAAAGATTCACTGATTAAAGGAATTGTAGAGAATCATTGCTTTTCTGATGTTTTGTAGGAAATTTAAACTAACATGTGGTAAGAAGAGTGCAGTCTCCCACATAGGCTGCCTCAAACATGCGACGCAATAAGAGAAAGAGGTTAAATCCTCATCTCCTAGTTAGAACATCGCTATATGGTCCTATGAACACTTATATTCTGTTCAATTTTATTTAGAAATACTTAAAGCAAATTTTATTTTTGGGGAAAGCTCAAGGAAATGCTGTTGGAAACCCAACAGTAATACCAGAGTATCACATCACTCTCAGTCTTGGGAAAATCAAATAGACAAAATAAAGGAGATTTTAATAATTTAATTGTAAAGATTGTTCACATGTGTGCATAGTTATATCTAAAGCCTTAAAACAAAGGACACAATTTTCTTTAAGTTGAGTGAAATAGAGAAATAATACTTTCAAAAGGAGAAATGTTTAGAATTTCATGAAGTTTATCTAGAACGAATCACCAGGATTTAGTTACTATTCCACTGCCAGCAAGTTCAAAGGGCAGTGAGGAAACAGGCTCTCACATTGTGAAAATTTCCTGTCATTGAAAAGTTCTCTATTCTTTCTCATGAGAAAAGTTTCCTTGTAATTTTTCCTTTCCTAGAAGACAGTTGTTTAAAATTAAAAGGCTCACGTTTTAAAACCTTTCTCCAAAAAAATTCCAAGGTGCATTTCTCCTGTGAGCACTATTTAGGGTTCCATCAAAGGGCCGAGTTGTGGTAATGAAACAAGCTTTGACTGTTAAACATTTATTCACTCACTCACTCACCATTCATTCATTGAATAAATATTTATTCTGCACTGACTATGTACCGGGCACTAGGTTTGCCAGTGGGTAGACCAGAGTGTGCAACACAGGCTTCACAGCAGCTAAACTATCATGCAAATTTTGAAAATGTTACGAAGAAAAGAGCAGAATACCAACAGTGAACAATGATCTTCAAAGACCAAAAGAGGCTCAGCCATGAAATTGAGAAGCAGAACGTCCAAGGCAGGGAATTTCTATTTTCATCAAGTCTAAGAGTTACCCACAATCTCTGGGCAGAGCTTTCCTCATCTGTACAGCTGAAATACCAATGCCTACCTTTCAGGATTAGGGCGAGGAATAAATGTAATAATATAAAGCAATCACTTGGCACATAATAGTTACTCTATGAATGTTCATAAGCAGACAGTGGACAAAAAAGTTCCCAGGCTTTGAAGCTAACCAGATGGGGTGCAGACTTTACTATTACTTTACCTCTTTGTCTCTGTTCTACAAAGTGGGGATAAAAAATTTGAACCATATGAAATTGTGGATATTTGACTACTGTTTGACTTACGAAATGGCAATTGCATGCAATTCTGCTATATAACAGTTATAATACTATAACTGTTGCCTATCTTGAGGAGCTGTGATATGCTGATGATATAATATGTGACATAGCCTAGTTTCCAGCACAGAGTACATGCTCAAGATCTAATAGATTTCCCTTCCTTTATATTCAAACATTTGAATCATTTATATAAAAAAAGGAAGTTCGTGACTGCATGCACATATTTATTAAATTTGCACTCTTTTTCTTTACTGTCAAGCCATTGAGAGGCAGGTAGAAACAGGACGTGGAATCAGAATAAGCTTGAGAGCTGGGTGACTGGCTGAATCCCAGGAGTGAGTCCAGTTCGCACCACGTGTCCAGGTCTAGGCTTCTTTGGATTCTCAGAAAAAGATAGCTGAAGATCCATTTTTCTTCTACCCTGAGAGTAAGTCTAACTTGCAGGACAAATACACACAGATAAGCTTTGGATTACTAATCGTGTGTAATTAAAATCCATCTTCAGTTATGATATGCAAAGGAAGGGTTTCAATGTGTGAATTCCTTTGTGCTGCTGGTCTTACTAAACCAGTACGAGTCCAGGTATGACGCCTCACTCATCACAACCTATGTCATCTGCAGTCTTTGCTGGTCAATGAGGCTTGAGGTGAAGGGTCAAGATCTCCTTGGCATGTAATACTATCTAGCATGGACATGGAAATATTGGTTGGTACCATGATTTAGCAGTAGAATCACGAATGAATGAGGGCCTGCCAAAGCTTCCCATATATGTGGATATTAAAACAGAACCACATTTATCGGGACATGGTGGAAAATACAGGAAGTTCAACATTAATCAACCCGGTATGCCAACTACCCTTGTCTCTTTATTGGTGCTATGGACCAATAGCAATAGCAAGGATTGTGACGAGAAGGACACAATCAGGCCTCAGTGACCTAGTTCAGCTCTGTTCTCATAAGGCCTGGGGATGCGAATCAGTCACAGATGTCTCCAATGCATACCACAACCAATGCCGGATCATCCTATATGGTTTTCTAATTGGTTTATATACAGTATAAAGCAATGTAGAAATTAATTCAGTCTTGTGGGTAGCAATTGCAGCAAGCACATGGTTTCCTTTTTCTTCAAATAGTCCGTTGAGTACTTAAACCCACTTGGAATTTTGCATTTCCAAATTCCTCATTTCCAAGCATGCACACATGTACACATTTCTAAGACATACAACTTACCTGGATTTTACAAACCAAGTTGGTGGTCCCTGTAGACAACTGGGAGAAACCCACACCCACTCAACACTGGTGTGACGTTTCATCTTCCTCTCAGTAATATTAAACACTTTGCCAGTTTTTTCAAGTCTCATTTCATACATAACCCTGGGATTCCACAATTTGATAAAATAATTCATCTTCCCCTTCAGAAAGGACTTGACGACCATGTGAGTTTGCTGTGTCCTTTGGGCTGTAATAGATAACCAAGAAAAAGTGGAAAAGGGTTTCTTAGCAGATAGCAGGAACGTCAAAGCATGTTTCCAAAAAAGTAGATGACTATTAATATAGTACTCGAAACATACAACTTTTAACTATTTTCACCCTGGAAAAATTGGCAATTCTAAATGTTCTTTGATAAGAAATTAGTTAACTTGTCTTTTTTCTACTGTGTGGAATAGAAATCATTAAAAGGAAGGTTGGAAATAATTTTAATGGTATTAGAAATATTCACTATATAAAGATAAATGAAAAAGATGGAGTAAGACATTTATAAGTTTTGATTCCTGATATGTTAAATACACACTCATAAATAGAAGAAAATTCAACAAAATATTAACAGTATTGGTTTCGAGTAGTTTTTATGCTTTTCTCCAAGGTTTTTCTAGATTTTTCCATGAGTATGATTTAATAATTAAGAAGAATATTATAAGACAAAAAATATGGCTCTGTTTGTATTACCCAATCTTTAATCCAAAAGTGCCTTTAGGAAACGTTTCATGTAAATACATACACTTTACAAAATGTTTTAGCAGTTTCTAAGGAAAGATATAATAATGGCATAATACTGTCATTGTTCATCGGTAGGAAGTCAATAGGTTAAGAACCGCACGTCCCTGGAAAATGGAAGTTCAACATTTTTTAGTTTTTCACTCTACACCATAATAATTACTTCACATTTTTCACGCAGTAATTAAGGCCCAAGGGCAGGGCATTTCTTAGCCGCTAATAACCATCAGGCTAACTGCTGAGGATGAGCCTTTCCTTTATTGCTTAATTATATCAAATCAATTTAGTTTTCATTTTTTGCAAAGCATAAGTGTCTTTTAGTGAACCAATTTAACACAATTCTTAATATTTGCTTGTAAAATGAATGACTGTATACTCATTCTGTTATATTAGCATCTTTTATAACATCAGAGATGCATATATCTCAAAAATATTGGGTTGTAAAGAAAGCAGCAAATATTTCAAGACATATTTAAAAGACAATTAATAGTCACTGATAAAATATTAGTTAGTAGGAGAAAAACGCCACCATATAAAAAGACTAAAAGGAAAAAAGAATCAATCCTAACGTGGCCTGAGGCGGAAGGCAGAGAACTGAGTCCCAGAAGAGTCAGCCTCATTGAACAGATGCCCTGTTCTTGCACAAGAACGTCAAGTTAGGAAGCAAGAGGAGGGAAACAATCACATTTTCCTTTGCGTTATTCCACTTTCAATTAAAATAGTAGATGAGAGAAAGGTCAACTATAAAATTTAATTTTAGTATCATCTTTCCTATTCACTTGCAGTGGGACCACACAAAAACACTTAAATTCTTTTCATCTCCACTTCCTCCAGGTAACCACTTGTGGTTATAACGAAATTCATGCAGGATGGATGAAAGAAAGGGGTCATCTCAAGTGTCAGCCTTCACCCGGGCAGAGCACCTGAGAGCACTGGGTTGAGAAGGACCCAGAGACTCAATAGCGGTTTCCATGGTACAGGGCGTCATACTGACAGAGTTTGACCTATTTGATCACGGGTATGTGAAGGAAGGGTGGCACCATGCAGACAGACCCGTTTCCAACCCCAGACAATTATCTCTAAGTCCTTTAAAGCATTATATATATTTTTCCATTTTTTCTGATGTTCTAAAGTTTAAGATATGTGCAATAGAGTCTAAAAACCTCACATATACAAATTGATGATATTTTCCAAACATGTATACCTGTCCAACAGCAACTGAGACCAAGATATAGACTATCACAGCAATCCAGAAGCCTCACTTCAGCCAATGCCCCTTCTCCAAGGTAAATACTATTCTGAATTTTGTCACCATTGGTTAACTTTACTTGTTTTTGAATTTCACATGAATGAAATCATATCCCATATATTCTTTTATAGAAGAATGGGTTCTCTCCTTCAAATTTATTACTGAGAAATTTATGTATGTTATTGCATCTAGTAGGTTTGTTCTTCAATTTCATAAATGCACACCATAATTTATTTACCCATTCTGATGGTGATGGACATTCTGGTTGTTTCCAGTTCGGTCTATTATAAATAAACCTGCTGCAAATACTTGTCCATTGCTTTTTTGCACATATATAGGCATTGCAGTTAGGGCTATACCAAGTTGAAGTGCTAGATTATGAAGGAAGCATATGTTTAGCTTAGTGAATACCAACAAAATGTTTTCTGAAATGGTTGTACCATTATATTTCCCCACAAGCAATGTGTGAATATTCCAATTGCACCAGCTCCTCAGCAACACTTGATATTGTAAGGTTTCATGTTTCTTTGCACTTTTATTTTTTATTTTTGTCCTAAATTTATCCATCCAGTGGATGAGTGGATATGTAAGTATCTTATGGTTTTATTTTGCTTCTCTCTGATGATTAATGATGTAAATATATTTAAAATTTTCATACACATTTTGTCCATTTAGGTATACTTTTGCCTGTTCAAGTCTTCTGCCTAAATATTACTGGATTGACTATCATTTCATGATTGATATTAGATGTTCTCATACTTTAGATAAAGCTTTTGTTGAGGAATTGTGTTTCACATAACTTTTATTGGCTCACCTTTTCTCTCTTCTCATGCAATCTTATGATGTAAAAAAAGTTTTAATTTTAATGAAATCCAGTATTTCCATAATTATCTTAATTTTTGGTGCTTTTTGTGTTCTGTTAAGAAATTTTGCCTGTTCCCATGTCATGAAAATATTTTTGTCTCTTAGGAGCTTGGTTATTTTGCCTACTAAATATAAATATGTTTATTCTACTTTTGTTCTGCATAGCTTCTTGAATTGGTGGCATGATGCGTTTTTTTCCAGCTTATGAAAACTCTCATGTAATATTTCTTCAAATGTTGCTTCTTCCCCATTCCTCTCTCTTTTTTCCTTCTTGAAGTTGAATTACCTATAAATTACAACTTTTCACAATGCCCATGGGTCTATTACACTCTCTTGCTTCATTTTATATCCTTTGTTTTCCTTCATGCTTCAATCTGCACATTTCTTCTGGCTAAGTTTATGTTCTTCAATGTCTATATTCTTCATTTTAGTCAGCTTGTTTTCAGTTCTAGAATTTCCATTTGACTCTTTATCATAGATTGAGTTCCCTGGTGACATTTTTCCTTTTTCCTCTTTTTAATATATCAATCATATTATTTTAAAGTCTCTTTCTAAAGAACCCTTGGACCTGTTTCCATTGTTTTGTTGATTTCCTTTTTCTCTCTGTTTTCAGTTATTTAGTCTGTCTTTTTGTAGATCTGGTAGTCAATTTTCTGAGTTTCAGATACTGCATATGAAAAATTGTATAGGCACTGAATGATGTTGTTTTTTCTAAGGAAAGCTTTATCTCCTTTACAGGCAAATAACACGCAGATCTCATTGATCCAGAAGAGGTGGAATTTTAGAGTTTGCTATAGCTGGAGTTTTTTCTGCAGAATTCTAACTTCTGTGCTATACCTTTCTCCCTGGAATATAGGCTTTCCAGCGTTTCAACTGATTGCCTGGAGCATTTGCCTCAACCCTTTCATTATGATACCCCTTGAACTCCAAACTTTGCTCTTTAGAACTAAGAGATTGTGACAATCTTTGTCCATCTCCTTATGCCCTCAGAGGCTGCTGTTATTGCTGTTGTTACTGCTATTGTTACTGCTATTTTCTAAGAGAGTTTCACTCAGTGTACAGCTAAATGCTTCTAGGGCTTCACTTATCTTTGCTTCTCTACCCTCTACCTCAACTTCCCATCTCTTAGATACACGCAAAATAAAACTTCTCTCTCTCCAGCTAAGTAAGAGGATTGTCAGCCCCTGAATGATGGCTTTAGTTTGGTTTCTATTCCATGTAAGGCAAATTGTCTAAGGGCCTGAAGGGTGAAAAAGAGCAATGGAAAGTGTGGGTAATTTTATAAGGCTTTTATTTCTCCCTGAAATTTGATCTCTCATGCCCAGTCTTCCTTCTTTGTACTCTAGTGTTTTAAAATAGTTACTCTCTGCATTCTAACTACCCTAGGTAGGAAGGTTAGATGGATACAAGCTACTCTGTAATGGCCATGAGGGGAAAGCCTGCTTCTCCCATTATTTGATTCCGTACTGAGGGAAAACTAGATAACTTTGAATAAATTACATCATAATCTTCAAGCAAATCTTTATGTTTATAAAACTTACGTAATAAATTTCCCTTATATAAAGATTTGGTGTATTTACCCAATAATTGTTATATGTTTGTATGAATTTATATAGTAAATAACACATTTAGGGGCCAGCCCAGTGGCGCAGCGGTTAAGTTCGCACGTTCTGCTTCAGCGGCACGGCATCCACTGGTTAGGATCCCAGGTGTGGACATGACACCACTCATCAAGCCATGCTGTGGCAGGTGTCCCACATATAAAGCAGAGGAAGGTGGGCACAGATGTTAGCCCAGGGGCAGTCTTCCTCAACAAAAAGAGGAGGATTGGCAGCAGATGTTAGCTCAGAGCTGATCTTCCTCCAAAAAAATAAATAAATAACATTTTTTTTATTCCAAAAATATTTTTGAGTGCCAATTATGTGCCAGGTTCTGAATTTTCCAGATATTTTAAGATAAGTGGGAGATTGACTCAGTCTTAAGGAGTTTAAATTTTATTGAAGGAACCCCATTGGCCTTATGAATGGGTGAACAAGTTGCTATGGAAACCAGGAGGAATGAGACTTAGCCACTAAAGAAGTCTTCTTGGTGGAAGTGACATAAGAGATGAATCCTAAAGTTTGATTAGTATGTAGTCAGGTAGGGATATGTATGAGTTTGGGGGCTAGGCTTAAGCCTAGGAGTTTGCAGAGTAAGGAATTCCAGAAAATGAAAATAGTTTTCGCAAAACACTGACTATGAGGGAAAGTATAGATTATTGAGAGGTGTGCAAATGGTATGGAACCTCAAAATACAAGAAGGGAATGTTAATTAATGAAACTGGAGAAGCAGGTATGAATCAGGTTGTGGAGGATCTTGTATGTCCTGGTAAGGAGTAGGGACCACAGTCTGAATGCTACAGACTTTAGGTTAAGGATTTTAGACAGTGGCACAGTTAGATAGAGATGTTATTCTGGAAGCATTAGTGAATGGATACTTTGTAAAAAGTCAGTTTAGAGCCTGCTGCTGTAATCTAGGCATCAGCTAATTGGGTCTTGCACCAAGGTTGTGAATGCATGATTGAGAAGGAGTGAAAAGTCAGTATATAAATCCTTTTCAACTTTTTATCATCATATGCTTGAAAAAGTCAAATTAATTATGTGTTTATATAATTAAATCAACTCACATCTCCCAGACAACAGAAGCCAAGTTAATTAAAGCCCTGGGAGCATATGGAATGCCTTATAGTCTACTTAAACTTACCGTCAATTCAGCAATGACATTCTGGATTAGCGCCCAGAATAACGGTCAGACTGGTCTAAGGAATATTCAACTTATTATTCCAATAAGCCAGCATGATTAGATTAATGTAATGCTAGAAACAACCATCTAAATGTTTCAAGAAACAAAGGGAGAAAAACCATATTAATATTAACTTAAATCAACACCAGTCTGAGACTGTATGAAAGGTATAGTCTGTGTTTCAAACAGTCATATGTGTCATGCCTCTTCCTGTAGTTCATTGGTTCTTGGTGGCGAAGGGAGGAGAGAATTCATCTCACCTCAGGAGCTTTTTCTATTAAGCAGCATTGTCCACTCACCATGAATTCCATAGTTCTGAGATAGTTCTGACTAACGTTCCATAGGAATTCTGAGACAGGACCAGGAATATGCATTTTTAAGAAACATCTCAGCATTTTGACGTTCACAGTTTCCAGATCACACTTTTGAAGACACTGGTCTGGGAAGTGGAGTGGTGAGTTTGTATAATTTAACAATGCTGTGTACACTCATACACTTATTATTGACCAAAAGGTAGATGGATTAAGGCGGGCAAACAAGTCTAGGTATTTACAAATTATTAATGTGTAAAAGTTAATGCAAACAATGAAACCAGAAAATGCTCAAGTGAAATATCTGTGTATATTTAATTGATTCATAGATGGTGAGCTATTTCCCAAACATAAGCTAATTCATGGGGGAAAAGATAGATTCACTACACAAAATTTAAAATATTTGTGGATTATAAGTTTTATAAACAAAATTAGCATGCAGACTAGAAAAAATGTTAGATATCTATAGTATGCTTATAATTTAATAAGAAAAAATATAAACCAATAGAAGAAAATGGCAAAATATATAAACAGGCAAGCTATAGAAGAGAGAAACAATTAGTAGAAAAAGATTTTAAATGTTCAATTCCATTGTTGAAGAAAGTAAGACTAATGATAATAGTGAGGTAGAATTTTTTCCTTTCAATTTTGCTAATTTTTATGTTGATGATACTTAATGCCGGAAAGGATGCCAGAACTGTGACTGTAGATTAGATGAAGCTTTCTGCTTCTGACAAACAAGCTGCACGTGGATTTCTATGGAAGGGTGTTCAACCCAGCATTATATATAATATTAAATTGAATATTTCACAATATTTAACAGTCAGTTCTGATCTGTTGCAAGTGTAAACGTTGCAAGTAGGCTTTGTCAATCTAGTCCTTTCTTGCATAAAAAAATTGCATTAGACCGAAAGAAGAATAATAGAAATTCTAACAAGAACAGCAACAAAAACAAAACAAACAAACAAAGCTCTTGTTCATTGAGTTTAGGGGGGTTGTTTTGACCACTTGTTAAAAATTCAGATTACTGGGAGTCTGAGCCTGATTCAAATCCACAGAATCACAAACTCTGGGTATTGGGCCCAAATATCTACAATTTAAGAGGGTTGTCTTTTTGGTTGTTTATTGGACGACATTTAAAATAGAGGAAACTATTTTCTTGACTTTGTGGCTCTAATGATGCCCTAGGAAGTGTGCACTTAAATGTCTACACTCTGGAATGTAGTTGGGACTCAGGTTCCAGGACCTGATTACAGTGAGCGCACCTGATTTTATTTGATGGTCCCTGGTAGGGACTACCTCTTGTGAGTGACCTTTTAGGGCAAAGAAAACAGCAGCCATAGAATCTTCTTTGTCTAATGGGCCATCATATAAGCCACATCAAACCTGTTATGGAATTAAGCCTGGCATTTATTTTTAAAAAGAAAGTCTTCTGAGCCTGGATGGGGATAGTTCAGACATGTCTGAGGTATCCATCTCTTATTAATGCATCAAGAAAGAATTCTGATGTTGAGCTTTCAGTGACATTCTGAGCGTGGAGGAACTTGTTGAGCTATTCATACTGTCCACCAACAATTTGCTTTGGGGCACACTTAGAAGTTTGTACTATCATTTTAGCCTGTTTGCTTTAGAGTGATGGTATCATGAAGACAGCTTAGACATGATATTCCTAAATCACTTAAATTTGAATCAAACAAATGGGAGCTTGTGGTCAGAAGCAATAACACCTGTCAATACAAGTGGCAAACAACTGTGGCCGAGCTGTGATTTTGACATGGATGCATGAGTATTTAATTTTATTTGGATTAATGTATCATAATAAAATTTTAACCCTAGATTGTTATTGTAAAGGCAATCTATACAAACCCTCAACCTAAGATTCTCAGCCCTTTTGTCCCCTAGAAAAGTAAATTGTTGAATCTGGTTGTGTTCATTATCTGCCACATTCTAAAATGCCTTATTATAAGCCAAGTTTCACCAATCAGGTGAAAGTTTAGGGTTGTTTTACTCGAACAACTTCTGTATATGCTGAAAGCAGAAAGACCAACACAGTGTGATAACTATCTTTTGGAATAATTGTCCTTTTTTTCTTCATACTCATCACCTAATGTGGGTACTTTTCCAGCCAATTTCATGATTTTTCCCGAGGGAAAGGGGTCTACATTATCAGGGATCAGCAATGGTGAAGAGCCCAGGGTATGTGGACTCAGTATAATCTTCTAAATTTAAAGGCAAATATTTAGTCCTATGTAATGAGTAAACAGGAGTCTGGAGAGACATACATGGTAATATAAGTAAGGAAGTAGATGACTTTCCCTTAGTAGAAATGCCTAAAAGAGTGTTATGATGTATTATGCAAGCCAATCACTTGTAGAACACATCTACTATGAGAGAAACACAAGGACTTGGCTGTCAAGATGTCTGTAACTTTGTTCTAAAGATGATTTTCTCTAGAACATAAATTATTGGTGCTTTGAGGCCCTTAGTATTTTGTCACAAAAATGGTATTAATGGCTCCTGGAAAGAAGTTGGCACATATGTATAGCTCCACAGTATTGGGGAGTGTAGGCTATCAAGTGGGAGAACATAGGAATCGGTAAAATATCAGGGCAAGACCGACGGCCAGGTATACCTACAAAAGCCACAATTTCCCATCAAATTCTAAGGAAGTCTTTTTCTGAAAGTATCTCCAGAAGAGAAAAAGTAATATTTTGTCATACCTTTGGAAACATTCAAAATTTGCACAGGAAAAACAAATACCAGCCAAATAGTAAAAAGCAGGACTTCCATTGCCTAGGTATGAGAAAACTGGGACAATATCTGTATTTTGAGTATCTGAAGCCCATAAAGACACTAATATAACAGCACTGACCTCCTATGTGAAAGAAGATTAAACTTGGGACACCTTAGTTCCTTACACTCCAACATTTTGAGCCTGAATCCTTAAGCATCAGTAGGGTCTTTGTTCCCAAACCACATCAGCTAATGAGAAGAGAACTTCAAAAGCCAGCAAGATAATGCTGTCCAAAAAGAGGCGTCTGAAGCAAAAATCTAGATTATCGGGTTAGTGCTAAGACGGCCTAAAATTAAAATGAATTTAAAATGTATGTGTATATATAAGATGCCACAGGATAAGCGTTCCATGTTCTGAGTTTGAACATAATCTTGCATCAGAATAGCTGATTGATCATTGCAGCCTTCCTCAGGCCTATAACATGAACTCCATGGGACGCTCTTTTCAGGAGGGAATGGAAGTGAAGCCATAGACGGAAAGGGGGCAGTAAAAAAGCTTTGATTTGGAATAGATCATGGAAGAACTTTTAAGACCATCTAAATATCTTCAGCTTTACTCTAAGTTGCAAGAAAAACTCTTAGAGACTTTTGAGTAGAGGACTGATCTGTCCTGATGTAAATTTTAAGAGAACTCTCCTGACCGCTCTGTAGAAAAGAGGGGCCAGGAGCAGGGGGAGCAGAAGAGCAGGCGGCTACTGCAGTAAAATAACCGAGAGTAAATAGTGACTTCAATCCGGGTGGGGGTGGTGAGTAGATGGTCGGATTCTGAATATACAATATTTTAAAAGAAGAGCCGACTAGATGAGCTGAGATATTGAGGTCCGGTGTGAAGAAAGAACAAAGTTAAGGCCCACAAAAAGATGTTTGGCTTAAACAACCGGAAGAAATGAGTTTTTATTTACTGACATAAGGAAGGATACGGAGAAGCAAGACATTAAGGGAAAAAATAAGTTGTTTGGGGCATACTAATCTGGAGATGCCTGTAACAAAGACAGCGTGATTGGGAAGGCGGTTGGATACAAGTCGTCAGTTCAGGGAGTGGTCTATCCTGGAGGTCAAATGTACAGACACTTAGCATATAGAGAGTATGTAAAGAAATGAGGTGAAATAAATCACTAAGAAAATGACTGTAGAAGAGAAGAGGATTAAGCACTGAGCTTGTGTCATTCTTGAGGAGACAGGAGAAAACGAGACGAAGCAGGAGTAGCTAGAAAAATAAGTGACATAAATTGTTGGTGAGATAACTCAGAGTCAACGTTCACCTGGAATTGAAATAAAAATTACAAGGATAAGTTAGTGGTCAGTTGTGCCAAATGCTGCCAATCTCAGGTAAGATAAGGGTAATTAACCATGGGATTTAGCAATGGGGAGGTCATTTGGGGAGGGAGGTAATTCTTCCAGTGGCCTTTGCTGGAAAGGAGAGCAGAGAAATGGATAATTGATGGAAGGGGATGTGAAGAGGGTTTTTTTTGTTTGTTATGGTTCTGTTTTGTTCTTAAATTGGGAGAAATTACAGAAATGTTTGTGATAATAGGAGTCATTCAGAAAAGAAAAAAAAGAAGCCGCAGCAGCAGGGGACAGAATGCCCTATTGCTGGAGTAATGTCCTGGAGTAGGCTGGAGAAGGTAGATTCCACTAAGCAAAAGGAGGCATCCTGTCAGCTAGGAGAAAAGATCGCTCAGTAGCAGGAAGGAAGGCCGACTATAAGCAAGCAGTGGCAGACGGCTGCGGATACGCAGAGGTGGAAGCTTCTGCACATTTTCTCCTTAATGCTTCTATTTTCTCAGTGAATTAGGGAGCAAATCATCTGCCGAGATGGAGGGTGAAAGAAGAGGTGTAGGAGGTTTGAGGAGAGAGAAGAAAGGGCTCAGTAGTCTTCTAGATCAAAAGAGTAACATTGAATGGACTGGGGAATCTGGTAGAGTTTCTGGGTGACATTAAAGGCCGACTTGAAGTTAGGGGTCTTTAACATAAGGGAAATCATGACTCTGTGTTCCCTTCAACAAGAGACGTGAAATAACTGTGAGATTTTCTCCTTACTCTTAAAGAAAGAAAAGCCCACGGCTCCCTTTGATCTCTTCCTGAAGGCAAGGTCACTGTTGTTCTGCAGGGATAATGACTAAGACTCTGACTCTTAGCAGTGATGAGCAGTTTATTTATTTTCCACCCAAGAGTGAGGTAGATGTCTGAGATACAGTCTAGCCTTCAAGCAACTGACAAACCTAGATGGGTTTGCAAGGTGTTACAATAAGTAGAAATCCTAGAATCAAACTGAGGATTTGAGGTCAGAAACTAGAGCCACAACAAATTAGCTTCTTGTTTCTTGAGAACACTTTGAGTTAGCCATATCCTAAATACGACTATGTGTGTGTATTTATACAAATAAGTTTAAAAAGGAATAAAGAGACTTACATTAAACTCCTGGCACTTAGAATTAATGCAGTTTCTGGCAGTTTGTGAAGAATAAGTCTCCCAAAACATTTAGTTATTTCTATGGTCCCTAGTCCCTAAAAAGCATAGAAACAACAGATATCAAGAGATATCATCTGTGTAGACTTTACATAAGTGTTGTGTCTCGAATAGTAAGCTTAAAGTTGAATTGGCTTCCCTCCTAAAAATTCACTTTCCTTTTCTTCCACATGATGCTAATAACTAATTTATAGAGCTGTTTTGATGAATACACAATGTATGTAAGATGCCTAGTATAGTACCTGAAACATACAAGGTGCTCAATTTCCGTTTGTGGTTACTGTTTTTATGGGTTGGCTAAAGTGCATTAAGGAAAGCAAGCTACTGTGGACTGAATGTTTGCGTGCCCCAAATTCATATGTTGAAACCTTAATCCCCAATGTGATGGTATTTGGAAATGGAGTCTTTGAGAGAAAATGAGGTCTGTGAATGGAGACCTCAGGATAGGATTATTGCCTTTATCAGAAGAGACATGAGAGAGCTTGAGTCCCCTCTCTCTCTGCCATCTGCCATGTGGGGAACCCAGGTAGAGAGCTCTCACCAGAACCCAACCATGCTGGCACCTTGCTCTCAGGCTTCTAGTCTCCAGAAACTGTGAGACATAAATGTTTGTTGTTTAAGCCACCAGTTTGTGATATTCTTGTTAAAGCAGTGCAAACTGGATAAGGCATAGCATATAGCAATTCTCCAAACTGAGGTCCCATTTTTCTACCACCTCATGGTTTCAGGCCTGGGCAAGGCCAGAACAGGTCGTGAGTCAACCACAGAGAAGGTTCCTAGACTGTTGCCATTGTAGCTTTTCAATCCCTGCTCTTTCTTGTAGCAGTTTCTGCAGGACCAAGGATAAGATTCTGCCCTTTGCAAAGGGATCATAGGAAATGTCAGGCTGGGAACAAGGTTGGTGGTGAGAAGGGGTGTGTGGGTGTGCAGATAAAGCATTGTATGAGGCACCGGGCTTTACCCCAAGAATACAGAGCCCAAGATAAGAAAATAGGAACATGAAATCACCATGGAAACACAGTTACGAGCACATCCACAGTGGGTGGTCTCAGAGTTATGAACTGGACAAATGGAGACAAAAATTCCTACCAAATGGAAGAAGTAATTGTGCCTGCTAAGCCAATGTGAGATGTCTGTTATTCCCAGCAATCTGAGACCATCAATATGTACTCTATCTTCTGCCAATTTAAATGTCTGATACACAGTTCCCCTTAGTCTGAAAAATAAATCATTTTGTCTCCAGAAACTTATGATCTATTTGTTCTCATCCTTTTTTTCAGTGGAATAAAGTAGACAGCAATCTTCAGCTGAGGAAAGACTTAAAGTACAGAGGAAGTCATATGAGACTTTTGGAATTAATATCATGAACTCTGCCTTTGCCCCACAATCAATGACACTTCCTTTAGAATCACACCACCTTTGGTATCATTCTTTAGTATCAACACGAAAGTTATAGAATCATACGTAGAGAGTGGAATCATTCAGAGTGTTTCAGGCTAATTCATACCCTTGTATGTGTCCAGATAAAAGTGCAAAATTGTAAAAATCCACTAGACACAGATAAAGAATGATATAAAATAATATGAAATTACTCATACCTAATTCATAATTGTTGACTCACTATAAATATAAAATTTAATAAATAATTCTTTACAAAGCACAATATGTAAGTCTCATAAAATACATTGTTTTAAAGGAAATAAACACTGTCTCCACAATTTCTAACACTGAAAGGTACTGTAGTAGTCTGTAATTTTATTATTGTTATTACCATAGCTTATGTTAATGGGAAATTTGGAGTTCAGAGTAACTCTCCCACGCATTATCATGTCTTATAATCAGAAAAACCTGATGATGTACAAGACCACATGAGGAATTTGAAGGTCAAAGAGGTGAAGTGTGTACTCAAAATTGCAGATCTAGGAGGCAGGAAAGCCAGACCTTGAATCCGTTTTTATGATTTGCCTCTACTCTCATTGATTCCTTCATACATTTCCAAAAATATTTTCAAACTTTAGGTGAAAGATTTTTCACATATAAAATTTAGATTTCTGAGATAAGCAATCTTCATTAATCATACTCATAATCCCTTTAGGTATCCCAATTAAAGCTTCTTTGGGGCTCCCAAACTTAAAGAAGGACATTTACTTCTCATGTGTTCATTAATTCATGCAGCGTTTATCAAATATACTCAATATATTCTGAACTATGCTGGGTGATTGGAAGACACAAAAAAATATGTAAAACCATTATCTATGCCATCAAGGATCTTAAAATCAAAGATACCAGGAGACATAAAATAGTGTGATGGGGAACACTCAGTTAAAAGTCAGAAAATGTGGTTTGTATCTTACTAGCCATATGATATCAGCAAATTACAACATTTTGCCTCAGTTTTCATAAATTTAAAAAGTGAACTCTAATGCAGAGAACTTTCTTCTTAAACAGTTAGAGGAGATAAATAAAACTAATAGATTTTGATTAAAATTATATCACACCATATGAAGTCCACCTTTTCACTGGCAATTTTGAAAAGTGGCAGTGCTCATTCATCACACTTCTCCAATTTATCCTCTCAGTATCCAGATCAACAGGAGAGCTATTTCACTCTGTTTCCATCTAAGTCTCTGCTTTGATCTTCATGATTTATTCCAACAATCACTGTATTTATTATTTGCTTAATTTCTTACTGAAACTTCTGTTTCCACATGCAAGGAGCTTGGAAGTTGCCACTCTATCTTAATAACAAGTAAAAAGCTCAGATGGAAAAGTCAACAAGTTCTCTAGGATCCATTAGATTGGTGAGGACATGGGGCAAACCTCTGCCCCCAACATTGGAGAGACAAAGTTGTGAATACAGAGTCATGGCTTCCCAGAGCATACTCATGCAGAAACCTACTCAGGAACCAGTGCCAGGAGAGGAAAGTGTAATTGGGGAATTTCTGGAGGCCCAGTGTGGACAAGTCTGGGAGTTGAAAACTCCACAGGAACTCAGTCATAGTGGCCTCTCCACAGTATTGTAAGATTTACCACTAAGAGCTAGACCAGATGCTCATGGTAAATATCAGAGAAAAATCCCCTCCAGCTCCCAGTAGCGGGAGGGGAAAAGTAACTATTTTGAAATACCCCACAGCACTCTGTTCTTCTTAACAAAGTCTGCCCTCAGGAGAAACTAGTTAACCAGAATCTAACCTGATGAGGTATTATCAGAGCAAAAATGACCTGGTGGAGGGAAATACCCAACTCCAGCCCACTCTAGCCAGCCTGCCCCACCTAAGCGGGAAGAAAAAAACTGAGAAAGATTGTGAAATTCACAGTCCAGAGGTATAATACCTTCACTAAAGGGCTGAGACCTAATCATAGGACCATAGAACACCTCCCTATCTCCACATCTCACAGCTACATTATTAAAGGCTTATTTACAGCAGTTTCTTTTACCCAGCACATCATGTTTGACCACCAAAAAAAACTTACAAGGTATACTAAAAGACAAAAAAACACAACTTGAAGAGACAGAGCAAGCATCAGGATCAGACATGGTGAGGTTGTTGGAATTATGAGCCTGGGAATTTAAAACAACTATGATTAATACACTAAGGGCTCTAATAGGTAAAGTAGACAACATACAAGAACAGACAGGCAATGTAAGCAGAGATGTAGAAATCCTAAGAAAGAACAACAACAAAAAAATGCTAGAGATCAAAAAACTGTTACCAGAAATGAAGAATGCCTTTAATGGGCTTTTTAGTAGACGGGACATGACTAAGGAGAGACTCTCTGAGCTGAGGATATCTTGTTAGAAAGCTCCAGTACTGAAAAGCAAGAAGAACAAAGACTGAATAAAACAGAAAAGAAAATCCAAGGACTGTGCGACAACTATAAAAGGCAGGAATATGCAAAATGCAAATACCAGAAAGAGAAGGAAAGTAATAGAAGAAATATTTGAAACAATAATGACTGAGAATTGCCACAAATTAATGTCAGACACCAAACCACAGATCCAGGAAGTGAAGAGAACATCAAGCAGGTTAAATGACAGAAACAAAAACAAAACCTACACTAGGTATATCATTTTCAAGCTACAGAAAATCAAAGATGAAAAGAAAAATCTTGAAAGAAACTGGAGGAAAAAACGTCTTCTACATAGAGGAACAAAGATAAGAATTACATTTGACTTCTCCTCAGAAACAATGCAAGCTGGAAGACAGTGGAATGAAATATTTAAAGTGTTGAGAGAAAAAAATCAATAACCTAGAACTCTTTACCATGCAAAATTATCCTGCAAAAGTGAAAGAGAATTAAAGACTTCCTCACACAAACAAAACTTGAGAGAATTTGTTGCCAGTCGACCTGCCTTGCAAGAAATGTTAAAAGTCCTTTAGAGAGAAGGAAAATAATACAGGCCAGAAACTCAGATCTATGTAAAGAAAGGAAGAGCATCAAAGAAGTACTAAGCCAAAGTAAAATAAAAACTTTTATTTTTCTTAATTGATCTAACAAATAACAGTTTGTTCAAAATAGCAAGCAACAATGTATTTTATTACAAATATGTACTTATCTTATGTATATGATAAATAAGCATATATATGTTTATATATACTTTCATATAAGTAAAATAAATGACAGGAATGATACAAGGGACAAGAGGGAAGAATTAGGATTACTTTATTGTAAGATACGTACACTGCTTGTGAAGAGGTATAAAGTTACTTCAAAGTGGACTTGGATTAGGTGTAAATGTATATTGCAAATTCTAGGGCAACTAATAAACAAAGTAAAAAAAAAAACAAAGTATAACTGATATGCTAAAAAAGAAAGAAAAGAAAATCATATAAAATGCTCAGTTGAAATCACAAAAGACAGTAAATGAGTGGAAGACCAAAACAGGAACAAAGAACAAGGGAAACAAATAGAAAACAATCACAAATATTGTAGACATTAATCCAACCATGTCAATAATCACTTTGAATATTAATGGTCTATATGCACCAATTATAAGACAGAGGTTGTCAGTCAATCAAAAGACATAACCCAACTATATGTTATCTACAAGAAATCCACTTGAAATATAAAAACAGATATAGCTTAAAAGTAATTGGATGGGGGCCAGCTCTGTAGCCGAGAGGTTAAGTTCGCACACTCTGCTGCGGCGGCCCAGGGTTCAGATCCTGGGCACCGACATGGCACTGCTCATCAGGCCACACTGAGGCGGCGTCTCACATCCCACAACTAGAAGGACATGCAACTAAGATATACAACTATGTACTGCGGGGTTTGGGGAGATAAAGCAGAAAAAAAAAAAAAGATTGGCAACAGATGTTAGCTCAGGTGCCAATCTTTAAAAAAAAAAAGTAATTAGATGGAGAAGGGTATATCATGCTAACACTAATCAAAAAAAAGCAGGAATAGCTATATTATTTCAAACAAAGCAGAGTTTAAAAGAAGGAAAGGTATCAAGGATAAAGAAGGGCATACATAATGATAAAGGGTCAGTTCTCCAAGAAGACATAACAACCCTTAATGTGTATGCACCGAACAACAGAGCAGCAAACTGCATGAGCCAAACTGATAGAACTGTAGGAGAAAAGGATGAGTTCACTATCACAGTTGGAGACTACAATATTCCTCTCTCAGAAACTCAGAAGTGGACAGATCCAGCGGGCAGAAAATCAGTAAGGACTTAGTTGAATTCAACACCACCAACAATCAAGTGAATACAATTGACGTCTATAGGCTTCTTCATCCAAGAACAGTAGAATACACATGGAACATAGTTCACATGGAACATTACCAAGATAGATCACATTCTGGGCCATAAAACACACCTTAACTAATTTAAAAGAATACAAATAATACAATGTCTGCTCTCAGACCACAGCGGAATTAAACTAAAAATCAATAACACAAAGATAACTGGAAAAACCCAAAATATGTAGATGTTATATAACAGAACTCTAAATAACACGAGTCAAAGAAGAATCTCAAGAGAAATTAAAAACACTTTGAATGAAATGAAAATAAAAACACATTATCAAAATTTGTGAGATGAAGCAAAGGCAGTACTTAGAGGGAAATTTATAGCATTGGATGCAAATATTGGAAAATAAGAAAGATCAAAAATCAATAAGCTAAGTTTTCACCTTCAGAAAATAGAAAAAGAAGAGCAAATTAAATCCAAAGTAAGCAGAAGAAAATAAATAAGAAGAATTAGAGAAGAAATCATTGAGGTTGAAAACAGAAAATCATTCAAAAATATCAATGAAACCAAAAGCTAGTTCTTTGAAAAGTTCAATGAAATTGATAAGCCTCTAGACAGGCTAACTAAGAGGAAAAGACAGAAAACACAAATTACGGATATCGGAAATAAAAGAGGAGATGTCTAACAAGATCATTAAAAGGATGATAAAGAAATACTATGGGGCCAGCCCAGTGGCATAGTGGTTAAGTTCATGCACTCTGTTTCAGTCGCCTGGGTTCGCCAGTTCAGATGCTGGACACAGACCTACACACCGCTCATCAAACCATGCTGGGGCAGCATTCCTCATAGAAGAACTAGAAAGACGTACAACTAGGATATACAACTATGTACTGGGGCTTTGGGGAAAAAAGAATAGAGGGAGATCGGCAACAGATGTTAGCTCAGGGCCAATCTTCCTCCCCTCACACCCCAAAAAAATTGATTCTGCAACCTTTAAAAAAAAAAGAAAAAGAAATACTATGAAAACTCTATGTCTACCAATTTGATAACCTAGATGAAATGATCGAATTCCTTCAAAAAGACAGTCTGCTAAAACTCACACAATTTGAATAGGCTTATATCTATTAAAGAAATTAAATTAATAACTTTCCAAAACAGATGTAATGCCAAAGGTACAACCTATGAAAAAAAAATAATTGATAAGCCGGACTTCATTATAATTAAAGATTCTGCTTTGCAGAAGACAAAGTCAAGAGAATGAGAAGACAAGCATCAGAATGGAGAAAACACCCAGAAAAGACACATCTGATAAAAGACATGTCTCCAAAACATACAGAGAACTCTTAAAACTCAACAAGAAGAAAACAAACCACCTTTTTAAAACTTGGCCAAAGTCCTTAACAGACACCTCACCAAAGACATACAGATGGCAAATACACATATGAAAAGATGCTCCACATCATACATCATCAGGGAAAGGCAAATTAAAACAACAATGAGATATCACTACACACCTGTTAGAATGGCCAAAATCCAAAACACTGTCAACACCAAGTGCAGGTGAGAGTGTGGAGCAACAGGAGCTCTCATTCATTGCTGGTGGGAACGCAACATGATACATCCACTTTAGAAGACAGTTTGCTGGTTTTTTACAAGACTAAACATACCATCCAACAATCGCACTGCTTGGTATTTACTCAAAAGAGCCAAAAACTTATGTCCACGCAAAAACACATGGGTGTTTATAGCAGCTTTATTTATAAGTGCTAAAACTTGTAAGCAACCAAGATGTTCTTCAGTTGGTGAATGGATAAAGTGTGATACATCCGAACCATGGAATATTATTCAGTGCTAAAAAGAAATGAGCTATCAAGCATGAAAAGACATGTAGGAACCGTAAATATGTGTTTCTAAGAGAAAGAAGGCAATCTGAAAAGGCTATATACTGTATGACTCCAACTATGTAACATTCTGGAAAAGGCAACCTATAGATACAGTAATAAGATCAAAAAAAAGTGGTTACCAGGGGTTACTGGGGAGGGAGGGATGCACAGGGACAGCACAGAGGATTTTTAGGGCAGTAACTATTCTGTATGATGCAATAATGGTGGATGCACATCATTAGACATTTCTCCAAATGAACAGACAGTAGAATGGCCAACACCAAGAGTGAACCCTAATGTAAACTGTGGGCTTTGGGTGATCATGACGTGTCAGTGGAGGTTCATGAGCTGTAACAAATGTCCCACTATGTGTGGGATGTTGATAAAGGGGGAGGCTGTGCCTCTGTGGAGTCAGGGGCTCAGTGGGAATCTCTGTACTTTCTGCTCAACTTTGCTGTGAACCTAAAACTGCTCTAAAACATAAAGTCTATTAAAAAACACCAGCACCAACAAACAAACGGGGACATCAAGGAATGGGAAGAGAGCTTCCTTCAGAATTTCACCTCGTTTATCCAAATAACAAGTCGGGTAAAAACAGATATTCACATGAGAATTCCATTTCATCTCTATGGCAGCTCAGACCCAAGACAAGACCCTCAAGTCAGGGAAAACAGCTTTTGTTTTCCTCTTACCGGGAGTCCTGTTCTCACGCGTGTGTGTGAAGTGAGGCTAGTGCAGGCCTCCGAGAGCCAGAAGAGCCACGGAGCATCTTTGAAGCTTGTTTGGAAAACTTTTTATTTAAGTAAAATCTTACGTGCATATTTAAATGAAACATTTCAGGGGAGTACACAGTCCCAGCACAGCTGCTGGTAAAGGGTGAGGAAACCACATGTGAGTTAGATATCCACTCTGAGAGCAGGTTAATTGACCTGGATCCCCACCTTTCTTCAGGTTACAACGGGAGCAGGAAACAAAGGTATTGAAGGGCCACTGGAATTGGCATCACATTCTGGAATTGCTACACATTCTGAGAGGGAGTTTGTCTTTAACGCAAAGCCAGGCAAATTATCATCATCTGGCTGTTGAATGGGAGGGCTCAGAGCCTCATTCGAGACAGCGCCCTTAAATTCCTCCCTCAGCCCTCTGATGAGGGATTATGAGCGGGCCTCATGGCCACCCCTACCTCTCAGAAGACCACCTCACCAAGAGGGAGGGTGTTATCTTGTTAGCCAAAGGAGGTGAGGAGAGGTCTGAGCAGGAGCTACAGTGATGAAAGCTCAGAATGAACACAGCAGATTGACGGAGGGAAGCTGCACACGCAATGACTGGTGGAGACACGGACAGTTGCCAGGTGGCGGGAGCCGGCCACGGCCATGTGCCAGGCAGGCCTGGCTTTGGAGTCAGGCCCTAGAGCAGCACTTCTCCCGCTGCATGTGCGCGGGGCCCGGGCCCCATGCCATCTCTGCTGCAAGGCACAGGTTCCGACAACACTGCACATGCTCATCCTTAGACCCAGGGAAGCAGAGACAAACTTGTAAGTGAAAATGTGGGTACTTTTGTTCATTCAAAACTTACTCCTCTTTCTTTTGGTGACAGCACCGTGCTTTCTTTCTGTGAAATCATTGTTTCCACTGGGTGGCTCAGTGCAGCTTTCAATCAAGAGACCTCGTTTTCCTCAGCCAAATTGTGGGCAAATGACTTAGGGACAGACAGGAAACTTTGTAAAAATGTAAAAATAAAAAACATATAAATATATATATGTAAATATGTATGAATTAAATATATATACATATTTAAGGTAGAAGAGTAACAGAGTCAGATACCGCATTAGTGTACCCAAACTGACCATGGGGAATGGGCATTCTCACACACTTTATGTTAAAGTATAACATAATGCGCTCCTTTTTCACACAATTTTACAATTCTAAATGTAAGGTATGCCACATAATATTTTAAATATAGAGGCAAAATGTTTAATAAGTGTAGCTTATAAGATAGAAAAATTGGAAAAAATCCATTAAAGGAATTAGTGACGAAAATTAAGATATACGTATATAAAATGCCTTGGGTTCTAATAAAATGGATGATGTAATTATTTTATTGACAAATGCAGAGTTTCACAGTTGTTGTTGAGTGAAAATAAGGGTTAGAGAAAAGCAGTTACTGTATGACCCCATTTATAAAAGATTAGTGAGGATATGCATGGGGGGTAATTCGAGGTTTGGCATCAAAACGTTACCGCGGTTTTCTCTAGGGGATGCGATTTTGGATATTTTTTTCTTCTTTATGTTTTCCTTATCATTTTACATTTTTCAAAGTATGTATTATTTTTCCCAAACAAAAAGTTATTATATACATAAATAACATTTTTCTCGTTGTAAATATGTGTTCTTAGTAGAAATTTTAGAAAATAAAGCAAGCTGAAGGAAAAGAATTAGAAATCACATAAATCCTACCATCCTCAGAGGGTCACCATTAACTTCTCCGTTGTTTCTCCACGTACACATTTATTTCCAAGTTTTAAATAAAAAGAGGAAAATGATATACTTATTTACACTGACTGCAATGTTTCATCTTACAGCTGGTCGTAAGTTAATTTTAATGTTACTGGATAAGCTCATGAAATGGACTTTTTAACAGCTACATATTGTAAAATATACATAATTCACTTAACCAACTACCTATTACTGAACAATTAGGAGAAGCGCTATGTTTTAAAACAGCCATTAGGAGTTAATGACCTGGGTTTGTGTTCCTTCCAAAACTATAAAAGCTCATAAAAAGGCTCAGCCTTGTGTGTCCTGTATTCTGTGAAACGTTTACCACAGCGAGCACTCAGACAAAATAAGGTGGCTCCGTCCAGCCAGGATTCAACACGCTTGTAGATACAGGGAGATGTGTGCCCGTATGGCTGGGGAAAATGGACCACTTTTCCCTATGCTGGACATTCAAAACACCTTTAGATCGGCCGGAGATTGATGTCTCTCAGGTTGCTATATTTAGGAAGTGAAAAGATTTCGTAGTTACATGCACAGTACCAAGGCTTCAGAGCCAAGGAGACAAGAGTTGAATTTCTTTTAAGTCTCTTAATAGCTGAAGACAGATTATTACACCTTCCTGAGCCTCAGTTCTCTCATCTCTAAAATGCGGGTGATGACATTCATAGGATAAGCTTAGGCTGTACTTTACATGAGTCAAGGTACACAGCTGACTCTCAACATATGGCTCCTTACTACTGCTACTGCTGCTGCTAACACAAACATACTTTCTAGCAAACCCAGGAGCAGGCCTGGATATCTGGCTATTATTATATACACCATTTCCAAATAAGTAGTTAAATATTTCACTTCAAAAGTAAAGTGAACCTTACTATTCATTTTCTGAAAAATCACTTTGAAGAGTTGTTAGGACCTGTCTGATGTGCTTGTCTTATGGGAATATTACTGTCTGAACACTCACCACACTCTGGAAGGTTAAGTTCAGATGCAGCTCCCTGCAGCTCTGTGGCAGATAAACACAAGACAAATTATCTGCTCCCAATACATCCAGTGCACCATGGCGGAGAAGAAGCGGGCTCAGGGCAATAAACTCACATTTGGGAGAGGGGGGAAGGAGCACATGGAGGCTCACTTGTCCATAGAAATGAACAGAAACAGCCCAGCACTCGTGGTGCCTCATCTGGAAGCTCAAGGTTGTCACCCTGGAGGAACGGCCACAGCTTCACCCTCGGTGGCCCCTGGCTCTGCCCTCTGGGAGGCCCTGCTGAGTTGGATTTTGAGCAACCACCCTTCCTAAGAGCTGTGCAGCTTTGCAGCACATGTCCTATTACTACGGGTCCAGGGACACCAGTACTCACGAGCTGATAAGACCAGACTTTGGTTTTATATGGTATTATGTGGCAGTAGATTTTTCTCAAAATCTGGTAAGTTTCCAATTTATTTGCTTTCAGTCAATTACACAATAAGTAACAAAACCCTACCTCCTCCCCTTTGCAAGCTGTCACATTTTAGCTTCAATTTATTTCCTGGTACCAAATTCTCTATAACTGATGAAATTGGGTGGACATTCGTTTCTCTCCCACGTGAAAACAGCACAGGTGTCGGAGACCCAGGGTCAATATGCAGCACCACCCTCTGCAGAGACTCAGCGGGCTTTGATCTTTCTGCTCTGCCATACTGAAATTTGGCTTGCTCTCACAGCTACAGGTGCTCCAGGGACGGGAAAAATGCTGCAGAGCTGCCCTTTATTATAGGGATTTATTTAATAAAGAGGAAGAAGGCATACAAGACAGGCAAACATAAGTTTATGCCATTCACTTCATGACTTTCATATTTTTAATGATCGCTTCAGCTATTGCTGCAGAAAATACTGCAACATTCCTTCAACTTACAAAATCACATCCCCCATTGCAAAGCCAGAATTTTTCAGATAAGTCCAAGAAGGAAAGAGAAACTAATAGAAGCTAATTTTTTTTCCATAAAATGAGATCTAACTAGGAAGCTGTCTTCTTGGCTTTCAACTCTCAAAAGCTGCTGTATCAAATATTAACCAGTGAATTTGCAATAATATGTTGAGTTGGTAAGATATAACAAAATCCTATTTTTTTCTTCAAAGATCATTTTGAAAGTTGAGTTTAAAATATTGTAATGTCTTTGGGTTAAAATTCTTTCTAGAGGAATACATTTTAAATTCTTACGAAAGTCACATGTGACCTTAAAATTTCATAAATAGAAATCTGCTTTACAGAAACTGCAGAAAATGATTCCATAAAACATCCATGTTCTGTATCTTAAAAACATAAGTTTTACATAAATCCTCTGCATTGTCTCTAGAGTCAATGAGAAATCAAGTTTATATCTAAACACAAACTAGAGTCATGGACCTCGAGTCCACTGTTATCCATCCAAATATTCTGTTCTTAAATCTTCATGTGAATACCTAATATTCATTTTGTAAATTCATATTTGTATGTATGGCCATTGCTTTTCTTGTCATATATAATCAGCCCCTTTATTACAATGAACAAAATATTTCATATTTTATTTTTGTAGTAGGCACAAAATTACACCATATGTGAAATTCCTCTCGGTTAATGCAGCAAATTATCCATGTCTAAGACATTCGCATATACTAACAATGTTGTGTTTTAATTATAGAAACCATTTCTTTAATCTGTTTGTCATATGCAGTATTTAAAAAATAAATAGGAAAAAGACGTAAATTGCTATTTTTGTTTTTAAATGCTTATTCTTTCCCTATCTAAACAATGCAAACATGTTCATTAAAGTATAGCTGGAAAGCATGGAGAATTAAGAAAAATAAGCTGCCTACATTACAACCACTGTTAACATTTCAATGTGTTTCCTTCCAGTTTTCACAGTTATTAACATATTACATGCCTGTTTAGTATAATTTTTTACCAACTGGCATTTTGTCTTAAATGCAATTTTTATGGCTTAAAATTTCAAGAAGTAGATACACCATAGTTTATGCAGCATTTCCAATATTTGGATAATTTCGCAGTGCCCGGTTTTCCATAATTGTAAATAACACTGCATTGTTTTGCATTTATAATTTTACTCAATACCCATAGCTGGAAGGTGTGATATGTGACCACTCACCACTGGTGATAAACACAGGATTATCCTCCTTCAGCTGGCTTCAGTGGGGAGGCTAGTATTCACACGAGTCGCTGAACACAAGGTGCGGTTACCGGGCCTCAGAGGGACAAGGGAGTCTAATACTGACTGCTCACTAAGCTTGGTTTCTTAATTCAGGATAACTTCCTTAGGATAAACTTCCTTCTGGAAGTGTAACAAGTGAATCAATGGGTAAAGGCATTTTTAAAGTTTTTGAACAAATTGGCCAGCCTGTGCAGATCAACATTAAATACAAATGGTGGTGGTGTGCACCCTGACCTTGAGTTGCTTCTTACCAATCGTATCTAGGCTGCACTACAATTAAATATAATATTGGCTCTCAGTCTGAAACAGACATGTTTTATCATACTAAAAAGTGCATTTTCTTTTACTAATAAACAAGGAGCTTCAAACTGTGTGGAAATCCTTTTTAATACATATTGCAATGAGCATCAACTTTTCTTAATTGACTTATTGATGTATTGACCTTTGTTACTTTCTCTGTAAGTGTACTCTTGAATTATATTTGGTAATGTGTTAAGAATATTGATTTATTTTTAAAGTGAGAGACAGTGCCTGGGATACTTAGCATGCACAATTTTTTAATTCTCCAAATATGTTCATTATTATTCTCTAACATCTAATCTATCATTTGAATAGCTATTTCACCCAAGTTTGAAATAATTTACCAATAAAAGTGAATAAACTCATACACTTTCATTGTGGGGCAAGAAGTAGAGTGTATGAGGATTGGTGATTGTCTATCTCTGACAACACTACCATTTCTTCTTTGGGCTGTTACTGACTTCTTGGCCTCTAATGCAATACAGGTTGGGTTTTAAATTTGTCTTGCATAGAATTTCTCTACTTACATCTTTATTTTGCAATATGTTTGTTGTAATGCCATTTTTTTCCATTTTCAAATTGGGGCATGATTTTTAGCATATTGTTCTGTGAATTCTAACAAATGAATACAGTAATGTAACTGCCATAATCAAGATATAGATCAGCTCCAATGCACCAAAATTATTCAGTGCCTTCTACAATGAATGCCTTTTGAACTTTTGACCTTCTGATCTTTCTGAAGAATTAACAAAAGTTGTACGGCCACACCCTGGGTTTTTTCTCCAAATCACTCTCTCCATTTTAATCTTTTGCAATCTGCATAGGCTAAGAATTTCTCAAAGCATCAAGTCCTGGATCCATTTTGCTGAAAAGTTGTTCACATAATTTATCACTTTCCTCTCACATTTTAACTGTAAGAAGCAAGAAAAAACCAGACTGTACCTTCAACACTTTGCTTGAAAATCACCTCAGCTAAATGTCAAATTTCATCATTTAAAAGTTCTGCTTTCCACATAACTGCAGGACGCAATTCTACATTTATACCCATAACTAGTTCACAACAATTTAGGTAGTCTCTAAGACAATTTAGGTTTTCTCTACCATGCTCCTCACTTCCTTCTGAGTCCTCTCCTTCAAAATTATGAAAATCGATGTTTCTACTAACAGTCTATTCAAGGAAATCTAGGCTTTTACTACCATTCTCCTCAAAATTTTTCCACCCTCTATCAATAGCAAATAGCAAAGCTATTTTCCCAGTTTTAGGTATTTATCATAGGAGCATCTCACTTCCAGGTATCAAAAGTCAGATTAGTTTTCTACTGCTGTTGTAACAAATTAATACCAACTTGTTGTCTTAACACAACAAATATTTATTATAATCCTGTAGATTAGCAGCCCCAGATGGATCTCACTGAGCTAAAACCAAGGCACAGCAGGGCTGCATTCCTTCCCGGAAGCTCCAGGGGGCAATGCATTTACTTGCTCCTTCCACCCTCTAGGGGCTGCTCACATTCCTGGACTCATGGCCCACTCCCTCCATCTTCAAAGCCAGCAGTGTTGAATCTCTCTTGCCATTCTTCTGTAGTCGCATCTCCTTTTGACCCTAACCTCAGCCAAGAAAGGTTTTTTTAAAGAGCTCATGGGATTAAGTTCGACTCATTTGGATAATTCATGATGACCTCCTCATCTCCAGATCCATAATCTTAATTACATCTGCAAAGTCCCTTTTGCCATATGAGGGAACAGGGATCAGGATGTGGATATCTGTGAGCTGCCATTATTCTGCCTACTACACTACCTGAAATGATTTTTCTAATATTTTTCAGTAATAGAACTCATCTAAAATTCTCTAACAATTTCCTTCTGGTTAGTTAACATCATCCTTCCATTACTTGATTTGATATTGTGTTTTGTTGGCAGACAGCAAACTTTTGTAGACATCTCATTGTCCTTGAGAACCTTGGTTAAGCATCAGTTATTTAGAGAATGGTCTCATTCCTCCGTATTTCCATAAATGTACAGAATAAAATGAATACAAGCAAAGACAGGAATCCAGAAAAGAAGAGGTTGGCATTTTATTACCATTGGAGCTTAACTAAAAAGTTCCCCCAGATGCCAGCATCTATCTGTCCCCATCTCCACCATGCTGTCTAAGCCAGAGAAGGTGTGTTTTTCCTTATAAAACAACAGGAAAGGAATCTTTCCCAGTGTCTGGGAATTTCAACTAATGATGGGTCATAAGCGCCTCATGTTTTAAACTGAGGAACTGCGTACGATCCCAGAGGAGGATATGCCGTAAGGTAACCAGGCTGAGCCGGAAAACGTAACACTCCAGAGTTTATATTATATGATGAATTCTAGCATTAAAAGGGAGACATTTATTTGAAGAAAATTTATAGAAATAGAGGATGCTGTATTGTAGGGGAAGGGAAGGAAAGATTGTTCCTGCAATCCAAATGAGGAAAGGGGGGGAGACTGCACACAAATCATAATAGTAATTATAACAATAATACATTTTAAGTGCTTTACATGAATTGATTGAATCCTCACAATTTTATGAAGTTGATTTTATTATTTTCCTCATATTAAAGCTGAGTAAATTGAGACCCATAGTCGTTAAGTGATGTCTTATAGTAACATAAATTCTTGGCAGAGCTGTAGAAATTTCTAGTTGTGCCCAGTGCTGCAGAAGGGAGTTCTCGGGAGAGCTTGACATCTGTCCTTTGAAGTTTGGGAGCACAACGATTAGTGTCTGCTCCTCATCTAAAGAAGGCTTAGGATGAGTGGCGTGTTGGAGCAGCCCACAAGGTCAGAGCGAGGAGAGAAAGTAGCAGTGAGAACAGTCTGTGGCTCTCAGAGGACAAGGACGTGTGAGCTCTCCAAGACCTGGGGCTATACCACGGAAGAGAGTTGAGTGTGGGTAGCATTGAAGGAAACATTTCCAAGAGGGATGCCTTCCAAGGTGAGGGGACTCCAGGCAGGGGTACCCTGCCAGGATAAGAACTGATGGGAGTTTTTGCAAGAGGTCAGCCAGAGCTAACATTGCCTAAATCAGAGAAAGAAGCAGCAGGGAGGTCCCAGCAGGGACCTCTGAGGAGCCTCCAAATGTGCGCCAGGAGACAGTCAGTATCTGGATGCCTTCCTGACAGAGAGTGCTCAGCAGCCAAGAAAGAACCACAAATAGCACAAGCAAAATAAACATTCTGCCATTTTATCTACGATTTCTGTAGCTTTTTGGAATCCACTCAATTTTTATGAGCCTCAAAATCCTTACTTGTGAAATAGGGGTAATAGGCCTACCTTCTGGGGTGGCTGAGAGGATGAGACCTACTGAATGAGAAGCACTTGGCATGGCTCCTGACACCATTGAATCAAAGTGCTGATCGCCAACACTGCAGACACAGGTGACCTGCTTCCAGTGGACGTGTGGGGGCATTTTAGTAGGCTGTACTGTACTTTTTTCCTTGAAGAGACTGTCTAGCATAGTTGAAAGGTGAGATTTTTATTTGCACTACTGATTTGAAATGCACGTATGTAAAAAATAGAAGTCCTTTTGCTTATAAAAATAGCGGGCAGTTAATTCAATTTACATTTTCCAAGTACCTGCTTTATTCAAGGCAACATGTAAGCTGCTATAAGTAGCAGCATCAGAGATGAAGAGACACCATCCCTGACTTTCAGAGCATCACAAGCACATGAAAGAGACAAATTACTCAAAGATAAGTCAAATAAAAGAGCTCTGAAATGTACGAAAAGGTTAACATTTTGTTATTACCTCAAACCACAGAGAGAGAGTGAGACACTTGGAAAAGAAGTTAACACACACAAAGGCAAAGAAGAGGATAGAAAATGAAGAGTGACTCCGGATCTGGGGAAAGGCAGAAAGTCTAAGGTTTAGCCTCTTCTTTCTTGGGGAGGTGAGAGCCATAGCGTGAAAGATGCCGAATACCAAGCTGAAAAAGTCTATATGCAGTGGGATATTTTTCTTCTGGAAGATTTTTAAAAGCAAAAAATGCATAAAAATAATATTGATTTATGGAACAAGCGTTTGTACTGTTCGTGAAAGACTGAAGAGGATGCAGAATAGAGACAGAGAGGTGTAACAGGAGAGCATCGGAGAAGCGCTTACTGGCAAGAGGTAACACAATCTTAAACAGAGACCCTGAAACTAGGAAAAGGACGGACCCATAAGGGACTTGTTAAGATGTAATGACCAACATTTATAATACTATTTGGAGAAATTCAATAATGGAAAATACAGTGAGTATCTAAAACAACTTTCAAAAAAAGTAATTTCATAATATAATTGAGAAGCCAAAAGGATTGGTGTAATGGGAGTCACTAACAAGAAAATAATGAAAAACTGAATTTGTATCTGTATTAACTAACTGAACAATATGGGACCTTTAAGAGTCTAACGAAAATGGAATATAAATGAAGCAATGGGACCATAAAGCATAAACATTAGCATCATATACTCCCAACTTTGATATTTCTGGAAAAATCAGAGAAGTCGCCACATTATCAAGACTAGCTATCTCAAAAATTGGATCAATAAAGTCTATCCTAAATGAAATAATCTTACACATTTCTGAGTGTTTAGGACTATTATATATCACAGGGAAATTTTACTTTTATATAAGTAGTAAAAGCCCAGTGTAGCAGTAGAAAGGTAAAAGGAAAATTGGGTCGTATTTGAAGCCTTTGTCTATTCTTCTTGACCTCAAGATATTTCAAATAGACTCAGTCATTTACTTGTCAATTATACTTCAACAAAGCTGGACAAAAACTGGGGTGAGTAGGGTCATCAACAGTGACTCTGTGTGAGATTATATTTAGAGAAAGCACACATATCATAGATTGATTAAAGTGAGCATACTAACATTAGCATTAATACATATTTCTAGTGATTTTTAAAATGCTGCTTCTGTGGGTATAAAAATATTAATTTCTCAAAGATATTTTACATAGTTTCCACTGGCGTTTTAACCATACTATAGGGTGGGCTGTGACAACTGTTATATTTTGATTCTACCAATAAGGAATTTGTGGCATCTAAAAGCAGGATGTCACAGTTTGTGGCGGTACATGGTCTAAAATCAGTACCCCAAGTTTGTATTTCTCCACAGTTTTTTAAAAGATGCTATTATTTCCTTACCTGTATTAAAGTTGCATCGTTAAAAAACAAACAGGATATTTACCAGGCTTAGTTGGGGGGAGGGGCGGGGCAGTGCTTTTATAATTATTAAGAAATTAATTCAGGTAGTAATAAGTCTATCAACATAATTTTATGATTTGATTACATAATCTTGAAGAAATACCCAAAGAAAAAGTTTTTAGTTAGTTATTAAGAAAGTAACTTACTTTCAAATCTTACAAGTTAATAGTTTACTCATGGATCTAGAGCACAGCCAAAGGTCTATTGAGTAGAGAAGAAATCCTATCAAGTTCATAAATATTATTTTGTTTTCTAACACAAATCACAAAGGCAGTGATTTGTCCACTTACGAAAAGAATTTTTGTTTGAGAGAGGAATGTGTTAAAGTGCTCATTAATTTCAACATAAATGAACACCAGATAGGATAAAATCACATTTGATTTATAAAGAACTATAATCTAAAAAGACGGAAAACGTGTCCTTACACAAAGATCTGAGTAAAGCAAAAGACGGTTTGCTGTTTTGCTTATCGTCCATCTCGTGGACAAATGGTAAAAATATTGTAGTCAATTACGAGAGCCAGGCCGTCAGCTTGGATCGCGAAGCATAATTTATAAAAACAGTCAACCACCATTCAAAATGGAGTTAAGAATTTTTAGTTTGAGGAGAAGTGAGGTAAAAACAGAAGGAAATTTATTTCCAATTCACTTTTATTGTTTGAAATTTAAGTGCAGATGTGTTTTATAGCCAGCGTTTGATTTCTATTTTATCTCAGCCTTCCTAAAAAAAAAAAATCAGAGCTTTTGTTTACCTTTTATAAGACACCAACAGAAAAGAATCCATATTTTCTTTTTTTGGTGAGGAAGATTGGCCCTGAGCTAACATCTGTGCCACAGTCCTCCTCTGCTTTGTATTTGGGATGCCGCCACATCATGGCTTGATGAACGGTGTGCAGTCCTGTGCCGTGGACCTAAACTGGTGAATCCTGGGCCGTGGAAGTGGAGCGTGTTAATTTAACCACTGTGCCGCAAAGCCAGCCCCAAAATAATCCATATTTTAAGTTTCCTGAATAAATAGTGTGTGTGACATTAATCATGCATATACATGAGCAATACAAGTCTGAACTGAATTTGGTGGATTTAGAACACATAATTTGGGTTCCATTTAAGATGTTAGGATCCTAAAATCAGTGGGTTAGGCAACTTAAAACACTAATATTCTTCTTAGCATTTTCTTTTTTGAAATATCAACCCAAATAATCTCATTTGAACAATTAATTTCAGTTTAGGGAAGCTGTCTCATTTATTGATGGTAATAAAACCACAGATTTGTTAAAATATATAGGTTAACTGCTCCAAGTTTCTTTACCAGTTCCTGCTCACATTCACCCAGTGTGATGAGGCAAATATTCAAGTGCTCTTTACAGGAACAGATGGTTAGACACAATTAATAAGGAGCCTTGAGTTATCTGCATATTCATTAGATAATATCAGTTATTCCTCAGCCAGAACAAAGAATTACACAAATGGCATTCATGTTTCCTCCCATTAACACATTATTAAAAGCAAAATGTCTGTGTTAAAAATGAGACAGATAGTGATCCTTGCCTGTATAGCAACCTAGCATTATCCATTTGGGTTTTTAACATGATAATAAAAGCATCTTGCCCTCATGTAATTTATTCCTGCTTTTATAACAGAGAGTACATGAAGAAACAGCCACACTTCACACTGTGCCCTCCCTTTATGCTTTTTCTTGCCTATACAGATGATTGACAGGAGAGAGGTCAAGTCAGGAGAAATCAAATGTTTTTATTCTAGTTAAAAAAAAGTTGGCTAGAGAACTAAAAAATAAAAAACTTGAATTTGAAATCCGTTTAAAAGCCCTTTCTGATGACTCTTTTGTTAACAAATACACAAAAAGTTACAGATAAAACCTCAAATCATAATTTAGAATGGAATACATACAAAAGATCAAGTAGTTAATTCTCAATGTGATTTCTAATTTAAATAAATTCAAATAAAACTATTTTGCTTTTATGCAATGGGTACGTCACCATCACTTACCTTGTCATTAATATACAAGAATGCCTGAGAAATTGTCAGAAATTGAAAATAAATGAACTTTGCGTTAATCAAAAAAATCAAATAAAGCCATTTCCATATGGAGACCTAGTTTTTGGAAGATAAATAAAGGCAGATGTGAGAGACGCATGCAGTATCGTCAGTATCACCGTCAACCCTCTGCACAAGACATGAGTGACAGGCAGTTAGTGTCCTGTAGAATCGTGCTGTCCAATATGATAGACACTAGCCACAGGTAGCTGTTTGAATTTATATTTTAATTACAGTTAAATGAAAATTAAAATGCAATTCCTCAGTCACACTAGCCACACTTCCAGTGCTCTATAGCCACATGTGGCTAGTGGTACTGTATGGAACAGCACAGGTATAGAACATTTCCCTCATTGCAAAAAGTTATATTGGGCAGTGCTTCCCTAGAAGCTTCCTACTTAAGATGGATAACAAAGGTCTACAGATAACGGGAAGTGACTTGCATACAATAAGTTACCACAATAAAAAATAGTGAGTCATACGAGGCCGGCCTGGTGGCGCAGTAGTTATGTTGGTGTGCTCAACTTCAGCAGCCCCGGGGTTTGCGGGTCCCGGACGCGCACCTACACACTGCTCATCAAGCCATGGTGTGGTGGCATCCCATACACAAAACAGTAGAAGAGGACTGGCACAGTTATTAGCTCAGGGACAATATTCCTCAAAAACAACAAAAACATGTGGTGAGTTATTTATATTAGAAGAAGTTAAAAGTGAGGATAATTTAATGAATGAAATGGAAAAGAGGAAGCATATATTTGGGAGCAGTTCAGAACCATTAACGAGGGAACTGAAAAATCTAGACTGAATAAATAAACAGGGCATTCCATCTACTTACCTATTTAATATTTTTGTACAATTATTACATGATAAAGGACATTTTTCCAGACACTTTCAAAGAAAAAATTTTGAACTAGGCTGTCCTACTTAAGATTTGAAATGAAAAGAAGAAAATTAATATATACAATCCGGCATTCATTCAAGAAACATTTATTGAGCACCTTAGTTTATATTAAGATTCCCTAGCTTTAAGATCACAAGATGCAAGATGTTTGCTCCTGAAGAGCTACCGACACGCTTACATGTAAATCGGCCAATTAAAATGTACAGTGGTGAGTTTGCATAAAGAGTCACAGGAGTGGATATGTATTATTAAAATAGTGCAACTCAGGAGAACCTATTTTATAGGCTAAGGAAAGCTAATGGAAATAAAAATATTGAGAAGAAAACCCAAGAAACAAATTCAAGATGGAGAACATCTGGAGAGAGAGACAAAGACAACATAAGAAGGAGAGACTGCAGATCATTACATTCTTAGGACTACAGAAGAGCGGGCAGACAAGGACACAGAGAACATTTGATGGAAAGAAGGAGAGGGTCCAGCTGAGCTCCTCTGATCCGATTCCACCCCCAGAGCCTTCGCAAGGGGCACCCACAATTTTCTTCTGTCATTTTAATGAGACAACTCACAAGTGCACGTGGGAACTGGCAATTACAGGCAGAGTCACCCATGGCATTCGTGGGTGAGGGAGCCTGAGGAGAGGGTCTGGGCAGGATTTGGGGGAGCAGGGCTCGTGCAGCAGAGAATGAGCTCCTGGAAGGAGACAGCAGAGTTCGCTATTGAAGGGTTAACTCGAGCTATGACCGGTAGGCAGCTGCTGTGTGCTGCCAACCTGCCGGCCATGCCCAAGTTAGCACGGCCAATGCCCACCGTCTCTTCCACTCTTCAGCTTTATTTGTGGCACAAATGCTGGATAGCGTCAGAGAAAACATCTTATTAAAGATAATTTTCCCTAAAATTATTTTATGATATAGCTCAGCTTGATTTAAAGTTGATCTAAGATAACCAGTAATCATTTTAAATTGTTAAAATGTTATTAGTAATGCATTTTGAAGCAGATCATGAAAGATCTGTAGAAATTATGAGTCAGGGTCAGTTGTCAGTGTTACTACTGGTTGATTTCCTTTGTAAAATGCTAACTTTGGAGGAAGGCCTGACTCAGCCCATTGTTTTCCCAGCATCTCTCATACTCTGGTATTCTTTTCCTAGGTACAGCGGAAATGACTTATGGGGTCCCTTCTGGAATTAAAGCGAACTCCTCCTTTAACTCTGCTACTTTACACCCTTCTAAAGTGGAGCTGCACGTCACCGCTCCCCTGTATAATGCACCAGAATCACCATCGTATCAAAACGTTTCTCTCCTTCCTGTCAAGTGCTCCTCAGCTCCCAGACATCAGGGCCTCTGCTTCCCACAGACCCGGAGAACTTCCCAAGACCCAACAGAGCCCCAGCAGAGGGGGCTGGGCCTGTGCCTGGATCCACGTCTGTCTCAGTCTCTCCTGCGGAAGAAACAGATGCCAGCTGAAGTCAATTCTGTCTACACGCACGACACACGTAGGGGTGCTTTCCATGTTTTAACTATCAGGTCTGAAGAGAGAAAAAAATTTAACAACTCCAAAAATGGGTCTAGAGGGCAAGCTGTTTTGTTTCTTCAACACACACACACACATGCATATATATCTCACAACCTCTCTCCCAGTACACTTACTGCTCAGTGTACCTCCCCTAAAAGAAATAAGCATTTTTAGGAGTTTGTTTTAATGGAAGATGTGTGTTCAAATTTTCCTATGCATCCATGCAATATGAAGCTAAAAGATGTAAGAACAAAATAATTGAAAATCGTCACAGGTACCATGCTCTTTTAAGAGAAACACCACATCGCACTTAACCAGAAAGAGGGAAGTGCGCTAACAGTGTTACACCTGTTAGAAACCCAACAGCACACACACACACATCCCACGTATTTTTTCTCACTTAATTCTCACAATTACCCTAAGACATCCAAAGCAAAAACTCTCATTATGAAGAAAGTTCAAAGATATCTCTTGCACTTGATATATTTCTAAGATCAAAGCTTGAGCCTTGATAGATGCTTTTGAAGAAAAATATAGCACAGGTAATAACCACGATACGCAGGTGTGTCAATGAGCACAGCGTACCTATTCCTCAGTAGGTTCAAAACCATTTAAAATGGGATATAAAATGATATAAAGAATCTAAAATAAATGTTTTTCAAATACCCAGTTTTGCTAGCTTACGGTTTCATAACAATTTAACCTACACTCAATAATTGTCTACTGAGTATGTATTTCGGTATAGGTATTAAAAGGCCCACCAGTCAATAAGAATCTGCCTTAGAGTCTCCAGGAAGAGAGACAGACATGGACCAAAAGCAAAACTGTGACACAAGACAACACGCAGTGAGTTATAAAAGTTCAAAAATATTTAATAGTTTGCAGAGCAATGAGCAAGGTCAACGTTAAGCCAAACTGAAATAAAGAAAGATTTCACAAGACAGGGAAAGTAGAGAGGGAGTTCCAGGTGAATAATTAATAGGGACAATACTTTGGTGATCAGAAATCATCGAATATAGGAAGTTTTGTTTGACGAGAGTATAGAGCAGGAAAGGATAAGAAACAAGGATATAAAGACAACTGAAGTCGGAGCCAGGAAGGCAAGTGAGTTTGATGTTATTTTGGTTAAGTCAAAAGGAGGCACTGAATGTTTATCAGCAGAGGGGGACAGTCGGTCAGTGGACAGCTCACAGGTTCGCCACCACTGCCGCACGCACACTCTGCGGGTTTGGGGTACAGGTGTGCATGAGATACTCACCAGGCCATTCCTAACATGACCAGCAGCCACATCTGGGATTTCCTGAGGCTGGGTCCAGAAGAGTAGGATCTGAGTTTGCACATATAGTCCCTGCTGACAGGGAGCTCCAAGGCCAACATGGAGCGCTCACGACTCAACCACAACATTCCTGTCTCATCCAAGGATGTGCTCCCGCCCAGCTGCTGTAGCGCACACTGCAGCTCCCCGTGAGCAAGGGGTCCACGGAGCTGCCTGTGTAAGCATTCTCCAGGTGCCTCAAGAAGCCCCGCCACTCCACTCAGGGCGGGGCCTCTCCATCGTGCGGAAGCAGGGAAATCAGTGACGGGCTGCCGGTGGGCCCAACCAAAGCAGTGGCCGTGAGTTTCTGTCTTGCAAGCAGCATCTGAGCCTGCTACCCCGCCGCAGCCACATCCCTTTAAGTGGGACCTAAACCAACACCAGAGTGACTGCTCTGAAATGCATGCATGTTCCATAAATAACAAGCTTGAGGATTATTTTCAAATGCTTGATATAAAAAGTTTGATTAGAGTTCAAATCCATTTGCAGTATCACTAAGAAAATTCAACATTACATCTGTCAATAAAAAATCAATCATTGTAAAATTTGACTTGTTGCAAACACATTTTCAGTTTTTCTTACCACGTTATGTGAGCAAATCTTCGCACTTATATGGCTACCAAAAATCTGAAGACACCATTAAAAGTGTTGGTCAGAAAATTGAGTGTAGCCATTTCAAACATAAAATTGGATATAAGATGTTATGTTCCTGGAAATAAGCTCAAATTTCCCACTAAAAATTTGAGAGTATTTTATTGGGAAGTTTTATGCAAATTCAATATTTAAGTAGATTTTTTTCTATACTTTAATATAAGAAATTTTTTCCAGCTATTCTCAATACTCATCCTCAGGGGAAAAAAAAATTCACCATCAAACAGCCAATCAATACTGGTTAGCAAAGCTCATTCTTTTAAATGTTCCTGACGTACTATAGAGGGCTTTCATTTTTCTTTTTATTTTTCTTCTCAAATTACACAGAAAAAAATTCCATGGATGAAAATTTTACATTATTTCTTTCAGAATAAATGTATTTCTTCAAAAAAGTAGTTAAAATCTATTTTAGCAAATCATATCATGAAACATTCATTCTAATTCAGTCAATCCTCTTCTAATTTCATCTCATAAAAGTTTAATATTTTCTACCTCCTATTAAAATCACATGCTACGTGGTGAACCAATTAAGTTTTTAGTAGTTTTCATCTCTTTTTCACATTGAATACATAAGAAAAGTTTTATCGTGATGTCCTATGAAATCTGCAGAATTATTTATAAATTTTAAAAATTTAAACTCATTTAACAATATCTAAAATGTGAACACCATTATTCCATGCACATTATACACACAGGTATACACATTTATCAAAGAATGTCATGCACTTATGTGTCTTCTCACTTTATTAACAATTTAAAATTGGAGCCACATAGGATATTTAATAATTAAAAATTAAGTAGACAATAACTGCATGTAAATTTATTCTCACTTTTAGAACTTATTTAAAACATAGATCAACCATATTAAATCTAGAAAATTTAAATACTGACTAACTGAAGTAGCTAATATGAACAGCACATGACAACATGTTATGAAAAAGTATTGCATTGGCAAAAATATATTGAAATTAACACTTTCATCAGTTACAATTTGATAAAGTTTTATCAGTCACAGGTTTTTTAGTGTGACAACCAACTCAAGTTTCAGTGGCTCAAACCAACATCCATTCATCCTTGCTCACAAATCAACCAGTCAACTGGGTGGTTCTGCTGACCTGAGCCAAGACAGGCTCATCTTGTCCATGTTTGCTGATACACCTCCATCCCGCCGGCTGGTGCCGGTTGGGTGCTGAGAGCTTGGCTCTCTCTTCTGGGAGTTGTTCTGCTGGCTACCAGGTCATTGCATATATTGGGCCAGGCATCTCACCACGCAGCCGGCTAGTCTACGCTTCAATCACGTGGCGTTGGGGTTCCTAGAGTACATGAGAATATGTCCCCATGCAAAGCCCACTTCAGGTCTCTCTTATCTCACATTTCCTATTGTCCTGTTGACCACAGCAAGTCACTTGCCAAGCTCAGGGTCAGCACGCAGGAGGTGGTTACCGAGGGCTTGGATAAAACAGCAACACAAAAATTGAGACCCTCGCTACAACACCCCACCAGGTCAATATTTTGATATTTGCAACTCGTTCATGGGATTTTGGATTAAATAAGGTGCCTTTAACTATGATAATAATAGTAATAATAATAACAACAACAGTTGTTCGATTAGTCTTTGAAAGAAACCTTTGTGGTATATCTTTCAGATTTTGAAAATTTCAAGAACTTTTATGAACAAGTGATATGTCTTTTCACTAAGTCACTGGCAGTTTTCATTCTTTGCTTTCAATAAAATTAATAGAGAATCTAATGCAGTTGTCAGCTGACTTCCATCATTAACAATAAATTCCAGTGATAACACAATATGTCCTATAATCTTAAAAGGCTCTGAGAAAAGAGCAACATCGCCATCACAAACTCCTCACAACTCTGTCTACTTTTTTATGACAGCAATGAATCTCAGGTTTTGATCTGTGAAAATTTAAAAATATTGAATAGAATTTAGGTGAACCTTGAATAATTGTAACAGAAGGTAACTTTATTCCATGGATATAAGAAATTAATTGACAAAAAGTAATGTCTATCTCATTAAGAGATGGTTTTCCATTAAATTTTATATTTTGTTATATGCTTATCAAAGTTCTACTGTATTGATATTTTGATCAATTGCATATTAACAATAAATTAATGGAAACTTAGGTTCAAAGATAAGTACTATTACTCAGAGTCTTATGGTCACAGGAAATAATTTTATAATTTATTTATGTGGAAGCGTATGTGTGTTATGTGGTAATTGATGATTTTCAAACAGAAACATAACTTATGGTGAAATTCTGCAGAAGTGGAAATGAAATGTTAAGTCAAGGAAAAAAGAAATGATATAAAAACTTAATGTTAAAGCAGAATTTTTTGGTACACAAATACACACACATCACGTATAAGAAAACATATACATGTGTGAATATATACGCCCAACACTTAACTGTACCCTTAAACACAAAATTGATCAGATATTTTTAAATAGGTGATGGTTAGCATAAAGTCATTATATTTAGAGGCCATTGGATGCGTTTTAAAAGTTTTATTTCAATTTTACCATTACAGGGTCACTGGTTCCAATATTGCAGAAGTTGCATGTTTCACAGCTATTTAAAATTACAGGGGGCTGGCCCCATGGCCGAGTGGTTAAGTTCCTGCGCTCAGCTGCAGGCGGCCCAGTGTTTCATCAGTTTGAATCCTGGGCGCGGACATGGCACTGCTCATCAAACCGCGCTGAGGCGGCATCCCACACGCCACAACTAGAAGGACCCACAACGAAGACTATACAACTATGTACCAGGGGGCTTTGGGGAGAAAAAGGAAAAAAATTTTTAAAAAATCTTTAAAATTACAATGAAAAATTTTAGATGTCAACTAAAGTGTCTGCTAAGGTACATCATTATCTTTCAGCGTTGAGTAAGTAAATGAGTTTGAAGACTGAGGGGATCACCTGGCAGTAAATTATCTGAGTGGTGATTCAGTGAGAAGCCCCTCTGAGACTTGGTTTCTCCAGCAGGTCTCTGCAGACACAAGTGTTCTGTTGGGCTCCTGCCATTGGCTGTGTAGACAACACTCTAATGCTGGCATGATGTGCCTGCAAGTCCAAGGTGACCAACCCTTGAAGGGACATCCTCCAATCCAGTTTCCCACAGCTGTGAAGCCCACAGCTGAATTCCAGCTACCTGACTCTTTTAACTGTCTTTTAATTCATTCTACAGTATTAAGGGAAAGAGGCAATATTCATTGAGATTACACAAATCCCAAAAGTAAGGAAGAGTATCATTAGAAAAATTTGTGTTTCCAATTCTACCCTACTCTCAAATGTAACTTCAGGGAAAAAGAAAAGTCTTCAGGGACAAATATGTATTTTGCCATGCAAAGTTAGTAATCTAAGAATGCAGGAAAAAGGAAAATGACATTTGTTATGTGGAGTCACATTTTACACCCTCTGGTTCTCATCTGAATATCATACTAATTCAACAAATAATTACTGCTAATTAACTCAATAAATAATTACTGTTATTGTTGGCCAAGGACCATGACCAAATGACATGGAGAATAAAATATAGTTCTTGTTACCAAAACTGTTACAATACAACAAGACAAACATGAAATCCGGTAAATATAATGAATTACGGGAGTGTTAGGAAAAAATAAACAGGTAATGTGGGGTGCACAGGAGAGGCTGGAGGATTCTTGCCTTGGTGAAAGGTTGGAGGGTCAGGGTTCTCTGAATACATCGCCCTCAGCCTCCTGGAGTCCTTGGCTGCTATCTCCTTATTAATCCCCTGCCAAGTCCAGTCTAATCAATAGAGGAGAACTCTGTTTAGCCTGATGGGTAGAGATTGGGGAAATAAGAGTTCATCTGGCAAATGCCTCTTGTGTCTGCTTGAGTTTTTGTGGAGGCAAATCTACTTCATATCCAGTAGATGTAAGGTGGTAAAGCTAACAAGATCTCCAGCTTTATTCTGGGACAAGTGGTTCCATGGCAATGAAAATAGTTACTGGTTTCTACATCATGTAGGTTTGTGCAACAAAAGACAGCATGACTTCCAGCTCAGGCTTCATTCTCAAGCGAAGTGAATGAAGAGTAGTAAAGGATACACCAACCCTACGGTTATATACATATTACGTCTAGTCTGGAAGGAGAAAGAGGGAAATGGCATGGTATAATGTTTTGTTTTGTTGTGTTTTGTTTTGTAAATGCTGCCTTGACCCATTTTTGAGGTCCTGGCTAGAGATTGGTCAGTTCCCCTACTTAAGCAATCAAATAAGTCCACAGTCCAACCTCTTTCCTTATGGGGCTGACACTCCCAGCCTCTGCAGACCCACCTGCATCACCCTGGGACCAGGTACCAGGCAACTAGGGCCAGCCCCTACACCTGGGAGCCTGAAAAATTATTCCAATTACCCAATCCACAGGGAGCCCAGAAACCTAGCTAATCCCACCCAAACTGCTTCCTGTAGCTCCAGCTGCTGTTCTCCTGTCCTGAGAGTGAATCCGTGCGTGTGGACTGAACAAAGAGGTCTGCTTTTCTCTACGTGAGTGCCATTGTGCTATGTCCCACAATCAAAAGGATCTTTAAATCTTATAAAACAAGTGGCGAGAGAAATCTGAATAGAGTACGAAATACAGTTGGAGTTCAAACATGCTCAGAAAACTTTTCTAATATCTTTAAAAGCCTGACTTGAAGAATTACTGTAAGTTGTTTAAAGAAAAAATCTGAATCATTTGAATTTAAATGACATTTTCAATTACTATCTTGAGTCTTGGACTAGGTAGACAGCTAGGAATACATCTTAAGTATATAGCATATAAAAACCAGAAACAAGGACAAAGAGGTTGAATGGATGTTAATTTTCATCATGCTTTTGAGTGAAAGACACTCTAGATTCAGGGGAGCTGTGGATGGTGGGAGACAGGAGTGGGCGCACTGCCCAAAACGAGGGACTGAGTGAAGTTCAAGTCCTGAGGGGAGAGCTCCAGGCCCCACGTGCCATGTGGTTCTAAAAAAAGTGGCAACCAGTCAGGGCACCTGGAGGCAGATTTGAGGGGACTGTTCTTTGCAGAAACTGAAAGTGTTCACAAATAACTATATTTAGGGATCTCACAATAAAATGGCTGGGTGCCCATCTAATTAATCTACAGCAAAGCTCATCAGTTGAAAAACCTCATCCATGCATACAAAGCTCACACACAGCTTTGTAGAATCCTGCTCTTAAACAGAAATAGATAACTAAGGATTACCAAGTATTGAGGAAAGCCTCTAGCATGAGAGGAAAACAAAAAGAAAAATTAAAAAGCGTAAAATAATATAAATAAGAGAAAGCAAAAGAGGAACACCACCAAAAAAAAAAAGAAACTTCAAGGAAGCAAGAAAAATGTAAAGAACTGAGGTAAACTTAAAATGAAAAAAAATTTCATTTTCTCAAAGAGATAAAAGATGATACTTCATTCATGAAACGAGGTTACAAAAATTATATATTAAAAACATAAACGTTGGCACATTCATAAAATTAGAAAGATTTCTTGGAAATTAAAACATCATAACAAAATCAAAATTCAACATGTGAAAAATTAGTCAATTAATTCCAAGGAAAGCACACAGTGGCACAAGAAAGAAAATGTTATCACAGAACACTACTTGTCAGCAGTGAATATTTCTTACTTACATGACATAGGGTTATCTAACAATAAATAGAGTATCGATTAGATTAAAATTGTGATAATCAGGAGAGTGAGGAAAGGAGAATGATGAAGTGAACGATACAACTGAGAAATTTCCATCTTCCGTAATAGAAATGTCAAGATGATGACAAAACCTGGTGTATCAAGAAGTATCAGAATAGGAATATTGTTTAGAAATACAAAGACATGAAGCCATCTATAAAGAGAAATAACTGAAACATAGGAAGTGAAAGTCAGGTTGGAGGAATCTGCAGAATTCCAGCTCTTCAGCTGCCTGGGCGTCAGCAAAGCCCTGGCGTCTCCGCTAAGTCTTGCTGTGAAAAGAATGTCTCTGTTGTTTGAAGAAGGGGCATTTAAAGAGGAACTTACTTAGGCACCGTGCTTTGTGTAAAACCCATCTTCAGGGTACACTACAGCAACAAGGGAGTTGAAGGGATGTGTCCATTCAGTTACATTTTAACAAATGTGTTTCAGTCAGTCGTCGTTATGGAGATTACGTTAGTTGTGCAATGAAGCTAACTTACGTGTTAACTCGGAAGCAATATGGTGTCTCTAAAACTCTGAAATGAAGAAGACAATGTCTGTAGATAAAGCTATTACTTAAAACCAAGTCTTTATTCCCTTCATTAAACCCAAAGAATGAGAAAAATAACATTTTTTATGAAATTATCTAAAAACTTACTAATCATCACTTGCTAAAGAAGAGCACTAGTTAATTAGATTTTTTAAGGGAAAAAATGCTTCACCTCAGCAAATGATCAAGGTAAACGCAACAGCTGTAAGTCATATTGATAGCAGGCGCCCTCTATCTGCTGTGGTGAGAATGGCACCTCACCTCCAGGGTCTTCCTCCCCAAACCCGTGACCCCAGTTTAATGACGAGGAGAACACCAGTTGTCCCAGTTGAGGGACAGTCTGCTAAATCCCTGATCAGTACTCCTCAAAACTGTCAAGGTCGTCAAAACAAGAACAGCTTGAGAAACAGCCAAGAGGGGCGTAAGGAGACATGGAGACTAAATGGAATACGGGATCCTGCATGAGATCCTGGGACAGAAAGAGGACATTGGGTAAAAACTAAAGAAATTGAACCAACTACGGAATTTAGTTAATAATAATGGATCAATATCAATTCATTAGTTGTGTGAAATAGCCCATGCTAGTGTAAGATGTCAGCCAAAAGGGAAACGGGTGTGCGGTGTATGGGGACTCTGTACTGTGTTTGCAACGTTTTTGTAAATCTAAAACTATTCTCAATTAAAAGCTTATTTTAAGACATACTTTCCAATTCAAGGTTACTCACAAAAGATATTCAGGGTTTGTATTTCTGCTTAAGCAAAAATTTCAACGAATGACGACAACAGAGACTCCACCATACCACAAGTTAAGTATGACTTCTTTTACCCCTTCTTGAAAATGAGGACTGGGGTGTGAAGGTGTCTGAGAACTCGCCCAAGGCCAGGCCTGTGCTTTGAACAGCTATATTTTACTGCCCTAACGCATGTATTATTCCTCATCCACATAAATATTAAGTCCTAAGAAATTCATACAGGTCTTCCTTGACTTACGATGGAGTTAGTCCCAATAAACCCATCATAAGTTGAAAATATCTTTCAGTCGAAAATGCATTTAATCCACCTAACCTACTGGACGTCTAGTTTCGGCGAGCGTACCTTAATTGCACTCAGAACACTTACGTTAGCCTACAGTGGGCAAAATCATCTAACGCAAAGCCTATTGTATAATAAAGTGTTGAACGTCTCATGCAATTGATTGAATACTGTACTGAAAGTGACAAACAGAATGATTGTCTGGGTACAGAGGGGTTGTAAGTGTGTCGGTTATTCACCCTCATGATTTCACGGCTAACTGGGACCAGCAGCTCACCACCACTGCCCAGCATCGTTAGAGGGGATCGGACCGTATGGTGAGCCTAGGAAAACATCAAAAGTCAAAGTACAGTTTCTACTGAATGTCTATCACTTTCGCACCACCATGAAGTAGACCAAAAGTAAGTTGACCCACCATAAGTCGGGACTGACTGTATTCATATGTCCTTTCAATTTTGTTTGGTTTTTGTTCAAGATATAATGGCTTAAATATTTCTCTTAAGAACTGTGAGTCTTTAATATAATAGCAAATAGAAACCATGTTTTAAAAGTAAGTCAGACAAATAATTTTTGTATCATATTCTTTTGAGAAATAAAATTATCTGCCAAGCTCTAATGAGATGCTCAGTAGATAATATACTAGATAGTCTGTCAAATTTTTGCTTATAAATTTGCTGAATATCCATAAAGTTTTTGTTGATTACTCTGGTTCCATCTTCTTACTCTCACCTCTAAACAACAATTTTATTTAAAGCCTGCATACTCTGCCTTTTTTTCTATGGCTGAGCTAATATTGCTCTGTTACATGGAATAATAATGGAATAGTGAAACACACTCATATACCATTTGTTGAGCATTTATTATATATGAGGGGCACTGTGTTAAGGATTTTAAGAATTTTAATAGGAATATTAGCATTATTACGCATAATAAGTATTATTTAGCCCAAAAAAAGGTGTTAATTATTTTTATGTGCGCATTTATTCAGAAACCAAAATATCCTTGATTGATTTAAAGCCCTCTTTTTTAATGTGAAATTTGCCGTGAAAATGAACCTGGTAAACCAAATTGAAAGTGAAACCAACCCACGAAATAGACATACTAATTTATTAAGAGTTTTAATGAAGATATAAAACTTACTTAAACAAAAATTACCTTTAAGTCAGCTTTTCAGGAGAAAGAACACAAACCAGAGATGAAAAAAAAGTAGAGTATATAGAATTCCATTCATCTTAAGTAAAAGATACAGGCTATAAAAATAGAGTGAAATTACCAAAACTAGTTGTATTTTAGACTTTGAAAAGAGTCCACGATTGACAGAAATTATCTAATATTAGTTTTAAATTCTTAGGGAACTGAAATTCGTAGATTACGTCTCAACCATGTACTTCTCTTCTGAACAAGGGCACAATGATAAATAGAATTTGGGGCAAATGTCAGCATCTAGAAAGACTAAGGTGGAAAGGCCACGGTGGTGAGAAGATCGTGTGGAGAAGACGGCAGGGACCCAGCGCAAAAGGGGGCTGAGAGCCAGGAGCATGGACGGAGGCTATCTGAGAAAGAATTTTCAGGTTTTTCTTGCAATTGTCAAATGTTGATAATATCTTAGAAAGAAGGAGAGAAGAAGACAGAAAGAAGAAAATGAAAACATAGATTTCACCTTGAGGTTTTCACTCTAAAGAAATCAAGGAAAAGGGTGCTCATTTTTCTTCATTTAGCATCCCCTTTCCACGACAAGTACTTTCCTATTTGGCAATAAATTACGTTGGCAGTTGCCCGAAGCAGTGGGAAGCCAAGGTAATAGCCGTGGCCCCCTATTTAGAGCAAAAACTCGAAACTTCGCCTCAGGCTTACTGACTGTTCAAAGTGCTGTAAAACACATTCTATTTTGTACCTTGAATAATGAATTCCTAATGGGATTTATGGCATTTGTAAAAGGTTTTAGCAAATTTTGTCAAATTAATATCTAGTCTAGCAATGGAAAAACTATCAGAAAGAAATTGGCTTAAAGAAATTATATAAATAACAAAAAGAAATACATAAAACCACATCATTAATCATTTGAATGAAAATTCCAGTTTTTGTAGTTATAGGAAGTGACAAACGCTTTTCCAGTGATTAAGTAGAAAAGTGTAGCAAACTAATATAAAGCTGTGGAAACAGATATAAAATCACTTGAAAAGGTTTAAAGTGCTATGTAAATGATAAATTTTTTACTCTGAAATATTTCAATGAAACAAGAAAACTAGGGTTGTTTATTTATTTATACCTGCGTCAAAGATTGCTGTCTCCTCTATATTCATTTTCACCTCCTTCCTTACCAACAGAAGATCGATTTTACTTGGGTGGCTATGTGTCCATCGCAAAACAGACAGACAAAGAGTCAGCGGGAGATGGTCCTTGATGCAGTTCTTGCTAATCACGTGGGAGTGAATTGTCACGGCTGCAGCTTCCGAGGAATCCCATTGAACACAGTCTGACTCACTGATGGGTTCTTTTTGTCTAGTCCATTCCCCTCCTTCTGGTCTGGAACCGTAATGTGACCTCAGAGGAAAGACCAAGAAAGGTGCATAAAACTTAGGCATGTCATTCTTGGACTCCTGGACCAACCTCCAGAATTCTCATTGCAATCATCAGTTTAAGGCAACCAATTACATTAGCTTCTTGAAACCATCGCTTTTGGATTCTCTCATATTCTCACGTGAATTCAATATCTAGCTGACACAATACCCCCCTTGTCAGAAAAGAGAGAGATTCACTATGACATGAAGTAATGATTGCAACATAAAAAACATAAATGAGAAAATAAGGAAAATGAGGACAGAAAAGGTGGCAAAGCTGGGGTAATTTACTCATGGAAATTAGTGATATACAGCACTTCATAAAAGTTAAAATGGGCCACACAGATTCAGCTCTGAGCTTCCTAACAACCAAAACAAAGAGAAGTGCAAAATCAATGAAGACCATTTGTAGAATCCATAACATAAGAATAGTCATGTGCTGTATGACGATGTCTCGGTCAACGACAGACCTCATATATAACGGTGGTCCCGTAAGATTAGCACCATACAGCCTAGGTGTCTAGTAGGCTAGACCATGTAGGGTTGTGTAAGTACACTCTATGACGTTCACACAATGATGAAATCTCCTAACAATGCATTTCTAAGAACGTGTCCCTATCAATAAGTGACATATGACCGTATACTAAATGTTCATGATAAGTACCCCTTTTCTGGGTTTTTCATTGAGAGAGGAATTTCTCCAATGGCTATTTATAAAAGGGACACTGTAAATTTTGCAGCTGCTATTTATCCCACGTGCCCTGTAAGCCCATAGGATAAAGGTTCCTCAGCATGGCAGACCCAGCGGCTGCTACCTACAGACAGGACAGCCCTGATGTCCACAGGGGCAGGGATTGATGGATACAGGGGAGCAGACTGTATTTCTCTTTATTGCCTCTCTCCCTCCCTCTAGAACAGAAGTGTTATGAAAGCAAGGATTTTGACTTTTTTTACATTGCTCTTGTCGCCTAGAACGGAGAACAGTGCTCCACACTGTTCACACAGGAGGGGCTCAGGAAATATTTTTAAACTAATGAACGCTCTATGGAAGCCTCTACTCTGGAACACAGAGATGGTGACAAACAGCCGACAGGCCAGACAATGTCACCTAACAGACTTCAAACTGTCAGAGAGAAAAGGTCTCGTACCTGAAAATTCAATCGATCCAACAGATTCAGCCACTGTAATGTTGTCCATATGGATGGGGGTGGGGGTGGGGTGTTATAAAACATAGCACCACGGTCATTGAAACTGAGCCTCAGCGAAATTAAGTAATTTGCCCAAGTTCTCACAGTTGGCAAGCGTAGTAGAGAAGCAATTTAAAGCCAAATGAACCAAATTCTTGGGCCCTTTGTCCATTATGCATTAGTGATGGATGATTCCTTACCCTTTTGGCAATTCTAGACAAGCTAAGGCCATGTCTTTGTAAGGAGGTATTTAGGCTATTCTGGAGATAAAACTTCAGGCCACCTGAGGCCTCGTCCTGCTAAGGGCAGCAGTGGGTCCTAACTGGACCCAGCCCAAGTCGGGGAGCAGACCAGAGCGCAAGCATGTTCTGGACAAGCTCACCGGCCAGGGCCATGAGCCCCTCAGCCACAATGACGTTGGTGGATGTTAGCGATGGCTCTAAGGCATGGCTGGCTTGTAAATGGGGTAAGATTCTAGTACGAGGTAAACATGCTGGACAGGTGTTGGAGAAAGGACAGGGTGCTTTGGTTCGGACCGATGTTCCAAGTTCTACATTTTATGCTACGAACTTAGATGAATTCCCTCTCTCTGTCCTGGTTTTTAAAAATGAATCCTAAAATTTTAAATTAAATTAAAATTTTAAATTCAATAGTTGGTTTATGTCAAGATGTACCTCATTGTTTCTTTTGTCTTTCTTTTTGTAATGGACTTGTTTTATTCTTGTTTTTTGTGCTGAGCTCTTAGTTTTAAAAGTCATTAAATAGTCATTTAGTTCAACCGAGTCTGCACATGTAAAGAACAACTTGCAGATTAACTTGTTAAAACTTAATTTAGGAATTACCACATGGAAGACAGAAGCAGAGGTGAGTGTGCAATTAAATTCCCCGTAGCCGGACACCTGTGCACACAAGTGGAAGGTGCACACAAATGCCTTTAAACCCGGATGGCTCCTGAGCGGCCACAGGGCTCTCCTAAAGGCACGCAGCTGATTCTCTTTCTCCTCACGCAGTTTGCACCCCCTCCACTCTTTTCCTAGACATTTCTACCCACCCTTTTAATCAAGGAGATTGCTACCAGGAAGAATGCATGAAGGACAGCCGTGGGCAGTCCTGGAAAAGCTAATGGCCCAATAATCCTGCAGGTTTTCAGGAAAATTGTCATTTCCAGGAAAAGCATACAATTTCCAAATGTCCCCTAATAGACTATGTCTCTGGGTTTGCAATTCCCGGGAGCTCAATTACCTTTTTACAGTGAGACGGTGCCAATTGTGCTGATTTTAAAGAACATGTTTTAAATAAAATATAGCCTTTTACAGATCAATATATTTTGCTTTTTTAAAAGAAAATAAAATTTCGATCCAATTACCTGTTTCAGAACACCTTTAAAGAAAAAACTATTGCTTATGGCAAATTCCATTGACAGCAGTCTTCTTTAGCAGAAAATCATTTCCAGTCACCTTAATTGCACAGGCAAATGTGAAGGCTGAGGTGTGAAGAGGGGAAATCAACTTGCAATTACTGTGAAATGTTCAAGAATTGTCCAGTACTCGTGGAACCAGAAATAAATCTAAAAACGTGCAAATTGGAGCCTATGTCTAAGCTTGGATATCAGAAATCAAGTTATTAAATATTGCTGTTCTGCTCCGCAAAGTAGAGAGGTATAAGGAGAAACCTGACACCATCCTATCACGGCACATAGCGCCTTCAAAACGCCAGCTGTAATTTGTTGGCTATCAGGGAAAAAGGTAACTGGTGATGGTTTGCCTAAATATGGCTTCCCTTGGAAGCAGCATATTCAAGTTATGCTATGTGACGTCTGATAGATTATGTGAAATTGTTTTCAGACGCCTCATCGCTCAAGGCACTGTACTTCTCTTCCTCTGTGCTCTTATTTATTTTTACTCCTGTGACTATAGCCAAATGAACAAAACTCTAGTTGTACAGTTGTTAGAGTTTATTCCTAATCAAAGTAGAATGAAAGGAGATGCCGCCAAAATCCCAGACACACGATGTGACAGGCGCAAACTTTCTAGCAACGAAGTAACTTGCAAGACACTTTTGCCAGCTTCACTCTGACGTGGCGACCCCATCCAGCACCTTGGTACCATCAGTGCATGTGGAGAGCTGCTCCAGTCCTGCTGTCTGGCTCTGTTTTAACCTTAGGACCCCACAATGCTAAGCTTAGAAACTGTGGAGGAGATCCCAAGAAGGATGGATGCCTTGGGACTGAAGATCTGTAAATTAAAATTAAAGTTGAATAGAAAGCTGTCGAACATAGAGGACCGACAAAGGGTAAACTCTCCTCCCCCGTGACAATGAGTATCGACTACATCCAGCAGTGATTTCAGTGCTGTGTGATCGCAGCTCCAACTTAGTGTGGACCATTCAGAATCCTGTCAAACCTCCCACTCCCTGTGTCTCCTTTTATTCAGCCAATAATGTGGTCCAGGACTCGTCAAAACACAGGGGATTTTCAAAATGCATTTCAGAGTATGTTTGAAAGGAAAGACTTGAAATATGAGATTTTCTATGGATTTTAGAGATAAAAATAGGCACTGGGTGCCTATTGTCATGTGTTTCGAAACAAAGTATTTTCTGATTTTTATGAGCATATGAAATTTTTAATCTGTAGCTAAATAAGAAAGTTGCAGGAATTTCTGTTCAAATGTTTATGACTTCTTCCTTTTACGCTGAATCAGGCATATGCCCAGGGGAGCAGCAGCCCCTAAGAAGCAGGCGGGTGCTGGACTGGCTAAATGCACCTCCACAGACTGGCTGATCAGGAAGCAAAGGACCTAAATGGACCGCAGGAGTTTCCTGTTGCTACTGATTCCTCTTGCCCCTCTAATCCCCTAGGGGTGACACAGAGGCAGTCCAGGTGGACGCTGTGTCACAGCTGAAGGACTTTGTGACTAGGAGACCCTGATCTCTTGGATGCTCCTGACAAACCTGCCCCTCCCGCCTCCAGGGAGAGACATTTTCCTTACCACCAGGACTTCTCTGGGCAGAAGGCTCTAGCTTCATTGCCCTGGAATGCCTCTGGGCAGAGATGTTTCTAAATCTTCCCAGAGGGAGACGATGTTTTTATCCTTCCAAGGCTGTCTGTTGTGAGAACATTCTGGAAAAAGATGTCAATACCCTTTGCTCAGAGGATGTGCAGAAACACCAGACCCACGGAGAATTCTCTCTCAACAATGTATTTTTATATGCCTTTTCAAACCATACCCACAGACAGTCATGTGTTTGCCAGAAGATTTGAATTTTAAACTTCCAAGCAGCTAGGCGAATTACCTTTATGGTTTTGGAAACTTCTCTACATGTGACGTTTAGAAATGCAGTTCAAACTTATTATCTTCGAGTGTCAGAGTGCAATGATTTCAGAAAGGCTATTTTCTATGTTCCATTCTTTATCTTCTAAATTTATTTGCATAAATTAATATGTCCTCACAGGAAATCTAGTTATAGTTTTTAATGTTTCAATAATTTTCAACTCAGCAGAGCTATACTTTAAAGTACAGTAGTTACACCTCTCAAAGGTGGCCACCTGTCTTATAGTGTCGGTTATGATGGGCCCCAGTTTTTCAAACTCTGTCCCCTGACGTGTGTTACTTAGGATAATTCGTGTGCAGAGTTTTTCAATAAATATTGCTTCAGACAAGCTAGAGAAGGAGTGGAGGAAGAGAGTATGAAAAGCATGATTTCTGCAACACAAAATTTTGGAAAGGAAAGCAAAAAGAAATGCCGCCCCAGTGATAGAGCCTCAATCTCACCAAAACAGAACCTAAATGAAGAGGATCTCCTGTGTCTATTAAGAAAAAAGACAAATCATAAGAAAACGAGTTCACTTCAGTACCTGCTTTGGATGAAATATTACTTAATTGGGACCTGAAACTCTTAATAGCTTCAGTTCTCAATCAAAAATCCAATTATATTCAATTTAGTGTGATTATGAGGGTGAGAAGGCAGACTCAGCTTTTAGAAAGAGTTTTCATTAGGAATCCAAATTACGACTTAACTATAAAGTTCAATTAAATATAAAACCTTACTTTACTGTTATCATAACAACTTGACATTCACTATGTCCCTATGGTGCTGAGCATTTCCTGGGCTACAACAGCCTACAACGTTACCCCAAATATTGGATCAGGTAGAACCCCTGGCTGAGAGCGTAACTGCCTACGGGTCTGCGCGTGGAGCCACAGGTAGAAGGTGGAGGGAGCACGGGTATAGAATTAGGTCCCAACAATAAAGGCGTGCTGGGACAGAAAAGTGATGAGATTTCCCATGGATAGAACAAAATGTACCCACCCCTGAATGAGAGCAGCATGCCAGAGCATTCACTGATTAGGAAGTGATTTCTCTCTAAGTCCCAGAAACAAAAGAATGACCCTCACAGAGTTTAAATCAACACACATATTGAAGGCATAAAAAAATTATGAGAAAGTTTGGTTTTTATTTTAATAACATATTTATTAAAAGGAGTCAGGGGTTCTGAGGAATATAGACAATGGTTGGGGACACATAAAAGTTGGAAAAATGATATTGCAAAAGAAACAACAAAAAAGGAGTGCAGGATGAAAGATATCGCAAAGTGATCCAACGTGTCGTTAGTTCCATGATCTTGAGGAGAGGAGCCATCTCTAAAGCCTGAGGCAGTCTCGGAAGAGTTACTTGAGAGAGAAGAAATTAAAGTTGGATGTTAAATTTGATAGAATTTCTTTTAAAAGAAGTTGTTTTTAATGATGACTATTTCTGAAGTTAAAGCCTTACATTTTGATGTCCCTTTTGTATTTTTCATATAGAGAGAGTATCTAATACGTGTGTGTGTGAAAAGTTTTCGGTTTCTAAAAGGTGTAACAGGGGACTTACGTTCCTGGTTACCATGAGCTAGGTCATTCAGACCAGCCTCCCTCCTAACAATAAACAACCGTTCTGGACAAAATATTTTTAAAAGCTCCTTAAAGTATAAAATAGCTGAGAAAACAGTAAGAGACAATCTAAGGGAAAGACCTAGTCAGGTCAGCAGAACACCACAAAAACGCACGCTTGTGTCATGAGATTATTTACAGATGTGACCAACTTATGGCTTCAGTGTCGACATTCTTTTGGAGCAAGGAGTACAGAACTTAGAGCTAAGGGCAAGCCCGAGACAGTGGGGTTAATAGGAGACTCTGCTCCACCACAATGGGACCGTGAAGGGAAACCCTCAAGGTAAGTAAAAGCCAAAAGTAAATTTTTCTCCAGGGGACTGTCAGGAAGGTGACTTGGCAGTAAGAGGACCAGGTCAGAAAAGGGGAGGAAAAAAGAACCCTAGGAACTGCGACGCTGGCCCCTCTACTGTGGATTTGAGGAGCATCTTTCGAGTAGTTTGTGTGGTCTAGAGAATTTCAAGCTGAGACCTTGGTTTTTAGGTACTGAATTGTTGTAAAATAGTCAAAAGTAAACATGCAGAAACATATCATTGAAAACAGATATTGGAAGTATCAAACACATATTTAAAAACAATTATGTTTATGGGTTTATTAAAAATGCAAGATTGAAAATATCTTAAAGTACTGAGAAACCCTAGAAAATTTGACAGAAGAACCAAATAAAACTTCTTGAAATACAAATAACAATGATCAAAATTAAAGAACTCAATGGATGTCTTTATCAGCCAGCAAGAAATACCTAAAGAGCATATTAACACTGAAAGATCAAAAGAAATTGTCCGGATAGGTTCACAGAGGGATTTAAAACAAACAAAAAGAGATGATAAAAAAGATATAAGTTAAAAGACTTGAAGCATAAAGAAAGTTTAACACGTTTGTTTAGCATTCCAGAAAGAGAAAAGGGAGTGAATGGACAGACAAAATACTCAAAATGATATACTGAAAGACATAATCCACACATTTGTTAAGGAAACTAATATCAAGCAAATGAATAAAAAGAAATATACAGCTAGACTATTTTTTGTAAAGTTATAGAATAGCAAGTATAAGGAGAAACTCTTAAAACAGTTAAAGAAAAATGGTTACCTTCCAATGAGTGAGAAGTTGGCCAACAAATAGCTTCTCAACTTTAATATGAGAACCCAGAAGGCAGTGAAATGCTGTCTTCAATATTCCAGAAAGAAAATATGCTAATCGGGAGCTGTATACCCAGCAAGAATATCCTTCAAGAATAAGGATAAAATAACATTTTCAGACAAAAACTGAGAGAGTTTGCTACTGGTAGTGGCTCCTTAAAGGAAATTCTAAAGGATGTACTTCAGGTAGACAGAAAGGGGCTTGAGGGGACGATCTCAGAGGGAAGAAGAATTGAAGACTAGAGAGAGTGATAAACATGTGAGCTGAAATGCTTGAAGTTTCTTTTATGGTAAAAAAGGAGGAAAAAGGATTAACAACCTTATGTTTCCGTAAGCTAAGTATATGTGTTATAATTTCTAGAATACTCCCCAGAAGAATAGAAACAGAATATAAACATCCAAACTAGGACAGGGAGAAAATGAAATTATAACTACTCTATCAATTGAAAAAACAGAGGAGAAATATAAAAACATGCAAGAAGTAGGACAAATAGAAGCACAAGAGAAACGATACTTTAAAGCAGAATAAGTTATTAAATATCAACAAAGTTAAAAAGAAAAAAGATTGTCAGAATTGAAATACATATCTAGCAATTTTCTATTAACAGAAATACTGTCTAAAAATAAGAATGTAAAACATTGAAACTGAAAGAATAGCAAATAAATATATAAAGCAAACAAATCAAAAAATAGATTATGTGGCTATTTTAACATAAACATAACAGATTTTAAAAGGAAAATGATTACTGAAATGAAAAAGGCAGCTTCAGAGTAATGAGGGAAAATTCTTCGAGATATAATAATTTAAAACCTACATGCACTTAATAACAAAATTGTAAATTATATTGAAAAATAAACTGACAGAAATGCAGGGAGAAATAATGAGGGATTTTTAAAACTATCAGTAAATAGAACAAGGAAATTTTAAAAAATCAATAAAGAAAGAGAAGATTTGAAAAGCCAAATTTTAAACCTCTGTCCTATTAAATATATTATATATTAAATATGCTACTAATAAATATATATTAGGTAATATTAATGAACATTAATGAGCTAAGCATCCATCTCAAGAAATTAATAAATGTTCAAAGAGAAGTCAAAATAAAATAGAAGGAAAAAAAGGTAAGCACAGAAATTGATAAAAAATAAAACTCACATTCAAAAGGGAAGTTGGACCTAATAAAATGTACTATATATACTCTAATAAAATTAATCAAAAAAATTTAAGGAAGGTATGGACATAAAGTTCAAATGTCAAGAATTATAAAAATGTTGAAGAATATCACTTTTGACTCTATAGACATTACTAAGATAATAAGAGGTTATTATGAAGAGTTCATGCAAGTAATTTGAAAATTTAGATTAAGTAGAAAAATGTTTAGGAAATACAACAATCAAAACTGTGCAGAAAAATAGATTATCTTCATTGTTTCATTTGTGATGCGCTACACTTAATACTGCACTACGTCAGGAATCTCATGAGTGTATGTTATTTTATATTTGACCGTTTGGTTAAGAATGAGGGGGAGAAGATACGTACTGCTCACATAGCCAACAAGGGGATGGTATCTGGAATAAAGAAACAACATTTACATATCAACAGAAAAAGTGGTGACCCACTATAAAAATGCACACATGACTTAAATTGGCACTTCACAAAACAGAATATCCAAATGACCAAACAGCATACGAAATCTTCTCAACATCATTACTCATCACTTTACACCCAGATGAAAGGATAAAATCGAGAAGACCAGCAAATGTTGGCAAGAAAGCAGAACAACTGGAACTTTACATTGTTGATGGGATTGTACGTTAGTTGCCACTATTTTAGGAAATAGTTTCTCATTATCTAGTACATTTTAAATATGCGCTTTCTAAGATTCAGGAATTTTCTCTAACTCTCTTTATATATATATATATATATATGTGTGTGTGTGTGTGTGTGTATAAAATTTATATGCAAATATATAAGTATACGCACAAAGCTCATTTGCTTTTGCACCAGGATACACATACAAGCTGGTTCACAGCAGAGCTGTTAGTAGAAACCAAAAGAGCAGAAGTAACTCAAATGTTCATCAACACTACAGAGGTATATTAGTCAGCTTTGCTTTTGTAACAAACACCATCGAAATCTCCATGGCTTAACCACAATGGTTTATTTCTCTCTCGTTTCACATATCCACTTGAATTGCTGCATGTTGGCTAAGGATTGCCTGTGGGTCTGTTCCACTTATAGTCTTCATTTCAAGATCCATCGAAATGAGCAGTGCCTATTTGCAACATGCTGTTTTGTTGGCTGAGTAAAGAACAAAAGAGCTGGAGAAAACACAACATGGTTCTTAAAGCTCTGTTCAGACACACATGCAGCATGTTCACCCACATGCCATTGGCCAAGCAAGGCAGATGGTTGAGCCCAATGTGCATGGGGGCACAGATACATAATCCTACCATTAGAGGTGCTGCAAGTTATACGACAGCAAGAGGCGATGTACAATTTTATAGGAAATGAAGTAAATATTTGGGAATAACAATGCAATCTTTCTCAAATATTAAATAGCATTTTTTTCATAAATGATTAATACACCACAGTGAACATGAGTGAACTACAACTACAAACAACAGATAGCTACAAGACACTGAGGAATGTACGCAGTGCAACTCAAGTCACATGAAGATCGAAAAAAAAGGAAAACTCTAAGATATCTTTAGGGGTGCACACACGGGTGGTAAAACCATGAAAAGCAAAGAAGTGTTTATTATAAAAGTCAGGTTAATTTTGGGCAACAGGGTCAAGATTGGGGCAGAGGACACTGGGGCATCTAGGTTCATGGTAATTTTCTATCTGGGTTATAATTGTAAGAGTGTTATTAATAATTATTAAACTCTACCTGTGTGCTTCGTACGGGTGTGTGGACATACACAAAATACATACAGAAAGATGTATGCAGAGCTGGAATCTCTGAGTTGCATTCACAGAAGATGGCAATACGAAGAGCAAAGCCTTGGGACTGATGAGTGTTGAGGAAAGACAATGAAGGCTGCCCGGGGGCTCCACCGAGGAGGATGTGAACCAACACCCAATGCATCTGATATTTCTAAGCTTTAGGTGAGATTCAGGGATCTGGCTATTACTTTCCCAACAGTTTATAAAATATACCAGGTAATTATAAATAGGAAATGATGTATACAGCAAAGGATTCTGAGAAAGCTCTGAAGTTGAAAGTATAAACTTTAGAGTCTCGAGACTTAAGTTGGTTTTCACCTGGTCATCGTCCGGGGTCTTGGATGAGCAGAAGGCCATACGAACAGCCCTGCAGGAGGTGGGAAGACAGCGGGGGTAGAAGCACCACGTTTGGTAGCCCTTGCTCTGCCAGTCAGTAGGGAAAACTCAACCAAATGCCACTCACTTCTGAGACTCTTCTCTCGGGAGGATAACTGCTGGGTTAAGAAGATGAACTTTGGGGGGCTGGCCCCGTGGCCGAGCGGTTAAGTTCGCGTGCTCCGCTGCAGGCGGCCCAGTGTTTCGTTGGTTCGAATCCTGGGCACGGACATGACACTGCTCATCAAACCACGCTGAGGCAGCGTCCCACATGCCACAACTAGAAGGACCCACAACAAAGAATATACAACTATGTACCGAGGGGCTTTGGGGAGAAAAAGGAAAAAATAAAATCTTTAAAAAAAAAAAAGAGAAGATGAACTTTGGGGGAAAACAAATGCTGGTTCTAGTCCCACTGCCCTCTGCTACAAGGTGTGCAATCTTTGTATAATTGCACCATTCTGTTAGTCAGCTGGGGCTGCCAGAACAAAACACCACACACAGGGCGGCTTTAACAACATAAATTCGTTTTCTCAGAGTCCTGGAGGCTGGAAGTCTGCAGGTGTCAGCAGGGCTGGATCCTTACGAGGCCTCTCTCTTTGGCTTCTAGACGCCATCTGCTCCCTGTGTCTTCATATGGTCCTCCCTGTCTGCATGTCTGTGTCTTTATCTCCTCTTCTTGTAAGGACACCAGTCAGATTAGATTAGCACCTACCCTAATGGCCTCTTTTACCTTAATTACCTCTTGAAAGGCCCAATTTCCAAATATAGTCACATTCTGTGGTACTGGGGGCTAAGGTTTTAACATGTGAATTTCAGGGTACACAAGTCAACCCATAACAAGCAGCTAAGATTGAGAACGGGAGGCCAGACAAGGCTTCCTAGAGGGGTTACACCCATGTCTTTGAGAACGTGAAGAAGGTGCCAGGTGTAGGAGAAATGGTCTTCTGGGCAGAGGGACCAGCTCCAGGAAAGCCATCACGTGACTGAAAGATGAGCTTCCCCTTCAGCACTGGTCTGGAGCCTGATTTTGCATGACGAACCCGCTGTCCTTCCACACTAGCTGCAAGGAAAAGAAACATGGAAGTGGGGAGGTCAGTGCCATGGAAGGGGTGGGGTGGTACTGCTCCCGCACTGCTGGCTTCACCCTGAGCACATTCTCCTGTACCCTGCAAGCAGGCAGCAGGCAGGAGCACAGGCCAGGAGGCATGAGCCCCACTGCTGTTCTCCTGCCCAGGAGGGAGCTGCTGGTGCTCTGCTAGGGAACCAGCTGGAATAATCTGGTAAAAGGGAAAATGGCTCCATAGAGGGGGGTGTTGGGGATGAGGCAGAACCAAAGAGAAAGGAGGAAAGGAGTGAGCAGAACAAGACATCAGTCAAGGCCCAGGCTAAAGCCAGGGGAGAGCGGGCTGTATATGGAGTCACGACATCAAGAAGTTTAGCCAGAGGAAAGTATGTGCCGGGGAGTCCACAGCCACAGCGGAGAGACTGCTGGGCTCACAGCGACTCGTGCACAGGTCCTGCCTCTCACACTTGCGGGCGGCGGGTCCTGAGCAAGGTGTCTGATCCCCGTGAGCTTCAGGCGGCTTCTCTGTAAACTGTGAATGGCAGCAATCACCTGTGAGAGTTTAAGTGAGAATAAATGAGCAGCATGTCCTAGGTAGGTGTATGGGCAGGTGTGCAGAGGGAATCATGTCCATTCGTCCCTTTGAGTGCCCAAACAGAGAGGCACCTGGAAGAGCCATGAGGAGGAGGGGTGTGTTCGAGGCTGCCGGGCCACAAGTCTCAGACACGGGTGGATTTTCCCCAAGCTCATCGCCCTGCACGTCTCTGCACTGCAGTCCCCGTCAACCAGAGGCTGAGCACCACACATCCTGCAATCATCATGTGCCACAGCTCCACCTGGGCCCCAGAGACTGAAGGCCGGGAGGCTCATCCCTGGAGCCAGTGAACCGCTCCTTCTCCGTCCTGGCCCCCTGGCTACAGCCCTCTCCACTCTTCACTTGAGCGCCTCTGGAAGGACACAAACCAATTGCCTTGTCTGCACAAAGATTTGCGGCTGCTTACGTTCTTGGAAAATAAAAATAACCAGGTTGATGTGAGCAAACAGAAAGACATAAAGTAGCCAGAACCCGTCAACGAAAAGGACAAAGCGCAGTTCAGCTGAAACTCACTCCAAAGGCGGTTCTCTTTAAAAGCAGCTTTGTTTTCTGCACGGTGCTAAAAGAAAGCGCATCTTAAATGATCCAGACATTCTGGCTTCTGATAGGTAGGCCTACGAATATCCTGTGATTATTTTGGACATATGAGTAAAAATAGATATTCTTGTAAAACCCTAATTTACAAATGAAACTGCGTAAAATAAGAAACTTAGCCTACGTTAGTTTACAACCCTGGGAGCGTCCCAGATGAAGTCTGAAACTAGCCGCAGTACACAGAGGGAAAGGAGAGAACGCAGGGAGAGGCAGACCTCTTCAGAGTGGTCAGTGGCAGGTGTAATAAGCAAGGAAACTTACTTAAGATCCCTGTCTTGGGCGCCGCAAAACAAGATCCCCGCATCCCGCTCGCCAGAATCTTAAAAGTTTCTCCAGAGGCCGTACCTGGGTTCAGTCACATACACTGTCCAGATGGTCTCCACAGCACGGTGCTCTCTCAAAGCTGTGTCCTTGTCAACGGCTCCCACTGTGGGAACGGTGGGCAGAGGGTACGTTCCTAGGACAGGGTGAGGAGCCTCCCGATTGCCTGTGTCCAGCTCGAGGGTCAACTGGCAGCCACGTTCTCTAGATGACCTCCTCCAACAGCATATAATTGACGCATGATAAGAAGCAAGAATGTATACATAAGATATAAACCTCCCTAAAACTGTTTTTCCATAAATCATAAGTTTATATCCTTCAAAATGACATTCTTGAGCTTACTACTTTATTGTCAAATTTTTCCCAGAAGTTTAAGGCACATATAATTCAGCTGAATTTAAGAATATGACATTATATCATTATATCCATGATGCCAGTAAAATTTCAATGTGACAGAAGAATAGGGAAACAAATTATTCTTATTTACAGAACTAAGATAAAGTCTTAGCTTAGAACTTAGAACTAGCTTAGTCTTAGAACTAAGACTGAAGTCTTAATTTAAGTAACAGCAACAAAACGAAAAAATGCTTTCTAGCTTCCTGTCTTTTTATTTTAGTGAAACTAAAATTCTTTTTTTCAAGTGAAACCCTCCATGTTCCCGGGGTTAAGAAGAGGATTGAATCTTAAGTTTACTTCTAAGTATCTGGTCCTCTATCTGCATCATGCCTCACAAGTTTTCAGAAGATGATAAAACAAAAAGAGGTGACTATCGCTGAACTAAAGACAACCTGGAGTTATCTTTTGTCAAGGTCTTTCTTAATTAACTTTTTGAAAAAAATAGATCCCTGAAAAAAGCCTAGTTTCTTAATAATTTTTGCTGCCTCCTAAAAGTGGAGGGCAGCCAAAAAGTCGCTCATTTCAGGGAGCGATGAGTGGTTTACTTTATTTAATGGAGGTTTCCTTGGCTCAGTTAATACTAGGAATATAGGAAACTTTTTGTATATCACGGGGAAAGTGAAGCAAATCCACAATTAAACTATCTTGGCTAGTGTGTCAGCTGCCAAATGCATGGAGAAGCACACCAAATGATAGTAGAAAATGCTCAAATCTTTTCCTTGTTCTGCCAAAGTAACGTTTTCAATGATTATTGAAACCTATGCATTTTCATGATGTATCTCTGCCTAATTCATATAGCTCTTTAAATCTGGTAGAATCAGGTTAACACATCCCTCTAATAATTTCATCAAGACATGAAGAATCTGTGATTGTGCAGTAGGGGTATACTCTTTTCTCCAGCCAAATTTTTCATCAAAACCCAAGTTTACCTGGAGAATATATCCCAAGCATTTATTTATCCACAAGGTAAATATAGCTACTTTAAATAAATTCATCACTTCTTGCACATTCCCATGATGGTTGTTTCCATTCTTGGGTTTTTTTAGCCTTCTAAACTGGCTATTATATAACCTTTGATTTGTTCATATTTATGTAAAACCTCTATGGAGCCACAGAAAAATCCACTCAGAAGGACATTATAAAGGCGAATTTCCAGTCTGCCGTTTCTTCAGTTGAGAAATATAATGTATCATCTTGTTTTTGAGAGCAGTTAAGTCCTTTACTAACCAATTTTAATATTTAATGATTTGCTGTCAGTGATCTTTCTGTATGCCCAAGCTTACCCTTCGACGTATGTGCCCAGTTCAGAGCCATACCATAGATACCCCGTCTCCCCTTCCACCTGTTCCATGCTGATGCCTGTTCCTGCTCTCTGCTGGTGCCCATGCCTTTGCTAATCCGATTCACCAATTCATTGGTGGAGGGTGCAGAGATGACTGCCCCATCTTGTTCCGGTCCTGGCTGTAGCACTCCCACCTCAGGGCATAAGGATGCCCTTAACTTGAAAAACTGAATCAGCTCCTGCGTCATCCTCTTGCTTACGACCTTCTGTCACTGACTTTGCCTTCTCCTGCCAGTCCCTCCAGCTTAGTCCAGTGAGGACATTCTTTCTGTCCCTCTGCCCACCCCTGCCACTGCAGAAGCTTATCCACATAAGACATCCACACAGAATATAAGCCTATTTAAAACAAGAGCAAAATAACTCATTCTCCACAAAAGTATATTGCCCTCAGAGATCCTCCTAACGTGACACTTCCAGACCCTTCCCTTACCTAAACATATCTAAAGTCAACACCTCCATCAAGATCTGACTCGACTTCTCCTCGTCTTGAAGTCTTCTCTCCCTCTGCCTGTCTACACTAACCCGTACTTTGTGTGTAGCACCTGTAGCGCTTACTGACATCACACTTCAGTACTTGGTCAGATCGGACTCTAAAATATTGTTCAGCCGCTGACTTTTCCTGGTCTCATTTAGTACAAAGAGTAAAGCCCTCAATTTGCAGGTTTCACCTTGACTGATTTCTGAGTCAGCCCTGATCAAGAATGGACATCTCCTTCTCACCAGAAGGGCTCACCAATGAGCTGGGGCCTTTCATTCCCATCTGCTATTTATTCATCCAACCTGTGTGAGTAGATTTGCCTGAGTTCCTGCATCAGGCAAGAGCCTGACCAGAACTCAGTTACTCTCAACTGCAGACCTTGGATTCCCCCAATTTCATACCAGCTTCTACCTCCCCTCATCCACAATCACATCATTTTCCCAAACCCTCTACTTGGCTGAGTTCTATATCTTCAGGTTAGACAAATGATCCAGAAATATTATTCTCCACACTTGTCTCACCATAAACACTACCTACAGATTCAGAATGCACTGTCCACCCACCTCATTGGCCCTCCTGGTTAGCATTTTTGGATAGTGCAATTTGGCCAATCCCAAAATCAAGTCCATCTTCCTAATACTGTTATCTAGTAAAACAACAAGGAGGTTGTAGCAGGCTTCACCAAACCTACAGGGGCAGTAGCGAGATCCTCTAATTTTGGCAAATACTATAGTTCGTTCTATGTACTAACTCATGGGCCCCTTTGGGACAATACTCTAATCTTGCCCTTAGTTCTTATTGCACATATAATCAGTAATAATAGATGCCGTTCACTGACAACCTCCTTGTTTCATACACTATGCCAGGTGTTTTATGAACGTTATGTTTTTTTAATTGAGAACCTAATTTTACAAATAAGGGGAAATCTGAACATTCAAAATGAAGCAATTAAGATTTTAGAATATATTGTATTATGTTTTTTAGTTATCACCTAGTAAATGAAAATTTACTCATTATTATTGGATATATTTCTAAAATTTCTATTCTTTCCTAATTTGTAGACTAGATGATAATTTTTTTTTATTTTCAGTTGTAATTTTGAACGATAGAGGGTGTTGATGAAGTAGATTCCAATACCTAACAAGGAGTCAGGACAAACAACGTCATCGGTCAAACTATCACCCAAGTTTTGAGAGTGACTTCCTGCTTCTCTTGAAGTGGACATGTGTTCTTCATTTCTACTACAGAGCTTTGTTAACTTGAAATGCCAGTTTAGGGGTATTCCTGTAAGAGCAGAACCATGTATGTTTTTGTACAAGTTGTTACATTCACTTCTCTCTAGTGCCCACACCAATATATTTACTCAAAGATGATTGCAATTTACTATCCAAAAACTGAAATGTTTTATACACAGGGAAGAAGTAATTGAAACATAATGCCAAGAGAAAAAGCATGGAATTTGGAATGAAAATAGGTAACAGAATTGTGCTATTAACCCTGAGAAGTTGTGTCTGTTTAAATTTTTGTAGAGTAAAACTCCTTGCCACCGCTTTATCTCAGAGTTTAGATGGGAAGCTCTTCTAGGCCAGAACTCTGGCAAACTTTAACAAACTAATAAGAGACCTTGACAGTTCTAGCAGATTCTACTAATCTGGTAAAGTAAATACAAATCGAAACATGATTTATTTGCATAGCGTGTAAGCGAAGCACAAACTATCATTTGGTTTTAACCTTCTAAAACAGTCAGTTATCTTTCTATGTATCCGTGAAGCCTGTAAAATCCATATAATCTCCACCTGATTTATTGACAAGCTCACTGCATGCTTTCACAGTGGAATGCTGTTTTACAAAGAAGGGGAACGAATTATAGGTTAGGATCAAGTGCACTGACATAAAACATTCAGTGGTTCAGCTTTTAAAAAACATCTCAGACTATTTAAACCTTTAAATACATATAATTGTCTTTTATATTGACAATGTTACTTCAGGTTGAAAGAATGTGGAGGAAGATGGAAAAATTTCTGTTCTCGGATTCTCATCAGAGAAAGACCACTTGTTGACAGAGAAGAGAGTAAATAGCGAGGACAACTGGATGAGTTGTTTAAGACAGAATAATTCAAGTACCAGGGGAAGAGTGACACCTGGGTGACATTTGTGTCCCTACCTTGTATTTCTTACTCAATATAATCTCAATATAATAGAGCAGAAAATGTATGACTCTCTTTATATAACCATTGAACACACACTCAGGCTTACACACAAGCAGTGTAGCATAACAATATTAGGCAGATTTTTCAGTAAATGTTTGCTGACTTTAATGAAATGAGCATATTGCTCGCATATCTCATATGTTCTAAATAGCAACATAAATATTGCCTCTTCAGTTATGTCCTTATCTGTGAAATGGACATGTTCCTTCTCTTATGCAAAATAACAAACATAAATGCAGAGCTGTGTTCCCTGATGGGCTGCTTCTTGAAAACACAAAGTGGAATAAATCTCCCTGTACAAATCTTGTCCTGGTTATTGCTGAGGGATGTGGAGCAGCCTGAAAATCTAACCAAAATACGTGCTATAAAATTAAGAGTGGGTCATGAACTCTCCAAGCCAATATGTAAGCCAATCAAAATGAACCTTTATAAGAGCAATTGTCTTGGTGAGATCACAGTCTCCAGTTGGTTTATAAGGAGCAACCAAGAAAAATACATTGCTTGATCATTTCTTCATGCAACTGTAATATAACAAACCTAAACTTAAAGAAAACCACCCCTTTCTGTTGAGAACCAAATGTCTTACTACAAGCATCCAAGATTTGCACCATTAGTTTTAATTGTGAGACTCTGCTAGATTCAAAGTAAGAAAAGTGGAGCAAACTTATGGTCAGCCAGCAGAAAGTTCACCCATCCCCACAGTGATTTCAGTACTGTGTCCTCTGCTTGAGAAGTTCCACAGCTGTGTTATGCATCACACTTTCATTCATTAAGATTTTGCACATCTATTAGACTGAATTATTTCCCATCTTCTAGAATTTGAGGCCATTTATGATTTCGATGCTTCATTATATGTTAGTAATAATTTATTCACTAACAAGTATTCTGGGGACCTATTAGGTGCCAAGCACCTTTCCAAGGGTACAAGTAAGACAAGATATCTTCCTGCTTTTAAAGACAAGGGGAGACAACCCCAGACGATTTCTGCAGTCCAAAGTAATAGAGTTACCCAAAAAAAGTGACACAATAGCACATCAGTCAACCGTTCTCTCCATAGGTATGAAGATGTCATAGTTGAACTGGCTTCTGCTTCCACACTCTATGTGTTAATTCTCGCCCTATGTTCCATACAATGAATCAGCAAGAATAAAGTTCACTAGGAACAGAATGTGAAAGAATGTCTGCATCTAGCATCTGGATCATGATGGTCCCTTCCTCTCAGGACACTTTTTAAAAAAGAAAATTCAAGCTACTCTTTATTCTTCTGCCCTAGGCATAAGCCTTCTTGCCTCTCCCATCAAAGTCAGTTAATCCATGAACAAAAGGACACCCAATCCACTTGACTGCACACAACTGAAAATTCTCCATTAAGCTCCAGGAGGAGTGATTTTTGATCGAGAAAGTGCCTCATTCATCAGTCTTCCAAAGCCTGGGTGCTAGTAGTTATCTTAGGAAAGTAATTTATTTTTTAAAAAAGCTGGAAGGAAGAATGTCAACCAGTGATGGTATATATTTAAATTTTAAAAAATAACTAGGGAAATAGTTACCTAGCCTGAACACAGTGCAGATGCTGTAATGGTTGTCTTTTCAGCTTAAGAGACCAACTCACTTCATCTCTGTTGAATCAGATTCTTTTAAAAAATTGATTTCCCAGCATGAATTTGAGCTTCTTTTCAAATACCCAGTTAAAATATTTATCTTAAGGTAACAAGTCATCAAATAATTGTATGTTGCTGATTACAGAAATGATGCCTATCTTGATAGACTCAAAAGTAATTCAAACGTGACATACTGGAATTTATATAGCAGATAAAATACATCTGATTACCTCAAATGGCATAGATATTAGCTAAAGCAACATTTCATAGTCATGAAAATGAGGTAATAGCAAAGTTGTGTGAAGAGTGAAAAAGCCTGACGGCTTCAGAAGGCCGGGGCCTTCTCAATTTTCTCTTCATTTTGCAGCAAGGAAATATTGATTGCTCACATTCTGGGCCTACCCAAGTCCTATGTCTTTGTGTTTCTGTGGACTGTGAGGAAATTCAGTAGGAGAGTCTTTGAATGGGTGTCATCAGCTAAATACAGCTTGGTTGTATACAAGAAACAAACTCACAAAACACTCACATCAAAAAAAAAGAGCGAGAAACTGACAAAGATTGTCTCAAGGCTGAAATAAGGTCTTTGTGTGTGTGTTAAAGCATATGGTATATGATGATGCTTTGTCAACTGAAAATTGCTATATAACACAGGCATTATCATAGTTCATTATAGAACTAAAATGACAAGTAAACATGACCAAAGGATGGGCATCATCTTTGGGAAGTGGAGTGGACCTTATCAGTGTTTCTACGTCCCCTTTCACTCACCCGAGTCCTGGTGCTTCAGATGCAAACCTGTGACACTCGAGGATGTGTCGGCCACTGGAGCTGGCTGAATCTAGGCAGAATAGTCTGGAAATGCTTGGGGATCAATGCCCCTGGGAGCAGCCACTGTTGACAAGTGACCAAGGGTGGTTGGTGGTAAATATGGCAGCTCTGTCACCCCTTGGACGGGAGAGCTCTCAGACATAGTCCTCACTGTCCTGCAGGCTGCAAAGCAGGATTGAGTCCTGTCACTGTGGCAGTGACCTGCTCTCTTTCTGTCATCATCTCACTTCCTTGTGCCCCAAACTGTGCTTCCTAAAGTGACCTCCTGGATTAATTACTGTGCTCAAAACTTTGTATCAGAGTCTATTTCTGAAGGGACACAGCCCAAGACAGAAAGGTTGAGTACTATTCTACTAGGAAACTCATCCACTTCAGCATGAAGACCAAGCTGTGAAACCCCGCTCTGCTACTGTTCATGAGCAATGACGGGATTCTGTTATATACGCAGGTGGAGACTCCTTGCAGAGTTTTAGGGGTTGTCTTTGAAGGAAAGAAAACAAAGTTATTAATACTAAGTTAGATACAAATATGAATATTTATTTTGAATTAAAAAAGAAATCACAACAAATTACAAATTTTAAAAAACTGACAATACAACTTAAAGAAAAAAATGCTTTTGTATTAATTAAGTGTCTGGGTCACCTCTATAATACTTTTACCCCTATACATTTTGACTGAATAGTTTTTGAATGCCTTTTCATATGAAAACAAGCCTTATAGTATTTTCTCTAGATATGTTATATAGAAAGGATAAAAAGACAATTCTATGTTACCTTATAGGTAATTGAGTGTTCCCTGGACTGACTGGCTGAATTTTTGGTTAATAGTTTAGTCACATTTCTTCCTGATTCACATTTCATTGTTCTTAATGCCACGTCAAGCTTTAAGGTTTCAGTGCACTCTAGAAGACACATCGGAGTGCCTGCCAGGTGTTTTACCAGCGGATGCCTGTGCCTTATAAACAGAAGAAATCTGATAAACTCTATTTTTACACAATTCTCATAACAGTAGTATGTGTTTCAAATTGCATATCGTGCATTATAAAGTACATTTCTGGGGGGCTAAGCACTTCCATTTTGGCTGGCAGTTACTCAGCAGCAAAGTTTCCTGCAATTTTCACAACGGATGCTTGAGAGTTTCACAAACAAGTTTCTGTCTTTGTCCATTTCAAACCTTCTTTCTCCGCTGTCAGCCTCGTGTCTGGGGCCATGTGGCTTGGGACACATTTTTATTTCAAGAAAACCGCTGTATGAGTTGAAACGGGGTTAGTAGGAGCCTCTCTGGAAGATGTTGCTACCCCAGGATGGCTAGCAACAACTTCATGATAGTGGCAGCGAATGCCACCACATAAACATATCTCAATAAACTCAAGTTAATTGTATCCCCAAACCAACTTCTCCTGAGCCAAATCTCAAAAATACCCATGGCCATTCTAAGGCAAAACAACCCAAGAAGAAATGTGACATAGGGGAAGTGAGAGAGCAGAGAGACCAAGGCCATATGAAAGGCGTACTGTCTTTGCGAATTCCCTGAGAACACATGACAATGAGAAACCACATGGGATCCTTACGTGAGCCTTGGAGAGATTTCATAAAAATGATAGGTCCTAAAAATTAACTAAAGGAAATCCTTGAATAGTCCTTCTGTACAATTGAAATGTTAGTGCTGCATCAGTCAGGATTCTAAAGACAGCAGATGGTACATACGGAGGCGTTAGGTGAAGAGACTTTGTTAAAGGAGTGTCTTGAATAGAGGAACGATGCACTGAGGTATGGCAGAGATTAAGGAACAAAAGCGTTACAGTTAGGTGCTAAGGCCTCCCTAGAGTGGGAAGTTAGACAGGGCAAGGGGCAGGGAGGGGTTCAGTCACCAGAGCCCAGGGAGACTAGGGGGCCTGGAGTAGACAAGCGACAGGAGCTGAGGCCATTAGTAATGCAAAGGCTGCCAGCACCACCCACCCCTGACTGTTTGCTGGGGCTTCCATGAAGAGAAATCAACAGAATTCAGCCAGCCAAGCTAGGTCACACTCCTGGGACAAGGAGCAGGGGTGAGTGGGGCAGAGGGGAAATCTGGGGGTGCAAAATTGAAACAACCAGAACAAGTAACTTTAAAGGATTGCAGCAAACATTAGATTATATGATATGTATGTTATATGAACGCATCTAGCACACAGACAGGCTGTTATGATAATGCCAGTTCTGTTGTTTCTGACATGAGACACCAGTGTAAGAGATCTTAAATGACTTCAGAGGAAAAAAAAAAATATCCCAGCATTTGATGGTAAGAGAATCCTAAGGATTCCATGCCAGAAATCATGTAAGATATTTTCCTAATTACAGTTATTTTCAGCAAAACTTTCTTCAATATCCCAAGCTCTAATGGATAGTGAATTTACGTACAGTACCAAAGGATTCTCCAGTTACTGAATTTCCTTTATCTAAGTATTATAGCCAACCTCCTCTAAGGGAGAAGCAATTCCTGCTGTAGATTTGGAAAATGAGGATATGTTAAGAATTCAGGGACGTTAGGCAGAAAGAGCACATCCAGGCCAGGGTACCCGAGAACTACCCAGCACAGCTGGGAGGAAAGGCATGATGGAGAACGTCTCTTCCCTCTTGGCTATAGTTTCCTCCTCTATAAAATGAGGGGTTGGCACTAACATAACGGATTCAAAACTGTGCACTGAGCAACCCTTGAGATTCACCTCCACGTCAAAGCCCCGAGGCCCCACCCCACACATTCAGAGCCACTCCCCTTCTATCCGTTTGTGTGAATTTCACAAGACGGGGTCCACAGTTGACAGAAAAGACTAGAAATCACCCAGGATCTCAGAGCTTTCTTCTTGCTTTAAAATACAGAACGACATCATTCAAAATGTTTACAAATTCATTTTTTAAAGACCCAACATTTCATCTTGATTAACATTGTATCTCAGTCATAGCAAAAAGCTTACATTTATTTCAGATGAACGAGTATTTATTAAGTGTTCACACTGTACAAGGAATAGCTATAAGGATATGATGCCTTAGATTCATTCCAGTTTAAAACGCAAAGGGAAAAAAAGGCACAGAAATTCTAAATTCCATAAAGATATGAAATAATTTATAAGCAAGCACATAAACTTATAGAGTATTTCTCATATAGAGAAAAATAAATAAATCTAGTTTTATTATTTCGAACTCTTGGAGAACTCAATAGTTTCAGTGCAGGTAAAAATTACAGAATATATCATTTTTTCTGAAATACTTAGCAAACAACCATCTTCTTTCTCAGTGAGGAGCCACTGATGTCTCATACTATTAATTAAAATAAGTCCTTGTTCGAACACAGCCCAACTGTACTAGTTCATCATTGCTGAGGATGTTGTCCAGAGCACGGTAACATAAGGAGCCAAGAGTACTCAGGGGTCACCTGCAGGCTGACTTTGAGTTTCAGGAAAAATAGACAGCAACAAAATCCTGAAAAAACAGTGATTGCAAAATATTCTTGAAACACATGTGACCTGGTATTAATTGCTTGACACAGTATGTGTCAAATTGTTCTGTGAAGGACTGACTTGTATTTTTAAAAGGCTTGGAGGAAAGAAAAAACAGCCATTATCAAGAAAAGTGATGTATCAAAAAATAACCAAGTGCAGTGGTGAAGACTGAAGGCAGTTTTGCAAATTACTGTGAAATAGTGTCCGACAGAAACAGCTTCTAAAATACAAGACGGCATTTAGCCTGTCCTTTAACACCCAGCATTGTGAAGGCCAAGCTAACACCAATGTTTACTTCCACGTCTTGTACGATTTTATGGGCACTGAATGGGAGTGACGCATCTAATTACCTCTGTCTGTATGGGTAATCAAGATCATGGCCACAAAAGACTCATTGATGAGTTTCAAATCTAACCATTGCTCTGTCATTCAATCTGGTTGTTGCATCAAACTGCTTATTCCAGAGCAACTCTCCTTCCCCACATATTTCTGGGTTTGTTCCTGCAGGAAATGGGTCCCAGGTGTCTCAGCACTGTGGATATTAAGAACGCTTGTTCTTTACCTCATGTTTCATGCCTTTCCCAAACATGTCACCACCAGCCCTCTTGGGACCGGGATGCTAATTGCCGTGGTTTTGACGTCTCTTTTCTGCATCATTTGATGGCCCAAATCTCCGTGTGATGGCCAAGTTATTTGTCTTTTTTGACTTGAAGCCAGCGTTGCGTGATCTGTTTAGATTTTTATTCTGAGAGCTCGGAATTAAAATTCCTTTTGGAAAGATCGTCCATTTTTTCTCTTTTTATTCTGAGTTTAACATGATCATCTCTAGTTATTTGTTGGTCTGCTTATTTGCATACATAGTGCAAAACCTGCAAAACAAAGATAATTTACGCGGCTTCAGATTTGGTCAAATTGGGTGGGCAATGGAAAAATTGCATTTATAACTATTTACTAAATTCTAGAAGCGTGATCCTATCCTTGTAAATAGGCTATTGCTATTATTATGAGGATTAATATTCATTGCGTTTAGAGGTCAGTTTTGCCTTCAGCTTTAATCTCATTTTACACAGGAGGTAAGTGTAGTTTACAGAAGTCATAACCTGGCCTGAGGTCATACAACAACAGTAAGTGACCAGCTTGCATTCAGACTTAAGCCATTCAAGTTAAAACATCTATGCATTTTCTATTAGTAAAATAACTTGTGCAGAATTTCAAGTAGGTGACAATAAAAGAAAAACGGTTCATACTTTTACACCACTGAAATTCTTAAAATATTACCGCCGTGGCTGCTGTTCCCAGCAAAAGCATCCATTTGGTATCCCTGAAACTAGCAAAGGAACATGGATGATGTCTAAGGAGCCCTGATTGGCAGTGAGGGCAACATGGTCCCTGGCCCTGTATTCCAGCTGTTTGCAAATGACTCTGCTATGGAGTTATAGGACCCCAGGTGTAACTGGGTTTCTCCTAGCAGAGGCAGATTTTCAAGTGTAAACTTAATGGAAACCATTCTGTCTGTTCTCTCTCAACACAGATGTCCTGCTGGCTAATAGACCCTGGATGAAATGCTCGTTCTATTGAGGCTAATTGGTAGACCTTAAAGAGGGAGGTCTTGGAAGTGCAGTGTACTGAAGTGCTTACCTGTTTGGGAAGCAGACAGACCTGCATTCAAACCACACTCCTCAACCTTATTGGCTATCCCACAGAGAAGAATTATTCTAGAGTTAACGCTATCACCTGTAACTTGAAGAAATAACTAGGCATAACTCACACGAAAATGAAAGAAGACATGTAAAGTGATTAGCACAGTGCTCGGCACTAACAATGATCCTAATTGTCAGAGTGAGGTCTGCCCACTGACCTGTTCCTCTGTAGACCGTGCTTCCAGTTGTAGTCTCTCCCCTTGGCAAACCCTATGGGTCCCAGCTCAAGCACTACTTCTATTCCCTAATTTTTCTCCCATCCCACTTAAGTATTTACCTGAGTTTGAGTTCCTATCATGATTTCCTGATGATAGTAAAGGTACCCAACTGTCGTTCAGACCAGTCTCTAAGATCTATCCACCACATACCTAGAGCCTAACTGAGGGCAGTGCTTCAATTAATATGTATTGTGTCAATAAATCAGTAAATGCCACAAATCCAATACGCTTTTTTTGAAAAAACTCTAATACATATTTAAGATTCACTTATTAGATGATAAAAAAAGACATTTCAACTTTGAGAATAAGTTGGTTACTGCTCACATGACTAAAACGCTACAAAGAGACTTGAACCATTCGTTGTCTTAGAATCTAAGAACTTCGTAATATCACCTTCAAAGATAACTCTCCAGAGTCTTCACATGCTGTCAGAACTCAGTCTAGCTGAATGCAATTGAAAACCTAGAGGGTGTGGCACGTAGACAAGTACTAGGTGGAAGAGCAGAATCAGGCCAGCTCTCGAGGACAAAGAGCTCTTCACTCTTCCCTGAAGACGTGTGAGGAGGATGGAGTGGAATGATCCCCAGAATGGAAGGTTGATTTATTTTTACAGCAACTACACAAATAGCTTCTGTATCTTTAACCTCTTGTCGTTTTAAAAGTTCCCACCAGAAATGATAGCTAAGACCCAGACAACACAGTCTGGGATAGCTCTCATGTGTAAAGAATTCTCACATTTGGGTCCCGATACCCCTAAAGCCCAATTTTCTAGAAAAGGAGTAAAAGGGTCTTTAACTGGTCATTAAAACTCCCCAAATATTTCCACTTAAAATGAAAGTGCATAAAAGGAGACCTCTAGCTGAGTCTGCTTTTCTTTCTCTTTCCTCATCAAGCTTTCTTCACCAGCAGGTGTAGAAATCCTCTTCCAGAGCAATTCTTTCGAGAGGATCTTTAAGGTAATCTTTCAGGTAGTCTGAAAGAGGGCTCAGGATGCTTATTTAGAGCCAAGGGGTTTGAGCCACCTTGCATAAGGGTCAGCTCACAAAAAACCAACTCAATCCTGAAGACTTCTGTGTTGATGCAGGGTTTGTGGGAGACATTCTGTTATTATTAAAAGACAGAAAGACTGGGGACAAAGGAAACTGAATCTTAATACTAGTTTTCTCCTAACTGTGTGATATTGAACAAGTCCACTAACAATTTTGGACCTTGGTTCCTCATTTGTAAAATTGGAATTTTAATGATTGCCCTGCCTGCCTGAAAGACTTATGTGATAAAGACCTAATATTACACAGGAAAAAACTTTGAAAACCATATAGCTACAGTTGTTATTACTTATTAATGTTATTGTTATTATTGTTACATCTTTAATAAATGAGTTTATATTAAACAAAACATTACATGGAGATTGCCGTTAAATATATTGCAATCGTCAGCTCTTATATCTACATAGAGGACATATATTTATTATTCTAAAATTCAACCAGTGAGCAATTTTTCCAGGCATAAGTTATTCTGAAAATCATGAAATCTGAATGTGGCATGTAGCAATGATGATAAACCTGACAGCCTACACCGGAAAATAGCATAATTGCTGTATCAAGGACTTTAACTAGTGGAAAATATATCACCACTTTTCTCTCTTCTGAATAGGTACTTAACTACTGAGAGTGGACTTTGATTCTAAAAGCATGTTTTTATAGAAGAAGAGAAATGTTCATGATGTATTGCTTTCAACTTAGGTTCAGGCAGTGATAATTCTTTTTAACTCAAGACCTAGACAGAAATATAACTACGTAATTCATTTGGTAGAAAAAGAACTAATAGCTTTGACACAAATAACTTCAATAAGGCATAGGTATTAGAGTCCATAAAAACTCTCTCTATGCCTTGCAATATACACAATAATTGTGATTACTACTTTGTAAACACAAAGTAATTGTCTTACTGGGAGAGAATAGAGAAGTGATTCACAGAATCACAAGGTCAAAAGGAATCATAGCAGTCCAACCACCTAATGCTCTGTTGATACTCACCAAAGATTGTCCCAAACTCTGCTTGCACAACTCCAGTGAGAGAAAGTGTGTCCTCTCCAGAGTCAGCATATTTTGTTTTCTGATACATCTGAGATTCCAAAGAAAATCCTTCTTACTTAGACCTGAAATCTGTCTCCTTATAGCATCTTCTAATCATTTGAAGCCAGACACAAAAAGTCTAACCTCTCTGCCACATGAAAATCTCCCAAATATTTGCAGACAGGCATTAACAGTTCCTGGATTACCTCTCCTCACAGCCAACATCAGTGATGCCTCCAAGAAGTTCTTAAATAGTCTCAAATGAATTACTTTTACCCCATTGGTCATTTCTCTCTAGATGATTTTTTATATCTCACTTAAAAAATAATGACCTGGAATGCACGCTTTCAGGTTGGATTTTGAAGGTCAAAATGTTTCCACTAACACAGAAAAAGACAATAAATTTTTTTAAAAAATTAGCATTTTCAAGACACTTAGAGGACTATGAAAACAGTGAGGTAGTGATGAATCGAAATTTCCACAGAGAGAAATCCGATCAAAGATGAGCTCTTGATAACCAGCTCTTGCCCCTGGGAGATGTTTGCCAATTTTGAGCATGGCTAGGGATTTGGGTTCAGCCCATGCGGAAGGCTGTTGCTGCCAGAAAGAGAAACCAGTAAGGAATTTAACAATCAAGCAGGTCTAGGATGATAAATTGGAAGGCCTCAAACACCCACCTGGTTTTCACTACAGATATTTGCTGACTTCTGAGGCTGTACAGAAGACAAAGGGATGGGCTGAGAGCTTCTGAGGCTCAGACTGAAATCTCATGCACTCTTAGCACTCAGGATGCTCAGATGTTCCAGCAAAATAGTCCTGACAACAAAACATGCATGAGGCAAAAGCCCTGGAGGGAGTGTGGAATTAACGCTAAAGGTCAGTTACAAAGACTGAACTGGGCACCTGTTGATTACAGATTTCCAGAGGATGAGAATTCAGGTTTGGCTCTTGGGAAATGCCATTCCTGGAGGACAGAGAAACCAGACAAGAATTTGAAATTATTTTGAGAATAGATATGTCTTCCTAGCAAGACATCAAACTAGAAGCTGTTTGAAGATAACCATCACCAGAGTCTCCATAGGTCTTTTACACATTGTCCAGAATATAACTAGAAATGACTAAACATGCAAGGAGGCAAGATAATATGATAAATAAAAACAAGAAAGAAAAAGAAAAAGAAACAATAGAAGCAGACCCCAACATGATCAAGGTACTGGAATTAATGAAAAGGAATAAAAATAACTGTGAATATTACATTCAAAAATATTGCAAAAGGCAAACCAAAACTGGAATAGGCAGTAAATTGTTACCATAAAATTAGAATCTATAAAAAAGTATCTAAATGATAATCTAGATCTAAAAGATGCAATACCTGAAATTTACAACTTCAGTGAATAAATGTAATAGCATATTAAATGCAGCAGGAGAAAAAATGTGATCTGGAAGTCAGGTAAGTAGCAAGTACCCCAATTGAATAGCTGAACGAAATTACAGAAGAAAAAGAAAGCACAGAAGAGAATGTAATAAAAATATGGGGCATGTTCAAGTGAAGTTGGAGTCTCAGATGGATAAAATGGAGAGAAGGGATCCAAAGCAATAGCCAATGAGAAAAGGACCAAGAATTTTCTAAAACTGATGAGAGGCATCAAAACAGAGCTTAAGAGGCTCAGTAGGGAAAATACAGAGAAAGAATACCTAGGCACATCATAGTAAAACTGCTGAAAACAAAAAGTAAAATCTTACAAGCATCAAGAGAAAAAACACGTCTTCAACAAAGCAGCAGTAAGACTGACAGCCAACTTCTCAATAGAAAAAAAAAAAAATAGAAGCCTGAAGACAGTAGAGTGACATCTTCAAACTATTGAAAGTTCTTCAGAATAAATGCTATAAATGTACAGGTCATTGTGTGAACATATTACTTCATTTCTCCTGGGCAAATAAATAGCTAGGAGAAGGATTGCTTGATTAAATGATGCATTAGATTACCTTTATGAGACACTGACGAACTGTATATATGCATATCCCATGACCCAGCAATTCTACTGACATACAACCAACAGAATTATGTACATCTGTTCTCCAAAATGTATGTACAAGAATGGTCACAGCCTTGCTATTTTTAATAGCTGCAAACTGAAACACTCCAATGCCAATCAACAGTAAAATAAATGGTGGCATATTTACCCAGTAGAATATTATACAGCAATAAATATCAATGATCAACAACTATATACAGCATTGTGGATAAATATCACAAATATGGTGCTTAGTCACTGAAGCCAACCACAAGAGAGCACACTGTAAGATTCTGTTTCTATAATGTTCAGAAATAGGGAAAGCTGTTAATGCTATTGGGAATCAGGAGGAGGCAGACACTGGCAGGGGCAGGAGGGGGGCTTCTGGAATGCTGGAAGTTTTCTATTTTGTTTTTTATCTGGGTGTAAGCCACATTTCTGTAGCCCATCTCCTACAGGAGATGCCACATGAGCCAATATTTAAAGGTGTAAGAGGAGTTGGTTAGGCAAGAAGAAGAGTGAGGGGCCGGCCCCATGGCATAGCGGTTAAGTTCACATGCTCCGCTTTGGTGGCCCAGGGTTTGTGGGTTTGGATCCCAGGCATGGACCTACACACCACTCATCAAGCCATGCTGTGGCAGCATCCCGTATACAAAGTGGAGGAAGATTGGCACAGATATGTTAGCTCAGGGACAATCTTCCTCAAGAAAAAAGAAGAAAACTGGCAACAGATGTTAGCTCAGGGCCAATCTTCTTCACCAAAAGAAGGAGAAGAAGGAGGAGAAGCAGAAGCAGGAGGAGCGGGGGGTGGGGGGGGGAGGGAGAGGAGAAGAAGAAGAGTGAGGAGGATATTCCAGACCAAGAGAGCAGCATATACAACACTATGGTGGGGAGGACTGCGGCCTTGAGAAAGCTCAAGGTGCGTTGAGGGGCACTGAGACTGTGGAGAAAAGCCTCAGAGAGATGAGTTGAGTAGAAACTAATCAAGTCGATTGATAGTCAGAGACTGAGGCTTTGATCAGGGTGAGAGATGCTGCTGACCAGCTGCCCAGAGGTGGGCAGGGGAGAATGGAAGGATGAGATAAACTTAGTTGTAAGGACAATTCAGGGCATTGAATAATAAACAATCTGATATACTTTCTAATAATTTAATGAATTGTATTCTCTCTCATTAGGTTACAACTTTCTTTTCAGTCGATGGACTATCTCTAATTCTGTTGCTGTTATATATCTCTTAGTATAATATTCAGCACATTGGAAACACAAAATCCCTCTACAATGTGTAATTGTATTCATGCTGGACATCTTTTTATGGAAGACACTGCAATGATTATAGATGTGGACTCTCTGACTGGGCGCATGGCCCCCTCCCGCACAATCCACTCCACTTGGAATACTTTCTATTCATCTTTCGAATCCCAGGAAGCGTGGTGCTTTGTTCCTTGTGTCCCATGACGATCGGCTGACACTTCTTCTATGTAGCACCTGCTATGCGGTGGTGTATGTTTATCAGCTCACCGCAAACATCACGGCTCATCCATGTTCCTATATCCTGTCCTACCAAAGTGCCTGCTACAGAGCTCAATAAACATTTCCCGAAAGAAATATCACAATCTCTTTTACAGTTTTCAGCAAGATAGTTATATTTATCATTGATTCTTACCAAGAGTTATAAATAGAAATTTAATATCTGGAGACACCGTAAGACGACTTTTTTTCTTACCAGGCAGGCATCCTAGTAATGGAATGGTTATGAACTCTAGTCAGCATTTCATAAACGTGTAGTCATGCACAGAAAAATCATTTAAAATAACGATAACAATTGGAGATGATTATGGTATTTTAATCATTTTCCACACAAGGAAAGCTCTATCTGGTGTAACCTTTAAGTATTTTTTTTTCCTGCATGGTGAGGCAGGACAGGATCCAATGATAATCTGCTGATTGTAGAGAATTGCAAGGAAGATACAGTGAGAACATTCACTAGTTATGCTGATAGCCAAGATTATTACGATAATCTTCAGGAGAGAGCAATTTTTACCAGCAAGCACCCAGATGCTAGAATAATGTTTGCAGCATGTGTAAATCAGCGTAACGCAGCCTTGTGTACCCCATGCCGGCGCAGGAGAAGAGTGGCTTAAAAAAGAACCATTTCTTTAAAGAGTGGAGGATAAACTTAAAACAAAAATGCTATCACAAAAGTTGCTTAGGTTGAAAGTCAGGAAAATTCTTTCCTCCTCCAAATCATACAGGAAATCATTTAAGAAATCAGCTGCTTCATTCAATAAAGATGGAAATAGAGTCACGCCAACTTAATTATTCCTGTAATTACCCATCCCTCTTCTGTAAGGTTGGGACTCTCTCCTACATGTTAATAAATTATTTCTCTTGTCATACCAATTATAAAAGATGTATTTCTACATTCTAAGTTAATTATGAGAACCGAGTTCTAAATTTCAACGTTATCTAATTCTTTAGTTATCTGTAATAATTTTCAAACTTTTCTGCTGCAGGTATTTTTTTTAATCTCGTCTAATTTTAGCTGGCATTTAATTATGCTCAAAGACTAATTCTTTTTCAGGTGTAGTCTTGGATTCGGTTTTTGCTTTTTAATGACCACCATATGTTGCACATTTCGTGAGTCCTACTGTGTTTTTGAAGGGCCTTGACATTATAATGCTGATTCTATGAAGAGAACAGCATCTGAGATGCCAAAAGGAAAGATCTCTTCATGTGAAGAGAAAAAGTACTTTACGTCTTGAGGGGAGAGGACTACATAAATTATTACAACAGAAAAAATTTTGATAGTGATAAACCCAGAAAAGCCGCAAAGGCTCCAAATGTTGGAAACTAACAATAAGCTTTTAAAGCGAGTACTCTAAACAAAAATGATTTAAATTTTGCTCACAGACTTCAGTCCATAATTAAATTGAGGGATGACTATATTTATCTTGTTTCATCTTCAGTTAATTCATCAATGCATTTCTTTATTTTATTAGGTTCTGATAACTCATAGAATCCCTTCTTTCTATGAATGCCTAGTGTCTCTGATCATTGCTTTAATAATTTAAGCCACTCTTTACAATCTAGATTATTGATCATTTATCTAAGATCCAACCTACTAACTAATTTAGTAATTTTTGAATTCTTCCCTTAAGATTCAAGCAGAATGCATACGCCTTAAGGAGAAGGATTATGCTTTACTCAACTTTATCCTCTTGTGCCAAATACAGTGCCTTAAAAATAAAGGGCTTTTTTTTTTTTGAAGATTGGCCCTGAGCTGGCATCTGCTGCCAATCTTCCTCTTTTTCCTCCCCAAAGCCCCAGTACATGTTTGCACATCCTAGTTGTGAGTCCCTCTAGTCTTCTACGTGGGATGCCACCACAGCACGGCTTGATGAGCAGTGTGTAGGTCCACGCCCAGGATCAGAACTCCGAACCCTGGGCCACCGAAGTGGAACGCACAAACTTAACCACTACGCCACTGGGCCAGCCCTGAAAAGGCATTTTTATTTAATTAACTTAATTTCATTGAAAATCATTTACACTTTTGCTTCAGACTGTGATTATGTCCTCATATTTTAAGACTGATGTGTAGATGTCAAATAAAACGTGCTTTGTCAGAGACAAGTAGTCGCATCAAGAAAGGAATGGAAATAGCATTTATTTAGTGTTTGGTTTATGTCCCAAACACTATTATGGATCCATACGTATACTGTATCATAAAATCTTTACAACAAATTTGAGAGTCTATATTATTATCTCCCTTTTACAAATGGGAAACTAAAGTTCAAAATGGTAAGTGCCTTGCCCAAGGCCGTATGCTTTAGCAGATCCAGAATTTAGGCAGATCCTGCACATTCTGTACCCAAAACCAATATTTCTTTTCACTGTAAAAACTTGTTTCCCAACAGAAGTGCGGATTTTAAAAAAGAAAAAAAAAAAGCTGTATTTCGAAAGCATATTGAAAAATGTGGTTACTGATACTCCAAGAATAAATAATGACACATTTGGAAAGCGTCCCCATCCATATCTGCTCTTCGAGGAGACAGGCTGTAGCTGGTGAACCAGGAGGCATCATCCCTTCACACTGGATCACACAGTTCGTATTCTTCAGTCCCTGGTACTCTGAAGTAATCGTCACTGACTGTTAGGAAAATGATGGTATTTCAGCAAAAATTTCCTTGTGACAAGCAGATAAACCAAAAGAAACAATGAAAGAAGAAAATGAAAATGTTCCAGTCTGAGAAAAATAATATAATGAGTACTGCATCTTTCATATCATTTAGGAAGGAAAGAAAATGAAAATGCTGGCTCTTTCAAACTTCTTTCTGAGAATATAGGTCCTCATTTCAGAATTCGTAATCAGGCACGATTTTGTAACAAGATAGGAAAACCTACCCTGATAGGACTTAATCTGTACAGCACCATCCCTACCTATCCACAGCTGCCTACAGATTCTTCCTTCCTTCCTTCCTTCCTTCTTTCCATCTTCCCTTCATTTCTTTCATCTTTTTAAATAATTATCACAATATCCTAATATCATATTCCCTGAATCATTAAGAAACCCCACAAATATTTCCCAAGAGAGTTTTTTTTTTTGTTTGTCTGACACTCTATTTACTAAACCACTTACTTTTTGGAGGATCTTGGACCAATTACTTAACTTATTTCAATCTTTAGTTTTCCTGTTTGTAAAACACAAGAGATGACACAATGATGATGAGGACGACAATGATGATAATGTTGTCCCCTGTTTTGCAGAGGTGGTGGGTGTGTAAACCCTCAGGACAGGGCTGGCACAAATGACTCCTCTATAAATGTATTAGAGGAGGCAGAAAAGGAGAAATGTCTTAAAATCAATGTTAGATGGATAATTTTAAAAATCATTGCATAAAGATTTGATATGCACATGTTAAATATTGTTTAATGCTTTATAAGGTATCTTCTCAAGTTCAACGTCAATATCTGGCAAGCCTTGCACAGAAGCTTCTAAATTTTACTTCCCCATAAGTTTTGACTACAAGCTCAGCATTTCCCTTGAGCTGGACGTGGTTGCCATTGATAGGTGCTTAAAGCTACATTTTTGACCTAGTTTCAGACAAGAAAAGCCTAATAAAGTCTGAAGAGTAGTAGGTTATCATAAGGCTGGGAGGCACTTATTTCCTTTGTGAAGATAAACTCATGCAAAGACCAGTCTGATGAAAGCCATTGTCCCGAGGCACAGCATGTGATGGTCACCCTGTGTGGTCCTCTGTCAGTCAAAGTGGGAAACTACCTCCAAACATTACATCTGCAAGGAGCAAATAATTTCTTACAGCTTCATGCCCTTATAAGCTTTTTTATATGTAATTGCAATACAGAAAGCAATAAAGATCATTTTTAATGCTAACTACACTGTTTTACTATTATCTAGTGTAGGGGAGGAGGACATTTCCTCTCCCCAAACAGGGGTTCGTCTGGCCGGAGAACGAATTAAATTCACATGAGACAGAATAGCAAGAGAAAATTAAACAAAGCTTTATGAGGAACCATGACCCAGGGCCTTTCTTCCGGAAGGAAGAAAGGGCACCAAAGAAGTGGGGTGCACATAGTGGTTATATACCCCCAAACAGGGTGTTTCACATATGATTGAAATGTCCCTCCCACAATAGTCACAAGATTGCCTGTTGGCACAGTGCTTGATGGACACAGCAGGTAGGGGTCTGATATCTCGGTGGGCCTAGCAGGAGGCAAGTCGATTGTCTGGAGCTGGGCGGTCACAGGTGAGCACAGCAATCAGTTCCTTCCCTAAGGAAAGATGCTTAATCCTTAAAGAAATGCCAATGTTGGGAGGGGGAGGGAAGTCAGTTACAGGAGGTTACCAGACTAGCACAATAAAATGCAGATTTAAGTCCTTGCCTTTGGTATTGATTAAGAGTTTTTAGAGAGAAGGTCATCTCCTTTCTTATTCCTGGTACAGAGAGGGAGGCACCTTTACAGATAGAGATTTACCTTACAAATGTAAATGTGTCCTAAGGAAGGGCAAGTTCCATTCCTCAGAGCCTCCTTCCCTGTCCCAGTTTATCAAAAGCAATCAGCCTCAAATAATCCTGATGCCAAAGAGACATATCTTGGGGTGGCCAATTCCAGGTCCCCACACTAGCAACAATAAAGTGAACATAATCTTATAGTAACTAAACAGATTCCTATATGTTGTAATTACTAACTTTATTCATAAATTGCTAAAACTAAAGGAAAAAAACTCTATATTATTTATCTCTAAATAAAAACAATTCATTCAGAGGTATCAGTTCATTTTTTACAAAAACAGAGGGAACAGCATTTTTTTGACTTTTTCTATAAGCCAAAACACTTTTATAAACTCATATGTAAAGGAATTTGCATTCTAACACAACTCAAGCATATTCATCAATAAACATTTATCTGAAGCTTCTGCAAGAAGCAGCTGGTAACAGAAAGTGATCCAGCTAGGTCTAGAAAGTCAAAATTGACCCAAATTTTTACTCTGGAACCGCAGATCAAACTCTCCCATTTCTCACTAGAGTATCCTCTGATATACTAGGAATGTTCTCATAACAGTTTTTGGCTGGTTGGTTGGTTGGTTTTGGTTTCTGGTGTGTGTGGCTTAACTTGTTTGGTGGTTATCCCCCATCTGAAGGCAAAGAGGCATCCTGCAGGCAAGTGTTCTAACTCTGAAACCCAAATCCAGGGACGCATCAAAGTGTAAGCCAACTGTCTCTTGAAATAGTGCAGGTATAAGTTCAAAGACGTTTAAATACTAATTGGAGGCCAGGAGGACTTTAAGAAAGCCATGCCTTTGTAAGTTTGAGATTTGCTTGATTTGACCTACAAATGGGAAGGAAATTTTTTTTAAAAAAGAAAAGCTAATGGAGATCTACCTCTGTAAATCAAAACTATCCTCTAAGTTATGGTCTCTGTCCAATATCACATTTGGAGAGCGAAAGATGGACTTTGAAACAGAAGGAATGGAAAACTAATGGTCTGAGGGCCTTTGTGCAGGCTCTGAGCAAGATGCTTCTCTTTTGTTACCTAGAATATTCCTCCCAATGAAATAGTGGAGCTGGTACCATTACCCTCGTTTGAGGAGTAAGAAACCTGAGAGCCAGAGAGCTTAGGTAATTTCCTCAAAGCCATGTAGCTAATAAATAACTGTGTATGCACTGACTCATTCCACCTTACAATCACATGGACTGTATGTTTTCAGGTACTGCGTCCTCATTTTCTTGACACATACAAACAACCAATTTTTCCATCATCATTTATTCTATTGAAATGGCAGCCTTTCTCCATGGTTGGATAAAGCAACCTTTGACATATCAATACTCCATATATACATTGATTTGTTTTGTAGGTTGAATTGTGTCCCCCCAAAAAGATATGCTCATGTCCCAACCCCACGCAGCTGTGAATGTGACCTTATTTGGAAACAAGATCTTTGCAGATGTAATCACATTAAGACGAGATCATAACAGATCAGGCGGGCCTTAATCCAATGACTGGTGTCCTTCTAAGAAGAGGGAAATTTAGACACAGAGTCACAGAAGGAAACAGGGTCACAGAGGGCACAGATTAGAGTGATGCGTCTACAAGCCAAGGCATGCCAAGGATTGCCAAGAACCCCCAGAAGCCAGGAGAGGCGAGGAAAATTTTTCCCTAGAGCCTTCAGAGGTAGCATGGCCCTGAAGATATCTTGATTCTGGGCTTCTAGATCCCCGAACTATGAGAGAATACCTTTCTGCTGTTTTAAGCCACTCAGTTTTTGGTACTTTATGATGACAGTTCTAGGAAACTAACGCAGTCTGCATCTGGGCTCTGTATTCTGTTCGTTGCTTTGTGTGTCCATTTCCGTAATAATACAGCACTTCCTTCATTACTATGGATTTGCAATAAATTGTGATATCTGAAAGGTGAATCCTTTAACCTTTTAATTTTTCAAAATTTTCCAGCTATCCCTGGGCTTCTGTTCTTCTATATGAATTTTAGGATCAGTTAATGCAGGTCTATGAAAAACTAGCTTTAGATTTTGATTGGAATTTACTATAAGTGGAAGACTAATTTGGGAATATTTAATATTTTAATATATTTAAAATCTTCTCAACTTGTGTATTAATACATAATAATATATTAATATAATTAATGTATTTAAGGCAAAATATTTTCCAGCTTGAAAATGGGATAAATCTCCATTTGTTTAAATATTCAGCAATGTTTTATACTTTTATCCATAAAAATTTTACACATATTTGGTAAGTTTATTCCTAGAGCCCTATAAATATTGTTGAAAATTGTGAATGGGATCTTTGTTATAATGGTTATGATTAGTATATAAAAGGACTGTTGATTTTTGTGTGTTGATCTGGTGTCAGCAAATGTGCTAGATTCCTAGATTCACTTCTTATTGCAGGCCAGTGGGTTATTTTGGATTTGTCTATAGCAATATTTTTCTTTTTTTTTAACATTGGCCCTGAGCTAACATCTGTTACCAACCTTCTTCTCTTTTTTCTTTTTCTTTTCCCCAAAGCCCCCCAGTGCATAGTTGTTATTCTAGTTGTAGGTCCTTCTGGTTGTGCTATGTGGGATGCCACCTCAGCATGGCTTGGTGAGCTATACCATGGCCACGCCCAGGATCCAAACCAGTGAAACCTTGGGCCACTGAAGCAGAGTGCATGGCATGAGCTTAACCACTCGGCCAGGGGGTGACCCCCTAGCAATCTTATTGCCTGCATACAAAGACATTTTAGTCTCTCCGTATCTGATATCTATACTTCTCTTTTATTTCCTTTAAACTTTAGTAGAAGCAGTGCTAATGGGCATCCTTATTTCTGACTTTGATGGAGTGAATCTAAATTGTCACCATCAATTGTGAAGTTTTGTACAGACTTTTTAAAAAGAAAATGAATACACATTATCTATTAGAAAGATTCTTCCTATTAAGAGCTTGCTAAGAGCTTTTTCAAAAAAATAATGAATATGTAAACAAATCCGTAATGTCCAATAATTCCAGAATTCCTAGAAAAATGTAAACTTCTATATGCTTTCTTTATAGGTAGAATTTTCCAACCTCTGGGTAAAACTGATGCCCTCCTCTCTGGCGCCCTTAAGTCCTGCATGATTCTAATTTCTAATTCTTCCAATAAGAGGGCTGCTAAAAACAAGCAAACAAATATTAAAAGATATATTTGACTATGTGAAACCAGAAATATTTGTCTCAGGAAACCCAGGCACATTATAGATGTTCCTAGCAGAATAAAAAATGCATGTAACACTATGTCATTGATTTGTGTGAAATTTAAGGGGAAAAACACAGACATTTCCTTGAGAAATCAATAAAGCAGAGTGCAAGCATGTATTTGCACCTTCCCTTCAAAGGACTCAGAAGAGCTGTTAATGATTGCGATTTCCTCAAAAAATAAAAGGTATTTTTACTTCATTTGAAATAATGAATTTACTCAATTAAAATGATCTTTTGAGCTCATATCATCTTATAAAATATTTTTTACTACGTTATAGAGAATTACATCAAGTCCACCAGCATTTATAGATATGTGCCCTGTGTGATGCACTGTGGAGATGTGAAAGATGCAAAGACAGAGAAATCTTTCTCCCCAAGGTGCTCATGATGAAAAAGCGTTTTTTAAGTTTTCTTTTCTTAATGATAAACATTAACTGACTTGCACCAGGTACTCAGAACTATAGGAACTCACTGAAGAAAAGTACAGCTGTGTTCAAGGAGGAGCAGAGGGTGCCACACTGGAGAAGTGCTCACGGGAAGCAGGAAGCTGAAGGGCCGGGAGGGACTGGAGAAGGACAGAAAGCCCCTGGAAGAAAACAGAGCAAGAATCGTCCAGGGTATGAGTGTCAGGAGACACCACAGGACAAATGGCATTTAGTAACACCTCCCCAGATACCCCAAAATACACTACCTATATTTGTACCTACGATGTTGCTTACATTTCTGATAAGGCTCTTTCCTGGTGTGTAGTGCTGTCATTTATTCCAGATTGTTTTTACCCTCTAGGCTGATACCATCCAGGGCCTGTCCTCTACACATGATTCTGCCACAATAGCTAGTACTTGGTGGACTCTCAAAATCTATTTAGCTAATGGGATGATGAAGGAATAAACAAGCTATTATACTTTAAAAGAGAATCCCCATATTTAAGTCAGCTTTGGAAAGACTTGTCTTGCAGACCTAGGATAAAAGGAAAACCCCGAAATGAAAAAATTAGCTGGAAATCTCTCTAAGCAACATAAACGTGGGTTGAGGAGAAGAAGGGCTGGGATAGTAGCTGGAAGAATGGAGAAGAGGGGATAAAACCAAGAAATATTGCAAAGGAAAGTTACAGTTCTGTGACTAAGAGCATAAGGGAGACACAGAGGTGGAAGTGTTGTTGACCCAGCTCAGGAGCCCTGAACAGAAATGAGGAAATAGAAGCAGAAAGAAAAAGATGGAGAGGTGGTTGACTCTGCTCAAGCCTCCTGAGCAAGAATGGACAAGGAGAAGGAGGAAGAGGAAGGTGGGGAGGTCGTTGGCCCAGCTCAGGCACCGGGAATGGGAATGGGGCAGTAGAATCAGGAAGAGGAAGATGGAGAGGCCCAAGTGACGTTGGCTATTATGTTGCTTTCTTTGCTGTGTAATAAATTAACACAAATGTAGTGCCTTGAAACAACAGTTGTTCTCTCGCAGCTTCTGTAGGTCAGAACTCGGGACAGGGCGGAGCTGAGTTTCCACTCCAGCGTCTTACCTGGGGGCAAGTGTTTTACAAGAGAAAGAAAGCACTGCCTGTTTTTGGCTCATGGTGTAGCATCAGCTGGACAAGCTTGAGAAAGCCAGGAAGGCAGGCAGAGCCGCGAGCAGTGATATTCTGACAGTCCACCCAAGAAGTGGTTTGCTTGTTTCCAGGGACAGACATTGTCACCTTCTCAACTGGCCCTTGTCCTCGCTGCCGGGGCACAAGCAGCCTTCACACCGATCATGTTAAATAATAGTGGCAAACTATTGATTTTATGACTGCTTTTTGAATTCTAGTTAAATATCAGGGGCCGTATTAATTCTGACTGCACATCCCCACAATGGATCTGCGCGTCTCCATCCCCAAGCCTGCTCTGCCCGCAGCCTTCCTCATCGCATTCACGGGCGACTCTGACTTTCAGTGGGTCATGCCAAGTAAGTCAGAGGCATCTTTACTCCTCTTTTCCGAAAATTCCCTTCCTTCATCGATTCGGTAATGAACTATTGGCTCAACCCAAAACTCCTTCCAGAATGCAGCCACTTCTCTACAGCTTCCTGCTGACACCCACCATCTCTCGCCTGGATTACTCTGGCAGCCCTCATTCCCGCCCTTACCTCTGGAACATCTGTTCTCACAACAGCCACCAGAGCCAGCTTTTCACAGCTGAGCTACGCCACTTTCCTCCTGGGCTCAAAGCCCTGCAGTGGCGCTCAGTGCGGCCACTAAAGCAGCAGTCCTGACCGAGGCCCCACGCCCACTACCTCTGGGATCCCTTTGCTGGCTTCTTTCCCCCTCCAGCTGCACAGGCCCTTCTGCTGCTCCCACCTTAACACCCTTTTGAACACTGATGTTCCCAGCTCTCCCCAAGGCCAGCACTCTCACCTCCCTCCAGTCTGTGCTCAAACATCAGCTGCTTGATGAGTCTAACAGACACTCCCATTTAAAAGTGCTATTGGCTTTCCCCAGATATTCCCAACCCATATTCCCTGTTCCACTTTCCTTTATTCCCCTTTTGCTCATGACTTCTCAGAAAATTTACTTGTTTGTGATATATATTGTTTATTTTCCTTTCCTTCCCATCATCCCCTTTCTCCAGAGAAGATACAAATTTGGGAAAGGAGAAGGGGTATGTGATTGCTTCCCTGATATACTTCAAGTGCCTAGAACTGCATCAGGCATATGATAGGTACACAATGAAGATTTGTGGAGTAAATAAATAAAAGTACTTTGCATAAATTAACCCGTTTAACTCACAACAACTTAGTGAAAAAGGTGCTATCAGAGTGCACATTTTATACATGCAACAGAGGAACCCTGAGAAGTTAAATACGGATGTTGCCTCCAGGACCACATGGCTACTAAGTAACAAATCAGGAATTCACAACAGGATCTGTGGGCCTCAGCAGCTCAGAAAGGACGCCGACACCTGACGTCTACGCTGGTCAAATTCTCTGAGGTCACATCAACAGAGCAGCAATGTGCAGCAGACTGGAATTCAAGTGTCCCCTGACTCTTTTCTTTCTAATTTCATCAAAGTACCTATAACAAAGCATCAGTCTTAGTACCAATGAGTACTCATTGAATCAAGTGAATGAACTAGTATGTGGGATGAACATAGAAGCTGGATATGGAATAGCGCTGGTGGGTTTCTAATCCCTGCCACGTGGAGCAACCAGCCCTATGCTTCCTCCATGTATTAGCAGGTTCATAGCCAACCAGGCAACTAGCCAAAGGTGGAGGTACTGAGATTACCACATCACAGAAATATGCATCTATCACTTTAAAAAAGAAAATAAGAAAAATATCAAGATGACCTACCGAATGAACCAAAACAAATACTACAATGTTGTTTAATGGAACATAAACAAACAAAAAAGGATAGTTCTCCTATTTCTAAATCAATATGGCTGTGTTCTGTAGACTCTACTGATTAAAAATAGAAGTGCTCACAGTAATCTAATTCAAAGACGGTGTGGCATCTGGGTCAACATCATCTGTGGATTCCACTGCGCGTTAGGAAATACAAAACACATTCAAGCTGGAGGCGCTTTCCCGAGCTCCCTGAAAGCATACATATTTTTTCTATTAAAAAGAGAGGAAGTTTTGTTATTATTTGAATAGAGTTAATTTATGAAAAACAGCTGAAGGATCCGGTATGGATTTGTGAAGCCCATATTTAATTAGGGCATTGTAAGTTCAGGTGTGTACAAATCAAGCCATTGTAAAGACATCATTCATTCCCACACAGAAAAAACTATGTACAAACATTAAACTATCTTTTAGAATGGTATTATTATATATTAATATTCACTAATTTCAGCTGGAGGTAGGAGGACATTTTTCATTTTTTTAAAGCAAGAATAGGGAGTTTACACACACCTCCAAATGCCATGGATGGTTAACTTGCTGACAGTGATAAAAAAAAATTCCAAGGTCACCAACAAGAGCACTTGGTTAGAAATCACCCCTTCGAGCTCCTTTGCTAGCCACACAAAACACATGCCACCTCGGTACACACTGCTGGCCATCTTCAGAGACCCTGGCAACCCTCTCCTTCCTTCCAGCAGTCCAACAACAACAACCAATCCAAGCCTGACAATGATCCTGGACACACAGGAGACTCCCTGCAAGTTCTCAATGCTCCATACTCTGGACCCAAATTTCCAAACTTTTTCAAGCATGAGGGCACCTTTGAAGCATCAGAAATTCTCACCAACTCTCCAGAATGCCTATATTATTGGCACCCATTGACTGAAGAAATATATGATAAAAAGCTATTAAGAATCCAGTAATAGGGGCCAGCCCAGTGGCACAGCAGCTAAGTTTGCATGTTCTGCTTCTCAGTGGCCCAGGGTTGGCTGGTTCAGATCCCAGGTGTGGACATGGCGCCACTTGGCAAAAGCCATGCTGTGGCAGGCGTCCCACGTATAAAATAGAGGAAGATGGGCAGGGGTGTTAGCTCAGGGCCAGGCTTCCTCAGCAAAAAGAGGAGGAGGGTTGGCAGTAGTTAGCTCAGGGCTAACCTTCCTCAAAAAAAAAAAAAGAATCCAGTAATAATCTTGCATGGTTTTATATTTGTTAATTACAGCACCCAAATAGATTTACAGAAAGTAGAAGACAGAAGTACTATACTTTGTTCTCCTATAGACGATGTCTGTTGCACACACAGACCTGTTGGATTCTCACAGGAGCTCGTCAGTTGCAGACCACCCAGAGGGACCCCCAAGTCCACAGGGGAAGCCACATCACAGGAAGGAAATCGGAGACTGGGGAACCTGAGAGAAGTTGGTTGACTTTCCTTTCCTCCAGTTCTTGGGCATTTTGTTAGCACCCTCTCTCCTTCATACACAGAGATAAATGTCTCCTATATTTGGGAAACAAACTTCAGATAAATCTATATTAGCAGGATTTCCTTCTCCCCTTTGTGGACTAATATTATGCCTGAACCAAAAGGAATGGTTGACAATGGGAAGTCTGGCCACTTTGGAAGGCTTACAGGAAACATGATTTTGACTAGACTCCTTCAATTACATTGGCATTAACTTCTTCCACATGCGCATAAGAGAGGTCTTCCATAGGACATTTTCCCCTCTCCTGAAGCTCTACCAGTTGTAGGAATGGGTACAAGTGTGGATTCAGGGGCACTGGGGCCCCATTTCCTTATCACTGCATAAAAGATCAAGGAGACAATTGGTGACAGAAGCAGGCATTTCTTGGTGAAATAAAAAGTCTACTCCTAGAAATACACTCTTAAAATATTAATTTGAGTATTGATACATGTGCAAAATAATCTGTTTTCCATGGGTTTCCTGAACTGCATTTATAGACGAGAGGCAACTCTAAATAATCACCACCATGATGTCCATTAAGATCTAACAACAAAGATATTGATACAATGTCTTTATCAATCACCACCCAGAATTATTCGTGGGTTTAAGATCGGTGTCCTGGGTCAAAAAAGGAAAAGGAAAAAATAGAAATAAAATACAGCAGGCTTTCTAAGGTAACCTCACTCTGAAGACCATAATCAAGATAATTCAATGTTGATTTGTTGGTAGAAAAACTATAGAACTTGATTATGTGACTTTTTGCCATGAAGCTAAAGACAATTTAAATGTGTCAAAAAGAAAAGGCAACATTTGGTTTCATAAGATCTGTCTAGTAAACTTTCATGCCATGTATAGCTTCTCTTTTCTTTTCCTTCTCGTTATTTTCCCTCAAAATTCAGCTGTTCTTACAACGAAAGACACTCAAAACTATTGCTTAGACTGTTTCCAAACACAGTGGGAAGGGAGGGTTTGCATATGTGTGTAGGAGAGAGGGAGACAAGGAGGGAGAAAGGGAGGGAGGGAGGGAGGAGAGGGAGGGAAGGAGGGAGAGAGAGAGAGGGAGAGTTTCAGAGTGGAGAAAATCAAAAGCTAGAGAGTCTTCTTCTCAAAGATCCTTCTAAATATTCCTGCTCTATTCAGAGCAATACTGGGCTGTCTCTGGACTATTGAGCAATTAGGCTAATGCCTTCATTTTGTTGTCCCTTTTGTTCCTGAAGCCTGTTCTTTAACATGTGTCTAAATAATTTAATTTATGGATAAGATGCTGGGCAAGTTCAGTGAAAAAGGGGCAGGAATCCTATGAATCTTAATGTCTGTCACTTTACTATAAGTCCTTCCACATTAATAAGAGGCATTTGCCAGGCCTTTTTTTAAAGATCCACAGAAGTCAGCAGCCTACAGCTACTGATGATAATAGCTAGATTAGTTTGCATTTAATGCTTCCATAAATGATGTGCATAAGTGCAATTATTCTGAATATGTGCAAGACAATTTCGAATAGCATTAACTCAGCTAAAACAAAGAGGAACAGACATTTTAATTTACAATATAATTTCACAGTGAATAAAGTTGAACCAGCTAGAAACAATAAAAAGACAAAAACCTTCTGTAATTATTAAATGTGGTTTTCATCATTAGAATGTATTCTGTAAGAGAACTGACATTTTATCAGGCCAGTGTCCTCATACATTTATTAGAAAGAGCACTGGAAAATAGAAAATAATTTCTTTTTCTACTACAATGCATTGGGCACCAATGTGAGCAAGTTATTGTACCAGGCAACATGTGGGTGGGGTGGGAGGTGGGTGGGAGGGTTTAAACAAGAACAGGAACTGAGAGGAGTCCAGTGAAGGAGGAGAAACTATAAATGATAGAAAAATAGAGTTTAAATTGAACCAAGCATTAACTGTAGAGAATAGTTGGTTGCTATCATCAAATAAATGTACAGCAAAATCTCAATCAGAACATTTAAGGAATTCTTTCTAATTAAATTAAGATGGGTCTTAAAATATTGCTTAACTCATGTTAATGAAGGAAAGATATGCATTGATCAGCTTTCTTGACCAAATGTAATTTAAACATTTTCACTTATAATTGACAGTTGAAGACCATTGTTTTAAATATCAAACGTTTTCATTCTAGAAAGTCGAAAGCGTTAGAGATTGCACGAGTCTAGGACAGATCCTACAAGGAGACTGAAAAATATCCATTTTATCAATTCATTATGTTAGGATTTCTTTATCTAATTTGTAAGTGTTGTCTTTGTTTTTCTTTTGTTAAGAAGGAAAATAGGGTATAAGAAAGGAAAAGCAACAAAAAAAGAAGAGAAATAAAAGGAAAAATCAAAAACTTAATTAGGGATTCTAGGAAGATGGCGGTGGTGGCATAGTTCTGAATCTCCCCAAATCACCACATAAAGCAGATCCAGGATAAGACAACCCAACCCACAGACAACATTCACACTACAATTACATGACAAGGCAGCCCTATGAAACCCTAAAGAGCAGCAGACGGGGCAAATCACCAAACCTGCGTAAGCTATGAGGTCAGATGCTGCAGTGAGAAGCAGAGGAAGGCAGAGACACACGCTGGCTAGCGCCCTGTCAGGCACCCATGGTAAAACCCACAGTCAAGACCAAGAACAGCAGAAGGGACAAAGTGAGCTCTGCAGACTCCAATTCACGGGACAAAACCCTGCTCTGTGAAGACACTACTGAGAGGGGAATCCAAATTGAGCAGGGCAAAGTCAATACAGACAGAGAAAGGAGAAGGTAGAGATAAAAGGGAGTTGAAATCAGAGGAGGCAGATCTCAGAATGTATGCCACCATATTTTTTTAATGTATTTTTTTAAGTCCTGGTAAAATATATATGAAAGTTGCCATTTTCACTATTTTTAAGCATTAAGTACATTCACATGGCTGTATAAGCATTGCCACCATCCATCCACAGAGCATTTTTCACCTTGCAAAACTGAAACTCTGCATCCACTGAATAACAACTCCTCATTCCTTCCTCCTCCCCGCCCCCAGCACGTACCATTCTACTTTCTGTCTCTATGAATTGGACTACTTTAAATTTCTCCTAAGAACGGAACCATACAGTATTTGCCCTTTTGTGACTGAGTTATTTCAATTAGTATAATGTCCTCAGGGTCCACCCCTGTTGTAGCCCATATTGGGATTTCCTTCCTTTCTAAGGCTGAATAATATTCTTTTCTATGTATGTACCACATTTTGCTTAGCCATTCAACCAAATCATATGATCCAGCAATTCCATTTCTGGCTGTATACTCAATAGAATTGAAAACAGGATCTCAGAGATATTTGTATACCATGTTCACAACAGCATTATTCAGAGGAACATGTTCATGTTCGTAGCAGCACTGTTCCCAGTAGCCAAAAGGTGGAAGCAACTCCGGTGGCCACCGCATTTTCTATCATTTCATGAAAACAAAAGAAGAGAGAGCTCCAGCCTAAAGCTAGACCAGGTATCTTTGACCCACCTCTCCTTCCTGAAAAGACAGGAAAATTCACTTCCAACAACTTAATTATATAAAAATACAGAAAAAGGAGTAGAAAAATATCCCTATAATAATACATTCTAAAGGCACGCCCACTAAACAGATGAAAATATTGACATAAAGTGGCTAAATGAACTAAAAGAAATTTTTAAAATAGAAACTATAAAAATAGCATAATTAATATTTAGGGAAAAATCAGAAATGAAATGATTGGAGAAACAGAGATTTGAAAAGAAAGGCAGAACTGTTACCAACCAACAGGCTTGTTCGGCTTGCCATGAGACTGGTCAATAAATCCAGTGGTAAGTCAGTGGAATAGAAAGGGTTTATTTGTGTTTGATAGCAAAGATGGAAGATGGTGGACTAGTGTCCTCAAAGCCCATCTTCCCAGAACAAAGACTACTGGCCAGCTATATAAGGGGGATGATGTGCAAGCATGGATGTAACTGTTTTTGGAATGTGGTTTCTTCAGACATCTGGCCTCCAGGTGGACTTCAAGGTCTGCTCTAGGTTCTTGATAATCTTCCATTTGTCCTCCCTTCTGACTGATGTTCCTGCTTTCCCAGAGACTGGACATGTGTCAGAGAACGATTCAAGACCCTATACCCTGATTTAGCTTAAAGACAATGAGAACAAAGCTTAATGTCTATGTGTAACATAAAGATTATCATTTAACTTGTCTGCTTACTTGAGTGGCTCCAACAATTCCCCACTGTCAGTTGTATCCCAGCATAATCATACTTTGGTAATGGGAACAGAATCATCCTTTTCCGTCTAGCTACTTCCTGTTTAATGGGGTCATCATAGGGACAAGAGGAGGAATGAAATTGTTGGCCTTGAAGCCAAATAATGGGACTGGCCTTAAACCATGTCTTCAGGAAGACTGTAGTATGGGGTTTTACAAGGCATTGTGGTAACCTATTTTGCAAATTTATGCATAAGTTGTATCACAACAGAGGCAAATACCAACAAAGCTTACAATAATTATAATTATCAGTAATTTTTCCCACCAGGTCATCCTTGAACCCCCAAACTAGGAAGCTCTGATGATGTCATCAGGTGTTCAGGTATCATTTGAGTGGCTTACACATCAATAGGCATGCTTCATGGTGATCTTTCTCAAGCTTATATCAAGTTTTCCAGCTTCACTATGCAGGGCTTTAGGAACAAGGGTGGTTTTAGTTCTCGATAATTTCAAATGAAAATGACGAAAAAAGTTGAAAACTTTCAGTTGGAGATTTGTGGCTAGATATTTCAGGAGACTAGGAGAATTCAAGATCTGGTCCAGTTTACACGTAGAAAACCAGAACCTAACAGCACTAGAATTTAATATCCACAAATGTGTATTAAAGTTTTTATTGAAATATAATTTTTCTCTCCAAAATTACCCTCATTTTTATCAAAGATAGCCAAATTAAGAATCATTGTTTTGTAAATTGTCTAGTTTTAATAAATTTGGCTCAGTTATATACATACATACAGCAAGAACAGCAATTGATCATATAGGATCTTTTAAATCTGCTTTGCTGGAGCTTTTTATAAGGAATCTCAGATCAAACTTTAAAGGCCTCTCAAAGCCAGTAAGGACAGATGAAGGACTTGTCATTAGATTCTGCCTGCAATATCCACAGATTTGGGCGAATTGCTCCCTTCTCTTGAGGTTTCCCAAAATATCCTGAGGTTGCTGGCACCTACCAGAGAAGTAACCCTCTTTACTCACCTGGTAAGACTGTTGGGAACACTGTAAGGAAGTTAGCGGGCCAATATTTTCAAGTGGCTTTATTCCATAAAGTCCAATCCTGATTCCTCAAAAGCTATCTGGTCATATCTGAGTCTACATATGTTTTCTTCAAATATGACATTTCAGTCAAAGCCTTGGTAATATAACCAATGTTTTCAATTGTGCCCTGTTATAAGGAGAACAAATTCTTACTGAACTTATGCAAGTACCTATATTGCCACGGATATAAGAATATTGATTCATCAAGAATTTCTAAATTTTGGATGGCTCAGATCAGGAGAAAAAGATAAGTGTTTCAATTCTGCTTACAAATTGCTATAAGTCATAGTTCCTTAAGAGAAAAGAGAAAAAGGTTTCCTTAAATCTGGGAAAACCAAACATTTAAGAAAAATCAGCAATGCTTCAAATGAAAAGTCATAAAAATTATAATCATCCTCATCAGTTCATTTAGTCCTATGTAATCAATTCTTGATCTTTTGTTAGCAGTTTCATGAAGTCAACAGTTTTACCATTAAAGTTGTGTAATTTTTACCCAGCTCAGTTTTATAATCTGAAAGTTTATCAGAAACCTGCATTCTAAAGCAAGTGTCAGAGTCCTTTTCATTAATCACTCTGAAGATGAAACACATCTGAAAAAACATCTATCTGCAAAAACTGTAAAACAACTGTCTGAAAATGACAAAACATTCAAAAATGTCAACAGACAAAGACACTTGGCTACTTCTGTGACATACAACACTTTGAGATAATAACTAGAATTATGGCTAACAACCAGGACAGATCAGAATTTTAGAAATGTTATACAACTTTTTAAGCATTTATAATAACAACATTTATTTACATAATATAACCTAGGAAGGTTTATCATTATTTATTTGATCATTTTTCCCATGTAATTTAAGATATCAAATAAGTTTAATTAGTTTAATGTTTTTTTTTCTTTATAGAAAGAGAGAATAAATTCTTTGAGAAGTCCCAGGGCTGATTAGAAACTCTTAATTTTTCTTTTATTAAGTCAAAAAGAAAGACTTTCGTTTGGGGAAAAATTCATCAAAAATGTCAAAAAGTTTTAAAACATTTGGCCAAAAAGGAAACAATGATTAGTTATTCTTTCAAGTAAGGTGGCAACAGAAGATGTAAAAGGCAAACAGAGAGTTAAAACAATCAAAAAGCCTTAATAGCGAAACCTCAGTCCTCTTGAACTTAGGAAATTATTTTAGCAAAACATAGATTTTCTGTCCTTTAGGTAAACTTACTAAAAATAAATAAAACCTTTTATAACCTCTTTATCAAGAAAATTATCTTTTTAAGAGAGAAAGCCAAATTCTAGTTTTGCACCAGTTTACTTTTCATATTGAAACTTATTTAGTCAAATTTATTTTAATCTCAGCCAACTTGACCATGCACAAAATTCCTCAGAGTTTTATTTCCATAAAAGTTCTGTCACTTACTTTCAGAATTTGTCCCATGCTTTCTTCCTTTTTTTCTTTCCTCATACTTTAAGACAAAATTTTTTTTAAAAGAGCTTATTCTTTTCCTTTTTCTCCCCAAAGCCTCCCAGTACATAGTTGTATATTCTTCATTGTGGGTCATTCCAGTTGTGGCATGTGGGACGCCTCCTCAGCGTGGTTTGATGAGCGGCACCATGTCTGCGCCCAGGATTTGAACCAATGAAACACTGGGCCACCTGCAGCAGAGCACACAAACTTAACCACTTGGCCACGGGACCAGCCCCAAGACAAAGTTTTTAAAAATACAAACAAAAATATTTCTATTATTTATATCTTCTTTAGTGAAAACATAGATTTTACTTTTCTTGTATATAGACTTCTTGGAACGATGTTTTCTCATAGAAATTTCTCAGCATGCACAAACCATGTTTGTCAATAACTTTAAGCACGCTTCAGTTTCTCTGAGATAAGAAACAAAAGGCAGACAAATCTATGCTTAGCCATCAATTTTTAACATTTTATTTTATGTGGAAATGACCTAGATACTCAACAAATTTTTATCATTTAACTTAATTTAGCAAAACTCTCAAGTTTTAAGTTACCAAAATGATTTTGGAAGCTATTTAAAATACACATGCCATAAATATAATTACTGTTAAAAGTTTATCCATAAAATCTTATTTCATTTATATCCAAACCATTTGTTTTTAACAATCATGCTCAGATTACTCACAAAAACCTTATGTGACACTAAAGCAGTCAGCCATCATCTTGGGTTGCTTCAAATATATACGTCAGAACACACGATTATTGTTAAAAAGTTATCCCAAAAACTTTTACTTTTTTTACATCTACTTTTTTTTTTACATCTATTTAGTTTACCTGTTCCTAACAATTACTTAAATTATCTGTAATCTATAAGACATCAGACAAAATCAGCTATTATACTTGCCATCAAATTTTGTAATGGAAATACTATGGTTTGTTTGACTTATGAAGTCTATAGTTTACATCATATCCTATGTTGGCAACTCTAAGGACATGTCTGTTTTAATTACACCAACCATCAAACAAATTTTTATTTAACAAAGATCATTTTACATCATGCTAACTTGAAAGACATCTGGGCTAGTTTTTATTACATTTAGAAATAATTTATAGAGGCACTTATTTTAAGTCAATTAAATAGAACTCTCTTTAGAAGTTGCATCATCTGAACTTGTGTACATAGACACGTGGACGATCACAAACAGAGATCTTTAAAATTTTAGCCATGTCTCAGGCACAAAATTCAAAAGAATGCTGAAGCCAAATTGTGACCTTTCAGATGGCTAAGACTTCTACTAAAGGTTTGTTTCTTTTTGCTGTAAAGATCCTTTTTTATAGCTGGTTCAAAGTCATTTTATCTTTTAGAAGCTTCTGTATATTAAAGAATGTATTCCATTGTGAGAGGTTTCAAATCCTCTTTTTTTAAGGCAGACTTATTTGAAACAAAGATTCTCCAAAGTGGCCAATACAATTTTAAAATATCTCAAAGTCTACTTATTTGCACTTGTTCAATTGCAGACCTGGAATTTTGGGGAAGGTGAAGTGAGGGAGTTCAGTGAGAGAGGAGGGAGGAGCTGCAGATTTAATTTTCTTTTCCTAGCACGGTCTCTGATGCAGCTGTTTTTATTTAATTATTTTTCTTAAAGAGGCAGCACAGGATTCTTGATCTTGTTTAGAAGCCTCAAAAATTAAAATAGGCCTCCTATTGGTTGTTTCATTTTTTATAGCCACCTTTTTCCAGTTGTATATGCAAATACACCAGTTTGGGTAAAGTGAAATGGCCTCATTTTGGCCATTTCCTCTCTGGAATCCAGAGACTATTATGCCCACGTAGTGTTACAAAAGAACACCATCTTCTTGCTGGACATGGGGTCAAGTCAGCCCATTTAGCCAAGAGGTGGCCCAGAGGGCTTTTCTTGGGGACAGATGGAGCTCCTTCCACCTCAGAATTATGAACACACAGACACTCAAACACAGATGGCATCCCAATAGAACAGACTAGCGTATACAACAGATTCCAGGTAGTCCTACAACAGCGTCTCTTGTTAGTTAGTACCCAGACTCAGAGAGGGATCCCTCTGGAATTCCCCCACAAGAGACAGGGAGTTCACAGAAGGTCAGGCTGAACGACTCACCCTACTTCAGATGTGGATCCGCTGTTCCCATTTTCCATTTCTATTCCATCGAAGATATGACGAAGGCAGCTGGAGCTCAAAGCAGGCACAGAGGGGCTGTCCCTTGGAAGAAAAGTTCCCAGGCAGCTGCTGGGACTTTCCCAAAGTGCTCCATGAGGTCCACTAGCCACAAGCAGAAGGCGAGTCTTGACGGAGTCACTAAGCAGTAAAAATTGGTATCGAGCAACAGGCTCATTCTGCTTGCTGTGAGACCAGTGAATAAGTCCAGAGACAGGTCAGTGGACTAGAAAGGGTTTATTTGTGTTTGCTAGCAAAGATGGAAGATGGCAGACTAGCCTCCTCAAAGCCCATCTTCCCAGAATAGATAATATAATATATAAGTGAAATGGTGTGCAGGCATGCATGTAACTGTTTTGGAATATGGTTTCTTCAGACATCTGGCCTCTGAGTAGGCTTCAAGTTCTGGTCTCAGTTCCTGATTATTTTCCATTTGTCTTCCCATGTGACTGATGTTCCTGCTTTCCCAGAGATGGGACATGTGTCAGAGACTGATTCAAGGCCCTATACCCTGTTTTAGCTTAAAGGTAATGAGAACAAAGCTTAATGTCTGTGTGTAACATAAAGACTATCGTTTGACTTGTTCTGCTACTTGAGTGGCTCCAACAGAACTACTAAGGGAAGAATTAAAAAGGTTTTTTTCAGAAATAAAGACTAAAATAGAAGTAGCTCAAGAATAAATAAACACAATTAATATGCTTTGAAATTTAGAACAAAGGAAAAAATTATATTCTAAAGAAGCTAAAAAATTTTTTTAAATGTTGACAGAAAGTGATGGCTATAGAAGAGACGCAAAGGAGATACATCACGCTTGTAGTAAGAGTCGATGAAGAAGAAAGCCAAAGCAACGGAACAGAGGGAGCACAATATCGTGTTTCCAAAGTTTAAAAAAAAAATACAAAACCAAATATTAAAAGGTCACTGCCCTGTACCTGGGAATATCAAACCATAAGGGATATCACTGGGAAATATTCCAGCAAAACTACCATACTTTAATTAAAAAGAAATCCCCAAGGGATCAAAGCAAAAGAGCAAGTCATTTATAAAAGGGAAAATACCATCATAAGCAGACTTTTCAACAGAAACACTTAATGACAGAAGACAATGGAGTGAGACCATTGACAAACCCAAGGAAAGAAAAAATGAGACAAAGAGTTTATACCCAGTCAAATGGACTTTACATATAAAGGAGATAGACAAACTATCATAAACATGAAGAAACTCAGAAAATAATACTGCCATGAGCTTCTCTTATGTAATCCACTAGCACATGAGCTTTAAACCATAAAAGGAGAAGATGTCTAACATCCTAGGACCAGTAGTGAGTGGTGAGTTTGCAATTACTTGTTGGACAAAGATTAAATTATGATCATACATGACATCATAGAGAATTCAAGGGTTTTATCATCTCAAAAGATAGATACAGTGCAACTAGCAAAAATTGAAAGAGTGAGAATATACAAAAATTGACTTAGCTCACAGAGGGTATTATGGGAATTAACTGGGTTACAGGAGACAGAAGTTAAGTGAGATGTTAGGGAAGAGAGAGGAGATGTTAGAGGACATTAGAAGGTAGGAGAAAGGAAAGAGGGAGAAGAGAGTAATAAATAATTTTATTATTGTTCATAGTAGGAAAAAAATAGAACACAGACAAATAAGAGGGACCTAGAATGTTATATAAAAGCATTCCATGCTAAAAGATGGCCATTTAAAAAAAAATGCAAACATGTCTCAAAGGTAAAAAAGAGAGAGAAAATGAATAGAACAAAAGCCATTAGACAAACATAGTGGCCAATATGCATGTCATTCTCTCCTTTTGTCTACTCTCAACTTAAGCTCCAGATAGACAAACCCAGATTTTATTAAAAATTCAACAATCCTATAGACTATTGACTCTGGGGCAACATTCAGCTTTTAAGGAAAGTATTAGTGTGTGCGTAGTGCGCGCGCACATGCTTTGTGAGTATATATGCCTATATAGCGCATCCTTTAGGGATAAAACTTATTCTAATACTATGATGGTGTTAGCCCTAAAATACACGAGACATTTCTATCTGTTTTATAGCTAACATCACCAAAATGCTTGAATAGAAAAATGATTTCTATTATAGTTAGAATTTATAAGATTATGGTAGAAAACTAAGTCAGGAAATGTCTGCAGTAGCTCCTTTACTGGTTAGAAATCTGGTCAAAATTAAGAGAGTATAAATCAAGAACACCTCTCCCTTACTTATGTCATGGCTCCATACTTTGACTTTCAATGTAGAGTAACTACTTTCAAAGGCTGCACTGTCTATGCCATTATGAGTCACTTAGCAATACAGATGTTTAATTACACAGTTAAATTTTGAACTCAAGCGCCACTGAGGATTAACTTCATTGCAAAGTAAAATTACAAGAAAAAGGAATCAATTCTCTAAGGATAAAGTTAGATTTTAGGATTATAAAAGGCACTTTTCAAATAATGTGGAGAAAGATATTGAGCATTTCAAATGTAACTAAATATAAATTAATACAAAAATTGTTTAAAAAATTTAGTCATATATCAAATTTATAGATCAGTTTGCTTAATAGAGAACACTACTCATGTAGAATTATATTAGTGTCTAGAATAGGCCAATTAAAAAGTAGAACATAATACTATAAAATGTTAATATTAAGATAAACTAAAATGGGGTAAAACTCAAATGGGTAAAGTAATAATAACAGCCATAGCACTTTGGTCCAATTCCTAAAGTGAGAATTTAGATGTAGATTAAATTGTTTTTCTTTTGCAATCTTAAAATAAGTCCAAATCTAAGCTTAAATCAAAGATGTGTTCAAACTGTGTTGGCACACAATTCACTACATTCTCCAAAGGAAACACTCTTTCCATAACACGCTTCCCCGTCTTCTCGTGGATCTTCTTTCTGATATGATAAGAAATAAGGGAAATAAATATTAGAATACAAGAAAAAATATGCAGCAATTTGGAAATTGTAAGCTCTGCCTCCAAGAAACAAAAAGTATCTAAAAACTAGATAAGCACAGAATTTGGTCAGTCAGTCACAAGGCAAATACATGTTTGCTTTGTTTCAGCTATAACACAACGGAAACTATTATTACAATTACCACCATTTGTGCTATTTATTAATGTACACATATATGTACACACATGTATGTATATGGGAATACATTTGTAAAAGATAGATATATATACACATATATATGTATTAGAATAAAATTATATAGAGATAATATATACTTATGGGGAATAAACATATATATGTATACATAGATATACCTGTATATAGGTATATTTTATGCATGTATATATACATATATATGTATACACACATGCATACATAGAAATAACCTTAATGAAAAGTGTGTGAGCTCCTATAAAACTATATAATCTAATTAGTAGATTCAAAATAAGATATGAATATTGAGAGCTACAAATTTTCTCAATAGGATGGCTTATGTAAAATGATATGTATGTCCAAATTAAATGATATATGTAATATATTATTAATGAGATTCCCACAAAAATTTTTGCTTCATATATCTGCTGTTCTATAGGGAATTAATGATAAAATAGAGAGAGAGAAGTGAAAAATGCACTATTTTTAAATGTTGAAAACGAACTGTAACTAAGATAGCTAAAACCGTCTTGCCTCAACCAACGTGACACTATTTCGAACAACAAAGGAAATTATTTATTTCATTTATTTACTGTCTACCATGTGTCAGACATCTTTGCAATAGTATTTCTAATTCTAATGTGTCTACACACATGTATATATGCACGTGTGTCTGCACACATGAAGAATGAATATACGTGTTGACTAAATTGTTCAGAACTAGGATGAGGATTACTTAAAGCATAGCTTATATTACACACCCACCAGATTCTAGAAGAGGGACATTTCTCAGTTTCAAATCCACTGAAATGAGTGAAAGCTAATGGGAAAAACAGTTATTTCTGCACAAAAAGACAAGTAAAGTAACAAGAAGACTTGGATGAACTGATGTCAAATATAGAAGATTTATGTACATGACGCATTTCTTAAAAACTCATTCATATTCATAAGCGAAGTAATTTTAAAAAACCCAACACATAAAATATCCACATAGGAAACATAGTTAATGCCAGAAAAAATACAATGGATAAACCAACACAACTACAACTACAAGTTAAACACTTTAAATAAACCAGTTTACACTGACAACCTAGTAATGACAAGTAGATGCTCTTTCCTTCACCTTCCTCCTACCAAGTGGATTCACCAGCCCCTCATTCGTCCCCCAGGCACCGTCAGAGCTCCCTGCTCCTGGCTGCTCTCTCACCCGCCGTGGCTCCTACGATGCCTTCACTGACTCCCACCGACATCTTCACTCCAAAGTCAGTCAGTTGTTTACGTTCTCAACCTGTTTGTGTCCATTGTATTTCTTACTCTAGTTATAATTGATAAAATGAGTATGCAAACCGAAGAACTAGAATCACAAAAGTTATTTCTGTGAAAAATAAGTGAATGCTTTGTAAAGCCACATTTTTAAAAAGCAAGTGATAAAAGTGAATCACCCCATATTGGGAGATCCAAAGGGAAAACTCAGATTTCCTCTTAAAACTCTGTGATTCCTCATTCCACTTTAAAGGAAAGGCATTGGATTTTACAGACAATATATGTGAGGGTCTCAAGGGACAGAAAAAAGCCAAAATGGTCAATTAGCAGATCCATACTCAGTAAAGTCAGCTCTGGCTCTACATCAGGGACTGCTAATGATATAATTTATATGATTTAAAATAGAGTAAAATGTTCAACAAATTTATTGTGCATCTTTTTCATAAATTCCCATGGAAAATCATGGTTTATGACTTTCTCAATCTGTTATTTGTTTTCAATAGCATTGGTAATATTTTCTGTTTTTTATATTTTTTACTGTAGCTTTCTTTTTGGAGCTTATAGTATGTGCTGGGTGCAGTGTTAAGCATGCTGTACGCAATGCCGCTTTAGCTTGCTAAGGCTGTCATAACAAAGCACTAAAGACTGAGTAGTCTAAACAACAGAGTTTATTTTCTCACAGTTCTGGAGGCTGGTAGTCCAAGATCAAACCGTCACAGGGTTGGTTCTTTCTGAGGCTGTAAGAAAAGGCTCTGTTCCAGGCCTTTCTCCACGGCTGGCAGACGGCCGCCTTCTCCCTGTGTCTTCACATTGTCTTCTCTCTGTGCACGTCTGTCTCTGTGTCCAAATTTCCCCTTTTTATAAGGACACCAGTCATTGGATTTAGGGCTCCTCTTCATAACCCTCATTTTAACCTAATTACCTCTTTAAAGATCCTATTTCCAAATAAGTTCACACTTTGACATGCTGGGGTTAGGACTTTAACCTTTTACGGGGGACACAATTCAACCCATCACAAATGTTTTTTAATCCTCAGATCAATCTTGAAAATAAATACTATTGTCCACCACGTGAAGGAACTGACTGGGAAATCAGAGCCTTTCATCCACAGTAGGTGGAGAAGCAAATTCAAAACACCAAATAAAGATCAGGGTCTTAATCGTGACTGCATGCAGCACAGCCTGCCACTTGGAAAAGCCTTCTGTACTTGGGAAACATAAGTGCATGCACATACACACATGCACACACACATGCATGCACACAGATACACACGCCCCTCACACATCGTCCTAGAACTGCAGACAGAAAGCTTAAATGGACTTTCTGAATGAGAGGATATCTGAGTGGGAGAAACTGACTTAAACATTGTGTTTTGGTTATTCTTTGGATACAGTGATTCTCCTCTCTAGCTGCTCATGAGAATTACCCATGAAGAATTTAAGATTTCCCAACGCCCAGATCGCTTGGCAGACCAGATGGTTTTTAAACTCCTCAAGTGTTTCTAATATTCAGCCGGGGTTGAGAGCACCATATTATTAGCAAAGAGTGCGGCTTTTTTTTCAAACTGAATATAAAGAATCACAAAAAAAAGACTGAATCCATGACTGTCATGAATAAAAACTACCATCCGCTGAAGGGGAAAAATTTAATTACTGAGCACGTCTTACATATCAGGTTCCAGGCTAAGCATGCTGCATTTTGTTTTTTCATAAGAAAAAAATATTTGGTGGCAATAAAATGTACTTCTCTAGTATTCTGTGACAAATTAGCCACTGACCTGGGACCATTCCATAAACACTTTGATTCTTTGATTTCTCATCACTGGAAGGAATGCTAAAATCAGCTGTTTCTATCTCTGAGGAATATAGGAAAAATTATTGAGAAAAAGGACAACATTTTACAAGCACAAAACACCCTACAAGAATATAATTAATAACTAGAATTATCATCGTTGTCATCCAATGGACCACTATATTATTAGCACTATTTAAGCTTCTTCATGCCTCTCATCTTTGCAAACCAGCAGCATTCTAAAAATTAGAGAAGAAACACAATTATTAACAAGAAAAGTGACCCTGTAGCACTCATATTTTTAAATGAAGCTAATAAATGTACTTTTTTCTGTAATACATGGAGTTAATTGAAACATTTTATATCTGTGTACACCTCAAAATCTACTGATAGAAGATGAAAGAATTGCGCTCCTAATGAAAAAAAAATGCAGAATTCAGAGAAAAAGAAGCAAGATGTCAAGAAGGGAGAAATATGCAAAAAGAAAATCAGGGAAGAAATTGACATTCATTGAGTTCTAATAGGCAGTACTGTCCTGGACACAACATTTAATTGCCCAACAACTGTAAAATTCTATAAGTTTCCCCCTTTCCCATGACCTTTTCAAAGATTTTAAGACCTCAGGTCCATTAGTGACCTCTCAATGCTATTCTGCTTGATGCCAAGAGGCTGCATGAAAGCCGCAATGAAATTCCATAAACCGAAAGCTATCTTTACTACCAAAGCCAAGCCTACTGCGCTCTGGGAGCAGCATGGCCAATAAAAGGAAAGACTGTGTGGGGGACCACAAACCCATCATGAGAGCATCCATCTTACCTCCCTCCCTACAGCACTTTGTGGACAGCTCTGCGTGTATTCCAGTCCCTGAGGAGCGCTCCAGCCACTCCATGGACCTCAGTGCAGTCCTCTGGATACCACATCCTAGATAAAAGTTAGTGGACTGAAACAGCTACAAGACCATGTTTCCTCCTTCTGCCAAGGTGACATTTACAGCAAATCAGATCCAGAATATCTTGGTGAGCAGCACAAATAACTCTAGAGCATTGTTTAGTAACATGTTTGGGGTCATGGACCACTTGAGGATCTCAAGGAAGATATGGAAGCTAACCAGAAAAAATGAACATTTATGCACATATTGAAAATATTTTACAAGCAACATATGGGGATTCATTGACCTCCTCAAGCACACCCTTGGTGAACAATGCTGGCTACCTGTCCACATCCTCCCTCTCTTTTCCATTCCAAGGATCCTCAGTTGTACTTGGAGTGTAATATGCTCAGCTAAAAGGTGACATTTCCATGTCGCTCTTATGACTACAGCAGGACATGAGATGTAAGTAGAAGCCATTGAGTGGGACTTGGGAAAGTTCCATGAAGAAGCTAACTCTTGCATCTCCCTTTTTACTTCCTTCCCTTCTTGACTGGGAAAGCCCCCTCAGATATAATGACGCTACTGTGAGCCTAGAGAATTCGCAGGGAAAAGGGGTAGAGGCAGAAGGAAGGGTCTGTGCTTGGCATGTTTGAGGAACAGGGAGACCAGTGAGGCTGGAGGTGATGGGTGAGAAGGGTGGTAGGCAATGAGGTCAAGGTGGTGACTGGGGGCATGATCATGTAGGGCTTCACAGATCATGAAAAGCACTTTGGATTTCATTCAAAATGAGATCTGAAACCATTGAGAGTCCCAAGCAGAGATGTGACAAGATCTGATACTTTAAAGGCTCATTCTATTTCTTGTATAGCTGATAAATCATAAAATGGCAGGAGAGGGCTCCATTTTGAGAAAATTGTTACAATCCACATGTAGTTGAGTTAACATATATAAAATTCCAAACATTAAAACGAATTTCTCTGCACACATACACACACACATACTCAAAAGCGAAACGTATTTAGAGATAGAAGAGATCCTTAGAAATCTAAGTCTAAACCCCAGCTCCACTTTGCTCCGTGATTTACAGATGAGAGTAGGTGCTGGATGAGATTAAGTGGATGGATCTAGAACTGGAACTGGGGTTACAAATTGATGGCCTGAGGAGAACAATATGAATATATTCCTGAGATATGATTGAAACAGTGTTTCCAAATATTGATATTTGAATGCCTTGAGGCAGTAAACACACTTCAGTTCACCATAAGTCCCAACATTCCCTAAAATCTTATACTCAGGTGACTAGATAGACAGATGATAGCTAGCTAGCTAGATAGATAGGTAGATGGAGGTGGATAGATGATAGCTATACAAGAAAGAGAGAAGATGATAGAGAAATAGCTTGTCTCTTGACTCTGTATTTGAATACCTAAGTTCCATGACCTCAAAACCTTTTTTTTTAATAGGAACCATTACTTTTCTCTAACTCATTGCCTTAACCAAAGGTCAACCCTATCTGCTGCACCCATAACATCTCAGCATGACCTTTTCCAGCCTCTGCTTGACTATCTTCATAAACAAGGAGTTCACTGGTGGACTGCGCTAGAAGTCCATTTTTTTAAAAGATTTTATTTTTCCTTTTTCTCCCCAAAGCCCCCCGATACATAGTTGTGTATTTTTAGTTGTGGGTCCTTCTAGCTGTGATATGTGGGATGCCACCTCAAGGTGGCTTGATGAGTGGTGCTAGGTCCACACCCAGGATCCAAACCGGCTAAACCCTTAGCCGCCACAGTGAAGCATGCAAACTTAACCACTGGGCCACAGGGTCGGCCCAGAGAACTTCGTTTTTAGACAACTCTAAAAGATTGAAAATATTGCTAATATTGAGCTCACTTTTACTCCCTGTAACTTTCACTCTTTCATCTTACTTCTACCCTTCAAGGCCGTACATCTGAATCCCACTCCCACATGACATCCCTTCAAATATTGGAAGACAGCATGCCCTTCCCTAGTCTTCTCTGTTATAAAATAAATATTTCCAGTTTTCATAAACATTCTCCACATGACTTAATTTTGAGACTTTTCTACATACTGGTTACTCTCTCTTATAAAGGGGCACAGGTTTTCAAGTGACATTGAGAATTGACCATATGTTTCCTAGAATGTGAAGTGACAATTGTACAGTAAAAGAGAACCATTTGTTTAGTTCAACAAATATTCAGAGTTCTACATCTATCAAGCTTCCAGTGGGAAATATATAACACATTCAGACAGAGTAATTTGAGGAGAGCTTAATAAAGGGACTATTTCACAGGTAAATGCAAGCATTAATAAAACTAATAAGAAGTAACACAGTGCCCCAAGGAAAGCAATGGCAAGAAGTGATGACTATCTCTTGGCCTGAAGGGTACCGGAGAAGGTAGCTGTAGGACAGTGCAACCTGACCAGAGTAGCAACAAGCCAGCAGAAATGGATCCAGGTGGATGAAATATCCTATTTCCCTCACCTCCTGGTCTTGATCTCCCATCAGGAGTTCCTATTGCCTGAACCTAATTGTAAGACAGAAAGCAAGAGAGTAGGATGATGCGAGATCTATGGGTCACACTCTCTGAGCACAGAGAAGAGTAAAGGTGGGTGGAGAGTGAATCTAGAGGAGAAAATGGAAGCTATAGGATACACACACCTATTGACTGCTAGAATAGTGGGGATACAAGGGTATTCCCTCACTATAGGTCTCTGGGTAAACATTTCTAAGGATGGACAGAAGGTAGTTTTTTGATTTCTTGATGTTAAACAGTGAGAGTGGGCTTGCACATGTTCAGTTTGAGATGCCAATGATAGATCCAGACAAAGAGACCAAATGGACAACTCCATCTCTGCAGCTCAAAGAAATCCAGAAGGACATAAATTTGGAGTCACCAACACATAGAATCTAAATGAAGCTTTGGGCACACATGAATTTGCCAAAGAAGAAACTATATAACCAGGTGATGAAAGGGCTTCCATAAAGCCTTGAGGATTTTAACACATAATGGCTTTGTAGAGTAGGATGACCCTGAAAAGAAACCTGAGATGGAATGGCCATCGAGGTAAGAGGACAATCAGGAAACCACGGTGAAAACCATGCAAAGAGAGACTTTGAGGAGTGGTTAAGCACGTCAAACGCTGCTAGGATATAAAATAACTTGGGGTATGAAAAAATATCTGCTAAGTCTAGCAACTCGGCATGTATTTGTTTATATGGTAGAAATTGGGTTGGAATGATTGGGAGATGAGGAAATTCAGACGTTTAGGACAGGCAGGTTGGAGAGAGAGGATAGTAAGAGGAAGAGAATGAGTTTGAGTAATGGTGAGACTAAGGCTACATGAGCATGCTCAAATATTAATGCAAGGACACCCTTAAGAGGGAAGACTGATTATATGCAAGAAAGAGGAGATGATGGTATAATGCACTTCAGAAGCAAAAAGGGACATGATCCAAGGTATAGGTGGACGGAATAGCTCTGAATAGGGGTAGAATTACTTCCTTTAATACATCAACATGAAAAATGAAGAAAAAAATGGTTGCACATGGTAGTAAGTGGTAGTAGCCGGCAATCAAGACTTGAATTTTCTCTGAGAAGCTGAAAGCAAAGCTGTATGTGAAAGTAAGGGGAGGCAGGCGGACAGGGGCTTTGGAGGGATTGGAGAACTTTCAACACAGTTGAACTACACCTAACAACAGTTACAACACTACACTAACAACACAGTTGTTAAATAGAGCAGAAAGCAGGTTCAACAAGAAATTCTGCAACAGGGAGCAAAGACGATTTAACCCCGCCTGCCAATGCTGAGGTGTGGGGATATGAGAGAATAAATAGTTAGTACCTGGGAGCCCCATAGGAAATCCTAAAGGGAGAACTGGTTACATTTAGGGCAAGAAGGTAGAGGGGACTTTGGAAAAGAGGTTAAGGATGACAAGGAGTTTGCTGATGGAGAAGCGTTTCCAGATGGCAGAGTGATGGGTCAGGAGTAGGGGAGCTGTTGAGAGCTGAGTCAAGGGCCCGAGGTAGAGAGCATTATGTGAAAGGGCTAGTTCCCTTTGGGGCTCACATGTCAGCTTTTGACTCATGAAATCATGGACACAAGTCAGAGTTGACTGAATCTTTGCAGTTTCTTTGAAAAGTTGACTTCTGGTCTCAACATTCTCTATTCACCTGTACTGAGATAGTATTAAATGTAAACAAATGGAATACCCCATTAGATTCTCAGCTCCATGAGGCCAGGTCCTATATCTGGGTGGTTCCATGCTGTATTCCTAGAGTCTAGTGGGAACCAGGTATGTAGTAGTCATTTAGATGTTTACCAAAGGAAACCAATACAAGATTTGTCTTCAACTCTTCTACATATAACTTAGGTCTTTGTAGATTTATTTAAAAATCTTGCAAAGCTTCAACATCATGACAAGGGATGTGAACCACTATTGCAAGAAAAGAAAAAGCCATATAATATAAAGCTTATCTGTTTTAATAAGGAAAAGGATGGATATTAAGAATATATAATTATAAACTTAAATTCTGCTTCTCAAAACATATCAGAAACTCCCAATTCAATGAAATCAAATTGTATAACAAAACTTTTCATACTAATTTAATCTCCTTCTATGTATCAATAGTTAGAATAGCACACACAAATAAATAAATATAATCTCTGACTTTAGCAAAGCTTTCGGCTGAGCTGTATATAGAAGAAAAATCAAAACACTGAAAATGTGGTCAAGGAAGAACTTTTTGTCCCAACTTCCACAGTCACAGCTACATCAGTGTTATCTTCTAGTTCTCAATATCTTCTTTTTTGGTGAACGAGGGTGCTCACAGCTCAGAAGCAGAGAATAAGATAAAGATACAACAATTATAACATAGACTAAAACTACCTTTTTAGAGTTATCAAAAAAGTGTCATGATGGCTCCAAAGAGGCAAGATAAAAACTGGCTATTACATCACAGAAGGTTGGATCAAGGAGGTAGAACCTTAGATGATGTCTGTTAGAAAAATTAAGTAAGATTATACATATTACAGCTAAAAAACAGTGATTTGCACAAATTAATAGCTTTTAAAATATATATATTGCTATTACAAGGATGCCAGTGATGACAATGACGTTGGGGACCAAGTGTCCTATAATTAGAGTGTAGAAACAGAAAAACAGGTGGGGGCAAGTTAAGGGTCTTGACCGGCAGCTTGAACGCATGGTTTTCGAGTTAGTCATCACATCTTGGGAGGCATGCAGGGTTTCTAAGGGCGGTTGTGGCATAATTGCCCCTCTGCTTCCAAAGAGTCGGTCAGGGCTCAGCAGGATGACCTGGATTGAGGAGAACCAGAGGCAGGCCGGTAAGAGGCAGCAGCAACCTGGTCTATGGTGGTGTGACAGAAGAGGGGAGGGAAGACAATGCATAAATATTGTAGATGCAGGATTTATATGCCTTCATCACTGCCTGTGGAAATGAAACAAGAGAAAGAGCCCAGGTGACTCCGTGATTTCAAGCCTGGGTGATTGAGAGAAATGAGGTGCCATTCACAGAAATTAAAATGAGGAGATGGTTTGAAAAGGAATAAAAGTGAGGTTTTGTGCCCGTATCATTGCCTTTACTGGCTTCTTACCTTCATCCAAAGGGCTCTGGCACCCACCTAGAAATATTCCAAATGCATAGTAATGAATAAATCCTCCGTCAGTCCCCAGGATGCCCAGAAATAACCAACGGGTCCAGAGCCCTCTCTTTAAAACACAGTGATTGTTGATCCTTCAGCCCCTGTCTTTTATCAACAACTCCCCCTTGCTTGGAAAGAAGCTTTGCTTCAAAGTCATCTCTGAAAAGCAATGTAAACCAATATATTTTCATCCGTCTTCCAAATCACTTTCTGTGTGCCTGTTCAGGGGCTAGGTGGCTTCAGAGGTAATAAAAACCCTAACTGGTCCCCATGCCTACTCATCTCTAAGCCTCCAATAAAGAAAAGACTCCCAAAGTTACTAATTAGTAGCAAGTGCTGGGAATGTGGTTTAGGAGCTGAGACACCCATGAGAAGCGAGTAAGCAAGAAGGTCTAATGGAAAGAAAGCTGGACGGGGACACGCATTTGATTTCAAGCTCTCTAATTACCTTGCTGTGTGACCATGGGCAAATCTCTTAATTTCTTCCCACTTGTGGTCCTCCCACTGTCAAAAGGAGGGACAATGGTATTTACCAACTCCCTGCCTCCCTGGAGTATTGCAAAGATTAACGAGAAACAATTTATAAAGCACCTTGAGCCCTACCACCAAAACATGCTGTAGGAATCAAAGTTTACCTGCTTAAATCTGTGCACACTCAAAATGCACTGCCTATCATGTAGTTTATGTAACGAAACCTGTATTTCTGACTCTATGTAAAATGCTCATGCACATGCATGAGTAGTTTATCCATTAAGTCCTTTCTTTCCCCACCAACTGTGATTTCTCTGTTCTGCTTAATTAGCTAGACCTTCATGAATGCCCCATTCTGAGGTTCTGTTCTTTATTAAACATGCTAAAATAAATGGTTTCCCTACAAGTTAAAAAACAAAGACTGTTTAGATGTGGAAAAAAACATTAAGAATGAAATAAAAGCTGTTTGAAATAAATGCCCTTTTTTTTCCATTGCTCAATATTTTATGTATCTGAAACTTACATTTGACTTTAAGTAATTGGCAGATGCTTGTTCCAATTCTTGTGGATTAGACAGAATCCCCAGCTTCCTGCTTTCCACAGTTCTTTTCTTTTTCTTCTCTTTTTATGCTACATACAAAAGGAGCTGCTTTTTCTTCAATTTTTCTCAACAAGAGAATAAAAATGTCACCCAATGGCAAGAATAAATAAGTTACAAACAACAGTCTGCAATTGAGATCCTCAGAAGCTAAATTGTTCATAATGAAAAGCAAATTCTTGTAGAAAGAAAGAGGGAGAGAAAGAAAGAGAGAGAGAGAAAGAGGAGAAAGCGAGAAAGAAAGAGAGAGAGAGAGACAAAGCAAGCGAGAAAGAAAGAGAGAGAGAGAGAAAGCAAGCAAGCAAGAAAGAGAGGGAAAGAGGAAGGAAGGAAGGGAGGGAGGGAGGAAGGAAGGAAAGAATGAGGAGAGAGAGGGAGAGAGAGGGAGGGAGAGGGAGGGAGAGGGAGGGAGAGGGAGAGAGAGGGAGAGAGAGGGAGAGAGAGAGAGAAAGGGAGAAAGGGAGAAAGAGAGAAAGAGAGAAAGAAAGAAAGAAAGAGAAAGAAAGAAAGAGTGAGCCAATGTTATCTGACTAGAAGATGCATTCAGGCCTACAGTTTGTCCCCGGAGCAAATGCCAGCACAGCTCAGATGTTAAAAACCTCAGCAGTTGGCACAATCTTCTCTTTGCCTATAGGGCACCTACATGAGATCTTTACATTGTCACTGTCAATTAAAAGAAGCTGAGATCCACTGGCCGGAACTTGACTGAGCTGGCGTGGGCTTGAAAACTGACCAGCCGCCTCTGTTTGCTATAATTGAAGCTATTATAACCACCTGTGAGACTGCTATCACCACCCTTTGTCCAGGGCCACTGTGGCATTGGCCACACACAAATGCTCCCTGCTGAACCAGGAAATTGGGTCCCCAGAATGGATTCTGACAAGGAACTGAAAGACGGATCAGGCCAATTTAAAGGATCCCCCTTTCATCAGAAAATTAGATTACCATAGAAAATGAATGTTGAGGAGAGGACTATTTAATGAGCCCACTTCACTTGTGAAATGTCATTCATTTTGTGTGTGTGTGTCCATGGTCCCACACCAACGCACTTCTCCCTGTGGTTCATCAATATGAACACCTACCATTGGCTGAGAGGGAAAAGAGAGTGGAAAAAACTGTCTCTTAGAATGCCCAGCCTTATACATTTTCTAAGCACTTCAAGATGCTTTGCTCATAAGCTTCTCAATATAGCCATGTAAATTAGGATTAAAAATAAAGGGAAGACACTACAGCTTCAGCTTTGTGATGAGAGTTCAAATAAGATTGGAGCAGAGTATAGTAAAGTCTCGTTTGTCACAAATTCCTGGTAATTTCTTATTCACAGTTGAGGAAGTTAGGATTGGTTTGTGCTGATGGAATGCAAGGAACTCCTGTAGCCTGTTAGCACATCAGTCCATCTCGTCCCTCATCCTTGTGTTCTAGGACTCATGGCACTTGTAAGGAAAGATGCATCTATGGAGGAAGGAACCCTCTTTAAAAAGAAAAATGACACAGAGTGAAGTTAAAGACAGAATCAGAAGATAGATAAAATGTGCTGTAGCATTCTTATATCATTCTTTATTATTCTCGAAAGTAATTTTTTCATTTTGAATTTTTCCTGACTATAATACCCATGCTAATATACTTTATAAAAATAGGTAAAAATTGGGGATGGACTTGAAATTTTGTCAGAGTGAAGAAGTCAGAAAATCCTCTTCCCCCAAAAGTAAATATTAAACTGGATGAAAATATCAAAACAGCCATATTAGGAGCTCTGAAAACTGACCAAAAGCAAACAACAGATAGAGAAGTGTTTACTCATGAAAAACTATTGAACTTTGGATAATGGCAATCGGAGCCTGTGGTGTCCTGCCTGAAGCTGCTTTCACCCCTCCTGCCAGCTCAGCGACTGTGGTAGTGCTTCTAGAACAGCAAAGGGAAGGGAGGACACAGAAGAAAGACAAAGCCCACCTTTTCTTTGAACTTGTCTGAGCATTGAATGTGCTCCTCAGCCTACGTACAGATCCATCAGCAGAGGGAAGAAAACTTATTGGCACAAACTTAGAGCACAACCTAATTTAAACAATCACCAGCTGAAAATAAACTATGCAGACTCAGGAGTGACTCCTAGAAAGCCAGAAGAAAAAACAAAAATCAGAATTAAAAACAAAATGAGCAAAGACCTCACCAGCTCTGCATCATAGGGGAGATATGTACCAGAGATTGAGTTCAGGCAAGTTACTATAAACAAAACAAAAAATAGCAATAGGGAAAAAAAATTCAGAGTTTCAACAGTTTATTATCTAAAATGTCCAATTTTCAATAAAACATTATGAGGTTTTCAAAAACACAGAAACATAATCCATATTCAAGGGGAGAGATAAAAGCAGTCAGTAGAAACTGACTGACTAGGTCCAGATAAAACTTCAAAAGCAACTAAAAATATTAGTGGACAAAAACTTCAAAGCAACTAAAAGTATTCAAAGACTCATGGAAACTATGCTTAAAGAATTAAATAAAAACACAATGAAAATTACTTCACAAATAGGGGATCTCAATAAAAATATAAGAACCATAAAAAATAACGAGTGGAAGTTCTGAGTCATAAAGTACAATAACTGAAATGAAAACTTTACTGAATGGGCTTAACAAGTTGATGCGAGATGGTAAAAGAGAGAATAAGTGAAAGTGAAGAAGGAGCAATGGAAATAACCCAATCTGAATGACAGAGTAAAAGACTGAAGAAAAATAAATTGAAGAGAGATACCTATAGAACATCAAGCAAATCAGCACACGTAATAGGAGTTCCAGAAGGTATAGAGTGAGAAGGGAGAAGAAAAATAATGGAATAATGGCTAAAATCTTCCTAAATTTGGTGAAAAGAACTAAAATATCCAAGAGATTCACTGAATCCCACATAAAAAAAAAACAGAAAGAGATCCACATCTAGAGACATCCCAGTCAAACCATGGACAGCCATAACAAAGAGAAAGTCTTGAAAGCAAAAAGAGAAAAATGTCTCTTCATATACATTAATGATGCAATTAATAACTGACTGATCAACTGAAGCAATGAAGGTCAGAATGCAATGGAGTGACATTTTCAAAGCACTTAAAGAAAAGTGTGAACCAAGAATTCTATATTCCTTGAAATTAGCCTTCAAAAATGAAAGTGAAAGACATTCCCAAACAAAGACCGAGAACATGTGGATAACAGGCATGCCTGCCTTACAAGACACACTAAAGGCGGTGCTCCAGGCTGAAAAGAAATGATATAAGATGGTAACTTGAATCCATGGGAAAAAATGAAGAGAACTGGAAATGATAAATAGGAGGTTTCAATAAAATACATATCTTCTTTTAGCTTCTTTCAAAGACATGAGATTAACTTAATTATAACAGTATAATTTGAATAATATATACAGATGTAACGTATATGACAATAATAGCAGAAAGGGCAAAGGGAATGCAGCAAAAGTTCTTTGTTTAATGTAGCATTAATCTGAAGTAAATTGTTCTAATATATGATATATATTGTAATCCCTAGAGCTATCATTAGGAAAATAACTTTAAAATATAGCAAAAAAAATGAATTAAAATGATGTACTAAAAAATATGTTCTTAACACAAAATAACGTGGCAGTAAATGAGGATCAGAGGCAAAGAAGAAAAAGATGTGTGATATATAGAAAGCAAATAGAAAATGGCAGATGTCACTATAACTGTAGCCATAGTTACATAAAATGTGAATGGACTAAAACTCCAACCAAAAGGCAGAGATTGACAGACAGATTTAAAAAGCAAGATACAACTATATGCTCTCTACAAGAGGCAAATCTTAGATTTAAAGACATAAATAGGTTGAAACTAAAAAGATGGTGAAATATATTTCACGTAAACCTTAACCATAAGAGATATATTTATATCAGACAAAAACAAAATTTAAGACAAGAAATATCACTAGGAAGAAGGCAATTTCTCAATAACAAAAAGGATCAGTGCATTAAAAGACATAAAAATTACAAAAGTATATGCACCTAACAACAGAACATCAAAATACATTAAACCAAAATTGACAGAATCGAAGGAATAATTAAACAATTTAATAATTGCTGTTGGAGTTCATAGTTCATTCTAAATAATTGGTAGGACAACGATGCAGAAAATCAGCAAGGACAGAGAAGATGACTTCCGCTACCGACCAACTTAATCAATGGAAATTTATAGAACACTCACCCAAGAACAGCAAAATACACACCCTTTGCAAGAGTATATAGAAGGTTCTCCAGGACAAACCATACGCTAATCCAATAAAAAGTTTCAATAAATTTAAAGAGATTAAAATCATCTACTCTGAGTTTCCAGACCACTACAAAGTCAAATTAGAAATGTACAAAAGAAAGAAATATGAGCATCCCAAATGCTTGCAAATTAAACCATGTGCATTAAAAAAGAAATTAAAAAGGAAATTAAAAAATATTTGAAGTGGTAAAAACAAAAATGCAACATATCAAATTCTATGAGACAATTTTGAAGCAGTAATTACAGGGAGATTCATACCATTAAATACCTATTTGGAAAATAAGGTCTTAAATCAACAATCTAAGTGTCATCCTTGAGAAACTAGCAAAATAAGAGAAAATTAAAGCCTAATAAAACAAAAGATAAATAAAAAATATCAAAGTGAAAACTTATGCAACAGAAAAGAGAAAAGTAATAAATAAAAGCAATTGAAAAAAGTTGGTTCTTGGAAAAGATTAAAAAATTGATAAATCTTTAGCTAGAACAACCACTTCTAAACAACACAATTTTTAAAATTAAAAGTCAAACCTCACACTAGAAAATATCTGCAAATCATATACCTGATAAAAGATTTGTACCCAGAATATATAGAGAATGCTTTAAGTCAATAATAAGACAAACCAATTTTAAAAATGGGCAAAATATCTGGATAAACATTTCTGCAAAGAAGATAAACGAATGGTGAAAAGCACTTAAAAAGAGGATCGGCATTGTTGATCATCAGGGAAACAATTAAAACCACAGTGAGTACCACTACGCACTCACTCGAATGGCTATACTCGAAAAGACTAGGAGTATAAAATGGGACAGCAATTTTGGAAAGCGTTCGCCAGTTTCTTAACAAAATAGACATAAATTTATCATAAGACAACAATTCACTCCTAGGTACTTACATCCACAAAAAGACATGTGTGCAAATGTTCATGGTAGTGTGTCCATATCGCCAAAAACTGGAATCTAAGTGAATATCCATCCACTTGTGAATGGCAAACAAAACGCAACACATCAATGAAAACTATTCAACAGTTATTAGTAATGAACAACAATATTGATGAGCCTCAAAAGGGGCTCAAAGTACGACATATTGCACAATTCCATTTATATGAACTTTTTTTAGAGTGCAAGTCTATAGAGACAGAAAGAAGATGCAGGACTGGACCTTGGTTGTATACAGGAAATGTCCCAAACTGGATGGTGGTGATGGTTGCACAACTCCATAAATTCAGTAAAAATCATTGAATTGTACACTTAGAATGGGTAAAATCATGATAGTATGTGAATTATACCTCAATAAATCTGTTTAAAAAATGAGTGTAAATCATCATTACCAGAAAAACTACTCAAGAATGAATCTTATAACAACACACTTGTTTAAAAGTATTGAACTAGGAACCAGAAGCCTTTCCGTTACCTAGACTGTATCTTCGAGAAAGTCATTTGATGTTTTAAATCTTTGGTTTCCCCAGCTGTAAATCAGACATAACAACCATGTAAGCGCCTGTTGCAAAGGATGGTTTATCCGTTCACTGAGTTAGTTGGATATTCATCTACTCAGCAGATACCCACTAGGTGTCAGCCATGCTGCAAGGAGCTGGAGACACAATCTGGAAGACCTAAGACATGATCCTACCCTTCTAGACCTTTGAGAGCAAATGAGAATGGGAAAGTCCTGAGGAAACTGCAAAGTCTATAAAGTGCAAGTGATTATTACTGTGAAAAGAGCTGGTGTTAGAAACAACCATAAAATGGAGCACTGTTATAACAGCCTGGAAATGACATTTGCCTTCAGACATGAGAACATCCAAGTCTTGCCTCATGAGAACAATTGTCTCTACCCAAGATCCCAAGGAAAAGAAATATCTGTAAAAACTGGTGGCAACAGAAAGCAAACCACTACTTTACTACCAGGAGGGATTTTTGACAGAGAACCCAATGGAGAGTTCTCATTGGCTGGGCTAGAGCCGGTGGAGTGATGGGAGCCTGGGGCATCTCCTGTCTCCAGGTCCAAACCTTCAGCTTCCTCTGACTTTTGGCTGGTCTCCTGTAGGAAAGAACCAGAAGTAAGAGAGTGCCAGAGATTACTGCTTACGCCACATGTGGAGAAAGGAAATAAAGCAGGGCCGCCCTCAATTGCATGACTTCTGATGCACAAGATCCACCCAAGGCCAGCCCAGAGGCCCCTCTGCCCCCTCCCTTTCCGATGGGTGCTTCCTCTTCTCTGAGGAGAGCGCAGGACAGGAGAGCATTTCCTCCACCCGGAGGGAGAGAACGTGCAGTCCAGCTCCGGGTTATAGGAGGAGCTCTGTCATAAAGTCCACCTCGAAGAAGTTGCTCACCTTCCCTGATCCTTATCTTGGCTCTTCATCAGACTTTACGAGGTGGGTAATTACACCTGTCCTGCTCATCTATCCCATGTAGTGGGAACTCAGTGTGAGGAAAGCTTCAGTACCGTGCAAATGTGATATTCTTCTTTCCTTCTGTACATGAATAAACACATGTTCATTCTTGAATTCATTTATTCAGCCAATATTCACTTATTCAACAAATATGTAGTGAGCATCTGTAATTTTCCAATCACTGAGAATATACAGTTGCATTTGTTCCCAGGGAGGAAACAGACAGCAGTGGGAGACACAGGTGTTATTGAAATAGTCACAAAGCAAGACAAAAGTCCAAAGGAAAGGCAGCCACATTCTCCCAGAGCCCTTAAGAGAGGCGGCAGGCCTCGACCGGGAAGCAGGAGCGGAGTTCTCCCAAGTGATTGGGGTCAGTGAACAGAGCAGGTTGGAGAGGGAGGGGGCAGGGCTGTGGTGGGGCGAGGGAGGTCATGCAGAGGAACGGAAGTGCCAACATTTGAGCAGGAGGGGACGGTGTCTGGGAACTGTTGTCAGCCTAGCACGTGTGGCGCAGCACTGAGAACGGGTGACGAGCAGGAGCAGAAGATGGAGCAGCAGGCATAGGCCTCGTCAGCCTTTCCCGTCTCATGAAGGGTTTTCATCCTCATTCTGGCCACAGTGAGAAACAAGGAGGCTCCGTGTCAGCCGTGCTCACTACCCTACACTTGCCTCCAACTAGTGCAAATCATTGTCATCATTTATTCATGTGACTTAGAATCACAGACATAAAAAAGATGCCAGGAAACATTCAGCTCAAACAGCTCACGGTACAGACGAGGAGGCGAAGCAGCAAGACTCATCATTTCAACAGTGCACAGAATCCGGGATGTCTGGGTTCTGATCCGGGGCTCTTTGTGCTGCCACAGCTGACTTGTAGGCATCTTTTCTCTTACAATCTTAGATAACGTTATGGGACTAAACCTGATTTTAATGACAAACCTCATTTTTAATACAATTATTCATTTACTTAATAAATATTTATTGAGTGTGTGCCAGTCTCTGTGCTTAATAAATTATTAAATTTTAATCATGGTGTGCATGGACAAGGGCCATGGGTGAGGGGTGGATAATGCTCTCATTTAAACTCTCATTTACTACTTGGATTGACATTAGACAGGCATCATAAAATTACCTATTATGGCCCAGTTCTACCAATTATCACAGTGCCATTGAATGATCTATAGAAAAGGAAAACAGTTTATAAAACTCAGGTCCGAAAAATATTTAAAGATTTTTTGTAAAGGAATTACCTCATCCCTAGGTTCTAAAAGTAATCTTTTCTCACTATAGAAAATACAAAAATATAAAGAATTAAAAAAAACTCTCAATCCCACTGCACAAAGGCAAGTGCTAATAAATATATTGGGGTATTTTTCTAGATTTTTGTCCCCTATGTTTAGTTTTTATCAGAAGATATCTTAAGATTTATTTCTTTTTAAATTTAATGTTTTTACAATAGCTTTTCCCAATGTTATTAGAAACTCATTGTAAACATTATTTACCTTCTAAATATCAATGAAATAAAATGATCACATTTCTCTAGACTTTTAAAAAAAATTTTATCAGAGAGAGTATAGCAGTAAGTGCTTTGTTCATAAAGTTTTGGCCCAACTGTAACAGCTAATAACATTTATTGTGAGTTTACTATAGGCCACACATCATACTTTCCATGCATACTCTTCCTTAATCTGCACAATAATCTTACTAGGGAAAAGCTATTCATAGTCTCCAAATAAGGAAACAGGCGCTAAGAGAGATGAGCAGGAGCACTATCTGACATTTCTGGAGCAACTATTATGTGCCATCTCTGTGCTGCTCCTTTTATGCGCTCTCGTCTGTTCCACGGGGCAGGCCTTGTTGCTGTGGCTCCTGTCGTGAAGGTGAGGAGGCTGAGACAGCAGCTCAGGAAGGCGCTTCCCCAGGGTCGCAGCCTCACCCTTGCTAGAGGTGCCATTTGAACCGCTCCACCAGCCTCGGGCGTGGACGGCTAGTGAATCAGAGGAATTTAAATTATTCCCTCAAGAAATGTTCCCAGAAGCCAAATGACTGCTCTTGAAACATCCCCCTAAGCTGCCTTACAACGGGTACCAAGTTACACTCCAATTAGCAAAGTGTGAAATGGCCCGTTTATACAAGGGGCTTTTTGTTTGTTTTAAACTTGCAGACATGAGGAAAGCACATTCTTGAAAGTTGAGCAGAATGAGCCTCTGCAACACCCACCCCTCACCTGATAGGTTTAAATTTGAATATTGCACACTTAGTACCAATCCCATCTGTGCACCATCACTGTCCCCATCATGCCCCCCACCCTCCTGAGTCTCCTTGCGGTTTTTGCAGATGCCACCCTCAGACTGGAGGCACCAGTGCCTGAGTGGCTTTCTGCAAGGGGAGGAAAATAAAAAGGGAAGCAAGTGAAAGGGAAGGAACAAAGAGGCAGATGAGAACACAGGAAGTTCCCCTTAACAGCAGGAACAATAAGGAATCTGAGAGCTGACTATGTGAAGTAGAGGTTACCGCTAGGTCTCGTTAGCGGGGTCACCTGCTCTGGGATCTGCCGTGTGGGAATTCGGAGGCAGCTGAACCCCCGGACAGTGTCCTGCTGCTCTGGGCAGGTCATGTCCGCACCGCGAGCAGGCAGCCATCTGTGCCTCTCGGCGTGGCTCTCCAGGTAGGACTAAATATTGCTAGTCAGAATGCACGGCTCTGTAAATTCCCTGCGAAAACCCCAGCTCTCGGGATGGAGTTCATTTGCCTTTGGAAAACAGTGACAGGGTATTCACAGAAAGAATAAGAGGCTTTTTATAAATAAGCTCAATACAGGTTTCAAGGATATCAAATAGAACTCACAAAAATCTCTAATGAGTTCAGTGTAAGTGAATCTGAAACATATGGATAAAATTTATCCTAAATTGCATGTGCATTTTAAAAATCGAAACAAAAGATGCCTTGGGCATAACACATTTTGTTTTATTTTGAACTTAGAAAAAGGGGTGTGTATCACAGCAACCCGTGGGTAGAGACACAGGAAAACAAATACGATTAGTGACCCAATCAGCAGCAGAACTCCACTATCCCCAGACCTCAGGTCCCCCCGTTCTCGTCATTTAATTTGTTGAAATACCAACTTCCCGTTCAAGACTGAACAGCCCTGAAGCCCAACTCGCTCGTTAGAAACAGCACCACCCGGCTAGGTGTGTGGTGCACGTAGAGGCGGCATTTACGAGCTCTCTGACAATGTTACATGCTGTACTGATGGCGAAGATAATTGCAAACTTTCCTTCTCAGATAATTTAAACCAGTGTTAGCAGAGTGCCAAGACCTGAAAATGCAATATATCATTTAAAGAAAACAAAAGTGAAAGACTGAGAAGTTAAACCGATTACCTAGTCATAATTCTGTCTGTTGGGTACACGACATTGTTCTAATACCCTGTAGAAGTTTGCTGAAAATAACATTGACATGGGAACTGTGTATAGGGGGTTCAGCAATATACACCAGACAAAAGGGATCAAAATATGAGCGAATAGAGACTATTCCCACTCCCATTTTATAAGAAATGCATAAACTTTGGCTCCCTCTAAAGTGAAGCATTTAGAGAACCTCCATCTGTGTAGCAAGGGAGCAGGCACAGCCAAGAGTGGGGATGAGGTTAGTGTGCATGTGCGCCCTGTTGTCTGGGTCCCTCCATCGCTCACTTGGTAGCACTACTCACCTTGGTGGTTTTAACTGTCTCATAGTCCTAATTATTGCTTTTTTACATTATAATCTTATATTGATTTATGCTTATTTCTCCCACAAAGTAGAGATGATTACCCAGTTTTGCAGACATGGTGCCTGAGTTTTAAGCAGCTTAAGCACTTGAAATTTACACGGCTAGTAAGTGACAGAGCTGGGATTTAGATTTGAAACTGCATCAGTCTGACCCCAATGCCTTTATCCATAACCCTTTCATGATCTTTCCACTATTGTTTAGATTTACATGTTTATTTGACGGCCCCAATGTAGAGAACGCCCAAGTCAGATGTCTGTCCTGTGTTTCCAGTTCCTTGCTCCATCTAGGCAATAAGAGGTGCTTATTGACTCCATAAGTATTTCTGAGTTCCTCATCTGTGCCAGATACTGTCCTAGGAGGGGAAGGTGTACTCAGCAATAGAACAGGAGGGGAAAAAACTGTCGCTGTGTCACTGCTTAGGGAAAGACTGACAAGAGCCTCAATAAATAAGTCACACTCCATGTTAGAAGATGAAAAGTGCTATGGGCAAAAATTAGAACAGGATAAGAGAAGACTGGAATGAACGAATGATTTTTAATTCCTGGAGAATATGTTTTCCAAATAGGAGTGCCCCTGTCACGCTTCTATAGATGTATTAAAGATGCACCAAAGTTAGGTTATATGCAGTATTGCTATTCTTCCCATGAAAACAGAGCTTGAGACTTTTTCCTCATATCACTTCAGTAATTTCTTTCATATTTTCTCTTTTGCTCTTTATCTCATTTTGCCTTAATTTTGTTATATACCAATTTTTAAAAAATTTCCCTACTTACACCAACTTCCTCTTTCATATGTCCAGCATTTCACCAAATATATTTTCTTCCACAGTCTCTTTGAAGCTCCTTTCGCCCAAAAGAATCTTGCTATTCCTTCTAGAATGCCTGAAATGTCCTAGGTTTCAATGAAAATTACTAAATCAGGAATCATATCTAACTGCAGAGTCTGCTACTTAGATGGCTGCCCTCAAAGAGGTTGAGCTTGGCGTCAGCAATCCTCGCGGGGAAAGTGTTCATCAAAGCCAGAGGCACGGCCTGCATCCTTCCTGTGATGCTCACCTCCATAGTCCATGGCGTGGCCAGTCTGGTGGAGAACAGTTTTAAAGATTCCCTGAGGAAGATGACACCTCCTGTGTTCTTTAACAAATGGTTTGGGAGACGGACAGACATCAAAAAGAATATCAAAAATGTGTTAAATTGTTTAAAAATAAGAAACACCCAAACACGTCCTGTAAAAGTATTGAGAAACCAAAGCAGTAGTGCACAAACTAAACATTTCCCATTGTCGATTGACCAAACGTCACTGCGTGCCCACTCTGTGCAATGAGATCTGCCAACCATTTGAAGTTGTCTTAGTTATCAAGGCATTAAACCCAACACACATCTTTGACTTGTCCCTCTGGTTCACCGTCCTCCACCAAACTCTATCTGTCCTGCCTCTGAGGTCTCTCTTTCATGAGCATCTTCCTCTCCATTCTCTTTCTCCCAGTTCTTACTCTTCACTTCCAATAAGCACCATCGTCTAGGCAGCTATAAATCCTACTGGCCTCTATCTAGCTGAGATCCTGCATGGAAACTCCCACTCACAAACATTCAGTAGAGGATCATTACCTAGTGAATCATGTCGAAGTAATTCAGCCTCGTACAGTAACCACCTCTGTCTTTGTTGAGCTGGTGAACAGTCCCCATATTTCTATTCAAATTCCTTCACAGTGTACTCTCGTCACATTCTTCTTTCAGCTGTTCAGGAAATGAATATAGTTATGCAGTCAGAATGGATGGCTGTATTTACATTTATAGTTTTTGTATTAAATCTTAAATCATTGCCCAGAAATGGGTTGACCTTGATGTTGCTGTTGCCATCACATTGAAGCAGGGACTGTGGTAGCACACAGCCTATGCTCTGGCAAGGCAGAACCCCGGAATGGGAAAGACTCAGACTGGCCCTACATATGGGGACGTAGGTAAGCAAGCTACCCACACTTCAGTGGTCCTCAGAGAAAGGTATTAAGATGCTAGTCAGGAGGTATGTATGTGAGTGGGTGGAGGCTGGGGTGGGGAGCAAGTGGCTGTGTGTGAGTGTTCTATGTCAGAAAAAGCTCAGAGCTACTGGAAACTTTCTTACTGTGTTTGGGCCCAGGCAAGACATCCCATTCTCTGTTCACCCTTCCAAAAGGAGTAAGCTCCCCTTTTCCCTCCATAGAGATTTCAAACACATCTGAGAGAGTCTGAACTCCAAAAAGTGCGGTACAGTGAAAGAAAGCTTCCCATTGCACCTATGGAAATGTGGCATTTTATTAATATCACTCATCTGTAAATGGGATGGTGTGGGATATATGGGGGAAATTCCTATGGTTTACCTAAAGAGGTTTGTCCTACAGGAAACCACGGGGGTTTACAAATTCCATCATTTAACCAGGAGATCGACTTCACCTGTTCTCATTAGAGTCAACACGGAAATGGATACCAATGAGTGAACAAGCTCAAGGCCCAAGGAGGAATCATCTTCATGGTTGTCTGACTTCAGGCTGGCTGTATCAAATCAGTGTGCAGTTTGGCAATCTTGAGGATTTTTTTTTCTAATCAGAAAGCATGTTTTGGGGGACAGGGAATTCTCGCATATAGTATCTTTCTCCTTCTTTTCCACAGTCATTTAGTTTTTGAATGGGCTGAAATACCTTGGGTATGGCTCAGATAATATATGGACTCCTGGGTTCTGAAAGTCGTTTTTCAGAGGGCTGTGAACTCCAAGGGCTCTGAACTAAGGATAAAACCCAACTACAGAGGAATGAAGTTTTCTTGACAAAAAAGGAGCAGCCACGGGTCAGGTGGGGACAATAGTGAAAGAGGCACAGAGTTGGGGGAACCAGCTTCCCAAGCCCCCAACACAAAAATGCCAATTAAGGAAACACCTCTGCACAAGACACTCTTTACCGAATGGAAATAAGACATAATAACAACTCCGACCCCGCTGTGGAGCAGCAGGGGAGGTAATCAAAAAGACCCAGTGCACAGGAAAATAGCTACTAGAGGGATGAATGTCCTTTGAAAGCAGCTGCCGAGAATTTCAAGTCGCAGAAGAAATGAGGAGGCAGCTATAAATGCACAGCGCGAGAGGAAACGCACCTCAATGTTTTAGGAGGAAATAGGGCCTGCTCTGCTCAAAGAAATCAACGGTAAAATTCATTTTAAGACCAGAGTTCCATTGGAGGACTGAGGAGAGCTTCACGTTTTGTCAATCAAGGAAAAGATGCATGCTTCATAACATATTTTTCTCAAGTTATTTAACCAGTGGCTATCATTAGCGTAAATCTAGGGGGGCAGAAAAATCGCTTTATGACTCATGTATTAATTTAATAAACACTGAGTGAGAACCTTCTATGTAGTGTGCTGGAGGCTGGACAGTAGAAAACCAGGAAGACATGTCCTTGGTCCCTGAAATCCAGGAGCTCACAGCCTAGTAAAGGTCAAAGTGTTAAAATGATTCTCTTATGTATCTCCTGGGCTTCCCAACTGGTCAGTTAATAGTGAACTCAAGTTTCTTGGTCAACAGTAACTAAGCTCTGTGGAGAGACACAGTATGCTGCAGTGACACCATGGTTTGAATCCTATCTCTGCCGCTTAGCTATTGTTTGCCCCTTAACAGGGTTTCTCAACCTCAGCACTAGTGTCTTTTGGGGCTGGATTGTTCTTTGTCAAAGTGGCTGTCCTGTGCTTTGTAAGACGTTTAGCAGCATCCCTGGCCTCCGCCCACTAGATGCCAGTAGCACCTCTTCAGTTGTGATGACCAAAACTGTCTCCAGACGTTGCCAAATGGCCTCCCATTAAGAACCGTCTAGTGCACAAGGTTAAAAGTCAAGAAACCAACTTTGGTGCTACTTACTTTCCTTGTCCCTCCATAAAAAGAGGAGGTGGAACTGAATTGTCAGCAGTCCCTAGTTCTGAAACGTTAAAGGTAGTGTGTTGCAGTGAAAAGATCATGGACTGTGAAATTCGGTCTGTCTTTAGATACCAGTTCCACCAACTTCTGTTTGTTAGCTTTGGGTAAACTCCTTACCTTCTTTGAGCCTTGGGTTCCTGTCAAAATACTTATCTTGCAGGGATGAGGCAGGAATATGAAGGGTATATGTTAAGCGCCCAGCCTATGGGAGGCCCTCCACGGTTCATAGCTAAGCTATAATTATGATTCTCAAAAACCAGCCTTTCTGACCTAATCAGTTGCTCCCACGATTCCATAGGTAAACATATTAGTGAATAAGAGACAGCAGCTGCTCTAACAGTCCCAAAGTGTCACTGGCATAGCACAGTGAGATAGGAAGTCCAGTGTAGCTGTTCCTGGCAGGCCCTGCTCCAAGGAGTGAATCTGGGATCCAGGCCCCTCTGTCATCTGCACCCCTCTGAGCTGCGATCTCCAGGGTCATCACAAGTGGGGAAGACACACAGACACCCCTTCTTGGCCTGGAGCTGATGTATCACCACCTCTCGCATTCCACTGGCCAGAACTAGTCACCCAATATCACCCGGACACATGAAACTGGAGGGCAGACAGCTCTTTCTGCCAATTAGACACTAAAAAAAATTCTAATGCTGACTTTATTACCAATAGTTCATAAGATAAGGGAAATTCAGGAGAAACAGCCTAAGATAGAAACATTAAGTGGTTTAGAAGATTCCACTTGCATTACAAATAAGACTGAATCATAAACCCTCGTGAGAAAACTAGAAATACACTGCCTGCAACTACAGAGCAGGTAGCTATGCAGGGGATCATTCAACACGGCATCTAAAGAAACTTCCTTTGCCCTCGGTACAACTTCTCAAAACAGTTGTTCTCATCTTTTATTACTCTTGAAATGTTAAGCCTAAATTCACAATGGGATAATTTTTGTCGGGAAACTGGTATAAATGTACAGAAAATAGTAACAATAAAGTACATCTTCAATGAGCTGTTTTAGGCATATGTGTAATTGAGTAGGTCTATGTGGCTTGCTTCTTTTTGATAAAATGAAAGGTATGAAACGCCACCAATAAAACCATTTTGGTGGATGTATCAGTTTGCTATAGCTGCCATAATAAATTACCACAAACCTAGTGGCTTAAAACAATGAAAATTTATTACCTTACAGTTTTGGAGGTAAGAAGTCCAAAATAGGTCTCCCTGGACTAAAATCGAAGTGTCAGCAAGATTGCATCTCTTCTAGAGGCTCCAGGAAGAATCCGTTTCCTCACCTTTTCCAGCTTGTAGAGGCTGCCTGCATTCCTTGGCTCATGGCCCCTTCCTCCATCTTCAAAGGCTGAACAAGCATCTTCTGTTTCTGACTTGGTTTCCCTCTGCTCCTTTGTCACATGGACTTCTCCCCACTCTGACTCTCCTGCCTTCCTTTTATAAGGATCCTTGTGACTATATTGGGCCCATCTGAATAGCCCAACATTATCTCCCCATCTTAAGATCTTTACCTTAATCCTAGCTGGAAAGGCCCTTTTGCCATGTAAAGTGCCATATTCACAGGCTCTGGGGATTTGGACATGGACATCTATGGAGGGCCTTATTCAGCTGACCACAGTGGGTCAAGTAAGTGATGCTATTATTGCTACAGCTCATTTATATACCAAACATAGAAACATCACATGGTCCTTCCTTAAGTTTAATTAAACAATGAATGATGATGAATGATGATGATGATGATAATGATTGTACATTTAGAATAGTATAATATAAATAACGTAATATAAAGAACTTAACCTTCAAACAATCTCAGGAGGGTCCAGCTTCCAGTGGCAGTGGAGAGTAGGTTGGTTGGACTATCCTACAGAAAACAACTATAAAACCTAGATAAAATATTTCAAAAGTAGGCAGCGATGGAGGAGACTCTACATTTGAAACACAGGAAAGCAGTGGTGAGATTTATGGATGTGCAGCTTTTTTCTAAAGGGCATTCTCCAATCCACATGTAGCCCAAGACAGAGCATCTGGAAAGTCAGGGTAAAATCCTGGGGCAGAGGGAGCCACTGAGAAGTAAGCACCAAAATCTGCAAACAAATTCTTCCCAAATCATTGGTGGATTGATAAACACCCATGTGCAGGGGACTGTCCCTGGAGAGCCCACAATGAATGCAGCAGCGACAAATGGAAAGAACTGAGTGTGAATTTCAGCTGCCGTCAACTACAGAGAGGACAGAGGTTGGAGTCTGAGTTCAGCCCAGTTCACTGCCTCCTAGAACAAATTCCGCATGCTTCAATGAAACAGAAATACGGAGTCTCTACAGCGTGTCATTCTTAATGTTCAGATTGCAATTTTAAAAATCACTCAGCATGTAAAGAAATAGAAAAATGTGATCCAAGTCAAGACAAAAAAATGTCAATAGAAACTAAACCCAAGATGTTCCGGATGTTGAGATGAGCAGACGTGAACTTTAGGGCAGCTATTATAAATATGTTTAAGGACCTATAAGAAAATACACCTATTAGGGAATTAATGAATGGGGAAACCAAATAAAAAACCCAAAGGTGAAAAACACAATATCTGAAATGAGATGTTAATGGGAAGGCATAAGAGTAAACTGGAGACAACAGAAAAAAGATCAATAGGAACAATACAGTCCGAAGAAGGGAGAGAAATAAGGTTAAAAAATAAGCATAATCTTAGTAAACTCTGAGAGAACGCCAAACAGCCTAACATTGGGTAAGTTCAAACCAAGAATGAAAAGAGAGAGAATGGGGCAGAAAATAGAATATTTACAGAAATAATGCCTGAAAATTTTGATGGTGATAAATATCACCTAAAAGTCCAAGAAACTCAATAAAACTTGAGCAAAGTAAATAAGAGGAAAACTACAGTTAGGTCCACCACAAATCTTACCAAACCATACATTTGCTAAAATCCAAATTAAATAGAAAATCTCCTGTGCACCTGGAGACCAACAACACATCACACACAGAGGGAAAAATGACAGGAATGACAGCTGACTTCTCATCAGAAATGACAGGAGCCAGAAGACAATAAAACTCTATTTTTTACATGCTATGAGAAAAAGTCAACCCAGAAATCTATACTTGGGGGGAAATAGCCTTGAAAAATGAGGATTAAAAAAAGACATAGATAAAAAATAAAACAGATTTTTCACCAACAGACCTGACGTATAAAAAAAATGCTGCAGGGAAGTTCTTCAGGCCTGAAGGAAATAACACCAGATAGGTGGCATATGGGTCTACCTGCAGGTATAAAGAACATCAGATTTAGCAGATATTTCAGTAAATATAAAATATTATAAATAGGTTTTCTCTTTCTCATAATTTGTTTAGAAGACATATTACTGTTTAAACCATAAATTAAAACAGTGTATTGGGGGTGAATAATGTTTGCACACATACTGTATATTATAACACTAACATAAATGTTGTATTGGAGCTCTCTGGCCAGTGAGATGAGGCAAGAAAAAGAAGTGACATACGGAGAGAGAGAAATCAAACAGTGTTTATTAATAGCTGCTGTGATTGTCGACGTAGAAAAAGAATTTTCAGAACAACTACAAGAGGAATAAGATCACAGATATGAGGTCACTATACCAAAAAAAAGTGGTATTTCTCATTCTAACAAAAAAAGGAAAATCAAATTTTAAAAAATCAATTTACAGTAGACTTTAATAAGATACTTAGATATAAATTTAACAAAAATGACCAAGCTTTTAATTTACATAAGTATTTTAATATTAAATCTAAGTAGACAGTGATAACAATATATTTTGTAATGCATAAAGCAAACACTAAAATAACGCAAAAAAATAGGTAAAGTAAATTTAAATGAATTGAAAATGGAAGGCAAAACATATTTGATTAGCCCAAAAGATGGTAGGAAAAAAACTAGCAGGGTAGCAAAACTCAGATGAGACCTCTTCCCCCCAAAGTACCAAGTAGCAACATGATAGACCTCAGCCCACCTGTGTCAATGATCATCTTAGACACAAGTGAACAACACATCAAATGGAGTCAAGGGAGGACAGAAGTGGATAGAGCAAAGTTCACAACTAATTCGGGGCCCAAAATTAATCTACTTTGTAAAGATGGAGCCAATACAGAATTGTAAGTGTTGAAATTATGTAGCATCAACATAGTGAACAGACTTTCGTTAAATAATGTACTAAATAAATAGCATGGTAACTTGCAAATCCCAGACAAACATTCGGAATTTTTGAGTCTTGGTTGTGGGTTCGGTCCCTTATTTAATAGACAGCGTGGTGTTAGAAGAATTTAAGTTCTCCCACTGCTATTCACAGCCTCAAATCCACAGTGTAAATGGAGCAAGAGCAGAGAGACAGCCTCCGGATAGCACTGAAACGATGGAATCGCAGTAACAAGGGGGCCCAGCCCCGACACTCCCTCCTGGAGACACTGACCTCCCATCGCATCAAAAGACTGTTATCCATCTTCGGAAAAGGAAAGTTGACTGAGAAAAGGGCAGAAGCACCCTTAGACAACATGTATATAACCGAATTTTTTAAAATAATAAATGTGGAGAAGACAAACTTTTAGGTCCTGATGATATGCATCAGAACATTAGAGAAGGAGAAAAGTTAGCCAGTGCCTCTCTGGCATTTTGAAAAGTTCAGTAGATCCATGATGAATTGCAGAGACGGAAATACAACTTCTTTATGCGAAAAAGGGCAAAGCCACCAACCACTGACCTCCAGCCAGTAAGTTTAAGAATAGACGCCAGAAGAACCTGAGTCTGAGGCGGGAGGTGGTGGCAGAAGGCCCGGCAAAACGAAGCTGGTTAAGGGAGTCGTGCAGGAGGGGTCACGCTGAGACGGCCTGGAGGAGCCTTTCGAAGGCTTTTTTGCTGCAAGGAATCAAACATTGCCTTTTCCAAGTAGCCTTTGACAATGTTCAACTTCACTGACTCCAAGGTGAGCAGTACAAGACCAGAGGACTGAGTGTGCGTCTAAAGGGTAATTACAGAGAAATGTGCTTCAACTCCCCATAACTTGAACTTGGGGGAACTTAGATAATTTAAGGCTTATTGTGAATCAATAAACACAGCTAAGAGCCAGAAACATTTCCTATTATTAACTGTTCAAGATAAGCATCACTTAACGAAGAGAAAAGGCATCTAGCACAACCAAGGGCTCATGCATTGAAAGTGAAAACCTCGTTCTTCAGAGGCTGTTAACCCAGGGAGGGCTATGGAGAGACTTCTAGGCTGGTAGGTCAAGAGCCTAGAAGAGTTGACTCCAACTGCACACCCCACCCACACACACATTTCATTGTCCCCACGAGAGCCCTCCAATTTCTACCACCCACATGTCTAAAATCTCCTTTCCGCCCCCCACCAGCACAGCAAGATTGAATTTTATAGGTGACTAGGTCAGGGAGCATTTGTGAGCTCTTTCACATCAGTCTAATTTCTAATTGTGTCTAAGGAATAAATAACATTTTATTAGGTGCTAAGATTGCTAACTTTGTGAGCTCTAGCCCCCACTTCTATTTCCCTTTAGTCCCAGTCACCACTCTCGGGAGTGTCTGGAACTCATTCCTCTCTGAGTTGTGGAGTTTCTTGCCATGGTTCAGTTCTCTACTGTGCATAGTAAGGATTGCAGCATTAACTGAGCATTTACTATGACCAGGATTTCACACAGCTACCCATTTAATATACTATGCAACCCTCTGGCGATGGCGTATGACTTTTATAAAATCAGAAAACTGAGCCACCAAGTAATGAAAACTTTTGGACAAGGCATCTCATTTTTCACTCCAAAATTATTCAGCTATTGTTGAGCACATGTGGCCTATATTGAACACTGTGTTTGATTCCTGATCTACCAAAACAAACAACTTAAATAATATACCTGAACTCATGAAACTTACAATCTAGAAAAGAATATAAAAGGTAAACAAACGCTAGCTATAGGACCTAGGACAACTTTTGAACCTCTCTGTGTCTCATTTCTTCATCTCTACAAAGAAAAAATAATATTACAAATATTAATAACTACCTCTTACATTAGAAGATTAAATAAGTTGATGTGTAAAGTACTAAAATAGCACTTGCTATTTAGTGTCAAATAAATATTAGATAGCAGTAGTAAGAATAGTGGTAGTAATAAGCAGTAGTGGTGGCCAAAGCAGTAGCAGTGGCAGTTGCAATAGCAATGGTAATAGTAGTGGGAGAAGTAGTAATAGTAGCAGTAGTAATAGTAGTGGCAACAGCAGTAGTAACAGTAGTATTAGTAGCAATACCAATAGCATCAATAGCAGCAGCAGTAGTAACATCAGTAGCAGCAGCAGTAATAGTAATAGTAGTAGTAGTAGTGTCAGTAGTGATAGTATTCATAGCAATAGCAACAGCAGCAGCAGTAGTAGTAGCAAGAGCAGCAATGGTAATAGTAGTAGCAATAGCGGCAGTGGTAGAAGTAACAGCAGTAGTCGTAATAGTTGTAGTGGTAGTAGCAGCAGCAGCAGTGATGGTGGTAGTAATAGTAGTAGTAGTAATGATAGTATTAGCAGCAATAGCAGCAGCAGAAGTAGTAGTAGCAGCAGCAGTAATAATAGTGTTAGTAGTACTGGCAGCAGTATTTGTGATTATGGCCATGGTGGTAGTAGTAGCAGTAATGATAGTAGCGGTAACAATAGCAGCAGCAGTAGCAATAGTAGTGGTAACAGTAGTAACAGTGGTGGTGGTAGTAGTCCTAACAGTAATAGCAGCAGCAGACTGTGGGCTGGCACTGCCCTCTGGTGGCTACAGCTAGAGTTGCTGGGCACCAGATCTAGAGGGGGTGGTCAGCTGGGAGCCTTCAGAGTCCCTTCGTCTCTGTCTTCTCCACCTCTCTTCCTTCTTCTTCACCGCAAATTTCCCAGGGGTCTCAGGACTGCTTTCTCCTGAGTGGGGATAATTCAATCCATAAACGTAGTAATAGAGCTGTAGTAGTAATAGAAGCTGCAGCCCAAGGGTGAGCACAGAATGCAATGGAAACCCATAGAAGAAATGCACAAAACTCTGACTCTGGAAGGTTAGGGAAGATTTCCTAGATGAAGTAAAATTTAAGTTGTTGGCTGGAAGGTGAGTAGAATTTACCAGGCAATTAAGGGTATTTGTGGAAGGGAGGGAAAGTGCATGACACGCGCTAGAAACTGACGAACGTCTAGAGTGGCTGCTCACAGGTGGGAGGGTGTCAGGAGGCAGAGGTGAGGGTGGAAAAGGAGCAGAAGCTGGGCAACAGAGGGCTTTATGGCCAAGCAGGAGGTGGGCATTTTCAAGGGTAGCTGCTGTCGTCATGAGAATCACTGAAGTCAAGAAGGAAGAGTCTGACAATTTATGGGACCCTTCCTGGACCCCAGCCTGTGCTTAGCACCTTGCACTGTTTTACTTAATTCTCCCCACTGTCACACTATTTCTACGATGTTCCTCTGCCTCCGTGGACGATGTTAGCTCAAGAACATGTACAAGGGTGTCTGCACACTCACACACATCCTCCTCCTTCTCTTATTACTGCTGTTGCTGTTGCTGCTACTAATACTTACGCCTTTGGAGTAACATTCTATGAGAGATTCAGCTCACCTAGTTTTATACACTCTGTCACATGAATCCTTAACTGTGAAAGTAAAAACTGGTGTGGCAGGTAGCACTAAGATGGCCTGGTGATGCCCACTTCCTGGTACATGGAGCTTTGTTTAAACCCCTCCCCTTGAGTAATGGCTTCTCACCAATAGAACATGGCAATGTTGCGGGGGTAAGACTAAGACTTCTGACTTCTGTCTTGCCGGCAGATGCTCTCTCTCTTTGGGCTTTCATGAGGCACCTGCAGTGTTGGAGAGGCCCACATGACAAGGAACTGGGGGTGGCCTCTGGTCAATAGCCAACAAAGGACTGAAGCCCTCAGTCCAACAGCCCTCAATAAAGAAAAGCCTTGGAACTGAGCTTAGACGCAGATATTGCCCTGATCGAGCATTCAGATGAAACACAGCCCTGGCCAACACCTTGATTGCAGCCTGTGGAAGAGTGTGAAGCAGAAGGTCCAGCTAAGCCATGTCCAGACTTCTGAGCCACAGAAACTGTGAGACAATAAATGTGGGTTGTTTTAAGCTGTTAAGCTTTGGGGTAATTTGTTACACTGCAATGGATAACTTATACAAATAGCCTACCTAATTCAATGTTATATAAATTAGAATTTCACGAAATAATAAAAGCACTTCAAATTACTAAACCCACAAGTCTGATGTAAGAAATGTACTCACTAATTTAAACAATTGCATGCAACAAATAAATGGTATCAGCAGGGTTTCAGTATTAACTTCAAATCCATCCCCAGTAAGGAACTGTTTTGAACAATTTTTCAGCTGAGACAACAGTCTGCTCTGGTCCTCTCCAACTTCCTTTCCTTCCACGCTACTCCCATGCTGCATGGCCACCCCACCCGTAGGCTTTCCTAGAACCCATTTCCTCTGTCTGGACCTATTTATATTCTGGGGAAAAGTCTCATTTTAGAGACTGAATCTTTGCCAAGGGAATTCCTAAGGGGGGTTTGCTTCTTTCCAGAAATGCTGTCCAAATGCCTGCCACTGCTCCTCTGCCCCTCAGAGGCTCCCTTCCCAGTGTACTCGTGTGCTGCTGCCATCCTCCTCGCTCCTGTGGATGCGCAGTACTCAGCCTTCGCCCCTCTGTTCCAAGCTGCCTGGAACCCTCTAGCAAAGGCTGATGCATGAGCAGCCTTTTTACCTGCTCATTCCTCAGTAGACGGATTGGCATCTGAAATTAAAGATTTTTTTTTCTCTGCTCCATATCTTGGCTATTCTCCAGCACTCCCTCATCCTTTTACTCCTCCCTGCACACACACACACACACGCACGCGCACACGCACACACACGCGCACACGCACGCACACGCACACACATGCACACGCACGCGCACACGCACACACACGCGCACGCACATGCACACGCACGCACATGCACACATGCACGCACACGCACGCACACACATGCACACACGCGCACGCACATGCACACGCACGCACACGCACGCACACGCACGCACACGCGCACGCACACGCACACGCACGCGCGCGCACGCACACGCACGCGCACGCACACGCACGCACACGCACACGCACAATCTGGAGACAAAGGCGGATCTTCCCGTGAACTCTCATTGACCATTCTCTGGGACTGCAACAGCTCAACACTGGTGCTTCTTAACCTAAGGCTATTATGTTGGCCGTATTAGTATTACGCTATAACCTCACAGTCAGTCTGCTAAGAGCAGACATTTCACTTGAAACATTAGAGAATAACATAAAAGTACATACCTGAGAGTTAATTGGGTGATATAGCCTATGAGTAACAAAAAGGATCATTTTATTTGGGGGAAAGAATCGTATATCATCACCCTTGATACTTCTTAACTTTCTCGACATGCGTTTTACAGCTGAAAAGCGTAAGTGTTATTAAATAAAACAGAGTATGGTTTTAAATAGGCAAAACAAAATAGGTGTCAAGGGCTCTATCACTGTCTTGAAAAGTTGGTCCCTGGCCCTATTATTGCCAAGAACGTACAATGGTTTTGAAAGTCGCTGTGTTCCTGACTCATGTTGACCACTCTTTTTAACTCTCTATCATGTGATCATGGATGTATATATTTACAAGCCACACACTCAGCAGGTGAATGCAATACAGGTGAATGCATTTCCACTTTGAAGCAAAGTAACCAAGTGAATTACCTTCAATTTTCAAAATGTATCATGGACATTTGCATGCTGTCTCTCCTCTGCTGGATCTAGGAATGTTATCCATTAAGCTTCACAAAGTAGTGAATGCCACTTACTGGAATCCTTTGTAAAATCCTAATAAACGTGCAAACCTCTCCCTAGTACGTGCTACGGCCAGGTGCTGCTCCCAGGCTTCAGGTATTGTAATTCACTTAACCCTGGAAACAGCACTACAAGGTTAAGGGATGCTGTTAACATCCTCGTTTTATAGGTGAGGAAATGTAAGCAGGGAGGGGCTAAGTAACTCGCCCAAAGTCACACAGCTAATATTTGGCGATTTGAATCTAAGCAAGCTGGCTTGAAAGTTGATGTGTTTAACCGTGTACTATAATATCTATTTTACCTGTTTGATCTCATTAACCTTTTAGCTGTATTATTCATTTTAAAAAGAGAGAGAGAGAAAGCAAGAGAAAGTGTGTACAAGAGAGAGAGAGACAGAGACAGAGACAGAGAGACAGAGATGGAGAGAATGAACAGGAATTAGAAATCATTGAAGAGATGGGCCCGATTCCACCTGTTGGTTCAATTGCTGAATCCTATAAGGACATCCTTGTGAAACGACCAAAGACATTGAAGATGCCCAGGCATGAAGACAAAATCATTGTTCTATCAGGAAGTGGTAGGAATCACACCATTTGAGAGAAGCTGGGACAGGAAGGGAATGACTAAAAAGGAACTGAGAATTATAAAAGGAGACACAGTGGCTTCAGTTACAGTCGTGACTGGAAATGAATGTCCCAAATCCTTCATTGTATGTAGATAGTTCCAAATCTCAACATGACCCAGATACCATAAATCGAGTTTCCACATAGCCTAAACTTAAACCCAAAAGCCGTAGTCTAATGATGCTTCATTTGAGCATCTACCATGAGATGACGCAATTGCCAGAGGCTGCAAAGAACGGGCTTGTGCAATGACATATCTGTTAGCTGAAGACGGTGTTGAAACAGTATTGCTACACCACATTCTGAGCAGGTCGACAATATGAGCCTGCACCCCAAGCAGCAAAACACGTCCTCCCTGCCCGCAAAGGAAAAGGCTTAGTCCAATAGCCATTTAGTGGGACTTTTGCAAAAGCCAACATGGGATAAAGGAAGCAAAACGAAACAAGTGAGAAATAGTCTGTGGTTCTGACAGCGAGCCACAAGGAGCTGTGTAAACAAAGGAACAGCAAAGTCAGGCCGAGTCGCTCGGTAAACAGTGTGGTTTTACACACACCAGTAAAACGCCTTATGAGAATTGGATCTGCTTGGCTTTGGCTCAATTCAGAAGAGGTGCTTAAAGAAACTTATAATTATAACCAGAAGATTCTACCAAGAAAAGTATTATTTTAACTGACTTGGCCAAAAAGAGATTTAACTTTTATAAGAAATTAACAACTCTTTCTCATGAGCTGTGAAATGCATACTTTTCATACAGTCGTGAAGGATATTTTTCTTGGTATCTCTCAATATGTTCCCACCTGTTTTACCTAATTTTATAGTTCGCCACTTCGCAAAGCAAGAAACATGAGATTCAGCTTTATCATTAGTAAAAGGTAAATAGCATCCTGTTTTACAAAACTATTATGTAAAGGAAATAGAGCAATGTTTATGCAAGAGGTGAACATTTATTTATCTGGTACCCAGAAATTGTTCGTTTGTTCATTCACTAATTCATTCACTCATTCGTTCATTCATTCATTCATTCTCAGGTTGCAGATAAAGCAACAAAGTCTTAGAGAGATTGCATGAATTTCGTACGTATTTTTCAATCCGTCTTTCACTTTATCTGCCTATAGTACCATTTGACCTGAAATTTCTGTCTCACATTTGAGTGAAATGCCGTATTCTCTCTCAGATGACCTGTAGCAAAATTATATGGGCTAAATGTTTACAACACAGTAACTCTTTTCCAGAATAAAAGTGATTATGCAAAGGACTATTTCATTAGATGCATTTTGGAAGCCTTGAAATGCACCTTCAATCAACAAGCAGTTAGAGAATAATTTAAACTGACCTCTCTGGTTATTTAAAGAAAATTAAAATGTGTGATATTCTTTAATTCTGTGAAACTGCATTCAATTTCCATTGCAGGACATGACAAAGGCTCTAAACGCCATTGCTCTTTGTAGCTACTAGTTCCTTAAAAAGTTTTATCTTGCACAGATGGCATGATATGAAACTGTTAGGATCATTATTTATTTCAAAATATTTCAGTTGAAAAAACAGAGAGACAACACATCTCCATTTTAAGAATGTCCTAGGGCAGAAAGAGAATAACAGCATCTAAGATTCTTAACTTCAAATAAAACTTTTGATAAAGGACATTTTAGAAATAATTATAAACATATCAGTTATTCAGACTATAAGATTTCAAAATCTTCCAATAAATGGCTTAGAGTCCTATTGACATAGGAAACGGCTGTCTCCATTGGAAATCTTTCATATGCTTCTTAGTATGCATTAGTGCATCAGATCTGAACACAGCAAATATCAATCTGTATCCAGCTCTTGAATTTAAAAACATACATGATATATCGATATATTTCTCTTATAACATCTGGAATTAGTACTTCCACAGTGGTTGATGTTATAGTTAAAAGCAGATTAGTTTACTCTTTCATTTAAAAACCCCATTGGCGGCATATTGCCGATAGCAGGGCTGGCAGACTGCAGCCTGAAGGCCAAATGTGGCCAGCTGCCTGTGTTTATATGGTCCTTGAGCTAAAAATGGTTTTACGTTTTTATAGGATTGTAAAAAAAAATAAAAAGAAGAAGACAATGCAGCAGAGACCAAATATGACCCACAGAGCTTAAAATATTTACTATATGGCCTTTTATAGAAAACATTTTCCAACCCCTGGTCTACAGAATAAAATCCTAATTCCTGGTCTTGGCATCCAACAGCCTTCCTAAGTGAGCCCAGCATATTTCTGTAGGCCTCATTCCCTACCCACCCACCCATGCCATGTTCAAGTTATTAATACTGCACAGCAGTTTACCCCAAAACATAGGAGCTTCCAACAACTGTTATATTCACGGATGCTGTGGCTCAAGGATTGGAGGACACGGGAGAAAGGCTGCTGGCTGCACCATGATGCTGGGGGCCTCAGCTGGGAACACTCAGGTCTAAGGGACTCCACAGCTGGGGGCTGGAATCATCTAGAGACATCTTCACTCACATCTAATTTAGGGAGGGGAATGCAGGTTGTCAGTAAGGACCTCAGCTGGGCTGTTGACCAGAGCCCCCGCGTGCAGCCTCTGCAGTGGCCTGAGCTTCCTCACAGCATGGCGACCTCGGGGCAGCCAAACTTTTGACATGATGGCTCAAGCTCCTAATGCAAGTGAGTGTTCCAGAAAACAAAGCAGGAACTGCATCACCTTTTCTGATCCCCCCTTGGGAGTTATGCAGAATAGTCCCCACCGCATTGTAAGGCTTATACCCTGCCTGTTAGGAGGAGGAGTGCCGAAGATTTCACAGATGGGAGTCAAACCCCACGAGTCGTCCTCTAAATCTACCCTGTTCTAAAGGTGTCACATCGTTCCTAATCAGGGCCTTGCACACGTCTTGCTTCTATGTGAACTGTCACTTCCTTATTTCTTTCCCTAGCTCACTCCTACACAATCATTAAGACAACTCCAACGTGAAGCTTCTCACCCAGTGTCTGCCCACAGAGAGCTTGCAAACTAAGAGGAGGGAGAGAACACATACCTGAAAGATGACTAACAACTTAAGGCAAAGAACAGACGTTAAATAAATAGATCAACATTCTGAACACTTGGTTCTGCAGAAAATTTCCCCCTTGAAAAAGCGTCCCATGCTCACATTGCTCCATTCCCCTTTCTTAGTGTTTGTGCTGCTAAAACCCGCCAATGCAAGGAAGGTGGAATAGGGCTCACTCCAGCTCACCCTGACGTTGAGTCTGGAAGCACCCCAAGGCCCAGGCCCCAGGGCATATGGCTTAGCAATGGAGAAATTAAATAGCTGGAGCATGTGACGATGAACTGAAACAGTCATAACCTTGGAATCCAGGGGCAGGGCTCCAGTGGGGTTGCGATCTGACCCTAAAGGAACCATTTCAAATAGCTACACCATCAGCGAGAGAGAGATGAGAATGACAGTGGAGGGATCAGCTCCAGAACAAAGCCTGGAAGGAAAGAACCTGTGAATTCATGTGACTGAGTAACCCTGGGGGCTCCTTGGGTAACTTGAGACTGATAAGGGCTGCAAGAGGGAAATGTTGTGGGATCATCTTATGCCATTATTTAACTTACTCAAATTCAATTCACACTTGATAAAAGGGAAAGTTTTAAAATCCCCTTCTTTGTCCCTTTGCTCTTCCCTACAGAACTGATCTTGGCAATTCTCAGGCCCTAGAAAGGGAAAACAAAACCCAAACACAGTTCTGGGCCCATGCTCTAGCAACCTGAGGACACGCCCAGGTTTGGTTTTGTCTTGGTTGTGACTTCTAACCAGAGTAGCACTTTTATCTTCCACATCAACTTTAGCATCTAAGTGAAGTGTGACTCCATAACTGGGCATGTACAGATATATGCAATAAATGAATGAAATCAGAGATGTGGCCATATTTGAAGACCAGGTCACATCCCGTACTAACCATCTGAGGGTTGCTAAGTGCTGCTGTTCAGACAGGATCTGCCCGCTGAGGGGGTCATGTTGAACACAACATGCAAGCAGGAATGGACTCAGTCTTTTAATTTGGGTTTAAATTTCCCTCCTGTTTCCACAGCAAGCGAAATACCTGTGGCATTAAGTCAAAGACAGCCGGACAGGCTACATCTGGAAAGACCGCAGAGACTTTACTGCTGGATCAGCCTTCACTGGTCACTTTAAAGTTCTACTCAACATTTAGCAGGGTGTATTTGGATGTTTTCCATTACGTAGCAATGAAACAGAAAGACGAAAAGAAACATCACTTGACAATTCCACTTTTTCCTACATCTAAACTTAGTAAAAAATGTCTTGAAATAAAGAGATGTTTCTTTATCCCAACTCAATCCCTAATCCCATAGCTAAGGAAGGTGAGGGATTATGTGCATAAACGAGGAAAGAAGGTACAAATAGGGGTGAATACAAAGTGCAAGAGAGAAGTGATGGGAAAGCAACTGCATTTTAAGGGGCTTTATTTTTAAAAGACAAACAAGTCTCATTTTGCCCAAATTTCTTACCCAAATGTTTGGCAGGAACCATATAAACAGTAAGCTACCTGCTTCTACTGGTCTGGAGTGGATATGCATTAGTACTCTTGCACTACAGAAACAGAACCACCACTGTTTATTGCAGACTGAAGGGAAAAAGCATTCCTGCCCAGGTGGAACCACGCCGTGCTCTCATACAGGTCGAGTAAGAGTGTGTAAAGAAAGAATTTCACTGAGTCCGGGCCCCTACCTTCACCAATGATACCAGGAAAAGCTCTTGCAATAAAACAGAGCAGGGCTCTGAGTTGAAGGTGGCATTTATGAACATGAATCTCCCTGCCTGAGGAGAGGTCCCTCTGGATCAGCATTGACAGCAGGAATCAGTGGGTGAAAGCCAGCATTTTTATTTATGTTTCCGTAATAGCTCAGGTTCCCGGGAAGGCTAGAAATGTAGCCCGCAAGTCCCCATCGCTATGGAAGCCATACTCTTACTTGGTAACCTGAAGTTTGATAGTCTTCTCTAAGAATAGGTCTGCGGAAGTCATTCAGAATGTATTTTAACAGAACTTTGTTTCTAACGTTCATGTTGGTAGAACTAGGAATGTCATTCGACCCATAAAATAACCAAATACTTGGTGTAACAGGTGTTGTTGTAGGGAGTTTCTTTTAGGTTTAGTTTTTTTTCTTCCCCATCCCCTCCTATGTGTTATCCTCTGCAACAAGCATGACTTCCAAAATACTCTACTCTCATTCCATGTTCTATCTACACTTGAGAATCATGCGCAGTCCCTAGCAGATATGTGTGTGTGCATACACACCCATATGCACCTTTGCAGTGCGTACAAATAGTAATAATGTTATTGACGTAACCTCTGAGAAGTGCACAACAGCCCTCATACAGGCAATGACGCGCGCGAGAGAGAAGGTAAAGACCATACCCAAAGCTTGGAGGTAGAGCCGAGATTTGAAACCAGGTCCTTGGAACGCCAAGACCTACATGCCTCCCCTATCATGGTGGAGCCTTGCAGCCTTCAACTCAGGAACTCACATGGGCTCCCTACACCTGGCAGTGCAACGCATCCACTAGGCTTTTTCCATCTTTGGGAGATAGCTTATATGTCAATACGGATGTCTCACAATTCTTCAACACAATTTTCTCTCATCTGGATCATGGCTATGTCCCTCACAATGAACACTCTCCCCTCACACACACAGCTAGTTGTATCATTCTCCCGCTCCATCTCACCTCTACATATTTCTGTCAATAATCATTTTCAGAGCACCTCCTATGGGGTAAGCACTTTCCAGTATGGGGAGACACAACAGTGGCTAAGATAAGGTCCCTGCCTGCAATGAACTTACGTTGTGCAATGCCTTCTCTGAGTCCTTTCCATCTGTCCCGGCCCGTGTGAACCCCCCACTTCTGTACTCCCGTTATACTTGGTTGGGGTTGCAGACCTAGCGCTTCATTGCTCTTTAATTGTATCTTTTGTAGTTTGTATCTGTTCCCTAAGCTTGGCTGGAAAACTCTTTAAAGGATCATATACTATTTAGTCAGGAATTTACCTGACTTTTGGGGGAATTAGCTGTATTCCTCAACAGTGGAATGTCCAAATTATGCATTCTTACCTCTCTAAGAACCAAAGCTTTAGGAAAAATTAATCGTGGGATAGAAATCTTTCTAGAAAGTTTTACAGATATGATTGCCTTCTTAAAGAGAACATTTGGAATATATGTATTCTTTTCTCCTGACTCAAGGTCATCTTTATGGAGCCCAGCCATCCTATTCTTGTCTACAATGATTTCTTCAAGTGCTGGTGGGACGGAACAGGCTGTTAAAGCATATAGCCCATGGCCTCGGCATGCGATATTTCTTAGCTGTTAAGTGTTTTTGGAACACTTGGCACCACACTCTCTGCTAGGCCATCAGTAGGTCATCGGCCAGTGTTCCTGTGTCCACTCACCTTCTCATTTCCAATTTGCTTCTCGTTGCTGAAGCCTAGGAAGTCAAACACTTAAGCTCGTGTGAAATTTGCAGTTTAAACCAGAGCAAATAGGCCACCAGCAGCTTCCCTGTGAGGTAAGCACGTAAAGTCTAGCACACGGATTTGGCGTTGACTTTGCATGCTCAGCGCCTTTTGTGCGCTGTTTTCATTTATTTACTTAACAAACATTATTTGTTACAGGCCCAATTCTAGACAGTGGAAATAAAGATGTGAAGAAAATAGACAAAACTGCCTGCCTTTATGAATGGTGCACACTCTAGTGAGCAGAGAAGCAAAAATAATTGATGAAATATGGGGCACTTAGGATGGCAATGAGTGCAATGGAGAAAAGCAAAGCAGATGAGAAACAGGGCCCAAGAGCCACGGAAATTGTGACAGTGATGTTTGAGCAGGGACCTGAATGAAGGGAGGGAGCAAGCCATGCAGACACCTGCAGTTAGAAGTTCCAGGCAGAGGGAAGAGCCAGGCAGAGGCTCTGAGGAGCACGCCCGAAGTGTTCAAGGCGAGGAGAGAGGCCAGAGGAGGGGCTGCTCAGTTATGTGCATCATCTCCTGAATCTCAGCGCAGTGTTCAGCAGGAAATCTCAGGAACAGAGGGGCCACTCTTGCTGAGGACCAAACAATGATGCCACGTTGAGTATCAGCTTTAGAATCGTGAGGATTTAGACTTGAGTCTTGAGTCATCACTTATTACCCATGTGGCTTAGGTGACTAGTAATTTGATGACTCAGTTCACATCATAGCTGGATTGTATAGATTAAATGAAAATGAGACACTGTGTATAAAGGGCCTCAGTTCTTGAAGATGCTCAAAATTGTACTGTCAGCATCCCTAGATTTGCTGGGGCAGATGTGATGATTCTGCTGTAGTAGGAAATATTCTCCCCTCCACTGCACCAGAGTCCCATTTGGCCCAATGGGGGAAGGAGAGAGTCTCCCGACCCCTCCCAGCACAGTCGACAGGTGTTCGCAGCGGGGAGCCAGAGAGGAACTCTATCAAGTGCCTCCTGCTTCCCTGGGGGATTGCCAGCTACCTATGCTCTGACCGACTTGTCCTGCTGCGGCGTGATTTGTATTTATTACATACGAATGCCACTCACTCATTTACAGCTACTAATGAAAACAATTTATGCAAGTAATGAAAACAATTTATGTAACAAATGGCTAATTATATGACACTTGGAGAAGAATTAAACATTCAGAACATGAAATTCAATAATATGTACATTCGATATCCAATTTACCACAAAATGTGGGGACCGGGGATGGGCTGTAAGTCCAGTTGATTTGGTTGGATACTGTGGGGAAATAGCTGAAAGCTATTTCCTTTTCTCCAAGCGGGCCCTGAATCCCCAGGGAGCAGCAGCCTTGGCTACCAGAAAGTGCGTGGCTCTGGTGAGACACAGAAGTGAGTTCTAAGGGCCTCTCTGCCACTTTCCTACCACGTCCCCTGGGGGACGCATTGAGTGTCCCGAGTCCCAGTTTGCGCACACATCTGCTTTACAAGGTTATTGTGAGGATCACATGGGGCATGTCTGTAAGGTACTGAGTGCCTGGTCTATCGTAGGAATGTGATCAACGAGAGTGCTCTTCTCTCCAGGATCTGAGCTTCAGAACAAATAGCACTTTGTTCACTACATAATACACACACACATACACAATACACAGAGACACACACAGATACACACATACACAATACACAGAGACATACACAGATACACACACACATACACATATACAATACACACACACAGAGATACACACATGCAATACACGCACAGAGATACACACACAGAGATACACACACAGAGATACACGCACACACCCATACATACACAGAGATACATGCACACACACATACATACACAATATACAGAGATACACACACACAGATAAAGGAGAATTGTGATCCAGGTCAAATTGCGCGAAGAAAATACATCAAAGGCAGGAGACAAAAAGGAGGCACAAGAAAGAAGCAGACCCAGAGGACCTTTGTGGGCGCAGGTTAGCTCGGCATTCTGCTCCTGTTTCCTGGGGTGCCTGAGTGTCCCCTAGACACAGTTCCCACGGTGCCTTATATTCTTGCTTTTCTCCCCTGGGGCTCAGAGCAGTCCCTGCAGCCAGAGGCCAGGCCACAGGCAGCAGGGAGTGAACAGCCCACAGAAGGGATGGGAGTTGGTTGATCGACACCACAGCCCCTTGCCCTCCACAGGGCAGACAGTGGCACTCTGAGGTGTCCCCCACACTTTCTCAGAGCACCCAGTGCAGTTCAGGCCCTGTTTCCTGCAGCAATGACCTGCTCAGAGACCTGCCTTTTTTGACTTTCCTCCCTGCCTCACTTCCCCCTCCCTCATCGTGTCTCCTAGAATCTCCCCTCGAATAAACTAATTGAGCCTTCATCCTTGATGCCAGGCCTGCCTTGGTTTGGGGGCAACCAAAATAAGACGTGGAAGAGTGTGCATTAATTGAGCAACGTGCTGAGCAATCTCCACGAGAGACATAAGCAATCTCATGATCCAAAACTGAGGCCGTGGGGAGTCACGGTACTGTCCAAAGAGAAAGACAGCCACTAAGGTCAGCAGTGCCTAGTGAGAAGGAGTGCTTCAGATCTGCTTCCCAGAGTGCCAGCTGGCCAAGAGAAGGAACCTAATACAGAGAGAGACACTATGAAGATTTTACTAAGAAAGAGGAAGAAGAGGAAGATCAGGTCTTGGGTCTTTCCTAGAAAGTACTGGCCTGACCAGAGTACCAGCAGGTCTATGCTGGGCAGGCAATGATGGGAGGTACTTGGGAAGTCTAGGAAGACAGACTCGGCCTAGATCACTTCCCCCAAGCACGCACACCAGAGCAACGCAGGCTCAGCCAAGCCAGGGCTTCACACTCTCACCAAACCTTGGCGATCTTGTTGTCATCACCAAATTCTGTAACTGGTGCCGCTTCCAGGAACCATGCTGGGTCACATCGTGGCAGGGTGTAGACTCAGCCAGCGTCAGCAACTGGACAGCAGCGGCTTCCTTCCCTGTTGACACCAAGTCTCTTTGAACAGGATTGAATAGGCCAAAGATCTCACTGGAATAAATAAATCCGTCACTTGTTCTATGACTCTTCAAATATCTACAATGGGGAGAGACCCTGGCATGGGATTGTTCCCGTGTGCTGGAATGTTCACTTGTCAGACTCTAGTCCCTGAGGAGTGCATTCTATTACCTGTGACAGGATTATTCTCCCAATTTTTTGAAAATGAACATGGTGAGTGCTATAGTCTGAATGTGTCCCCCAGATTCACAAGTTGAAACCCACTCCCCAAGGTGATGGTATTAGGAGGGGGCGCTTTGGGAGTTGATCCGTTCATGAGGGTACAGCCCTGAGGATGAAATCCATCCCCCTTTAAAAGAGGTCCCAGAGAGTTCCTTCATCCCTTCTGCCACATGAGGCCACAGTGAGAAGACGGCCATCTAAGATCCAGGAAGTGGTCCCTCACCAAGCACTGAAACGACCTTGATCTTGGAAGTCCCAGCCTCCAGAACCGTGAGAAATAAATGTCCGTTGTTTGTAAGCCCCCTGGTCTCTGGCATTCTGTTACAGTAGCCTAAACAGACTAAGTCAGTAAGTAAGTGTATACTTTGTACAATTAATGAGTATTTAAAGCTAAATGTAAACCAAGTTTTAGGGGATTGAATCAGATCTCAAAACACCTACTATTATAGCGTTGCTTACTTTCCAGGCCAGGGGAACTGGGATTCAGAGGGTAGGATGCCTGGACTCTGAATCTGTGAGAGTAACTTGGATTGTGTGTCAGAAAAGCAGCCAAAGCACATGGTCAGAGAGACTCAGCAACAGCCCAGACTTTGGGTCCCGCGCCTCCTTCTGCCTGCAAGTAGCTCAGCTCATGCTCCTGGTGTCGTCTCCCTCTTTAAGCTGCAGAAGTTCTGGATGCTGCTTTCATAAACAGCAGAGGAAGAAAAGGCCACTTTCCCTTTGGAAAATAGCCAGGAGAATTTCCCCAGAAGCCCTCAGCAAACTTTCTTCCCCCGTGGGTCTTACTGGTCAGCAGGAACATGCCTGCTTATTTCTAGATGGCATTCTGTGGTTAGGGGAACTCCTTGTCATGATTAGATCATTTGTTCACTTCCTGAATCAATGACCCTGTAAGGCTTGGGATCCCCATGGTTGGCTTCGACAAGATAGGCACTGCCCAGGAACCTGGGGCCAATCTGGCCAACTGCTTGTCCACCAGACAATGGACAAGAAGGGGAGCAAATGCTGTAGAGACATTTCCAATGCCAACTGAAGTGACACAAGGCTAAGAGACCAATCCAGCCTGTGTTCTGCCCCCTACACTGCTTTGCCTCCGGGATGTTTAACACTGGGTTCTGTTACACAAAGCCTATAGTAAGCCTGGTTGAAATGTTGACAACATCCCCTGACAAAGGTCTTGTGTAAACCCACACTTTACTAAAATTAGATGGTTAAGAGAAGGCACAATGGTACTGGAAATGCGGCCACACTAAGACTGACAACAGTTTCACAGCAGACAGCTGTCCCTGCTCATTAGCCTGCCGAGGCAATACAGGCCGAAATAAAATACCTACTGGTCCCTAAAGTACGATTACCATCAACATTTTCCCCAAGGCGCACAGGCCTTGAAGGCGTGGGTCTCCCTCTCCCTGCGTGCACTGTTATGCTCACGGAACACAGCAACTGAACACACGGCTGTGTGCAGGACTGCTGAATATGTCTCCGCTTGAGGTGTGAGCCCTGAGTCAGGAGAATTTCTCCCCAGCTGAGTCTGATGATGGACAGGCCCGGGGAGGCAGGTTCTTCGGTCTTGTGGTTTGGGTTCTTCTCTCCTTTATTTTTCTTTTGTAGATGAGTCTGCCGATGCAGACACTCCTCTGGGAAACTGCACGGTTGCTGACCTGGGTTTGTTTCTAAATTGGTTGCTAAATCCTCAGATTCACTTCTACTGTGGGAAGAAGTGCTTCCATTTACGACCAAAGATCTTATAAAATTCGAAGAAAGGTGAAGAACTGTAATGTGCTGGGATTACCTCTGTGGTTTTTGTGTGGCCACATTCATGTCCCACATCTGGAAAGGGACAGAATCACTCGAGACACTGCTCAGAAATACACATTAACAGACCCCACTGCAAACTGCCATATTGAGGTCTCTGTGATTTGGACCCGGGAACCTCTGTATTTTAAAGCTCTGTGTGATTCTGACCACCATTAGATTTGAGGACCAGTGGGTACCAGTGACGCTCCCAGCCCAGCACCTGAGGCCTGTCCTACTCTGACATCAGCCCTTGTTCTCACCATTTATTCCTACTTCGTCCTCATTTTTTCTTCTTCCAAATACTCTGGTTGCAGTCAGCACTCCTACTTTTCTCTCTGTTATGGGTTGAGTTGTGTCTCCAAAAGAGATATATTGAAGTCCTAACACCCAGTAGCTCAGAATGTGACCTTTCTGGAAATAGGTTGGTTGCAGATGTAATTAGTTAATTTAAGATGAGCTCATCATATATGTATAATATGCGTATATACAATTGATACATTTATCAGCTGTACATATATAATTGATACATATATAAGTGATATACATGTGTATACATATACCTATATATAATTTTTGTATGTGGAAGATATCTCAATAAAGTTGTTTAAAAAAAAGATGAGGTCATACAGGAGTAGAGTGGGCCCCTGATCCTGTAATAAGAAGGAAGACAGCCATGTGAAGGTGCAGACGCACGAGGAGAAGGCCGTAGGATGGCAAACCCAGAGCTCAGATGATGCATCTATAATCACAGAGTGCCTGCAATCAGCAGAAGCTCGAAGAGAGCACAGCCCTGCCGACACCTTGACTTCAGACTCTGGCCTCCAGAACTGAGACAATAAACGTCTGGTGTTTGAAATCATCCGTTTGTGGTACTTTGTTACGGCAGCCACAGGAAACTAACACCCCTGCTTTTAGAGCAGCCACTTCAGTCCTCTACCTACTTGCTACTCACATCCAAGTTAAGCTCCGCTCGCCCCATCCACAAAACCTTCTCTGTCCATGTCAGGCCCCTCCTTCCTCAGAGCACCCACCTCCTGAGCCTCTCCCTGGTCTCAATCACAAGCAAGACCCTTCCTCTAACTGTAAGGTTCTTCAACTTCTTTAAAGCACAGATCTCACCTCTCTAGCTTGGCTGTAACTCTAAGGCAGGTACTAGAAGTTGTAGTTGTTTTTCTGCCTTACTGTGCCTAGAACTTACATATATTGTAAATATTGACTTTTGTTAAACATCCTATTTCTAATCAAGAAATGGAATAAACCTAAGAAGTTGCTGCTTCAGCAGAGAAGTTTCTCTGCTCTTGTCTCTCTCTTCCTCCTCTTTCACTGAGACCAGGCAATACAAGATGCACACGCAGAGGCCTCGGGACCACGTCATCACAGAGTGTGACCGATGAACCACTACTCAGCGTGCAATGATACATATACCCTCCCCCTCCTTTCTGCCAATTTATTATTTCACTTATTTATGGAACTGCTGACTTTCATGAATAGTCATTTTGTCTTTCATTAATGTGTGGTTAATATTTCTCACTTAATTTTCCTATCCTAAGAAAAAGAGGGGATTGTCATTTGTGTGACTTAAGCAATGATAAACGCAATTCAGTTTCAACAACAACAACCTGAAATCGCCTTTTACAGCAAATGGAGTAAAAATCCATGCAGCATTGGCCCTGGGTCAGATCTCAGTCGTGGTCAATCATGGAAGACCACCATGGCAGGAATCATTGAGGTCCACAGGAAATCCCAAACTGGGAGCATCATTATTTGTCAGGAACATGTTTGTGCTGTCTCTGCCCACACACAGTTGTCACTACATCATGTTATATGATAACATTATGAGGCCGTCCTACGATCAAGAAGAAACTGAGGAAGAGAGCCAAGCCAGTATTACACATTTATAAAAGGCAATGTAAGAACAGAATTGCATTTTAAATTATGAAATCTACATTTCCCGTATCAAAAAAGTGATTATTTTGAGAAATGTCTATAATTCTTTTACTTACACATATTTATAAAACTTGAAGTAATCCTAGTAAAACAACACCATAATAGACAAAGATTAGCTTTTTTTTGCATTAAAATTTCCAATGATTGGCTTAAACTTCATGGAAGATTGAACCCTTTTTTTGAAGACTCTATATTTTTAGAGCAGTTTTAGGTTCACAGCAAAATGAAGAGGAAGATACGGAGAACTCCCATACACTCTCTGCCCTGACTTACACACTACCTCCCCCGACTATCAGCATCCCCCACCAAAGTGGTACATTTGTTATGTCATGAACCTAGACTGACATGTCATTATCACCCAAAGTCCATAGTTTACGTTAGGTTTCACTCTTGGTGTTGTACATTCTATGGGTTTGGACAAATGTATAATGACATGTGTCCGCCATTACAGTATCATACAGAGTAGTTTCACTGCCTTAAAAATTTGTGCTGCGTGCATTCACGCCACCCAACTACCCCCATCCCTGGCAACCACTGATCTTTTTACAGACTCCAAATTTTGCCTTTTTCAGAATGCCATATAGTTGGAATCTTACAGTTTGCAGCCTGTTCAGATTGATTTATTTCACTTAGTAATATACATTTAAGTTTCCCTTATGCCTTTTTATGGCTTGATAGTTCATTTCTTTTTAGCATGAAATAATATTCCATTGTCTGGATGTACTACAGTTTATTTATGCATTCACCTACTGAAGAACATTTTGGCTGCTTCCAGGTTTTGGCCATTATGGATAAAGCACCTATAAACATCTGCGTTCAGCTTTTCGTGTACACCTAAGTTTTCAGCTTGGTATTTCAGTAAATACCAAGGAGCGTGACTGCCTGATCATATGTTAAGAGTAATTTAGTTTTGTAAGATATTGTCAGACTGTTTTCCAAATTGGCTGTACAATGCTGCACCCCCACCAGCCACGAATGAGAGTTCCTGTTGCTCCACATCCTTGACAGAATTTGGTGGTGTCAGTGTTTTGGATTTTGGCTGTTCTGACATATGATGTGGAGTACCTTTCATTTGCTTCTTTTCCATCTATATGTCTTTTTTGGTAAGATGTCTGTTAAGGTCTTTGGTCCATTTTTCAATCAGGTTGCTTGTTTTCTTATATCGTTGAGTTTTGAGTGTTCTTTGTATGTTTGGATAACAGTCCTTTATCAGATGCAACTTTGGCTAATATTTTTTCTCAGTCTACAGGTTGTCTACCTATTCTCTTGACATTGCTTTTGCAGAGGAGTTTTTAATTTTAATGGAGACCAGTTTATCAATTATTTCTTTCATGGATCATGCCTTGGTGTTATGTATAACTAAAAAGTCATCACAATACCCAAGATCTTCTAGGATTTCTCTATAGTTTTATAGTTTTGAATTTTACATTTAGGTCTATGATATATTTTGAGTTACATTTTGTGAAGGTTGTATAGCCTGTGTCTAAATACATTGTTTTGCTTGTAGACATCGAGTTGTTCCAGCACCATTTGTCAAAAAGACTATTTTTGCTCCTTTATATTGCCTTTGATCCTTCGTCAAAGATCAGCTGCCTATATTTATGTGGGTCTATTTCTGGGTTCTCTATTCTGTTCCATTGATCTATTTGTCTTTTCTTTCACCAATACCACATTGTCTTGATTACTGTAGCTTTACGGTAAGTCTTGAAGTTGGGTGGTGTCAGTCCTCCAACTTTGTGGTATAGTATAGATGCTAAGTAGATATAGGAAATTAAAGATAAATATTAAATTTCTTAGATCAATCCTAAGAATATAAGACAAGGAGTTATAGCTTAAAAGCAATAGCGTAATTGCCATGGAATACAAAATATAAATAAGTAACCCAAGAAAAGGGAGCGAAAAGGAAGAAAGATACAAAACACGAACGAAAACATCTTGGAAAAATATACAACAAATAGCAAGACGGTAGACTTACAACATTAATTAGCTAGCATACAAAGTTACTAAATTCCACTTAAAAGGCATAAATTTTGAGAGTGAAAAAAAATAAGAACCAAGAATTTGCAGCTAAAAGTCATATACATTAAATATAAAAACATAGCTGTGTTGAAAGTAAAAGGATGGAAAAGATATACAATGCAAATTGTATGCATAAAAAGCTCATGGAGACATATTAACGTTAGACAGAGTAGAATTCAAGGTGAAGAGGCAGAGATAAAGAAGGAAAATTCATAATGAATAAAGAGTTAATTCTTGAGGAAGATCAATGCCCTGAAATGTGAATGCTCCTAATAACAGAGCTTCAAAGTATTCCCAAACTAAAGGGAAAAATAGAAAAATCAACAACTTAGTCAATTTTTATACACTTCTCTGTTACGTGAAGTTCAAGAATTGACCAAGCTCATCTATGATCATTGAAGTGAGGACACGGTTTCCCGGAGCGGGGGGGGGGGGGGGGCGGTGGTAATAGATTGGAAGGGAGCTTTCCGAGGGGATGGAGATATTCTAGAACTGTATCTGATGACATGAATATATACATACATGCACACACACACAGTCATGCACCGCATAATTATGTCCTGGTCAACAACAGACTGCATACATGACAGTGGTCCCATAAGACTGGTACCATGTAGCCTAGGTTTGTAGTAGGCCAAACCATCTAGCTCTGTGTAAGCACACACTATGATGTTTGCACAGCGACGGAATCACCTAACAATGTGTTTCTCAGAATGTGTCCCTGTCATTAAGTGATGCATGACTGTATATATTTGACAAAACTCACTAAAGTGCACATTGATTTTTTTACAAAAGGAAAAGAAGCTATGTATAACAAAGCATGGCAGAGAGTATTAGTCTGCTAGGCCCACCGCAACAAATCCCACAAACTGGGAGGCTTAAACCACAGAAAGTTATTTTCTCAGTCCTGGAGGCCAGAAGTCCAAGATCAACATGTCAGCAGGTTGGTTTCTCCGGAGGCCTCTCTCTTTGATTGCTGACACACTGTCTTCTCCCTGTGTCTTTCCCTCTGTGCATGTCTGTGTCCAAACCTCATCTCATATGGACATCAGTCCGACTGGATTAGGACTCACCCATATGACTTCATTTTACCTGACTTACCTCTTGAAAAACCCTATTTCCAAATACGGCCACATTCTGAGGCGCTGCGGGTTATAACTTCAACAAATGAATTCTGGGGGAATGCTATTCACCCCATAATACACAGTATATAAACCATAATCCAGTAAGAATTCAGAAAAGGAGGACTTCATGGTAATCCAACTAAACTCACCAAAATCACTGTGATTCATGGCTTAAAAGAAAGCAACCTAACTTCAACAGAAATTAAGAAAATATTCCACTAAGATAAACCCAAATATATGTATTTTTCCCTTATACAGGTTTTTTGTTTGGTTTTATAATAATTTTGGGAGCCACAGGAATTTTCCCAAAACCGTATTGATCTTTCTTATCCTGGTAATGAGTTTTGCAGATGTGAGTGTGGGAAGGGGGACTCGTGGGTAGATGTGACCCAGGTTTGCCTGAGCAAATTAGAGACGGCAAGCCTGGGCAGAGGGGGATGCCCACACAAGTGTCAGCCTGAATGGTGGCTGCGTGGTCTTCTCAGAAGGGTGATCTCCCCTGATTACCAAGCTCGTTTAGATGGCAGGTGTCAACGTCTCTCCTCACTGATTCACACATTTCCTCCAGAAATTCATGTTTTCTCCATGCAAATCAGAAAGAACATTCTTCGCTGGCATAGAAAAGTCATTCTACAGGCACAGGTAGAGCTAGTGTACAATGTGGGGTCAGATCAGAGTTTCCAGTCCTCTTAATGCTTTCCAGCTGTTGCCTAGAAGACAGATGAATGAGACTTTTCTCTGCTAGCAGAATTAAAATTAAGGGGAGCATTCAGAAGGCAACCTCGGACGTAGAGTGTAGATGCCAGCGAGGATTCTTTTTTTTACGTCGATAAACCTACACAGCACAGGTGTCCTGCACTGGGAATCCTGGGTTGTAAATATCCAAGACTGCAGTGCTGAAATCTTGAATATTATGACCACATGCAGGCAGGCAAGCCCTGCTGTAACTATTGAAGACACATTTTACTGCCATCATTCCGAGTCGGTAAACAGGTTTGTATGAAAGTACATGATTATTTAAATCAACAGACGTGTCACCTTTAAAAATAGACACCTTCAGAAATCATTCATTTGACAGGATATCACAAAACTGTGCTAACTCCAGGTCTGCTCTCCCCACCATGGCCATCAGCATGGGTTTCTCACCCTCGTAGACCACAATGTCATAAAAGACCATTCTGTACAGTGTGGGTTTTACTTGCCAAAAGGGTTGGGGGTCGGGAAAGCCGCACAATGACATATGAGGTGTGCTACGTTTAGGAAATCTAATGAAATCGGGACTCAGCCATTAACCTTCAAGGAAGAAAAGCTGGGCCTGGTGCTTTCAAAATTAGTGAGGCCAATATTTCACCATGACAGGCATTAGTAATGAATAATTAAATGTTTAATATAATGTTGCTTTGGTGAAAAATGATAATTTTACAGTTGATGGACCTTAAACTTATTCTATATGATTATGTGGCATTAAAATGAAGGGGAGGGAGTCCTAATGAAATAAATGCTTTTCTGATGGCTGAGCTGTAGCAATTCTGATGTTGAAAATCTTTTCAGAACCCCACAGTGACCCTGCTGGGAGAATTTCATGAAAAATTTAAGAGGGAAATTTCAACCTGGAACAAGCTCCTGTCTCACGCCAGCTTGCCTGAGGTCAAACAGTGTTTTTTCGATAATGCTCAGTTAATGTCACAGATATAAATCATTCAACAAACACAGATGGTACCATATCCTAAAATGAAACTTTAGCTTTCCTTCAAACCCTATTTTTATTAGGTGCTGGAGTTATTTAAGACAATTTAACAAATGCAGCCATGCATAGCTTCCTATAAAAAATGTTTATTGCAAGAATTTTTTTTCCTTTCAGTAAATATAGCTACTACTCTGAGGGGTCCCTCTGCTACTCAGACTGTTACAGAACATGTTAGCCTGTGGACATGTCTGCTATTTGTAGCAGTGCTCTTGCCAAGAAACATCACTGCTATCTGAAGGGAAAAATTATACTCAAAGATCATTTATTCCTTCCCAGTAACGTTTCTTTTAGTAAGGGGAAGAGTAATTTCCTTAATATGCAGGAAGTGCTAATTAGAATCTGCATTTCTATTCATTCATTCTAATTTCGTTGAAAAGTGCAAAGGTTCTGGAGAAAGGTTTAATTAGGGTGGCATTTAGAATAGAAAAATGAAAAGTTGGCCACAAGGCATCACACCAGAGATTTCTACTGGAGGTAAACACAAACATGGTAATTGTTTCTTTTGCACTTGTTGAACTGTAACTCCTAATCCAGTGGAATTGAGGTCTATACTTCCTACCCTAGAACTAGACAACCTAGGTTGTCAAAACTCTGACCTTCAGAGGCATCGGCCCTGGATGCACAAAGAATAGAGATACCTGAACTGATGTGACAGCGACCTGGTGTGCTGGGACAGCCCCTGGAGCAGAGCCGGTAAGATGGCCAGGATGCATGCAGAGATGCCCAGATTTCAGAGGGTTTAGTGCAAAAATAGAATTCTTTGCTTCTTTCTGTTGTCACTTCCTCGCCTTTGATGCTCCACGCCACCAGAGGCTTTGCGACGCGGCTGACCTGCGCTCTAGCAGGTGCCCGCCCTGCTTTCTTCATTCTCCCTGCTGGCGGTGCGATGTTGGTGGAACACGTGGGCTGCTCTTACACCTCCAGGATTTGGCTCCTGCATTCACTTGCTTGCAGTGTCCACCCCCTGCTCTACCCATGGGGATCAGTGTCCGCTCCTGCAGCTCTGCAGGATTCCCCACGGCGAGTCATCTTTCCTCCTCTGTGTTCCAGGAGCACTCCGTGTACTTCCACACAATAGCACATACTGCATTGGCACGTGCCATTTTCACCTATTCATCTCCCCCTGGAGGGAGAGTTCTCCTTCATCTTTCTATCTACAGTGCTTAAATGAACTGAGTGCTTCAAGACTACAAACTTGGAATAGGCATCTGTGTAACTAAAATTCCATCAGTCCTCACTGGGGAGCAGGTACCAACAGGCTGCCGCTGACATGACTCAATCTTCAGTGGTTCATGCCCCCACATGCAAAATGCAAATCTTCTAAATACTCCTTGCCCTTTCTCTCAACCCTCAAAATTCTCACCAGACACTTCGGGTTTCTCCAGGGACTGGTGTTTCAACGTTACCACAGTCTTCTCAGGTTCCCCACTCCACCCCCCACAAACCCACGTGCAAGGACCCCATGCCCACCCCACAACTGTGCTCCAGAGACATCCGTGAGAACTCAGGTAGCCATGCATCAGAGTCCTCTCCTGATGCTCCCAAAGCTTTAGGCTCTGGAGGCACCAAAGGTCAGTAACAAACATTTATCCTTAATTGCGCTGAAAACAGGAGAAGAGTCTTCCCAGAAGTAGAGTGAGGGCCCCTCCACTCTGCCCTGTCTTGCCCTCTGTCACCAGCTACTAAGGCCATGCCACTCAAGCTCTGCTTATTCCAGACTCCCTGACAGAACCAGCACATCACCATCTCACGATATGCGTCCATGGGCCAACGGCCTCTGCTGTTGCTCCTTCCTTACCTCTTTCCCCGGGTGCCTGAAGGCCATTCCCTCCACTGTGAGTAAATCATCACGCAGATGCCTGGAACTGCCCATCCCAAGAACAGACCAGATTCGCCCAGCAGGGCTCAGGTCCCAGGTTCAGGCTCAAAGACTCATTGCCTCTACGCTGAGGATTAGCTGTGTCCCCAGCACAGGGCTAAGTATTGTGCAGGACTTTTCTCATTCAATCCTTACTACAACCATACAAAATAGGTAAAAGTATTCACATCTCATAGATTACGAAGTGAGGCTCAAAGAAATTAGGGCACTTCACCCAAAAAAATAATCTCATAGAGGATCTGAACCCAATCTCTCCAACTCCAATCTCACTCACACTTCCCACCCGGTACAACAGACTCCTTTATACAAATGCTGCCCACAGGACGAGCAATGGAAATTAGACCCCAAATTGATATCCCCATTCTTCTTAGAAGCAGCATAATACAGCAGTAAAACCAATGGTCTGAAAAGCAGGCCTCTTGGGTTCTGGTTCCAGACCCACTATGGATTAACCCATATTAACTTGGGCAGATCCATGTAAACATTTTGAGCCCCAGTCCCTTAGTCACTGAAACAAAGATAATTCTACTCATTCTGCTGCCTCTTGAAATAGTGAAACTCAAGGGAGATCATGCCTGGGAAAAGTCTTTGAAAACTGCAAAGCCAGTGCTATTACAGGAGAAGAATGAGAATGAGTGGCCTCCGTGAGTGAGCATGGTGGCCTTCCAGAGCTTCACTGGGACGAGAAGAAGCATAATTTTCGTTCAGAAATCTAAAGAGAGAGAAACAACAAAATGCACAGAGGAGAAAATAAAGTCAAATGGGCTCTCTTCAGGTAAGGAGAATATATTTTATGCATTCCACATGGATATTTAGATTCCTCTCTCCTCGGGTTTTCCCAACATAATTTGCAGCATCTTCCCTTGCACGTTCTATAACTGTCAGTGCACAAAAATTTGTGTCTGCCCCTGCTCAGGCCATGCACAGAACGCAGGGAGGCATCGTGATCTGGGCTTCTTATTTGTTTGCTTGCTATTTGAATTTTAACGAAGCTACCCATAAATGTCGGGACAGCATTTTTTTAAAACTGAAACCAAATATAAAATATTTACTCCCAGGAAGTAGACTGTCGGAGCCACTGGAGAAAACATTCTGCTTTTAAGAACCAGACTGTGTAGCCACCTGGTTTCAAACAGTGATTTTTATTTATACTCATGAATAAAAACAAAGAGTAGCTGTCTGCATTTTGCCCATCAACTAGCAATTCTTTGGGCATAACAGCTACATTAATATTCTAGGCTCCATTTAGAGTTCTCTGAAAGAGAGCCTGAACTAAAGTATTGCATTTTCTTCTAGGGAACATACAGCCTTAGTGATACCAATAATGCCTTTTTCTGTGAATCTCTGCCATTAGTAGAATTCCGATTGCCAACATGCTCAGTGAACACAGATTATTCAACCACAGGGCAATTTATCTGGATTTATGATTCTGCCTTCTTCTCCCGGCCCACAGAAAAATAAATGTGGCCTTCTAGTCACTTCCACTTGTGTATCTACTTGGTTGATATGAAATAGACAGTATCTGCTGCACAATTAATAGTTGGGATGATTCTCTATATCTGCAAGGGTAAAATAACGTAGACTCCGTGGCATTTAAAAGGAACAAAGTTAGCACACGGGAGGCAATCACCCAAGAGCAGTAGTTCGCGCAGACATCCTTTTCTAAACTATCACGCAGTTTAGGAGGAGGGCTAGATTTTCAGACACTCATTTCTCATAGTTCTGGAAGCTGGAAGTCCAAGATCAAGATGCTGACAGATTCAGCTCCTGCGAGGAGCCTCTTCCTGGCTTGCAGATGACCACTTTCTCCCTGTGTACTCACACGGCAGACCTCTCTCTCTCTCTCCTTTTAAAGGCACTAATCCCATCATGGGGGCGCTATCTTCATGACCTCACCTAAATATAATTACCTCCCAAAGGCCCCGCCACCTGACACCGTCTCATTGGTTGCTAGATTCCGGGGAGACACATTCAGTCCGTAGACCGCATCTGCAAAACGGAAACAGAAATAGTATCCTCCTTCTTGTGTTGTAGTAAAAATTATGTGTACAGCCCTAACCAACGTGCTGGCACATAGAACAGCCCAAAATATATTGGCCATTATTATCAATTTTTATTTAGGCCCAAAGTTGGAACTGAAAATGCTTTTGCAGAAAGGCTTCTCATTGAAAACTAAGACTTTTCATTGCCAACTGAACCCAGCAGTAACACTAATACAAATTTATGTTAACTTACCTATATTCAGAAAAGTTTGTAAGATTTTTTTAAAACTCAGAATAAGCACTACTCCTTATTTTAAAAGAAATGGGGGGAAAAGATGCCTGTCTTCTGTCTTTTCCATTAAAAGAAAATTTAATTTCCCTTGAAATTCTACTCATTTTTCTTCTTTTAAAAATATTAGTGGCATCCTTCAAACCACAGAGCAGAAGCTGCAGTTCTGAAAGTCACGGAATGTTCTAGAAGTCGAAGGATTTGCAGGGTAATATGTCGGGACCTCGTTGCAGAGTCAAGGTTAGAAATGGGTTGTCTGCCAAGTTCTCTGTGAGCTTTCTGTTCATTCTATTTAATATCAGTCAAGATCGGTTTCTCCTGAAATTATGTTCATTTTCCCTTTTGTCTTGTTTTTGCACAAATGACCTCAGTTCTAATCCATTCCAGAAACAGACTTCAAAATAACGTATTAGAAACAACCGATGCTGGTAACTTCATAAAATCCAGATGATCAGACTAGCTGTCCCTTTGGTAATTTGGATGCTACATATTTCGTTCAGCCAGTTGAAAATCGTTTCTGTAGGAAGCCTCACTTTTGAGGACATACACATTTAAATAAAAATAGTATTCACAGATCTCCAAAGATATTATTTTATCTACACACATATTGTTTTTAAAGTCTCTAAAACCATTTTTCTTTTGTCAGTTAATCTGCTTTTGAGCTGATGGCTTCCGGCCTTTGAGGGTAAGATACAATGGTTGCCACATCACCTTGCTGGCTCACAGTGAATTTGGTCACGTTCATGTATTGGTCTCTCACTGATTCTTTTCTAGAGTGTTCCCAGGCCTTTCACCCTGTCCTGCTCTCACATGACCAAGCCTGTTGCAGGCTTCCCTTGGCTTGATGGTGGTCTGACCCATGCTCCAGGTCATCCCCTCAACCTCTGGTGAACAGCTCAATGGCGTTGGCCTGGGGATCGTGTGTGCACAGGAGAAGTTACTCTGTTCTTAGAGTCAGTCAGGTTGTGGGTCCATTTAGTTTCTGCTGAACAAAATATTCCTACCTTTGCCCAGACCACTTCCAAGCCTGGAATCTCTCGGGATGAATCGATACCTTAAGATGTAGCCATGACAACAGGAGAGATCAGCTAGCCTGCACACAAGCGGTGCTGATTTTTTTTTTATCCTGTTCAAGATAACATGGTGCTTAAGTGACAGGATAAGTCCTTTCTTTACAACACAGGCTGCTACACCTCTTAAGTGAAATCTCTTTTGTGAAGACATACTTGCATTAATGTCTCCGGATAAAAGTGCCAACTCCCCTAAATAAAATGTACTGCTGCTGGCTGATCTTACAGTTTTAATAACCCGTGACTACAGCAGCAAATACTCTGAGCGGATGCCAGGCACCCAGGCTCTCGGCGCTGCCAAGATCCGCTCTGCCTGACCATCCTTCAGTGCCTGGCCTTGCTTGGTGCTCACTGGCCCTGGGCCCTGAGCAAGCGACAGAATCCCTAGAGACCACATGTGGCTCTCAGGGCAGTTCTAAAGCAACAAGAAGCCTTATTTACATGCAACGTAAGACTCGAAAGGACTGAAAAATGCAAAAACTTCTCCCCAACCCACTGCTTCACACCATCCTAAGTGAAATTGTTAAGATTTGTATATTCCAAAGTTTACGTATTTGAAGGTTCCTGTATTTTCTTATGTACCTTCCCGCTCTCCTAAAGTTAGAAATAAGAGTGGGCATGCACAGATCACCATGGCCAAGTCTGTGCTGTGCCATCAGAATCCACGACAAAGTTGAAGAGCACTGCCTCTCCCTCCCCCAGGAAAATAAATAATTCAGACACACAGTCATGATGATAAGCCACTTTTCCCATGTCTGGTAAGTGTATTTTAATCACTAGTTGTGATATTGTTGAAGGTTTAGATCTACATATCCTAAATCCCCAATGACAATGACAGTAAACACTTTTAGAGGACAGGAAAACACCCATGTGACTCCATAGTTTTAGATTTCCAATTAAGACCTGAGCACACAGAGAGAGCTCAGTAAATATTGTTGAAGAAAACGTAACAACATAAAAGTCACCATGAGACTTTCAATTATCATCTGGGCTGTGTCCTTTTTAACCCCAGAGACTACTAATAGGGAAATAGAAATAACAACTATTACTGATGGCTTACGTATACTCAGCAGAGTGCAAAGCATTTGCCACACTGCTTTACTTGGTTCACGTAACTACCCTGAGAAAACACTCTGATTCCCATTTTGCTAATGAGGAAACTGCAAGGCAAGAGGCTAAGTAACTAGCTCATAGACGTCCAACTAGTAAATCATAAAACAGGGTGCAAAGAAAAGAAAAGAAACCCAGGCTTTGACTTTAAGCTTGGGTTCTAAATCACTATGCTTTCCACAAGAATGAAGGAAATATTAGTGCTAAATATGGCATTACACATTAGCATTATCCATAAGTAAGGTTGGGGAACCATCAACATGGATTAGAGCCCCAGAAGTGTTCCTAGGTGACTGGAGGCCAGAATAAACCCCGCAGACCTGGGGCAGCTATGAGGAGAAGCACAGGCATCCCTGGCAGAGCAAGGTGGGGTGGGGCAGCTGAGCAAGCTGGCGTGAGGCGGGAGGCAGCGGGGGGCAGGGAAGGTGAGCGTGGAGTCTGAGCAAGGCGGCTATGCCATTCATGCAAAGGCGTATTTGGAAAAAGAGGCTTGTGTTCCCATCCACTGCTCTCTTACATTGATGGTTTCCAATCTAGCCCATTGACTCTATCCCCGGCTCCACCATGAACATCCAGCTGCTAATGACATCTTTATGGGAATGCCCTGCAGTTACCTCCAACTCAACACATACAAAACAAAGCTACCTCTCCACATCGTCCTAAACTGCCTCCTCTTAATTCCTTCCTCTCTAAGTGGCATTTCATTCAGCTCCATTGTCAGCCAACCTAGAAATCTCATCACCCTCAGGCACTCCTAGGTCACCTCAGAATTATCCATGCTCTGGACAGCCCTGGTCACTATTCTTCAGGAATATCTCCTGGTTTGCCTCATTCTATTCCCATCTCCACTTTGTAGTCTCAGCTATTTCCCACCCACTTTATCTGCCTAAAAAGTTTAATCTCTTAATTCATCCTGAAACTAATGCCAGAAAAGTCTTTCAAAACATATTTGATCATGTTGTTTCTCCACACTCTTAAAAACTTCTGGATTCCCAATCATACCCAGAAAAAAACCAAACTCCTTAGCCCTGAAGGAGACAGTGGGCCCCAGTGGTCTCACCTCCCTACACTCCCCCCACTCATACCACAGCCCAGCCTCAGAAACCGGTTGACCTTGCCCAGCAGGAAAATGCCCATAGGTCTGTGCCTGGACTCCTGCATTTTCCCATCTGCAACTCACTCTCCCACTGCGTGACATGCTCCTTTCCATCCTTTAGGACTCAATTCAAAAGCAATCTTCCTTGAGAAGCCTGACTCCTCAAGGCAGCACAGCAGCTCCATTTTCTGTGACCTTTGAGGACTTTGCACACCCTCTCATGAGGCACTTGTCACAGAGCAGTAATAACCTGTCTTCCTCTCTGACTTTTCACCAGGGCTTCCTTGTCTGGGGTACAGGGGCCTCTAGGAGTCTAAGGGTAGGCTTTTGAGTACCTCTGATCACCCTTAAATTGGGCACAAAACGAGTGTATATATGTTGATGATCTTCTTAATGAGGTGAGGCTCTGAGCAGCTACGCTGGCCATTGAATGGGAGGTCTATGCACTGCTGAGGCTTTATGCAGCTGCAATAAGTGTCTATTAAATAAATGAAGTTGTCAGGGAATGCTGAGAAACCAGGCTGGACAGGAAGGTTGAGACCATAAAATTCAAGGCCTTGAAAATCACTAAGAGGAGTCTGGCCTTAATATGCTACGTTGGATTCAGCAGAAATTGGAGATCCATTTGGGCCTTCTTCCCTAATCATTGGAAGTCCAGAGTTATTGCAGAAGCTCCTTGAATAAGCAATTTTACAGCCCAACAACTTGCTTTAGAATACATTTTCCATCCCCTTATTTTTTGTCCATGAGGATGTGGAGGAGAGACTCGAGCATTTTGCTATTGAGTGAAGCCCAGGTCCTTAAGCACTTATGGTCCAATCAATGGTGAATTCAGGTCATACGATGCCAGAGCTCATAAAAACGCAGGAGGCAACACCCCAAGCAAAAAAGGAAGTTGGCAATGACAACAGGCTTATCCCATCTCTCCTGAAAATTCTGCCCTTATAATGCATAAACCCCATCAGAGAGATGATAGAGAAATAGAAGGATAGATAGACAGATGGATAGATGGATAGATAGATAGACAGACAGACAGATAATGATAGATGATAAAGAGCAACTTAATAATGAATGTATGATGTATTTGTGGGTATCATCAGAGAAACACATATGTTTCATAAATATATCTTTAAATAATCAGTTGTAGGACTAAAAACGTCCTAAAAGCCCATAAAGTTGTTCCTTTCTTTTTAATAGTATTTTCAAACATGCTCAGGTTGTTTCTAGTGTTCTTCAGGACAGACAATATTGGAATCTTTTTTGTGCTAACATCAGAAGCTTAGTAACTATTAGGGCCACACAAGTTTGGTGCTGGGTAGAATTCTGGATGTGAAAGCAGAGATACAAGAGCTAGTCTGACAGCACCACACTCACCACTTAACCTCTTTTGCCCTCAAATCTTGCAATGGAGACAAGCCTTGCCTATCTTGGAAGGTTTGTGTGAGTGTCAGATAAAATGTACCCGCAATTGAACAAGTGGGGTCTTGTTGTCATCTACATGAAACGCTCTTTAACGAAAATGATCTCGTGTCCTTGTTTCTCAGGTGGAATATGCTTTGCATCCTCTCTATAGTACTCTTTCACATTCTTGAAGGTTTGGCAAAATGAACAAATTATAGGGATTTATGACTCTCCAGGAATCTCTTCTACATCTGTGTTTTCACTTTGGCAGACACCAAAAGCCACACAGTTAACTCTCACCATTAAAAACAATTAGTCATTTTTCTTTAAAATTAACTCTAGAAAAGAAAACAGTCCTTTCTAGGAGGGTCCATAACTCATGATCACACCAAATATAAATAATTGTGTATAAATATAATCTACCTAAATAAGTGTAGTCTCTGTTCTCACAGTGTGACATGGGGGATGCTGTCAATCCATGACCCCCAATAATCTCAGCAGAGGTGTCACAGGTAGGGTACTGAGCTCCTCCTCAAACTCCAGGGTAGAATACTACAAATGAAGACTCCAAACAGAGCTTCTGACTGGTGCTGGGGGGAGCCCCAGGGTCCTCGCAACTCACTGGGCAGCCAGGACCCTCAGCCACGGCAGGCCTTCTGGTTACACCGATGGGCCTGAAATCAGCATCCTCACTTATTGTGTTTGCTGTGACAAGAAGAAAGCACTCCTACAAAACAGAGAGCATTTAAAACATGACATGCCTCAAAGACAAAGAAAAGTAGGCTTTCACACAGTTGTCAACTTTAGTCACAGTAACACATATTTCCTTGTCAACAAAAATATACCCCACGAACTTGATATGATAATACATATGTAAAATGCAATAAAGACAGTTGTTCCTGTAAAAGGCTTAGACAAAATCTACACAATTCAGAGAAGTCTATCTCAGAGATTGATGGAGAGGAACTCAGTACTGTCCATCACGTTTACTGTTTGCATTCCACCTGGAACTGGGAGGTGAGCTCTCACAAAGGTGATGAGTAACACAGTGAGGGAGAAAACGTGAAGACTGAGCACACCCCGATGAGTGACAGTTAAAGATCAGTGGAAATTTCACTGCCTTTGGGCAAAATTTTCCAACATGTATTTTTGTTGATATGCTTTAGTCAGTACAACAGAAATTACAAAAAGACAAGAAAGGACACTAAATGCTTATTGAGTACTCACTAGGTGTTAGGGAATGTGGTAAGTACATCAAAAACATGGCAAGTGATTTTAAACTTTGAGAGATAGTAGATTTCTAACCCTACTTCAGTTTTCACAGGAGTGAATATCTTCCCTCTTTTTTTAGGAAAGTGAATAAAAATATTTTGAGTTGACTTACTCTCCACAACATCAGTTAATGGTTTAACTATTTTTTTTCCTTCATCGTCTTCCGGGCCCTGAAAGAAGTGGATTGCACAGCAAACACTGTTGAAATATCAACTCCAAAATGGTGATGCTTAGTGGAAAAATCATGGGCTTTAGCAAACCTGGGTTCAGTCCCAAATTCACCTCTTACCAGTTGCCTGTCCCTAGGCCTCCAGTCTCTCAGAATCTCTGTTTCCTCATCTACTAAAAGAGAATTATAATCCATAAACATCGGGTTTACTACTAATAATAATGAACAGTGATAGCTAGCACTTTTAGAGTGCTTACTATTTACCAAAGAACTACCTCAGTGGTACATTCTTCATAACAAACCTGGGAGATATTGTGACAAAGACATCTAGCGCTCACCAAGACCATATCCTCCCCCCCTTCTGAGTCCACAGGCAGGCTCTGTCCCCATCTCCCTACATACCAGGTAGGCCATGTGACTGACTCTGAGCCATAGAATGTGAGTGGAAGTAACGTGTACCTCTTCTGGACCTGGCCCATAAGAACAGCCCACACACCCTCCTCCGCCACGCTCATTCATCCTCTGGGGAAGGCAGAAGGAAGATAACCCCAGAGCAAACTTGATGCCACATGGTGAAGATGGCAGGATAGCCACTGTCTGGGTTCCTAAATGACCACACAAAAGAGTTAAGTGAGCAAGAAATAAACTTCTCTAGTGTTCGAGCCATTAGACATTTTCAAGTCTACTATTGGTTCACCCTAGCCTAAAGGAGATCAGGTTTGTAAGACGTCTGACAAATAGAATGTGCTCAGTATGTGTCAGGTGTTTTGTACATTGTCTTCACTTGAGGATGAAGCCCTAGCCATCGAGATGAGAAAAGTGAGTGCCTTGAAGAGGACAAAACACTGAGGATTCAAGGGTCCATCCTCCCAGAGTGTGAAGCCCAGCTCCCATCCTGGGGCTTGGAGCACTGCAGCACCCAAGTAGAGTAGCATGCAAGGAGCAAGCTTACCTTGGAGTTGAATGGGTCTAGAACGGAGGCCCTTGTGCTGGAAATGGGGTACAGCTAGGAAGACAGCTTGCTTAAAAGCCAAACCAAAAAGATGTTGGGAAAAGAAAAACAATTCATTGGAGCTGACTCATGGGGAGAGAGGACCAGGCCATCCAGAATGCTTGTCAGGACCAAAAATGGGGAACTGGTTTTAGAGAAACAAGACAAGACTGTGGAATCACAACTTGACTTCTCTTGGTCCCGCTTTGCAGTGTATCCGATGCTGCCATGTGGCATTAATAAGACATGTGGGCATGGTTTTCCTCCTCTGTGACTATACACCAATTTAAAAACAAACAAGAATAACTAGCAATCTTGAGTTGGAAACCTAGTCACACCCATTCTGGCCCTCTGGCTGCCTTATTTGTCCTCCTTGGTGCTGATTTGCTCCTTGTGTTCATATTTTGTAATACAACTAAACATATATATTTTTTAAGTGCCCTTACGTCCTTTGTGGATAAGAATGGAAAACTAATAAAACAGATAAAATACTTCTGTGATTTGCTAAGAAAAGTTGCTCTTTGCCCAACCCTAGGACTGTAGACCCAAGTTTACACATCCAGCTGGGCCACTGTGTAAAGCAACAGAAGCATCCAGAAACTTTGCTCATTTATGTACCTTCCCAAGCTGTGTGTTCTTATCATCAAGCATTTAGAACACGTGTAGGTGCCACTTCGAACATTGGAAAGTATGTGCAGATGTGGGCTGCAGAGCCATGAGAGCCAGCAGTTTTCGAGAACTAGACTAACGAAGTTCTAGGAACTAGAGAACTGAAAATGAATTCTTGATAATGTCCTGGATAGTATCTCTCTTGTTTTTCCTAGGAGTTATATGGGGAAACTGAAATTGACCAGCCAATTCCCTTCCTCGCTCTTTCATCCACTTACACACAGCCATCAGCTCAGCAATGTCCCTGGGTAGACTCAGAATCCAGCATAGCCATGACCGTCTCAGAAAATGGCAAAATTCTGTAGTTCTGTGAAGAGTATGTTGTTGGTGGACACACATGCATATCTCTCTAACCCCTTGCTCTACGCCAAATTGCCCTAAATCTGTAAAAATATTCAGAAGCTAGATCTACCTCAGGCTTTTATTGCCATCATTTTATCTCAAGATGATGAACCCAATGTTTATCTTGACAGCTTTTACAATGGACTTCTTCGGAAATCAATAATCATAAGCAATGCAGATAAAATATTTTTACATAAAAATACAAAATGCTAAGCATTGCATGAAAACAGGTACACTGGTTAATAAGGATGTGACCCGCATATGAATATTTAATTTTAGACAGCAAATTATATTCCAAGTCTAAACCAACTGGATCATTGCATTTTGGAGAAAGGGAAACTTTCCTGGGAAATTAATGGCCAATTCCAAGTTATATCTTACTTTACAAGTAAAGCTTTTTCCTTAGTCAATGAATAAAAAAATACAAGGCTAGCTGAGCCCTCATTCTGCAGAGGACACCGATGTCTCAAGTCCCTGAACTGATGCAGTTGGCTCATGGGAGGCTGTCCCCAATGTTTTTGCTAAGTAAGAAAAGTATTTTCCCTATTGATGGGAGTTAAAAATTTTTATTAAAAATATATTAGTCACAGAAAAATAAAATGGAATGTCACAGGCACATGTTCTGGCAAAGTCCTCGTGGAATTTTATAATAAGATGACACTTACCGTAAGAGGCCTTTCCATCTCCTCAGCATTTCACACACATCAATAAATGGTTGTCATTGACAAGGAGTTTAATATGCAGAATACCCCAGAGGCCTCTGTTATCTCCCAGCCTGTTCAGCATTGATGTGGAGCCTCTTGATGAGATTTTTCAACACCAGGAAGTAACATATGTATAATCGGCTTGTCTAACCTGCTGTCGCTCTCCCAAGAGATTCCAGACATTCGGTCTCTCCTCCCCAGAGGTTCTCAAATGTGACGGCCACTTGGGCTGAGCTGAGTTCCCTCATCTCAACCAAAGGAATGAATAAATCCAGTTATTGGGAAAATTTAAGCAAGAGTGATATAAGTTCCCAAAAGCTGAAACAAATAACATCAGGATTGGTATCAATAAGAAATTTGCTGTTGAAAGCTATGTTTCTGACACAATTTGTAAGTACACTTTGCGAGTACAGTTTGCATATCTATACGAAGACATTCCTGCTTTTTTGGTTTCAGCATCTCCCATAAAGAGTTCCCACCATAGTTGAGATCACTTAGAAAATAGGTTTTGAAGTCTTGAGTTCAAGCCTAAACCCTGAGATATGTGACCATTTGGCTGGTTTCCTAGACTAGAAAAGGGAAGCCAGCAGGTTTTGAAAACTAGGGTTATAAAGTTTTAGGAGTTGGAAAGCTGAAATTTAATTTTTTATAATATCTCTAATATCACATCTCCTATCTTTCCCACAAGTGAAATAGGAAAACTTAGTGATAGGTGATCAAAGAAGGGTTGCTGTTAGCAGTTAGTTAGAGAACATACCTTAAATACATTTTGCAAACTATAAAGCATTCCATAAATGCTTCTTATTCATGCAACTATAACGATCACTGCTTTTCATGGACAGAGGGAGTAGAAGAATATTTTGAGTTTTCAGGGAAAGGCTAAGGTGTATAGAATAGCATTTTGTTTCTGTGCTCTACAAAATTTTTTGTATGTATTAGGTGTATGCTTTTACCAGAGTTACAAAAAGAAAAGTGTCCCTAACGGTGGGCCTCTGCTTGGTTTCTGCTGACGACTGACTCTTCTCCAATTCTTGCAGTCTGCCCTTCTCCGAGTGAAAAATAACTGAGCTAGACTTTCCTGAGAGTCACATGAGGAGACTGGGGTATCAGATAAAGAGGAAGCCAAAGATAAGTCTTTGCAGATTCATGAGCTATTTCATCCTTTAAATGAAGAATTCTGAGTATACTATAGTTCCTCTCAAGGCGTCAGAGAGAGGAGACTGGCTGGTTGCATCTAAGGACATGAGAAATTGAGGGAAAGAAGAGTCCAGACGTTTAGCTGGAACTGAATGAAACAGGGTATGATTAGAAGGAAGTTCTCTGTAACTCCTGATCTCTATGAATTTACAACCTGGTATTTGGCTGTTCTCCAGTCATTTAATCTGGCATTCAATCACAAATAATAGTCCTATTGAGTTCTGTAAAGTCAATACTTCTTACACTCTTTAATTCAGGCAAAGCTCCAGTAGAAAGTATCCTGTTTGTTTAATGTTTTCAAAGTCTATTCAGTTCAATCAGATTTACAAGGTTATGTTATTCCCTAGCCACTTCAGAGCACTCTCTTATCTCGTATTCCCTCTGCCTGTCAACCTAAGTAGCATTTTCTTAAAGGAATACAAAATGAATTTGGTCAATTGAGTACATACTCGGACCTCTTTGGGGTCATCACTCCAGCATCGACATCATTAGGCCACCCAGTTACCAGGCCACAAGCTACACATCATAATTCTTGCAGAAGGAAGAAATGTTAAGAAAACAGCATTTCAAGGTACCTCGCAGGCTAAAACAACAAGTAGGACATAAACTCTAGTTGCCAGATTGTAAATGGGCTAACAACAATCTCATTGTACCTGAGGCTTCAGACCCAGAGAAAAGTGGTTAAAGAGGGGAGGAGATCATATAGTTATAACTCTTTGTCTTATTACAAAAACAGTACATTCTCATTGTAGAAAAAAACAGAGGCAAGTAAAAATAAAATTAAAAAATACAATATCAGAGCCAGCCTCTGTTGGCATCCCGGTATATATCTTTTCAGACAGATTTTTATGTTCACACATACATACTCTTACAAAAATAGGATTGTAACATACATAATATTTTATAACCCACATTATCTTTTTTTAACTTACAACTTTGTGAGTAACTTTCTATGTCAATAAATATTCATCCATAAAATTTTAAATGGTTGGATAGTATTTCAGTGTATAGGTGGACCATATTTACTTAATCAATTTCCTATCATTAGATACTTAGAAAATCCCCAATTTCAAATATTATAAACAACATAAAATTGAAAGTTTTTTTCTTTAAGTCTTAATTACTTCCTTAGAATAAGGCCAAGCCATGGACTTCCCAGACACATTACTAACACTTCTGATGGCCAAATTTTCCTCCAGAAAAACTGCACCCACTCATACCCCTCCCATGGCCACAGGGAGTGTCCACATCCCGACATTGGAGATGACTACTTGGTATTTATCAGTATTATAAGTAAGAAATGCTAACCCTCCTGGCTTAATTTTCATTTATTTAATGAGCAGCAAAGCTGAAACTGCCCCTCTCGTTACCAGCTGGTGGAATTGCATCTGGGCACAGTGTTTCGCCAGAGAGCAGAGCAACTCCACGCAGCAGGAAGGCTGCCGCCTGCATCACACTTTGTGTGAGAACAGAATCATCAAAAAGCGAGAACCATAAACACACTGGACCATCTGAGGGCTCAGCAGGTTCTTGTAAACATGAAGGAGGTTATTGTGTGATGTGGCCCCGCTTATCTACTTTTACTTTTGTGGCCTGTGATTTTGGGGTCATATCCAGCAAATTAAAAAGCTTCCGCACAGAAAAGGAGACAATCAGCAAAGTGAAAAGTCCACCTCTGGAACGAGAGGAAATATTTGCAAACCATATATCTGACAATGGGTAAATTTCCAACGTGCATAAAGAACTCCTACAACTCAATAGCAAAAAAACGAATAACCCGATTTAAAAATGGGCTAAAGACTTGAATAGACATTTCTTCAAAGAAGACATACAAATGGCCAACAGGTATATGAAAAAGTGCTCAACACCACTAATCATCAAGGAAATGCAAACCAAAACCACAACGAGAGATCACTTCACACCTGTTAGAAAGGCTATTACCAAAAAAAAAAAACAAAAAGACAACAAGTGTTGGTGAGGATGTAAAGAACTTGGAACCCTTATACACTGTTGCTAGAAATGCAAAATGGTGCAGCCATTGTGGAAAACGGTTTGGAGGTTCCCCAAAAAATTAAAAATAGAACCATATGATCCAGCAATCCTACTTCTGCATATTTATCCAAAAGAATCAAAATCAAGATATTGAAGAAATATTAGCATTCCCTTGTTCATTGCAGCCCTATTCACAGTAGCCAAGTTATGGAAACTAAGTGTCCATCAGCGGAGGCATGGATAAAGAAAATGTTGTATATACATATAGTAGCCCCCCCTTATCTGCAGGGAATACGTTCCAAGACCCCCAGCGGATGCCTGAAACCACGGATGGTACTGAACCCCATATATAATGTGTCCTTTCCTATACATACACACATATGATGAAGTTTAACTTATAAATTAGGCACAGTAAGAGATTAACAACAATAATAATAAATTAGAACAATTATAACAATATACTGTAGTAAAAGTTATGTGAATGTGGTCTCTCTCTCACGGTATCTTATTGTACAAAGTCAACGCTTTTTCCATCTTTAAGCACTTATCACGCACTGTGGCTGAAACTTTGGCAGTTTGAGGTGTGACGGCAAAAGTAGCATGAATTTCTTTTTCCTTCTTCACAATTTCATGTATAGAAGATTCGTTCTTACCGCAGATCTTAACAACCTCAGCATACGATTTTTTTCTTTCCATATTAAGTGGCGAACTTTCACCTTTTCACTTGAAGGGAGGACTTTTACAGTTTCTCTTTGGCATATCCAAACTGTCAGCATCACTACCATTGTGCCCTGTGGCCATTGTGAAGTAAAATGAGGGTGACTTGAACACAAGCACTGTGATACCCCACGACAGTCGATCTGATAACCAAGGCGGCTACTAAGTGACTAACAGGCAGGTGGCGTCCACAGTGTGGATCCGCTGGACAAAGGGATGAGTCAGGTTCCAGGAGGGATGGAGCGGGTCTGCTTGAGATTTCATCAGGCTAATCAGAACAGTACACAATTTAAAACTTATGAATTGTTTATTTCTGCAATTTTCCAGTTAATATTTTCGGACTGTTGTCGACCATGGGTAACTGAAACCTCAGGAAATGAAACTATGGATGAGAGAGGACTGCTGTGCAGTGGAATATCATTCAGCCTTTAAAAGAAAGAGATCCTGCAACATGTGAAAATGCGGACAAACCCATGGACAACTTGGCATCTGATTATGCTAAGTCAAATAAGCCAGTCACGGAAGGACAAGTACTGCGTGTGAGGTAACTAGAACTGTCAAACTCCCAGACGCACAGTGGAAAATAGTGATTGCTGGGCCCTGGGGGGAGGAGAGGAGGAAGTGGGGAATTGTTGTTCATTGGTTGTGCAGTCTCAGTTACACAAGATGAGAAAGCTCTAGAGAGCTACTGTACAACATGGTGCCCATTGTTAACAACACTGTATGGGATTCCTAAGAATCTGTTCAGAGGGTAGATCTCATATTAAGTGTTCTTACCACAATAAAATAAAAGTTCTTTAAATAACAAAATAAAGGAGGTTAAATATGTAAGGACATTTGAAGGACTAAAAAGACATTCTTAACCAGTTCTGAGATCAGAAATGTTTAATAGAACCATCATGGGTTGAATTGTATCTCCTCCAAAACTTCACATATTGACACCTTAACCGCCAGTAGCCTCAGCATCTGTGTGGAGATGGCCCACAGGAAACGGAGATACACTGCCATTCAGGGCTTTCCTAAAACCAAATGGATTCCTTAAAGTAAGAAAGTGTTGTGTGAAAGAGAAATGAGGACTGAGAAGCATAAACATCTTACCTCTGGACCCACAGAGGCAGAATTCAGCCGATGAATAAGGTTTCCTAGTTCCTTATTAATTTACTCCCAATTAGCTGGCTGGCTGATGACTGCTTGATTGCCTTCTCCCTCTGTGTCTCAGTGCTTCCAATGGAAGATCATAAAATCAGTTCCATAGATGCCAATTGCCAGTCCTAGTGGTCTAGTGGTTAAGATCTCATGCTCTCACCACCATGGCCCAGGTTTGATTCTAAGTCAGGGAAACATACCACCTGTCTGTTGATTGATTTCAAATACCAGCAAGGTCACCCATGGTGGACAGTTTTCAGAAAAGCTTCCAGACTCAGAGAGACTAAGAAGAAGGACCTAGCCACCCATTTTCAAAAAAGATTGGCCATGATGGGGCTGGCCCCGTGGCCGAGTGGTTGAGTTCGCGCGCTCCGCTGCAGGCGGCCCAGTGTTTCGTTGGTTCGAATCCTGGGCGCAGACATGGCACTGCTCGTCAGACCACGCCGAGGCAGCGTCCCACATGCCACAACTAGAAGAACCCACAACGAAGAATACATAACTATGTCCCGGGGGGCGTTGGGGAGAAAAAGGAAAAAAATAAAAAATCTTAAAAAAAAAAAAAAAAGATTGGCCATGAGAAGCAGTGGAGCATTGTCTGATATAGTGCTGGAAGGTAGGAGGGTGGTGCAAAAAGACCAGGCAGGGTTCCACTCAGCTGTCCACAGGGGCACTAGGAGTCAGAATCCACTCTAGGGCACTGACAAAGACACCAATACAAATGGAAACGCGTGATCAATGAAAAAGATGTTATATATCAAGCATTGGTGTTTTCCTTATTTGAATGAATAACCTGTCACTTTACCCAGCAGATATCATTATTTTAATAAATTGAGATTTATGATATTCATAATCTGTTTATTGAATTCATATAAAATTATTGAAAAGTAATATAGCATAACTCATCCTTTTCTTTAAAATATAAATACTCAGTGTTTATATCCTTCAAATGAAGGGGAACATTCTCAGAGCTTGCAACGAGCATGATTACCCCCATCTTACATTACGTATATACTGGCTGAGGAATCGAGAAACTTCTTTAATAAAGACCGTGGCAGACTGCAGAGACTGAATTACGAGTTTTAATAACCATTTCAAATATTTGCGTATTCAACTTGTTCAGAAGGTATTGATTTGTTTGCCTATTATTCTTATGGAAAACTGATCTGAAAGCATGATACCAGGCGTGCACTTCCCTCTTTGAGATTATTTCAGGTTTAGGCAGAAGGAAATAGAGCTCAGAGGCAAGGACGCTGGCAGTCATGGCAAAGAGCACCCCAAGCAGACAGACGGGGCACCTGCACTGTGCTCTCTCCAGACCAGCTTTACTCCGGACCCCTGACAGGTAACCGCTGCCTGAGTCAGATGCCTCAGAACTCACCCTGGACTTCTTCTTCTTTATAATCCCTACCCCATTGGTCACAACTCTGTCAACACTGGCAATGCAATCACCCTGGACCCTGGCCCTTTCTCCAGCCCCACTGCTAGTGCTCAGGCAGTGGCATCACTTTCCACTGTGGAATGATCTGCTAAGGTGTCCTCATGTTTTCACTCCTTTCCATTCAATCCAGCTACCCACACAGTCCCAGATCCCCAAAGTTAAATTCATGGGATAAATCTGGTCATACCGCATCCTGACGGAAAACATTCAATGACTTTTTTTGTCCATCACACCAAATCCAGACTCTGTGGCCCTCTCCTGATCCCCTATTATCCGGCCCAGCCCAGCTTGGTTAGTCCAAACTTCGTGCATCTGTATCATCACTGGACAGACCCACTCTAGAAAGATTTTTTAAGTGTAATGTGTTCATATTTTTAACTTTTTAAGCAATTTGAATTTTTGCAAAGCTTTATGCAGTGATAATGGTTTCCCTTATTCAAAGTATAACAATAATTGAACGCTGTATGTACAGGAAGTAGAAGTAAAACTCAAGGAGGTTTTAATTACATGTTTAAAGATTATAATCCTTGCACGTGGATTTGGGGGACAATTATAATTTATTAAAATGATATAAAACTTTAGATCAATGTTCATATTATGTGATAACTAGGTTATTAACAGCTGGGCATACTTTCTATGCCAACCTGCTGCATAGTTTTTACCAATTTACTTTGGATAGAAACCCATTTCAACCTTAAGGTGTTCTCTTCAGTTATCTTATGGGGCAGGGGGGTTCTTGCCACAGACATGCTAGGTTGTTTAACATTCTTGAAGTCAAATTGTTAGGTTTTCCTGTTAAAATTCCAATACACATCCTTTATTCAATTAGCATCAGCTCTTCATTTCATCCATTCTCTTTTCCTGTAGCAACTGTGAAATAATAATTAAAACACTTTGTACAGCAGAAAGAAGAGGTCCTCAGGGCTTTGCTACATAATTTAGTTGTTAATAAACGGTTCTGTGAGAATAGAAATGGTTCCACTAGGTTCTATCCATTGTGGGTGGAAAGCCCAGCATATAAAATTGAATTATGATTGTTTTTATTAAAAATGAGAATAATTTTAATTGAAGAATGAAGCAGCACTTTCAGATTTAGACCATGGAATCTAACGTTCTCACTTGAGGAGTGAGAAGTAACCTGGCTAAGGTCCAGAAGCTTCCATGCCCAGAGGTCAGGGCTCCCTTCCCAGTCTTACACCACCACCACCGAGGCTGCTGGGTCCCTGACCCTAGCTGAATGACCCGCGGATGTTCACTGGTCAATACGGTGGCTGGAACCTGTGAAGCACTCAATGATGGTTAGTAATTTTATATCTAATTTCACTTTCTATTCCACGTGAAAGGAAAATATATTTTCACAAAATTACAAAGCCTCCAGCTAATAAGTCTACAAGGTGACAAGGGGGTTTGCAGGTCACTGACTTTTCTTGAATATTCAAGCCATGATAAATCACTTTTGCCACAGCCATTTCTATATGAAGTGGCTTTTGGCCTAAAAGTACTTAAATAATCATTTCATTTGCCATATGTAGACCAAGATGTTGGGTCTGCCCCAAATTTTTAATCCTGTAATTGTTTCCAGATAAATTTTGAGTAATATTTATTATTCCATACAGCAAGGAAAGCAGATTCCATTTAGAGCCAAAGAGGCCTCTTGAGTGGTTTCTAATGCCACCAAAGCACATGGCCTCCAGGCCAGCCCCAGGAAGAATTGATGAATATATATGGATCTTTAGGACTATGACCTCAAGTTAGCCCTGAGGAATCCATACATATTTGATGGGGATAAATCTTTATGAGGATTTCTTAAATAGCAACGTACCTATAACTAACATGATTAATAAGAAGATTAATTAATCATAATAATTAACAATTAGTAACAATTAACTGTAATTAATTACAATATATGTTAATGACATATATTAACATAGATAATATTAAGCTATATTATATTATATATTAAAGGTAAATATAATATCTATATATATCACAGTATATATTAATATGCAATATATTAATGTAGAATTATTAGTTATATAATACATATAAAATATGTATATAACATTAATATAGAACATGTAATATCAACATACGAACAATATTAAAGAACAAAAATCATTAATTATAATAATAAATCAGTGATTTTAAATAAATATTAAAATGATTAATAATAATATGGTTAATAACTAGTATGGCACTTTTCTTTGAAAAGTCAAATGAACTTCCCCATCTTATTTCACACACTTTCTCAGAATCCCTGTGAAGTTACCGGCCAGAGACGTCAATAATTACAGTGGGACAAAGTAAAGTACCAAGATGTCTCGTTTATCCAGGCAGAAAGTTTTCCAGGAGTGACACGAGGGCATATCTGTAGACAAGGCGACCTCCGAACCCGAGCGCCGCTCTCTAAAGGCGCAGGGGCCTGAGGACAGCCCCTCGTGTGCACGAGTGCGCCCAGCAGGCTGTCCGTCTCTCCTGGGTGGTCTCCCCACAAGCACTGGCTCGCCTCCTGCCTGCTTCAAGTAAAACGACTTCACCATTTACTTTTGAACACCAGTTGCTCGAGCTTTCCAACCCTCAATGCCTCGCTTTTTATAATCCATTGGAGTATTCTGTTAATCCCCGCCACCCCGGCCACCCCCACCACCCCCGCCACCCCCGCCACACACAGACCAGCCTGAATAGCTTTTGGGTTGCTTTCCAATTCAAGTGCCCAAAGCTGGGGCACTCCACGTTTTCTTTGGACTAAGAAAGCTTCTACATGAGTTATTTTTCTTCTGCCTGGTTAAAATATGCTGAAATAGTGCAAATCAGATGTCAAAGATATTTTAAACAGCAGCGTTTAACGAAAACCAAAACAAATAAATAAAACTACAGAAAACAGGAACACTAGCAGGCTTATCTCTAATAGCTTCTGCCAGAACCAAGTCCTCATTTCAGATCGTGAACAATGAGAAAAGTTTAGAAAGGGAAAGTGCTTATTTCAGTCTGACTGTGGCATTAATGAGAGATTAGGTGGAGGCACTCAGGGGTGGGAGTGGAATGAAGTATGTGCTTGTTGTGTGCCTGTGTACATGCGTTTGATTCCAGAATAATACGTAAATCAAATCCACATTTTTAGAATTATTTTTTATCATTTCAGATTGATTGGCTTGGTTAGAAAAAAATCCATATACAGGAAATAAGAAAAGCAGAAAATCTAAGCAACCTAAGTGGGTTAAACCTAGAAACGTATTTTCAGTTGAAATAGACACTCCCAGTGATATTGAGATATATATTTTTAAAAACACACATAGATATATATTTTTATAGAGAGAGATGTTTTTACAATATGTATATATTTTTAAGAATATATATCATCACAATGAATTCAGACATATATTTCCATATGTACATATAGTACAATTATAAAATTAGCTTCTGTTTGTGAGAGTTTTCTTTTACTTCTTTAAAGCTGTAAATATGAGGACGTGGCTCTCTTTGGCAGAGCCCGAGTGGCCCTCTGCATTTACTCTCTTTCTGAAGTGAATGCTTAATTGAATCGGAAACTGTCCTTCGTGCCTCACAAGTCACAGATCTAGGTCTCGGTTAACTGCCCAGAAAAGCCCAGGAAGCTGGTGCTCAGAGCCACGGACAGTGGAACTTCAGGACCCACCTCCCGGGCAGGCTGTGACAAGCCCCAGCGGGAAAGACTCAGAGCATAAGGGTCAGATCAATTAATGACAGTCTCTTATGCTGGCGCAGCATGTCACAGTTTAAAAAAGGTCCAAATTCTATTTGAAAAAAACACTAATGCCCATGAACTCCTGGGCCTGCTCAGCGGTGAGGCGGGCATGGTGGGTCAGGCCACAGGATTTCCTTGCTGCAGACAAAATCCTGAGGGTCTCAGAGCGTGTGGGATTTGCTCAAGAAGTGAAGGCCAGAAGGAGCCAGAGCCCAGAGCAGACTGCGTGCTGCTGTCAGATGAAGACACAGGGGTGGCAGTGCAGCCTGAGCCGGGATCCCGTCTCTGCCAGTGGCTCTGCTGTGCAAAGTGGGGCAAGTCAACCGCTGTACCTCCTTTCCTACCACCTCCGTGAGCTTTCGAGGCAGTCAAACGTGTTAACACTATAAGATGCTTAGAATGCTTGGAATAGTAACGGTCGTGGACTACTAGCTACTGTAATACATGTGGCCCTTACCCTCAGAAGCAGATTCATATGAATACCTGAAGGCTTGGGAGCATGTTCTGAGAAAACACCAAAATCAGCAATTTAAGAAAAGAAAATACCTGTTGGATTAATTAGACTGAGGACAACGTAATCCACAGCTTCTGTTCGAGCCATTCCATGTTAGTGCATCTGAAAGCTCTTTTAGGCCCCTCTTGACTGAGTATTTGTTTTAGCTTCTTAAAATCCTTAAAAGGTATTCATTAATAAAAACCAACAAATGCTCATTTTATTTTCTTAGAATTTTCTGAGCTCAGGGACTAGTATTAAGATGTTGGATCTCTGATGAACGGCCGAGGTGCAGAGCCCAGGCCTTGGAACCACAGGGACCTGGCTCAGACTGTTACTTCTGATGTGGTCTGAGGAAAATTACTTCACTTTCCTGAACCTCCATTTCTCTACCTGGAACCCTATGAGCTAAACGCTTATTTCGCAGGTTTCTTTCAGAATTGAAGGTAATGAGTGTGAAGTTCCTGATAAATAGGAGGAGCCTGATATTTAATACCTCTTCTTACTATAATTGTGGTGACAAGCAATAGTTGAAATCACACCTATGAGTACCTTTTTTTGAAATAAACGTGAATTTGTTCTTGTATTCATTTCCTTGAGCTGCCATAACAAAGCCCCACACACGGGGCAGCTTAAACAACAGAAGTGCACTGTCTCAAAGTTTTGGAGGCCAGAAGTCTGAGAGCAGGGTGCTGCCGTGGGTGGCTCCCCTGAGGAACGTGAGGGTGAATCTGTCCTAGGCCTTGCTCCTTGGCCCCCATAGGTGGCTGTCTGCAACTTCACGTGGCATTCTCCCTTTTCTTGCCTGGCTCTAAAGTTCTGCTTTTCACAAGGACACCGGGGGTTAGGGCACCAGCATATGAATTTAGGAGGGACACAGTTCAACTCATAACATATACACACATGATAAACTATTAAAAAGAGCAAATGACTGATAAACACACAGTTAAGAGGTAGCTCCAGGGGCCAGAAGGAGAAGGGGATGGGATGGAGGACAGAGAATGAGGAAGTTCTAGCCCTGCCTGAGGTGATGGGTTCACAGGCGCTCATTACAGTGGAATGCTTTGTAACTTAGATACTTCATGTTTATTAGTTTATGTATGCCAGACAGATGTTTTAAAAGGAGAAAACAAGACAGTAAGAAGTGGTTTTCACTCTTTCAGAAAGCAAGAGAATTAAACTCCCTCAAGCATAAACAGAGCTCGCCTCCAGCCCAAGCACCACAAAGAGCCATGAAGCCCTTGCTAGAAACTGACAAACTAAAGTCAACAGCTAGTAGAGTCTTGTCTGTGCAACATCTCCCTTCCTCTAATTGAGATTTTTATAACTATTATCGTCACTGCTACCCTACAATGCATACCCTTGACCTGACCTAAACAATTTGGAAGAATTTGTAGTCCTTGATGGTAGCACAAACTGCTATTATCAAGCATCTTCCTGGAAAGAAGACTGTTGAACCTTGGTGTCTTAACCAAAAGCCTCATTACTGCTTCCAACACTCAGATTCACCTTGTAAAGCCCCCCAAAGCAGTCCATTTCCCACAGGAACTTCTAGGGATCCATCCGGCATGACTCCCCTGAGTCTCATTTATATGGATGTGACTCCTTGAGTCTCCTGGCTCCTGTGTTTTGCTTTCTTCATTGTGGGGTATTTAGTTGACTCTGCTAAAACCCAAATAATAATGGCTGACACTTACATGGCATTGACTATGTTCCAGGTATGACTTACATCAATTCGCATAGATTAATTCACCTAACAACCCAGTGAGGTGGTGCATTAGTGCCCCTACGTCACAGATGAGAAAGTGAGATACTGAAGTGGCCCAAGGTCTCACAGCTAGTATGGAGAGAACCTGGACACACTGACCCTAAACCCAACTTCTGAAACTTCTGACTTGTCCACATCAGGGATCACAACTTCCAGTGCTGACTTCCACGTCCAAGAGGCTGGAGCATCCTCTGCAAGGTTTAAGCTCCTCCTGACGTGAATCAAGAACCATCCAGACACTACTCAGTGAACAGAAGGACTAAGCTAGAAATGGTTGTTTTATTGACCTAAATGAGTTCTTCTAACATAGCTAACCGGCTGACAGTGTGTAACTACTATCTGTATAAAATGTGCAGGAAACAGTGCTTTACCCAAACAGTGGGCTGAAAAATGTCCAGTTCCTTCAGTCCACCAACCTCTGACAGTCACAGGAACTGTTACTCAGATAATAAAGTGTTACCCAGGGAGACCTATGAAAACACCATGTATCCATCTTCACCATGATCCCAGGCCCAGGTGTGGGTTTCACCAGACTCTAGAAATTTCCGGTGGCCACAGTGGGCCCTTAAAAGGTTTGCTATCATTGTATTAGGGACTTCCTTGTCCCCACCCAAACCATGGACATAACACCCTGTGTGAGAAAATATTATCTTTCAGATTAGAGAAATCTTCAAAATATATAGGTCTTCTTGGGCAGCCAACTGGTCAACAGCTTGTCCTCAGTGTGAGGAACAATAGCAAGCCTCTCTTTTGATAGTCTCCTTCTGGCTAGACTTGTAGTTGTGGTCCTATTACTTCAACATGGCTTAATCCAAGTTCCTTTACACCAGCTGGGAAAAATTAATTTCCTAATGCTCATTTTACATGCTGTTTAGTCATACCAGAATTGGTCGTTCTAGTTCTGTTTAATGACATCCAGAGAATGGCTTAGTTGGTGTGATTTAGATAGAGGAAAAATTGAATACACATGCATACACACAGACAGTAACTAGAGATTAGAGATTAGATAATAGAGAGACAGATGGGGATATATAGATAAACCTGAAGATAGAGACCCGGTGGAGCAAAGCTACCATTAGAATATTGAGAAAATGGTTAAAAATAAAGAAAGAGTTGGAGAATATTGAACTGAAAAGAAACCTATTGAAAATGCAAATTAGAAGGAATTTTAACAGAATCCATAGACATTATCTCATAGAGAAAAGGCACACACACAGAATCTTGGGCTTGACCATGAGTTTTGCAACCACTTATCAGCTAGACTTTAAGGAAATAGTAATTCAACTAAATTATTCTCTGGAGCAATTGGGCCATAGCCAGTTCTGAATTCTGACGTTTACTAGAATGCTGCTTCCATTCTATCTGAAGAAGGAGAGCTTCTCACCCACAATCACCTTTACAAATACAATCTCCTTATTCGCAGGAAACAAAAAGAAAATTTCAAATGAGCAATAAATGAAAGTGTCATCAAATATCAAAACACATGAGGTATAAAGAAGAAGGCTTGTTGAATGTAGTCTTAATTCTGGACTGAAGAGCTAATAGAACCAGGTTCAAGTTCCCCAGCCTAAAATCCTCTCCAGATGATCATCTGCTTCTCTGGGCCAAAGCACAGGGAGTTAAAATAATTGTTTAAATTATGATGAGACTCTAGGGCACATATTTTACCTATATTTTAAATTTTTTAAATATAGTCAAGGCCTAACCACATAACAAAAATTATTTTTCCCAAATAACATATGGTAAAGAAGTGACATAAGTATCATAAGAACAGAAGTCTTCACTTATGCTTCAATCTTTTCCTTGGATGTAGCACTCTTTCAATCAATAATAATCATCAAAGAATAATATGCTTATAACACACCTGAGCTTTCAAGAAAATAAATATGTACATCTGCTTAAAAGTGGTTGATTGTATTATTTAAAATATGCAACCTCATCTGAAGAATGACAATTTCTAAAAGCAAGCAAAGTTACTTGTTTTGAGAATGCCAGCTGTAAAAGAACTTCAGGTGATACGACGCAGAGTAATTAACGCAGAGTAATTAATGATGAGAAAATGCTACCCGACATTCACAGGAAAGAAAAAGATAAGCAGGGGTCCACTGGAGAAGCACAGCTAGCATGCAGGTTGTTTCTTATGATCTTTTCCACAGTGTGTGTAATCTCAGTAATATCTGTGATTTGTTCATAGCTTGCTAATAGAGAAAGTATTGTGCTGTGATAGATTCAAGTTACTTCTATCTTGTAAAGCATCTAATACATTTCAAGGAGTGTTGACATTTCACGCATTTTTGAGTTGAGGTCATTTGAACCTCTTAAAAATCCTGGGAAATATTACAATCTTCTTCACACATAAAGGAAAAATCTAGTATCTAAAAGCTGAGTGAGGGGCTAGCCCAGTGATGCAGCAGTTAAGTTCGCATGTTCCACTTCAGCGGCCCGGGGTTCGCCGGTTCAGATCCCAGATGTGGACATGGCACCACTTGTCAAGCCATGTTGCGGTAGGCATCCCACATATAAAGTAGAAGTAGAGGAAGATGGGTAAGGATGTTAGCTCAGGGCCAGTCTTCCTCAGCAAAAAGAGGATGATTGGCAGCAGATGTTAGCTCAGGGCTAATCTTCCTCAAATAAATTAATTAATTTAATTAAATACAAAAAAACTTTTTAATATCAACATCTGATCTAAATCATATGTTTGCAAATTTATGACCACCTTGCTAAGCTCAGCCAACAGCCTGGTTTTTGTAAATAAAGTTTTATCAGCACACAGCCATGCTTGCTTTTGTCTGTGTTGTTTATGGCTGATTTTTCTACAACAGCAGAGTTGAGTAGTTGTGACAGAGACAGTACAACCACAAAGCCAGAACTGTTTACTACCTGGCCTTTTACAGAAAACATTTGCCAGTCCTGGCTTAAACTATGAACTAACAACCAAGATCCTGAAATACTTGAGAAAAACCAGTCATAGAAAAAGATGTAATTAAATAAACAGAAGAATGAAAACAAAAGATAATGCCTGAATTAGAAGAAAACAAAAACAAACAACAGAAAACTCCAATTACTGTCCAAGTTGACACTATATACTCCAAAGAACAAAAGAATATATTAAATCTACCACTAAAAAAAAGAAAAAAGAAAAAAAACAGGATCAGATATCTTTTAAAAAGGAACAATATGGCAGCAAGTAAAGCTCTTGAAAATTTTAAACGAGACTGCACAAAATAGTCAGTAAATGGTCAGAAATGAAGGCAGATAACTATCACAAAAAAGCAGATTAAAAAGGCAAAGAGTCAGAAAACATAATGGCAGGAAAAAATAAGAGACCCAGAATCAACTCAAACAACCATCTACCAGGAGTTCCAGAAAAGGAGTTCAAAGAAAAAGTTACAGAGGGAATTATCTAAGAAAATTCCACAGAGACGTCACAGAACTGCAGGATATGTCTCCCTTTTCAAAGGTCTCTGTATCTATCATCTACCTCAACACGACAGAAGACACAAGCACAATAGCAAAGTACAGGTATGTGAAATTTTAGAAGACCAAAGACAACATGAAGATTTCCAAAGAGAAAACAAAACGATACACAAAGGAACAGGATTCGGAATAATAGTAGATATGTCAACAGCAACACGGAAGGAAGGAGATAATATAGCAAACCTACAGAATCCTAAGGGAATGATTTTTTTTTTCCCTAGAATTTTATACTTAGCCAAAGTATCAGCCAAGTGTGATGGCCAAAAAAGGCCCTGTCAGACAGAAAATGGCTCAAAAATTCCCACGCAATATTTCTTAGGAGACACAGGAGGATGGACTAAGAAAGACAAGGGAATGAACCAAAGAAAAGAAAGAAATACAATCAGGGAGAAAAGAGGAACAAGCCATGTAATCTGTCGAGAGAAGTCCTTGAAGACACGTGTGCCGCAGATCCGGGCTGTAATCGGTCCAGCCTGGTGAAGGAGGGCAGCAGGCTCTGAGAGAGAAAATTCCCCGAGGACAGAAGGCTGTTTGAAGAAATGCAAGAGGCTAGAAAATCATCCAAGTGAAAAAAAACAGTGAGAAAATGGAAGAAAAGCAAATACCATATAGAAAAAGAAATGCAGTTTCAGTACACAATTCAACTTTGCAGTAAATAATATTTAACAACAATAATGAGTAAATCCTGATTTAGGTAAACTAGTGTTATTTGAGAGAATAGAAGGCTGAGGGAGAGCTAAATTCTCTTCTACTGTAGCAGGAATCAACTGGTTATGTTTAAGCTTAATCAAAGCATATTTTATAGAAATAAGAAGGAAACTACCAACAGAAATACCAGAGTTAAGTGTAATCTCTGGGAAGCTGGTCTGAGGGCTACAAAGAGTTGGAAAAAGGGTGATTCTCCTCTCCAATCATAAGCTATTTGGTATTGTTTGAATTTTTAGGGGTGCATGTGAGTTATTTTTATTTTCTTAGCTTTTAAATAAGGAACTGGAAATGCGTAACTTAATTACTGCCGTGCTGCCCAGATGACCCTGCCATGTGGCCAGGTTTGGGTGCATGGCGGACTGCCTCTGACTTCGTGGTGGTGACCATGACAGGCCGTTTCACAGGCCAAAGTGTTTCAGTTTATTTAGCTCTTCCTAGTGTTTGCTCATTTTCGCTTGACTGACTTCTTTCAAAAAAAATATTTTTATTGACTAAGGGATTCATTAAATACAAAAATGAAACAAATTAGTGGTAGGTAAGTAAAACAAAATAAATGTGATTTTTGGTTGTTTTTCTCTTTTGCTGTTCTTGAACAATAAGGGTGTGAAATGTGACAAGCAATAAAGCATAAAAAAACATATGCTAAAAGGGTCTTTATTCCTGCTAAGTTTGCACCAAAAAAATTGCTTTTATATTTTTAGGAGTCACAACAAACCATGTTGTTTAACAACAAATCACGTTGTTAAAGAGATAAAAACAAACCAGTTGCTCAGAAGAGATGCAATCGTTGGGGAAAGGCCTGTCAAGGAAAGTAGGGGACATGGCAATTTACAAGAAATAACTCAGTTTTAGAATTATTGATCTCCATCCAATGAGGCTACTACGTAAGTTTGTAAGAGCTGAAGAGTTGAGCCAGTCTGAGATTCTAGTGGTATAAAAGGAGATTGATTCATGTCTGGAAAGATGATGATAACTCAATAAGCATATGTCCAGAGTCACAGAATCCTAGAATCAGATGTGGCCTTAAAGGTCATTTAGTCCATTCTGTCTGGGCTTTGACAGATTGGCCTCTGAAATGCTAAAATGATAGTCCTGAATAGAAACTCTGCCGCATCCCTGCCCAAAACGGCGATGTGAAATGAGCAACATTCTTCCACTGTCTTGAACCTAACTCCCTGCCTTCTCCCCTAAGCATCAGTTTTGAAATCCATCTTGTTTTCACCTGAATTTCTTAGAAAGATATGTGAAGAGCTTGATAAACAAAATGCATCTCAAAGAGACTCTTAAAAAACTAAGTCTATTTTTTTAAATGAATTTGTGCTCTAATGATAGAATACCAGATAATGAGGAAATTGTTACCATTTGCGTTCCACTGAGTCCTGCCCACTTTGAGAATCACTCCCAAGCTGGCAGAAGTGCACTGTCTCAGTGACGGTAAAGAGAATGTGAGGAATGAAGCTCAGGCTGATGACCTCTCGCCCACAGCAGGGCACACCTGCCTGCCTTTTGCTCCACCGCCACCATCTCTGCTCTCCGTTTTCCCCTCTGCTCCAGTCCTCGGGTGTGGCTTCTTGATAGATGATTCTGCTAAGTTCACGGTCCTTCTTTGTGCGCTACACCTTAGCCCATCTCCTGTGACACTCCTGTGACACTGCCCACCCCGAACTCTGTTTCCTCTTCCAGGACAGATCCTGGGCGCTTCCTGTCCCTTCATTCACACTGCATAGATGTTACTCCAACCCAGCCTTTTTACCTAGGCTTAATGCGCCCACTCAATGGCATACAGCATCTCTCACCATCCAGAGTTATTTAGACCACCTTCCAGCCTGCCTTCCCCAGATCCCCCTGGCCCCTGTGATTTCTTATGCTCACTCTCTGATACCCATCTCAGACCCCCTTGGCTGAACACACGTCTCAAACAAGTTTTCTGGCATCACTTCAATGTTCTCCCTCAGGGTTTGATTTTGCTATTTGCCCTCCAATCCCACCACACATTTCTCCTAGTAGACACAACCTATGCTTTGAGCATAGTCCAAGATCCCAAACAGATGAACCAGCCTTCCTCTGGCCTTCCAATCAGGGGAGCATTCTCAGGCGTCTGCCACACCGTCCCTGACAAGCAGGGAGGAGAATGTGCACAACAGAGCAACTCTGTGAAATCCATCCTTGCCACTTGTCCGGTAGTTAAAGGCTTTACAAATTACTTTTACAGGCATCATCTCATTTGATCCTAGGAGATACACTGCATAGGAACTGCGCTCCTCTTTGACAAATAAAACAACTAAACCTAAAACATGAGTCACTGTTTTATCTAAAGCTGCACAGATGCGAAAGGATGAAGTAAAGCCAGAGCTGCCACCTTCTGACCAAGGTCTTCCCATTGCACCTGCCTGTCACTTTGTGCGCTTAGGAACTTGCTTCATCGCAAATTCCCAGGAGCAGGGAACAATTCAAGGTGGGGAGAAAAAAAGGAAAATGGTGAGAGTTAGAGATGCAGAGCCTCAAATGAGGCCACGAAAGAGTCAGGAACTGAACAGCAGAATATTCACTCAGACCACCACCTGCAGGGGCAGGCCCAGGGCTTCCTCTGGAACTACAGCTGCTTCTCCCGATTGGTGGGAAAATGCACCTTTCAGAGTAGGAAATGCAGACTTCTATGTACTAGAGAATTCATATACAGCTACATGGGTTACTGATTTTTATTGGTCACAAAAGTGACCTCAATATCAAAGCTACACAGAACATAATTTAATTTCCTTGGATGATGCAAAAAGCGTTTCTTGGTCTTAGAGGTCCTCTGTCTGGGTCATTGCTCTGAGCATGTTATCACTGCAATGAAAGTATATGGCTGTGCGAATTAATCTCACATTCTCCCTGTCCGAGAGTTTGCCCCAGTGCTGACCGAACAATGCAGCTAAGAGGGCTTGGCTGAGATGCTCACAGCACAATGGAGTAAGCCCAGCTATTGCTGTGCTCCCTCTGCCCGCTGATCACATTAATATTAAATGGCATAAGCTTTTCTTCAACCCAGTAGGAATGGTCTAGTGTCAGATCTAAAACCATCACATTCATGCTGTCACCTGATACTCCCCTCTCAAATTCTTCAGGCCACACACATGCCATTGTCCCTCCTTCTCTACCTGAATCCTACCAGCCCATGGGGAAGGCAGCAGGCCATCCTAAGCAGCATCTTTCCCAAAGCGTAGCTGCACACTTTGGAGCGTCCTCCCTCCGCAAGCTGTGAGAAACAGGTACTTTTGTTCATGAAAACTGAACTGGAGAAAGGGCCCCAGGAACCCCAGCAGAGGGAGCAGGACTGCTCTGGAACATAAAGACGAGGCGTGTTGTGAACTTCACACTTCTCACAGGCTGCTTTAAATGTAGCAGGGATTCAGAATCCAATGACTCAACACAGATGCTTAAAATGGAGCGTGTACACTGCTGGGATTCCCACGTTTGAAAGCTAGGATGGCTTTGGGTTCCTGAGTGTGGAATTTTCATTCCAGGAGGCCAGGCAGTCAGTGCAAAGCATGACGGCGTACAGTGGGGCTGGGGAGGATGGCAGTGCCCGTTTAAAACACAATAAGCAGAGATCAGAGATCACTGACTTTTAGTCTCTGTATCTGTTCAGTTGACTCATTAAATTGTCATTGATCGCCTGGTAATGGATAGTCCTATGCAGGGTAGTTTTGGGGACGCAAAACAAATATAAGGCAGGGTCCCTACACTCCAAGAACCTAAGACATAGGTGTGAAAATAAGACATACGTTCCCAAAGCAGTCAGTAACAGAAGACGGGCAATTATTAACCGGTAGGATGAGCGGGCGGGGCCGTAGCAGACAGCACAGATTTGTCTCCATCACTTGGGCAGCTGAGTATCTGAGAATGTCCTTTAGCCCAGGGTCCAGTTGTGGGGACTGCTTGCTAAGAATGCACTAAAGGTAAAAAATTAAAATGAGATAACATAGAAAATGAAATAAGATTTAAAAAGCACATAGTAGAAACTCAAAAGTGAAGATGATGATGATGATGATAATGACAATGATAGTGATAGAGTATTTGTCATCATATTAGGGACATGATTTGACGCAGGGTGGATTTGCAACTCATAGCCATAGAGTTGTGACATATATAATGGTCATCTCCTGAATCTGTGGATTCTGGTTTATCATTTAAAATTTATCCATTATAATTTTAATGAGACAAAAGAATACAAATTCTACAAATATAATGGTTTCAAATATTTAAAAAGCATTCAGAAACCATAAAACCCACCTAATATCTTTCCAACAAAGAGACAGGGAGAAACCCAAGAAAGAAACTTGTAGCACACCAGTGCCCAACTTGCCTGCAGTTCCAGATAGCTAGACTGTGACATGCAACGCATGGCTTCCCCTCAGGCAGAATTTCCACATCTACATAACCCTGACGTTCAAAGTTCATCTGCACACTGTATCTCAATGCCCAAATCTTATAGCGGAATCATTTTAGGGACCACAAACTTTATAGTGTTATACACAGAAACTGCCTATAAGGGCATATATTACACAAGTGTGTATTGATATCTGTGTATGTGCACGCATATATACACATATGTATTCTATATAAGGTCATGTAAATCCATTATGTATAAAAAATTATATGTTGCAGATCACAATTCAAACTGCTTGTAGAGTGAAGGAATGCAGTGACGCAAAGTTGAATTCTAGCTGCCAAGCAATATTTTGTTGAAGAAAACCTCCTCAGCCCGTAGTTACTAAATGTAGACTCCCTTTCGTTATAACAACAAAGACCCCTATTTAAACAGCACTTTCCATTCTCATCACAAGAAGAAATAATTTATAACTATGTATGGTGACGGATGTTAACTAGATTTACTGTGGTGATCATTTTGCAGTATATACAAATATAGAATCATTATGTTGGACAACTGAAATTAACATAATGTTATATGTCAATTATATCTCAATATAAATAAATAAGTAGCACTTTCCAGCTTACTGCCCACTCCCATGGCTCTCACAGGAACTCTCCAAGTTCAGCGAGAGGTGTGGACAGGTGTGAAGGCTCTGTGGGCATCCTCTGTCTTGTGATTCATACTCCCCTTGGTATTAATTCCAAAGCAAGCATGGTCCAACACAGCCGGCTACAGGCGGAACCTGATTGCATAAACAATTAGCCAAAAAAGCCCTTTCTGGACCTGAGATCTGACTGAACATCCTGGGCAGAAAACGTCAGGGGCGTCAACTTCAAGATGGAGGGTTTTTTTCCCAAGCCATTTATAAAATTAAAGATTATATACTTTTTTTCTTGCAGCTGCCCAATCACAGATACGGGGGCTCTGCCTTCCAAGCCCACTCATATAAAGCAATTGCAACACCACGGTACTAACAGGGAGACTGGAGTGTTGCACTGAAATAAGAATCGATAAGAATGATCAAAGCCAGCTGGGCTAGGGAGAAAAATGAATGAAACTTGGAAGAGAAGAATTCTTTTCACATCTGACTCAGGTGCTTTGCAGCGCCATCACCCGCTTGAAGGCTGTGGCATTGAAGACTGTGGGATGACCCTATCCCTGAGTCCACTGAGAGCCTCAGCCAGACCAGCCAGCCCTGGCAAGGACCCTGCACCCACTGCTCCAGAAAATGAGAGCAACGAAGAGGCCCCATGGGGAGCCTAAAAGCTAAGGAAAAGCGAGTCAAGACTCACGGCAAAGGAAGCCGCTGCACAGAAAAGAGAACCCAGAAGTCACTTCATTTGGGGAAGCTGCCCAGGAAATGGGTCGTTTTATTTTGAGCTTCGCTATCAAAGACCTTGCTTCTAAACTCAGCACACAGGTTCCTAAATTGCTCATCGCACAGATGGCCAAGCTCATTGACATTCACCCATAAAACTCCATCGCAATTCCCTCCTTGTTCGTGTCTACACTCTCACTGCTCCAAGTGTGGACCATGGGATAGCGGCTTCAGTGTTACGAGATAGAAATGCCAAATCTGGGGCCCCATCCCAGACCCACTGAGGCAGAGCCTACCCTTTACAAGATCCGGGGGATGTGTGTGCACAATAGAGTTTAGGAAGCGCTCCAGAGAACTCCCTTAAAACCCCAAATCACGTACATCTGCTCCAAGCTCAGTGGCTGTGACTGCTCTCTCCATCTTCTGGAAAGTTCTGCAGGTCACCTGCTGCCGCACCAAGGCCACATCTCTGGGACCCCACAAGCCATGCTGTGAGCCAGTCACGAACAGAACCAATCTTGGGAGCAGTAGTGACCTACATGGCCATCTTTCTGGTCCAGTGCCCTCAATTCACAGATGAGGAAACTAAGACTAAGTCCCTCGGAGCGTGACACAGGCGAGGGCAGGCCTCACGGCTTCCCTGATTCCTGGTTTACTCCGTTTCTTACTCCGTCACAAGCAAAGCCCAGGTCGTAGCTCAGGAGACGGGTGTGAGGAGTCACAGTCATGAAGGGAGAAGTCAGAAGGAATCTTGGAGACACTAGAGCGGCCTTTATGTTTCACAACGAGGAGCCAAACCTCCGAGAAAGCACGGAGTTCCACAGCCCACGTCAGACAGCGGCAGAGCCCTCACGAGCCCCAGATCTCCCACGTCCCGTGTGACATCCCGGATGACAAAGCCTACTCCATCTTCCTGACACGTTTCCCCCGGTCTTCTAGCTGAGGTACATGCTGGGTTAGCAGATGGTTCTGACTCGCTTCCACCGCCCGCAGCCAACAGCCGTGGGGCCACCACAGAGCAGACCTCATCATTGCTGGCTCTTGTGTGAGAAGCCCCGAAATTCCCTCCTTCTGGGCCTCAGACCTCCTCCAACACCATCCTCCAGGGTTCATACCTTTTCCTGCCCTTGGAGCCCTTAGGGAAAAACTGTATTTATTCCTTCAGTTACCACAGTAACAGCCACTGTTCTCTACCCCTCGGCTTCTCACTCCCACGGCCAGGTTAGCTTATATAAAACAGGCACTCCACAGAGGAGGGAAGAGGCTGCTCGGAATGGGCCCCTTCCTGTTCCCGTGGAATATCTGGATGAAGCCTCCCGGTGACAGTTCACAGGAAAGCTTCCTTCCCCTCCTATGCGCCAGAGCTAGTCACAATAGTGGGGGCGGGGGGGAGGAGTGAAATTGGTTCACTAAATGATGTTGCAGTTAATTTCAACTGAAAACCTTTTTAAAAAACAGGAATTTAGACTTGCTGTTGACAAATGTATCATTCTGATTTCTCTCCTTAGTCATGGGGAAAACCAACATTTTAAGTGGTCAGGGGAGGCCAAAAAGGCCCAAAAAGAAAGCAAGCAGAAGGACAGAGCAGGAAGAAGGAAGAGGGGGGAGCAGGAGGAGGGGAGAGGAGGGGAAGGGAGAGGAGGAGGGGAGATGGAGCCACAGCAGGAGGAAGAAGCATCTTAAGGAGGAGAGAACTGTTAGTTCTACCAAATGGTTCAAGAGGCCAGATAAACTGAAAACTGAAAGATGCTGCATTTGTCTGCTAGGGCTGCCAGAACGACAGAATTTTGTCCTCTCAGTTCTGGAGGCTAGAGGTCCAAGATCAAGGTGTAGGCAGGGCCATACTCCCTCTGAGACTCTGGACAGAATCGTTCTTGGCCTCTTCCAGCTTCTGGCAGTGGCTAGCAATTCTTGGTGTTCCTTGATTTGTAGGCGCATTGCTCCGATCTCTGCCTTCACCACCACATGGCCTTCTTCCTTCTGTGTGTGTCTATGTCCAAATTTCCCTCTTCTTGGAAGGACACCAGTCACTGAAGTAGAGCCCACCCTAATCCAGTGTAACCTCATCCAAACTTGATTACATCTGCAAGAACCCTGTTTCCAAATTAGGTCTTGTCCTCGGGCGCTGTGGGTTAGAACTCCAACATATCCCATATCCCTTTTGAGGGGCACAAGTCACCCCACAACAGATGCCCAGCAGACGTCAGCATAAGGAGGCCACAGGTGACCTTCAACATTTTATGACAGAACCTAGCGAGCAGTGAGGTAAGGAGTAGCGGGGATTTAAGGAAGTCCAGAGGGCAGAGGGCAACTCCCCTTCCAAGGAGCCTGGCTGGAGTGGAAAGAAAAATGACAATCGATAAAGAGGGCACTGATAGCTCTCTGTTTGCTTTATGAACAGATAGAGGTGTGTTGGTGAGCGGAACGGAAGGACCCAATAGAAAGTGAGAAGTTGGAGATGCAGGGGAGAAACATTGACTGACAGAGTAAAGTCTTGATGGAGGCAGGCTCAGATGAGGGGGAGCTCAGCCTTGGAGAGGAGGAGAGACAACAGATATGGGGGCGATCCTGGGGATACGTGACAGAATAAACAAACAGAGCTGATGTCTTAGGAGCAAGGAAGTGCAGGAGGTCCATTCATTCATTCCACAAAGGTTCATCCAGCCAGTGCTATGTGCCAGATCTCCTTCTAGGTGCCAGGGACACAATGTGAACACAACAAAAATCCCTCCCTCATGGAGCTCGTGTCCTACTGAGGGGAGGAAGGGAGGCGAGAAGAGACAGGAAGAAGTTGGGAGTGGAAGGCAGACAAATTTTAAAGTAAAGTTAACTTTCATAATATGTTAGAAGGGGAAATACTGTATGATAAATAAATCAGTAGGGAGCGGTGATCTGGATGTGAGCAAGATACAGTTTTGAAAAAGGTGGTCTAGGTGGGACTTTCTGGGAGTTGCCATTTGAGCAAAGACTTGCAGGGAATGAGACCACATCCTGAACTGTTCCATAGACCCACAGAGGTTGAAGGAGGCGTCATTCTGGGAGATCCAGACCTCCACACTCAACTTTTTGGTGGCGGGGGCGGGAGACGGCAGTGAGTGCCCTCACTACTGTTTCTTCCCTGTACACCTCTTCCCTTCCTGCAAAGCCATCCATCTAATTACCACTTGCCCTTCAAGACTCTGGAACACGTTCACGTCTTCCGAGAAGCCTTGACCAGCCCTTCTCAGGCAGATCAGGACTTGGGGGCCGTTCTGTGCCCTACTCAGCACTCACTCTCAATGCTTGTCACACATTATATATCATGCCCTCCCACCCTCCCTCCACACCCCTCGGAGAGCATGTGCTTCTTCTTACCGGCTGCACCTGGAACGATGTGACACACAGCTGGGGTTGGGATTTCATAGGTAATTGCTCAATAAACAGAGAAGAGAGGAGAGAGAGAGGGAGGGAGAGAGAGAGGGAAGAAGAGAAAGAGAGAGAAATGGTACTTTGAAAGAAGGAGTCTGTAACCACGTATAAGATCATGAATTAAGGGAAAAGAATAGAACAGTAGACCAGGCGTGAGGAGGGCTCATCTCCCTGACTCGGTCCACCCGTTCCAGTCCATCTCCATAAACTGGCAGATCTTTCCAAGTCATACCTCTGATATTTTTTGTCTCCTGCTCAAAAATCTTCAATGGCTCCCCTTCACCTCCAGACTAAATTAAAACTGATCAGCCCAAAAGCAAGACTTCCAAAATTTGGCAAAACTCACCTCTGATGACTCCTCTCACTCGGGTCAAATCAGGTCCTTATTGATTTCAGAACAGGCTCTTCACTCTCCTCAGCCGTGACTCTGCTGCCACTGCCCACATTCTCCTCTACAGCTGGCATTGAAATCCTGTCCATCCTCGACAACCAAAGGCAAATAACTGCCCCTTGATCAGCCTCTGGGATCCTGTCCTCCCCTCCCAGCCTCACGCCACGTTTTCCTAACGTAGTCTTGGCACTCATCTGACTCTGCCTTAATTTGTGGACGTTGAATGTAGCAGCATCTCTCTGATCGATCACAAGGTCCAGAGCAATGAGCATGCTTCACTCATCTCCGTTCTTCCTTCACATCTCAGCATAGTAACGGATACTGAATAAACACTTCATACACGATGAATAAATGAATGAACATGATCCAAGGGAGACAGGCTGGTGCATAGCAGGGACAGCACAGAATTAGAATTCGGAAGACGTGGGTCCTGACCCTCCTTCCTACCAGCTGTGGGACCTGGAACCATCACCTAATCAGCTCTACCACGCAGCCCTTCAAGTACAAAATGTAGCTGCTGGGACACATATTCTCTGAGGTTTCTACTCCTCTGAAATTTTCTAATTCACATGCAGCAAAAACTCCAAATAATTGAAAGTTGGCTTCTAGTTCATTGACGGTTCACAACATCCTATTTCAGCGCTTTTTACAAGGTGGTTTTAATCACGCTGAATTACAGGACGAAAATGAATGTGACTCCATGTAGGTATAAAATCTTTGAGACCAGGAAATCTGTGAGGCATGTGACAATTTCAGGACTGGTGTATCCTAATAATCAAAATTTTAATGACAACGGCACCCAGACCCAGAATTACCAAAGGCACAGAGAACAGCATTATCCAGATTTGGAGGGGGGGTGGGGGGGTGGGGATTGAAATGCAACCTGACATTCTATTTCCAGTAAGTACACCATTTATCACAAGCCAGCGTGTGACCCTGTGATGGATCTCACTTGGGGGAAGAGAGGCTTGAGGGGGTGCACTTCTGCTCCATCTGCACAGTGCACAAGGAAATAAGGCTACGTGCATGGGCTCCAGTCACCCCTGGAAGCAGCAGAGGCTGGGTTGATGGTCATGTGCTGGTAGACACTCAAAAGCCAGCCATAAAGCAAAGGGCTGCACAATGATCTGCCTGCGGAGAGGATGCTGGTCCCATTTCCACCCTCCTAGCTGCAGGAATGTGTCATCCACGGAGGACAAATGAGGGGCTGAGACAGAAGGTGTGAGATATTCTGGGGAACCTAATGAGGAGAGGATAAAACATAGGAGGAATTTGTCTGTTCATTTTCCAGGCAGCAACTGCTAGCGCGAGGTTACCACTGCACAGCCAAAGGAAAGGAAATAAATTTACGCTTTCTGTCGGCCAGGAGACAGCCTCCATATTCTGTGAAGGGCGGAAATAGGTTCCCTTGGGAAATTAAACCAGCCGTTTTGGTGAATCTTCAGGAGAACATGCAATTAAAATTACATTTTTTTTAAATGACGTTTCCCTCTCTGTGCTATGTAGCTGGCTGCTGGAAAAACCCCTCAAGGTGAATGTGCCCTCCTTCACAAGTCACTGCTGAGGAGGGCACACAGCCCTCAGCAGGAAGCGGGTGGGGAGCCTGTGTAGTTTTTTCTCAGTTAAGACCCTCGGCTTAAAAAACAAGCGAAAGTGATCAAATCACCACATTAAAGGAATAACTATTCACAAACTCTTATTTTCCCAGGATCAAGATCAGTTGAAATTATTGAATGTTTATCACATTCCAACTCTCTGAGATACTATCTACAGATTTGCCATCCTGAGGAAGTGCAAGAGAATAATAATTACAGTGAATGTCCCAGTCATGGAATCTTAAAGTTGGCAGTTAAATGACAAAAGCCAAGGAATTCAGATATGATTAAAATCTTGATGGCTGTCAGAGGGAAGGGGAAATCCGAATGAGGACAGAAAGAGAACTGTTTAAAATCCTATTCACTCTGAAAATGGCTTCTCTTTCTCCATCTTTCTCTCTTTCATTTTCCTTTTTCTAGATTTTGCAATTTGCATTAACTTTTATTAAATTTCAGCAAAATTTTAGAAGTTGACATAACCAATAAACAAAGGAGGTAGTTTCTATTCATATCAGTTAAGTCACTTGAAATGACCATTAGCTGCTTTAAATTTTTTGAGTTGTCTTGCAAAATTTATAATCCTCATGTATACCCTAGTTTTTTAATCCACTTGCTTGATTCTGATGCTATGTACTCGCACAATTGCTATCGTTAAGTCTAATTATATAATTAGCATAACATGTGTGATCATGTAATTAGGATGTGCAATTATAATGTGCAATTACATAATTACAATGTGTAATGGCATCGGGTGTAAATATCCTTCTGAAATCTCAGGAAGAAATACCCTCTGTTTGCTCAAGAGGGAGTTTTTAAAGTTCACTTTCACATATTTTTTTCCAGGATGGAAATTCAAATATTATTTGAATCAATCACTTTTTAATTATGCTTCAGAAATAAAAGTTTTATTTTCTCCTCTTTTAATATCTTTTCTAACTGAAGTGCAAGGTAAGAAACTTGGCCGTGTATCGAAATTGTCTATTTAACTGATTGTTCTACATTATCTGAGCTGAGAAAATAAAATTATTTGAAATCCTGGCAAAATAAACCAAAGACTAAAACATAAACATTTGGGTCTAGCAAATTTATACCTAAACATGTAATAATCCCTTTAATCACCAGTCTTGCAATACCCACATGCCAGGCATGGCCTGCTGGATGCTTCACCGCTATCTAAAACCCCAAAATACACAAATAAAACATTATTTTTTCACCCAAACCTACCCTTTCACCTGGACCACCTGTCTCAGTGGCTCTCAGACTTTAGCGCACATTAGAATCATCCCGAGGGCTTGTCAGAGCAGACTGCTGAGTCCCATCCCCAGGGTTTCTGATTAGGTGGTCCTGGAGTGAACCAGGGAATCTGCATCGCTAGCAGGTGCCCAGGTGACTTACAAAGGCTAAGTAAATTTTACTTTTCAGTTGCTTTCCTGTCTACAAAGGAACCAGCCTCAAATAATCATCATGCCAAAGAGACATATCTTGGGGTGGCCAATTCCAGGCCCCCACACTCTCATTTCATCCCCCAGTCAAACCCCACATGGATGCCAATTTAATCACTCCCTTTCTAAAACTGTCTGCTGGTCCCTCATGGCCGAAGAGGCCCTTCACTCTTGGATACCAGCTTCCCTTTCTAGACTCACTTCCCACCACTCTGCTGTGCTCTAGCCATGTTACAAAACCGTGTTTCCTCCATCAATTCTCTGTTCCTTTGCTAATGCTGCTGCCTTTGTGTGGACTGAAGATCTAGGCAGGGCCTGACCTAACACTAGTGTTAAAGTAACCAGATTAGGCCCAAGAGGGGGTCGCTTATGCTAAGCCCCACATCAGCAAATCAAAGTTTCTGTGCAGGGCTTTCCCAGAAAAGGAAGGCCTAGGTCAACCAATCAGCACTTTCCTGCTCAGCTGACCCAGCTCCAAGACTTCCCTTTGCTCCATACAGGGAAAGTAACCCTGCTTTAACCAACCAGTAACTGCCCAGTATAACTCCCTTGTTCCTGCTCTCTTTGGTCTGTCAAAATTCTTGCCTCATACAGCTCTTCTGAACTCCTTTCTATCTGCTAGATCGTCTGCTGCCAGATTCATGAATCACTGAACAAAGCCAATATGATCTTTAAAATGCACTCAGTGGACTTTTGTTCTTTAACACTAGAAGCTAAGAGACTGGCAGACCAGGATTGCACCCTGGACGTAGAAATCTTAATTTCAGACAAGGTCGTTGACCGACCAAGGCACAGAGATGAAGAAATGTGGTGATGGGGGGCAGGGGTTGATTAAGAGACGGGCAGGGCGGGAGGATCGTTCATTTCTCTGCTGCTGTGTGCCATGTGCTCTACCACTTACCTCGCTGGACCACACAAGCCTCTGTTTTATAAGCTTCACTTGGTAGGTGAGAAAATCTGAAGCTGAGGAACATTGTGCAACTTGCTTAAGGTCACATAACCAGTAAGTGGCACAAATTTGAAACCCATATTCTCATAGCAGATATGCTGTCTGCCTCCAAAACTCACACTTATTTAGCAAATTTCCACTGCTTGATGAATTCATAGTTCAATGAAAAACGCACTCAAAGAGTTCTGATGTTCCAACTGGTGTTGAAAAAGAAAGCGATCTCTGGTGCACCTGTAAAAGGGCCTGTCTTAGACGTGTCCTTGTTAAAGTTGTGACTAAACCCTGTGGGGGCATAGCGTCTATGGCTCTCAGAGCAAGGAGTATCTGCTGGATTTCCAAACACAATATAAAGTTGGAACAAGGACAAATGTAGTAGAGCACATTTAGTTCCAAAATAATTGGACGACTTGGAGGATTAGAAGAAATTTGGTGTTGACAGCATTTAATATGTGAAAGATCTAGAGATTTCTCTCAACTATAGATTTAGCAAGAGCCAGCAGCATGACATGACTCCTAGGAAAAAAAATAAAATAACTTTGTACTTGTTTTAAGGATGGCACTGAGTTCAATCTTTAAAATGACTCCTTTTCAAGACAAAAAAAAAAAATGTTTTAAATAGTTGTAATTACTCACCACTAAGAGAAAGATGTGCACAGTTTAGAAAGGAAAGAAGAAGACAGAGCGATAAAGAGGATCAAATCCATTAATCTGCTGGGCTCCAAGTGCAGACACATGAAAAGGCAGCTACCAAACAGGTGCCAACACTGCTTGCCAGGAAGTGAAGGGCCAGGACCAAGGTGGATGTTGATACTGGCTCCTGGGGTGGGGCTGCCCTGCTCTTGAAAGGAAAAGAGAAAAGGCTGCAAATACTGCCTGTGGCTGTAATTTATATGAAAATTCAAGCCTGGATGTGAAAGGAAAAAGGGATAGCTGAGCCATGAGGTCCTGGACCACCTAAGCCATTCACTCAGTGATGGCTTTAAATGGGAGCATGGAGCCAGCACTTCAAGTGCTGCTTCCGTTCTGGAGTCTAGTTAGATCAAACCACGTAATATCCAGGGAGAAGGAGGGACAAGCACAGATTGAGATGAAGAATGAAAGAGAAGAAGAAAGCCTGGAAAACTGAAATTTCAAGGGACGAAATCAAAAGAATGCTAAGAAAGCCACAAATATCAACAGTCAGGAGGTGAGTTCAGTCTGAGCAAAACGAAAAAATAAAGCAGTATAAAACAAGTATGTTTGAGAGCCTCAAAGAAGTCATGGAAGATATAACAGCCATAAAAGCAGAATAAAAAATTAAGAAAAAACTGAGATTAAAAACAACTTGACACGACAAAGAACCAAACGGAAATATGGAGAAAAAAATATATTCATTAAAATAAAATTTTCAGAAAGTGGGATAAACACTAGTCTGGATATGTCAGAGAAATAACTAGTAAAGTAAAAGTTACCTCAGACTCTTCACCTAAGTGTGGGTTAAAAGACGAAAGCACAATTAAGACACATGGATGCAAGTTTTGGAGGTCCTAAATTCATCCAATAAGTTCCAGGAGAAGAAATAAGACAGAATTTGGAAGAAGCAATATTTGAAAAGGCAAAAGCAAATGCTTTTTTTCAGAATTGAAGATAAGAATCTTTAGATTGAAAAATCACCAGTGAGCATAATAAAATAAAATAAATTCATATCTAGATATGCCCCCATGAAACTTCAGAAAATAAAGCATGAGAAAAATCACAAGACCTACCGGAGAGGAGACAGGTTGCCTTCCAAACAATGACAATTAGAACGTCAGCAGAAATGTCATCAGTAAAAAATAAGTGCCTGAAGTCTTCAATGGGTTGAGGGAAAATAATTTTCAACATAAAATTCTATGCCCAGCTAAACTGTTTTTAAGGCAGGGAACATAAAAAGACATTTTCAAATATGCAGAATCCAAGATGAGCTGCTCCTGACACAGTCCTGCAGAATGTGTTACTGAAGGGTGATATTTAACAGGAAGAAAAACGTACACAGAGGAATATAAGAAACTATGATGAGCAGGTGACTTGGTAGAGTATATTAGTATATCCACTTGACTATTAGATGAAAAATCAATCAATAAAAACTAAATTTTGTGTTAAGAATATAGGACAACTTATAAATAACAGTAACAAAGAAGATAGGATGGGAAAATATATTTGGTAGATCAATCAGGCTGCAATCTTCGTCCGGTTCAGAAATATTGTAAAGGTAACAAAAAATTTTCAGAGATTTTAACAAAATAAGAATTATGATAAAGTGCAAAGATAACCCTAAAAAGGTAGAAGTACAGCTTGTAGATTTTAAGAAAATAAAAATGATTTTTAAAAAACTATGCAACAATAGAAAATAAGCAAAGGAGAAAAATATTACAGTACTTTGGTTAAGATATAGTTATGTAAATAAGATGTTAGAAGTAAGCAATTAATTTGTCCTTAGTCTTAAATATAAGTAAATTAAATTCAAATTCTTAAAAAACTATTCTCTACTTGGATTTATTTTATAATTCAGGACTAAAGATGTTTACAAGAGACACATGGACAAGAAACCCACAATAAAAGGAAGAAAATAAAGGAAATGGATAAAGATTAACTAGGCAAATAACATACCAAAAGAAAGCTGATACAGTAAAATTAAAGATCAAAACTGGTAAAAAAGCATGAAAAGCGATTAAAAAAACATGATAAGACAATGAAACATGAAGATATAGCAATTATATACGTCTAATAACCTAACTTCAAAATATATAAAGCAAAAACTGATAGAATTACAAAAAACAACAAATCTTCTATAATCATGAGAAAATTGAACACATCTCTATCCAAAATTGATAAATAAAGCAGACCTGAAAAAAATAAGTAAGAATATATAAGCTTTGAAAAAAATTAAATTAAGCTGCTTCTAACCGTATTTTTTTATGGAACTTGACAAATTGATTCTAAAGATGGATTAAATATAAAAATTCAAGAATAACTCTGAAAATACGAAGAAAAATGAAGACTATAGGCTTTCCCTCCAGATATTAAGATTCACCGTAAAAGTGATCCCAGCTAACTGTGATCTGGGCATGGGGATCGGCAGACAGACCACACGGTACCAAAAGGTCCCAGATTCACTCGAATGTGGTTTCTTGGTATATAGCAGAGCCGATATTAGAAATGACATAATCATTACCCACAGGTAAAAAATAATAATAATAAAATTGCATACCAGCCTCATAGTGTACACTGAAATGAACTCCCAATGGCTAAATGAGCTATATAGGGAAAAAAGCTTCAACATTAGAAGAAAATAAAACAACATGAATGAAGGAGTTGAGTTGTTGTAATGCCCTGCGATTTTAGTGGGGTGTTATTGCTGCATAACCTCAGGGAAGCTGACTGACACAGGACCCAACAGGGGAATACTGGGGACTTCCATTATATCCATAATGTCTCAAAGAACAGGACAATGACAAGCTTGGGAAAACGAGGGTTCCCTTTGAGGAATAGGTTAGCAAACCAAAACTATTTTGCTGGAAAGAAAAAACTCAGGGAAACCTAACATCAAATAACTATGAGCTGTCAGCAAAAGGGAGTTCGATATTGTCCACATTGTCTCAAAAGGCAGGACCAGAACTGGTGGATGAAAATTGTCACAGGCACATCTCAACTCAGCATCAGGAGGAACTTTCACACTACTGCCAACGGGGGCAGCCCCCTCACAGGCCCTGGAAAGCAGGAGCTGGGGTCACCCGCTATCAGGACTTCAAATGGAGTTTGAGAATAAATACCTCGCAAACGCGCTCACCGTCACTCTCCCCAATATAGCATCTGCCCCCTCAATCTCTACAGACGTGTATTATGTGTCATTTCTATCCCCCACCCAAACATGTGCTCACTAAGTCAACTTTGTACAGTTGCTTGGAGAAATAAGGAGAAGATAATGACGTGGGGATACAAGATGTGTCTAAAAAGTGAAAAATTATCTCACCTTTAAATACACAATATCCCATTGAGAACAAGCTACAATTCAAAACAAATATGTAATTTTGAGGAATGGGTTTGATATGTGCGAAAATGCAAAATATAGGTTTTAACTATCTGTGGTGTTCCTTTGACAAACAGTGCAGGGAGTAAAATCCAAGAGCTGCCGTTATTTCACGTAGTTTCGCACTTCTTTGTGGAGACAACTGAGTTTTGGATAAGCGACGAGACAGCAACAGAGGACCACAGGCAGCTCCTTCGGTGAGGGCCCTGGGCAAAGGGTGGAGGTCATGCACAGGGCTCTGGAGGGCTGGGCGCAGAGTCTTGGCTCTAAGACCAACCAGCCAGGTGACCCTAGGCAAGCTGCTTCCCTTCCCAAAGCCGCAACGTCTTCATCTGCAAAATGGGATAACAGTAGCACCTACTTCTCACGAGGTTTAAAGATGAAATAAAACCATTCCTGTATAATAATTACTCTGGTACCTGATACAGAGTAAATGCTCCATAAATATTGGCTCTTCTTATTTGAAATCAAACAGGTGTCACTTGTCAGGGGTGTACCCTTAGTCAGTGAATATCCTAATACTAATAGTTATTATTTATTGAGTTCTTATTATAGGCCAGGCACTATACCAGGTGACTTACATATATTATCTCATTTTATTCTCTAAGTGACACGACTCAACAGATGATGCAACCAAGTATTAGGCACAAATTAAGAAAAATCTCCAAAGGCTGCTAGTCAGTGACCCCATCCCCTAGCTGATGGGTCCCGAAGCAGATGCTTTAGCCAGCATTGTGACTTACTCTCACGGAACCCTCATCACCTCCTCCACCAAAGAGGTAAAAATGAACACTGTCAAGAAGATTGCATGAACTGAGTCTGCAGAGCGCCCCGATGCCTTGCCCCTTTCTCTGCACCTGCGAGATGTCAGGGGGCCTTTAGCACCAGGGCAGGAGAGGTGGTTTCCATTCCCATTAGAGACCAGCTAGTGGTGAGTCCAAAGCCTAGAGCCAGATGACTTCCCCTCAGAGTCGTGGAAGCAGGCAGGTGCAGGGAGGGGCAGCCACAGGCCTGCTCCACCCATTCCTGCCCAGTCCACCAGCCAGCTCATGGCCTTCCAACCAAGAGGAACAAACCGCATTTCTTCTGAAAAGATGCTCCGGACCAGAAAAACAGCGAATGTGATAAAGTGCCTGCCAAAAATATTTCAGGCCGTGAAGATGTTGCAGGAACATACAACAGAGAACATGACGTTTGATTGCAGAATCGAGGAGAACATTTGTCTGAGGCACCAAGAGTTTTGATCTGCTCAGCCTCCAGATTTTTACAGATACGGAGGAAAGGAGCCTCTTTTAGTAGGTGACCATACGAAATCTATAAACACTTTCTTATTTCCTGAGTCTGCAGCCAGGCAGCAACAGGGCTGGGCTGGTTCTCGTCCTAGGCTCCACTCTAACTGACAGGGCTCCTTGGTTGAATTATTTCCTCTCTCTCGGTCAAGTTTCGCTATAAAATAAAGTAATTGGGTGCCATAATGCCCGAGCTCTTTTCTAGTCTAAAGGTGTATGATTCCAAATAGTTATAATGGACTGAATAAATGGGCCATGAGCAGAAATGCAAACATTTACCCAAGATCTAACCTAGAGAGAATTCTAACACTGAGTGGGGTGAAGCTCTTGGTAACAGACAAGAGTGCTGTCTGGTTTCCGTGATGGATAGCCATGGAGGTTCTCTGAGACCAAGAGGGCAACTAGTCTGTAGGACCAGGGTAGGGCTCCACCACTTATGAAGGAAGCCCTGAGTGTCCCAGTCTCCCGCTTACAAAGCAAAGGGCCTTGGCAAATTGATGTCTCCTCAGAGAAGGGAGAGGAATAACTGGAGACGGCAAGGGGTTGGAGCAATTTCCTAAGGAAATGGGCTCACTGGCAATGGGCTGTCTGCTGTGATCAGCAGCCCCTGAATACCTCAGGAACATCCTGGGGCACCTGAGCAGCCAATGCTGTCCCAACCCTAGGTGTGCGGGAAGACCACAGTGGAGGAGGATGAATGGACAGGTGAGAAAGAAGGATGTTCAGCAGAGTGTGCTCCTCCATTAAACAAGTGGTTCCGACACCGGGCTAGTCATTAGAACGCTCCACAAAGCTTCTTAAACATCAGACTCCCAGGCCCCAGCCCAGTCACAATTTCTGGAGGTAAAACCCAGGAATCTGTACATTTGAAGGGCCTCACAGGTTCTTCTGATGATGAGCTGGTAGGTTCCTCGCACCAGACTCCCCACTCTTCAAGTGAGATCTCCTCCTAGAGGGCGTCCAGCACATTTAGCCACACTCAACAGGGAGAGGGAATGGGTCCCCCAGGTTTTGTTTGCTTACTTGTTTGTTTCAGGAAACAAGAGAAGGCAGAGAGGTAGATAAAAATGCAGGGCAAGGAGTTTCACACCTTCCCAAATTCTTTCTCAAGAATCCTCCAGGTTTAGGAGCACAGCAAACTCTGGGTCTAGCCTCCCACCTTACCTCTCCCGGATGACCCTGCTCTTGTTGAGTGCCTACCGTTGGTGTGAATCCAAAAGCCAGCGGTGGATCTATGAAACCAAAGGAAAAGGCGCAGCCCAGCCCGTCCTAGGGGCCCAAAGCCTCTTCTTTCTCCCAAAGGTGCACCACAGGCCTCCTCCTCCAACCTGTTGATTTTCACAACTGTTTAGACTGTCTGCAGCTCCTTGTGCGGGTGGTGAGCAGTGGGAGGAGGGGGCTCAGAATGGGACTGGAGCTCGATGGTGACGTACAAGCCTCATCCTCCTCTCAAGATGCTTCCTACACTGGGCTCCCTGGTGAGGAGGCGAGTTCAGAGGCATCTGCCCGAGCTGGGGACCCACTGGCATCCGTCCCTCATTCACCATCCCTGGGAGCCTATCGCCTCACAGCAGGGCTGAGGGCCAGGTGGGGCAGGGCAGTGGTCTGATAACTTCACACACTGCCCTCACAGACGGGTCGCAGCTGACCAGGGCAGCAGCGTGTCCACCATCCCCTCACCTGCTCTCCTCTTTCCTAACCCCTCCCACAAAGAGCTCTCCCTCAGGGCCAGTTGATGTCCTACACCCTCCATGACCACACTGCTGTCTTCATTTCCTCTGTCCCCAGGAGCCTCTAAGGCACCTACCCTTCACACACAGGCAGCAATAAGAAGGACCATCTTGCGCCACTCCCTCACTGCTTCAGGTGTGTTGTTGTGTTTCTCCAACTGAATGGCTGGGGGTAGAATGGACATTTTTATTTCATCAATTTACATATTTATTTATCAAACAGTGATGGAGTGCCTGCTACAGGCCGTACACTGCATGACCTCAGGAATACTAATATGATGAATAAGAAGCCACTGCCAGGTGCTCAAAGTCAGGTGAATGACATGAAGAAGCAAACCCTGGCTGCAAACACTGTGACATGGATCAAGACTCATCCTCACACGCTCCGTGGGAGAAGCAGGTAAGGACCAAGGTGAGCAGGGGAGGCTCCCAGGAGCAAGGATGACAGCTTGGACCCCAGGGCTTTGCCTGGACCTGAGCCCACAGACCGTCTCAAGAAAAGCTTCATGGCTGATTGTCATGACAAACCAGTGAAGGGGAAGCCAGGGCCATGGAAGGAAAGACAAATCCAGTGATGGATGGGCCCCTGCTTTGGACCCTCCCTCGCCAGCACAGAAGAGTCTGTGCTGCATTTCCTGACCACGTCTGCCTTCTGTTTTCCTGACAGTAAAGGAACTTGGTTTATAAAAATTGCCTTCACGGTAACCTATTCATTCAATCCACCTCAGCAGGAGGCTGTCCTTGACCAAGTAGAAGTGAGGTCTTGCTGCTCACTCGTCTGACTCCCTGCCCACAGCCGAGCCCACACAAGAGAAAGAATGGCTGCGGAGTGTAACCCAAACCAACCACCAGCAGCAAAACACACATGAAAAGCCAGTGGTTGTGGGTTCGTTTGGAACTGCACTCCACTTCATAAATTGGACGGAGAGGAAAGGCAACAGCGGGTAGCAGAAAGAACAGAGAATTTGGACTCGGAGCCCCAGGTTTAAATTCGGGCCCTGCCCCTCAGGAGTTCCCAGAAGTTGTAAGTCACTTAACTTCTCCATCTTCAGTTTCCTTGTCTATAAAATGGAGGTAATATTAGCGCCTCCCACAGCTATCATCAGACTCAAATTAATTCTTCATTCGAAGCTCAAGTCAAAGCTCGTCAGTGAGGTCGTGTTCTGAGTTGTGGGGCACCACTCAAATGTGGGTCACAATAATGAATCCTGGGAATGAGATAAATTTGTAGACTCCTTGATAATTATTCTCATCTCCTGGAGAACAGTGGCCTCTGACTTCACTTTAAGTATGAACAGTGTGATGGTTAATGTGATGGGTCAACTCAACTGGCCACAGGTGCCCAGATCAAACCTTGTTTCTGGCTGTGTCTGTGCTGGTGTTCCCGGATGAGACTGGATTTGAATTGGTGGACTCAGCAGATGGCCCTCTCCAGTGCAGGTGGGCATCAGCCTACCTGCTGAGGGCCTGAGTAGAACAAGAAGCAGAGGAAGGGAGGATTCGTCCTGCCCCTTGAGCTGGGACGCCGGTCTTCTCCTACCTTTGGACTGGGATTCAGACCATCGGCTCCCCTGGGTCTCAGGCCTTCACGTTTGGGTTGAGTTACACTACCACCTCTCCTGGGTCTCCACATGCAGAAGGCAGACTGTGGGACTTCTCAGCCTCTGTAATTGTGTGAACCAATCCTTTATACTAAATCCCTTTATATATATCTATCTCCTCTTGGTTCTGTTTCTCTGGAGAACCATGATGAGTACAAACATACATATCATCCCCTTGTTCACAGGTTCTGAGCTCTGGAAGGCTTGTTGCTTCAGCCTCGTTACTGTGCTCCTGGGGACAGAAGTGCCGTCATCCATCTCAAATCTCTGGATGTGGCAGCAGCAGGAGGAACCCTGACTTTCCTCTCTCTCTCTGCAAAGAGTAAGAAATCGCTCTTCTTCTTTGCTTCTCCCCTCCCTGTCGTGGGCGGGGAAAGAGCTGCCCAGCCAGGCTCCTGCAGAGTGGCTGCCCAGGAGAGGGAAGGAAAGGAATGCATTTGAGTGAAGCTCTACGCTTACAGGTGAGAGAGCTGCCCCTTACAGTGAGCTTCCTCGCAGCGGGGGAAACGCTGCACTCCAAACTGAGAGAGCCGTCAACCTCACCCTGGACCCCATTCCAATCTCTCTGTGGGGACTTATAATCAAACACGGCCTGTCTCTGTGTAAATCCACCTGTCATTTCTAGACCTTCTCAGCATCTTGCATAGGTGAAGCAGCGAAGGCTGCTCAGCTGCGTGAAAGACTTAAAAGTCCCCTGACACAGGCACATTTCCATCTGGTTTTTTCTTGGCATAATGCTCCTTATTGTCTAATTCTCAAAAGCAATCTTTTCCTCCCACCTCTGAGCAGCCTAAAATAACTTTTTATCTTCAGCCCAAATAGTTGGTTCCCTAGAAGGGGTTCCAGGCTTCGTGACATTTTCCCTGATAACAATAATAATTTTAGTCTATTATTTCTTTTCATAAGCTACAGTCTCACGCAGAACCCTGAACCCTCTGACAAGCCCTCACCTCTTAGGGGTGACTGATTCTGTACACGCTCACTAACTAAGAAAAACATTTTAGCTTTATTTTTAGAGCCTGTGCTTTATGTACACACATACATGCGTATAATTTGGTTTGTTTTCAAAAATAACTTTAAATCTAAATATTTAATGTAATTCTTTTCATTGCACATGACTGAATGTGTGCCTAGATGTTGAGTCTTAGTTTAATGTGGCAAACTGTGCTCTGGAATGAGACACAGATATCTTTGGGGACTATTATTCTGCATATCACAGGATGCTGTTTATTTTCCCCTTCCGTTTAATTCAAACACTTTGAAAGACTGTCTACCATGTAACAGCCATCATTCTTAACAGTGGCAGAAATATGGAGAGGAATGGACACAACCGCTGTCTTGAGGAGCTCACAAGTGCTCAGTGGAGACTGAAGCATACACTACTTTAAAAATCAATAAGCAGAAAGAAATGTGTTATTGGGAACACCCAACCATCCATCCATCTGTCATCTACCCATCCATCCATCTATCTACCCATCCATCCTTGTACTATCCACACAACCATCCACTGAACCGTCCCTCCATCCATCTGCCATCCAGTCATCCAGCCATGCCTCCATCCACTCATCCATACATCCGTCCACATACCCAAAGTGAGCTTCCTACAGGTGAGGCAGCCAAAACAGATTTTCTCAGAAGACCAGTGCTGGAGGAGACCGCGCCAATATTACTTATCCCAACCCCTTAATGTTCAGACTAAGGATTTGAAGTCCAGAAACACTCAATGATATTCCAAATATTGCACGGCTACCAAGTAAGAGCTTGGATTAAAGCTCAGCAGCAAGGCTTCTCCAGCAGCTGGCCCAGTAGGAATGGGTAATCAGGTCAGACAAACACTGTAATCATAATGATCCTTGGCATTTTTAAGAAGATAAGGATTGACCGATACGTAGTACTTTTCAATTGAAATGAACATCAAACCAAAAAAAAACTCTCACGGTGTCCAAGTTTTTTAAAATAATGTACAAATATATGATCCCATTGGTGTAAAATTATAATATGTATGTGAAGAAACATGTAAGAGACTGGTCACTGAAACATTAATTATGGTAATCTCAGTTGGTGGGATAGTTACTTTCTTCTCACAGTTTCAGTATTGTTTTAACTATCCCATATTATTTATATATTTTTTTAAAAAACAGTAAGTTTAGAGCAAAGAAGAAGCATCTTTGCATATTTTAAATCTTGTACAAGTAAATTACAAAAGGGTCTAACTGCACACGAAGAGAATGCCGATTATGGTTGTGTGAGAATGCACTGATAAGCAGTAAAAATTCACTGATTCAAAGACTTCTGCAATTACCTTAAAGAACGCAGATGCTCATTCTAACAAGATACTTTGATGATTTTGGAAAACAGAGTGGTGGTTTTGACACCCAATTCTGTTGTTATGATCCGATTCAGGGCACAGATTGACTCCAAGACAAGGAATGCTTTTGGTTCATGGGTTACTGCACGACTCCCCGGGAACAGGCATCTACACACTAAAGCATAACTGGGCAGGGAGGAGACTGAGAGCTCCTTGTCTATACTATCTTGAAAGCACAGCTCCTGTGGCAATCAATAATAAAAACGGTCCCTCATTTTACATTTATAACCACTTTAACAAAACTTATCTCTTTGGTTTTTACCATATTCTTGTAGCTGGTATGAAGCAGATAGAATCATCATGCCAGTTTTACAGGTGAGAAAAACTGAGGCTCAAAGAGATGACGGTAGAGTCAGAGAAACAGAATCAGAATCAATCATGAAGATAAAGTGGAGAAGCTATTTCGTGTCTGAAATTTGATTCAAATCTACAACTTCTGACCGTAACTCTGATACTTTTTCAAATGCTAATTTGTGTTTTCTCTTTTTTTCTTCTTCTTCTCCCCAAAGCCCCCCAGTACATAGTTATATATTCTAGCTGTAGATCCTTCTGGCTCTGCTATGTGGGACATCGCCTCAGCATGGCTTAGTGAGCAGTGCTAGGTCTGCACCCAGGATCTGAACCGGCAAAATCCTGGGCCAGCGAAGTGGAGTGTATGGACTTAACCACTCAGCCACGGGGCTGCCCCATAAGTGTTTTCTTATTTTGCTATCCCTGAAACATAGTCTTTGATCCTGAAAGAAAGCAGTAATAGCCAATGAGATGTTTGGTGGCTCTGGATTCCTAAGTCACATCCTGCTCCCTTGTTTGTCCCCTGGGACCATATTCAACCTCCAGGAATGATGACCATGAGCATCTCCAACAGCAACTTGTCTCCCTGACAACCACCCTGGTGTCTGGAAGTTGACAGGTGGCATCAGCCACTGCCTGTCATGTGTGCACATTACTTGAGGGAGAAATAACTACAGACATGGCTCTGAGTTCCTGCAGAGCTCACCCTGGGCTGGGCACACAGCAGTCTCTCAATCACACTCATTTGAATAAACTGGACTAGAAAAGGCAGAACGAGTATGCCCACAGTGTGCACTGAAGAGCATTCACTTTATAATCAACATGAAGCAAGTGAGGAGGAGATGGTGATCAAATTTCCTCCAAATTCTTGGCAACCACCCTGAGTAGGCTTCTTGTTGGTAAAAGCCCCATGGTTCTTTTGGGATCTAACTTCTGTTTCCTTGTGGATTAAGGAACTAAATGTATACATACTTAACTTTTATTTGTATATGATAATATATGTCATATATGTATACTTACATATAAATGTATAATTGAAGAATGAATACATAATACATAATATAATAATATTAATATATTATATAATAATATAATAGTAAATATATATATTTTATATATACGGATTCCTGGGTGCTACCCCATCCCCATCATAATCTCTGGACAGCTGTATATTTTTTTCTGTGCAATGAGGATCTTTAGTGTTTTTTTTAAAATAGACTTTATTTTTTAGAGCAGTTTTAGGTTTGTAGCAAAATTGAACAGAAGGTACAGAGATTCCCATATATGCCCTGCCCCCACACATGTACAGCCTCCCCCATTACCAACATCCCCCACCAGAGTGGGACATTGGTTACAATCGATGAACCAACATTATTGCCCAAGTCCATAGTTTACATTAGGGTCCATTCTTGGTGGTGTACAGTCTGTGTACAAATGTGTAATGTCTAATGTACAGATAGAGAAGACATGTATCCACCATGATAGTATCATGCGGAATAGTTTCAGTGCCCTGAAAGGCCTCTGTGCTCCGTCTTTTCATCTTTTCCTCCCCCTTATTAACTACATATTTTAAGAGTTGTTCAATTAACGTTGGGTCTGGAAGTCACTGGTTTAGTGACATCTTCTCAATATGTATGAAGAACTACACAGCACACCACAACTACCCAAGGTAACCCTAAAAACTGCCAGTATAACAGGAAATTGGAAACTGAAGTTTTATGAAGTTGGAATCTATGTCATATCAGGAATTGAAGGGTAGGATATTATTTTCTTTGAAGAAACTTTCAGGGAGACCATAATATTTTGGCTCTCCTTCTGTATTTTCATGATTTCTCTAAACTTCACATGGCAGTAAGTGCCATCTTGCCGATTCTGGCTGGTTGCCAGTGCTGCCTATAGTGTCACGTTGACAAGACTCCAAGGTTATGAGCACATTTGGTGGAGGGCCAAGACTGTGCTATACCAAGAGCATTTGCCATCACTGCCAGGGTCAGGAGGGGTCACATGGGAGACCTTCAGCCAACAGCATGAGGAGAAAACTGAAACAGACAGTCCTCCTGAAATTGGGCAACTTACATCATTCTTGTCATGCTGATGACTTAAAACTTGAGCTTGAAACTTGACCTTAAAACTAAAGCCAACTCGGATACTTGTAGATGCATGTTTATTGCAGTGTTGTATTATGCACAATAGCTGAAAGGTGGACACGACCCAAGAGTCCATCAGCAGATGAATGGATACACGAATCTGGTCTAGCCAGACAATGGAATGCTACCCAGCCATCAAAAAGGACTGGCGTGCTGATAGGCGCTGCAGCGTGAGGACCCTGGCAGACATTGTGCTAAGGCCTATTAGCCAGACACAGAAGGCCATATACTGTATGAGTCCACAAGTGTGAAATATCTAGAGTAGGCAAATTCATAGTGACAGAAAACGGATTAGAGTTTAGCAGGGGGTGGAGGAGAGAGAGAAGGAGGCAATTTTTAATGGGTGCAGAGTTTTTGTCTGGGTGATGAAAAAGTTTTGGAAGTAGATAGTGATTGTGGTTGCACAACATTGTGCATGTAATTAATGCCACTTAAAAATAGTAAAAATGGCATATTTTGTTATATATATAAAATCATAATTTTTAAAAATTAATAATATAATAACTGAATAATATAATAACTGCAACTTTTAAATTGTACCCTCTACATGGGGGAAGTGTGTGTTCTGTGTGTTACATCTCATTAAAGCTGCTAAAAAGAAAAGGAAGGCCGAGGCTTAGGGTCCAGCATGAAACAAAATCATTAAACTCCTCACCCAGTGTTCTGGATTTGGGGTATAAACATACTCTATTAGTTTTTTTAAAGGTAATGAGGACATCCCTGCAAGACATATTAGTTGACAAGCATAATTATACATCACATTTGCTTTTGGAGTTGGTGAGCATCTCACAGGAGAGGCAACGCTGCATGTGGCACCTCAGCTGACCCTCACTCTCACCTGTAAGAACATTCCACAGGCTCTTGAGAGGTTTACTATTCGCCACCCTGATCCAGAGAGAAACTGTCACTAGTAACAGTTACTCTTATAGTCACCTGGGAGACTGAGTATTCCTGAATAAATTGAGACATCGTCTTCTGAGTATTAGTGTTAGGTACTCGAGGGCTTATGTATCCTCCGAGTTCATGCAAAAAATATAAAATACAAGGAAAGGCGAACAAATCAAACTACGAGGGAAAGAAACTTGGAAGTGCTGAGACAGCACTTAGGAAGTCAGAGAATGTCCGAAACCGAGCCTTTCCTGGAAGAGAGCCATGTGGAGAACTGGACTCCCTCACAACCTGATGCCACAGCATCTATGTTGTCTGATTGGGTTTCTTACAAGCTTTCACAAAGCCTTAGCAATCAGTACCGTAGGGTGCTAGATATTCGCTCCTTTTCTACACCTGAAAGAGCAGCCTCTTTGCACGGACAAATGCACACTCTGCAGGCAGGACCATTTGTGGGCACAAGACCGGAAGTGAATAAACCTGCTTGCAAGGACCAATAATCTCTCGCCCTTTATTTTATGGGTTCCAGATGTGCGCCAGCATAACCAACTGCAGGAATAATTATTTGCACGTGCAAATAATTGGGGGGCTGTGAAGGAGCAAAATGGTGGAGGCCCCTTTGGCCACAGAACACCTGACGTTGATCATTAGTCTGCTATTTTTTGCAACCTGACCCTTCTCTCTTGCTTATTAAGTCATAGCAAGTTGTTTTTCTGAAGCCAGATTTCATAGTGGGTTTCAAGACTATGATGGTGACAAACTTATAAAGAATCTCTGCCACACAATAGAAGGTTATCTAGATGATTTCAATACATTTTATGGCTGATTCTTCAGAGGTTTAGGCCACTTAAGCAGCTTGTGTTGTATGGGGGGAGAGAGAGGTCGGTGAGAGGAGGGGGCCTGAGGAAACGTGCAAGGAAAGTGTCTGCATGAGGGAATCAAGTCCATAAACAAGGGGACCCTCACCTCCGGAAGTCATTAGGGGTCCTGCCTGCACCCGGCGGTTCCCATTCTGTGAAAGGCCTGCATTGTCTGTGGGCCTGAGTCCAGGAGTCCAGGAAGGACAAAGAGCCCTTAAGAAAACATAGAGGATTCCCACAAATCTCCCTGAAGTGGTTCTGCTAGTTCTGAGTGGAAAACTGAATGTAGAGCTGCCTGGGGCGGGTGCCCAGCCTCTCAGCGATTGCAGCCAGGCCCCCACGGAGCCTTACAACGGCTCCTGCTAATTCCCAGGAGAAAAATCCCTTCCTTCCCCCCGAGACCCCTCCCTCCCTCCCATATTTGAGCACCTACCATACATCTGACCCTCTTCTAGTGCTCAGAATACAGCAATGAACAAGACAAACACCTCATACTTGTGAGGCTTACCTTTTAGTTGGAGAGACGTTTATGAATAAATAAATACATTCGTAGCAGGTACATCATATAATTTTATGAAGAGATGTGTGTAGTGAAGCCAATGAAAGAGGAGAAGAGTAAAGAAGTTGAGACTGTCTGGGAGGTGATAGAGTGATGGGTGTGGAATCCAGCTGAGAATGGACAGAACCGAGATGTGAGGAGGAAGGAGCGTCCCCCGCTTCAGTGCCGCCCGCTTCTCTGGGTTCCCCTAGAGGGAGGAGCAGTGCTCCCGCAGCAGAGAAATCTCTTTGCTGTGCTTGACTAAATACATGAGGCCTCTGTTTTCCAAACCAAGATGAGGAGCACGTGGCCCAACAAAGGTCCGCCCAGCATCAGACCCAGAATAGACAACAATTGTTCATTTAATTGATTAATCGAAAGTGTTCTATGGGGTCAACGAGATAGGATATTTGAAATCTCAGAAAATCTAGTACCTAAGGCTGATATCACTGATAACAGAATTCTCGCATCCCAGAACAAAATCTCTCCCTATGACTGACAGACGGAAAGGTGGATTCTAAGAACTGCTTCTGCTGGTGAAGCTGTGTCTCCCTTCTTGTCGGGCTCTTTGCAGGTCGGAAGATTTAGATGGTTTCCCCTGAGAGAGACCTAAGGGCAGGAAAGTCTGATGTGTCCATGGCATCACAGCCCACCCCAGTCTTGTCATCCACTAAAGGTCTCTACTCCTGGGTGTCCTGCCTACCCCTCTGCATTCCTGAAGTTTCCTGGCTCCTGACCAATTAGTCATAAACCTCCTGTGCTCTAGACGTGAATTCCTAGTGCCTGCTTGTTTTCCCACCCTCATGATTTTATTCACAATTATTTACTCACCAGAGACTAGGCAAATTGGCAAAGATGCACACCTGCAGGGTAGATCCAGGCCCTTGACCTCACAGAGCTTAGCGTCTAAGTGGGAGTTCCCAGCACTGGATGCATTAAAATCCCCTGGAGAGCATTTCTTAGCATACTTCTGGCACCACCCCAACACAATGAAATCTGCTTTCTTACAGGTGCGACCCAAGCATTGGGCTTTTCTTAAAACTCCCTGAGACCTTGAAATGTACAAGAAAACACTTTTCTTAGGGTGTACAGACATGGATGCTTCTAAGGGAATTCATTCTCAAATGCTCCACCTCTAGAAGCATTTTTTTCTAACACATATCCACTTGAATTGAAGCTGTGCCTCTCGTTTTCCACCAGTTTTGCACAATACTCTTCTCCCACTTACTGAGGACAAGCACGCCTCTCTCCCGCTGGGATGTCAGAGAAAGGGGCAGCTCTCAATATGGATGGAGGGCCCGGGAAAGTCAATGGTTCTAATTATCAGGCAAGCAATCCTACTGCAAGTCAGACGTTTTCCAAGTCTCTGCGTTTGACAAAATTAAAGGAGGAGCTGATTGAGATATGAGCTGATAGATCATTAAAATAAATCTTTGATAATACATCAATTATGAAATTTTTTGGCTTCTGACTGAGAAGGAATTCAGTGAGGTGAATAGCATTACTATGAAAAAACTCTTGTTTTCATCAATTTATTTCTATGAACAGCATTCATCAGTATTCATATCCATAATAACAATAAATAAGAATAGAACTGATGGTAAATCTTGTCTCCTTTAGCAATAAGTAATATCATATATTAATACGTGAACTAAAAGCGGAAAAACAACAGACACACCCATTAATTAACGAGGCATTTCCAATAATACTTCTTAGATTTAATAATTGAAAAATTAATATATTTAGATTGTTTTGATCAATTTTGCACTAATAATAATTATAATGATAACTTAATTCAGAAGAATTTTTAAAACTTTCAGCCTTAGAGTCAAAGGAAATTTTTTTTAAATTAGTCTATGTACATATTTTGTTGTAAAGAAATAGGATGCCATAATCAATAAAAGACCTTTGCTCTTTAAAATATTATATTAAGATACAATTCAGTGGGGAAAATAGAATGAAATTATGAGTTCAAGGAGGAAAAACTATGTAATATTTCCAATTAAAGAAGAGATTGTCACGTATTTTTAAATACAGACCCTAGAAACTAATTCCTTTGTAAATATTTTAAATTCTAATGAAAAATTTTAGATTTCAACCTAGAAATGTAGAAATGCATAATTTTTCTAAATTACTTTTAGAGTGTATATGGACAAAAATATCTGAAGACCTCTGAGCAAGAACCTTAACTAGCTGTCACCCATCATCTAAGGTGAACACAACTGACACTTCCAAGTTCTAAACCACCAATTATTCAGCTGGCACTTTTCCTTATCTTTCATGTAAGGGGACTGCAGCATGATTAGCCACCTTCTGAAAGAGGGTGACTTCTCTGAAATCCCAGGAATCCAGTGAGAGGGCCAGGTCAGACCAGTGAACTTCAGATGCCAATCTTCCCAAACCTAGAGAATAGGAAATGAGGGTCAAATGGCACCAAGCGAGGACCTGAGTTGTCTTTGCGGTTCTTTCATCCACCTTCCAAATATGAGATCTATTTCCCTTCTTGGTGAGCCAGCTCACCAGACAATTGTCTTAATAAAGACTGAAAATAAATAGACTTCAAATATCATAAATCTGAATCAGAGAAAAAATTTACAGATTCTCCAGAATCGCATTGAACAAAAGGGTCAGAGAAAAGTAGGATAGTGAATCTGTGTTTGCTGTAGGAAAGTACTGGGAAGACAGCCAAGGAGAGCGTCAGATCCAAGAGCGTAGGGAACCTCAGATGAGCACACAGATACACACACACACACTCACACACACACACACTCACCCACAACACAAGAGCTCACGGTCTGCTGTCACCCATCTTTGCATTCAACTTCCCTGACAACACCAATAAAAATGTATGTAGAAGTTTACATCACTTGTGTCAACTGAAAGAACCAGTTTCAAACCTGGAAAAGGGGCAGGGGGGAAAGCCCTCTTAGGGACAAGATGGAGCTGATATGTTTGGGGGAAAATGCCTCCTGAGAACTCCATTTTTGCATCATTAATGACGTGTGTGGAGTGGGAAGACTAGACCACAGGAGCTTACGTAAGCCAACAGGATCTGCTCCCATGAGCAGTGGCCTCCTCCCCCAACACTGAGATGGCACAGGCAGAAAATGTATTAGCAAAGCAATTGAAACAGGTTAAATACCCAGGTGAGGGGGCCTTCTGGCCCCAAAGCCCAGAAAATGGAGAAACAGAGTGGAAGGAACCAATCCTAAAATGTAATAAAGAAGATCCAAAACAAAACACCTTCATGAAGCGTATTTCTGGGTTATGCTCTAGCCTGCACTGCGGTTTCTGCACACGCTCAGTAAAGAAGCTCTGAAACCGTGCTCAGCCATCGTCACTGCGAGATGCTACCAGGGCTCCAAGCAGCTATGGAGACGCCATCCTGAAACTGCTTCAGAAGTGTTTCCTGACCTGTTATTAAACCTCACCGGGCCTTAGTTCCTCTGTGTGGAAAATCGGATAATACAGTACCTGCCTCTCAGGGTTGTTATAAGAATTAATTGTATCAGTATCTGTAAAACACTTAGAACACTGCTTGGCACAGAGAATGTGCTCTGTAAGAGTTTCTAATGTTCTTTCAGTATTGGAAAGAATCTTTCTTTGGGGGTAAGTTTGAGAAGATTGAAATGTAAGTCAAGAAAATACTCTGTGTGGTACACTAATAGTGGATACATGTCATTATACATTTGTCCAAACCCATAAAATGTACAACACTAAGAGTGAGCCCTAATGTGAACTATGGACTTTGGGTGATGATGTCATGTCAGTGCAGATTCACCAATTGTAACAAACGCACCACTCTGGTAGGGAAACATTCATACTGGGCGAGGCTGTGGGTGTGGGGCGACAGAAGGTATATGGGAAATCTCTGCACCTTCCTCTCAATTTTGCTATGAACCTAAAACGGTTCTACAAAATAAAGTTAAAAAACCCCATAAGTCAAGGCCACATCTACTGAATAATTATAGTACCCAACCCGGAATATACTGTCTAGGATTAAGAAAAAGTAAGGAGGCCCGTGTGTGTGTGTGAGAGAAAGAGAAGAGAGAAAGAGAGAGAGACAGAGAGACTCCTCAGTGCACTCGGAGGTATTTCACAGAAAGGGCTGGGGAGTGTCTTGAGCCTGGGCAGCTTCACTGTGTGGCTCCTGCAGAGCACTGGCAGCGCCGGGAAGTCTATAGGGGTGTGATTATTTGCCAGTCAGGGTGGAACAGAGGGCCATGAGCTGTGTCTTTAGACTGCATTGGCTTAGCAACTGTTTTTAATTTGCTTATCTGCTCATCTGGGGTACCTGGATGCAGGGAAGCTGATGGGGATGAGCGATCGTTTCAGTCCCTTTTGGTACAACCATTGGAGAGAATTGTTTGAACACATTCATACATTCAACCAACATTTTGGGCATTTAATGTGAGTTGGCCCTACCCATTGCTGCAAACACAGACATGAAAAAGACATGGCCATGCCTTCAGAGAGGCCTAATTGGGAGACAGACCTTAAAACACAAGTCCCTGTGGATCACAAGGGCAACAAGAGAAGCACAGAATGTGTCCAGAAGCAGTGCAGAGGACAGAGGGCGACATCGACTGTGTGTGGGTGAGGATGGAAGCAAACAGGGATGGAGGTGGCCCTAACCAAGGCACAATTTAGGTCAAGTTTAGAGACATAGGAGAAGGCAGGGGTACATGTATGTAGCAATGAAGACAGATGGAATTGGATGAGCAAAGACACTGGGATAAATCAAACCGTCTAGAGTGCAGGGAAGCGGCAGGCGAGGTCTTCAGAAAGAGGGAGAACTCTGAGAGATGGAAGACCAGCTCAGAGAAGCAGAGACAAAAGAAGCCAGGCAGGGGGAAAGTACAAGCTTTGCTGTGTTTATTTCAAAATAATTGGTTTCATAACTTTAGAGTTGCACTTATTTTTTTTCATTGGTAAATTATTGAAAAGTTTGATTTCCTGTGCTACTGTTTGGAATATTACTAGCAGAAGTCTCACTCCTCGTAAAGCATTATTCTTCCAGACAGCACTGGCCTTTGTTCTCATTAAAACTCCTTCCATTTTCTCCTGTGCTCCCTAATAATCTGTGCCAATTTACATGACACCTACGTCCATATTAACATATACCGTTAAATATCCCTAGGTCAGCCTCTGGTTCTGTGATCTCAACCAAGAAGTCAGTTGTGCTAACAATTAACAAAACCGAACCCATTTTTGTGCATACTTGCTAACTGGTTTATAGCATTCATGGCTTAATAAAACATTTATAACATTTGCCATTTATTAAAATGCTTAAATCCTTAGGTACTATACATGGGGAAAAAGAGTAAAATTGCCACATAGTTTCAAGAAAATAATTCCTGTAATTTAAACAGCAATATCTCAATGACTTTACTCGTTCCTGTTGTATATTCTTATCATTGGAGTTAAAAATAATAATCACTTTCCATAGGTCCTGATATGGCTGAAAAAGCAAACATCAGGTGATGGAACGACACAGACAAGCGCTTTCTGGGGGAAGCATTGAGCATCCCACTGACTATGGAAAACACATTCAAGGGGGTGACCCAGCAGCCAGTGCTCAGACCTTCTTATTGATGCTTGATATAAAATTATCATAAACCTAGTTATATGGTTTCCAGAGAAGAGGAGAAGCTCCCAGGAAAAGATGACAGCAGAAAGCTTGGAAAAAATTAATAAGGAGCATAGCACCAACAAAGGTAGGTTTTAATTATCTAAAAAAAACACTGATTTGGAACACCGTGCTCACAAGCAATGCAGAATAACAGAAGTAGGACTCCACCTGCGTGTGTACAAATGTGTACATGTGAACAGCAAAAGGTGAACACGCTTCACATCCACAGGGAGCAAGAACAATTGGCCAGGTGATCAGAGTCCTGTTCATTTTACCCTGGTGAGTGTAATTGTTTGAGTGTAATTAATTGGTGGGCATTATTTGCTGTCATTTATTTGCAATCACAAATATGTTTCATTTCAGAATTTATCATCATAAGGACTCCTCATTGTCAATATAGTCACGGACTTCCACTTGTAAACAAGGCAGTCATTGTATTTAAATTAAGAAATATTTTCCCATTCAAGTAGGCCTGGAATAAGACCCTAGCGTACGAATGTGTGCATTGTCCTTCTCTCCTGTCTTTATTTGGGAGATTGTCTTTATTTTATAGCCAGTTGGATGGGTGCTGTCTAAACTCCTTAACTAGAAAAACCCACAGGACTGTGTTCTGTTCCGAAGCTGGGCAGGGAGAGCAGAGTTTGGAACAAGATTGTTCTGGAGTCGTCTAGGGCTGCAAGTGGGTCCAAGTTTACACACAAGATTTTATTCAGGGGTGAAGGAGAGATCAGGAACCAGGGGAGACACAAGTGCTTCGTCAGAGAGGCAGAGACCAAGCCTGAGGCAGAGGAGTTCTAACGGGGCAGAGTGAAAGGGCTCAGGAGCATGACGTAGGAGAGGGAAGCTGGAGAGAGCCCTGGGCCAAGTCCACAGCGGACTTGAAGCTTCACCTGTGGGCCAAGAGGCAGCTGTTAAGCAGCCTGTGGCGTCGACCCCACTTTCTCCCAGCAGACTTGTTTGGTAGGAGGCTCTAACACACTGGGATGGGAAAGAAGGGGGCAGCTGTGGCCGCTGCTGCTTTCCTAAACAATATCTTCCCAGTGGAAAAGGGCAGCCCCTGGCAATAGTGTGAACAAAGGCTGAGAGCCTCCTATTGCGTCTCCTGGTCCCCATCCTATATCATTGCCAGGTCAAGTCCCAGCACGTTGGGATGGAAGGCAGGGTGTCAGGAAGACCAAGCTGGTGACAGCAGAGAGCAGGACCATCAAGGCAAATTCACACAGAGGGACAGGACTAGGATTGGAAGAGAGCACAAGGAAGTAATCCGAGGTGCTGATGTGAGAGACGTTTTGTAGGTGTCAGCTATGGGGTGAATGTTTGTGTCCCCACACCAAAATTCATATGTTGATATCCTAACCCCCAATATGATGGTATTATGAGGTGGGGTTGGGAGGTGATTAGGTCATGAGAATGGGCCCTGATGATAGGATTAGTGCCCTTATAACAGAGGAAGAGACACAAGGTCTCTCTCCACCATGTGAGGACACAACAAGATGACCATCTGCAAACCAGAAAGAAAGACCTCACCAGACAGAGAACCTACTGACACTTTGATCTTGGACTCCCAACCTCCAGAACTATGAGAAACAAATTTCTGTTATTTAAGCCACCCGGCCTATGGTATTTGTTACAGCAGCCTGAACAGCTAAGACAGTTCCCAAGACCAGAAATATATCTGGAAAAGGAATGTAAGAGCATTGAGATGATTTGAATAGATAGGAGTATGTATGGGTGTTTTTTACTTTTTTGTTTCTTTGGTTGGTTTTCGTTTAAAGCCCTCCCTTGTTCCATAGAAGCTGTTTGAAATAGTTTAAGTACAAAATGATTAGATTTTTTATTTGACAAAGAATCATAGCCAACTTTACATAAAATTTACCACAGTAAGATCAGAGGGAAGGATTGATGTACACTTAGGATGCCTCACAATGATTAAAATGAGGCAGTTCTGAACGTCCCTAATAACCACTGAAGAAAAGCACGTTTACATTTTAGATGATATTTCATCAGGTTGGAAGTTGCAAGTTGCAATCCATCAAAATAGAGTTGCTGTTAGCTATTCCACCTTTATTAGCATAGCTTGAAAAATTCCTATGTGACGTGAAGTCACTGCCACACTGGTTCTATAGTAACCGTAGCTCTTTGTGGGAACATTTGTGTCCGTCTCTGTCTTGTCACTTTGTTAACTGCACCACTTAAGCAGAGAATCCAGGTGCTCAAAGAACATTCGTATTGATCACAGCATTTCCACAGTTTTCTGTGGAACACATCCTGAGAGAAGAGTCTGGACCAAAACAGTCCCATGATCAAATGGGGAACTGCACACATCCTAGCTCATGGAACCCAGCATCAATCATGGACACAGTAGAAGTCCTGAGGAGTCACACAACAAAGAAACTTTTTATTAATTTTGGTTAAAGTTTACTTAAAAGTTAAGTCAAAGACATTTCAATTTAAATTTGATGAACCTTCCATTTACTGAATATATTGTACGGTGTCACCTCCTTCTCCATAGTGCCTTTTATCCATGAGGAACATTTTGGGAAATAACCATATGGCTGTCAGAGAATCTGTTCTTCCAATTTTCAAAATACATTAGAATTGATAACTTATTTCTCCTCAAAATATTCTTGTGTAGGGGCCGGCCCAGTGGCAAAGCAGTTTAGTTTGCACGTTCCAGTTTGGCTGCCCGGGGTTCACCGGTTCAGATCCCAGGTGTGGATATGGCACCGCTTGGCAAGCCATACTGTGGCAGGCGTCCCACATAGAAAGTAGAGGAAGATGGGCATGGATGTTAGCTCAGGGCCAGTCTTCCTCAGCAAAAAGAGGAGGATTGGCAGCAGATGTTAGCTAAGGGCTAATCTTCCTCAAAAAAAAAAAATATTCTTGTGTACTTGTGTACACAGATAAATCATTACTGCTCAATGGAATTATTATTTTCTGTTTATCTAGCACAGAAAAGTCAAGCATACTCTAATACAATATTATCATATAAATTGCATCACTGAAGCCAACCACAAATACAACGGATTGTGAAGCTTGGCCTCTAGATTCTCTAAGCTTTGCAAGCCTGTCCAAGTTTCTGGAGCATCTCTTGGTCCTCCCAGTGAGTTGGCAGGAGCTGTAGGGCATTCTGCTAGGTTCATGTTAGCCTGAACCCAACTGGCTTTTGGATGGAGATGTATAGACATGCTTAATAAGCCTTCTGTTAACATGAAGCTTTGGGGAAAAACACTTTAAATGGAAGAATGAGATGTAAAGATCTCATCTGGATTAAAGAGATGGGATAAATCCAATAGGATGAAATTTAATATAAATATATGTAAGGTCTTGTGCTTGAGCTCAATTTAATAAATCTGCATTAAGTACTTCATTGTGCTGGTTGTTGGAAATTGCAAAATAATTAAAACATGCTTTCTGTGCTCCATTTGTTCACAATATAGTGAAAAAGAAACAGAACTAAGAGATAATATAAGTGCATGGTAATTGTTGTAATAGAGATAAGAATAGGTGACCACAGGAACTTAACCCCAGACTGGAAGGGAGTCATGGATGGCTTTCTAAAAGAGATGAAAACCTAAGTTGAGGGATGAGTGAGACTAAGTGATATAAAAGAAGGCCAGGTTAGTCATTAGAATTGTAAAGTAATAGCTCAGATAAAGGGTGATGAGCACTGGGACAGGGGCAAAGTCATGGTCCCTTGTTTACATATTGCCCCTTAAATCTACTTGTAATAATTAGCTAAGGTGATAGTAATTATTTAGTCATGTCAAAATGATCACAAGTTCCCCCCAAACAAAAGAATTTTATTTCAGTTCCACTCTTCCAAATATACAATGAAGAAATGGAGGAAGGAGAGGGAAAGAAAAAATATTTGTTTGAATAACAGCCAAATATTTTCCAAGTTTTACCAAAACTTGAAGTCCACAGATAAAAGAAGCCTAATAAAACAAAAGCACAAGAAATGTAAAGAGAACTACACAACAACACATCAAACTCAAATTGCATTTAACAAGTTATAAAGAGGTCATCTTTATAGCGTGGGGGGAGTGGAAACATGTGACATACAGAAGAACATATGGAAGGATGACGGCAGATTTCCCACTGGAAACCATGTAAGCTAGAAGACAGTGGGGTAACACCTGCGGAGCACTGACGGAAAAAACTGTCAACCCATGGTTCTATACTCAATGGATACGTTGCTATCAAATGAAGACAAAACAAAGATTTTCCAGACAAACAAAACCTGAAGAATTAATATAAGACACACATGCACTACAAGAAACAATAATTGAAGTCCTTCAGGCAGAAGGAAAGGATCCAAGGTGGAAATCTATATCTACACGAAGGGATTAAAAGAACCTGATATTTTAGTAATTTGCATATTGTAACAAGTTTAAATATTTTTCTTTATAATTTAAATCCCTTTAAAAATTAATTGACTGATTAAGGAAAAATAATAACAACGTATTGTGCAGTTTATAACATAAGAAGAATTAAAATGTATAACAATAACAGCACAAATGCCAGGAGGGGAGAAATAGAATTATACTCTCATAAGGTGCTTATGCTGTGTGTGAAGTGGCTTACTACCACTTAAAGGTAGACTGTGATAGGATAAAGAAGTACACGCTAAACCCTAAAGCAATCACTAAAATAAAAATACAGACTCTTAGCTAAGCAGCCAACAAAAGAGAAAAATTGGAACAAGAAAAAAAGTTCAATTGTTCAAAATAAGGCAGTTAAAGAAACAAAGGTAATAGTGGTATAAACAGAAAAAAAAGTAGCAAGGTGGTAGATTTAAGCCAAACCATCCACGATAATCACATGGACTAGAAATGGTCTAAACACTCCATTTAAATAATGGTAATTGTAAAGTAAGACTCAACTACATACTGCCTATAAGAAGCTCACTGTAAAAATAAATGCAATATGATAAAAGTAAAAGGATGGAAAAAGATATCGCTTGGTAACACTAATCAGATGCAAGACTTATGGTGTTAGACCCAAAGTGTGAAGAGCATGGAAGTTGTCACTCACACCTTTACAACAAGAAAACACTCAAAAAATTAAACATCAGTGACTTTTCCTGAACCCACCAGAGAACAGAAGTTGCAGGGAAAACTGCTCCCACCATGAAGTCTGGAGAAATTGATGAATCAACACAGTCAGAGCTGAGATCTGACAACCAGAAACAAAAGCCACTAGAACAAAGCCTAGCAGGAAGATGTAACAGGAAGCAGTAAGTTTGATGAGGAGGCTGGGTGTAGACTATCATGACAGTGAGAAATTTCTGGGGCCAAGTCTTAGAGGGGTCCCCACACTTTCATGGATTTTAACTCAATGAACCCCACCAAGTTTTCATGGTGAAGATCTGAGAACGATCCTTTCTTTGTTGCATTGGCAGAGGAGGGCATTAAACTGAAAACACAGCTCAGCTCTAACCAGACTGACATAAATCCTCACACTAAAGGCCAATTTAGTTCAGTTCCTATTACCTGATACAACAAATCTGGCTTCCAACAGAAAAATCATAAGATGTTCCCAAAGGGAAGAAACAACACAGTTTGAAGAAATAAAGCAAGCATCAGAACCAGATTCAAATATGACCCAGTCATAGAAATTATTAGATAGGGAATTTAAAATATCTAAGATTAGTATGTTAACTGAACTCATGGAAAAAGTAATCATCATGCCAGAACAGATGGGTAATGTGACCAGAGAGATGGAAATTCTAAGAAATAACTAAAAGGGAATGCTGCATATCAAAAACACTGTAATAGAACTGAAGAATGCCAGAGACAGGCTCCTTAGCAGACTAGAAATAGCCAAGGAAAGAATTAGTGAGAGTGAGCTTAAAGATAAGTCAATAGAAACTAGAGAATTGAAATGTGAAGGGAAAAAAAGAATGAAAAAAATAAAACATTCAAGAACATACAACAATTTCAAAAGTAAATTGTTGGAATTATTGGAATCCTGGAATATCAGGAGAGGTAAGAAGAAGAAATATTTGAATACAGGCTGAGAACTATCCAAAACTAATAACAGAAATGAAACTAAAGATCCAGGAAGCTTAGAGAACACCAAGCAAAAAACTACCAAAAAAACCTATGCCTAAATATATCATATTCAAAATTCAGAACACAACAAACAAAAAGAAAACCATGAAAAATTCCAGAGGTAAGAACATCTTATTTACAGAGGAACAGGAATAAGAATTACCAAATATTTCTTGCCAGAAACTATACAAGCAAGAAGAGAGTGGAATAAAATATTTAAAGTTTTGAAAGAAAAAACTACCAACCTAGGATTCTATATTCAGTGAAATTATTCTTTGAAAGTGAGAAAGAAATAAAGACATTCTCTGACAAACAAAATCTGAGGGAATTCATCACTACTAGATGTTCCTTGAAAGAAAAGTTAAAAGAAGTTCTTCAGAGACAAATGATCCAGCTAAGAAATGTGGATCTACATAAAGAAGGAAAAACATCAGAAAAAGAATCAACAAAGGTAAAGTATAATATGTTATTTTTCTCATTGTTAGTTGACCTAAAATATAACTTTTTGTTTAAAGTAGTAATAGTAAAAGTGTATTGGGTAATTGTGGCATATAGGTAAGTGAAATGAATGACAGCAATGTCATAAGGGATGGCAGGGAGAAATTTGGAAGATTCTGTGAAGAGGAAACTGCAGTACACATAAAGTGGTACAGTGGTATTTAAAGATGGATGTGGATTAGTTAAGAATGTATATTGGAAAATCTAGGGCAACTGTTACAAAATTTAAAAAATAATTATAATTAATATGTGAAAAGAGGAGATAAAATGGAACAATATAAGTTGCTCAAGTAATATCAGAGAAGGCAGAAAAAGAGGGGGGAAAGAACAAGTGCAATGATTAGAAAACAGTGACAAGTAAACATTAATCCAACCATGTCAATAATCACTTTAAATATTAGTGGTGTAAATATACCAATTAAAAGACAGAGATCCTCATAGTGGATTAAAAAGAGCAAGAGTAGACCACATATTTTTATAGGAAATTCACTTTAAATATAAAGAGCCAGTAGGTTACAAGTAAAAGGATAGAGAAAGATATACCATGCTAACACTAACCAAAAGAAATCTTGAGTAACTATATTAATTTTATAAAAAGCAGACTTCAGAATAAGGAAAAGTCAAAGGGATGAAGAGTGGCAGTGCATAATGATAAAGGGAAAAATTCTCCAATAAGACATAGTAGTCTCAAAAAAGTGGGTAACAAACAAGAGAACATCAAAATATACCAGGCAAAAACTGATAAAACAAGGAAACTAGACAAATTCACAATTCTAGTTGGAAACCTCTTTTGGTATTTGATATACCAAGCAGGTAGAAAATCAGTGAAGACAGAGGACCTGAATAGATTATCAATCACCTTGATCTAATTGACATATATACAATGTATATCCAAAACAGTAGAATACATCCTTCTCAAGTTCAATTTGGAACATTCGCCAAGATAGACCACTTTCTGACACATAAAATACACATTAACAAATATAAAAGAATTGAAATCATACAAAGTACATATTCAGATCACAGTGAATTTAAACTAGAAATCAGTAACAGAGAGAGAGCTGGAAAATCCTCACATGTTTAGAAATTAAGCAACACACTTCTAAATAACACACAGGTCAACAATGAAGTTTTCAGAGAAATTAAAAACATTTTGAACTAAATGAAAATGAATATATAAGTTATCAAACCTTCTAGAATGCAGCAAAAGCAGAGTTTATAGGAAAATTTATAGCATTTAGTGGAGATATTAGGAAAAAAGAAAGTTCAAAATCAATAACCTAAGGTTCTACCTTAGGAATCTAGAGAAAGAAAAGTAGTTTAATATCAAAGCAAGCAGAAGAAAAGAAGTCATAAAAATTAAAGCATAAATCAATGAAATACAGAACATAAAATTAGTCAATAAAACCAAAATCTGATTCTTCAAAAAGATAAAAAAAATTGATAAAACTCTAGCCAGACTAACCAAGAAAAAATGAGAGAAGACATAAATTACCAATACCACAAACAAAGAGGGGTCATCACTACTGATTCCATAGACATTAAAAGAATAATAAAGAAACACCATGAGCAACTTTATGCCCCCAAATTTTATAACTTAGATGAAATAGACCTATTAATTGACAGACATAAACTACCAAACTCAGAAAGGTAAAATAGACCATCTGGATAGATTTATTATCTACTAAATAAATTCACTGGTGAATTCAACCAAACCTTTAAGGAATAAATTGTGCCAATTCTCCACAATATGACCAGAAAATAGAAACAGAGGGAATAATTCATAACCCAGTCTATGAGGCCAGCATTATCTGAATACTAAAACCTGAAAGAGACGTCACAAGAAAGGAAACTTACAGATCAAGTTCTTTTATGAATAAAGATGCAAAAACCTCAATAAAATATTAGCAAGTCAAATCCAACAAAGTATAAAAAGAATTATGTACCAACACCAAGTGGATTTACTCCAGGTATGCAAGACTGGATCAACATTTGAAAATAAATCATTGCAATACACTACTTCAACAGGCTGAAGAAGAAAGATCATATGACCATATATCAATTAATGTAGAAAAAGCATTTGACAAAATCCAATAGCCATTCACGATAAAACCTCTCAGAAAAAATACAAGGCAATTTTCTCAAAATGTTAAAACATCTACAAAAAACATATACTTAGTATCTGCTTAATAATGAGAAACTCGACACTTCTCCCTAAGATTGGCACAAGGCATGGATGTCCCCTCTCACCAATCCTGTTTAATATCATGCTGGAGCTTGTGAAGTTAATGAGATCACAGGAGACACTGTCAAGATGGCGGCACAGGCAAACTCTGAACTCACCTCCTCCCACAGACACAACAAATTTACAACTGCTCTTGGAACAATTACCCCTGAGAGAGAACTGAAAACTGGATAAAAAGAACCCCCACAACAAGGGACAGTGCTGACTGAGGTAGAAGAGGCAGAAATTCCTTTCTGAAGAGAAAAAAGTCACCTTCAACCCATAGCACTTCACAGCTGGCCAGGAGCAGTCTTAAGGTATGAAGCCTACCCTGGAAGAGTGGGGGATCTGAGCGGGAGAGCTTTGCCTCAATAAGCAGCTTTGGACTCAACATAACTGTAACTAGTGTCATAATATCTGGCTTTGCTGGCTATTAATGACAATAGGAAGTACCCACAGAAAAGTTATCAGACATAAGGGGTAAAAGCCTGCTCTTAAAGTGCCCTTGCACAAATTCACCCATTTCAGAAAGCAACCTAAAATCACCAGAAAGGTACACAGTCCTTTGGTGAAAAGATAGGCTCTGGGTGCATCTCAGTGAGAGGTGAGACCTCCCCAGGGACTGAGACATTGGCAGCAGCCATGTTGTGACCTAATACAGGTGTGCTGACACAGATGCTGGCTGATGCCATTGGAGTTCTTCCCCTGGCCTGTTAGCCCAGGGATCTGCCCCACCCACTAGAGCACCAATTTAATCCAGCTCTGCCAGGGCAGGCAGCCCACCCCAGGGACTGCCCCACCCAACAGCAAGCCCTCGGGCAACTTTGGGCCCACATAGGCAGGATATGTGGAACCTCTGCAGCCAGGTGAGTGAGTCTGCCTCAGCAGGGTAGGGTGCATGCAAGGAGTGGGCCAGAATTGGTGGCTTGTGTGCGGCCTCTGCAGTGGGGTGACTGGGTCCACTTCACTGGGCTGGGGAGCATGCATGGGGCAGAACTGTGTTGACTGAGTGTGAGGCCCTGTGGGCAGTGAGGCTTATCAGCTGCAGCAGATTTGTGCTTCTCAAAAAGCCACATAGGGTATTGGCCCCACCATCCAGAGCCTGAAATAATTGGGTGCTCCAGTGCCTGGAGCCAACCCCACTCAGCTGCAATCCTGAGAGAGCTGACAATAGCTTTGCAGGCTGGAGGCCTACAGCAATTGTAAGCCACTAAGCCTAGCAACTAGGCGTGCTGGGGTCCTACTCAACAGAAAAATTCCAACAGGAATGTGCTATTAGGCCTTGCAGCCAACTGGGACTCCCCAAATGCAATAAAGTGACTGAAGGGTCCAAGCAGCCACATACAGCTGAGCACTGCAATCAGCCAGCTAAGGGGACAGCCTAGCCTCCCTGGGCACCTGCAGCAAGAGCAACCCTGCCACAACAGAAGGTCACATGTTGCCCACACAGGAGTCTCTCCAGGAACATTTGGAACAGGCAACAAGAGGGAAGCATACTGCTGCCTTCATAAGGCATCTCTTACATAAGCCCATCTCTCCAAGCTTGGAAGATGGAGCTGACCTACTTAATATATAGATATAGGTACCGAGAAAGAGGCAAAATAAGGAGACAAAGGAATATGTTCTGAGGAAGGGAACAGGACAAAACCCCAGAAAAATAACTAAATGAAACAGAGATAAAAAAAATCTACCTGCCAAAGAGTACAAACTAAGAGTCATAAGGATGCTCACTGATCTTGGGAGAAGAATGGCTGAACTCGGTGAGAACTTCAACAAAGAATTGGAAAATATAAAAAAGAACCAATCAGAAATGAAGACTACAATACAGGAAGTTAAAATTCATTAGAAGGACTCAAAAGCAGAGTAGATGATATAGAAGAATGGCTCAGCGAGCTAGATGAAAGAGTAGAGGAAATCACCCAAGCTAAACAGATAAAAGAAAAAAGAATTTAAAAGAACGAGGACAGTCTAAGGGATCTCTGGGACAATATCAAGGACACTAACATCCATATTATAGGTGTCCCAGAAGAAAAGAGAGAGACAAAGGGGCAGAGAATCTATTTGAAGAAATAATGGCTGAAAACTTTCCTAACCTATGGAAGGAAACAGACATCCAAGTACAAGAAGCACAGAGAGCACCAAAGAAGATAAACCCAAAGAGGCCCACATCAAGACACATTATGATTAAAAATGTCAAGAATTAAAGATAAAGAGAAAATCCTAAAAGCTGAAAGAGAAAGGCAACAATTTACATACAAAGGAAACCCCATAAGGCTATCAGCTGACTTCTTAGCAGAAACTTTACAGGCTAGAGAGAGTGGTATGATATATTTCAAGTGCTGAAAGGAAAAAACCTACAGCCAAAAATACTCTACCTGGCAAGGTTATCATTCAGAATTGAAGGAGAGATAAAAACTTTCCCAAACAAACAAAAACTAAAGGAGTTTGTCACCAAGAAACTAGCCCCACAAGAAATGCTAATGGGACTTATTTAAATGGGAAAGAGATGACCACAAATAGGAATAAGAAAATTATCCAAAAGAAGCAAGAAAATCACTGGTAAAGGCAAATATACAGTAAAGGTAGCATATCAACAACCTATGAAGATAATATGAAGGTAAAAGACAAAAGTACTAAAATTACATATTTCCATGATAAGAGAGTAATGGATACATATGCACAAAAAAAAGAGGTTAGATATGATGTCAAAAAACATAAAATGTTGGAGCAAGGGAGTAAAAGAGTGGAGCTTGTAGCGAGAGGTCAAACTAAAGAGACCATCCACGTAATATAGATTGCTACATGTGTAGGTTAATATATATGAACCTCGTGGTAATCAAAAACCAGAAACCTATATAAATACACAAAAAAAATTAAGAGAAAGGAACACAAATATATCACTAAAGAAAGCCATCAAACCACAAGGGAAGAGGGAAAGAGAAGAAGAAAGGAACAGAGAAGAACTACTAAAACACCCAGAAAAAAAAATTAACAAAATGGCAATAAGTACATTCTTATCAATAGCTACTTTAAATGTCAGTGGACTAAATGCTCTAATCAAAAAGCATAGGGTGGTCACCTGGATAAAAAAACAAAACCCATATATTTGCTGCATACAAGACACACTTCAGACCCAAAGATACTCACAAACTGAAAGTGAAAGGATGGAAAAGGATACTCTATGCAAATGGCAATGAAAAGAAAGCTGGGGTAGCAATACTTATACCAGACAAAATAGACTTTAAAACAAAAGCTGTAACAAGAAACAAAGGGTATGACATCATGATAAAGGGAGCAATCCAACAAGAGTATATAACACTTGTAAATATCTATGCATTCAGCATAGGAGTACCTAAAAATATAAAGCAATTATTAACAGACATAAAAGGAGAAATAGACAGTAACACAATAATAGTAGGGGAATTTAACACTCCACTTACACCAATGGATAGATCATCCAAACAGAAAATCAATAAGGAAACAGTGGAGGCCAGCCCCGTGGCTAAGCATTTAAGTTCGTGCCCTCCATTTTGGTGGCTGAGGGTTTCACCAGTTCAGATCCTGGGTGCATACATAGTACCGCTCATCAGGCCACACTGAGGTGGCATCCCACATATCTCAACTGGAAGGATCTACAACTAGAATATACAACTATGTACTGAGGGGCTTTGGGGATAAGAAGGAAAAAATACAAGGAAACACTGGCTTTAAATGACACATTAGACCAGATGGATTTAGTGCATATAAACAGAACATTCCATCCAAAAACCACAGAATACACATTCTTTTTAAATGCATATGGAACATTCTCCAGGATAGACCACAAATTAGGCCACAAAACAAGTCTCAATAAATTTAAGAAGACTGAAATAATACCAAGCATCTTTTCTGATGACAACAATACAACACTAGAAATCAACTATAGGAAGAAAACTGGGAAAGCAACATGTATGTTGTGACTAAACAAAATGCTACTGAACAACAATTGGGTCAATGAAGAAATCAAAGGAGAAATCAAAAAACACCCAGAGACAAATGAAAATGAAAATATGACATGCCAAAATTTATGGGCTACAGCAAAAGCAGTTCTAAGAGGGAAGTTTATAGCAATACAGGCCTACCTCAACAAACAAGAAAAATCTCAAATAAACAATGAACCTAGAGGAACTGGAAAAAGAAGAACAAAGCCCAAAATCAGTAGAAGGAATGAAATAATAAAAATCAAAGCAGAAATAAATGAAGTAGAGACTTAAAAAAATAGAAAAAATCAATGAAATCAAGAGCTGGTTCTTGAAAAGATAAACAAAATTGACAAACCTTTACCTAGACTCACTAAGAAAAAAAGAGAGAAGGCTAACATAAATAAAATCAGAAATGAAAGAGGAGAAATTAAAATGGACACCTCAGAAACAAAAGAGATTATAAAATAATACTATGAAAAGCTTTAGACCAACAAATTGGATAATCTTGAAGAAATAGATAAATTCTTAGAATCATACAACCTTCCAAAGCTGAATCAATAAGAAATAGAGAATTTGAATAGACCAATCACCAGCAAGCAGATCAAAACATAGTCAAAAACCTCCCCAAACACAAAAGTCTAGGACCAGATGGCTTCCCTGGTGAATTCTACCAAAAATTCAAAGGAGACTTAATACCCATCTTTTTCAAACTCTTCCAAAAAATTGACAAGGAAGGGAAGCTTCCTAACTCATTCTATGAAGCCAACATTATCCTGCTACCAAAACCAGACAAGGAGAACGCACAAAAAAGAAAATTACAGGCCAATATCACTGATGAACATCGATGCAAAAGTCCTTAACAAAATACTATCAAATCAAATATAGCAATACATAAAAAGATCATATACCAGAATCAAGTGGGATTTATTCCAGGGATGCAGGGATGGTTCAACATCCGCAAATCAATCAATGTCATATGCAACATTAACAAAATGAAGAATAAAAATCACATGATCATCTCAATAGACGCAGAGAAAACATTTGACAAGATACAGCATCCATTTATGATAAAAACTTTGAATAAAATAGATACAGAAGGAGGGACCAGACCGGTCGCGCAGCAGTTAAGTGCGCACGTTCTGCTTCTTGGCAGCCCTGGGTTCGCCGGTTCAGATCCCGGGTGCGAACATGACACCACTTGGCAAAAGCCATGCTGTGGTAGGTGTCCCACATATAAAGCAGAGGAAGATGGGCATGGATGTTAGCTCAAGGCCAGTCTTCCTCAGCAAAATGAGGAGGATTGGCAGTAGTTAGCTCAGGGCTAATCTTCCTCAAAGAAAAAAAAAATGGGTATAGAAGGAAAGTACCTCAACATAATAATAAAAGCAATATATGACAAATCCACAGCAAATATCATTCTCAATGGAGAAAAACTGAAAGCTATCCCTCTAAGAACAGGAACCAGGATTCCAACTGTCACCACTCTTGTTTAACACAGTATTGGAAGTCCTAGCCAGGGCAACCAGGCAAGAAAAAGAAATAAAAGGAATCCAAACTGGAAAGGAAGGAGTGGAACTGTCACTATTTGCAGATGACGTGATGTTATATATATATAGAAAACCCTAAAGAATCCACCAAAAAACTTTTAGAAAGAATAAGTGAATATGGTAAAGTTGCAGGATACAAAATCAATGTACAAAAATCAGTTGCATTTCTACTCATTAATAACAAAGTCGCAGAAAGACAAATTAAAAACACAACCCCAGGGGCCAGCGTGGTAGAATAGCAGTTAAGTTCACATGCACCACTTTGGCAGCCTGGGGTTTGATAGTTTGGATCCCAGGCACGGACCTACACACAACTCTTCTAGCCACACTGTGGTGGCATCTCACATAAAGGTGGAGGAAGATTGGCACAGATGTTAGCTCAGAGACAATCTTCCTCACACAAAAATAGAGAAAAAGAATGCAATCCCATTTATAATTGCAACAACAACAACAAAAATAACTAGGAATAAACTTAACCAAAGATGTGAAAGACGTGTACATTGAAAACTGTAAAATATTGTTGAAAGAAATTGAAGAAGACACAAAGAAATGGAAAGATAGTCCATTCTCTTGGATTTAAAGAATTAACGTATTTAAAATGTCCATACTTCCTAAAGCAATCCTCAGATTCAATGCAATCCCTATCAAAGTTCCAGTGACATCTTTCACAGAAATAAAACAAAGAATCCTAAAGTTTATATAGAACAATAAAAGACCCTGAACAGCCAAAGGAATCCTGAGAAAAAAAGAACAAAGCTGGAGGCATCACAATCCCTGACTTCAAAATATATTACAAAGCTATAGTAATCGAAACAGCATGGTACTAGCACAAAAACAGGCACACAGATCAATGGAACACAATTGGGAGCTCAGAAATAAACCTACACATTTATGGACGGCTAATTTTCAACAAAGGAGCCAAGAACATACAATGGAGAAAGGAAAGTCTCTTCAATAAATGGTACTGGGAAAACTGGACAGGCACATGCAAAAGAATTAAAGTAGACCATTATCTCACTGCATACACAAAAATTAATGCAAAATGGATTAAAGACTTGCTTGCAAGACCTGAAACGATGAAACTTCTAGAAGAAAACATAAGAAGTACACTCTTCGACATCAGTCTTAGCAGCATATTTTCAAGTACCCTGTCTGACTCGGCAAGGGAAACCATAGAAAAAATAAACAGATTGGACTACATCATACTAAAAAGCTTCTGCATGGTAAAGGAAACCATCAACAAAATGAAAAGACAACCTAACAACCAGGAGAAGATATTTGCAAACAATATATCTGATAAGGAGTTAATATCCAAAATATATGAAGAACTCATACATCTCAACGACAAAAAAAACTAACAAACCAGTTACAAAATGGGCAGAAGATCTGAACAGACATTTCTCCAAAGAAGATATATGGATGGCCAGCAAGCACATAAACAGATGTTCAACATCACTAATTATCAGGGAAATGAAAATCAAAACTATAATGAAATATCACCTCACACCTATCAGAATGGCTATAATTAACAAGACAGGAAATAACAAGTGTTAGAGAGGGTGTGGTGAAAAGGGAACTCTCATACGCTGGTGGTGGGAGTGCAAACTGGTGCAGCCACTATGAAAAACACTATGGAGATTCCTCCAAAAATTAAGAGCAGAACTACCATAGGATCCAGCTATTCCACTGTTGGGTATTTATCCAAAGACCATGAAAACACAAATGCATAAAGATACATGCCCCTCTATGTTCATTGCAGCCTTATTCACAATAGCCAAGACTTGGAGGCAACCTAGGTGCCCATCAAGGGACGAATGGATAAAGACGATATACCGTTCAGCCATAAAAAAAACGATGAAATCTGGCCATTTGTGACAACGCAAATGGACCTTGAGGGTATTATGCTAAGTGAAATAAGTCAGAGGGAGAAAGTCGAATACTGTATGATCTCACTAATAGATACAAGATAAAACAACAACAAACAATCACATAGAGACAGAGATTGGATTGGTGGTTACCAGAGAGGAAAGCGGGAGGGAGGAGGAGGAAAGAGATGACTAGGCACATGCGTGTGATGAGGGATTGGAATTAGTCTTTGGCTGGTGAACATGATATAGTCCACATAGAAATCGAAAAATAATGATTTACACCCAAAATTTATAGAATGTTAAACCAATGTTATCGCAATAAAAAAAGAAATGAGATAACAAAAATAAATAAATAAATAATATCATGATGGAAGTCCTAGCTAGGGCAAGAAGACAGTAAAAGGAAAGAAAGAAAAAAGAAATAAAAGAAAATAAAGAATAAACCATGACGAAGTCAGGCTTCTTCCAGGAATACAACATTGCTCTGTCATTGCTCTATCAATTAATATATTAGTGACATTAATAGATTCATACCAGAATAAATGGCAAAACCCACATAATTATCTCAATAGATACAATGAAATAATTCAATAAAATTCAATATCCATTCAAAATAAATATTCTTAGAAAACAAGAGATCACCTAATAGAGAATGTAAAAAACAAATGCTTTGAAGACAAGTCAACAGCAAAATGTTTAAAATATTCCCTTTAGAGCAAGGATGAGACAAGAATACCTACTGTCACCACTTCTACTCAGTATCAAACTGTGGGCGAAAAAACAAAGAAAAGAAAATCTGAAAAGATATAGAAGGCTGGAAAAGAAAGATTGCACGTAGAAAAGTCAAAAGAATCAACAGTTAAATTATTAGAATTAATAAGAGAGTTTAGCAAGTTTCCTGGACGTGAAATCAATATACAGAAGTCAGTGGCATTTCTGTGACCAGCCGTAAATGTTAGAATACATCAGCCTACAATTCTCCATAGCAGCAACAATAACAAAAACATCTCGGGAAAAAATGTAACAAGAAGACATATAAGATCTCTATGGAGAACATTAAATGCCATTGAAGGACATTGGTCATCTTCTTTTTGTCATATTTTTGTGGCTATTGTGAATAATATTTTTTAATGATATATTCTAACACATAAAATACCTAATAAATTGAAGGAAATTTCCGTGTTCATGGACAGAAAAGCGTGACAGTATAAAGTTACAAATTCTCCTTGATTGATCGCTCTTCAAAGCAGTCTTCATCAAAATCCCAATAGGCTTTTGGAGAACCTGGAAAGCCAATTATAAGCAGTCTATGGAAAAACAAAAGCTCATAAATAGCTAAACATTTATGAAATTAAGAACAAGGGCTATAGCGAGCAAGGAGACAGAGGGAATTACCCTGGAAGATACCAGCGCTAAGAAAACTGTAGTAACTAAGAAAGCGTGAGTTTGATGCAGTGAAAATATAGACAAAACAGCAGGGAGTCCAGGAACAAACTATGAATATGTTACTACTCAATTTGACAGAGCTGGAGTTGCAGCTACATTGCATAAACACTGGTTAAGTATATGCAATAACATGCAACTGGATCCCCACCTCAAATCATATACAAAATCAATTTCAGTGCGATTAACAATCTTACTGTGAAGTCAAGGCACGGAACATTTAAAAGGCGACATACAGAAATATCTTCTTGAACTTGGGAAAAGACAAGTATTGTCTTCCCAGCCTGGGCCCCTCTGTGCCTTCCCTCTCCCACTTTCTCTGGCAGATTGAACCAGTGAGGGGGAAAGCAGTGCTGGGGAAAAGGAGACTAATCGGCCGAGATTGGTGCAGAAACCACTGAGGAGTGCTGGGAACAAGAACAGTCTTCAGTCTGACAGGGCTTTCAAATAATTACAATCACCAAGAAAGCCGCCACAACCAGCCACCAAATGTCGAATGACCGGAAGACTGTGCGTGAGCAGCACAGAGCCGGGCAAGTGCCCACACAAAGAAGTCTCCTTCAGCTCCAAGAGCAGAGACGGCCTCGTGGAGATGGCGTTATTCCAGAGCCTTCTTAACCTGTGACACTGAAGTGCATCTCACTTTTGTTTGGTCTTTATTTCGATCTTGACTTTTTAAAATACAGCTCTTCTATTTTTAATTTACAAATAGAATAGTGATTGCTGTTTTAAATTTTACACAGCTGAATTTTTTAAATCTTGACAGTTTAACGTATTTCTGAAGGACAAATATTTACTTTCTTTGGGCCAGAGAGGATTTGTGAATGCTGCCTGTGCTATCCCCCAGGTTCTGTGATGCATGTGATGACAGACTCACTCAAAAAGAGTGGAGCTGAGAGGTAACGTTCTGTCTTGGAGAAAGGGGGTATGATGATTGACTGATGCCTCAAAGATGATAGGGAAGTAATGTGGTCAAGTGCACTTGACACAAGGGTTTGAGATCAGAGAGAGTTTTCAGGAAAGGGAACTACCTGGGAGAAATTGTGGGGCAAGAACCAGCACCCCAGATAGGAGATAACACAAAAAGTTTGGCTCACGTGGATCTAGATTCAAATCCTGGCTCTAGCACTTAGCAGGTTTGTGATCCAATGTGAGTTAAGTAACCTCTTATCTTCCAAATCTATTCCTCGAGAATTTTCTAAGATTAGAAATAATGTATGCAATATGTCTGGCACACACTAGATGTTCCATAAATGTTGGCTATGATCATTATTGGTAAAGTGTAGTGCTGACCTTTTTTCTCCATATGCTGGGACAATAGCCATGCCTTCGTCATTAGTCGTTTAGTCATCTAATTAGTCACTAGTCATTTGTCGTTAATCATTTTATAGACTGTCATTCATTCAACGGTCTGCATTTCCACACTGGTCATAAAACGTTTCCTATGTGAGCGGGTCCAGTTCAGGATTCCATACGCTGTTCCATTTCTTGATTTCCTATCCATGCACCAGTAATATAGATCTCCTAATTGCTTTAGCTTTGTTATCTAATGGGGTTGGTGGAGGAATTCCTCTTCTTGGTTTCAAAATCACCTTGAATATTTGTGGTGGGTTGTATTTTACACACACACACATTCCACGTGTGTTGGCATGACTCCCACCAACAGGTGAGTGTGCCTTCCCTTCCCTTCAATCTTGGTGGGGTCCTGTGACTGACCCACAGAATAGAAAATGGTGGACATGGAGCCTTTGTGCCTTCTGAGGCTAGGTCGTCAAAGGATGCAGCTCCAGCCTGGCTCTCTTGGGACACCTTCTTTGGAGCCCTGAGCCAACAAATAAGCAGTCCAGCTACCCTGATGGTGGGGAAACCATGGAAAGACAACCTACAGAGAGAGATGCTCAAGAAGCCCCACCTGGTGCGGCAGCCAGCAGTTTACTTCTTCTCAGCCTAGGCACAGATGTGAGTGCAAGGGATTCTAGATGGTTCCTGTTGGCAGCCTACAGGCCCTGGAGCTGACGCCAAGGAAAGCTGAGATGAGCTGCCCCCACCAAACCTGCTCAGATCACAGATTGGTAGTAAAATAAAGGCTGGGAGCCACGAAGCTTTGAGGTGGTTTGTTTCACAGCCACAGTAACAAGAACAATATTCTTGGACCTTTGTTTTCATCGGCTTGTCACATTCCAGGAAAAAAACCCTTGGGAACATCTAATAGAATTGCTTTGCATTTGGCATAAATGTGGACACGTTTGCAATACTGAGTTTTATGATAATCCCACTCCGTCAGGATATACTTTTATAGACACTTCTGGAGTTGGTTTGCTAATATTTTATTCAAGCTATTTCAGTCTAGTTCATTAGAGAGATTAGTGTATAATTTTTTTTGCTGGTCCCTGATTTTGATATCAGGGTTATAGTGAGCGTGCTCTCAAAACTGGAACGCCGTGTCCCTCAGCCGTTTGCCAGACTCTGCGTGTAAAGTCTTCAGTCCCAGTGTTTGGGGCAAGTGGATTGTTTCAGGGTAGATTTGAACCATGCATACAATAGCTTTAACGGTAAAAGTATATTTAAATTGTCTATTCTTGTTTCACTTTAGGTAAATTTTAAATTTTCTAAGAAATAGACTAAAATGTTTCATTTTTGTACCATTCTTGAATAATAATTTACCCCGTATAAAACCCCAAGTTGATCATCACTTTCTCTCAGCACTCTGAAGATATTTTCTGTCTCCTTTTAGTGTCTCTGTTGACACTCTGCTGTCACTCTAACTGTGGATCTTGCATAGATGACCTGTCTTTTCTCTCTTCTAAAATTTTCTCTGTCTTCGGTGGTCTGCTGTTTCATTATAATGGATATAGATACAGATTTGTGGGGTTTTTATCCTGTTTTGGTTCCTTGTATACTATATATTCTATTTCTCTCTGTTTTGAAGTCCATTAGATGCGTATTTGATCCTTTCATGGTCCCTCTATGCCCCAGCCTCTCTCATCTTTTTCATATTTCCTTAGCTCTATAATTCATTGAGAAATTTTCTCAGCTTTATATTTCAAATCACTGATTTATCACTTCATTTCTTTAATCAATCCAGTCAGTTTTTTGCCTCAATAAGTTTATATTTTATTTGTAAAAGTTCTGTGGTTTATTTTGCATATCTGCTACACTACCAGCACAGTGTTTTGTTCTTTATTACATTTCATTATGTTTTCAAAACTTTCTTTGGCATCTTGATTTTAATATCCTTAAGGATCAGATGCTGCTATTTTTCGTGTTTGGCTCTTGTCCTGGTGACGTGGATTGTGAGCCTGTTGTGTGTGGCTTCATCTTGGACACCCTGTGCAGCCTAGTTGAGGATCTGTGTCTCCGGATAGTTTGTGCTTCCTTCTGCCTGGCATTTCATTAGCATCCCCAGACTGTGGTACTTCTTGTGTTAATTGCTAAGTTCAGGGATTCCCACTTCATGCAGACAGAATAAATTCAAAGCTCAAACTGACAGAAGTATAGGTCTATGGTTATAAAATCTCACAGAAATTATTTGCTTTCATCCCCAAGGCTAGATCAAGAAAAACAACGTTCTTTTATTTTCCAACTTTCTATTTTAAAATTTTTCAAACATCCAGAAAAGCGGGAAGAATAGTGTCATGAATGCACAGGTACCGGCTACCTGGAAAATATTAACATTTTGCCATAATTGTTTATCTGTACATTCATGAGTATGTGCACATATTTGCTGAACCACTGGAAAGTAAGTTACACACGTCATAATACTCGTTAAAGAAAAACCAAAACAGAGATCACAGTCTGCATGCACCCCTAAGCCACCACCTGTAGCCACATAACCAAAACTACAACTGTCCTCATTTCTCCCAAATGTTGACACCGACTTTAAACAAATTTAAGCCTTCTTCCTGTCAGTGGAACCTTGCAGTTTCCTAACCAATCAGCTACATGCCAGTAAACTCATGGGGTGCCACCACCTGAAAAGGAACGTGCATTTCCAGTAACCAGGGACAACAGAAAACAACGCTCTTCCTCATTCACGCTTCATGAATCAAGCTGTAATCGCTGAGAGAAGAGCTTCTCACCCCTGTCACTTCTGAAGTCCCCTGTTCACGAACAGTTTGTTTCTCACTCAATAAAATATTCATATCAAGTAAAGCTCTGAACTCTCTTGTGACACACTTTACCCCTAGATACTACTGCATGCAAATTCTAAAAATAAGGACATTCACACCTCTAATATCATCTCACATCTAATATAATGTCATCACATCTAAGAAAATTAACAAAAATTCCATAGTATGACCTACTATCCAGCCAATAGTCACTTTTCCCAATTGCCCCAAAACATCATCTGTCACTCTTGTGTCTTTTTTCCTACCCAGATTCTATCAGGCTTCCAACACTACGTTGGTGGTTCCTAATCTTTCGTTTTCTCTCCTAACGAAGGAGGGCAGATTCACCTTCGGGTCATCCTTTCAGGAGCCCTAACACAGAGATGTAAGTCTACTTCCCGTCTTTCTCAGGCCTGGGACATCCTTTCTTTTCCCTGAACTGACAGATACCCATCACAGCAACCCCAGGACCCACCAGCACAACTCCATGTGCCTAACACTCTGGGGTTCAGTTTCCTCTTCTGTTTTGACCCTTGAATATTTTCTTTCCATTTCCTGAGAGCTCAAATAGTCATTAAAAGTGCTATATTTGCTTTCAACATTTCTAAGTATTTTGCAGGTAATTCTCCCTCTCGTCATGTCTCTGACCTTCTTTTTATGTCCCCCCAGTAACCCTGGACCCAGCACATTCAGAAGTACCCCAAAGGTTCTTTGAAAGAAACAGACTAAATAAAATCACATCCGTATGTTATCAGGGTGAAATCCACGTGTCTACTATTTTTTTTTTTTTGCAATTACTTTAACTCAATTCCAAATTAAACTGATTTTGAAGAAATAACCCCTACGCCAGTCTGAACCCAGATGGCCTACTGTGTCACCATCGATGGTGTCTTCTGCAGGACCAGGAACTGAGGGACATCAGTTCCAATAATCTAATCTCAGATTAACCTCCCTGTGCCAACATAGCTTGTTGATATTTCTAAAGGGAAAATGCATTTTTGCTTCTTAAACTGCCCTCTCAGCAGCCCTAGCTTACCTCGTGTCCTAACAGTACACATGAGCCAATCCATGCACCTAATTTCCATGCTGCGACACACTGTGTTGGTATTTCACAATGGAGAAAATGGCCTTAGAGCTTTGGACTTAACAGTGCCTGAGTTCAAAAGCACATGGTGTGAATTTGACTCTCAAACTCCCAAATCAGAAGTGTCCCCAGTTCAGGCCCTGGTGCAGCATGCATCCTGACCCCAGCAGACCGCAGGCGCCCTAGAGGGCAGGTTGCATTTATCAGCCAGCGCGGACGTGAATACCAGGTGTAAACTATAAAGCTATGATGGACTTTCTTTACCTCTACCAGGATTCACAATTCCAAATACGTAGGTTCTTGAAAGCAATTGCTTTCCTCTAACAAATTTGTTTGCGATCTTTATTTTTCGATTCCCTTCACAGTCTCTTAACACACACACGCACACATGCACACGCACACTCACAGCTCTCATGACTATGGTAAGCACAGAATGCCGTCACTTAACCCACCACCATTTGTCCTCTTTTCTTCTTTCATTTTTCCCTCTTTCCTCACCCCTTACCCCAGGGTCAAAGCAGCTGTGTGGAGAATTTGCTGCCCGGAGAGACACGGCGAGAAGGACTGACGCCGACTAAGGAAGAGAAGAGTTTCACGTGAGCCCACCAGGAAGCCAGCCTGTTGTGCAGATTCACCCACGGGCCACCCAGGCCTGTAAACACCTCAGTGGACACCTGAGCACAGCTGGCCAAGAGAAGGATGGGACCAAGCGGAGGTTAAAGGGCAGCATGATGAGCACCATGATGGGGCTCCAAAACAGGGACAACACCAGGGGTGACCACAGGCTGGAGGTGCTCTTGCAGCGATGGCCCCAGGGATCTCACTGTTGTCTTGAATATCTCTGAGTTCTCCCAGACTTTGGACAATTCCCAGAATAAATTCAAAATCATCATTTTCTCTCTCAAACTTGTCATCCCTGTGGGTAAATAATTTGTTGGGAAAATCCCAAAATGGATTCAATATTCTAACAGTAAATGTGACCTGTTGGCTCAACTTTTGGATATGTGAGGTATCAGCATTAAGAATGTGAAGGAGAGACGAGGAACTGGCATTTGTCAAACAACAGCCGTTTACCAGTCACTGTCCTGGGCTCTGCCTGTGACGCTGATGTGGCCACACGGCATCCACCTGCAGTGTGTGCTCTCAGTTCTGCTTCACAGACAACACCTGAGAGCCCAGAGAGGCCGATGGGCTCGCCCAGTATGAGAGGACGGAGCCAGAATGCAAATCCAGATCTCACAGCTCTGAGATCCTTCTGCAGCTGAGATAGGACTGGACTGAGATTCAAGACGGCATCCTCGTCTTGGCTCTGCCACTGACCACCCGTGTCACTGAATTTGTCTCTGACCCTCAGTTTGCTCATCTACAAAAGGGGAAGACAAAAGCCTGCCCTGGCTCCCCCACAGGGCTGTTGTCAGGACTGAATGAGCCCCCCCACTTGCAGGTACAAGATGAGCCAATGCCTGCACACATCACAAGCATTGTGGATGTTGCCAGAAACGCCTGCCTGTGCTTTCCTGGGCCCGCGCTGTGTCAGATTTCAGAAATAACACACCTGGCAATAACGACCTGGTCCAGGGAAAATAAGGAGGCAGGTAGTGGACACAGAAGGAAGGAATCACAGCCTGAAGCCTGGAGAGTGGCGATTTGTGTAGGTGACAACTTTACAAATCATTAAACACAACAGCAAATGTAAAGCAAGTGTTTCCTGCCTAGACTGAAAGCAGGGAGTCAGAGGGTCACATTGTGATGTCCCTGCAAGCGGCCATTAGACCAGCATTACACGGTGAGCTGGTGTGGAATTGCTCCTGCCTCATCCCTCCAGAAGCAGGCGTGCTAGCTACCGCTGAGGGCGGAACCACGAGTGCCCTGTGCCCTGAGCCGGAGGTCTCCCCAGGACCAGGTCCCATGACCACTCCCAGAAAACGTCAGCGAAGCCTCCACAGCAGAGCTGGGGGGACACCTGGAAGAGTCTGCCTGCCTGCTCTCCGGCTTGTAAATCAACAGAAACACCCTTATTTCTGTGCCCATCAATGTAGTTTCCAACCATGAATAGGCCAGAACAACCTGCAGTGGCAAATAGTATCCAATCTGAATCTCTCCACCTCTCTGTCCGAGACCTTGGTCTGTAGTCTGTCCTCACCACCAAGGACTGAGTCTGCCACATGGCTGACCGAAGAATGCATTTGTGAAGGGAAGAGGGGGAAAGGGAGGAAGAATACCATGACTCATATCCTATAGTCCTCTGGTCGCCATTGGAGTTACCCAGACAAAGATAGATTCTCCCATTTCGTTTGCATATCTGACATTCCAAACCCTGTGCAGGTGGTCTACACAGGAGCTCATTTCACAGGGCTCCAGGGGGAAACTTACCCTAAGCCCTCTGTACCTTCCTGGAGTCCCAGCAGTGGAGTTTTAAATAATTTGACAACATGGAAACTAGAGAGGTGATATTTCTTTTATGTCAAAAACATGCTGCTAGATTAGATAGAAAGGAAATGTACGACTGTTCCAAAATATTTTGTAATTTTTTAAGTTTTTTTCTATTTATCTCTTTCCAATGGTTCTAAGATATATTAGGCTGTTTATTGGTCATGACATACTTATATAAAGAGCTTTCACATCTTGTGGAGTTCAAACTAGCTCCAAGAGAAATCTATTTGTCGTGACCAGGTAATAGTGATATTTTTGCTGGGGAGTACCTGCTGCATTGCATTAGTTTTATTTCAGAAAAACAAAAGCATTTCATCTCTGAAGCACAGTACATTTGATTTCTTTGGTTAACTCAGAAAGTACAGATTGACTGATTGACTTAAGAAATATTCATGGAAGCTCAAGGGATTAAAGCAAGAAATATCTAAATAAAGTGCATGCTATAAAAAAATAAATTAAATAAAGGCATGCCATTAGTTACTTGTGATTTAACAAAACATTTCTTTTTTTTGGAAATTTTGTTTTTCTTCAAAATCAAGACTGAATATATACAATTTACATTGGACGCAACTTTCCAGGAAGTTTTTTCTGGCTATAGACTCTTAGAGCTCACAATCCATACTTCTTTCTAATCTCTGCTGTTCTTCCGCTATCACACAACTGCTCCTATGCCTTTAAGTACTTGGGACAAATTGTTCAGGCAAGGTGCTTCGTAAATTATTAAAATAATAGACTGGAAAGAAGGGGGCGGAGCAAAATGGCGCAGTGAGCTGACCCGGGATTCTCTCCCCTCCAAAATACAACAAAAGATTGGAAGAACTGAATTTCAGAGAATAAACATAATGCCAGCTCGTTAGAGACCTACAATACCAAGAAGGCGGAGATCATAAACCTTGCTGACGGCCTCGGAGGCGCCAGAACGGTAGGAGAGAACATCGCTCCCTCCCCTAGAGTCTGCGATCGCTGCGGCGCGGGTCGGGAAGGAGCGGGGGAGGGGCCGCGCGACCGGGGATCATCCAGGACTCCTGCCACTGATTCAGTGGAGACCCGCTGACGGGGGAGGGGGGAAAGCTTCCGTCCGTGGGGACCCCATAAATCAAGGGCCTTGGGAGACCAGAGAACAGAACTGATCTGAACCCAGACCGGCGCGTGTGAGTAACTGCCCCCCCCCCCCCCCCCAGCGAAGCCAGTGGGCACAGCCATCTTGCCCCAAGGCGGAGAGCTAACACGCCGCTCTCGACCCCCATCTAGTGGCGACAGGCTGTAACTGCAACTGAATTCTACCACCATGCGAAAAAACCACTCCTCTACCATCAAGCAATTTATAAAAGCCCCAGACCAGAAGGAAAACAATGAAAACATAGAATTAAGTCCTGAGGACTTGGAATTAGGTAAACTAAGTGATAATGAATTCAGAGCAGCTATAATCAAAAAACTCAATGAGGTAGAGAGAAAGATAGAGAAACAAGCTGAATTCTGGAGTTACTTCACAAAAGAGATTGAAATCATAAAGAAGAATCAAACAGAATTACTAGAGATGAAAAACACAATGGACCAGATAAAACAGAATGCGGATTCCCTGAATGCCCGTGTAGACAACATAGAGGAGAAAATTAGCATAATCAAGGACAGATAGGCTGAATGGTGCCAGACAGAGGGAGAAAGAGAACTAAGAATTTAAAAAAATGAGGAAAATCTCCAAGAGATAATGGATTCAATGAGGAGTAAGAACATAAGGATCATAGGAATTCCCAAGAATATGGAAAAGGAAAATGGAGCAGAAAGTGTGCTTAATGAAATTATTGAAGAGAACTTCCCAAATCTAGGGATCAACGGAGAAATGTGTGTAGAGGAGGGTTTTAGATCTCCTAGATTTGTCAATGTAAAAAGACCTACCGCAAGGCACATAGTAGTAAAGTTGGCAAATAGGAATGATAAGGAGAGAATACTCAGGGAAGTAAGGAAAAAAAGAGAATAACCTATAAAGGAGCCCCTATCAGACTGTCAGCGGATTTCTCTACAGAAACCCTACAAGCTAGGAGAGAATGGAGTGATATATTCAAAGCTTTAAAGGATAAAAACCTTCAGCCAAGAATACTCTATCCAGCAAGAATGTCCTTCAGATATGAGGGAGAAATTAAATCTTTTCCAGACAAACAAAAGTTAAGGGAATTTGTAACTAAAAGCCCTCCACTACAAGAAATCCTCAAGAAGGCTCTCATACTTGAAAAAAAGGCAGGTGTTGCAATTCTCATATCAGACCAAGTGGATTTCAAAATAAGACAGGTAAAGAGAGACACAGAGGGACAATATATAATGATCAAAGGGACACTTCAAGAAGAAATAACGCTTATAAATATCTATGCACCCAACACAGGAGCACCAAGATTCATAAAGCAACTATTAACAGACCTAAAGGAAGATGTTAAAAACAACACAATAATAGTAGGGGACCTCAATACCCCACTCACATCAATGGACAGATCATCCAGACAGAAAATCAACAAGGAAATAGTGGAGCTGAATGAAAAACTAAAACAATTGGACTTAATAGACATATATAGATCACTCCACCCTGAAAGAGCTGAATACACATTCTTCTCAAGTGCACATGGAACATTCTCTAGGATAGACCATATGTTGGGAAACAAGGCAAGCCTCTACAAATTTAAAAAAATTGAAATAATAACAAGCATCTTCTCAGATCATAGTGCTATAAGGCTAGAAATTAATTACAAGAAAAAAGCTGAGAAAGGCACAAAGATGAGGCTAAACAACACACTACTGAACAAGCAATGGATCATTGAAGAAATTAAAGAAGAAATAAAAAAATACCTGGAAACAAATGAAAATGATAGCATGCCATACCAACTCATATGGGATACAGCAAAAGCTGTATTAAGAGGAAAATTCATCGCAATACAGGCACATCTTAACAAACAAGAAAAATCCCAAATAAGCAACCTTAAAGCACACCTAACTGAACTAGAGAAAAAAGAACAAATGAAGCCCAAAGTCAGCAGAAGGAGAGAAATAATAACAATCAGAGCAGAAATAAATACTATTGAAACGAAAAAGGCAGTAGAAAGGATCAATGAGACAAAGAGCTGGTTTTTTGAGAAGATAAATAAAATTGACAAACCACTAGCCAGACTTACAAAGAAAAAAAGGGAGAAAGCTCAAATAAACAAAATCAGAAATGAGCGAGGAGAAATAACAACAGGCTCTGCAGAAATACAACAGATTATAAGAGAATACTACAAAAAACTATATGCCAACAGAATGGATAACCTAGAGGAAATGGATAAATTCTTGGACTCCTACAATCTCCCAAAGCTCACTCAAGAAGAGGCAGACAATTTGAACAGACCAATCACAAGGAAAGAGATTGAAACAGCAATCAAAAACATCCCAAAGAATAAAACCCCAGGACCAGATGGCTTTCCTGGGGAATTCTACCAAACTTTCAGAGAGGATTTAATACCTATCCTTTTCAAGCTATTCCAAAAAATTAGGGAAGATGGAACACTTCCTAACACATTCTATGAGGCCAACATCACGCTGATACCAAAACCGGACAAGGACACCACGAAAAAAGAGAACTACAGGCCAATATAACTGATGAACATAGATGCAAAAATTCTAAACAAAATTTTGGCAAACAGAATTCAGCAATTCATCAAAAGAATCATACATCAGGATCAGGTGGGATTCATACCAGCAACACAGGGATGGTTCAACATCCGCAAATCAATCAACGTGATACACCACATCAACAAACTGAGGAATAAAAACCACATGATCATCTCAATAGATGCAGAGAAGGCATTTGACAAGATCCAACAGCCATTTATGATAAAAACTCTGAACAAAATGGGCATAGAAGGAAACTACCTCAACATAATAAAGGCCATATATGACAAACCCATAGCCAAGATCATACTCAATGGGCAAAAACTGAACCCCATCCCCCTGAAAACAGGAACGAGACAAGGATGCCCTCTATCACCACTCTTATTTAACATAGTACTGGAGGTCCTGGCCAGAGCAATCAGGCAAGAAAAAGGAATAAAAAGAGTCCAAATAGGGAGGGAAGAAGTGAAACTCTCGCTGTTTGCAGATGACATGATCTTATATATAGAAAACCCCAAAGAATCCATTGGAAAACTGTTAGAAGTAATCAACAACTACAGCAAAGTTGCAGGGTATAAAATCAATTTGCATAAATCAGTAGCATTTCTATACTCCAGTAATGAACCAACAGAAAAAGAACTCAAGAATAGAATACCATTCACAATCGCAACAAAAAGAATAAAATACCTTGGGGTAAATTTAACTAAGGAAGTGAAGGACCTATATGATGAAAATTACAAGGCCTTTCTGAGAGAATTGGATGACGACATAAGGAGATGGAAAGACATTCCATGTACATGGATTGGAAGAATAAACATAGTTAAAATGTCCATTCTACCTAAAGCAATCTACAGATTCAATGCCATCCCAATCAGAATCCCAATGACATTCTTTACAGAATTAGAACAAAGAATCCTAAAGTTCATATGGGGCAACAAAAGACCCTGAATTTCTAAAGCAATCCTGAGAAAAAAGAACAAAACGGGAGGCATCACAATCCCTGACTTCAAAACATACTACAAAGCTACAGTAATCAAAACAGCATGGTACTGGTACAAAAACAGGTGCACAGATCAATGGAACAGAATTCAAAGCCCAGAAATAAAACCACACATCTATGGACAGCTTATCTTTGACAAAGGAGCTGAGGGCATACAATGGAGAAAAGAAAGTCTTTTCAACAAATGGTGCTGGGAAAACTGGAAAGCCACATGTAAAAGAATGAAAATTGACCATTCTTTTTCACCATTCACCAAAATAATCTCAAAATGGATCAAAGACCTAAAGGTGAGATCTGAAACCATAAGGCTTCTGGAAGAAAACGTAGGCAGTACACTCTTTGACATCAGTATTAAAAGGATCTTTTCAGACACCATGCCTTCTCAGAGAAGGGAAACAATAGAAAGAATAAACAAATGGGACTTCATCAGATTAAAGAGCTTCTTCAAGGCAAATGAAAACAGGATTGAAACAAAAAAACAACCCACTAACTGGGAAAAAATATTTGTAAGTCATATATCTGACAAAGGCTTAATATCCATAATATATAAAGAACTCTCGCAACTCGACCACAAAACATCAAACAACCCAATCAAAAAATGGGCTGGAGACATGAACAGACATTTCTCCAAAGAAGATATACTGATGGCCAATAGGCACATGAAAAGATGCTCATCATCGCTGATTATCAGGGAAATGCAAATCAAAACTACACTAAGATATCACCTTACACCCACTAGAATGACAAAAATATGTAAAACCAATAGCAACAAATGTTGGAGAGGTTGATGAGAAAAAGGAACCCTTATACACTGCTGGTGGGAATGCAAACTGGTGCAGCCACTATGGAAAACAGTATGGAGATTCCTCAAAAAATTAAAAATAGAACTACCATACGATCCAGCCATCCCACTACTGGGTATTTATCCAAAGAGCTTGAAGTCAGCAATCCCAAAAGTCCTGTGCGCCCCAATGTTTATTGCAGCATTATTTACAATAGCCAAGACGTGGAAGCAACCTAAGTGTCCAGCAACAGACGAATGGATAAAGAAGATGTGGTACATATATACAATGGAATACTACTCAGCTGCAAAACAGAACAAAATCATTCCATTTGCAATAACATGGATGGGCCTTGAGAGAATTATGTTAAGTGAAATAAGCCAGCGAGAGAAAGATAATCTGTGTATGACTCCACTCATATGACGAATTTAAAATTATGGACCAAGAACAGTTTAGTGGATACCAGGGGAAAGGTGGGGTGGGGGGTGGGGACAAAGGGTGAAGTGGTGCACCCACAACATGACTGACAAACATTAATGTACAATTGAAATTTCACAAAATTGTAACCTATCAATAACTCAATAAAAAAAATTGAAAAAAAAATAATAGACTGGAGAACATGTACACATTTCTCATTTACCAGTTTGAATAAAACAGATGCCTTGCAATCAATTCAGAGGCACAGGCAAAACATTTGCTAGCCAGGGCAACACACATACAGTAAGTTGCTTTACTACTCAACCACAGTGGAGATTTCAGTCACATGAATAAGGCACTTGTTAGAGTCAACACTGGCTGCCAGCAAGGTGTCAGAGTTTACCTGATGGTGCAGACAATGTTTCATTTCCATAAATGGTAATCTGTCTGTCATCTATCCCTCTCTATCCATATCTCTAACCATCTATCCATCTATCATCTATTTCCTGTCTATATCTATCTATCCATTCATCTGTCTATCCATCCATCCAACCATCCATCTTCTGTCTATAATCTATCTATCCACTCATCCATCTATCTTCTTTCATCTATCTATCTATCTTTTGTCTGTCTATCTATTTATCTGTCTTATACACACACACACACACACACCATTTGCACAGGGCAGTGTTACATGCAATCAGACAAGTAATATCCTGAAATAAAATCTGTTCAACAGCAAGCACTCTCCCAACCTCCGGAGTGAGAACACATCAAAGACAACAATATATTCTTTATCTTTTCACCCTTAGATTCAGCACAGGATCCAGCTCCCAATAGGGGGGCTCAGTACATGTTTCCTGATTGAAAAACACTGAACAAATGATTGCAGTAGCTCAGACAGCAATAGTCAGTCAATTTTTGGTTCTTTGTAGTTAATGGATGCATGGGCCATTCACCAAGTTTATCCTGGGGTGTCACAACCTTGTCTTCTTCACGTGACGACTCATGAAATGGTTCATTGTTGGAGGTTTACAAAAACTACATGATGTCCTGGTGGTTTCTGGGGATTCTCTTGAGCTCCAGTATTGAAAAGTTAGACGTGAAACTCAGATCTAATAGAGCATCCTGATTACAATTACAGTTAACAGATTTAAGGAGAGGCCGTCTTACATTCAAAGTTTCTGCCCTTGGGTGGCCAAGCATCCTTCTTTCTGGTCATGGATCTTGGAAAGCCAGAGCAAGGCCTACTCCTCCCTCAGACCTCCCAGGAATCCTGTGTGTGCTCACATATGGAGATTTCCAACTGGAGGCTTAGAAAACGGGCGGCCCTCCCACCTGACATCTCCAAATATTCAAAGAGAAAGGAGACTCCCAACTCCTTTTCAGAATGAAAAACAACACGCAAATATCTTCACATCCACATCTCTATCTAGATAGATATCTAGGAAACTTCACAAGCAGGACAGAAGGAAAACTTCTAAAGAAAAGTAATCTCAAATCGTTTATCAAGTGCAGAATGCTAGAAGACCCTCCTGCCTTTAGGGCAAAGGACAGGCCCGGCCTGAAAAGCCCTCATGCTCCCCCCTCACAGAAGCACTTCTTCCATCTCTTCTACTGAGTGCAGGACTTCTCCCCGACTCTGTGCCCCCTCTGGCCCTGGGCACTCACCGTGAGTGGAATAGCCGTTCCTGTCCTATTTACCCCACCCCCAACATCCCACAGTCACCCCGACCCAGCCTTTCCCCTGTCCCTCAGGCCTGGTTAGAGGAACAGTCACACTCTCTGGAACCTAAGCCAGAGCCCGAACCTCCAGGGCCTTCAGGGAAAAGTGATTCAGTGAGGAGGCCACTCGTCCTCTGTGGCCAGCAGGAGGGCATCTCAGTACAGGGGCACTTTGGCCAGAGCTGTGCTGAGCAAACGTCAGTGTGCAGGTCCAGCTTGAGAACATGGTAACGTCTGAAACCGTCTCCACCTGACAAAATGTGACCTGTGTTCCACAGTAGGGATCAGGGGAGGGCACGGAAACACCGTTTCTTTCCCCTTTGTCATCTGCACTGTGCTTTGTGAGTCCTGCTCTTCAGAAGGTTGCTCCAGTGTCCTGACCCTGGCCGTAAGAATTACCACGTACCATGATTTTATTTTCAACTTGGGGCAACTGAGAGTCTCAGAGACAGGTAAAACGGGAATTTCCCCATTAGCACAGATGTTCCCCTAAAGGATGTTACAGTACAACCAGTGCAACATGTTCTGTCGATAGGAGTTTCAAGCCCAATGTCGTGAACTCTGACCTTTTCCTGCATTAGAGAACACAGATAGATAAGCAGAAGGCTAAGACAGATCGATAAACAGTCAGAAAGATAAAACCAACTTTTGATTATCTGCATTAATGGAAGGACAGCACAGATAAGTCAAAACCAGAAAGCACTCAAATCTGATTTTAAGATTTTAACTTATTTGTCTTGACTTTCCTTCCATCAGCCCTTTTCAGGCATAGTTTGAGAGAAAAACGGAGAAAGAGAGAGAGAGGAAGAAAGAAGACAGAAGAGGGAGGAAAGCGCCCATGAGCCATGGTTTTACACACCTGCAGAGGTAATGTATTCACACCACCCGACACCCCCAGTCTCCTGATCCCCAAAGCTAAGCCCTTTAAACTGCCATGGATGAGAGGTCGTGCATCTTCCTTCCCCTTCCACATGGACCCCAAAAGCTGCTCTCCTGAGGCTTTCCCCATGCCTTTCCCCATGGGAGCCCAGCTACGCATGCCTTTACCAGACTTACAAAGTCTGTAGACATGAGGAACCAGGGAGCACGCAGTGCCCCCCACCTGGGCCCCCTGGTGGGAGGGGCAGCCCCGCAGCTGTGGGGGCAGGGAGGACAGGAAAGCGGGCTCAGAGGACCTGAGTCCCAGTCCGCTCAATTCCGAGCAGCTGTACGTGTTCTGTAAACCACTGGGCCTCTCTGAGGTCAATTTCCTTTCTACAAAAGGGGATTGATAATCCCGGGTTGCCAACGTACACCGAGAGGTTTGGAAATTCTCGCCTGGGCTTTGAAGAGAAGCTGATGTGGTTTGGAGTCACAGTCTGTCCCACTGTCTATGAGACACAAGAACTTGGCCACTTGTATAACCTCTCTGTGCCTCACTTTCCCCTTTTGAATGTCCCCCACTTTACATCATTGCCGTGGAAACAAAAGACGTAAAATACGAGAGAATAGGAGTTCATTAAATGGCAGATGTTATTATTATTTTATCAGCATCTCTATTACTATCATGATGATGATTAAAAACTTAAATAATTGAGATGTAGAGAAGGAACAACACACTAAGCCCACTGGTGGACCCTTGTAGGTGTTCACTGAGTGACAATTGTCATGCTGCTCTTATAACTGTCTGTTGGCCCCTCCCTGGGAAGCCCTTCCCTGCCTGTGCGGGAACTAAGATTTCCTTTATGGGATGATACCATTCTCTTCCAGTTCACCTTCCTTTCCAGGAGACAGAGCCAAATGGAGAGAGGTAACGATGCTTCCTGACTCAGCTGGTCCCCAGAGCAGGACAGCCCTGGTCCTGGAAGACTCACCTTTACTGGTTGAGTGAACTGGGGAAACGTGGCCCCCAGCGGTGGACACTGCCCGAACGTCCGTCCCAGCTGTAACTCATTCTGAAAGGAGATGCCCACCACCAGCATTCACGGCCGAGGGTTTGTCTATAGTGCCTTCCCTCCCTTTGCATTCTTCTTCTCTTGTTCTCCGCCCTTTCTCTTTTGACCTGGAACCCTTGAGCAGATCAGGGTCTTTGGCTCCCAGACCTCTTTCAATCTTGCCTCTAGCTGCTCTCTATCTCCTCTGCCTTCTCAGTGGCCCCTCCTCCAAGATCCTGACCCCTCTCCCATTACTTTGCTGTCTCATGCTCCGTTGGGCCTTCTCCTTTCTTCTCTGGTCAAGGGTGTCATTGTTGGAAAACATGGGAGGCCAAGATTCAAACATGGCAGGAGATTAAGAATGACCTGTCTGGTAGCTGAAATCTTAGCTCAGCGCAACACCTAGAGAAAACTGTAACTCAGCCCTCTGCCATTCCCTGCCAGGCCAGAAGGGACCTCATCAAAGAATTCAATTATAGCAGCAACAACAATCAGAAAAAATAAGACTAAATCAACAGTTTTTACACAGTATGATCCAGGCACTATCCAAAGCACTGTACGTAAATTATTTTCTCTAATCCTAATGATATAGAGGCTGAACTGGGAGAACCCAGGACTGGGGCATCTAGCAGGTGCTAATTAGTGTTTGATTCTCTAGAGGAAGCTAATGAACAAGACAAACTCTGTAGTGGGTCTAGCTCTGCTCTCCTACGGGTGCAGGAGGGAAGTGGCACCAACCTCCATCGGGGCGGCAACAGGCCAGGACACCAGTCCTGAAGGTTCTGGGCAAGTCACTTGATCTCATGACTAAAGTGAAACCAGGCTAGACAATCTTAAAGTTTTTTTAAGGCTTCTGGGTCTTTAGGGACTTATACTTTATATCGAGAGACCCTCACCTAATTAGATGTCAACATCTGTCCAGGAAGTAGGAACAAGGCGACTGTCAGCAAACATTTGTCTCACGCCTCCCGTCCAATTTCAGAGACAAGTTGAGTGTGTTAGCTACCAGCCACGCTCACTGATATGCCCAGTTCTCCCCCTTCTGGGAATGTAGGATTATATTCCCTCTGAAATGAGACGTGGTCACATGACTCACTTTGACCAAGGAAATATGAGTAGACTAGCTTGTGTTGCTTCTAGACAGATGCCTTTAAAAACTAATACACAATGCACCATTTTTCCCTTCCTCTTGCCCTCATGGTAGGTGATTCCTGAGCCAATGCCCACTAGAAAGATACACATGAGCAAGAAGATACTCCTCTGAGAGTTGGGGGTGGAGGGGTTCTTTGTTATGCAGCATAATCCAGACTATCCTGGCTAATACCCGGGGCATCTTCTGAGACCACGCACAGTTCTAGGCCCAGGAGATGCAGCCATTAACAAAGCAGCTGGTTAGGGCAGCTACTACCGAAGAGAAGTCCCTGAGTGTAAGGCCTGCCTGAAGAGAAAACCAACAGCAGCACCAAGTTCTTGCTGAAAGCCTAAAGGAGATAGGAGGGGACATCCCAAGACAAATGGCTGTGGAGCGCTGTCGTCAGGGTGGGTCAGCATCCACGTGTGGCTACAGAGAGAACCTGCCAACATATTGTTCATGGAAGGGACTGCCAGTGTGTGTGCATACCACATGCACCAGCCCGTCTTGTCTACAACAAGGACAATAGTGACCCAGAGCAGGCAGGAGGGGAGGGCCACTGTGAGATTCAGCTCTTACATGCTGCCCTGGAGGTGTTTCTCCAAATGGATCATCTGCCATACACAGAGCAGACCAGGTTCTTAATGCATATTTGCTGCAAATGGAACTGGCTGCCTGTAGGAAGCATTCACACAACTGCTCTTCATGCTTTTAGTAAAGCTTTCACACTGCACAGCCATTTGGCTTATTGAGCCTGCAATTCCAAGTCTGGGCTAAGACGGGGGAAGAGTGGATGCCAATGAGAACACCAAGGAAACCTAGCAGTGAGCAGACAGACCACAGCTGCCAGCAGCCCCACACCTGCCGTATTCTCTTCAATGTCAGTTAATCCCAGACCCCACCATTGTTGTAGTCAATGTATCTATTTGAAATCTCTAGGAATCTCGCACCCTCTAGTCACACACGTGGCACAACCTGCTATTGATAAGGCAGCAGTTAAACAACTAGCATCCTGCATTCTCAAATGAAAATTTTAAAATGCACAGTCCTTTTTAATTCTATTTCTAATTACTGCACTATACACAACCCAGAATGATGGTGAATTGATAAAATATGCAAATGAGTCAACAATTCATAGAATACATTAAAATTTCCATTTAAACTGTCGGTTAAGCTGTACACATTTGTAAATGTAAACATTAACCCTCAGGAAAAATATTTTTTAAACTACAGCATAATGAAAACTCCACGGTAATATATAATGGAATGGGGATCATTACACAGAAGGGTACCCTATAGCTATAAATAAAAAAATGAACATTTCCACTGAGTTGTTGCTTCCTCTGAGCTGCTCCCAGGCGCTTCCTCTGGGGCTCTGAAAAGCCATTTTTTCATTCTCTCCTCTAGAGTTGGCAGCTGTGCATGCATCCATCTCCTCAGCCAGAAGGCTACGCACCAAGGACAAGAACCAAGCCTCACTCACCTTTGCATCTCTCTTATGGCCCAGCTTCATACAGCAGGTGCTTGCTGAGGTCAGCTGAACTGATTGAAATTGAACGATGTGGAAATGACTGAATTGAATCGAACTGAATGTAGTTAATTTACATGTGGTGCTGTGATGTCTGTGGATTTCCATTTTAGAAGCACAACATCCAAATTTCCTCCTCTTCTGCCTATACACAGATGGAAGTTCATCAGGCCAACCAACATACAAACAGGATTGAATGGATTAGAAGGTGTTCAGGGCTGGAATCATCCACAAACTAAATAAACAAGGCTGCACATCAACACCATCTTCCCAGCTGGGAAGACGTTTTTACCCACTTTTGCTAGGATGCTTGGATCTAAACAATGTTCAAGAGTGGTAATCCTCTGATCACCGATTCACGGTGGGTTATTGCCACTTCTCTTCTATTTTGTTCCTTATTTCTCTTTTTTTTTTTTTTTTGCTATATTCTCTATTGGCATTCATTGGAAATAGCCTCGAGTTCTTTTTAAAAGTATGAAGGCAATAAAAAATTAATAATCAAAATAGAACAAATATCCCAATTATATTAAAACTGCTGAGCAAGAAAAGCTGTGCTATATATCCAAATGTTATCATAAATTCCATAGTTCCTTCATATCCTGTCAAAACACATAAACTAGACATATCTAACAAATTATAGTTGGAAAATAGGATTATAATTTAAGATTGAGAAAAGACAGATGATTTGGCAGACAGCGTTAGTGATTTTCCCAAAGGCCAATGAATTAATGATCTATACATAGAAACCACATTGCCATGCTTCATCAGGTTCTCTAATCACTTCTTCAAGAAACTGATGAATTAATAAGAGAGAGGGAGGAAGGAAATAATTCTCATTATGTGAGTATACACTGTGTACCAAGTGATGGTATAGACACTATTCCACACACAGTAACTCTATGCAGTAGGTATCATAATTCTTATTTTATAGATGAGACTCATTGTACAGAAGCTCAGAAATAAGCGACTTGGCCAATATTACGAAGTTATAAGAAGTCATAAACATTCCATCTAACTACAGGTCCTAAGTCTTTCCCTTCAAAAGGTGCTATGGTGCCCATTACTAACTCCATAATAGTGTCAAATGTTCAGGGTACTTCACATTACTATAACATCTCATTCTTCCACTAACAGTGGGTAGTAGTTAAAATAGGAATCTGCCCATTTTAGACATGAAGAAATTGAGGTCAAGAGGTTTAAGTGCCTAGTGTGGGTCCACCCTGATCCTGAAAAGCAGAACCAGATTGGAGGTTCTCTACCCCAGGGTTACAAGCTCATCACTCAGGTTCCATGGTACCTGTTCTGTACAGAAGCAAGAACGTGTGCCCCAAGCCCCTCCTCTGCGGCCCATCCCAGGAAAGGATGGGGTCGAATGTGTCTACTGGCAGGTTATCCTACCGAGAGCATTCTTCTGTGATGCCTCTTTCTGCATGCTGGACTTAGCCAAATGTTACATTTTAAGGGTTTGAATAAGTCCTTGGGGAGAAGTCCAAAAATGTGTTCTCTCTCCCAGGTACAATTCCAATACTTCTGACCTGTGCACCAAGTTCCTAAGGTAATGAAAATTACCTTCCTCCTGACCATTTAATTAGCAGAGTCAAGAAAATATAAAAATTCCTGGAAAGAGGAGGTTAAGTGAATGTCTGATAGCCTTCAAGAAGCAATTAAGACTCAAGCAGAAAGTTCAAGCTGACACTGAACCAGCCTATCCCCAAGCCCCCAACACGCCAGTGCTGCCCCCACCTCAAGACAGACTGACATATTTCCAATGGCGACTGTGATGAATATTCAGCAGCGTAAACACCATTGGCATTTCCTAAATCAATATTAATGGAAACCCTCAGGCAATCAATCCACAGAGGGAAAACCTTCATCGATGCAGCTTCACTACAAATGGCAGTAGCCCCCCTCCTAACTTCCAACAAATCCAGATATTCACGAACTGTCTTCCTCGACACAAGCTAAGCCTTTAAAAGTGTGTGAGTAGGATTTCCCTCTTTTCATATATTAATTCCGTAGATAACCACTCTCAACCTACCTGACACAAACACTCCTGGCCTGCCACTCACTGAAGACTTTGGTTAACGAGAGTAAACGGAGCAGCCCACTGTTGTGTTGTCTTTGAATTTTCATAACTTTGACCGAGCTCCATCAGGTAGCTCTAATACGACTATAACGAACATCCTGTGAGTAGTTGAGTGGCTAAAAGCAACAGAGTCAGAAGCCGGCAGGACTTCGCCAGGTTTTGCTATTTAACTAGCTGAGTGATTCGCCCAAGCCGTTGACCCGCTCTTTGTGCCCTGCTTTCTACCTGTAAATTAGGGATCACTGGAAGGACCTCATGGGGCTGTAGCAAGATTGAATGAAACCGTGGAAATAAAGGACTTGACACAAGGCCTGCACAGAGAATGGATTCCACTAATGGTTCCCATCATTATTAATCTGTCTGGAAAGCATTTGATTCAGGAAATGTAAGTGGTGATGCTTTTCTCCTCACTTAAGGTAGAGGATGCAGTGTGGATGAGCACAAGTCTTACAGAGAGGTGCGGAGGAAGGGGCGGGGACGTGGTGACCAGGAACTGTCCAAGCAGGCTTCTCGGTTTCCTCAAGTCCTTCTCATTCATGTTGTTGGTCTTATACTTAGGGAAATTTTGAGAAAGCCCTCCCATTTACAAGGTTTTGTGGTTCTCCATGGATTGTTGGAGAAAGAAGAGAAAAATCATTAAGAAAGTAATTTGGTTAGATAAACCCTAAGGCTCCTTCTAGTCTTAAAATAGTTATTTTTCTGAGTTCTCTGCTGCATCAGTGAAATCCGCAAAGATAATAAGGATAAGTCAGTCAATTACATGCCTTTCACAGCAAGGTTCTGACTTAGGAATTCCAGCTCACTGGACCAACCCACCGTAGATTGTGTTATAAAGACCTGGTGCATTATGTTAGGCTCATTTTAGGGAATAGCAAAGGGAATGCGATGTTCCTTAGACCATCCATCCAGTCAACCCAGACTTTAACAGAAGGCCCCAGGAAATGAAGGAAACTTTGGAAATTTTGTGTTTGACTTTGGTACTTCCCTACAACCCAAGGAAGTTAGGATTAGAAGGCCTGCCCAAGGACAAGGGACACTGGGGATTGGAGATGTTAAAGAACATCTGAAGGTCACACAGATACAAATGGTGGTGGCAGCCAGTGGAATTCAAATCTATTTTTTTACTGCCCCAGAGAGTAGTAATGACCCAAGTTTCCAGGGACCCTCTCTGTGACAATGATAGGGATCCGCTGAGCCTGATGAGATGGGAATTTATTCCAAGCTCCAGCAACAGTTTCATAGGAAAGCTATACAAAAAGCCTCATAGTCTTGTATGAACTAATGGTCCTGTTTCCAAGATGAACACTGTTTGTGTTAGCAAAAGAAAACTTCTTTAGGGGGATAAAAGAAGAAAAAGAAAACACATCAGTTCTGGATCTAAATTGCAGTAAGGAGAACACATCCTGAATTGAATAACTTAGGAATCACTCTTTTCCCAAGAGAAAACAGGTTACTTCTGAGAAACAAGCTTGAAATCTCTGCACCTGGGGCAACTTCCGGAGGTTTTCATCCTGGCCAGGTGGGGGAAAAGAAATGCTGATCGTCAGTGGATAAACAGTGACATCCAGTGGCCAATTAAATTAACCAACTGCATTCTGTCAGTTCAACTATCTAAATAGAAAAAAACTTTAATAGTGTGTATTTTGTTATTCAACAGACTCTTTCTGAATAACTAGAAAACGTAGATATTATGCTAGCCATTGGGTCATACCCTTCAAGCCTGCAGAGATCTCCCCCACCAAAACCAACCCCTGAAAAAGGAACAGGAGAATATCTGGAGCTATGATCCTCTTCCGAAGGCTCAAGGTGACCCAGCCAGAGGCATCAGAGAATTGCAAGGGAAGTAAAAGGCTTTGCCTGGCTTTATGAGCAAATCAAGACCCCATGTGACTGGCTGAGTGCGAATGTCAAAGTCCTCACCAGTGCACGTTGATTCAAATCACAGCTGTTTGCATACGTAAGTATTAATGCTCCGTACGCAGGAAAGGTGGGCCTCCCGACCCCCTTGGCTAGTCTTCTCCATAACCTGGTCAAGCCATGTTGTCTTCCACTTTCACAATAAGTAAACTGTCGCTTTCATAATTCGTTTACAGCTGGATTTGGGCAACTAAAAGGGCTGAAAGAAGGAGCTGACAGACTCCGTTTTCCCCTACAGGCTGTAACCTGGGCAAGGTTAATGGTCAGGCAAGTTGCTGACCTCACAAGGTTGTGTCTTCTTCATAAAACAAGGTCATTTTATTCACCACACAAGCTCCGAAAATTCTCTTTTTTTAGAGTTATGGAGCAACTTCTATGAACCCAGCCGACTGCAAGCTTTGTGCCAGGTCGTCCGTCACTCAATAAACGGCACCCTCTGTTCCCCCTCCTCTGCTCCCCAGTTTACTGTCTCCAGAGTCAGGAGGGTTAATCCTTCTTCCAACTGGACCAGTTACGCTTCTGCAGAACTCCCTCACTTCCTGCTGCAGCTCACAAGCAGGAGCTAAGAGCCGTAAAGACCAAGTTGCTGCCAGTACTTACCATTACATTAGAAAGCCTATATTTCAAATGTATGGAGATAAGTTATGCCTGTGACAGAGACGTTAAATCGCAGCTGCTGTGGTTCCTGGACTTTATTTACTGAATTCGGTCTTGCACAGAACTTCATTGTTTTCATTTTAGATCAGATTCTTTCGAATCTGAAGGAGTGCCTGGTTCAAGAATTTAATACCAGAGTATCTACGACTATTCCAAAATTAGATTCTTTAATTACTTCACTCAAGACAGTAACCAACTCAAAACAAAAATAAATCTTGTTGTTACTCTGATTTAATTAACAAGGAGTTTGACTGGACTCATCTTTCAGAAGGAGTTCATGGTATTTGCACCACAATGGGTCATATCCCCTCACCAAACGGAGGCTGCCCTCCCAAAATGAATGAGTATTTTGCTTATTCAGATTGAGAAGTAAAAGGAACACAAAAGATGTAATATGTGTGACATTTAATTATGAGATGCCCTCACTGTTAACTAAATAAAAACATTAAAAACTCCATCTTTAAAAAGATAAGTAATAAATGATCAGAGTTCAGACCCCATAGCTGTTGGATTTCAACCAAGATCTTTTAATTAAATCTGGAATATGGCCACACTAGAAGCAGTTAATATTTTTAAATAAAGCAATTCTTTATCTAAGATGAAAAGCATTAAAGATTCATGTTATGTATTAGACATCCACATCCTACAATAAGAAAATCAGCTGAGGCCTTTACATATTCAATAATAAGGTTCAAAGAAAGGGAATCTCTGTGAGCCAGGCAACCAGAAACTGCGTTCATGAGAACACACCATTCTCTAAGCATTTTAGGGAATCAGGATCTTTCTACCTTGTGTCTTTGTGAGCCCTCAAAAACTACAGTTAGCAGAGAATATCCTTGAATCTATGATATTCATCTTCTGAAGCAAAAAATACCGTCAAGGGACTCTGTGAATGTAACTTCGTAATATGATTCAGCTGCTAACCCTGTGGAAGCAGCTTGGGCTTAGTATTCCAGCAAGAGAGCAACAGTAGCACCTTATGTTTGTACATCTACAGTTCAAAAAGTTCTTTCCAACCGTTCGTCCCAAGTTTTTCCTGAAACCCAGGAGGTAGGCAGGGAGGTGTCATTAGCTCCACTTTTCAGATGAGAAAACAGAGGCTCGAAGAGTCCTAGCACTGAGTAGGGAAACTCTGCGTTGTTCACTGGGATCTGACCAACCTAGTCACTAAGTACTCAAACTATTTCACATTTAAAAATAGGAAAGCACTTGGAGATAACATATGCTAAGGGCTAACGGAGTGAGACTGGCCAGTCCTGCCCTGAGCGTAGATGGTCCTGCTGGCTCTTGGGCCCGGCCAGGTAAGTATCCTTGTGGTTCACAGGGAAGACGCTTGAGCAGGGAAAGCCAAATCCGACTGATGTGCTTGCGGTCCAGACCCTGGAAGACAAGAAAGATGTGGGGAAACAGAGAAAGAGACAAGGACACTTTACAATGGAAGTCAAAACACGGACGGGTTCCTGAGGCTGCTTTTGGTGTGATGTTGGGTATGTGGCCGGATGTGGGAAGAGCCCACTGTGCTAACGGGTTACACAGGACTGAGCAAAGAAAAGCCTAAGTTTTATAGGAACTCAAGGTTACAGGCAGCCCTCTGGCTGGCACGATCAGAAGAAAGCCTAAGGAATAAGAGCACTAACATGCCCCAAACTCAGGCACGCTTTCCCAGATCAAAGATGAAAGTGAGCGTTCATGATGGAGAAAAGCTGAACTGCCTTTCATTTGGTTGTTGAGGCTACAGTGCTCTCCTCGGGGTTCCGTGGAATCTCTCTCTCTCTCTCATTTTCTCGTTTCAGGCTTTGCACTAATTTCAACCTGCTCAAGACATTAAAGCACGAGAGAGTTGGAAAATTCTTGGAGGTCTCCTTTCAAATTTCATACCAAGGCCTCCAGCGAGCTTTTCCATATTTAATCAAAAGCACTCGGTTGCCTGCTTTCAAAGTGGTTAGCGCAGAGCACCCTGCCCACCAGCTGTAAGCTGCGACCCTTCAAAGCGCTGGGCGGATTGACCCCAGCCAATCAGACGGAGCTCAGAAATTCAGGGCGCTGCACCGTTGAGGATGGAACGCCGAGTAAACGATCAAGGTCATTTGTAGCTGAACACAACCATGGAATGCGTACTGGGGTCATTATCCGTGATATATGAAAAGCAAGACAAGAATCTTTTTCTACTCTCTCCTTACTGTTTTCTAATCTAATTGAGGGAAAGCCCACAGAAGTGCAGTAAAAATTCTTCTCTAGTCAATAGGTGAAAATATATTTTTTTATGTGAAAACTATCAAAAGGTGCACAAGGAAAGAAGGGGAATGGGTGGGAGTAAGCTCGGTTGAAGAAAACAGTAACACCCTGCATGTAGAAAAGGCAGCAGAGGCAAAGCGAGAGGAGATGGAACACATGGGTGCGATCCTCAGATCTCACTTTCCAGGGAGGAAATTCATTACTATAGGAAGTCAGCTGTTTAATTATGAATGGGGCCTATTTAATTCTCCAGATTTACACTGATTTCCTGGATAGTATATGTTTCTGAATTGACTATATCAGTGAGTCATTTCCGGTACTTTGGCAAAGGGCTCCACAAATGACCTCTCACAGAGATGGGCGCCCGCTTGGGTCAGCCCCCCTGACCCCACTACAAAGGCTGGCCTGCTAATGTCAGGGACACAAGGTTCAGTGGACGCGCACAGCTCTTTGACATGACATTTCAAAATGGTTCACACTGAAATTTTTGAAATTATCATGAATTACTGTCCTGTGAATTAAGAAGTAAATGAATTTTCTATATTCTCATAATAAACACAGGGAGCTAAGAAATCTTTCCTGCCTAACTCTCAAACAGAATTAGGACATTAAAGAGGAAAGCCCTGTGAAGGTTCTCTGACTATCCAGTGACAAGGTGGCTCCATATTTTCCTGGGGAAGACAGATGTTTTCTGTAAATGTAGCAGCCATCTGCTTAGAGCATAAGTCCTAGCGGATGAGTTTGTGTTTCCTAATACATAGAATATATTAGAATTACGTAGACCTCTTCTCATAGACCTCCTGTAGACAGCCCTAGCACCTGTATGTTGATGAGAAAGAAACTACTGTTCCAAATGACAAAATACTTACAACCAAATCAAATTTTTTGATATAGGAACAGCCAATCTTCTTTCGTGAGCTTGTTTGCCATGGATGATGCCACATGATGAACTAACACCTTAAAAAAACACTTTAAACTTTAAAAAGGCAGCAATACTGACGTACAAATATTTAAATATATCTGTGCTTTCAGCCCAACTAGCTCACTTGGGGAGGTTAATAAATTCCCAGATGAGGAAGTTTACATTGTGTATGAAGGTGAATAAGGGGTGAAGTGGGGTTGAGAAAGAAGGAAAATTGAACAAATATTTTATACTTTCACAGCTAAAAGAACCTTTTTGCTGTAGTAACAAGCAAGCAATACTTCAGTGAGTTTCACATAGGGCCTGACCCCATGCTCATGAGACAGGTGAGAGGGAGGGCTAGCTTTTTAATATAGGCACATTACATTTATAATTATCACATATTCCATTTTTAGACTCATGCACAAAGTCAATGAGAGGAAATAATATATAAAGGATCATAAAAGATGCCAATTGAAAGGGATTTTAAAGATAGGCCCACCCACAAGAGCAAATAGTTCATGAAAACCTCAGAGTGGCTTGCAGTGGGGAAATACATTGGACTAGGAAGGAAACCGACTGGAAGTTGCCACCAGCTCTCCCACTAGGATGGCCCAGTCACTTCCTGACCTAGGCCTCAGGTGCCTGTTCTGTAAAACTGGACCAGAAGACCTGGGAGTTCCCTTCCAGCTCCAAACACGCAATGCTTCTGCGGAGAATGAACGCTTCCCAGGCTGGGGCTGATGCTGATCCACACAGATGCACATTCCCATTTGCCTGCATCGTCACATCCATCACATTAATCTCCATCTGATTATCAAGTGGCAAACTGGACCAGCGCCAAATGGGAACTTCTGTTACAAATCTCTCTGATAGCCAATTCCCATGTGGAGAAGCACAGGGAGGCTTCCGAGCAGCTCCATCCTCCTCTCTAAATGAAGCACTGCAAAGCCGGTCCAGTCTGTGGTCCCAGCAACATCTCCTACCTCCAGCAGGTGCTCCTAGAGCAAGACAGTGGAGTGGCTGCAGCCAGGGGTTAATGAACTCAAGATTGCAGGGTCAGAGCCCACGCAGGCTAATCCACCTCATCCAGAGGAAGGAAAAACGATCACTTTTCCTCGCTAGAGAGTGCCCACCATGCCCAAGAAGCCATTTCCAAAGTCCTTGAAGAGGTAAGAAAGGGCCCAGGCTGGAGTGTAGATGAATCAGTGTCTCCCCTCATGGCTGCCAGGAAAGCCACCTGAGCCATCACAGGAAAGCAGAGCCCCTTGACCTCCCAGACCTAGTCACGGGGCACACCGGTTTATGGGGAGTCATCCTGAGCAAGGATACTGCACTGCTGTGGACACGGGCAGGAAAAATACGTTCATGCATTTCTCACAGTAAAGTCAGTTTCCGAATGGCCTAATCAAAGCTCACCAGCGTTTTCCAGTCCACAGGAAAGAGGACGTGCTCAGTCCCTTGAGGACCCAGTCCCATATTGGGTAGGACCCTTCCTCTCGCAACCCACTGGCCAGAACTCAGGCCATGGGCACACCTGGTTCCAAGGGAAGCTGGAAAGGTAGTCTTTAGCTGGCACATGGTTTCCCAGATGAAACTCAGGATTATTCCAACTGTAGGAGGGGGACATCCAGCAGTGTCAGCTACACACCATCCGTGGACATCAACCGCTTCCCCAGAAGTGTGACTCTGTGAAAGCCGGGGTCTCGCTCATCCTCCTGTCAGCCCCAGGGCCTTACTACAGTATGGACTAACATTATAATGTCCCTGAACTGAAATAACATTATAATCTTGTTTGTTTAGCTTGAGAGATATAACACTTATGATATAAGAATAATGGCCATCACTTCTTGAGCAATTACCTATGTCAGCCTGGGGGTCCCACTAGAACGCCCTAATCCTCGCTCCCCGAAGGCATCTCATGACCCATCTCACAGGTGGCTCCATCAGAAGGAGCCAGGCCTTTCTGATCGTTAAGCCCCTGCTCTGCCGCCTCTGGGCCATGTGGGGCAGGACAGTGTCATCCTGGAGCCGCGCTCCCTCCCCTCTATCCGGGGAAAACGAAACCCTCCAGAGACGATACCCAGAAACTCTGCCTCCTCCTTGGAGGAAACTCACACAGTCAGGCAGCAGCTTGTTTTACCCCATAGAAATCCTATTTCCAGACATTTCAATCAGACCTACCCCACAACTCATCTGCAGGAGCTCGACATGTGTGGATCGCCGTTTGACCCTTTTATGGGTGGACTATGAATGACAGAGAGGAAAGAGTTGGAAATAAAGAACAGCGTAAATGTGATTTCGATAAATGCCTGTGCTCGGACCCCATAGTTTGTTGAGTGTCAGCCTCCATCTTGGTGCTAGGTTGTAACCATCACTAATCGATTGACTACCAACCATCGTGGAGCAGGCACTTTCTCCCTCTGGCTCCTACCACTGCAGTATTGCCAAGGAATTCGTGTTCAAACTCCAGCAACACAGATCACACCCTGGAAAAAGCATTGCCCACAGAGAATGGAAATCTTGGCTGAATGCTTAGGACTCGAAAATGCAAACGTGCAGTTTAGAGACTGTCGCCAATTACTGACCATCTCATCCCCGAAGTGGATAGTTTCACACGTTGGCAAAGCAAACCTCACATAGTTGCTCTGTTTCTTGCATCAGAGTGGGCCATTTGGAGCAGGGATGACCGCCCAGCACTAGAACGCCCTTTCTTGTCCAGGTGTGGGCATAAGGCCACGAGGACCGTCCAGATTTCCTAGGCAATCAAGAGAATCAGTATGGCTGCAATTGTTGACATGCACCTTGAGTTGTAGGAGGCAAGGGAGAGACTAGAAGGGGAGTTCCAAAGGGCAGGAGGCTTTATCTATTCTGTTCCGAGTGCCTAGAACAGTGTCTGGTGCATAATAATTGCTCAGTAAAGCTTGTTAAATAAACCTTAGCTCTTAAGTATCACTAAGGTCTCCAAATATCTTAATTTGTCTTCAGGACCCTTGTGTTTTCCTTCAGGTGCTTCTCCTCTCTGCCACGTCCCCACCAGCCTGAGCCACCCTGCCACCACCCCCTCTGCTACTCCAGTTTGCACACTCATTGGACAGTACCACCCTGCTGATGACCCTCTGGTCAGGATTGTCCCAGATCCTTCCCTCTACAAATAATTAAAATAATTGCCAATTTATAGTTTGCACATTACTTTTGAGATACATTTATCTAAGAAACAGGGAGCACCAAGGCACAGTAGAGAAGTCACGACCATTGGAAGTAGAGATATCAGGTACTAAATCCTAGTTCGGTCACTGAGAACGGTGTAGCTTCAGGAAGAGTTGTTGAAGCAGATTTGAAGCTCCGTTTTCTTGTGTACAGTGAGATGGTACCCTCCTCTCAGAGTTATGATAAACACTAGACACAGTATATGCAAAAGCCCAGCGAGGTAGGTGGCAGTGGGAGCCCAGACGGTAGAGAACCTCCCCATCACCCATGTCGACACCCTCATTAACACCGGCCCTTGGCAGTCCAACCCTTGGAGGCGTCTGTCAGCTGCTTCTTTTCTTCCGCCCTCTCCCATCAAGCACATTGTCATCAGAGCAGGCAGGTGACGGGGTAGGACAAGGAAGAGCCTCAAAATCTCTCTGCTTTGTTTCCCAAACAGCTATAGGCATAGGAGGGTCTGAAGGAAGCACAGTTTCCCCAACTCTGACAAGGTCTCCGTGGCCCCCGGGGAGTGTGAGGGGCTCCGGGCTCAGAAAGGACCTGTCGCCCACCCACGGCTGTGGTGGGAACAGCAGCCCCGAGAGCGGGTTAGAGGGCATCGCCAGCCGGGGACCAAAGACCAAATCGAGACCATAGATGTGCTTTGTTTGCTCCAAGTGATTTCATTTCCAAATTTAAACAGTTGCTAATATATAAAACCTGAGATGTTTATAAACATCTGGATGTCTGCCTTCTTTTGGACAACAGTGAGATCTAGCAGCACGGAGCCCATGTTCCCTCATCAGCAGGAGCTAAGTAGCATCCAGCCCTGTGGAAGGAGCTCATCACAGCCCTTGTGTGTCACTACGAACCTGCCTTCCATCTCCGGGGCCTGATCTGTAGTCCTGAGTGTTAAGGATGCTGGATCCAGGGAGAAGGAACCTAGTTGGTCTGACAAAGAGTACTGTGCTCCGAGAGGGCTGGAGCAGGAATGAAACATAGCTGGACCTCAGCTGCAACATGATTTCATGAAAACATGAGTGTTTGCAGGTGACCTGCATGGATGGACCAATGACCAAGGACCATCTAAGCCCCAAGGTTGACCTGGGGTAGCACCCCAGAGCTCTGAAAAATAAAAATAAGAACTCTGCAGAGAGAAAGGAAAGCCCTGGACAGGCCAAGCGTAGTCTTCTCTGCTAAGCCAGCGGAATGTGGTTCTGAGAAAGGAAGGGGGTCGTAGGTGAAAAGGTATATGTTTGCATATCTGCATTTGAAGGCTGATCTTTATCATATTACAGTTAATAATTCTATTTAATATACACCATTACTTAATTACAACTTGACCATGACATGACCCATTTTTTCAGGGCCCTGCTAAGTGATTGGCTAATCTGAGGAAGTAATTTTTAAAAAGCACAAGGTACTTAATATCTCGGCCTCCTTAACGGAATGCTCAGCTATTGCATTGCCAAGTTCATATGCAAAGATAAGGCCCAAGAGCCCTTGTCCTTACTGATGTCCTGCAGGACTTTTCAGGGACAAGGATCTGAGTGAGAGCACCAAGCACAATGAGGCCCTCCCTTACAGGGCAGCTCTTCCAGCCACCCTGTAACCAGAGATGCTCCAGATTTGCTGCTGTGCAATGTCACTCATTTTCCCTTGGAACTGAAGCCCTGAGGGAATCACGACCACCTGTCAATCAAAATACCATTGCTCCCGCCACACAAACAGAGCCTTGCAGCGCCTGCATCCTAATGTGCTTATTCAGACTTTTGGAGGTAAGCCGGCTGGCAAGTTAGACCTCACACGTGACCCTCCTGCACCAGTGGCCTTCCTTGGTTGGAAGTGCACTGTATCAGTTTCCTGTGGCTGCTGTAACAAATTACCACAAACCAGGTGATTTGAAACAACAGAAACGTATTCTCTCACAGGTCTGGAGGCCGGAAGTCCAAAATCAGTATCACTGGACCAAAATCAGGCTGTCAACAGGGCCACACTGCCTCCAGAGGCTGCTGGAGAGAATGTATTCCTTGCCTCTTCCAGCTTCTGGTGGCTGCCAGCATTCCTTGTCTTGTGGCCACATTGCTCCAACCTTCAGCTTTTCAAATCTCAGCCTGCTCCATCTTCACATTGCCTTCTCCTCTGTCTGTGTGTCTGTGTCTAACCACCCCTTGCCTATCTCTTATAAGGACGCTCGCAATTGCATTTAAGGCGCACTAAATAATCCAGGCAAGCAATCCCCTCATCTCAAAATCCCTGACTTCATCACATCTGTAAAGATGCTTTTTCCAAATAACATAACATTTACAGGTTCCGGGGATTAAGGTCCACTATCTTTAGGGATAATAATGTTTCCCTGCTATCAGGGAACATTATTCAGCCAACTACGCACTCCTCGATTTTAATACAATGTTATACTCAACAGCTACAGTGTCAAGAGTAGAAGAAAAAGGAGTAAGATTTTGGTCACCAACGACAAATGTGTTTTGAGCAATGAAGACACTGGGCAGATGACCCACAAGGCTGAGAAGTACAAAGCTGAAGATGCTAAACAGAGAACACAGTGTCTCCCAAGAACCCCACAGCCCCATGCTCTCGACATGGTGGTCACTGCAGAAGTGAGAAAGTTCAAGACAAGCTCAACAAGGTGGGACGAATGATGAGTGCGACTGTTCTGAAGGAAGAATTTGAGAGTGAGCAGAGAGAAGGGGAGAAGCCTCAGCAGCAGTGGGGAGCCAGGAGAGCTGGGGTGCACCTGCATCTGGACCCAGCATCAAAGAGGTCGACCAGCCAGCCAGAGACTGAGGTCCCACCTCTCCCACACGGCTGGTGCCAAAACTTAAGCGGCAGGTCTTAAAAAGCCCTATTTGAGCTGCCACGTGAACTAAAAACTGGGAGTTCGGAACATTTCAGGAGGTGGACTGCAAAAGAATTGCACTTTACCATCTCCACAAACAAGTGGAAATATCATTCAGGTTCTGAAGGAAAAAACTCTATCGAAAGTTGACACCACATAAAAATAAATAAGTAATAAGTCATTGCCATAAAGACTGCCAGCCAGCCAATAAAAATCATGTTTTCAGAGAATTTTTAATGCCATCAAAGTGCATATGTTACTAGGTTCAAAAAAATTACCAAAGAGTATGAACAATATGATCCCAAATTTGTAAAATCATGCACACATACATATTCATTCACATAGGGACCCAGGACACAAGATAAGAAAAATTTAACACTGATAATCCGATGGCTGGTGAAATTTTATTCTCCATATTTTTATGCAATTTCCAAACTTGCTATCTTGGCCATGTATTAATTTCAAAACAAGAGAAACAACACTACATGGGCACACTGTCTTCTTTATTTCCACCTTCTATCTTTCACTCCACTTGTATGCCAGTAGCTGTTCTCTTAAAAAGAGAAAGTGAATTTTACCCCTTGCCTCTATGCCTCCTGATCACTGAAATCTAAGCTAAAGCTCAAAAACCGGAAGCTGTGACTTCTTGCTCACCACCAAAGTCAACATGGCAAAAAGCAGGAATGTGCCTAATATAGTCAGCAAATACGTTCCTCAGTCATTTGCATCAAAAATCATCGCTCCTCGGTCAGTCGGAGTCCTAAAGCTCTCGAGGATCCTCTGGCTCGCGGATGGCGTAACACATCGTGCTTCCCCCCTTGGGGGTCTCCATGTCATCTGAGGGATCTAGCAAGAGATTCAGTAGCTCCCTGCAAGAATCTCCACTGAAGGCTAGTTAACGAGATGGAACTGCTTTTTTCCCCTAATATGAGTTTCTTTAATCAAGTCTTGAATTGCCCTGGTTTTCAGATGTTAGCATTTACGTTAATTTAATGTTAGTTAATCAGCAGCCCTGATTCAGCAGATCTTGGTGAGGACCAAGGATCACGCCCTTTCCACTTGCACACCACCCGAGGGTGCTAGTGCGGACCTCACGCCACCCACTGTTGTACTGACACCTGGGTTTCTTAGACATTAGTGGAAATTGTCCCAAAGTGTATATTTGAAAGCTTTTGCCTTGGAATCATGCAAAAGCTCTTGAAGGGAACGTGAATTTTGGTCTTACTTTTTGTTTCCGCCTTGAAAAAGTTCAGTATAATACCAACTATTTATTGAGCCCCCACTGTGTGCCAGGAATCACGATAAGCATTTTTAGATTACCTTATTTAATTCTCATGGCAACCGTATGGAGCAGGAATTACATCACCATTTTATAGAGGCTCAGGACTGGCATGCTCAAGGTTGTACAGGCACAGAGTGGTGCTGGAGAGCATTTTTTAATTATTTCTCCCTTGAAAATCCAAAGACTAAATGTGTCTATTTCTATGGTCCACTCTGTTGCTAAAGTTCATTTTTGGTAAAAGACGTATTTCCTCGTGAATAGCAGGCTACACATTTTGCTCTTTCTCTGTCAGAAAGGTGAAAAAATGAGCAGAGAAATATTTATCTCAGCTGGAAGAAGAAATAAAACATAACAAAAAGTACACAGAGAACGTGGGCTTTGCAAACAAGTTTAAGGGGAAGAAGACTGAACAGACAGCATCTTGTCAACTAAATAAAGGACTCTACAGACAGGTCCGAGGCAATGGGATGCTCCCATCAGGCCGCCCGGGCCAGGGCAGGGGGAAACGCCATAAAGGAGATGGGTCGGATTTCCACAAGCCCCTACCTGGGAACAGGCTATGGTTTCCTGGCTTCCTGACCCTGCTGTGAACACGAGGGTATGCGGTGCTCCTCAGCTAAATTCTTTTAAAAAACCGAACATATCCAGGAACAAAGTAAAGCAAAGCCTCTGGAGAGAGGAAGAAAACACTCACCTAAAATTAAGGATTTGGCACGTCAGTCAACTGGAAAAGCTTTGTGTGGGAGCATCTAAGAAGGACTCAAGACCAAACAGGATGAGTGACCAGAGGCACTGTCTTAAGAAAACGACAGCAAGACCCACCAACATGTCACGTGGATATCAAGGGAATTGAGGCCAGAAAACTCCATTAGCCTCCACTCAACACTGGAAATGCACACACCTCCTGGAACCAGATCTTAGGGCTCCAGCCTCAAAACATCCTCTTCCAAATGGACATCATTTCCACATTTCTCTACCACGCAGCACACAGGACCAAATCGTATACTCCTGTTTCTTGCCAAGCTGCCTTAACGCCTTGAGTCCATGACACATTCCCCCCACAGGACTTGTAAGAGCGAGCAAGAGAACGGAGAGAGGCCAGCACAACCCAACAGAGCCTCCGCCGCAGGCTTCTTGGCTCACGCAGCAGATCACAAAGTTACAGTATTAGAATTCCCGTTGCTGATTTTTTTTTAAATCCATGCTGATATGTAAAATTAGAGATATGTAGAGGCCTTGAAGTTGTTTTTGAATGTCAAAATGCAAGGACATAAAGACACATCTCCCAGCATCATTGCCTTTCATAGGAATCCTAACAATTTCTCCTTTTGACATTTACATGTCTATTTTACATTTTTTTTAGCTGTGTCTTATCATGAACTGGTAAATTTCCAAATAGCAGACGTGTTTAAAGAATCTTTGCTCTGGAGTAAAATCCCATGGTATTTCATTCCGGTGGGGAGTTTTCCAAAGTAGCCTGACTTTCCTTTCAACCACAGGTATTTTTTAGAACCTACTATTCCCATAGTAGAGTGCAGGATGCCACACAGAGAAAAAGGAAGCCAAGTCCTGACCCCAAGGAGATTACACTCTGTCTTTGTCGCCACTAATAACTCCTCTACCTGGGTGAGCAAGACGACGACTGCCCAGATCTCTAGGACTTAGGAGAGGAAAACCCCGATGTGGGTAGCTGATCAGGGGAGATTTCTGTCACTGGGAATATGTGAGCCACTTGCTGCTTCCAACCCCATCCCCTTTCAGTTCCTCCCTCCTATTGATATGAATCAGCTTTCTAAAATTGCTGTAAATATGTCGTTTTTCTGCCTCAAATACTTGCCTAATTTCCTGTTGTCTGCAGAGACAAGCTACTCGGCCTCACCTGTGAAGCCCTCCAGATGGGGCCCTGCTCCTGCTTTTCCAAGGAATCCCATCACTCCACTTCACTCCCTTTGAACACCTGTGTTTCTGCATATCCTCTTCTGCATATTCTTCCAGAATGTCCTAGAGCACCCTTCTTCCTCACCCTGGTCCTCTGCATGAACTTCTATTCATCCCTTAGAACCCTCTCTGAAATCTTCCCTACCTTTGAAAACAGACTAGCATACTTCCTGCCCTGTGTCAGCACCAGGCCACGGACAGATTTCATATTTGATCTGCAATGATTGTGTTTGCCTCCCCTTTGAGCCTATGGAGGGGTGTGTGTCTATGTGTGCGATGTGTGTGTGTGTACGTGTGTGTGCATCTATGTATATCCAACATGGCTGGGCATGTAATAGATGTTCCCAGTATTCAAAACTGTTTCCCAAATGAATATTGGTCAGAGAGGAATCTGAGCAAACCTTGCAGGATGTTGAAAAGCTGAAGAAAGAGACAGGACATTCAGCTCTGAGACCAGCCTGGATGCTGGAACCATGAACTCTCTCCCAGTGCTCAGGCAGGAGAAACCGGGAGAGGTCCCCTCTGGCAAATGGAAATAGGAGGCGAGCTTGACAAATCCTGTTGAATTTAACTTCTGAAACACTTTGAAGTCCAAGTGAAGGAACACGGACTTTACCTTTTGTGCGAAATCTGCATCAAAGTTTCTGAGCAAAGGTATGATGTGATAAATGTAGTATTGGAAAGATGAAATTAGCTGTAACATGCCAGGGATGGGGCATTATTGCAATCACACTGTCATGAATAGAGAAGGCCAGAATCCGTGTGATGAGGGGCTGCAGGAAATTACATTCAAATTTTACCTTATTTTTGCCCTCTGGACAATGTCCCAGCAAGCTGTTTCTATATACCGAGGGCACCCCATGTGAGCTATGGTAAAAGCCTGGTGACAAAGACAACGTGATATGTATTTGGAACAAAAGGGGAAAATGTATTTACAATAAAATATGGCTTTCACCATCCTGATTACTATTCCCATTGCCGTTTCAACATTGGACAATTTAATTTAATTTTCTTTCCAGAGTTGTCAAAACCTTTCCTTATTTATTGGCCAGCCCTCTGGATGTACTGTTGCCACGCACACATTTCCATATTGAACAATTTGATTCTGACAGGGACAGTATTTGGATTTATGTTCCTTGTTTCTAGAAAGATCCAATCAGCCTGGGAGGGCAGCGGAGGACAGGCGTGTTGGTTCTGAGAGGCCATGTTATAAACCAGCGCACAGCACACGCAGTTACATGCACTTAGCTCTGACAAGGTGTTAGCAGGGCAATTTTTCCAATGCAAAGTCATCGTGATGAGCCCACGGCTGGATCCAGAATGCTAAAAAGTAAACATTGAATTTATGTAGTGTATTTAAGGGCTCTCGTAACAGAAATTATTTACGCGTCAGGTACCATCTATCATCAGAGTACATATTTAGAAAACTTTTCAAATGCGTGTAAGCTACCTGATCAACTGACTGTAATCATGCTCTTGAAATTACTGTTGTCCGTAGTGTGTACATGGAGATTTGGGTCTTTGTAAAAAGGAAGATGTATGTTATGTTTCCAGTGGAGCAAAGCAGCTTCTCTGAGCCCTGTTGGTCTGCTCTGTGAGTCCCTATAGACCATCATGTAGCCTTAGCTCCTTTACAAGGCACGGCGACAAGTGTAGCGTGAACGTGTGACCAACAAAACAGATCAGGCCTGGACGTGATGCTTGTTGATGGTTCATACCACTTCGCTGTCTGTGTGAAGGTACTGTGACATTTGCCTAACTGGCCAGTTCCATCTTCCTCTTCAGAGCACCCACTAAGAGGACACCTTACTTAACTGGAGGAGTTTGAGCCCAGTGGCTCCGGGCACTGTTTGCCTGGAAGCACTGAAGAACTCAGACGGGACGTGAAGGGAAAGAAAAGGGCAGAGAGGTGACCTTGTCTTTGGAATATGATCTTTGAAGGGCCCCTCACTGAGAGTTAGTGTGTGTGTGTGTGGGGGGGGCTTTGGAGAGGGCAGAGATGGAGGGAATAAGTAATCACCCCTCACCCCATCACACACAGAAGTCAGAAGCTCTTGCTGGTTGTTTCGATTCGTTCACTGGGGCTGCGGTTTCCTGAGGCTAGGGTGAAGACCTGCAGGTGTTTTATGCTGACGTAAATTTTCTAAAGGTAAAACCTTGTGTGTGTATTTCTACATTCCTATTTCTGGGGCCAATGTAAAGAAGAACGATTTTTTCTTTTTTGTGGTTTTCGTTTTTTGAAATCAAATTCCAAAACTGCCTTTCTGAAGTCCTGAAGCACAGAGCACAAAGTGGAACTGTATTTGACCAAATCTGGGCAGTCTGACGGTCTGGCTGTCAGGCCTGGAGCGCCTCTGCAGCACCAGCCTTTCAGTATTTTGTTAAAAGGAGCGTTTTTGTTTTGGGTTCTCCCACTAGATCTTCAGTGTTTCATAGTCTTTCCTGCTTCGTGTGATGTTCAGGATAAGCTGGGTACCGTGTGACTCTTGGTTCACATTGTAGAGATTTGGTACCATGCCAAGTGGCAAAGTAATACAGCGGTTAAGAACATATGTGTTGGTCTCATGTGAAAAGATGTTTGTACCCCTATGTTCATCGCGGCAGTATTCACAACAGCCAAGACTTGGAAACAACACAAGTGCCCATCAAGGGATGAATGGATAAAGAAGATGTGATATATACACACAATGGAATACTACTTGACCATAAAAAAGATGAAATCCTGCCATTTGCAACAACATGGGTGGACCTTGAGAGTATTATGCTAAGTGACACAGGTAAGATGAGAAAGCCAAGTACCACATGATTTCACTCATATGTGGAAGATAAACAAACAAACAAATATATAGATATGAAGAACAGATGGGTGGTTACAGGAGGGGAAGGAGGGTGGGGAAGGTAAAAGAGGACGTTCCTATGGTGATGGATGGCAACTAGACTTTTGGTGGTAAACACAATGTACTCTACACAGAATTCGAAATATAAAGATGTACACCTGAGATTTATATAATGTCATAAACCAATGTGACTTCAATAAAAAAAATATATAGGTATTGGTTTCAAAACAACTTAGACTCAAACTCTAGCACCATTTACCTGCTGTGTGCCTTTGGGGAAGTTACCTAATGACTCCGAGTCTCAGTTTGATTATCGGAAAATCAGGTCCGAAAATGTCACCTACCTCAGAGTAGAGAGGATGAAACACGGAAACACATGCAGGAGTGCACAGCGAGGGTGCTCGGTGACTCAGCTCTTACAGTCGGATCTCCTATGGGTTCAACAGGCGGCCTCTGAGCCCATGGAAGTCGCAGCTACAGGCCCCGTCAGAACAGAGATGAGAATGAAATATGGACCGGCCGTCTCAGTCATTCGCCTCCAGCCAGTTCTAACTTGACCAATGGTAAGAAGCAAAAGAATCTCATCTTTTCTATCAGTCCTCTCACCTGAAGAATTAATTCAGGGTTACTTTGGAGGGGCAGTTAACCAAATCTGGAACAGGATTCCTGAGCCTCATTTGTGATGGATGCCAGTATAATGCACATGACAACACGCACTAATACCTATGAATGAAAAAGGAAAGCATCAGCTGATAAGCCTGGTGCAATCAACAGAAGGCTGTCATTGTTGGAAGTTCATCATGACCAGGCGGGTGACTGTTGGTCTGGGCTGAGTCTGCAAAGGAGCAGGAGTCGAATGACCTCTTTCTAGAGCTCTGCTGTTAGTCTTCTGGAGAGATGTAGATACTTTCTTTAAATTAATTGTATTCTTTAAACCTTCATTAAGAAACATTAAGTGCTATGCATTTTAATAAATAACAGCATGATGACTAAAACCCCAGACTTTAGAGGCAGACAGATCTCATTTCCGGTGGAAGCTCCACCACTGACCAGTGCCAGATATGCCCCCGAAGCCTCAGTTTCACATTCTGTACAGTTGGAATATCTGCCCCTTGGGAGAGTTAGACATACAGCCCTTCACACAGCACCTGGCAGACAGCACACACCCGTAAATGGTGGTCACCAGTGTTGTCATTCCTGTGACAAATTAAATAATTGTTTAATATAAATGGAAAGTCAGCACTGGAAGGAGGAGGGTGTGAATGCGATTTTAGAACATTCCAGAACACATTTTAAACCAACAAATAGTTTGGGAAGATTTATGCAAAGGAAACAGAATAATCAAAGACAGTACATAATTCCTTATGTAAATTGACTACCATACTTAACAAAAGAGATTGTTTCACAATGCTGCATTAGGTAAGAAATACAAGACAGCATGTGCCTTGATGGCATGTTAGCTCATTAACTCAGCCGTTGTTGAGGAACCAAAGCCACAGAGTGTGCCCTCCATCAAATATGGTGAAGCACGCTCCTCTGTACCTGACCATCCCAGTGCCTGCCTTCTACTCTCTGGTTTAACAGAAGCAAATATCAAGAAGAAGTGTGTTTGTTTTTTGTTTGTTTGTTTGTTTGTTTATTTTGCTGAGGAAGATTTGCCCTGACCTAACATCCGTGCCGGTCTTCCTCTATTTCTTACATGGGTCACCAACACAGCATGGCTGCTGGTGAGTGGTGTAGGTCCATGCTCAGGAACCAAACCCAGGCCACTGAGCCAGAACACGCCAATCTTAACCACGAGGCCATAGGGTGGGCCTGAAATGTGTTTGTTCTGAGTCTTTCGTTCCAGGGAGAAGTGGAATGTAGAATGTTTGCCCTGGAGAAAAAAATCTAATTTCGTTAACTTGTAGTCATTTAAAAAAAAAGAAACTTGAATGAATTCAGTGTGTAGTGTGACAAGACTCTGCCAAAATAGAAACAAGTACTGCATTTCTTAGGTTCTAAAGGCCCAATTGTTTTAACTCTTTGGTCATTAAGTCATTCACTCATTCAGTCAACCAACCAACCAGTATTTATTTTGCAACAACTATTGCCAAACATTGGGGACAATTACAAGGTGACGTCAGGGACCCAGATAGGACAAGGCCTCGCCATAGTGAAGTGAGTACAGACTACTTCCTGCACCTCCCACGAGAGTCCTACAGGGACACTTTGCATTTACATTTCTACCATTGTCTGGAAATAGTTTATGAATACAAAACGAGTTATATGCACCCGGTAAAGGAAGGAAGGAGATGGGAGGGAGAAAAGGAAGGAGACAAAAAAAGGAGGAAGGGAGGGAGGGAGGATGGAAAGAAGGGAGGATATGTTTTCTTTGAATCTCTTTAATAGACACAGGGATAATATCAGGAACATCCTGCTAAACCTGAAATAAAACCAGGATTCCAAACATACTTTGGGTTGCAGGGACATGATAGAAATAAAGATATTTCCCTTCCAGTTCCTCAAAGAAAACTGCAAAATAATCTGTTAAAAATTGCACATGCAATGGACACCATGTTATAGTAGCGTACGACTTTATAAAGTAAAATTGCTAGTGTAAAATCATAGCGAGCAGAAAATTCCTGCCCCAGCCTTGTGAGGTGCCCCTGGGGAGAGGAGCTGCAGAGGGCCAGTGAGGGCAGGAGGGCAGAGACCCCGGCTGCAGGAAAGGCCCGGTGCTGAGACACTGGGAGGACAAGAGAAGGCGGAGAGGCCCAGGACCGCCATTGGGTTTCTCAGCAGAAGTGGGTACAATGTGCCCACAGGGTGAAAGCAGCGCCGTTTGTGATGGGACCCATCCAGGAGGGAGGAAAAAAGACAACTTCCAGAACTGCAGCAAGTGTAATGAAGAAAATTAGCCAAATCTTCAGCCAACATGAATTAGCTAGCAAAACTTCGGGAATCAAAAATTCAGTGACATGGGGGATCTTCATACAACCAACAACTTAATTCATGTGTCTTGTGTTCAATCTAATTCCTGTAATTCTGTGGGGAGCTCCCTGCCCTATATTTCCATTCTCCCAGAGGCCTTGGGAAGTAGGATGTGCTGACCCAGCGCTAGCCCACAATTCACTGACTGTGGAGTTGCCAGGTCTTGCCCTAAAGCCACCCGAACCCGTGGAATGGGAAACTCTGTTAAGCAGGAGGGGAGGGCTTGCAGTAGAAGCTAGGATGGTCTGAGTGTTGCCACAGTGCCACATGGCCTTGGGCACCTTATTGACTGAGCTGGGCTTTTATTTCCTTGTCAGTCCCTAGGAAGTATTGGCTGCAAAGACCTTCACTGAAATAACTTGCATAGAGAATATGAATCCTTGCCTTGCATCTCAAGTGTGTCAGAAATCTCTCTCTTGATTTTTATTAAGTCACCTAAATTCTGACTTCTACCCCTGCCCCACGAAGGAAGTCAGTATTTAACCTGTTCTCATTAAATGTATTCTCCCTTGGGCTTTGCAAAGTCCCTGGGGTGCTACAGTGTGCCAAGGCATCCTCAGCCAGCCCCAGTTACCATGGAGATGCTCGGTGTCCCAGACAGAGTGGTACTCCAGGTCTGGTCTCTGTGATTCTACACCACACTTGAGGTACAGGGACTTTGGCAAGTCAGAGAACTCAATTCCTAGGGTCTTCCCTTTTTAGTTACGCCAAGCAACCATGTCCATTGAGGCTGCCACTGTTCCAGGTGACCGCCACCATCCCAGGTGACCGCAATTGAAGGGCCTCGGGTCTGCTCTCTCTCCAAATCCACCTCCATCCGCTGTCTGCCCTAGACAAAGAGCCCCTCTCCCTCCAGAACCCAAGTATGCTCTTGTCAACAGACGAGGCTTTTACAAAAGACAAGAGGTAAAGTGTTTGTGGACAGAACCACACTGGGCCACGTGGCCTGAACCTGAGCAGGGGCAAGTGGTCACAGAGGAGCTTGGCTGCCTCCTTGAAAGAGAGACATGGACAATACACAAGAAGGACGAACACGAGGGGAATGTTAATAAATTATCCCCAAAGCTACCCTCCCTTGAGCACAGACTGGCTTGTTTAATTCCAGAAATAAGGCAAGAAAGGAGCTCACCCACATGACAGAGACTAACTCTTGCATTAAAGTCCAACCTCAAACCACCCAGAAAGTGAACAGTCAGGCCACCAATATCCAAAAGTGAACACACCACTGTTCAATCTACGCAAAAGAGCATGACCACTCCCCATTCAACAAAAAGACCAGGGGCTTTCAAGGGATTCTTTAAGGTAATCTAAAAAGGAGAAAGAAAAGTGGGAAGGCATTAAAAATTCACTTATTAAAAAAATTCAATTATCCAATCACTGTTTTGCTATGAGATTTCCTTGATGAAGTCCAAGAAAGTATAAAATTATATGATCGTATAGTGACTTCAAATGTGACCACCTGTGAAAAAATCAGTATGCTAACATATCTGCAAATATAGGTCCTACCACACACATACGTGTGTGAATATATGTCTATAATGTATTGTTTAGGTTATCTACTGCTGTGTAAGGAATTCCCTTAAAACGCTGTGGCCTCCAACAATAACCGCTTTCTTATCATCCACCATGCTTAGGGGTTGGCTGGGCTCAGCCAGGAGGCTCTCTTGTTTCCCGTGGTGTTAGCTGTGCTTGCAGACACCTGGGGGCTCCTCTGGGCTGGACCATCTGAAATGACCAGTCATCCACCTGGAGCCTTGGCGGGGATGGCTGAAGACGGGGCTCTGCTGGAACACTGGGAGAGCTGGCCTCTCTCTCTTCCCAGGAATCCCAGGGCCCCTCCCTCTCCACGTGGCCTTTCCCTGTGGTCTCATTGGGTAGCTACACCTCTCAAATGGTGACTCAGGGCTTCCAAGAGCTCACAAGCAGAAGCTACTCAGACTCCTTAAGGCCTGGGTCTGGGACCTGCACAGTGACACTTCTAGCACATTCTATTTGTTAAAGAAAATCTCTGATTTAACATTGAAGGACACTGCAGAAAGACATGAAAGCCAGGGTGCCTGGGAGATGCCTTTGGAGACAAGCTACCACGGATGCAACATGAAATTAGATGATGACCCACTCTATTCAGTAAATCACCTGAAAGTTTAAAAACCTCCAAAGATTTTGTGTGTGTGTGTGTGTGTGTGTGTGTGTGTGTGAGGAAGACTGGTCCTGAGCTAACAACTGCACCAACCTTGCTCTATTTTGTCTGTGGGACACCACCACAGCATGGCTCGATGAGCGGTGCATAGGTCTGTGCCCAGGATCCGAATCCGCAAACCCCAGGCCACGAAAGCAGAACTCGTGAACTTAACCGCTACACCACTGGGCTGACCTCTCCTAAGCATTTTTAAAGTACTTAATTCTGATTAGCTTAAAGGGAAAGATGATTAAAGCATGAAATTCTTTAGGAATTGAGTTATCTGCACGAGGCCAGCAAGTAAACACATCCAAGCTTGGCTCCCACTTTTGACTGCATTTTACCCAGCATGGAACCTACGTCTCTTGAGGAAAATTAAATGAAGCTATACTTTAAGGAACTATTTTGTCCTGATGAGAATGCAGCTCTGATAGACACATAAGGCTCACTCAGGACTGAGGGAGGAACATCGATATCATTTTAGTGCCTCCGAGTATTTTTGTTTGTTTTGTTTGGCTTGTCTTTTGATGAAAATACACTCAGCAAGGCTTCGGTGGTGTTAAACATACCTTCCGTTATTACCCATTAAATAAAAGACGCTCTTTAGAATTGAGCAGCGTTTTGTCCCCGAACAATGGATGCTGGCCCAGGATCACCCGCTGTTTCAGAGGCTGCGAGTGCTCCGTTGTTTTTATCAGGCCTTCATTAAGCCCCACAGAGTACCAGGTATTGAAGTGAACACAACCAAAAGGAACACATACAAGCAGGAGACAAACCCGTGACATTTTTAATCTTATAAATAAAACATTATATTAGCAAAATCCCTAAGTGAACACTGTAATTTAATCATTGGAATAATGTCACCAAACAACAATATTCGAAAACCCTGCCAGGAAGCTATGGAAATCACGGGGAATAAAATTTTTTACCGTCAATGATCCCTTCTCTCTCCCTCATACTCAGTTCATGTTTTCAAACGGACCCCTCCCACCAGATTTCCAGCACGCGCAGGTGTCTCCCATTGACAAAAGGAAGACGACAAGAACACTGTGCTGAGACTCGCAGCCCTTCCAGAAGCAGTCTCTTCTTGTCCCCACAGGCGAACCCCTTTCTGCCCTTCAGTTGTCCCCATTTCCTCACGTCACACTCACTCCTCCCGACTCCGTTCGTCTCCAGTGGTCTCCAGCCACTGCGTTCCAGGTATGGCTTTCACCTCTCACCGTGTGTGACCTGCAGCACTGCCTCCTCCCTGAAGCCCTCCCTCCTTTGGCTCTATGATCCCCTCTCTTCCGGTCTCCCCCATGGGCTCATTCTCCTCCACTCCGTGTCTTAACTCTGGGCCTGCATTTCTTCTCCCTGTGTGCTTTCTCCCTGGCCATCCCGTGCGGACCTGCAGCTTCGCTCACCATCTGCACGCCCTGAACACCCACAGTGCGAACTTCGGTCTCTACCCAAGAGCTTGCTCTCCAGACTTGCAGTAGACTGTTTGGTATGGCCACTCCCGCATCTCAAGTCACCTAGAGAACAGCATCTCCCACACCAGACTCATGTTCTTCTTCATGACCTTGTTCCTTCCTAGTCTTCCCGGCCTCGCTCAATGGCAGCACCTTCTAGCCACACACGCTAGAAATCTGGACATCGTCCCAGACACCTCCCTGACAGGCCATAATCAATTCACCACCAGTTTGCAGGCTTACCTCCTAAGATAACTCTCAAATCCATCAACTTCTCTTTATTTCCACCTCCCGTAGTCCAACCTGCCATCATCTTTCACCTGGACAATTCAAAAGACCAGATTCCTTTGAATTTTCAGTTCCTGCAATGCACTGCTCTCCCTTCCTTCCGTCAGGAATTCTCTCTGCTCACCCTTCCACTTTAACTCAGCTTCTTCTTCACCCATCAGATCTCAACTTGAAGGTCGCCTCCTCCGTGACTCTCTTTCTTGACCACATATAGATTATACCACCTTTGTCTCCCTCCATTGCCTCAATTACAGGCTATAATTAGGCCTCTATTGAGGTCGTTATTTGATTAGTGTCTTCCTATCCTGCTTGACCGTGAGTCCATTAGAGCAGAGCCCTTAAGTACTCACTGCTCAGCACAGTGCATCGTGCCCAAGAAAAACTCAATATAATCTTTAAATAAATATTTGTTCAACAAAATTTTTAAATAAATAAATGTTTATTGATGGATGATGGGGATGAGTAACATTCTGAAAAAAGAGTTACCACAAAAAATGCTATTTCACCCATAAAATGTGTGACTCCACCGTTCTGCCGAAATACACAGCATATAGTGAACTCAACTGAGTCTCAGTTTCAGAATACAGTCTCTTCAGGGACCAGCCCAGTGGTGCAGCAGTTAAGTTTGCACATTCCACTTCAGCAACCCGGGGTTCGCCGGTTGGGATCCAGGGTGCGGACATGGCACTGCTTGTTAAGTGATACTGTGGCAGGCATCCCACATATAAAGTAGAGCAACATGAGCGTGGATGTTAGCTCAGGGCTAATCTTCCTCAAAAAAAAAAAAAGAAAAGAAAAAGAATACAGTCTCATCAAATGAATTCATCATTAACCCTTTCAGGATCCCAGTCCCTTTCACCAATTTTTGAAAGCTCTGTATCCTCTCCCTAGCAAATGCACATATGAATGTACGTGCCCATAAAACATGATACGCACTTCTAGCCAGCACATTCCTGGATCCCTGGTGAAGAACTCCTGCGCCAGTGTCTTAGGACAGTCACCCTAGACAACAAATATGACTGCCCAGGACTCCAGCAGCTACAGGAGAGTTGAGAAGGATGGGTTGAAATTGTCTTGAGGCCAAGACCTGGGCTTCCTGTTGCTTTCACCTCCTAAAATAAGCTCTTTTCTCGTAATTTGCCTTTTTCTCATTAAAAATCAAAGGCAGTGACAGATTCTGACTGACGGGGTTCTGTTTAACAATCACCCAGCTTTCAGCATACAGATCATGTAAGTAACCCTAAACCACACACCGAAAAACGGTGCACACTTAAAAGTGAGAATTCATTCAATGGGACGCTTTTGAGTGTGATAAACCCTATGTACTATTTGAAGAAAATGGTCATTTTGTCAAGAAACAATTTTAACCTAATTGAAAGAGAAAAGAAAACATGTGCGTGCCTTGGGCTTGCTGATCCAAGGTCCTCCGTGCACAGGGAAGCGGCTGGCTGTTCTCAACTCTGTAAATCAGCCCGCTGAGGAGAAGTAGTTCTCTTATTTGCTAAGAGTCATTTGTGGGAAGCACGGGGCCTCTCACAGTGTCCCTCGTAGAGTCTGAGGGCTGGGATAATGTGCAAAATTTCTGGCCCAGTGCTTGGCTCAGAAGAGAGATGAAATGAAGACTCACTGTTATTTAAACTTGCCAGTGAGTTTTCGCCCTAAATAATACATTCCAAATATCACTTCATCGTTAATTGTCTATTAAGCTAAATAGTCTTGAAAAGAAAATACGGAAAAATTCGTTCCACTTTCCTTACCAAAAAATGCAAATTAAAAGCAACCATAAGAGGACAATTTTCCCACAAGAAAAAAATATATATAATGTTATATACATAATTTTATATCTATATTAGCCAGTTAAAGGAACCAGATGAAAGAATTCGTGGGCGATATTTTTAACCATATTCAGAAATGAAATTGCAAGCGGGAGAGTTCTTCTCTCCAATAGTCTCTAAAGCAGGAAAAGCTGTCAACAAAATGAGATGGGGAAATGGGGAGACAAAGAAAATATGATATTATTGTGGAAACTGTCAAATTATGGGTTCCTTGGCCTTTCATGTGAGTTTGCAGAAATTACTAGTATGTTGTTGAAAATGCATAACAGCAGGGGAGCAAACCTGAAAAATGTTGTTTGTGTACTGTTTGACAACATAATATTTCAGGGGGCAAAGGGGACATTTCAGCCACATTGGAAAAAACGTCATTACCGTGACTCAGTCTTCAGTCACCCTCTTTCACTGGCTGCCCTCAGCTCTTGTGCTGGTGTCTATTAGCCAGGATGCGTGGAGCGCAGTGGGGGTGCTGCCGGCTTGTGCTCCTCTAGTACAACACATTTTTTTTCTTGAAACTTAAAGAAACACTAGCAGATTCATGACTTAAGTCTGGATCATAGGCCCAGTTAACAAAAACATAAAAATAAAATTTTCAAAATAACAAGTTGGGAACTCTGCAAATCAGCTGGCCTGCACTCTTCAAAATGTCTATCATGAAAGACAAAGAAGCTGATGAACGGTTCTAGATTAAAAGAGACCAGAGAGGAGGCTGGCCCCATGGCCCAGTGGTTAAAGTTCCACAGGCTCCGATACGGTGGCATGGGTTCCCGGGTTCGGATCCTGGGCGTGGACCTACTCCACTCACCAGCCACTCTGTGGAGGCATCCCACAGACAAAGTAAAGGGGGACTGGCACAGGTGTTAGCTCAGGGCTATTCTTCCTCACCAAAAAAAAAAGAGAGAGAGAGAGAGACCAAAGAGACATGATAGCTAAGTGCAGTGAATGGTCCTTGATTAGATTTTTTAAGTCAGCCTTAAGGACATTATTGGATCAATTGGGGAAAAAATTAAATAATTGTATTATAATAATGCTAAATGGCTGAGTGTGATACAGAATAATGCTCTCCCCACAAAAGACGCCCAAATCCCAATCCTCAGAACCCGTGAATATGTTGAGTTGCATGGCCAGGGGAATGAAGGTTGCATGGCCAGGGGGACTGACCATAAGCTAGGGCTGGTGTCTGGATTTTCCAGGTGGACCCAAAGTAATCACAGGAGAGTTGGTGTTGGGACGACGTGCTGTGGGAAGGACTCCATCAGCCATTGCTGGTTTTGAAGATGGAAAGGCCCCGGAGCCAAGGAACGCGGGCAGCCTGCAGAATCTGGAAAGGTGAGGGAACAGATTCCTCCTGGAGCCTCCAGAAGGAGCACAGCCCAGCTGACACCACGATTTGAGCCCAGTGTGACTCATTTCAGACTTCTGACACCCAGAACTGCAAGATAAGTTTGTATTGTTTTAAGTCACCAAGTATGTGGCTATTTATTATAACAGCAAGTGTCGTAATTTTGTCGAGATTATGTAGGAGAATGTTCTTGTTCTTGGGAAATATGCATGGAAGTATTTAGGACTAAAATGTCATGCTCTCTGCAACCATCTCACAAATGGCCCAGCAGAAAAAAAAGAGAGGCATCAGACACAAATATGATAATATGAGAACAACTGGTCAATCTCAGTGAAAATATTAAGTGTTCATTATACCAGCAACTTCTTGGGGGAAGGGAAATCTACAGTTTTTCAGAATAAAAGACTGGGGCATAAAAAGAGAAGAAAAAGAAGAAAGACTGTAAGATCATGTCAGAGTTCATTCAGAAAGAGGATGCTAATGAGTTAGCAAAGGCTACCATTGGCAAAGGAAGAGAAGTGACATCTGCTGTGTGTTTGAAGATCCCAGATGATCTCATAGGGGGAAATGTGATTAGATCACCACAGATCCCCTGCAACCTACCCCTCCCCAGCAGAAATCAGAAGTTTTGTTCTCTGGGAGCAACAGGCAGCCTTGAGGGTGAAAATATCATGAGGAAAATGGGGATCCAGTGAATGCTTACTGGATGCCCATCTCCATTTCTCCCCCATGTAGCCCCTGAACCCTGGCAGCAGACTCATATGCTCTAAAGAATCTGACAATCTGAGAGGGAAGACTTCACTCCACTGTTGGTAGGGATCCCTCTGAACTGGCCATCAAGACGACCCTGCAGTGAAGACCACCCAGGAGCACACAGCTTTCGATCATCGTTTTCGTGCTACGCTCTGAAATATGAGCAGGCATCTGACATTTGAGAGATATTTTAATGTGAAAGACACAGTCCAAAATAATGCAAACTTTGTCTTGCAAACATTGAAAACATTTCCTTAGATTTTATTAATAGTATCAGAGAACAGGATAGTGCATCCATAAAACAGACTATTAAAGACATTTTTTTATAAAGGAATATGCAGAGAACAAAAGATTTGGAGAAAAAAAATATTTGGAGAACAAAAATTAGCTCTTAGAAATTGATGATATGAGAACAGAAAATTAAAAATTCAATGAAAGAGTTGGAAGATGGAGCGGGAAACACCTTGCAGCAGAAGACGCCCTGGGGTTCTCCATTTTCCTGTTTCCATGGTGACAAACCACCTTCTTATCAGCCTATTTCAACATGAGCACAGTCTAAACGCTCTGGCCTGGGGGCTGAAAAGGGTCACTCTCTAGGGAATGGGGGTCTACAACCATGTACCAGCTACAGCCAGTGCAAGAAGCCTGAGGCCAACTGAGGACCAAGCTCAAGGTACCAGATGAAGTGTGAAAACCAGATCCAAAGGTTGGCAGGAGGGTAGAGGAAACGCTGAAGGAGGGGGCGCTGGGGGACCAGCCCACAAAGGTTCTCTAAGGCGCTAGGGGGTGGACGTGGGCAGCCCTGAAGGTCAGTGGTGTCCTGCCACCAGCACCTTGAGCAGAATGGGGGCAGCAAGCTTATGTGGTTTGCTCTTCTGTCTCTTTGCTGGTCTCTGATCTGACCCATTTTGTTTTAGTTGTAAGGTTTAACCATCAAAGTCAACCTGATTTCAGCCACTTTCATCCCAATATCATAGGACATTTTAAAAATAAATTTTCCCTTAAAGCAAGGAATCTTAAATATTAACAAACATGTGTCCATCCTAGCTTTATTGCAATAACAGTTTACTGTCTGGGACCCTTCCTAGAGGGATAGTTTCCCCTTTTGCCGACATCTGCTCAAAAACAGGTGCTCCTTCAGTTCACATTTAGCATTTCTACGAGGCTCCTGGAATTTTCATTGGTATTGCCAAAAATACAGTGGCCAGTTATTATCTTCACATTTGGAATGTGTTCCATCTTATATACTTTGGTGATAATTAGCATTTTCACTTAACAAGGATCTATCATTAATAAGTATCATATTCCCATTTCATAACTATTTTTCCAATTAAAAGACATTTTTAATTTGTCAAGGTGTTATGAATTACAACAATGTTCACATTAAGTAAAAGCCATTAGCAATTTTCCTAATTGCAGAAGCAATCACGGTAACAATTCAAAGCTAAAATTTGCATTACTTTATAACCAACACTTAAATTTCATTTATTTGATGACATTTCCTAAATATTCTCTCCTTTTAGACAGTACAAGATATTGAATATGGGTACCCAATATGGGTACTGCTAGCAAGCTAAATTTTGAAAGTTTCTCTCTGGCCCTCAGCCTGCCTATGAAACATGGGGTCAAACAGGGTCACCCTTCTGGCTCCAGCATTCAGCAATTCTCTTCCTACTCCGTCTGCAAGGTTTGCAAGCCTTTCCAGGTTTTCTCAATGCCGAGGCAAGGAATCCCAGAAAGTGAGAAACAACTTCTCCTGGGGTTCTGATTTGCTCTAAAAAATCTTCAATACAGAAAACGTGCAGAGAGCAGCAGTGCCCACCCCAGTGCCCGGCACCTGCTCTGGCCTCAGTGTTACCAGGTGGAGCCAATAAAAATCCAGGATGCCCAACATGGGACATGCTTATGATAAAAATTACTCATCATTTATCTGAAATTCACATTTAACTGTGTGCCCGTGTTTTACCTGGACCAAGATTTTGCCATTAAAGACAATGCTAGGACATCTGCTTCCAGCCCTGAGAAAGTAACAGGGTCCAGCCTTGCACCCCATGATAAACAACTAGAAAACTGGGCAAATGGTGTGAAACAAGTGTTTCTGACCCTGGACAAGCACAGGAATGTGCTCCCCGAGAGGGGGAAACAACCTAGGGAGAGGGAACCCCAGAAGCCCAGCAGCCAGACAGGAGTGGAAGAGGAGAAGGAGCTGGAACTTGCAGTGCTGCATCCAGAGAGGATGGCACTAGGCAGAGGGTGAGCTCCAGAAATCTGCATAGAGGCCCCTGGAGGATCTACCGAGCGGCATGCCTGCACAGGGGAGACTCCCGGAGCCCTGGGAAAGATCCGCCCAGGAAAAACCAATTATGAGGGAGCTGCAGGCCAAAACCTCTCCGGAGGTCACACAGGGCCAGGAGAGGGGTTCCCACTACCCACAGGGGGAGACACCACTGATGACACGGGGAGTTCAGGAGGATCCAGAGAGGCTGCCCTCTAACCCAGACTGCCAGTGGTTACATTACTTGGAGGAGACCCCCGCGACCCAGCTCCATGACAGCCCCTCCTCCTGTCAGCCTTGGCTGCAAAAGAGGCAGCACTGAATACCTAGGATCCCGGTGCCCTCTCCCCAGCACCTGCCACCAGATGGCTTCGGTGACTGGTGTGTCCTTGGCACCCTCGAGTGGAACATAATCTTTCTTTGGTGGGCTGCCCGGCCTCACCCATGACGTCCATTCCAGGATGCCCACTCCTGAGTCTTTCATCCCACTCTCCTTCACTAGGGGTCCAGTGTGGGGGTCCTTGGTGATTTTTCTTCCATGTCATGGGGATCTAGTCTCCTTTTGTCTAGGGGATCCGACCCTAGATGTAAGTTGGCAAAGCAAACTGGGGCAGGTCCACCTGCTTCTCAAAAGCTTAGATCCATCCCTGTGTTCAAATTCCCGCTGGTGAGAATCAGTCATAGCCAATTATGATGTGTGCTGAGAAATGCAGTCAGTCCCTGGAAGGCCAGCTGCTCCCAGAGACCCCCTCCTCGCTGGAGTAGGGAGAACACAAATCTAGGGGCAGCCAGCCGTCTGGGCCTAGCAGTCCTGCAAACTCCCCTCCCTGCCTCTTATCTCACACCCATCCCTGGGCTCTGCATTTCACTTCTTAAACAGCTCTCAAACATATCCACTTTTCTTCACCTCCAGTAGCGAATCTCACCTGCGCTATTTCACTGCTCCCCTAAGTGGTCTTTCCCCATCTCTCCTAATTCTCCTCTTCGCACTAGAGTCAAAGGATCTTTTCAAAATACAAGTGTGAACTTGGCATCCCTTCAGTGCTTCTCCCTTGCCCCGGGGTGAAGACCAAGCTCCATAGTCACAGCAGGGTCCCCTCTCAGCCTCTCCTCCAACCCTGCCACGCTGGCCTCCTTTCAACCTCTCGTCCTTCCAGACTCCATCACAGCCCAGGCTCTATGTCCTCCCTTCCCTCTGGATTGATCTTCCACTTAGCCTTCAAATTCCAAAGCCATCCCACACTTCCCTGACCTCTACCTCCACATAAAACCCCTATTAGGCATTCGTACGGCCCCATGAAGCTCTTGTTATATTTACATTTCTACATTTATTTGTTTACTTATTTGATGAATGTCTGTCTAGAGTGTAAACTCCACAAGGGCAGAGTACTGTTTGCTTTGGCTTAGCACAGTGATTGACACAGTAAGAGCTGCTTAAGTATTTTTAGGGGAAGGAGAGAGGGAGGAATGAGGAAGGAAGGCGAGAAAGCGGGGGGAGAGAGAGGGAGGAAGGGAGAGAGAGAAAAGAGGGCGGAGAGAACAGGCTGGGTGGGGGAAGATTTATGTGTGAACCTGACAATCACATCTTGTACTTCTGATTTAAGGAGGGAATGTGTGGGAAGGGGGAACAGGAAATTGAGGAACATGACAGGACGCCAGACTCTTCCCAGGAAAAGGCTAAATTGGAGGAGGAGATTGCAAATGACCCAGACCACATGTCACAACGCGGTGCTTATATTTCACCAACCGCTGACCCCATGAGTCGCTGCTGTTGGATCAGGAGCTTACAGTGGGTGGGAGAAGAAGCAGATTGAGAGTCAAGAGATCTTGGCAAGAGTTCCCGCCATGCCTTCCCGCAGAACTGGGCACCCACTCCCTCCATTGAGCGTCTATTATGTGTCAGGCACTCTCCCAAGTACTTGGGACTCATGAGTTTAAAAAAGAAAAAAGCAGATAAGATCCTTTCAGTTGTGCAGTTTACATTCTAGTAGGAGTAGACCTACCACGTTCTCATCTAAAAGATGTGACTGATAGTCGTTTTCACAGGTCATTGTAGAAACTGCGCTGGAATGTCTCCACCAGACACAATCTCATCAAGAGCACAACTATGTCTTCCTTCAACAGCTTTGAGTTCCTACTATGTGCCTGGCACCAGGCTGAGATGCTGGAGAAATAAAAGCTAGCAGTGCCCTCCCAGTACCCACAGTGTGGAAGAAGGTGCTGGGGGGCCTACCTGACACTGCTAGTTGTTACAATCTTCCAGGCACTCTCCAACTGCATACGACGTGCTTGAAGCCCTTACATAGGCCAGACGCCATTTTGATGCGATCTTACCAATGACCTACACCCATTTAACAACAGCCGTGTGAGGCAAGAACTGTCCTCACTTCCATTTTCCGGTGGAAACGGGGCAGGAGGGTTGAATCACTTGCCAATGTGCACAGCTGAGATCTGAACCCAGGCAGGCCGACTCTGAGACCCCGAGCTAAACCCGTTGCCACACTGTGTCCTCACTGACACTTCACAAAGTTAGTTCCAGTGCTCGGCACATAACTGTACTGTGCACAGAATTGACCTGGAATATAACTGCTCCTTAAGAATACTGGAGGCACAAAATGGGGCTCATAGAGAAGTACTCACACCACAGCTGCATCAGCAAAAATTAAGAGCGTGAAAAAGCTTTCCCTCGTTTGTCTATTTCTCCAAGAGATTCCCACCTCAATCTGCCAAACTAACACCCCTGTCCTACAGCGCTGAGAACTCAGACCCAGCCTCACCATCCTCACACGTGCAGCGCCCATGCTCTGCCTGGGGTGGGGCCCATGCTCCCAGGTGTGTGGGCGTGGAGGATAAAGACACAGCAGATAACTGCAAACACGCCTTTGCTGAGAATTCTGGGAAGCTGCCTGACTCCTCCTTATCCACACTAATTATTATGGAAGCCCTATGGGACCATCTGACTTCGTTTCCTTAAAAAATACCAGGAATGAAGAAGAAACCACTGGATGACAAACGGACAAGCATTACCAGAATTCGTTGTATGAAGTGATGTTTGTAATGGCAGATATTACCTACCTTCAGATGTTCACGGTCCTTTCTTTAAAAGATGCCTAGGATCATGATAATTACATAAAGGAAAGAAAGGCATATTTTCTTCTCAGAATTGTGCCATTGGGTATAAAGGCAAGAGGGAAAGCTGTTCAGAAATGTATAAATATAAGACTATATACACACATCATATCTACATAAGCAAATGATTGAATAGAATTACTACAGAATATTTCCATTTCTCTAAAATTTCACTAATTACCTTGGTAATTATTCTTCTAAGACTATAAGACCCTAATGTAGAGTAACATTGTTTTAACTTTAACAAATTTTTAATTCCATAAACAAAATATTAAGGCAGTTTGAGAGATTTCAGGGAAAGGATGGACTCCCGTGTCCACGTGTGCATTCTTGCACATTGTCTTCCATTCTTTGCCCGCAGACCTATTTATTTTTCACACTGTTACAAACAAGAAATTAAAGTATATAAGTTTTTAAACTGATTTTTCAAACTTCTGTTTTAAAAAATCATAAATGCTTGACTATCAAGAAGTAGCTCATTTCATGGGCACATTTTTTTCCACCTTTCCAATAACCGGAATGATCAGATTATGAAATATTTTCGAGTGTTAAATTACTTCCCCTTCATCGACATCGTGCTTTATAGAAGCTCCTGCCCTTTGGCTTCCCGCTAAGACTCTAATGACAAAGCATGATTTGGTCCCAAAAGAGTCTGAAACATCAGCACTGAAGGTGCCTGGTTTTAATTTGACAGAAGCAGAGATTTAGATAAAATCAACTTAAAAGCTGTTTGTGACGCATTTAGCTTGAGGAGTTCCTGAGTGTGTCGATTTGCAGGAAGAGCCGAGCGTTGCATAACGTCCTGCTACATTTGTACATGATTAACTTTCAGAGTCCCAACTGATCCTTTTTAGAAGTAATAAATTGAGCTCCTTGATTTTTTTGGCCTGGCTTGGCATGTGGATTTGCTGTTGTGTCTTTTTCAAGTGTCTTTACATCTGAGTGCACATAAATTTAGTCTTGATGGAGGTCAGACCCTCATTAATTCACTTGACCAGGCTGGAAAACTGCTCTCTAAGAAAGAGTGGAGGAAAAAAAGAAAAGAAATTCCCCCTAGTTCACAAACAAGGAATTAACAATATAATATGGATCAGGAAAATCCCACAAAGGAAAAAAGTAATTCGACGCTGATCATACAAGTAACATCCAAGCCCTACCAAATTCCAATGTAATTGGTAAAAAGGAACTTAAAATACTTTTCAGGAGTAAGGTTTTTTTCAGCTACAATTTAGAAATGCTAATAAAATCATGAACTAGCATCCACTGTCCCAATGAATCTTTAAACTCAGAACAGACTGTATGTCATGAAGGTAAATTATGACACTGAATTTCAAAGTGCTGTGTAACGTGATGTATTCTCTACAAAGACCCCAAAGAAATAAATATTCCAATGCTTCTAGCTGAGGTTGACCTATGGATGGAGCAGAAAAGGGCATTCTAAAAGGCAAAGCATTTTAAAAATTAACACTACAGAGATGCACCTCAATGCTTTTAAGAAATGTTTTTGACAGATGGAACATGAATCTAAAGAGTTAAAAAAAAAATCAGCTCAAGTCAGGGCGGGAGGGGGTGGGGGGAGAACGTATTTAGAAAGCACAGCATACCTTACTACCCTGGGATCCTGCCTCAAAGGAAAGGGAAAAAGAAAAGAAAAAAAGAAGGAACCAAGCTTTCTTTAAGGATTACAAAATCACTGTGCTTTAGCGGGTACTGAATTCCCACAGTGTTCTTAACATTGGAATGACAGCAGAAAGCCAAGGGTCACAGGGTCTGCCAGGGAGGTCGTGACCCTTGGAAGCATTAGTTCCGTTTGTAAATAGCCATGGTATTGAGAGAAAAGAAAGGAAGCTCATTTATATTTTGGAAAATGTAATTGGGCCTATGTCCTCTGAGGAGAGGGCTACAGAAGGCACGGAGAGGTAGGTCAGTGACGCTCCGTGCCAGGTCACCGCACAGGGAGTGACATTCCTGGTGCCCGGCCCTTGGGGCTCACACTCAGAGAACTGTGGGATGGGCACATTACACCACCGTGGGAGGTGTTGCTTTTTCAAAGCAGGTGTGCTTGAGGTTGAGTCTGTTACTAAGGCCGGCCTCTTGCTTTATGATTTAGGTTTTTACATCAAGCAGCAAATGTATGGTGTGAGAGAAGGTTCTGGTTTTCCCTTTTCATCTCATGGTTCATTTCTCCCCATCAATCTTGCTTACTGATGTCTACTTAGGATTTCATGCTGTGGTTCGCAATAGGATGAGACAGGAGCTTGTTTACGGTCGCCCCTCTGCTAGGGGCAATATGTTCAGATAAAACCTGTGAGAACAGCCACCAAAGCCATTCCATTAAATAGCACATCAAAATCTGATTTCCATTCTGCGTGGCCATTTTAAACAGCATCTCACAGCCACAAGATATGGCCCCCGACGCTTGAAAAGTTTAGACTGTGAGACCTGCATGCTTCTGTAATGATCAGACTTTAACTACAATTTCATTTCAGCCGACATTTACTTAGCACCTAACATACACCAGGAACTTTGCTAAGAGCCGCACATATCAATAGGCAAAATACATTCTCTTTGCCTGTAGGGAGTTTATTATTTTCCGTACCAGTCGAAAATCCTTGAACCACAGTCCCATTCTAACGCAGGTTTCGGGGTTCCAGAGTACCAAAACCCCAAGTGAAAGACTGGATAAACTTCAGAAGGTTTGATACACAAGACAATGAAGGTCCATTGACAGACCGAGGAAGGCCCATCTCCCCATTCAGTTTCAATTCTTTCCACTAGTGTTCTGTCTTCTTTGACCTTGAATTCTGAGCCTAAATGTTAACAGCTGGTCCAGGAAACTCAGGCGCGTAGCTAACCCTCTTCTTCTGACTTTGAAACTCCTAAAGCCTCTGTGATGTGTCTGAGCAGGGAATTCTGACGTGGGTTCTAGTAATACGGGAGCGGAGCAGCCAAGCTGTGAAGCAGGGAGCAGGCGGTCAGTGAGGAAGGAGGCGCTCCCGGCAGTCCCCCGCTCCCGGCCCCCTCACCGCCACCGCCACCGCCACCGCCGTGCCATTGGTGACTCTTTCCCCAGGCCAGGCTAAGTCCCGGAGAATGGCCTCCCAGCAACACCCCTGCCGGGAAATGTTGAGATTTATAAACGACAACTGATTAAATTCTGTCCACCTAGCCTGACTCTTCCCCAGCCGCCCATTTGCTTCACTCTGGCTCTCCAGTCCACCCTTTCCAACCCTGCTGCCTCCATTCTGGTGATCAATGACCCTTCCCACACACCACTGGTTTACTGTCACCCTCTTTCCCAGTCTGTTCTTTACCCTCCAGACCCAACTCGTGCCTGTTCACCTATCCATACGTCCACATCTACGTGTAGATATGGACTACACACCTCCACCATTGGCACTCCCGTTCTGACACAGATCAGCCCCCATGTACACGTGTGTATAAACTTGCCTCACCTTTTCTTCCTAACTTTTCCTACCTCTTCATATTAACTGACAAAATCAGACCCCTCAAACCTTGTCCAGGGACTCCCGCTTCACTGCCCTTGGCCCACAGCCCCCTCCAGATGTTTCTCCACACCTGCCTCTTCTCTCTCGGCTCTCCCACCCTACCCCCCACGTCCCTCCCAGACCCACTTCCCTGCACTTCCCTGTCCACTTCAGCCTCTCTGTTCTCAATCACTTCACAATCACAATTTATGCTTGACTAGGACAAAGACGTCAAGCAGAAATGTAACACTGAGGAAAGAGAGATGCTAGTAAAAAAAAGAAAAAAGAAGCAATCTCAGCTTTCAACGAATTTAAACTTTGGATCTTTTTAACACTCAGACTCCACAGGTTTCTTGCCACTTCTGACATTTGTCCCAACACATCTTGGGTGAGACCAGGGCAGACATAGATGTTAGCATGGGATGAAACCACTCCACTCCCCAGTCCCCACGTCCAAACGGCCTCCTCTCTCTGGCCGTCATGCTTTGTCCTTCTGCCCCTTTCTCTGTCTGTCTTCCATTAAACTCTTCTGCTGGGTTGCAAATGCTAGCTGCACAACTGCCCCCTACTTTCCCAGTTTATCACACCCAGCATAACTTCATCTGCCCCCATGTGCAGCCTGGGCTGGGGGCAGTCACCTCCACAGCGCCCCCACTTCATACACCTGCATTCCTGGACCAGTGGCCCTCCACTTCACACCCAACTGGGGCTCAACAACTATCCAAACTTCTAAAGGCACAAATAACTTCTCCAGGTGTGAGTTATGTAGGAAATGTGTATTTGGGCTCACAAAATTACATTTTGACATAACCAATGTGAAAACAGACCAAACTCCTGGGAGAGGCGAAGGCTTTCGTTTGCAAATGTTCCCGAGAAAGTGTGGATTCTCATAGCACATCTCTCAGTATTTCCTGAGCTCCAAGTATCTTCTGTGCTTGTTTCATGGGAGAACCACTGTGCAGTTGTAAACAATGTGAGGTTCTCCAGATTTTTATTGAGTAATTGATTTCACTTTTCACAATTATGTTTTTAATTAAAAATCCTATATCTATAAAAGCGTGTTACTTTAGAGATGATGCCGATAATTAAGAAAAAAGATTAATGAGGGGCTGGCCCCGTGGCCGAGTGGTTAAGTTCGCGCGCTCCGCTGCAGGCGGCCCAGTGTTTCGTTGGTTCGAATCCTGGGTGCGGACATGGCACTGCTCATCGAACCACGCTGAGGCAGCGTCCCACATGCCACAACTAGAAGGACCCACAACGAAGAATAGACAACTATGCACTGGGGGGCTTTGGGGAGAAAAAGGAAAAGAAATAAAATCTTTAAAAAAAAAAAGAAAAGAAAAAAGAAAAAGAAAAAAGATTAATGAGTTAACTTTAAATTCCAGTCTACTTTAGTTTCAAGCTTCTAAGAGCCGCATCGTGTGGTTAGGAAGGAGAGTGGAGTTAATAAACCCACGCCAACTGGAGGCATTGAGAACAAGCTCCTGAGAAAGGCACCGTGGGATCCAGTGAGGGCACAGAAGCGACACAAGATCCTGTAGGTCAGAGAAAAGGAAAGCAGGAAGGGGAGGAGCGGGAGAGGGAAAAGGATGAAAGAAAGACAGTGGAGAGGGGAGGGGAGGAGTATGATGGCGAGAGGAGAGAGGAAGTGAGGGGCCATTTGTCAGACGCCCAATGCTGTACTGGGAGCTTGGGTGCTTTCAAAATGTTAGGTTCTTAATCTCAAGAATAATCTTGGAGGTAAATTTTATTTCTATCTGTTTTTTGCAGATGAAGTCATGAAATGATCAAGGCTCAGAAAGTTAATCTTCCCAAATGACGCAGTCAGCAGGTAACCACGGCCAAGTCCCCTCCATCACACCACCATCCCCCGGTGGCCGTAAAGGAATGCTACCAAGAGACTGTCAAGAAAGAAAGAAAGAAAGAAGAATTTCACCTCTCATCTCCTTTTCTACATCAGAAACTACAGAATTCCTTAACTGTCAACACTACTCAGATTGACTGTTCCTATGATACGATATTGACTTTTCTGATACTGCACATAAATATAAAGGTTCTAGATTAAACTCAGCTTCCCTATTTAAATGAAAAAAGAAAAGATGAAGTTCAAGATTCTTCGTGTACTTTCTCTCCTTTATTGAGTGATAGCCTGAGCCATCATACCAGGAAGTGTCACATTAGTGCCTTCGTTCTGTAGAGCTTAATTTCACCTTCACAAAGGAATCAAATGGGAGGGAAGGAGTTCTAAAAAGTCAGCTCTGACATCCCTTCTTTAAAAGATTCTTCTAGATTTCCTATCTTTGTTTTGATTGTGGAAGGAAGACGTCCTCTGGGAACGCAGCCCTCTGCTCCCCGTGACGGGCCCTTCACGCCTTGCTAGAAATACACATGCATGGAAGTCACTGAGCTGATGGGCACTCTGTGCTGAGCACTTTCCGCTGTATCTAATTATTCATAAACTGGGCAGGGAGACGGTGACAGCCCTCACCTGTGTGAGTCACTGCTTCATTGTCCACTCAGGGGCTGCACCTGTGCCAGGAGTGGACCGTGGGAGGAAGATGGAGGGGCTGAGGCAGGGAGACCCTGTCCCCACCATTTCAGCCAGCTAGGACTCACTGAGGGCACACAATGGGCCCTGCCCTGTGCCAACACCATGAAGAACACAGGAGATGCTCCCAAGGAGTTTACACTGTTGTTGTAATGAGACTAATACTCAAAAAGTAGTGGGAAAACAAGAGGAGGAGTCGTAACCGTCTATGGCACCTGCATGTGTCTCCTCCCCTGAGAGGCACTATGCAGTCTCCCAGGCAGAGCCCCTGCTGCTGTGTGTCCCCAGAGCCGTTCCAACACGCCCACCTGACAGCAGGTGCAGGAGCAAGCAGTGCCCCTTCCAGACCGCGAGTTCCTTAAAGGTAGAGCCCGCCTGTCACCTTCATCATCTCCCTCCTAGGGCCGGGCACGGGGTGGTGTCAAGTAGTTAGTCCTTGACAACAGATAATCCTATCATTATAAGTTCTGCTCGGAGCTTAGAGGAAAGAATAACCAACATCCACAACTCTTTTGTGGCTTTATGACAGACGGGATCGTGCCGGAAAACTGACCTGTTAGCGAGGAGACAGGGGAGAGTGGGGAACTCCATTCACGACCAAACTGGGTGTGATTTTATCCTCTAAGTTCCCAGAGCCGACGCTCTCTGCTAAGCTTCAGACAAATTGCTAAGTGTTATTAATCACCGGGTTAATCTTAGATATGCTGCAATTCCGCTGTGAATGCTAGAGCAAACGCAGGGTGGGTAGGAACCAAAGTGATCCTAGGAAACCAGGTCAGGGAAGGCGAGAAGGAAGGAGAGCGAGAAAAGGAAGGGCAGAGGGAGGGAGGCCTCCCTGACAGCCTCACCCACAAGCCTCTGAGTTAGATGCAAATAAGCAGGCGTCCCTAAGCCATCACTGTCCATAGAAAGGTCATGTGAGCCACACACGTAATTCTAAATGTTCTAGTAGCCACATTCTGGGAAGTAAAAAGCAAGAAGTGAAATTAATTTCAACGATGTAGTTTATCTAACCCAATATATATAGAAATATTATCACTTAAACATGAAATCAATATAAAAATTATTAATGAGCTATTTTACATTCTCTTTCCCCTACTAAGTCTCGGAAATCGATGGGGTTTTACACTCGCGGCACCTCGGTTAGGACTAGCATATTTCACGCACTCGGAGGACCACACAGGTCTGAACCCAGGTGACGGTTCGTCACTGCCCTCACGCGGATGCGTCCTCCTGTGGAACTATGACATTTTCAATAGTATCCATGCACTGTTTCTAAACGGGGCCAGGTTCTTTTTCTTGAACAGAGCCCCTTGTCCTCAATCTGTAATGTTGGTTTTCCTTGGACTGGATTATAGACCTTATTAGAAAAGTGAAATGAGGCCTGTCTCCCTAATCACACTGGACAGGGCTCTCAGGTGACACATGGCCTATCTCTGCCTTGAGCTGGAGTGACGTGCACAGCGCGGGGCGAACCTCTGAGCAGGTTCCACATTTGTGGGCTCATTCTCACTATGAACCTCTGACGGGCTGCGGGGAGATGCCCGTGTGGAAAGAATGCACCTCTGCTCCCCTTTAAGCTCCTCTCTGCTTCCTATCAGAGGTAACAGGCCCTGTTTGATTTATTTTTCCTCTTCACTAATTTAATTAGTGTCTGCCGTCTCTCTCATGGCCAGTGAGGAAGTATCTGGAGGCTGTTGAAGTGGCTTTTGTCTCCTTGCGGGCTGGCCTGTGGGCAGGACAGAATCAGCATGCATTCTGGTCCTCTGGAATTTCATTTATCTTCCTTGTCCCCTAAGAAAGCCAGGAAGTTCCACACAGCTTTATCTCTGCCTAATGCAGTTTGAAGCTATTGTGCTAAAAACTTAACTGAAATAATGACACTATATCCTGAATTTCAACCATGATGGATATGATCAAAGGACTTAAAACTCTATTAAGATTAACCGAACTTCAACTTTTGTGGCTCAGAGCTCCGTGGAGGCGGCCTGGGGACAAGTTCTGACGGACAGAGCGTGTCTCAGGGCCGCCCAGCAGGAGGAATCTGAAAAGAAGTCTTAACTTCAACACCAACAGCAGGGTCTTTGCATACTTCACTTTGAAAGAGACAGCAAAGATAAATTACAGCAACGGCTCCGGAGTTATTCCTCTGGTCAGCCAAGCACACCGTGGCCATCTTCTCGTCAGGCTCTAAGCCTCACCCATGGAAGAGACTCGGCACTTTCTTTTTTAATTAAATGATTCTAACCTAGACGGGAGGAAGGATACTCTGCAAATGATACTATAGAAGTAGTTGCTTTGAGTTACATTTAAGGACAGTCTTATATTTAAGAAACATGATACCTGGAAGAACTCAATAATTTCTGGTATTCCCAACTCATCTATGTAATAAGACAACAATTTTGCTCCTCTCCTCGGTCAAGAGTAGGCAGCACTATGCCATTTACACAACAGACTGCTCTCATTGGTGGTGGGAACTGAGTCTGACAGGGTGTCTAAAACCGTCTCACCCCTTCACCACAGTCAGCTTCTCTTGGCAGGAAAGTCAGCCTTGAGAATCCAGAGGTCAAGGTCTATTAAGATCATAGACGATTGCATGATCCACACTATGTTTACATTTTGCTTATTCACTGTAATAATATAACCCCTGTGGTTTTAAATGGCAGCTCTTGTAGAATACTTTGTGAGCATTTCTCGTAAGAATCCCATCGATAGTTCAGTGATGCGCTGCCTCTTTGCATGTAACATTCATTCAACGAATCTTTATGAGCACCACAACCAAGGGACCAGGTACACCATCTGTGACAAATCTGCTGGAATGTGCCCACATCTGGACACTGGACAAGCTTTACAAGCAGCTAGATTGCCATAGGAATGAGTTTTTTACTTTAATTCACTCGTGTTCTTACTTAGCGTGGTATCCTCATAGTATTATTATATGTAGCAAATGGGGCAAGGCACAGGGTGGGCATGGGGAAGCCATGTCTTACCATTAGTCTTTGGGGTCCTTTTAAGTCATAAACTAAAGGGGTTTGTTGTTGTTATTTGCTTGATTGATTTTTAGGGCTAGGTTGGGCCAAAGTTGGCTTTTCAGGGATAAAAGATTGCCTGTAGAAGCCTGCACACTCTGCAACCATGATCTTTGTCTCAGTTTAAAACACCTGATTGGTCCAAACATCTTTTCTGCAAGTGAAGGTGCCACCCTGCATGTGTGTGTGTGTGCATGAATATCCACTTAATAACAGACCATGGTCATTCACATCTCCTGGTGAGCATTTAAATACGACCTCAGCCCTAAAACCCAAGCCAAATATTTGTTAAAAGGTTGCTTAGCAGAGCACCATATAGTAGTCACTTAACAAACTCCATCCGAAAACACATGTGACAAGAAGTAAATGAAATACAAGGCCGTGTTCTGGGTCTTCACGCCATAGACCTGCCCTCTCTCCTGCCCAGGAGTCGTCCTTACCTGGCTACTCACCTGGGGACTGCCTGGACACTGCACAGAGGGGTCTGCCACATGGGGCTGTCCCAGAATTCTTCCAGCTGTACTTGGAAGAAAGTAGGGACAGCCTTCCCAAACTCCCCAGGTGGAGGATAAGCCAGGCCCAGAAACACATGGAGACCCAGCAGAAGCCACACGTGGGCAGAGGGCAGGACTCCCAGGAGGACCACAGAGGAGGCACTCCAGGATGAAAATGCTCTTCATCCAAGAGATGCTCTTTGTGGGAAATGAGAAATCATGGGGCATTATAGAACCTGGGCAATTTAACCCACCTATACCTCTAATGTTTAGTGATTTGCCTTTTTTTAAATAAAACATCCTCCTAATATATTATGCATAGCTTGTTTGCAATTGAAGGCCTTAGAGCGATATAATACTCTCCAGATTTCTGAGCAGGGGCATTAACTTAAACGAATGGGAAAAACAGGCACCCTCAAGCATTTATGCTGCAGTTTGGGGCCCCAAATTATCTTGACTTGAGCTCACTTGCATAACTAGATTTCTTAAACATATAGTCTTTTAACTCCTGAATGTTCTTTAGGCAAGGCCAGGGGGAGAGGAAAGGCTGGGGGTTGGGATTCAGAGGCAGGGTGACTCATGCTGTCTCAGCCCAGGGCAGGAGGCCACTCCAGAAATCACATCCAGGAAGAGTGTCCTGCAGGCTGCAGCATCGGAGGTGGTGAGGACAGCGTGACTGCAGCGGGCTCTCAGCTGAGTCCAGGTGAAAACTGGAGCCAAAGCTCCTCCTGCAGTGCTAGCTATCAGCCCCACGTGGAGGGCTGGGGGCTCGTCATGCCAGGATGGCTCTGACCTCCACCTAATGCGGGCTGATTTGAAAGGGGTCTAAGTGGCTGTCACCACTGCGCTCTCTGACCCCAGGCAAACGCACAGCTCAGTACCGACACCAAGGTCTTCAGGAGGACTGCACTGAGCCCTGGACACAGGCGCTCCAGGTCCTTCCTCTGCTGGGTTTAACAGGACATGACAGGTATGATGGACTCATGCTCCAGAAGACTTACCATGCTCCTTGACCTTTCGAGGAGGACTTCTCAGAAAGTAAAAGCACATCACAAATGCTACTCTGCCTTCCTTCTCCCCTCTCTCCCTTTAACTGCAAAAGTCGGCCTTTTCTTGGAACCTTACAACTGCTAAGACAGATCCCCACCACTTTCATCTCAAACTAGGCCCTGAGGGCACTCAGGCCAGCATGATGTCTGCACAAGTGAAGCCCAGGAAGACGTGCAGACACGGCAGTACCAAAAGGCCTTTCCCAGGGCCGTGTGAATTCGTGGCCGGTGTTCACCTTCTAAGCATCTCCTGCAGCTGCAGAATGAAGGGAGCAATACTCTTCTCCGGCCAGCAGAGTCTCTGGAGTGGAGTCATCTGGAAGGTCTACATCCAGCATCTTGCCGTACCTCAGAACCACAGTGCGTGGCCCCCACCCGGGCCCAGCGCCTGTGGTTTGCTGGGCTCGTCTCAGGGTGTCTGTGCTGACACAAAACTGTTTTCTGAAGCAGGTTTTCTCTTCCCCAGTTTTAACGTTGTTCCCTAAGTGGTCCAACCAGTGACAGGAATGTGTTCCTTCACGCACAACATCACCATCTCCTCTCTGATTCCGTCCTCAATCCCCAGCAACTTCTCTGGGATTTTAGATAATAGTCCACTTTCCAGGAGACATTCCGTGTCCCCATCTTTAGTCAATGCTACGGTTCTCCTGGGCTCCAAAACAGAGCCAAAGCCCACTTTCTTACTTTAACGAGGAAAAGGAGAAAAATTTTCTATAAGCTACTTCATGCATATGTAATTTCAATCCCAAAGCCTACGGAAATTATTAGAAAACGGCATATCATCATCTCTAATTCTTCAGTTTTCCAAATATGATATCTACTCATACCTCAGAAATCTTCTTGAGTCTTATTTATTTGTTATTATATGTTTTGCATCCTAAGAAAACAAATTATGAGACTTTAAAACAAGATAAAAATCCAAGATATAAAGCATTTTCATTAATATCACTTTATTATACCTTTTATGTTTCAACATCTTTATTTTTTATATTTTTCCAAAATAACCAAATAACTTTAGAACCTTTTCTAAGTAATAGCCTTCCTTCCATGTGATCATTACTCATTTAGGACCATTTAATGAAGAAATACTCTCTCCTCCAGGATGTTATCTACAATTGGGTTAAAAAAATTCAACATGCTTCAAAAATAATAAGATCCCAAGAGCAAAGTCCTGCTTGAGTTATATATGATTGGAACCTTCACTACAGCAAACAAGAGTGCACGCCTGTCTCTAAGGATAAAGTGTAGCCCAGTGAGTTTTACCCCACGTGAATGTGACTCAGTGGTGTAGAGTTGACATCTCACCAAATGGGAACAATTAATCTAAGACTATCTGGTTGGCTGGACTATAAAGAAGGAATTTCTCTTGATTTTTTGCCATTCTTTTATTTGTTCCATAATCATGCTTCATTTAGTCTGGAAACAAAGGAAATGTGATGGGCTTCCAAAAATAGAATCAGCTACCAATCGTCCGGTCATAGGCTTTAAATGGATGGATGACCCCTCCTGCCCTAATGAGTTGCATAGATAACGAGAATGGTGAAAAGCGGGGATGGACATGGGAGTGGACACACCTTAGGGGCACTTCCTTTGCGCAAGGCACCTTGTGGGGTCACTCAAGGAGGAAGAAGTCACGCCTGCCAAGGACTCACGCCTTCACACCAGCTCTAATCCTATCTCTAACGAGGCAGGGTAGAAGTAAGAAATAATAAGTAAAGAGTTCAGGAGCAGGAGACAGACACCACGTCAGACAGGCTCTGTGAAAACCCTACTGGCATACAAACACGTTCTCCAGAAACACGGGTGCCCGCACAGGGGAGGTGAGATCTGTCAGCCTTAAAAGGCACACGGGTTTTGATCAGTCAAAGAAAAGGGGAAAGGATCTTTGAAATAGAAAGAACAGCGTGAGCAAAGGCGAAGAGATATGAAAATATGTGGCATATTCAGGGAACAGCAAGATGTCAGCAATTAATCCCAAATCTTTGAGAAGCGAGTCACATCACATATTCTCACACTGAGATGAGGCCCGTGTTGCTCCATTCTTGATCCCGTTAATTCTAAGAAGCTCAGTGTCAAGCTTCCTTACTCTCATCTCATTAGGTGAAAGTGACAGAACGAGCACAGTTAAGAAAGCACATTTCTCACTCTAGTTGGTCTGGTTGTTAGACCAACACTGCTATACCTTCTCCCAACATTTAATCGTCACTTTCAACATCGTTAGCTGCAGTTTCTCCCGACTCTAAATCGATCAAGTCATCATCTACTCAACACAATAACTCGAAAAAGAAGAAGAATTGTTGCCATGGCCTGGGATCTGCACTCAGGAAAACTGAAAGGACTCTTTATTATCTACAATTGCTATTATCCAGTTCAGTCGAAGATTCGTCATCTATGATAATTACTATAAAAAAGATCAAGTAAGAAAAGTCAAGTTAAAATACGGACTTAACAAGTCTTTGTGAGTCAAAGGCCAGATGTAAGGTACAGGGGTGAGAACATGAGTGTCCAAGATGTAGGATTCCAATAGAGGAAGAGATTTCTGAGTTACCGAGATCATATGAATGCACAGTGCTCTGGAGGACGAGGGGAGAAAAGGTGCAGATTATTCACAGTTAGGTCTACTTCTGAAAATCGCTACGTGGTTTGACATCAGAGCATTGTGTGATGCTGCAAAGGAGGCTTAACTCTGAAGATTTTAAAGAATATGTTAGTAATTTCCATATTATCTACAGAGTTCTTGTGTTTCTGTTTATGCATAAGTCCTTCAAAAATAATAAAGCATTGAAACGGTGTACCCAGAGCGGCTTAGAAAGCACGGGACAATGCATCCTATGCAGAAACAGCTTTCTTTAGTTAATCAACTAGCAGAATTAGCAGGAGGGAGGGAAGTGCCAGATTTGACTTTAAGAGAATATCTAAAATCCTGCAAGAAAGTCCTAAACACAATCTTGCATTAAAACACTCTAGGCTGAGGCATCTGATAAAATGCACCATCCAGGGGCCAACCTGGTGGTACAGCGGTTAAGTTCCCGCACTCGGCTTCAGTGGTTGTCCAGGGTTCACTAGTTCGGACGCTGGGTGGTTTGGATCCTGGGTGCAGACCTACACACTGCTTATCAAGCCACGCTGTGGTAGGCGTCCCATGTATAAAATAGAGGAAGATGGGCAAGGATGTTAGCTCAGGGCCAGTCTTCCTCAGTAAAAAGAGGAGGACTGGCAGTGAATGTTAGCTCAGGGCAAATCTTGCTCAAAAAAAAAAAAGAGGGAGGGCAGCCCCGTGGCCATGTGGTTAAGTTTGTGCACTCCGCTTTGGTGGCCCAGGATTTCACCAGTTCAGATCCTGGGCATGGACATGGCACTACTCATTAGGCCATGCTAAGGTGGCGTCCCACATGCCACAACTAGAAGGACCCACAACTAAAAGATGCAACTATGTACTGGGGGGATTTGGGGAGAAAAAGCAGAAAGAAAAAAAACAGACCATCCAGCTAGGAGAGGAGGTAAAGTGAGCATTACAAACGCCAGTTAGAGCTTCATTTCAAAATAATTCATAAACTAAGGAATAATCATTCTTTTCCGCTATCAAAAAAGAAGTCTCCTCTGGTCCTACACAGCTTCTATCAAACTAAAGGATCCCACTAACGAAAGGTCAGGGTAGTTGCCTCAGGTTTAGGAATTTCTCAGGGTTCTGCCCAAGCCCACGGAGTGTATCCAATTCTCCAACCACGGACGAAGCTCTGGTGGGCACCACGTGCAACAACGGTGTGGGCACGTTTGCTGAGCACGTTCCGGGAGGCATGGGCCTGTGCTGTGTCTGTGTGACCTTGTGCAATCCACAGAAAGTCCTAGAAGGTGCACACCTTGCCCGATATTAACAGGAGGAAGGGCAGGGATGAAGAAAAATAACCTAAAGTTATTTTTACAGCCCAGAAAGTCACCTCCTCCTTGTAACCCTGACATGTCCTCTTGGTGCATTCAAAAGAGGGCATCACCTAGCAACACTAAAAGGGGTTTTTAAATCCCCCACCCTTGCAGCAATGTGCAGTTGTAAAATGCACCTGCCACGGGGGCCCTGGAGCTGGAGCCCATCACAGTCATAAGGAGGGGACCAGGCCACTCCCTGGGTCTCAGGTGGGACTGGTGGCTCAGAGACTCCGCACACTCCCCCTCCACATGCCCTGACAGCATCTTAGGGAGAGAAGAGATGAGAGCAAGGAAGGACCAGCCCACACGCTGATGCTCAGAACCAACATCTACAGAATGCTTCAGAGGAGCCAGGCTCTGCTCTAACCCTGCTTGCGTGTCGGCGGCTCAGGCATGACAGCCTCTGACGGTGGTACAGTTCTTATCCCCACTTCCTGCCCAAAGCCAGGGAACAAAGCTGGGATCAAAGCTAAGGCCTGGCCGGCTGGGGCCTTCACTCGTCACAGGAGCCACTGTCTGCCAGCCAAGGCCTCAGATGAGAGAACCTTCTATCAGGCATTATCCCTTCCAGAACTCACAGGACAAACACCCCCTGCACACATGAACCGACAGGCTCCCTGCGGGGGACCACATAGACCATGAGCCTCAGCAAATCCTCGCCTTTTACGATTATCTTCACAAAGCAGAGCTCACAGACAGGCTCCAGGAGACCTCTCCTAACCTGCAGCAGTTAGATCACAACAATGACAGCCATTCTCTCTCGGTGGTAAGATTAGAGGGACTATTTTATATTTTAAATTTTATGCTTTTGCAATATTTTACACAATGAGCATAATTTTTATTTTGGAAGACATGGAAAATTTCATTTTTTGAAAGAAATTAACCCCTTTAGCATTTTCCTTCCCTTCACGAGGTTTATGATTAGGCTGTGTGATTTGTGAGGTCTTCCATAACTGCTATACTGCAGTGTCCTCAGCAAATCCTAAACGCAAAGATTTTTTAGAGGATTTATTGCCTGTGAAACAGTCCACATTTATATGGATACAGGACAAATTTTCCCATACATTCCTAGGGCAAGGTCGTATAGGCAGAGGCAGCCTAACCAAATTCAGTCAAGCACGTCGACAATATTCATTGAAACCAAGCTAAATGCAAAGCATAAGCTAAATCCTGTGAGATCTTTGTCCTGTAGACAGAAGGGAACCGTTAAAAGCCAGCTTCCATCAGAGCGGAAGTTCAAAGCTCGCAGTTTGGCATGAGCAGCAACCATCGTGATGGGGCCTCAATCAGGTTTTCAGCCTCAATTCCCAACATGCCCCCCCCAACCACAAACACCTCCCCAACCCAACCCTGATCCCGCCACCCAGACACACCAGGTCACATCTCACGTCCAGATCTTGGCTGTTGTTCCTCCTTCCTCACCGAGGCAGCTGTGCGACTCTTCCTGAGGCTGAATCCTCTCTGAATTCCGGACCCCGTCCACAGCTACCCTGCCAGAAACCCAATGGGCCCTGAGCTGTTCCAGCTCCCTGGGACTACGAGAGCATCTGACACTAGTGACACAGCCCCTTCTAAACACTCCCTGTCTTCTGATCGTCCACACGCCTCTGCCCTAAAAGTTCCTTCTCAACCACTTTTCAGTGTCCCGTTCCCCAGCCGGTCCCTCAGAGAAGGATGCTCCTCAGAATCCTCGTTTCTCTTCCGATGCTACTTTCACTTCCTGGGTGACCTTATTCACTCCTAGGATTGCAAGAAGTCCCAGATCTACAACCCCAGCTTGCTTCTCTTTCCAAAGCTATGAGGCCTTGTTATGGGTTGAATCATGTCCTCGTGATTCACACGTTGAAGTCCTAACCACTAGGACCACAGAATGCAACCTTGTTTAGAAATAGGGTCGTTGCAGATGTAATTAGCTAAAATGAGGTCACACTGTTGTAGGGTGGGCCCTAATCCAATATGACCAGTGTCATCATGAAAAGGGGAAATTTGGACACACACACACAGAACGCCATGTGAACGTGAAGCAGAGATCTACAAGCGAAGGAACCCCAGGGTTTTTGGCAAGCCACCAGAAGCTAAGAGAGAGAAAAGGAACAGCCCTCAGAAGGAACCAACTCTGCTAAGACCTGTATCTTCGACTTCTGGCCTCCAGGACTCTGAGACAATAAATTTCTGTCCTCTAAGCCGCCCAGTGTGTAGTCCTTTGTTACGGCAGTCCAGGAAACAGCACAGCACCTCTGCACCCAGTCTCCCCTTGTCATCCCCACAGGCCCTTCCCACTAAGCATATCTGAAAACAGGCTCCTCCCTATCAGCGCGAGCCGGCTCCTGCTCCCTCATCACCAGCCTCAGCAAAAGGCACCGCGAGCCATGTGTTGTCTAAGCCATGAGCTCTGGCGAGACCCCTCGTTGCCTCCCCTCCGCCATCACCTCCTAAGCACCTCCTGAGTCCCCATTTCCTCCATTACCACCGCCTCTAACCAGACCCAGGGCCTTATCTCACCTGAATCACTCCCTAGCCCCCAAAACAGCATCGGGGCCTCCAATCCTGCCCACCCTCCAATCTACATTCCACTTTACAGTAAAATAACCTTCACAGAACACAAACCTGATGGTCACTCCCAGCCAACAACGCTTCTAAGATGAGGCTCAAACTCTAAACAAGCCACAAAGCCCTCCGTGATTTTGCCCCTGCCTACCCCTGTAGTCCCATCTCTCATCGCGCCACCTTCTCATCATCAGTGAAGCCACGTTAAACTGGCTCTGTTCCCAAACATCCCAGATCTCCTCTCTATGCCTTTGCAAATCTTGTTTCTGCTGTCTGGAGAACTCGACATCTTCCACCACACTGCTGGACACGCTGCCACCCAAGCCAGCCTCCTCTGGGCCTCCCAGTGTCCTCCACAGTGTTGGGCCCTGCCTGTGTGCTGATGACACTCTGTGAGTCCCTGATTTTACCAAATTGTAACAGCCGGTGCCTTTCAGTCTGATGGAACTAGATGGCAAGTTCTCTGAGAGCAGGGTCCAAGTCCTTATTTTTCTTTGTTGAGTCCCTGCCCCCTAGCATAGGACCTTGAATCCAATAAATATTTTCTTAACTGAATCCATTCATGAATGTGCTTTTCCTGCCAAAAAGCTACATTGAATTCTCAAAGCAGCAAACATACAACACTGCTCCTTCCCTCGAGATGATCCCAAGCTCGAGGAAGAGACAGACATATCAAGTGAAAAATATATAAAATAACGTGGAGAGGTGGATTTGACCCAATCTCAGATTATTGCACTTTCCTGGACATCTGGAATTGTGACCGAGAATTGCAGCCTCCATGCATCTGTAATCTTTCAATGGAAGAGATGAAGCTGAAGCTGTCGGCTGATCCAGAGCTGGAGGTGAGAAAAGATAGACGTGAATACGCTCCGACTTCTGAAAATTAGGACTGGAGGAAGATCCCAAGCTGTGCTCTCTTGTCTGGTAGCCACCAGCCACACCTGGCTATTTAAATTTAGTTACAATTAAATGAAATCAAACATTCGGTTTCTCCATCACATCTCAACCTCTGGAACTGGCTGAGAGGAGAGGTGGGAAGGTAGGATCTGGATCAGTCTGAAGGTGTTAGGGCAGACTGGAGAGACAGCCTCCACATTCCCCATGTAGTGAGTGTGGACTAGGCAGTCGAGGAAGTGGGTGGGGAAGCTCACGGGGGAGGCGGCAGGATCAACAGTGACATTTGATGTGGCTGAGCCACATTTCTCTTGATTGGAAAGTGGGGGGCCTGACACCTCACGGGATAATTACAAGAGTCAACTGTTAAATGTGTCCGGAAATGCATTTTGACCCACAAGGAGCATGCACACTTCCTTTGACTCTTCTTAAAATAAACAGCTTCTGTGTCTGATCAGTCGTTTAAACCAGACTAAAGCAAATGGTAAAATGTAGTTCACCAGACTGCATTCCCCTCCTTAGGCTGTGCCATCTCCACGTCTGCTTTTCAAAGGTTTCCACTTTTAGGGCTCAGGGCCATGGCACCTCAGTCTTCAAAGGTATCCACACTCTTACGTCACCAGAATTTGGAGGTCAGGGTGATTAATTTCCAACTGTGTCCTGAGCTTTTGCAGCAATAGGAAAAGCAAATTAAATGTATCTATAAGTGAGTTGAGGACTGTTTTATACACTGAATGCTGGGATAAAACTGACAGGAATACAGCTCATCGTGTTGAAGCAACTGAGAAAAACACATTGAAAAGAAGTAAAACAATATAAAATGTTATAAAATAGCTGGAACTCACAAATGATAAGCAATTTATTTTCCTTTCACACCATATTGGATCACAGAGAAGAGTGATGTGATTATTTTATTATTTATCACTACTGGGGCTTAGCCATATGAGACTTGGCTGGGGTATCTGGATTTCAGACCATTTGTTTTCCGCTTTTATCATTAATCATTCCTCTCGCCAAACACTGAAGCTACGGGAATGCAGAGATCCCAAACTCCCAGCTGTTACGAGCCTGGAAGACTGACAGCCATTAGCATGCTTGCATGTGCACCATTGGGCCAAAGATGGAGTAAACGCATAGCATCGAACAGTGCTGGTGCTGGAAGGAACCTCAGGGGCATCTGGGCCTACCCCTCACTTCCCAGGTGCAGAGTCGAGGCCAGTGGGATGAGGGCAGCATGATGGAGAAGACCATCCATTGCAGTGAAACATGAGCCTTGGGCCTGACTCCCTCATCTCCTAAATACGTGACTTTGGGTGAGTAATGTAGATGTTCCCAGCCTATTTTCTTATTTGCAAAATCTTCACCCTACCATCCTCCTCCTCATCATCATCATAGTACCCCCTTTCTGATAGGGAACTGCAAAGACGGAGACGGTATATATATGTATCTGTAAACTGCGCATCGCTCCATAAAGGCTGGTTCAGCCCCTGGCTCCACATCCCTGGGCATCCTGCCACTGATGTCCAAAGATGACATGAACCAGTCACCTCAAAAGGACGCAACTTCTGATGGCCATTCTAACACTGAGCTGACCAGTATGGTGGCCACAGGTCACAACTGAGCACTTGAAACGTGGCTACTCCAAATTGAGATGTGCTGTAAACATAAAATACACATGGATTTGAAGGTTTTGTACCCCAAAAAAGTCAACTATCTCATTCATATTTTTTATATTGACTACATGTGGAAATGATAATATTTTGGTACATGACGTTAAATAAAATATATTACTAAAATTAACTGTACCTGTTTCATTTTACTTCTTTGAATGTGGCTGCTAGAAAATTTGAAACTGCATATGCGGCTCCCATCTGTGGCGCACATTCTCTTTCTTTTGGACAGCGCTGTTCGAACACACCTGCCTGGCCCAATCTCTTGGTCGTGTGGGATTTCCTCTAGGTCAGCAGCGCCCACTGTGAGCCAGCAGGCCAGCTGAGAAGAGGTGGCTTGTCTGAGACAGCCAAGCCCTTGGCTTCAGTCTCACTGTTACTGGAATCTCCACACAGGAGCAAGAACTCAGTCTATACCCATTCTTGTCTTTTGTCCTTGAAACCTTTGCTCTCAATTTTCAGGCCTTCCACCTGGTATCATTTCAAACAGGCATCCCAAAGATACATAATCCTAGGACCAATGACACAACTGGGTGTTGTGGGTTGAGTTATGTCCCACAAAAATGTATGTTCAAGTCCTAACCTCCGAGACCTGTGCATATGAACCTGTTTGGAACCAGGGTCTTTGTAGACGTGATTAGCTGGGATGAGGTCACACTGGATTAGGGTGGCCCTAAATCTAATGACTGGTGTCTTTATGAGAAGAGGAAACGCCAAGTGAAGACAGAGACACACAGGGAGGACGCCAGGAGACAACAGAGGCAGAGATTGGAGTGACACAACCAGGGGACACCAAAGATTGACAGCACCATCAGAAGCCAGAAGAGGCAAGGAAGGATCCTACCCAGAGTTTCAGAGGGAGCATGGCCTCTGATTTTGGAGTCCTGGCCTCCAGACCTGTGAGAGAATCAATTTCTGTTGTTAATTTTAAACCACCCAGTTTGTGATATTTTGTGAGGGCAGCCCTAGGAAATCACACATCCCCAACGGAGAGACCTCGATGCAGCGCTAATATGCCCTCCCATATAATGAAAAGAGTTTATTTTCTAGATCATAACCAAATAATGGTCTTTTTGAAAAAATACATTATTTTATTAGCAATCACATAACTTAACATCTAAAACAAAGCATAGAGAGTACATTATGTACAGTTCCATTTATAAAAATACAATTTAGTGACAGAAAGCTGATCAGTGGTTGCCTGGGGGCAGGCATGGGGGAAGAAACGGACCACCAAGGGCACAAAGAAACTTCTGAAGGTGATGGAAATGTTCTGTACTTTGAATTAGCGGCTACACATTTTTCAAAATTCTTCAAATTGCACAGTTCAAATGGATGTGGCTCAGTGTATATCAATCAAGTTGATTCAAAAATACTAAACATGGCATTATGATAAGCTTACATATTATTCCATAAATTTTTTTGGGGGGGAAGATTAGCCCTTAGCTAACATCTGCTGCCAATCCTCCTCTTTTTACTGAGGAAGACTGGCCCTGAGCTAACATCCATGCCCATCTGCCTCTACTTTATAAGTGGGATGTCTGCCACAGCATGGCTTGCCAAGTGATGTGTAGGTCCACACCAGGGATCCAAACTGGTGAACCCCAGGTTTCCGAAACAGAACATGCAAACTTAACTGCTGTGCCACCGGGCAGGCCCCATTATCCTATAAATTTTAAGTTAATAGAATAATCTTAACCATGATTTGGCCTGAGCAAAGTCACCGCTAAGTTGCGCTGCTTGCACTTGCTCAGCTCCCTGAGTGGGCTTCTGTGCTGAGCAGCAAGCATCACTAAACCTTGAGTGGTAATGCCCGTGGCATAGTTTTTGAGATTTTTAATTTAAGGAAAGATTTTTATGCTGCAGACATAGTGAAATAAATTGAAAAGTTAATACTAGCAAAGAAGACACCTTTAAAGATTGCATTTAGGTCAGAGATTTTATGCTAACATTTTGAGCATATTTATAGTTACGACTCTTTTCACTTTTTAAATATTTCACACAATGCACTGTATGATTCAGGTAAGTCGCTCAACGTTTCTTTTATGCTTTCTGAGCATTTTCCCACGATTTATTTTCATCCATTTGAAACAACAGGCGGAAATAAGCAATGCAAGCAAATTATCACACGATCTTTAAAATCCTGTCGAGATGGGTCATGTCTGTTTAAGCTACACTATGAAAAGTAATGAACCACAAACACTTCACCTAAAAAACTGCTAGAAATCAGGCTAATCAAAATGTTCTTGGCATATCAATAGATTAAACAAAAAATATTTTAAATATCATCGGATCTTGATTAAATTTCAGTGACCCAAGGGAGATTTTAATGTAAGACACACCCATCAATCTTCTTCTAGCCTTAAGACTGTGGCATCATCTACCACTAACATAAAACCCCTGAAAGATGTCTGCATCCTTTCAGCTAAAAAGTGACCACACACCATAATCCCCCCCTTATCCGTGGTTTCGTTTTCTGTGGTTTCAGTTACCCGCGCTCAACCACGGTCTGAAAATATTAAACGGAAAATTCCAGAAATAAACAATTCATAAGTTTTAAATTGCATGCCATTCTGAGTAGCATGATGGAATCTCACACCATCCCACTCCATCTCGCCGAGGACGTGGCTCATCCCTTTGTCCAGTGTACCACGCTGTATACACTACCCGCCTGTTAGTCACTTAGTAGCCCTCTCAGTTATTGGATCATCTGTCATGGTATCACAGCACTTGCGTTCAAGTCACCCTTATTTTACTTTAAAATGGCCCCAGAGCACAGGAGTGGTGATGCTGGCAATTTGGATATGCCAAAGAGAAGCCATAAAGTGCTTCCTTTAAGTGAAAAGGTGAAAGTTGTCAACTTAATAAGGAAAGGGAAAAAATTGTATGCTGAGGTTGCTAAGAGCTACAGGAAGAACAAATCTTCTATTCGTGAAATTGCAAAGAAGCAAAAAGAAACTCCCACTAGTTTTGCTGTCATACCTCAAATATGTATACATAGGAAAAAACAAAGTACAGATGGGGTTTGGTACTATCCCCACTTTCAAGCATCCACTGGGGGTCTTGGAACGTATCCCTGAGGATAAAGGGGGACTGCTGTACATACAAGAGTTATCAGGGGGCGGGCAAGCCTCTGTCGTTTCCAGTGCTCACAATGGCGTCTGACATCTTTCAGCCAAAAAAAAGCTGTCAAAGATCAAAGAGTTTTCATGGGGGTTCCACGAGAACCTGGGAGCTAACCCAGCATTGATACAATCTCCCCGCACATTACCATAACCCAGGAATTCAAGCAACAGAGACTTTAAGGGTATGCTTTGAAAAATAGAAGACATCGGGATGAAAAGGGTGCACCTGACAACCATAATGACCTTTGACGACATTGTTTACGTGACCTCCTTGCTTTTCCTTCCTACCACACAACTTCATCCTGCACCTACTTAACGAATTAGAGAGTGGGAGAAAGAGGGACTCAATTATTACTTGGTAATTGACAGAGTGATTCTTTACCCCATAAGTTGTCAGAATTATAGATGATGCACTCCAACATTTACGAAATTTCCCCTACTCTAATGTTACCCAAGCCCTATACTAAATAAAATGTACGTGTCAGCACTATAATACTGCAGTCAGACTTTCAAGAGAATTCAGACAAGGTTGAATTCTTTCGAGTAGAATTATTTGTTAGTGATATCATACTGGATTTTTAAATGTATTCATTTTTCAATAACCATGAAACCAGTACAGTCGCCCCCTTTTCCACAGGGGATGTGTTCCAAGACCCCATGGATGCCTGAAACTGGAGACAGTACTGACCCGTGAATATACTGTTTTCTCCTATACATACATCCCTACGATAAAGTTTAATTTATAAATTGGTCGTGGTAAGGGATTAGCAGCAATAACTTAATAATAAGATAGAACAATTATAACATATACTGTAATAAAAGTTACCTTAAATCTTAGCAAACTCAGCATACAATCCTTTTTCTTTCCTAAATCAAGAACTTTCATCTTTTCACTATTCTCATGCTTTGAAGCCTTTACTAAGTCAGATAAGGGGTCCTCGAACACTGGCAGTGCGATCCATGACAGTCGATCTGACGACCCAGATGGCTGCTAAGTGACTAACGGGCGGGTCGTATATACAGCGTGGACACACTGGACAAAGGGATGGTTCACGTCCTGAGCGGGACGCAGCGGGACAGCACAAGATGTCATCACACTACTCAGAATGGTTCACGATTTAAAATGTATGAATTGTTGATTTCTGGAATTCTTCATTTAATATTTTTGGATTGCGATTGATTGTGTGTAACTGAAAAGGTGGAAAGTGAAACCTCAGGTAAGGGGGGACCACTATACTAGTGAAATTCTCAACCCAGCCCAGCCTACGGACCATGGGGCATAAGTGGCCAGGTCCTCCTAAGTTTTTTTACCTAAGTCCTAGGACCAACTTAACCCAGCTCTGGTCTAACAAACAGTTATTAACAGATGGGTTACCCCCTTTACTCCACGAACCACACAGAGTTTTACTCAAAAGTAAGAGCCTTTGCCCAGAATTGTATCTCTGCTGACATTTATTGCAGACTCCCGAGGATAGCTACAGCTGCCCACCCATCGTCTTAAAAAATTCTAAGGACTGAACTCTCACAGCTCGTTCTTCAGCATCTAAACAAGAAGAAATTCTTGGACCGAACAGAACTGATCTGATGGTTTTATCTTTACCCTTCAAGGCAAGAAAAATGGCTCAAGTTCAGCAGTGCAATTACCCTTCCCTGGTGATGGCCTGGTTAGAAAGAACTCTCAGGGACTGCACCGTGCACAGAGGCCGTCCTGACTCTCAGACGCTGGGTCATTTTAGGATGTCTCTAATGTCTTTTGAAATAAAAAACAAACAAGATTACAACTGAAATGGCGACAGAAATGTCTCGGCGTTTGGCAGAGGGAAAGCTAAGCTCAGTCTTTATCACAGTTAAGTACCATCAAACGTAGCGTTTTCTTTCCGTTCTTAGCTGACTACGCTGGGGCAACATGAAGGTGAACGATAATCTTGTCAGAACTGGTTGGAATGAAACATAACTGGGAAGAAATATGTGGCCCGACTCTACCTGGGAAAACCAACCTCCCAGAAAAGCCAGAGCACAGCAGCCCAAGGAGACCATTCCTGGAGGGGAGTAAGAACAAAGTGAGCCACAGCTTCTCGCCTCCTCAAGACTCCAGGTCATTTAGGAAGAGAGACCTGTCTGTCAAGGAACTGCCACCACTAGACCAATCAGCCTGCGTCTTGTCCTGTAGAAAACAGGACACAACAGTATAATTACGAGTGAAGGTAGTTTTACTGTTTTAAATTAAAAATGAGTATAGTTTCAACGACTTCAAAATGCCCCACAGTGTTGGGTATTAATTATGGACACCTGGATCGTTCCACATATAAATCACCCATTTTTGTGGATTATCAACAAAAAAAGACTGATTCCCAATTTCCTGCTGATCGCGATCTCTGGCAGCAATACAGCAAAGATTCTTGTATCTCTTCTTTACTCTGCATTGACGTGTACTCAGTCTACAAACAGATTATAAAACAGAATATAGCCAAATTTTGGCACAGAACTGAGAAGTTGCCAGCAGAGACTCATTCAACAAATACTTACCGAGTGCTATTAAGCGCCAGTCATGAGTCTGGGCCCTGGAGACACAGCGGTGAACAACAGAGACCAACACCCCTGCCCTCTGGAGCTGACACTTCAGGAAGGATGCTGCCTCTGAGGACATGGATCAAGCTATTAGGACCTGGTTTCAGACCATGGCAAAGACGTGTTAAATTCAAGAAATACGTATTGAATGCTTCTGAGTGCCTGGCACTAGGACAAAACACCAGTCTTGAAAAGCTTAAAGTCAATTAAATAGTTACTATTTACTGAGCAGCAACTACAAACCCTGCTAGACACCTTATAATTTATCAATAAGTAATGCTATTAAGAAGGTTTATTATACTCACACTTAGAGAGGGTAGGTTGATGCCAAAATGGCCAGGAGTGGTTGAACTAGAAGAAAAATGTACGTCTGTCTTATGTCAGAACCTGTACTCTTTTCCTCACTACTCCTGCCTTCTAAGCAAGAAAGGGGGACATACTTTACCCAGAGTAGCAAGATAGCAGCATATCCTGTTGAAAAGTGCAAATTGAGGTCGAAGAGTGGAGCCAAAAATGTAAAACTGGAAAAGGGTTTCCAACGATCAGAGCCCAGGGTTGATGGGATGGGTCTCTGGACGAAGATTTGATGGGGGCACAGATGCGTGATGGGGCAATGAGGAGGTCGGAGTCCAAGGAGACTGAAACAGACAAGAGGGCGCAGCGGGCCGCATCAGGGAAACCACTCAGGCAGACGGCATGACAAAGGAAGGATTTCATGTGGGGCCACATGCATGCCAAGGCCGTGACCCCAACAACTTACAAGGGACTTGTAGGGCTGACAGCCCAGGTTAAAATGATGCCAAAAGGTAAAGCAGGTGCCCAATTCATCTCTTGAAAGCCAAACTAAATGCAAATGACTTCAATCGTATATACAAATTCAGATGACAGCATCGTGGTTCTCCAGCACAGCCCCACAAAGACCCTCCACACCCATGTTCCCCACCAAGTACTGAGGTAACTTTTCCTTTTTTATAACCACCCTGAAACTTAGAACAGCACCTAGTTATTCAAGTCCAATTCCCCATTATATGGTTATCATTTTATATTCTGACATTCTTTAATTCAGAAGTGGAAAATAAACAGGTTGATCATTCCTACTATAAACATTAATATTCACTTACGCTACTCAGTGGCCATAATACGAAACAGAACTTCAAAGTCTATAATTGTGAAACAAAGTTACTGATTTTATAAAATTCAGATTTTAAAAGTTTACATTTTGGTCTTGTTATCTTAATACGTAAAACATTTAGAAAGTATTTGCACTTCTAAATAAGTGTATCCTACTTTAAATACCAGGTGTCTTACAGATAAAAATTCTGTCAATTGAGCCATTTTTCAAATATTAATGGACTTCTTTTGTGAAATGGTGTATAGAAAAAAAGAACGTTTATCTTCCAGCTTCTCCTTCAATCACGTTTCCTTTGATTACATTGCTTACAGCAAACACGGCAGGGGGAGAGCTCAAAGGATGGAGATGTCTGGGCACAGGACGCCTTCCCTCTGTTCTCTCACCGGTGCCCAAGAGCAGCCTCCGCAGCACCAAAGCAGAAGCCACAGACTCCAAGAAACCAGTGACTCAGATCAAAGACCTCAGTGGGGAGGGGCCCTGCAGAGACTCACCCAGCCACCCAGACTGTTAGCGCAGGGCCAGAGAAGGCGGGCCAGGTGGAGGAGGAGCTGGGTCTTCAGATTTGAAAGAAGTTCCTTTCCGCCCAGAGTTGAAAGGTCTTAGCCTGTACATAAGTGTGATCCATTTTCAGTGACTGTGGGTGACCCCAGTAATCCTCCTGAACACAGAGAGAGATCTGTACAATCCATAGACATGAGGGGACAGGGTGAAACCACAGCCCCTGACACCGAACAGGGCCAGGCAGTAATACCCCCACAGGCCAGCGTCAACACGCACAGAGTGTTAATTAATTAATTAATCTCCTCGTGTTCCATCTCGGTGCAGATCTATACAGCAAGCAGCTTCTGAGAAATTTCTCCAGAGATGTTAGCCAGCCAACCAGGGGCCATTAACAGAGTATTAATAAAGGAGAATTTGGGGTCTTGTGTGTGTAGAGCCATTACTTTCATTTTCCACGTCTGACCACAATTTTTCTCTATCTAGAATTCAAAAGCATTCTTAAAAATCACAATGTTGGAATCCCTACTGATTTCTTCAGACGTCATGGAGTTTCTGGAATCATGTTACTGACCCTGCATGGCTGCCTTGCACAGCCCAGCAGGTGATAACCTCCCGCTGCTTACAGCAACGCTGCGGCAAAAACAGGGACGAGCCAGCTTTTTGGCATTTCCAGCTTACTGGCACCCAAGACCTCAATGGCATCCAGATTAATCCCACGCCAGGATGAATCCTTGTGTACGCAGCCCTCCTTCTGCCCTAAGAGGCCACACTCAAGAGAACAGACAGAGAAGGATGGCGCCTGAGCCCTCTGCGACTCTGAAAGAAGCCCAGGCACCTCTGCGTGGGGCACTGCTCCTGGGCTAAGCACGTATTTATTCTGTGTAATGTATTATCTTAAGAAAATGTTGAGCCTCCCTAGATATTGCCTTTGTCTAGCACATAAATCAAGGATTGTTTAGTATGACTCCTTTGTTAACATAGGGTTACTAGTCTGCAGAAGAATCATAGAGTAAAGACGACCTCGTTTTTCAGATGAGTAAGTGGAGGCTCACGACACCTGCTAGCTGATGAAGGTCACGCAGCTGGTACAGAACAGGGATCTGAATCCACTTCTTCTGACTCCAAGGTGCACCGCGCCCCACTACACTCCAGCCACCCCAGGAGTGGATTGTCTACGGCCTTCCTTCCCCAAAGCCCCAGCTTGTCTTCCCCTGCAGGTGCAGTGATGAGCAATGACCCTGAAGGACTTTAGAAAGACCAACTCAAAGACTTCCTCCCCTACTTGAGTCAGGTGACAAGGGGCTAGCGGCTGACTACTGCAAGAACTGGTATTCCTGGATGGTCTGCTCGATTTAGTTGAAGGCAGCCTCCACCCGTGGGACTCTGACATCGTGGAAATCAAAAACACAAGCAAAATCTTAGCACTCTGCATTTATTTTAGCACACGAGATTTTGTTTCCGGCTGAGCTAAGGTTACCCCTTTTAGCATTAAAACATGTGCAGCTTAATATAGTCCCTCACTGAACATTAGAAACTCAGTAAACAGTAAAATTAAAGAAGGAAGGGAGGGCGGAAAGGGGCAAATAGACATAAATGACACACTTCATACCACTACTGGTATTTTGTCAGAGTGCAAATTGTTCCAAAATCTTTTGTTAGTAAAACTGGACATGTATATGGAGCAGCTCATGTGTAGACTTATATTTAGACTTCTATCTTCCTCTTCCTGATCTGACATTTCTAAAGGTCTAGAATGATCAACTATTTTTATTTTGTGATGATACTTTGGAATATGAGCAACAACCAAAGGCTGGTTGGCCACTACCAAGGAAATCTTTTTGGCTTCTTGCTTGCTGCAATGTCCTAGAGCGTGCATGGAAATACCACAGGAAGCTTGCTACAGCAGCTCAGCACAGAGCTACCAATACTTTAATAAGCCAGGGAGAGTCATAATTTCAAATTCCATTTGGGAAATCACTGAGAACTGTTCCGGTGAGTTATTTCCTCTGGAAACTGAACATCCTTGCCTCTCTAGAGCCATCTTCAATGACTGCACTAGGAAGCGAAGGTGAAACTGGAACAGAGGGGCCCTGATATCTCCTCGTGTTCCATCTCGGTGCAGATCTATACAGCAAGCGGCTTCTGAGAAATTTCTCCAGAGATGTTAGCCAGCCAACCAGGGGCCAGCTCCTCCTCCTGCCTGTCAATTTATTGTTTGTATTGACAGTCCACACCACTGGTGTCAAATGGTGGACTAAAATCAGAATTAGCAATACGGGAGTGCTAACCCAGATGGAGAAAAAGCCATTTAAAATTAGAATTAATTCACGTTGCTGCAAAGAGGTGGGGGAGGGGGACCCACTCAGGGCCCGAGCCAAGAACAAATACATGGAAAATCAGCACATCAGACCACGCGGAGGTCCAGTCCCACAGGGTTCAGCACAGCGCTGCAGCCACTCCTGCCTGACCCTCTCTGCCCAGGGAAGGCCCCTCGCATTCCACCCTGAGTCCTCAAACAAAGGGGCACACCTGAGTGCCCTGCAGGTGTGTGCTGTGCACCTGTGAGGTCAGGCAGGGCTGCCTCTCCATAGCAGGGGCCTGAGCAGCACAAGCCTTCAGGTCACTCATTTGCCACATCCTTCCTCTTGGAGAGCTCAGAGCAATGGCTCCTGCGCCAGGAAAGGTGCCAGAGACTGGTTTTCCTGCTGTTTTTAGTGTCCTAAAGCGTGCTTATGAATTAGCACAGCATTAGCAACAACTCTGCAGGGGCTAAGGACTATTTTGTAATATAAACAATTCCTAGGGAACTTCAATTTGTATATATGTCCGTCTAGATTTATCATGAGCGAAGCATAATACAGATTCGAGATGGAGCATTCGTGAAGTATGATCACCATTCCTTACAACCAAAACTAGGTAGACATTGAACATTGGAATGATGGAATACATTCATTTTTCTAAAAATACTTAATTAAATTTTGCAAAAAGTAAATTTTAAATATCACCCTCATTGAAATAATTTTGATTTAGTTTTCTGATGTTCATTAATTATTGTTTGTATTTTGCCTTTTAATTTTAGTAATGTTGGCTATTTTACAAGAAAAATAGTACTCACAAACTTCATGAAAAATAAATCTAATTTTTGACGTTAATTTACCTAAATTTATATTTTATTGGTAATATATTCAAATTTTATATTTTGAATGCAACTACATTTTCCTTTCTAACCCTTTAGCTCAGAGATGAGCAAATTTTTTCCATACAGGGCCTGCTTCTCATCATTAAGAATGAGTGAAAGTTGATGCTTTACCACAAATAGAGAACAGAAAAGTGGAGGGAGCATAAAGAGAAAGCAGAAAAGAAAACAGTAACAGAAAACATTCAAAGAGGCAGCCTGTTTAAATTTTTAAAAACTGAAGAGAATTTCTTCAAGCGTGGCCCACACAAAATTTGTGAATAGGGTATTCTAAGCTGATTTTGTGAAAATTTAATTATTGATCAAAAGAGTAAATATGAGCAAGAAATTATTCTAATCAAATCCACAACTTTAACAGTTTAATATTTTGCCAACTTTAGTCATAAAAAATACAACTTTAAGTATATTTTGATTTTGTCTCTATGAACAAATATTAAGATTTTTGTTATAACCATTTATAGCTTGGTTTATAACTCTTAAATGTTAAAAAAAACATAGTGCATGGGTCTCCATTTATCCCAGGCACTTCAAATGTTGCGGAGGGCCTGGATAAAATTGCAGGAGAGGCTGTTGTCTGGGTAAAAACCCAAGAAACCTGCACAGCCTCATCAGATCGTTCTTCCTCAAACACTGGCTGTGGTCATGGAAATCCCAAACTCAGAAGGTTTCTATACATCCCCATTGTCTCCAGCCCAAATTCCTCAGACTGACATGCAAGGGCCCCCAAGATTTCTCCAGAATCCCCTTTTCCTTCCTTCCTTCCACCACTCTCCTACCCCAGTTTCCCACTCCAATGGACTGGCAGCTCCCCAGCTGCACAGTCGTGCCCACCTGGAACAGCTACACCCGCCCACTCCTATTTCAACACTCAGTTCAAGTCCGCCTCCTTGATGAAGCTTTCCCTGACCTCATACATGAGTTTCTCTTCTCTCAATAGCACATATTCTCCGTATCCCAGGTTGCTCTGTAGTTAAGTTACCAACGAATGACGCCTTACTCCCAATGTTTATGATTCTAGGAACAGCGACATTTGTTGAGGTACTACTGCATGCTAAGTCCTGTTGGCTATTTCATGTTCACTGTGAAAGGAAAATTAACTGAATTGAATTGACAACTATTCCTCACCACAACACTACAAGACCCAAAATTCTCCCCACTCTGTTTCCCAAATTCCGGCTCATCAGGTTCGTGTCTTATACAAACCAACGTCCTCCGTAGTACCTCATCAAATGCTCAAAGAGGAGCCACTCAGTGAAAATGCAGTATTGTAGCTGTAGGTGTCAAAAAAAAAAAAAAGGAAAAGAAATTACTTCTAAGCTTCTAGGTAATTATGCAGAAACTGCAGCTTATATGCACATATTTCATTCATAAAAGTAAAATCCTAGCTTAGCCTTACTTGCTTATATACCATGCGTATGAAATAGTTACTTTTTCTGTATTGCAAATATGACAAGTATTAGAAAGATCTTTTTTAAATGTATAGTCATGAGTCACCTAACAAAGGGATGAATTCTGAGAAATGCGTCATTAGGTGATATCGTCATTGTGCAAACATCACAGAGTGTACTTACACAAACTTCGATGGTATAGCCTACTCCACACCTAGGCTGCAAGGTCCTAATCTTATGGGACCACCATCATATACGCCATCCACCATTGACCAAAACATCCTTATGCAGTGCATGACTGTACATTATTGGAAAGATGATCAAGAAAAATTATTTCCCCCAAATCAAATTAACACTTCTCCTATTAGTTAGAAATTCATTAAATCTAAATTCATTAGAATCCTAGAAAGCATACTAAAAGGTTAACTAACAACACATAGAGGGTATGGTATTTTTTCAAACATCAATGTGTATAAATATTTAAGATACAACAACGAAACAACCTAGACATCTGGTTACCATTTCTCATTGACTGCTTGGCCAGCTGTGGTGAAATAAGCATGAGAACTCAAAATTCTTGACTGTCCACGATTTTTATGACTCTTCATTATTTTGTCTAAGATCTCTCTTTACCACAGAAACACCACAACCATACTCTTACAGTAAAAAGATAGTTTGAGATCAATAATTGTTTTTAGATATATAACCCAAATGTTTAGTTTGCCCCACATTCAAGGTTTTGAGAAAATACCTCTAAGAATAAATGAAACTTTGGGGAGATTAATACTGGAAGCTGTATTTTCACTAAACCCATTCATCTATGCAGTGGTGGGCTGGAGTCTGCTGACATGGGGTCACGAAAGCTGGTTACACACAGCTCTTTCCATGGGTATATACACTGTGGTCAATGACATCATACTGGCAGCTGGAAATCAGCCATGGTGGGAATAGTCACACCACAGAAGCTGACAAATGTTATAGCAAGAGCTTTCCCACCCTACTCTTGAAAGCCAGTTGTTAAACATTTACCAGCACACTACTGCCCATTAGCCAAGATTTTTTTTTTTGGCCAGAATAATCTTGGTGGGCATATGGGAAGGAGAGAAGAAATAATATAATTATTTTGAAAATGTAACTTCAGAACTCATTAAAAAAAAGTGTAAAAGGACTTTTCATGGGAAAGTTTTTAAAGGGATAACGAGAGAGTCAGTAATTTTTGGTTAACAAATGAGGCTGCTGATATTGATAATTACAAAGCTAGTCTCTCGTACTTTTTTTTTACTTGTGCCTTCGACCAGTCTCTATTAAAACTTGAATATTAGCATAAGAAAGCATAAACTACTTTTTGTTTTAAAATATTTGAAAAAAATTAAAATATGCTAATATCAGTGTTCATAAAAATTCTAAGTTTTCATCGTCAGAGTTTTTTTTGTTTAAATTAAGATAAAAGAAGAACTCATTGCATCTAGAAACTCCAGTTCGCCAGCTAGCTCACCGCCATGCGTGCCTCTCGGACGTAGGTACCCCCTAACCTTTGTCCCACTGTGGTCCGGAATTTGACCATTATGCAGAATGCCAGAAGTAGGTCAAAATGTGAGATTATCGGGAATAAGAAAAAAAATGTAAACTCACCAATTCTTAAATTTTTAAAATTTTGAATATCCTATGTGTACTTTTTGTATTCTTTAGGAAGGGAATCAGCTTAATTGGTGCGTAAACTTGTTTTCCAACCAAAAAATATGAGATGGAAACTTTATTCGACTAACGTGTGTTGGCGTTATTGGTGAACAATGCCAAAGACAAACCACATCTAAAATTTCTTTTAGAATTCTCTAGGTAGACCATCGTAAGCCTCAAAATTCACATTCAAGTCTCATGTTCATTTTAAGTGTTTTATTCCAGCATTTAAAATGGGAAATTTGAGGGACATACACAGCATCCAATGAGTCCATGATGTGCAGTGAAAGCTGAGCTTTCTCTGAATTTTCTTTTCAATTGTGCAGCTGAATCACTAGCAGTGGATTATTCTAGACGTACCTGATGAATAATAAACAGAGATATTGCTTAAAAGCAACCCATAGCGCTAGTGATAAATGGCATTCTTACAGCCAAGATGCCATTTCCAGATACAACTTGTGCCTACCTGTCTCTGAATCGATTCCCACATCACTAATATTTCAAGAAAAGACAAGGTGCATCTTTGGACAGTCCCAGAAGGGCAGCAGGAAATGACCAGGGAACCAACCAAAGGGTGCTGCCCATTTCAGAATCAAAGACGACGCACAACTTCTCTACCCTAGCTGGACTCATCCGAGATCCAGGAAACTCACAGCTGGGACCAGCCTGCACAATGTCTGTGCCTCAAACTCATGCACTTTCCACAAATGAGAGCCCCGAGCATTCACCCATGGTCTCCAGCACTCTGGATTTGCAGGTCCACATGACAGATTTTGTTATCTATAGTGAACTGAAGGTAGCATACCACAGTCAGGAAGTGGGAGTGTTTAGATGAGCCCAGTGAGATGGTAAGAAGGGCCCACTGACGGGGTAGAGCCGGGGAAAGGAGACTAAAACTAAAAAGATAGCAGGAGACCAAATACCTAACAATGGGCCTTCACTCCACACACCATGAGACAGCAAACTCTTTTCAGAATGCTCACCCTGAGTCATCAAGACGATTATGTTTAGTGAGTATGCAGGATGCCCTTTTATAAAGATTTACACTTCTGAGGTGTGCACGCAAGTGTGTGTGCAGGTGTGTGTACCCCTGTGTGACCAGAGTTCTGGGAACAGCCAAGCCTTGAGCCAAGTCCCCTCAAGGCACCTGCTGCCAGAGTTACTAAAATCCTGTTCTGGGTTGGAGGGTGTCTGCTCCCCACAGCGCACCCCTGGGGCTCAGCGGAGGGATTTACTGAGCTCTTCCATTCCCTCAGGCGCTTTCAGAAAAGAAACTATTGAAGACGCCCCAGGAAAAAAAATAATCCTATGGTCTACAACCATCTGTCATTGCGCAGAAAAATCCCTCACCCCACTTCTCAACTATTTCTCTACCCAACTTATTTATTCTCCCCCAAATCCACTTACCAAAAGGGCAAAAAGGCAAGAGAATATTCTATCTCTGATACAGAGAAATTCTTCCAAAACCAAGCCCTTCAAAATTAAAGCCAAAACCCAGGACATCTGTTTCAGGCCAAGATGAGTAACAGGGACTGAATTTACTCTCTTTGCTTAAATAACCAGAAAACCAGACAAAAGATACGATTTTCAGACACTGGACAGCAGGCATCACAGGACTGTGCTCCCTAAAGAAGGAAAACAAATAAGAGCGCTGGGCAATTACCAGCCTCTGCCTGGAGGCAGAGTGGAGAACCCAACCAGACCTGGCAGGTGATCTTGAGAATGGAGGGAACAGAAATTAGAGAGCGGGGAGGTGCCGGCTGAGCTGAGGAGCAGGGAGGAGACAGCTGCCGAGAGAGCAACTCCAATCCTCCTGCCCATCCAGGAGAAATAACCAAGCAAGGAAAGCCCCACCGTGAAGAAACCAGCAGATGATTACCAAAGCCCACTGGGGCTGGAAATAGTTTGTGTTTCTACCAGACCAGTGGGAAGACCGTGTAACATACTGGATGTCAGGTAGACCCCTCCTAATCCTTACTTCCCCACAATCTGGAAGGCCAAGCCAAGTGTTCGCCTGCTGTTCTGGGATCTTCAGCGGACGCTATGCTTAGTACTCCACCACTCTAGACCCAGTCCGCTGAACGAAGGATGCAAGATTAACCCAAAGACTGTCCAGTGGCCTCTGAGGTGGCCTGACTCTCAAGTTCAGCCCAGCAGGGTACCCAACACCAAAGGGAAACTGGCCAAGTTATCAGATCTTCTCCCTTTGCATTTAGATCAAAGGATGGTTCTTCTAAATTAACCTTGCTCATTCTAAGCTTTCCTGTGTGTGTACAAAATGTGAAACAATAGCAGTTAACGTGCTGGCTCCAGAAGAATATTACAAAGAGTTAAGTCATGCCAGTTTTATATCAGTGTCAGAATATACTTCAAATAGAAAGTCAATTTAACTAATTCCAATAATGGTTCAATTTTTCATTCAATTCATGGAATAAAATAAATGTTTTTGGAATTCCATTTTGTAGAGAATGAAAGCACCTGACATTACTATGAACGCCATTGCAAATTCCGTTAAAAAGGTAACAGCAAGAAAAACGATGTTTTTGCGGGGGTCACACGAATCCACATTTAAGTGGAGCACTGTGTTCTGGTTTAGTAATATTCTTACCAAATTAAGAGACTTATGGAGCAGAAGTGTACTTGGAATCGGTTGTGAGGCACATGCAATATTCTACCAACAAGAACAGACACTGTCATTGTCAAGGGTGATAATTTTCTGTATGAAGAGCATGTGAACACTAATATTTTTGTGATAATGTTCATGTTGTTAAGCAAAGCCAACTCCCACGTGACAACAGGCTCTTTTCTCTCTTTGCTTCCTATCGTCAGTCCCACTCTAGAAATGCCCGAGCTCTGAAGAACTACTGTGTAAATCAAACTAAGGTTCTACAATGGATTAAATATTTCTTAAAATTTTCTAAGTTTTGGGGTTATTTTGTTCAAAATCTGCTGTAAGTTTTGATCAAATTATTCAACAAATGGAGGCAAATAAAACCTTCAGCTTTTTAAGCTTTGCAACTTGCAATCATTGGGAAAAAAGCTTAACAACAGGAGTTTATCAAAATTCATCCTTACAAAAACAAGGCAGACAGTCAACATATTGAATAAGGAGAGTTCCAGTGGAGAACAGGATTTCATTTTGAAATTCTATAATTTTGTCCGAAAATATCTCAACTTGTACAAAAAATTTTTTGATGAAGCACCTATTTTTAATTAGATAAACTTATATTTTGCACCACAATGGGATAAAATTCAGAAGCTCCATGATTTTGCAGCATATAAATTTAACAAAACATTAAAAGAATCATCAATAGAAACAACTTCTCTGATGAGTTTTGTTACATAAAAATATTTGTCAATGAAAGATACCTTGAATGAAAGCAACGAAGACAATAACTACAAAAATGTTTGCAATTTCAATATTTTAAAAGTAATATTGAGAATTTTCTACACTTAGAAAAATTTACTCTGAGCTTACCAGGTCCCTCAGCACCTCTAGAGAGAGTATTCTCTCAAATAAAAATATTGTAGTATATAGAGAAGAGTCCATTGGAGGTGAAAAAGCAAGAAACAGAGAGAGAGAGAGGAGGGAGGGAGGGAGGGAGGGAGGAAGGAAGGAAGGAAGGAAGGAAGGAAGGAAGGAAGGAAGGAAGGAAGGAAGGAAAGGGAAAGAAGGAAAGGAGGGAGGGAGGGAAGATGAAGAAGGGAGGGAAGGAAAAAGAAGCTCTCCCTTGGCCCCACATCTCCCTCCAGCCCCTACCCCATTTTCCTACTACTCTTAACAGGATAACTACTCCCAAAAGTGTGATTTATTCTTATTTATTCTTCTGCTACATACTGTCTCTCCTTGCTCTGGGACTCCAATTTCATGTATCTTAAACCTTTTCACTGTGTCACACCTATCTCTCAGCATCGGTTATATACTTCCGATGCTTTTTTTCTCTGTGCTTCACTTTGGATATTTTCTGTTATCAGTTTACCAGGTTACTGATCCTGTTTTCTGCCATTTTTGATATGTTGTTACCTCCATTTACAGTTATTTTCAGATATCATGTCTGTTCTAAAATTTCCTTTTGATCCTTTTTTTTTTTTTTTTAAGATTTTATTTTTTCCTTTTTCTCCCCAAAGCCCCCCCGGTACATAGTTGCGTATTCTTCGTTGTGGGTCCTTCTAGTTGTGGCATGTGGGATGCTGCTTCAGCGTGGTCCAATGAGCAGCGCCATGTCCGTGCCCAGGATTCGAACCAACGAAACACTGGGCCGCCTGCAGCGGAGCGCGCAGACTTAACCACTCCGCCACGGGGCCAGCCCCCCTTTTGATCCTTTTTTGTAGATTCCATCACTTCAGGGAAAGTATCTTTTCCTGCTATCCTTCTGAACATATTGATTATGGTTATTTTATCAAGTTACTTTCTGCAAACAGCTGCACACCTGTGAGCCCACTGTATCACGGTGTTTTTCTTGTCCGTTTATTCTCCCGATTTTCAGTGATGCGATCCTGTGTCATATCACACCTGCCCATCTTTTATTGAATTCGGGGCATTGTGTATTTAAGGCAACGTTATTCCTCACGGAGGACTCTCCCTTTCCTGCTAGACTAGAGTGGGGCTCATATTTAATCCATTCAGAGACCGAACTAAATTGAGACTGGACTGCAGGGCTCCTAAAACTCATCCGCCTTCTCTCTCCTACTAGCACGTAAATCCTGTGAGCACAGGGCCCTTGTCGGTCTTGCTCATCATTTTTCTCTTTAAAAAATATACGAAAATACTGTATGGGGCACCACAGAGGATCACACCAATTAGAACTTTGATGCTCATTACATTTTCAAAAGTGAAATACAGTAAAAGCGAACTGGTCAATATTCTGCACATAAAATTATGAGATCAAGAAGTCCATATATGACTTTCACCACCCTTGTCTAATCATTTAGTCATCAAATGAATTCTTGAAAATGCAATTACATTTCATGTATATAGCCTCCTACTGGGGTCTAAAATATAGGAATAATTCATCAAATCATTATGAGAAAAGGTTTAATTTTTACCAACGTAGCTTTACACTTGATTCTATTTCTATTCACTTAGATAAGCCCAATCGAATGTACTTAGCAAATTCACCAAGCAACTTAAAGAAGAGGCCACAGATTGCAGTCCTAACCACACTGGGAAATAGGCGATTTGCAACCTCATTGTCTGGAGGAAATCTTTCCGATGTTCACAGGGTGGGGTCTCAGTGCCGTGATAAGATTCTCCATATTTTAAACTGCCCTTCCACTAAAAAGAAAAGACCAGTGAAAGAGAAAATGGCTCAAAGAAAAAAGTGTGCAAAATACTCCTAATGCACGCTGAAGCATCGCTGGCCAACGCCAAGGTCCAGTGCGGAGTCACAGTGAGCTCAGTGAGCCCAGCAGTCCGTCCAGTCCACTGAGATTCACGCGGTAGGGTGAGACGTTCGTTAAACGGAAGAAAACAGCAACCAAGAAGCATTGGTGGGGCGGGGAAACACCCATGTTAATGTTTCTGAGAGCACTTCTGCAATGCAAAAGAAAGTTAATCCTCTGCAAGTTTTTGTTAGTTGGTATATCTTAGGCGGACTAGAAAAAGAATACACACAACAGAGTTCAAATCTGCTCCACTTTCTGGCTTTAAGAAAAACCAAACAAAAATAAACGAATAAAAACTTTCCTCTTTTAACAATCTCTTACCCATACACACAGAAACACACAATATTATCCGACTAATAGAGATACAAAAAGGTTTCAACACATTTTAAAGGTGTAAAACATCTCCGAAAGCCTTCGTATGTTTTCAAGGGCTGGAGCCCATAAGCCACCTGGGTGAGCTTAAGGAAGAAAGAGCTAGGGCCTTACTGATGGAGGTTTTGACAATTAACACAGCACCTTGAGCAATTCCAACCAGGAAAATAACTTTACTGGGGCAAAGAAAGTTCACACTCAATCTTTTACAGAAAATTAGTTTTACTTACAAAGTATGAACATGGGATTATAAACCATTATAATTTTTTGAAGATTTTGGAAATGGGCCCATACAACACATAAAATCTGGCTATTTTCAAAAGGCAGAGTTTCAGAACAATCTAGAAAGTTGATATTTGGAGTTAAATAAAAATACATTTTAAAGCAGACCAAACTCTAAAGCATTTTTAAGTTTCAAGAAAAATAGAAGTTGAAACTATTGAGCCTGTTGCCAATGGTTCTAACTATTTTAGCAATAATTCTAACAGTAAATACATTTGAGTTCTTAACACAACAATGTCTAGTACCTTAGAGATGACGACATTTAAGTCTCTATTACAAAAATTTAACCTTATTGATAGCACATGATTTTTTTTTACCAAAATGTAAAGTTAAGTAGCCTACAGGTGCTTTAAATATGACCAGAATGCAAACAAAATAGAGAAAAAAGCTATATGTGTACTAGCAAAAAAACCCCCAAATTCTTCAAGTGTCCATAGAGAAAGAGAGTGATCTGAAGGCATACATTGTTTGCTGAAATTAAAATCTTTGCCAAAGAGGGCTGGCCCTGTGTCCGAGTGGTTAAGTTCGCTCGCTCCACTGCAGGCGGCCCAGTGTTTCGTTGGTTCGGATCCTGGGCGCAGACATGGCACTGCTCATCAAACCACGCTGAGGCAGCGTCCCACATGCCACAACTAGAAGGACCCACAACGAAGAATATACAACTATATACCAGGGGGCTTTGGGGAGAAAAAGGAAAAAAAGAAAATCTTTAAAAAGAAAATCTTTGCCAAAGAAAACTGTGAAATCTTTGCACTTAGCCATGGGTATTACTTTTGTCTTCACAAAAATAAGTAAACAAATTAGTAAAATCCTTTTCCCAGCTCACCTGTGATTTTTTTCTTTTCATTTTGAATTAATCATTCAGAAGGTAAAATATTTTGATCCTTTGAACTTCACGTAGCAGAGGTTCTAAACACCTCTTTGTGAGAACTTCCAAGCTGTATAAAAATGAAACAATACCTTCCAATACACATTTCAAGAAAAAGGAAATAATGAGGGGGACATGGGCACAGGTTATCCCAAATCCCTCTGGTTTTCTGAACAATCTTTGTGAGCCTTAATTATAAAGAACCACATTTCATTCTTTTAAATGTTTACTAAAAAGAAGTATCACCAAGAAAAGAAATCAGAACAATATGGAATCCACTGGAAAACCCTCCTCCTTAGTTTTTGAGAAGACACTACTGCTTGGGGCTTCAGTTTCACCCCAGACGCAATTTTCTTGCTGTTAAAATGTCCGTGTATGAGAGGGAAGCACCAAATTGACTTCGAGTAGATATAGAGGTGATTGCTTTATTCTACCGGTTTCCACTCCCAGGTCATCTGAAAGACAGAAAAGCAGGTTAAAAGCAAACTTCCCAAAGCTATGATCTGGCCGTATTTCACTGCCAGATGTCACAAGAGCTGGTATTCCCATAAAGTCTGGCCTCTGGCTGCTTTCCTGGGCTGCAGCCCGGGGCATGCTGAGAATCTAGGACCCACAGTATTGCACGAAGGCCATGACAGCACTTCCAGACAGTCAGCTGCTGCCAGGCAGGTACCGATGCAGAAAACCACCTTGAAAATTGATTTTGAAATTCGCTTTTGTTTAGTGTTAGTGGTCATCTCACTTCAGTTGATCTACCAAGGTCCCTTCTGCCCCTTCTTCCATCAAGCCCCCCAACCCCCGCCCCTATCTTTACATGTGCTAACATGCTATGGCATTGTTTCAATCAGAATTTTCTTGTTTGATAATAATGCTGAATAACTCTCTTAAGAAGTTATGTAATCCATCCCCCCAGCACCCAGACCACTCTAAAACTAGGCCACAAACGTGGACATCATCTAGAGGCAGTATTTTAAAATGAAGCAGTATTTATGGACCATTATAATAAAATGAATCTATCCTACACCAGTATAGTACCATGAACTTCAGAGAGTTTAATTTCATTTGATTCATATGATAATTCTATACTAAGGCAGGTTGAGCACTACAGTATTGGGAACAATTATTTTTGGAAAAAAAAAAAGGGAAGAAACAAAAGAAAAAAGCATGAGTTCAAGTTCTTTTCCTGTTCCCTATAAGCTACAGGTCATGTCTTACTTCAGGCCAGCCACCTGACCCCTATGGTGACCTCATGGTACGCTGTCTGCTGTAAACTCCATCATCTTTAGATTTGCTCCCAGCTCCCAAATTTTCATTCTCATTTTACAGAGGACAACTAATGTTCAATAAGGACAAATAGATGCTCAAGACCACATGGGCAACAAACGGTGGTGTCTGGACCAGAACCGTGGTTCTTACCCCTAATCCATCCTCTTCCCACAATAACGTGCAGGAGACCAGAACAGGAGTCTCAGGCAAACAGAGTGGGAAACACAGTTCTAAAGTTCCTTTTCAAGCACCAAAATATGTACTCAGAATGGACCTAGATCAAAATAGATGGGCTCTCCATCAGAAACTTATTTTTAATGAAAAAAAAGCTAAAGATGAAAAGGAGATGCTTTCTATTTGATTACAATTTCCTTCTTAAAGTGTAACAAATGCTATGGTCAAGTCTAACAATAAATCGAGAAACCACAAATATGGTGAAATAGTCTGCTTTCCTTTCCCCTTCCACACACCAACACTGGAGAGCTAATTAACAGACGGGGAAGAACTGGTTTGATCTTTAACTAGAACTTGACGATCCTAAAATCCTTACTTGCATTTTTGTTCTGGCAGTCAAGAAGCTCAGGTAACCATAAGCGTCAAATAAAGTAATAATCTCAGCAGAGGCTCTGGGTAGAATAATCTACTCGTGTTCTCTCATTTAATAACAAAAAAGATAACAACCAAAATGAAATAGTATAACTAACATCTTTTTAGTGCCTTCCATGTGTCCAGCACTGTACTAAGTGCTTTCTGATAAGCATCATCTTTTAAAACTATTCCAACAACCTATGAGGTAGGTATCATTATTATTAGCCCCAATTTAAAGATGAGGAAACTGAGGCACAGATGTAGTTCACACACTTAGTGAGTGGAGAAGCCAAACTTGTGTAGTCTGACTTGAGAGCCCATCTTCTTAATCACCAAAAATGTACCATTCTAGGGAGTTCTGCTGTCTATTTCTGACATAGAAGGCATAAATATACACATATGTACATATATATGCATATATAATGTATATGCATTTGTGTGTATACATAATATGTATAATTATTTTAAGATGCCTTCATTCAATTTTAAATCAGAAGAATAAATTACAGGTAACTATGTAAAGGTGTGTCAATTTCAGAAGGGCTGACTCACTCTGGGGGGACATGGGTTGATGTTCTGAGCAGCAGCAAAGGTCTGATGCAGTCAGTCTCACTGACCACTTCCCTCCCCCGCCAGCTGTGCATTCAGAAACAGAGGAAGGAATCCTCGATGAATTTAGTCTTAACCATTTTTTTCAATTTTATGTCTGGCCATCAAAATATGAAATTCACAATTTTAATATCCTGCTAGCATACCTCTTCAGCATAATGTGAAAATAAAAGTCTAATTTTATTTTCATTTGCCTTATGATCCTTTCTGGCTTCTGAACGTTGTTCTTCACAACATGGCGGATATTCAGTTTTCATGGTATTTGTCCTTCTCTTTGTTCTCCCTTAGTCATCTGTTCTTGGGACGGTTGCCCCAAGGATGACTGTTCCAATGATTCTTGTCTCTCGGGTATCTGTTCTTGGGATGGTTGTCCCAAGGATGTCTGTTCCAATGACTCTTGTCTCTCGGGTATCTGTTCTTGGGACGGTTGCCCCAAGGATGACTGTTCCAATGATTCTTGTCTCTCGGGTATCTGTTCTTGGGACGGTTGCCCCAAGGATGACTGTTCCAATGATTCTTGTCTCTCGGGTATCTGTTCTTGGGATGGTTGCCCCAAGGATGACTGTTCCAATGATTCTTGTCTCTCGGGTATCTGTTCTTGGGATGGTTGCCCCAAGGATGACTGTTCCAATGATTCTTGTCTCTCGGGTATCTGTTCTTGGGATGGTTGCCCCAAGGATGACCGTTTAGGGGGTTCTTGTTTGTCAGGCATCTGTTCTTGGGATGGTTGCCCCAAGGATGACTGTTCCAATGATTCTTGTTTCTCGGGTATCTGTTCGTCAGACGGTTGTCTCGAGGACGACGGCTGGAGCAATTCTTGTGCCTCGGGTTTTTCTTCTGGTTGTCTTAGTGATGATTCTTCTTGAGACTGTTGTCTCATTGGTGGTTCTCTTTGGTCTTCTATCTTTACCGGGGTTTCTAGTAGTACAGGTCTATTTTTTTCCTCTACCATGTCATATTGTTCTTTTTCTTGTTTTCAGTAAACAAAATAAAACAAAATCACCAATAAACAAAGTAGCCATCTAAAACAGGTGAAATAAATCACAAAATGACAAACATTGCTATTATATCATTGATTTCATAGTGACAGTGCAAATATTAATAAAAATAATTTTTACATAGGGTATTACACTTACAATGTGCTTTTCCGTATATTATCACTTTTACTCTCATTTGGAAATACAATTTCAAACAAGCATAAAATAGGATGGGATAGTGTCAGAGAAGCCTAAGAGAAGCAAGAACAAAGGGTATGCTTCCAATAACACATAAAATCCATCAGTTGTTTGAAAACTGAAAAAAAACATAGGAAAGACTCTCTTCTTCTATGAGTCACTGAGGTAGGGAAGGGACTTTTAGTAAAATGAAGAAAAAGCAATCAGCACAGGAGACTCCAGAGCCTGTCTTCTCCAGAAGAGGGACCAACGCATGAAAGCAACGTGTAGAGTGCAAAGATTATCATGGACTTCCTAACCTTTCACAGCCACACCTCACTTGCCACTGCCAACACTATCTGCTCCCACAGCGATAAATGCCATTTGGACAGGAAATCCAAGGTTGTTCCTAGAAACTGAAAACAACACCAATTCAAATAACACGCGGAAAAACATCTTCAGTGAGACGCCTCACAGAATCTGAGAGAAGCCAGGTATCAACTGACATGTTTACTTATTGCCTTTCTCCTTTTTGCAGAAGCAACACCCAGTGCCCAATACAGAAACCTCAACTCCAGTTTCATCCTCATCCCTCATAGCTATTTGGTGGCCAAGTCTGGTCAATTCTATCCGGCCCCAGTGCCTTGGTCCAGGCTTCCACCATCTAATAGAATGTTGTGAGTGCACGTAAATGCTCTCTTACCTTTCCCTTCTCTGCGTGCTGTCAGAGTGGTTATTTTAAAACATAAATTTGATCATATCACTTCCCCACTTTAACATCATCTATAGGACAAAGGCTAAATCCCTTAGACACACACGGGCATAGCAGTGATGGCCAGCAGACCACCAAGACTGTGCTCCCCTTCCCTAGCACAGAGCTGCCAGAGATGTTCCCAGCCAACTTGCGTCCAGGCGGAGCCAAATGTCTAGTTCTAACCAAAGGGCCAAGAGACGTGATGTCACTGCCCTTCTGGGCTGAGGTGGTTAAAATCTGATATAACCTCCTGTCTCCTCTCCTCCTGTAGCAAACTCGAAGGCCAGGTGTGGAAGATGGCAGGATCACAAAATCAAGGATCCCTGAGTCACTGCTGGGAGGAGAAACACCCAGGACAGCCTCCAACCCACGGTAGGTTTTACCCAATCAAGGAAGAAACATTAATTGTGTAGAGCAACTGAGACCTGGGGCATGACATTGTTACTACAACTCAGCCTAGCCTACACTCACTGATACAAAGGACCCTGAGAGTCAGACCTTATCTGTATTTCCTTCTTCCTTTCATGCTGTTCCCATTCGCTCTTTGTTCCAATTACACCAAACCAGTTGCACCTCCCCAAGGAACCATCAGTCATTCGTGAATTTGCACAGGCTGACCCCACTGCCCAGCATCCCCTTCTCAACACCGCCTACTTGGCAAATTCATACTGATCCTTCACAATTCATTTGAACAAGCCTCTCCCATAACACAATCTATCAATCCCCGCAAGCTCTCCCCGGGGCCCAGACCGTCAACCATCATCTCTTCAGGAATTTTCAGGGTATCCAATACAAACCTCTATCTGGTTATACATCTGTGCCCCAACCAATGTAAATGAGCATCTTGAGAATAGCGAAACTGAGCTTCACTCATACGGATTCTCCCAACATTCAGTACAGTACCTAGCACAGACTTGGCAACTCCAGACTGTTTTGTTCTGTTTTGAAGAATGATTAAACGACAGGTAAGTCCTCGCTCCTCCACCTGCTTTCAGAATAATCTTGGACAAGTCACCTTCTCTTTCTGGATTTCAGATATTTCTTTCTTGAAAAATAGTGGCAAAAGTATGGATCTTTAGAAGTGTAGGATTATGGTGCTCAGTGAATGAAAGCACATGGTGAACTGTAAAAGCTGATATATACATGATATGATATTCATTATTTTCACATAAAAGTTTAAAGAGCAAAAATGGGGGGGGAGATTATAGAAGAAAACTAACAACTGTCACGAGGGACTATATGATTATATGCCAATGTAAGGCAGAGGCAGGCAGAGCCGTAAAGGGCCGATGTCGCCCCTTGCAATCCCCCAGGAAGATGTGCCTGCGGCTCCTGCTCCCTCACCAGCGCAGTACCCCCTGCAGGCTCCCCACAGCTGCTGGGCTGATTCTCAAGGTCTGTTCCCCAGCGGACCCCAGCAACTCATGGGCGGGGATTGTGTCTCACTCATCCTCACTTCTCAAGCACCCACTCAAGCCTGGCACATGGAAGGGACTCAGAAAATGTTTGATAAATGAAAGAATAAGGTGATAAACACAAATGAACCAGCAGTCCCCTAGTCCCACAAGTAAAGCATTCCTAAAAACATAAAATTAGAATACACAAAATCAAAGATAGCATTAAGATATTAAGTTACGTTTATAGGAATAATATATTACCATAAAATGTAATATAAAATTACCTTAAACATTAATAAAAAATAAAATGCGTTCTGTATTCACACAAAATAAAATGCATTTCAAAAATCCCTGACTTCTCGTTGCCCTTTAAATGCAATCACCAAAGAGACATTTGGGGCATTGTGTACTTATTCTGTATTGTTTTCTTTGAGAATTGAACCCACAATCCAGCAGCCCTCCAAATGTGGCTAAAACTCTGTCACTTCAATGCACCTATTTGTCTGAAGTCTCCTGTCTGAAACCTGCACTTCTTACACAAGTTTCAGGAGCTTTATTTTTTGCTCTTCTCTACTTATTTTTTTTTTTTACAAAATATTATAAGGGTATATGCAGTGAAATATTAAAATAATTGCACAATTGAGCAATGAAAAGTCTGCCTGAACTGAACTGTTGGTTGACAGACAGTGCCACCATATGGTGAGTCAAAACCTTCATTTGTCAACTTCTCTAAAAATTGTGCCATATAAAATACGGTTTGGGGGGTCGATGCATAGTTATGAAAGAGTAAGAATTTTGTTCAAAGTCAAATAATCCAAGTGGAAGGCTGCTTGCAAATGGGCAGGTAGTGGACACCCAGGGCGGGCAATGAATCCAGGGACCCTGCTGCAGACATAGTCGTGGGGTAACCACAAATGGGCCCTGGGCACAGAGCAGTCACCTGCATTTACCCTACAGGCCCTATAAGTGATCATTGATAACTCACTTTCTTACCAGGAAATGTAACCACTTTTTTATTCTTGCTGAGGTTCTTGAGAGACGCTAAAAAAAAAAGAAAGAAAAAAAATTCAGGTATTAATAAACTGACCGAAGGGTTTACATACTATGGATTTTGATGTAAGATCTATGGCTAAAAGAACTACTGGAATACAATCCTGTTGACTAGTTTAAAGAGAATTTAGAGCCAATTTTGGTAAAAGTATAAGTGTACTTTATTATACAGAAAGTCACGCCAACACTATGAAAACTGTAGTTTCTGAGATTATAGAGCAATTGGCAGAATTTTGGTCTTCTTTTCTTCCACTAAGAAAAAAGCATATTTTAGTTAAGGTGGGTTTTTTGGTTCTTTTTAATTCCTTCCTCGTGCAGTTTCACAGCAGGAAGGCAGGGCATATGGTGGCATTTCCTTTGCTCCATACAAGATTTAGTGGGTAACAAAGTTCCTCCAGTTAGACCAGTAAACCGTAAAACGCAGGTGTTGGGCAAACTCTACGAACAACGTGAAAATGTAAACCAGCTCAGCTTACATGGCAGCTGCTTTCCAAAAACCTCAGTAGTAAATAGCAATAAAAATAGAACATTCAGTCTATAATGAAAAAATACTGAAACTAGAAAGGTTTCATTTACATCAATACTTGCAACATAAAACACACTAATACACACAAGTATGCCATAAATAAATGCACTAAAACTTCTGCACATCTTTCCCCTTTAACATCTCATCTGACAAATCTGCTTTGAGTTCAGGTATTTTGAAGTTTATAGGAGTCTCTGCCAATTCACCAACATAGCACGAAAACATTTGTTCTCTTATAGATATATGCTCCTCAGTGTATCTGTGTGTTAAATTTTTCACTGGCATAATTAACACAGAAATATTTTTGCTAATAAGCACTTCAGTTAAATTGAACTCAGGAGCCAAATAACGAGACTGAAGCTGTTCTGAAGACCTGACATTTTGGCAAGTGAGATGAAAAAGATGCCGGAGAGCAGCTGGAGGAGCTGACAGCGAGCGACTGGAGGAAGAAATTCGAGAAGCTGTTAGAAGAGTTGATTGGAGAGATTAAATTGCCAACAGCAGCAGCTGGAGATCTGAAAATTGGGGTGGAGAAAAAAAGGAACAAAAACTAAGAGTTTCAAGAGAAGGCTGGTTTTGACGACAACCGTGGGAGGTCAGAGGCCACCAAGAATTGGACTTACCACAACAGCTGGAGGAGGTCAGCAAAACCACTGCCTCTGTCCGCAAAGAAGTCTATCAATTGTCCATTTTAAATAATATCGTGATTTGAACATATTGTAAGTACTGCCTTTGACACTTGCTTTGAAACCTAGTTTTCATTTTCACTTATTTGCGTGACTGCCAGAATACACGGCAGCTGCTAGTTATGAATTAAGATGTCAGGCTCAATTTGTGAAAATAAATCCAATGTTTGGGTTTAAGGTATAATTTCATTTGCGAAAAGTTAAAGACCCAAAGTCAGACTGTATTTAATTTTTGTATTTGGTAACTATGACCCAGGCATCTGATTTCTCTGTGGGCTAGAACGTTTTTAAATAAATCAGCAAAGACATTTACCAAGTCCTTACAGGGGATTACAAATTAAATTGAAAAGTAGTCTGAACTCACAAAATCTCTGATAGTAGCTTTCCTGTCCATCTGGGGACCTGGAATAACAGTTAACCTAATGAGCTCTCCTGCAACCAGTACAGATTTAATTCTTAAAATATTTTTAATTTTCTGTATTCAAACGTGCTCATCACAGAAAATTTGGAACACAGAGAAAAGCCCCCAAAATGGAAATAAATTAAAGTCATTGACTCGCCACTTGGTGTTATAAGTTGTCACATAAATGAAGTCCGGTGACAGGGAATAGAACTTATCTCTGATTTTATAGCCTCAGGATAAACTTCTAGATGCAGATGGCTGGTTCAGAGGTATACACGCTTCAAAGCGCCCGATAAAAGATTACCCAAGTCACCCACTCTTGCGGATACAGTGTCCCCAGTAGCCTTCTCAAGTGAGGGCTGCTTGCTCTTCCACACACTTGACAGTGGGCTGGGGTCCTGCATGCTCCTCACTGCCATTTCCAGACCTTTATCCCTTCCTCCTCCCACAAACCCCTCAGCCTCTTTGCAGTTCATGTTATCAGACTCCAGCACCCACCTCCCTTCCTCGGTGTAGTCACCCTGTCTCCTAGACCGTCTGAGCCCTGGCTTCCTCTCTCGCTAACATAGCCCCCTGTCATAATCCTTTGGGATCTCAGCAGCCACTGGAGACAAACCTTCCAATCAAGGCTTCTCAGTTCCTTGATTCATCCTGTCCAACGATCATGTTCTCTGTCCTACTCCCATGACCAACCCATAGACCAACCCGTAGAATTCTGACCCATCTCAATTTCAATCTCCAGTCTTTATAGTTGTCTCTTTTTAATGCCCCAACTCTGATTCTTCTACCCCATCAGCACCTTGACCCACTGACCCTGCTGCCATCCCACCGTCCCTCATCCTTCGTTGTCCAATTCAGATATTACAGTCCATCCTTGGACTCATTCCTTTGATTCATGATCACTGACCTCCAGGGATCCCTTAGCACTACAACCTAAGCCGCATACCCCTGCCTGGCTCATTCAGTAGCTCATTCTTCTAAGAAACTGTTTCATGCTTTCTCTTTCTTCAGAACTCCACCTCCTCCCTCTGCACCCACAGCTGATAGCCTGTCTTCTACGTGTGAAATAAGATCAATTGGAAAAAGCTTCCACAGGCTCTGGCCCTTGCACTCCTCAACCTACCAGGATCTGCATCCACATGCTCTGCCATCTTTCATATCACTCTTGAGGGACCATCCTATTCCTAAATATGGCCAACACTTCCCTTGTGCACTAATTCCACATCTCTCACCTACTCAAGCACACGCACCCAGCCATATCTCCTCTCTAACTCCTGTATCATCAGTTTGTTCCCCTTTAGATAACAACAAATTTAACGGAATATCACTTTCTTTAAAAAAAGAATCCAACCTTGACCATGTATCCACCACTAGCTGCTGCCTCATTTGGGCAATTTAGAGCTAAATGCCTAGGAAGTGTTGCCTGTGCTGGATGTCTCCACTCCCACCCCTTTGGATCAACTCCTATCCATCTTCATACTCATCTTTCTATAGGAAGAATCTACTGTTAAGAGTACAAATGACTTCTATATTGTCAAATCCAAGAGTCAATTCTCAGCTCTCACTTTGCTTGACTGATCAGAAAAAATTAACTCGATTCAGTTGCATTATTGCTCAAATATTGCTCCTTGGCAGACTTAGAGCCATACTTTTTAAAGCTAAAAGGCCCTTAAGAGATTGGCCAATACAGTTGTGTCCCACTGTGTTCCATGGAACCCTACTAGTCCTCAGAGACGTCTCTGGGGACCAGTGGGAGAACATCAATGAGAAGCCAAAGGAAAGCTGAACTTGTGGATTTCAACCCACCCACATCCTCTTCAAACAAACAGTTCCTTTTTTCTCTGCTCTACACATTGGGGTTCCTCATAATATTCCACTTGGGGAAAAAGAGTTCTTGTGCTTCTTTTGACTTTTTATTTGAAATAATTTTAGATTTCTAGGAAAGTTGCAGAGAGAGTACAGACAGTTCTGTATACTCTTCACCCGGCTTCCCCTGGTGTTAACATCTCATATAACCATAGCACACTTGCAAAAACTAAAATCAACATTCCGACAATACTATTTAACTACAGACTTTATTTGGATTTCGCCAATTTTTCCACTAATGTCCATTTTCTGATTCAAGATAGCATCTTGCATTTAGTCATCATGTCTCCTAGTCTCCTCAAAACTGTGCCATTTTCTCAGTCTTTCCTTATTTTTCATGACCTTGACAATTTTGAAGAGTACTCGTTGGGTATTTTGTAGAATGTCTCTCAACTGGGGTATAGCTGATATTTTCTCATGAATGGACTGGAGTTATGGATTTTGGGGAGCAATACCAGAGGGATGAAATGTCCTTCTCACTGCATCATACCAAGAGGTATATTATATCAACATTACATTATCACTGGTGATATTAACCTTGATCACTCACGTAGGTGGTGCCAGTCAGATTTCTCCACTATAAAGTTTTCTTTCAAAGATTGAAAACCAATGATCTTGTCCTCACCTTTTATTTTACACATGAAAAAAATAAGACCCAGATAAGGGTTCAAATCAGTTGATGTGCACAGTCACACTGTGTATTAATATTAGTGGGACTAGAACCCCATCAGAAGAGAACTTGCAGAGGAGATGGCAAGTTTGGCTATTGGATCTTGAAGGTCCTTTCCTAGTCTAAATTTTGAGCATGTTATAAGTTATTTATTCTTCTTTTACTCATACTGATAAAAACATATCAGAATCTCATTTGAAAGGAATGATAACTTATTATGCTATAGGTATTATTCCTGTGAAATGTGCCAAGAAATTCAACAAAAGTACATGGTGAAAACAAATAAGAATGCACTCTTCGACAATTCAACGTTGGCAGATGTTTAACCTCAATATTTGTTTGGCACACAGTAACAGTAAAATGTCAACCAGAGGACCAGTCAAAGTCAAGTGAGCAGAGATGGCTGGAAATTAAAGTAGGGCATTGATGAAGGTGACCACAAGGAGACAGGGGCCCTCAGCCAAGCCAACAGACACAGGTTCCTCTGCACAACACGTTAAAACAGACATGCAGAACTCAGGGAAGTTTCAAAAGAACGGTGAAGAATGAAGAATGACCTTACATTTGTGTATGGTTTCAGAGTCATCAATATACCTTTAAATTACTCTTCTCGTTTAACATCACAACAGTGACATGTGCTATCAATTCTGCAGATGAGGGAAATAATGTTCACAGAGGCTGACTTGCCTTGGACTCCACAGATATCAAGGGGCTGGCACTGGACCCCAGAACTCTGTGTCTCCCATACTTTCCACTGCACACGTGGTTGAATTAAACTATTAGGGTTTATTTTAATGCTCAGTTCCTCTGATTAACATTTTGCTTCTCCTTCTCAGATATTTTTAAAAAGAATTTTAAATAATTACATATTAAAATCCTCCTAGCAATTTTAATTTATCCAATCACAGCTTCTCCAGGACCATTTTGGGGGAGGACTGTCTACAAACAGGAGAAAGCCTACACCTTGTTTTTCTGGCCACCAGGAAGGCAAAGGAAATGGACCCTCCTCATGCACCCGTATGTATAAAGCATATAGTCTTTGATCGCTAAAAAGGAAAGCTGCCATATAGACCCAACTTGTTTTATAATCGCTAGGAAACATTTTTATAAAACTCGAAAAATCATTTAATCAGGCTAAGATTATCTACCCTAGGAGACTGGAAAGGGGCTTCATGCCAATCAAATACTATACAGGAAATGAGTTACTTCTGCCAGCACGAGAGAGAGAGAGAGAGAGAGAGATCTTAGATTCTCAGAACAATTTATGTTTAGTAGTAAGGCAAGGTCCAAGGAGAAAAAGTACAGTGAACACTCTTCTCTAGAATTATTTGGATCTTGTTCTGTCTAAAGGCAAAAACTCTGGATTCAAAACTCAAACAACCCCCAGTGAATTAAAGCCGAACCCACCACACAGCCAAAGTGACCACTGAGCTCTCATCCCTCATGGCTGCTGTCCCCATGGCTGCTGTCCCAGCGTCCCCCTCCCAGACTGTGCGCCCAGCCTCGGCGTGGGCAACAGCATGGAGGGGTGGGCAGCTCTCCGCACACCCTCACCAGCCTAGAAAAGACAACGGGAAGAGCGGCGCCACATGCAGGCTTCACAAAGTCCGCCTGACTCGGAACCGAAAGGGAGCGTCTGAGTCCACCGCCTCCTCTTACCAAGGAGCACCCAGGCCCCTGCGACTGGTCTGAGTTGACACAGCCCCACGACAGCAGGTCCAGGGCCACTGCCAGGACTCTGGGATACAGGCTTAGTGCTTGCTGTCCTGGGTACCATGGGGCAGTCCTAAGCATCATTTTATACCTAAGTAAAAGATCACAGCATATCACTCAACAGATTTCCAAAAAATAAACCTCTCAAATAACAGCATCATCATTTACAGAACAGAAAGAAACACCAACTGGATAAGTTATTGCCTAGCAAGTATGTGGGAAACAGCATGGAAGCATCTAGAAGTGCTGATGGATATACAGGCATTCGCAGCACAAGATCAGGGCCCGAACCACCCAGCCGACAGGAACCCTTAGGTTTTCCTTCAAGTTTTCCTTATCCTTGGGCAAAATAAGATACCTACCCAGTGGCATAATGTTCTGCACGGTTAACCTCCTGACCCACGGACCAGGTCGCCCTCACCAGCCTGCATGGTATCACCGTCGGTGAGAGCTCACTTACTTCTCTCCCACACCTACTTCCTGAGAGTCAGCTTCTTCAAAGAAAAGGTGACTTCCATCTGCAAGGAGCTGAGACACCAACTCAACCTCACACTATTGTGTAAATAACTGGTAAGAGCGCCCAAGAGCAGAGGCTTCATCTACTGGCCACCCGACAGGAGGAGAAAAAAGAAGGGGAAGGGTTTCCTAGGGGTGAGGAGAGATGGAAGGGTGTTGTGACCCAGAGCCACCCTTCTGCTGAGGGTCACTCTGAGGAAGATCATAAAAACAGCAGGAAAATGAGCAGAAGCCTGACTCAGGCCAGTAAGTCTCCCAGCTTCACTCAAAGCTAGAAAACGAGAATGGCAAAATAAGGCATAATGACTAATTTTGTTGGAGCAGGCTGTTATCACTGTCAAAACAGACAGCGCTGAGCAGAACACAGCAAAGCCACGATGTGCTTTTGAACTGAAACGTGCTGATCAAAAAGGCAAGTCAGTCCCTGGATATGCCTTCTCTGCTCTTCATGAGGGCCCTGTCATGCCTGCTGGACCCAAATCGGCGCCAACCGTCAGTAGCTCTCTGAATGACAATCAATAACAGGTCATCACAGAGCCAAGCTAATTTATGATCATAAAGAAAGATGTTAAAAATTCATTCTTTAACAATTCCTAAGTTGCCAGATTGACTAAAATCATAGCACACACAAAAAAAGACACCTAATGAAGCCTTCAACCAGGAGACTCTGGCCTGATGACGCTGTGCCTCAAGAGTCTCATGCTCAGGGCAAGGAAGGACAGAGAGCTGAGGAGGCAAGTCAGCGCCAACGCAGCCCGGAGAAGTCTGAGCTAGGCCCGCGGCGCCCCAGCGCCCCGGCGCTGCCACAGCTCTGAAGCAAGCCGGAGCAGGCTGAGAATCACAGCAAAAACAAATGAGCCTTCTTTTTTTCTGATTCTTTCGTTCCTTCTCTTAGAATTCTTTCTTTCTCCCTCCACTTCCCAATTCTCAGAAACAAAGAAAAATAGCGGCAATAGAACACAGCCAAAAATTATTCCCAGTGAGGGAAAAAAATTCCACTTATTACTGCCTTGAATTAAACTTCAGGGACTTAAAATTGCCTTATTCTTCCAGAAAAATGAAACTTGCAAGCTCTCACAAAATACAAGGCAATGCAATGTTTTGGAAACAAGTATTGAACTAGGAAGGGTTCCAGGCTTTTGAAGCACCTGCGTCTGTAGAAGTTGATAGGATGGATGGCCACTGACAGCCACAAGCATTTGGTAGGAAAGGTAACATTTTTTAAGTGAGGTGTGAAACGGGCTCATTCCCTTCTCCCAAATAAATCTTTGTGTTGGGCCACAATTTCTGGTGGCTCTGTGCAATGTACTGGTGTGAAAAACTGCTTGGGGACCTTGAAGGCTGTAATGCAACCACATAGCTATGGGGTGGAGCCCAAAGGTAGGCTGGCCTCTTGGAAACAAACCACAGGGGCCATAAAATCATTCAAAGCCACCTCATCGGGCAACATAGTGCTGATATTATGGATAAACCCACCGCAGGCCCACAATTTCAGGGCCAGTCCCACGGCTAAGTCAACCCCGCACACTCCTGGCCGTGGGGTAGAAACGGAAGAGAAGTGGATTTGCTTGAATTTCTGCAGTTTCTTCTGTCACCTTTGTCACCAAGGACAAGACAGGTAATCATTCTGTTTTCTCCTCTGTTAAATGAGGATCATCACCTGGCAAGGTTGTTAGAATGAAAATAAAAATCGGAAGGAAATGTTTATGAAGGTATTGTGGAATCTGTGCATATTTTTAAATTATTGTTACAGCAGATGGTTCAATATTCATTTTACATACTTAAGGCTCAATAAAAGCCTGTAGCATCTAATGGGATTTTTTTTCCAAGTACTCAAGACCTTGACTACAGGGAAAGGGCAGAGCAGGAGCAGGAGGGGGAGTTGGGTTACATTCTCTCCTTCGAGATTTCTCTCTGGGGTGAATTGTCACCTGAAGAGCATCCTTCAGTTAAAAACCAAATAAGGAAAGAAAAGAGAAGTACATTCCACAATGGAATGGACACTTGTATCAGAGACTTACTTGTGAAGCCTCGTGGGGTCCTTGCTGGTCACTGGGTGGCGATCTGGGGCCCAAGTGTACGTCTGCTCCAGTGTGGTGCAATCACCACCTTTGCATTTTAATATCTGGGATCCACTTTACAAACCTCTTTTCTTGAAAACAACAAAAGCTTCTGTGTTCATCTTGTTGGCATTTATCACACTGAATGATGATTTTTCTCTTAAGTTACCAAGAGTTGAAAATCAAAAGGTAGACATTCCCCAACATTCAACGGAAGTTGTTGTTGAAAGATTTTGATAGTGGGGACAACAATTGCAATGAAATTTTAAAATTGAAAGCCGAAACATCATACTGTAGGGGGTCCAAGTCAGCCTGTGTTCCCAATCTGTGTTTTCTCCCCATCCGAGATGAGAAACAGTAGGAAAGAACTCTCGCACGAAGAGCTCTCGCCACCATCACGACCCTCCTCGGGCCCAGCCTCACTGGTCCCCTGATGCCGTCCCTCCTCTGGCTCTGTGGTGGCTCTGCCTCTGGTGCCCAAGAAGACCCCACTGCTCTCCACTTCCACATATAACCTTCGAGCCACCCTTTAAGATCTCTTTTCCCTTCCAGGCTCCCCTTGGGGTTAGCTGAATTGAATTTTATGGCGTAGTGGTTAAGTTCGAGCTCCGCTTCAGCAGCCCAGGGTTCACTGTTTCGGATCCCAGGCGCAGACCTATGCACCACTCATCAAGCCATGCTGTGGCAGTGTCCCACATACAAAACAGAGGAAGACTGGCATAGATGTTAGCTCAGTGACAATCTTCCTCACAAAAATAAATAAATAAATAAACCAAGGATAAATGCCAGGAGAAGTCAGCTAGCAAGATGTGACAGGCAGTAGCCTGCCCACAGGACTAGGGAGCCCAGGCTCATCCACCTCCTTACAAACCAGCAGAGCTCCCTTAGCCTCTCCTGTGGTAAACACTCCTCCTCAATCTTTCTTCAAGCGGAGCGATGCTCAGGTCCTTGCACACAGGGTCCATGGAAGGAAGGCAGAGATGGAGGAGAGAGGAGGCCACTCAAACAGTCTTAGGTCATCCCTACTTCTGGTTTATCTCACAGGACACTATTATCTCACAGGATTGTAATTCCCACACTTTAAAGAAAAAGTGCTTTGTTTGGGGAACTAAATTACACCTAAAGAGCATACAAGTTATTGATAGAGATCTGAGCCACAGTTCCAGGCTATGGGATGAACTGTAGGGTTTTCCATCCCTACCCACGGATACGAGACCTCCAGACTCAGAAGACACAGCCTGCACATGAGTTCTGGCTGCAGCACGAATGTTCTGGAACGTAGGAAATAACCCTGTGACCTTGGAAAGATACCCACCCTCTCTATGTCTCAGTTTCCTCATTTGTAAAACATCCAACTCATGTAATGAAAAGACAGTTAACACAGCCATAGGATTTTTACAATGTGCAGCACATTACGTCATTTACTGGATGTCAATACTGTAATATATCATTTTCCTACTCTTCATGGCTAAGATGTTACACCAGAAAAGCATATATATGAAAACCTTTTGTAAACTGCTTTTAAAACTACAAATCTAAAGAATTATGATGATAAATAAACAGTTATGAAAAAATTTAGGAAAGGAATTTATAATTTGGTGATGTTATTATTACAGGGTTTTTATGGGGGGAAGAAAGGGGATTGTGGGAAAGAAGTAAGACCTTTCCCTATTGAGTGTTCTGTGGGCATTTTAACTATATCTCAGGAGACAAATTTGACTAGCTGTTTATAACAGGATCTGACAAATATCCTCACCCATGGCTGAATTATTACAGAATATATACATTTCTATTTCTTCAACATCTACTTGACATACCTTTTTTCTTTGTGTTGTGTCTTAAGGGAAACCTTTTCTTAAAAGACATTCGTGAATTGTCTTCCTGAAATAGAACATCAGTGTTAGTAGCTGATACTCTTTTCTCTGAATATACACAAGAGTCCTCAGGATTGGAACGCTCAGCTACAACTGGACTCTGAAAACTGAGGTCTGCAACAAAGGTTAGTCCACTGGAGATATTAATGCATTCAACAATGATTTGCCAAAACACAACAGCCCATGCTGGAAGGCCATCCACTTCTCCATGCTCCAGCAAGGGACAGCCTTACTCTGGCCTGGCCTGGGAGTCCAGATCAAGATAAAAGAAGCCCATGGATCACTGTGGACCAGATATACTCTATTGGTCTGGCTTCAGGGTCCAGTGCCATCTGCTGGACTCTTAACTCATGGCAGGTCAGGGGCCAAGCTGGAGACTGGGACCCATGGACCCAGTTCATACTGATTCCCATGGGTCATTCCAAGTTTTCCACCACTATCTTGTCCTCCCAAACACTTCCCATATCAAAAATGACCCAGCGTCACCTTGGAATGTAAAAAACTGGAAAGAGAATCACTTCCTTCCTAACAACAAGAAAAAGCCATGTAATCCACAAAATTATAATCTCCTTGAACTCATCAGCGAGTTGAGATCACAGGGCAACCAACTAGCTTGGAATCTAAGGACAGACAGACTCCTCCAAAGAGACACAAGACCTGAGCACTGGCTTCCTGGGACGGAGCATGGGAGGAAGAGACAGCCAAACAAGGGGATGAGACGATTTCAGCCAAAGGTTTCAGTGAGTGTAGGTGGGCGTGAGAGCGGACAACCAAGGCTGCCTCGAGAAATGGCTGAATCTATGGCAAGGGCAGGGAAATACAAGATGAGCCTGGAGCAACTTGAAGGAACAGAAACAAAGGAAGTTCTTAAAATAACAAAACATGTCAACGGACGTGTCAAAGGAATACAGGAGCCAAGCTGCAAGAATTCTAATGGCCAAAATGGGAACAGTTAGAAAGAAAATAAATCATGTAATATTGGGTTATAACCCAAAGTAGAAAACGACTACACATGAGTCCATAATGATACGAATAAATGGTTGAATAAATAATAAATTGGAGATAAAAAATAAACATTCCTTATAGGAGAATTCCAAAGAACAGATGTACATAGATTACGCTGCCCCTCCTGGAGGTGGTGGCCAGGTTCCACCCTGCCTCCTTTTGGAGGCTAGCCTTCACGATTTGTAGGGAAAGGGATCAGTGGTAAGTCTACAGTGGAGAATCCTCAGAAACGATATATTAGGCGAGTAATGAAGGTTAATATTATTAGGGATGTCATGCGGATATCCCCTGATACAATGTTACAAGAAGAGCACTTCACCTCCGTGGCAGTCTTCCCAAAACCCCATAACTCCAGTCTGATCATGAGAAAAACATCACTGGGGGACATTTTATGAGGCCTGCATTTCATGATATCAAAAACAAACAAAGACATTACCAGTAATGAAAACTGCAGAGTAATAGCCCTCTCAGAAACAGACACAAGGATCCTTCACAAAGTATTAACACATTGAACCCAACTATATATAAAGGAAGACAATACGTCATGAACAAGTGGGGTTCATCCCAGGAAGGCAAATTGAGTTCAGCATTTGAAAATCGACCAACTCAATTCAGCATTTCAACAGACTAAACAAGAAAACCACACATTTTCTCAGTAGATGCAGAAAAGCTGTTTGACAAAATTCAGCATCTATTCACGGTAATACTCTCAGTAAACTAGGAATACAAGGTAATTTTCTCAATCTGATAAATGACATCTGCAAAAAAATATGTATATAAATATAAACATATATACATATACACACACAGCCAACCCCTCACTTCATAGTGAAAGTCTGAATGTCTCCCCTTAAGATCAGGAGGAGGGAAGCATGTCCGCCCTCACCACACCTATTCAACATCATACTGCAGGGCCTAGCCAGCGCAAAAAGGTAAGAATGTGAAATAAAGGCATCCTGATAGGGAAGGAAGAAATACTGTTGTCTTGATTCATAGACAATGACTGTCTAAGTAGAAAATGCCAAAGAATCTACAAAAAGCCACTAGAACTAATGAGTTTATCAGGATTTCAAGATACAGATCAACACACAAAAATCAATTGTTTTTCTATGTATTAGTAACAAACAATTGGAAATTAAAATTTTGTGTCATGTATAATAGCTCCTAAACAAAATACTTATGCATAAATCTAACAAAATATGTGCAAGATCAGTATCCTTAATGCTAAAAAAAATTGATTAAAAAATCATAGACCTAAATAAGTGGAAAGATAGACTATATTCATGGTATCTCATACTCAATATTAACACGTAGATTCTCCCCAAATTGATCTGGAGATTAATGTAGTCCTAATCAATCTCACTAGGATTTCTGCAGAAATTGACAAGTTGAGTCTAATATTTATTTAGAAAGGCAAAAGAACTAGAATAGCCAGAAATAATGTTGAAAAGGAAGAATAAAATTGGAGGTCTCACAATGAGAGTTCAAAACTGCAGTAATCAAGAAAGTTCGATATTGGTGGAAGGAAAGAAACACAGATCGATAGAAGAGAATACTGAGTCCAGAAACAACCCAAAACAGATGTGGTCAGGTGGTTATGAAAAATGTGCAAAGAAATGTAATGCAGAAAGGATCGTCTTTTCAACAAATGGGGCAGGAACAATTAGACATCCACATGCAAAAACCAAAAGACAAACCACATTCCTACATTGAACCACATACAAAATTTAACTCAAAATGGGTCCTGGACATAAATGCAAAACATAAAGCCATCAAGTTTCTAGAACAAAGCATAGAGGAAAATCTGTGAGACTTTGATTTGGCATACAATTCTTAGATATGACATGAAAAGCACAATTTATAAAAGAAAAATCGAGAAATTGGACTTCATCAAAATTAAAGACATCCACTCTTCAAAATACAATGTTAAGAAAATGAAAAGAGAAACCACATACTGAGAAAAGATATTTGCAAAACACGTATCTGATAAATCATTTGTATCTAGAAAACATAAAGAACACTCAATAAAAAGAAAGCAAACAAACCAAAAATAAAAATGGAGGCAAATGATTTGAATAGACGTGTCTCCAAAGAAGATGTATAGTAGATGGCAAATAGCACATGAAAAGATGCTCAACACCATTAGTCATCAGGGAAATGCAAAATAAAGTCACAAATGAGGTCAAAGTACAGAACGGCTGGTGAGGCTGCAGATCAACCGAAACTCTCATTCATGGCTGGTGGGATTGCAAAATTGTACAGCTGCTTAGGGAAAGTTTGCCAGTTTCTCTCAAAGTTAAATATGCTTTGATCACATGATTCAGCAATCCCACTCCTATTTACCCAGTCTGTACACGAATGTTCATACCAGTTTTATCAAAATTGCCAAAAACTGGGAACACCCAAATGTCCTTCACTTGGTGAATGGATAAACAAGCTGTGATATTCCATAAAATGGAATACTACTCAGCAATTAAAAAGGATGACTAGGTGGTACATACAAGATGGATGAATTCCCTATGTATCACGGCAAGTGAAAGAAAGCAGATTCAAAAGAGCATACACTATCCAATTCCAGCTATATGATATTCTGGAAAAGGCAAAATCTTAGGACAGCAAACAGAGGAGTGGTTGCCAGGTCATAGGGGAGAGGGGAGCAGGGGGAGGTGGTTGACTATGGAGGGACGTGAGGGAATTTGGGGACAATGGATGCGCCACACTTGGTTAAGCTAGTAGTTCCATAATTGTGTGTGTCCCCAAAACTCTCCGAACTCTACACTGAAGAGGGTGCGTTTTATTGTTCGTAAATTATACCTCCATTTTTAAAAAGGAGATAAAATGACCTGAGGAGGGAACAAAGGCATGAAGTGGTAGATCAGGTGATTCTTCCTGCCGATTAGAATTATAAAACTGAAAAAAATATATCACGATTATTAAAATGAGCTCTGGAGGCACTGCAGACACCAGAGGAAGGCAGAAACGGAAGAGGGTTTATTGCTTACTGACTGCTGTGGTCTCCCACTCTGCCCCCTCTGGCCTGAGGGTGCTCCTCACCGCCCGCTGCTCTGGCTGTGGAAAATCACAGCCTTCCTGCCCAGGTTGGCAGGTGACCACTCAGAGCAGCTGAGCACCTGGAAATTTGAGGCGGAAATTTGGGAAGTGAGAAAGTTGGAGAAGGGCTGAGATCCAATGTCTGATTGGAAAGCCTGCCCAGCTCTCTCCTGCACCCCTCACTGTGCATTTGTGTACATTTGCCAAAACGCCTCAAATTCCAATGCGTGTAAATTATACCTCAATAATGCTGTTATAAACAAATCAGCTGAGCCAGCCCTGACGGCCTAGTGGTTACAGCTGGGTGCTCTCACCGCTTCAGCAGCCCCGGTTCAGTTCCTGGTCGCAGAACCACACCACTTGTCTGTCAAAAGTGATGCTGTGGTGGTAACTCACATAGAAAAACTAGGACTTACAACTAGAATATACAACTATGTGCTGGAGCTTTGGGAAGGGGAAAAAAAAAACAAAAAGCGAAAAACACAAACAAACAAAAAAAGAGACCAACTATGAACGGAGGAAACTGTGGTCAACACTGAAAAAAAAATTTCTTTTGAAGAAAAAACATGCCAGCACAGTCCCTCTGGAGGCAGCCTAGTGGACAGTGTCCGGCCTTGGTAAGCCACGCCTGTGAGAAGCTGCCCAGGACAATCATCCTCACAATGAGAGAAAGAGCAGCGGGACACGAGAACTCACGGGGGCTCTGCAGCAACACCTCATTTATCTGAAATCTACATGCCTCAACATCACCTGCCCAGAAAATAGCTAAAAGCAAAAAAGAAACCAAAAAATATGTCACAAATATGCATGTTGAGTTTACACACTTTGTCGACAGGAAAGTCTGCAATATCTCGCTCAAGCCTGTGTGCACAGTCTCAGTTCTCTGTCTCCTCCTGCCACCATGCATTAGAGGAGGAGGGAAGCTGCTGGGCTCCTGAGTCCCGCAGTGAGAGAAGACAGCAATAACCCCACAAAGCAAGCGGGAGAATTCCCAAAGCGCAGGGAGTGGAGCCCCTCTGCAAAGGGACAAAAGCCTGCAGACCTCAGGCATCTTCGAAAACATCAGAAAACACAGCAAAGAGATTTGCTGTGTGCAAAATGATGACCGATGCATCAGGAGACAGGTTTAAAAAAGTGAAGAAATTGTGGCTTATCCTCAGAGGCATCAGATATATGGAAATTCACTTTTTGCAAAACTCATCACAGCTCAAAAATGAGGGATAAATGAAGTATTGCTGTATTGGCATTTTATCAAGCCATTCTCACTAAAACCGTTCAATCTGGCGTGCAGCATCATTGAACTTGTGTGTGAGCAATCTGCGAGTCCTACCACCATCTCTAAGATTAAACACTAAAAATTTATTTGCAAAAACCTAGTCACTTCCTTTAAAATGGCATAAAATACTTTTTACGACATTTCACAGAAGCAGTGGACTGGAAACACAGACATGAAACGACATTCGTTTTTGCCACGTTTCAGGGCCCCCTAGCAGCTGATACAAGGCGACACTAATAAAGCAGCCCTTTTGACTTTACTTCCATTTACCACTGAAGAAACAGGTTCTCCAAAAACGCCCACCTCAGTCACTACATGGAGATGACAGAATGGAGATACTGGGTTTTTCTTCATATCCATTCCTACTCACGTCTGATACTTTCTCCACCGTGAGGGAGCTGACTCATCCTAGCCAATATGAGAAAAACTCAGGTAGACCCTGCTCCCAGAACATCAGTGGCACCTCACCAAGGCTCATCGTGGATTCTCTCATCCTATTTACACCCTTCCTGCATTAACCTGCCCATAACTTCCACTCTCCCTCACTGAAATGCATTCCAAGAGTGAGCAGAGAGAACAAAAGGTGTATGCCCTGTTAGCAGCTCTGTGCATGGTTTCTGGGGGTTGGAGTAGGGACGTTTCACGTAGAGGAGGGTATTTTGGGATCTCCTTGATTTTCAGTTACCCATGTTATCGATAAGGGAAAAAAATAGATATAAGTTAACCCTACACATCAGTGATTGCATTCACCCCTACTTTAGTTTATATTTCCAAGTTTTAAATAACAGCTTAGACTTGTCAAAATTGACCTAGAAATGAAATGTCACTAACAATTCAACAGAAGGTAGACTTTTCCTCAATCTACATTGCAATTCTCTATGAGACCAGAATGGGGGTAAAACATGATAGCATTAAAATTCTCACTGTAAGGACTTCTTCACTTATGGGTGCAGCCCAGGCAGAAGTACTTTGGAATTATGTTAAGACCGTTTCTTAAAATGTCCATTGTAACAACTAATTTGATTTTAAAATCTAAATCCTGAATTTTGATATCAATATTAACTACTGGAAAAATGACAGAATTTCAGTAAATATTGATGATAATGTAATAATTATGACCTCTTGGGAAAATCAAGCACAAGCGCAATAAGAAAATGCTTCTAAAAAATATATCTGCTCCTACTCAGTCCTTCCTTCATGGATTTACCATCATCCTTAAAGCAGAGTTTTTAAAAATCAGAAACCAAGAAAACAAAAGCAGTAAATAAAACAAGGACAACACATGAAGTAGAATACAAAATAGTTCTTCAGTATATTAGGCACAAAGGAGGAAATTCTAAAAAGGGAGGAAATTTTCAATTGCAGAGACTGAAAACAAATTTTGATCCCTGTTTTAAATATCTATTTCCCGGAAATATCAATTATTAGCCAATAACCAATTGCCTTTTGAGCAGCTCCTATGTGCCCAGGGCTCTGCCGGCCACAGGTACCAGCTGCCAGGGAAATGCAAGGTGTGGTCTTCATGCTCAAGGAATTCACAGTTACACTGAGGCATTGATCGCCAAATGCACAATGCATGCCCAAGGAGACAGCAGACAGCTAAGTAGACAATTGTGTTAGTGCAGAGTAAGTTTTGCCAGATTTCAGAAACCACCAAAGTCTGGAGTGGTCAAGGGTGGTTTCAGCAGCTGTCGGACTCAGATAGGGTCAATAATGATTTTGAAAGGAACAGTGACACAATTAAAGGGGCAAATGTTGGGGGGGTGGGAAGAGAGTCAGGAGAGCAGTGCGAGCCCAGGAGTTGACCAAGGTCGCCCAGTGCGGAGAGGGAGAGGTAGAGGGAGGACTCAGAACACGGGAAAGAAGCACTGGCTGACCCCTCACCGGCTCACCGAATGGAAATAGGGTGTGAGGCAAAGGGGAGAGTGACAGATAGGACACTATCTCTTCAGGCCTGGAAGACAAGAAGAACAAAGGTGCCACTGCAGAGATTAGAACGAACTTGTGTTTAGGACATGGCTTACTTGAGAGGAAGTAGCCTGTCTAAATGGAAATGAAGCGCTCATAAAAATCATGAGGTGTAGACTCTACGTGCTCTGGAAGGTCTGGAAGAACAGAAGTCATTAGAGATCCCACTAAAGACAAGGACTGAAATGGCATCTGGAAACAAGTGGGACAAGAGTGGGAGGTCAACACAATAGAGGCAACCTTCAGAGTCATCAGGGTAAACTTCCCTATGAAGACAAGCAATAGGAGGGAGAACCAGGAGGCAAGACAAACTGTGAGGTCTCTGCGTCAAGGTGGGGCCAAGAGAGAGACATCAGGAGGCTCATAAGAACCAGAGAGCGTCCACGGAATAGAGGAGTTTTATGACCATGAGGTTGACAGGCAGTGTCCGAAAAATATCCCAAAGATTTCGAGGATAGGGCAGCTGAAGAAATGATCACTGAGTTTAACCATTACATGTGAATGGTTACGAGAGAGAAGCAACACTAGAATCAGGGGTTGGCCATATCTCAAGGGGTTTAAGGAGACAACAGAGAGGGAGAAAGTGGGATTGCTGCATATCGGTGCTGGGCGTGGAAAACCTGACATGAAAAGCAACTGCAGCAACTCTCACCTGGAACTAATCCCAAAGCAAGTGGCAGTAAACATTCTAGGTTAACAAGGGACTACAGGCGAGGTAAGAAGGTGGCAGCCACATGTGCTGGAAGGGCCAGGAACAACTGCTCAAAGTTGACACTTCTGCCTCCCGGAGAGCAGAACAAACGTCCCAAGAAAGAGGGAACATCAAAGATAGTGACGAGGCAGGAAGCGGATAGAAGCCCATGGACCTTTGGGAGCTGAGGAACCAAGACATCTTAGGGAGAAAGGGGAAGTTCTCTTCCTCTGGGGCTTGAAGCAGTCTGACCAAAGGCAACACCACCTGGAATGCTGAGCAACAGTTCATCCTCGACGCTTCTCTTCTTGATTTCTGGTTCATGACCATTAAGAAATGTGTTCTATCTTCTAATACTTTTTATTTCTCTGTCAAAGAATAACAATAGTGAATGGTTACTGAGCTCTTACAATGTGCCAGCACAGTTCGTGATCAACTTATTTACCCCTCCCAGTAACCCTACAGGGTCCCATCACCCACATGGTAGAAATGGGACAGCCACGGCCTGGGACAGGTTACGTGACTTGGTCAAGATCACACAGCTAGAGAGGGGCATAGCCTGCTTTGACCTCTACTCTACAATCTCTCCGTTCACAAGCTGGTTCTCCAGAACATAAACAAGTACCCGAGGAACGCCTACTTACACGAGTCCAGTACCACACGGGCATCTCCTGCAGACAAGGAACTGTTATGTACTTTGAACACATACACCATCACCACCCCCTGTCTAATGCATTGGTTCCCAGAAGGTGGTCTGTGGATCCCTGGGGGTCTATAGAACCTTCCAAGAGGTCGGTGAGGTCAAAACTGTGTTCACCATAAAACCAAGATTTGCTCACTTCTCTCACTATGTGACATTTGCACAAATGGTGTAAAAACAACAGTGGGTAAAACTGCCACTGCCCAAGTGAGGATTAAGGCTGTGACACCAAAGCACACTTGTCACCATTCTATTCCTCACTATGATGCACTTGCAGTTTTGCAAAAAATGACCATGTCACTTAAAATGTCCTTGATCAGGGGCCGGTCCTACGGTCTAGTGGTTGGGTTTGGCACACTCTACTTCGGTGGCCCAGGTTCACAGGTTCAGACCCCAGGCACAGACCCACACCACTTGTCAGCCAGGCTGTGTTGGCAACCGACATATAAAATAGAGGAAGATTGGCACAGATGTTAGCACAGGGTGAATCTTCCTCAAGGAAAAAGAGGAAGATTGGCAACAGATGTTAGGTCAGAGCCAATCTTCCTCAGCAAAGAAAAAAAAATGTACTTGATGAAGGAATAGAAATTATTAATTTTATTAAATATTGACCTAGAGTAGGTCTTTTTAATATTCTGTGTAAGGAAATGAGAAGTACACCTAAAACTTTTCACTGCACATCACAGTACCACCATCATCTCAAGAAATGGCACTCATGATTGTTTGAGGTGCATGCTAAACTAGCCACTTGCTTCATGGAATGCCATTTTACTTGAAGGATGAATAACAGACAGAGTGTAGTTATTCGGTGATTGGTATTGGGAAGGTACTTTCTTGGACAAAATGAGGCACTTCAGTGACAACAAGTGACAAAGTTTGGGTCGAAGAACAAAATTTGAGCTTCAAAAAAACTAGAGTCTACAAAACATGTACATGTGTTGGATAACTTCCCAACACTAAAAGTCTTTTCTAAAGATATTCCTGGAAATATTAATGCACATGATTTTTTTTAAACAATGTATAATTAAATGTGTCAACATTTGCATAACTCACTGAACCAATAATTAAATGTGTCAACATTTGCATAACTCACTGAACCAATATTTTCCAAATGACCACTGCATCATGTGGCAAAATCATGGATGGGTAAAACTCCATCCAAAGTGCAAGATATAACAATGGATTCTAACGTAATAAAAGATTAAAGTTCACCAATATGGTTTCTGATTCCAAATTGCAACTACCCTTTAAGAAACTATCACTTGTCAAGTTTTGGTGTAGTATCAAAGAATATTCACAATTATCTGAAAGTCCTATTAAAACATTCCTCTCTTTTGGAAGTACATATCTATGTGAGGCTGGATTTTCTTCACCTACTTCAATCACAATATCCTATAGCAACAAACTGAGGCAAAAAGCAGATATGAAATCCAGCTGTCTTCCATTCAGCCAGATGACCAAAGAGATCCACTAAAATGTAAAGCAGTGCCAGTCTACACCGATTTCCTTTTTGTTTTGGAAAATATAGTTACTTTTCATGAAAAATATGTCAGTTATAATGACATATATTTTATTTGTTAGTTATTTTTAAATGAATCGATAAATAAGTGGTTTTAAATTTCTCAGTCATAGTTCCTACTACAGTAACTACTGATAGATTGAACCCACCTAAACAAAACCTCTTTGGGGTCCTCAACATTATTTCCGAGTCTAAAGGGGTCTGAGAATAATAAGTTTGAGGACCACTGCTCTAAAGTATTTACCAAAATTTGATGGAGCACCACGGAATTCACATCGCATATCATCAACACTAGATGCCTATGACCCAGTTCTACTGGTGGTACCACGAGCCTCTTACCACTCTCGTTTGTACTTCAAACCCCCAAGGCCTAAAACAAATGCAGCCCCAGCCTCCAAGCTCACCACTTGCAGGGAGAATTTCTGAACTAGGATTTTCTTCTTTTCATTAGAAAAGAGAAGTCACTCACTTCACCTATTTAGGTAGCTTTTTATTACTTTAATTTTTAAAACCTGATTTTTTTATTTTTAATTGCATATTTTCATACTTAGAAGAATAGAGCTTTGCGTTAAAAATGTGGTCTTAACCCCCCCTCCCCTTAACCCAGCCTCACCCTCCCCACGCCCACGGCTTTTCTGCAGGACTCAGGAGAGCGGGAGGTGGTGAATCAGACAGCAAAGTCCGCATCTCACCGCGTCTCACTGTGTCTGAACCTTGCGCAGAGACCTGTATACCTGAACGGCACTGAACGAAGAGCACACACTCGCTGGGGATTCGGAATCGGTTGACGACATTTCTATTGTAATAGGGAAATATGTAAAGAATTTTAAATTACAGTATTGAGAGAAGTAAAGAGATGTTTCCATTTCCTCCTCAGTAATTTGAAAGGATTGGAGAAGAATTATTTCCAGGGGTGCTTCTGGCTCAGAGTTTTGAGATCCCATAGACCCAGTATAGTCCATGGATGGACTGCCCAGGCAGGGAACCAGCTCTGGGCTAAAGCAGACTTATTTCTCTGTTGCAGGTGCGTACGCTTTGTGACACGTTTGGGCAGTAGTGAAAAGGAATGTTGAGAGAATGTCGCACAGACTTCCAATGCAGAGAATGGAACTGAAGAACATTTAGGAGCATTTTACTCCACTCCAACTATAAATATGTTTACTAAAATTCATTCACATTCTGTGCCTACGATATTTGCCAATTTGTAAAATGTATTCTCAGATGTATTTCAATGTAAGGTGGTAAATTTGCTTTTTGATATATTACAACTTCAAAAAGAGCCTGTCTTCCCCTACTCATTCTATTTATAAGCAGAAAAAAACGTAAATTTTATTTATAGAACTCTTTTTTGCACTGTCATGGATTTCCCTCCTTCCAATATCATTATAGAGAAACCCTGAAGACGAATAAAGAAGAAACAAACGCCTGACTTGAACTGATTATGGCCCCATGGACGGCATCTCCAGCAGTCTGCACAGCAACCTCAGCTCTGAGGTACAACAACCCCGCTATTTCTCACTTGGCTTTCTCTTGGGGAATGCTGCCAGCTTCGCAGAAGATACGTAGAATCAAGAAAAAAGGCTCCTGAACAATCTCATCTGTGGATTCAAAGAGCCCACAGACCTTCCAGCCCCCTCCTCTTCACGTTTCTGATTTTCTTTCCTCTAAACCACTCATGGGAGAAGATACTTGTTTCCCCAAAATATGGCTGTCAATTTAGGGTAACTAAGCCATAAATTCACCTGAAAGTACCCAGAGTGCAGTGTATACCAGTTTCTTATTAAGCCTTCCCAGAAATGAACATTTTAAAATGTTACTTTTTTTGCCCCAAAATTCTATTTCTGGCCCTGTCCATGTTACACACACCTACAGTCCAGCTGGTTTGGTGCCTTACAAAAACACTGCACACTGACCACCTGTTCTTACAATCAAAAATAACCCATGTTTGAAAAGTTACAGATAGCATCTCTATAACTCACATGGAAAACCAAGTAAATAGGAATAAATACATATAAATATGAATAAAATGTTTCCCTTTTGTGACTGCAATGGTCTGTGCCTTATGTGGTCATATTTTAAGAAAAATCTGTCCACCCGCGGCCAACAGAGGTGTGATAAGATGACCACTCATGGAGAACAGAAATAGATTATGATGCACCATATTCCAGGGCTAGACTCACAGCTGAGTGCACCACTTTGACAAACTGAAAAGGACCGTTTCTTGTTTCCCAGTGTCCCATTCCTGCTACTTAGGCATTACAAGCTGGGCATAAAGTTCTACAAAATTCTTTACTCTCACCCCTTGGAAGGTATCTCTGATAACACTTTTAGCTAAGAGTTGCTCACAGCAAAATCTCATTGCTATACTTTGCCTCTGTCCTGGCAGACAGTCCAAAGTTAGAGTTTTGTTCATCTGTTTAAAATAAATTTCTGTAGCAGATAATATTGTGGACAACTAGCGAAAGAAAAAAAAAAACTAATAAATGAATGGCCAAATGCAAGCTGATGAGGAGCAGAGCGTCTTCCTGAGCATCTGGCTTAAATCTACCTCCTTTCCCTTTCACAAAGTCAAGGTCAACAAATAAACATGGAGCCCATCAGAGAGACAGAGAGAGCCCAGTGGCAGCATGTAAGACACGCTGCCTTGATAGGCCCTCTGCCCAGTGGCAGCAGCTCAGAGAGGAGGCTGGTCTGCAGGAAGAGAGGCAGAGCCTGCAGCATGGACTTGGAATGGAGCCCAGAGCGCTGCAAACACAGGGCTGGGAGACGGGCGAGGATGGGAGGAGAATCAGGGGCCACGGGAGAACAGGAGCAGGGAGGGCATTTTGAGTCCCCAGCCTAGAAACCAGGAGCAAAGATGCAGAAGCTTCCGAGATGGAAGGTGTGATGGTGGAAACTGGCCCGCACTTGCTGATCTTGTTTTCTAGCATTATTGAGATATGATTGAAAAATAAAAATTGTACACATTTAGGTGGTACAACATCACGTTTTTTGAGGCGTACAACATGATGATTTAACATACGTATGCATTGTGAAATGATTACCACAACCAAGTTAATTAACACATCATCACCTCACAGTCACTTGTTTTGTGCGTGTGGTGGGAACACTTCAGATGGACTCTCTTAGCAAATGTCCGGTATACAACACAGTGTTATTAACCGTGCATTAGATCCCCAGCTCTCACTCATCTTAGAGTTCATTGATCTTTTTCACTTGCTACTTCTCCAAACTAGACTGGAGCCTCTTCCTTCAGGTCCCTAATCACGATTTCTAAAATTGTCATGAATACAACAAAACTGTTTCAATGGAGCCCATCATATGAAAAGACGGGTTGGTTCATTCCACGTCTGTTCTATTATAAAATATCAAAAGAGCATTACACAGAATATGTATCTGCAATTGTATTGAAGATAAAGCATCCTTTTTATTTTAAAGTGAAAATTCCTCTTTTGACTCCAAATGAATCTCCTACATATAGAGGAATCCAAGCTTTCTTTTTCTAGAACTGTATAATTCGCCAAAAATTTCATAATACTTAATATTTAATATCCCACTTAGCATTATTGATGATTGACACTTAGCTTTTGAGACTCCAGTGTTGATCAATATGAACCTTGTCTCTTAGGGAAGCAATTAAATACTTAGCTGTAGTGACAGAATGGTATCAAGATAGTAAAGAGAAAAGAATGGTAAAGATCCTGGGCCAGCGACGAATTTCAAAAATCAATTAAAGAATCGACGGCATTTTCATTTTGTCATAAAAATCCTGAGTTAGAGACAATGCTAGATCAAAAACTCCCTGGTTTTATTGGCCTTTCTGGCAGTGTTAATTAAATGAAAACCCTCTGCTGATTGACTGATAAAGCACACAACAAGAGTAAATCACTGCTGTGGATTTGCGTGTGCATTTCATTTCAGCAAGACGTTTAGATGGTGTTTTCATCAGTAGCTGCCAGCGATGGACAATGCCTTGTGTTCTGAGCCTCGTATTTATTAGCATGGTAAATCAATTAAATATGGTTTATGTCAATTGATATAAACCACTACTTTGATTACTTTAAAAAAGGTTTCACTGTTTTATCACTCACCTTACACCTGATAACATATCAACTACTCATTTTTCTTACCAAATCTCCTCTGGCAGACCACTTGAAGCTGAAGTGCACGTTATGGGACGTGCCCATTTCTTTCAAAACCTCTCATCCTGTAAGATTTCGATCCTCAATGAATTTCTAAGCACAATATGATTTGGGGTGGAGTCATAAAGACAAGAAAACTAAAAAACAAAGTAGAACATGGCTCTCTTTTTTAGAGAAAATAAGAACACGACATTTATCAATGATAGGTAACTCCTGTTCTGTAACTATTGTACCAAAATTACCCACAGTGCTCTACTTTGTTTTTCAATTCTTTATTATGACTCCCCTAAAGTCACATTGTGTTTTGAAATTTCTAGTTTTTCAACAACAGGAAACACTGGAGACTAAAGCTCTGAGAGGACCAGATCTCTCTTTCTTATGCCAAAGTCTAGTCCTAGAACATTCAGGTTTGTTCACGTAAGAATTTTTTGAACAGGTCATGCTCCTTGGCAGGGAAGGAAGAGGAGGAGACCATGAGCAGAAACGGCCCTTACAGATGGAGCTGACCATTTTAACAGGAAAAAATGAACAGAAGGCATTCAGTAGAGAGTTGCTGAAGACTTGAAAGCTCATACAAAATAATGGGTGGGATAATTAGAAAAAACGATGTGATTAAAATACCATGCATAATTGCTGGAAGAGAGCATCTTGACCAGAATGGGTAATTGAAAAGTTTCCTGGAAGAGGTGATTCGTGAACCAATTGGAGATATGGCATTAGAAAAAGACGGAAAGATCAATGGGGCCAGAAATGTAAACTTTGAAGTCAAGTAAGAGTGAGAACTGGCGCCATGCTGGAAGGCATTTCTTCAAGAGGGGCATGGGACCAGCCCTCCAGGTCCTAGGAAGCGTGGAAATCAGGGAGGAAAACAACCACTCCATACCACATGGAGTTGCACACATCTGCACAGCTGGCCAGGCATCGTCTGACAATACACCTGCCACTTTTTCTCACCTAGGCACTGTTGCTTCTGGTCCAAGAGCCCAGTGCTATTTACAGAACTTTCTTGGGCAAGAAGATGAAACTGTGAACTCCACTTTGTTGTACAGAAGATACAAGCCTTGCCACTAAAAGGATGTCTTCCATTAATTCTAGCCTAGGGCAAATAACCTGAGACAAAATGATTCTCAATTCTTCGCTGCCAATCAGAGAGCAGAGAGCCGATTTGCAATTTATGCTGATGCTCTGCATGTTCTGCTTTACAGACATCAAGATTTTACCGGAACAAGTGACACCCAAATACAATTTTTTAAGTTTACATGTATCTCAAGGAATAAATTTAATAACAGACATGAGTTCTTCATGTGTTGCTTGGTAATTTTTCTCTCCTGGCTTTCCAATGGGCTAAAATATAAATGCTTCAAAGGCAGACAAAATCTCCTATTTTTCTGTCACACTGACGGCATCTAATGAATGATGCTCCACAGGGTTTGAGGTGTGGTCCCATGTTGACCTCAACATGCATTTGAAGGGACTTTGCCTTCATCTAATCATACATGACATTGTCATAAAACATACAAAACGTACCTCTAAAATGTGATAAACCATTTCATGAGTTGAAGAATATAAATGCTAAAAATCTTATTTAAAATACTTTTTTTTACTCATGGCACACTTATTAGTAATCAAATTATACTTAATTTTTTAAGCCTTTGGGGAAAAATGTCACAATCATCATTTCTTCTTCTTATACACTTGGTACCTGAAACTTGTCACTGTGGCAACCTGCCTTGATACCTATAAATCAGAAGTGATGCATGTGTTCATATTACATAACGCAAAATAAAACAAAACCACCAAAGTGCACAGCCCAGGTATTCCGAACGTTCTTTGTTAGTGCCCTGTCTCAGAGAGTTATCATCAGTCTGATATGGGATGGAGGAAGACTAATTCAACATCTAGCTTCATGATTTAAATTTTAGTTTACATTTTTAAATGTATTCCTGGATAAATTATTCCATCTGTTTCCTTTTTTTAAGTCTCTCAATTTTTCACCACAATCACAAAAAATTTACCCAATGAGAAATCAAATTGAATATTTATTTCAGTAAAAGAGAAACAAAACTGTCTTTTTTAATCCTGGCACAAGATGAAATGGTCAGAACAGATGTCATGCAAGAAGCAAAACTTCCAGTTGCTCTGGAAGAATTCCACATAAGCACATGATGCATATTTTTTTTGTTGGTTGTTTTCCTCCAAATGTGAATGGCAGCTCTGCTCAAAAAGTTTTAAATCTATTTCAAATAAACAAAATCAGCATTCTGAAGTATATTGAGAAAAAACTTAGAATATTGAAAAATCCTAAAAATTGATTCATAGTATTTGTTAAAACAGATTTTTTTAATTATCTGTAAAGTGAGAACCTCTTTAATATGCTACAGGAAAAAGCAAATGGAAAATGGAAAACAGCTTTTAAGAATATACACAAAAGTGAAAATAGATTCTAAACAAAGGAATTCAGTGTTTTTACTTTGTTTTCTTATCTGTATTTGCTAGTAATTCTACAATAAATATGAATCATTTATAATTTGATAAAGTATTCTTAATTTTAAAATGTGAGATGTCATAGAAGAAAATTCAACTTAAAAATGCAATTAATGCCAACTGTGAGTAAGAGATTGTGTGTGCCTGATACTGAGAAAAGTGAAAATATAAACAAAATCAAATTCCTACTTCCAAGGACTTTAAACCTCTGGTAGGAATCATGATTAGACTGGAGAATAACAGTAATAACAGTAGCTATGATTTACTCGCAGCCCACTATATAAGGTGCCTTATGCATATTGCTAATCTTTATACTGACCCCACAAGTTGGAAATTATCCCAGTTTTACACATAAGGAAACTGGCTCAGAGAAGTGACAATGCTTTCACAGACACAGTTTCCATACGTCCAAAGTTTTCACTCTTCATTCCACCACGTTTGGTAAAACATTGTGATTAAAAGGGCAAGTGGCACATACGCCAAGCAAACAATAAATTTTCCAAAGAATTCTGGACACTAGAACCCGAGTGGATGTTATTTAAGCTTGCAGGGACATCCCCACGAACACTCATTCTTGTTTTTCCAGCAAAGTGCAGATAGGTTGGTTCTCGAGAGTTCCAGAGGGTGGAGTGCCAGATCACAAAATTGATTACACTGATTTTAACAAGAGGGTTAAGAGTGGGAACAACCAAGCATATAATTTCCAACTGAGGAACACACACTTTCAGTCAAATAATGCAAACACAATTTAAACATAGATGTGCTATACTTTTCAAGAACTTTCAAATCCATTGTCTCGATTGATACTTGCAAAGTAGATAAACCTATAAACATGTAAAATAACTGTCGCTTGAATTAATGAAGCACAGAGAGGTAAGGTTACTTAACAAAGGACACCTAGCAAGTTAAAGGAAGAACCAGAACTGGAATTCAGAGGTCTTCTACATAGCTGCACGTTAGAAATATGTGCACAAACACAATGGTAGCTCACGTGCATGCCCTCTCCCCAATACTATCGGCATTCTTTTACAATTCAGTTATTTCTAAAAACATAAACAAAAATCGTAACATTGAGCATATTTTATATATATTAGCGCTAATCCTGGAGGTCGATTTTGTTATGAATAAACCATCGAACAAACTTCAAATGGCGTGGGGCACTAAGGCTCTGAGATTTTAAGGGGTCTTCCCAAGGTCACACACGTGAGTGATGGATGGAGCATTCAACTCTAGGTTGATCTCACGTCAAATCCCAAGTGGTTTCCACAAGCTGGCTTGGATTAGGCCACCTTCCCAAATATTAGTATTTATGGCCCAAGTTTCTTATGGAGCGATGAGGTGTACAAGTGAACTAAGGAATAAACAAATAAAATCTTACGTACTCAGACAAAAATCAGAATGGTCACTTAATCATTGAACAAATAACAGTGAGACTGTAATTCCACTTAGGACAAAGCTACTGCTTTCAAGGAGATGGACATATCCTTGCCTGCCACATGAGGCCAGCTGCCCAGCCAGAGCCTCGCCTTCCCAGGGCTGTAGGCCTTGTGGCTATGGAGGAGTCCATCCTCCTTCCAGGACTTCACCAGGTTGACACATTCATCCTTAGCCTAATGGCCAGGGTCTGAAGGTGTAGGTTTGATGACTGCCCAGAAAACCCAAGTGAGTGCCTCCAGGTGCCCGTGTGCAGATAACTCCTGGAGGGCATCACCAATTCATGATCCTAAAGGGGTCTTCATTCTCCTGTTTTTCATGTGCCTTCACAGTGGATCCATCCACCTATTTGGAATGCCTTAATGAAGTCTCTTTTCCTCTGAGTTTGTTTTCTATCTCCAGGAACAGAGCTACAGGATATGATGGAGGCATAGAAACTGTATTTCTAAAAAGCACCTGACAAGATTTTGAAATCCACTGATTATCTTGTTAGGTCTGTCTTCGGAATAGGAAACACAAAACTACAGAATTTGTTGATACAAACCTTTCCTTCATTGTCTTCATAAAGCCTTTCATCTTCTTTTTCCTATTATTAAAAAAATAAATATAGTAATCAACTATCTGCAAGAAGGACACTGTCACATAAATCCTTCATCTTCCGCAGCTCCTCTCACTTCCTGGGCTGGGTCAATCTTTCTTGTTACACATAGCACTCAGGAGTTCCCCTTCGAGCCTTCGCGCCCTCCCCAGCTCCATCTCTGTGTCCCACTTCTTCCTACTCCCCTTCCGCTTTGTCGCGCGCTACCCTTTCCCATTGTAGTTCTTCGTTTTTCTGTACATCTTGTTAAATACTTTTATACATATACAGAATACTATATACTCTGTTGCACCTTCGTTTGTTTTTTCCACTTAACACAGTCTCTTGGAGTTCTCACCCTTCAGGATATGTGGGTCTACCTCATTGTTTTTACAGCTGTAGTGTTGTCCATTGCATGGGTGAAACAAAAATCAATCACCTCCTAAGAATGACTATCTCATGTTTCTCTTTTTTGTTATTAATAAGTATATTTGTGAAATACCCCTAGCTATGGAAATCATGGTTTAAAAAAATGCACATTTAATTTTAATAGAAACAGCAGAAACCCCTTCCCTAAAGACTGCACCAATTTATACTTTGACCCTGTTAAGAAGCATTGTTGCTTTCCTACATCTTCCCAGCACTGGACAGTGTCAATATGATTTTTTTTAAAACTCGTTGTTTATGATCTGCATTTCTTTAATTGGGAACAATAAGAATATATTTTCTTACGTCTTTTGGAGATTTGTCTTCTCTGTGGATTTCCGATTTGTTTCATTTGCCTTTCTTTGATTGGGTTGTATTAATGATTTGGGAGCCATTTGTAAATTAAGAAAATGTTACTTGTGTCGCAAATAGTTTCCTCCATGTTTTGGACTTTTGGCTTTATGGTATTTTCCAAAGAGAAGAGTTTCATTTTTGCATAGAGAAATGTCATGTCTTTGGGGATGGTTACTTCTTAACACATAGCCTTTTGAGACTCACTGAATATTCAGCTTCATTTTCAGTCCCATGTAATCAGGAATCACTTCCCCGCCCTGGCTTTGCCACACCCCTGCCTTCTGAACCAGAGTTCTTCAAACTGCCACAAAGCCGTGCGATAGTGACCGACAATCCTCAAGGTGCTTGAGCAAGTTCAAGACCGGTTACTCCTGTGTGCCTGGTGATGTGAAAAGTGCTAAGGATGACAGTGAAATGCACTGAGCACAGACCCTTCCTTCACAAAACTTATCTATCAGAGGAGACAGAGGCACGCGAATAACTCTAAGAAACGCCAAAGTGGGACTCAGATGGTGTGAGAAGGAGAGACAAAATACTGTTGGGGACCATGGAGGAAGAGACACTACCACTTGGTGAAGGAGCCAGAAAGCTTAATGAGGAGGTTGGCATCTACAAGGAGCCTTGGAGGGTGGGAGAAACTAGGCAGACAAAAAGGCAGAAATTAGACTGAGGGCATGCCAGGCAGCACGCACAGCGCAAAAAAGAGACAAAGTGCCAAGCATACTCTGAAAGAAAGAAAAACTTACCACCCAAAATATTAAAATCAACATCTCTTTCTCTCTCCCTCTCTCCCTCATCTCTCTCTCTCCTCACTTCATCAAATAAACCAAATTACCCATGAATTTTTATATAGCCTTTGCCAAGGCAGGAAAAACTGAAAAACTATTAGGAGTCTGATAACCCAGATCTCAGAGTCAGAAAAAGCCTTAGGTCCTCGCACAGGACCGCCCATTCCCATGCGTAAGTCTCTCTGAAACCTGCCTGCAGAACTGGCCTCCAGCCCACCGTGAACTACCCCAGGGGTGGGGGGTTCACGCCCTCCTTGGAGAGCCCGAATACGCGGTCTGGCCATACACTTTTCAGCACTGCCGTTCACCTCTCCCACGTTCCTTCGGAAACTTTTCAAAACTTTTACACATGGTTTACAAATTTAGCAGGTAGCATAAACAAAAAAGCCTTGCTTGCACATAAAAGGTTTGACAATCAATGGATCGAAACAGATCAGGCACTGAAAGAACTAGAGGAATTCCAGCCTATCTTGATTCAGACAGTTGTCAAGCACCCGGTTTAATTAAAATCGTGTGCCATGAACACAATTTGAAATGCATAAAAGGAAAAAGGAAACATTTCATCTTTATAAGTTCACAGAAGTTTTTCAAATTAGCTAATTAATGTTGATAATATTCTGTTTTTAAGATGAAAAATATTATTCAAGTGTCAGATATTGGCAAAGATGGCATGACTGTATAATTAACACATTTGAAGCATCCTCTGGAGGAAGAGGTGTCATATGAAAGCACAGCTCTATTCTTTGCATTTGATTTTGTCTTCATCTACTTCTGTGCCAGTGACACACACGATGACAAAATAAACACACTTGTCCATAATTCCCAGGGCGGGGGGGTTGAGCAGGATCTGATGGTAAGACCTACATATAAATAACTCCCTCAGTCTGGGATTGCTTTAAATGCATAAACGCCAACAGAGTTGGGGCTGGGAGAGGAGGCCGTGGGGAGCACTGCTTACTCCTTACAGAGCTTCTGTCGGGGATGATGGAAAAGTTCTAGACACAGATAGTGATGTTGCTTGCACAACATTGCAAATGCACTTAACACCATCAAACTGTACATGTGAAAATGGTTAAAATGGCAAATTTTATGTTACATATATTTTACCACAAAACTATTTTAAATGATAACAGAAATCCTTGTGATCAAACATCAGAAACATGTATTTTTAAAATGATGTTCATGATAATATGCTCTCTTACAACTTTCCAAGGTCATTACCCTTTTATTCCAAGATTGTATACTTAAGTTTAAGCAACTCGTCATAGGTAACTCGAAGCCACAAATATTACTAAAAGCCTACTGCCTCTGAAGCACTTTCCTAGACACTGTGAGGACATGTAAGATGACAAGGCACATTCTCAGCCCCCTATGGACTTCACAATCTGTTTAGAGGTGGGCGGTCAAGCCAGAAGCAACACGTGTAAGAAACCTAACCTAGCCAACATCAAGTAAATATCACAGGATTAATTTTTCAAATGAACAGACAAATGAAACGCCAAGTGAAACTGCAGTCCACTGAGAGCAGACACAGATCACTGTGGCCTATTGATCAGAAAGTGATAATTGAGAATTTTTGCCTTTTTATTATTAATATGAGCTACTATTGTGCATATAAAATGCTTGCTCTCTTTCTGATCCTTCAAAAACATAGGCTAGATTTTAGGGCCAAAAACCTTCAATTTCTTGGGGCGTTCCACACCCATAAGGAACAGAGACACCAACAAAGTTTTGTCTGGCTCACGCTGGGAGCAAAGACGAGTTGTGTGGACCTGACAGAACTAAAACGTTTCTGGACATCCTGCAGACGATCAACACAAGACACAAGATCACGAAGCAATTGTTCCAGGAGGAACAGACCACGAAGCCCAATACAGGAAATATCTCTTCTGAGAAATTACATGCAACTAGCGTAGTGCACTGAGGAGAGGAAAGCACAGGCTCTGGAATCATTCAAAACTGGGTTCACAGCCAAGCTCCCCTACTTGCTGACTCTGTGACGTCATCAAGTTACATGTGGTCTCTCCTTCCCACTGTTTCTGAATCTACAAAGTGGGCTACTGACACCTACCTTGAAGGTGAATGTGAGGCTGAGATGGGACACGTGTGAGAGGGGCCAGTGTGGTCTCTGACACAGGGCAAGTGCTCAGTAAATACCGGTCTGCTCTCTCCAGCCCTTCCTGTCCGACTTCCCAACATTCAGGTTTGGGCAAGAGAGGGAAGGTCTGATTGCTCCTTATCACTTCTTTTCCCTAAAAGCTTAGATTCTTACCCCAGATATCTAAAAGCGAGGTGTCTGGACTTGCCATTATTCAGATAATATTGCTTGCATTAAGAAAGACACTTCGACTCACTGTAAGAAATTCAATCTCCTGACTGATGTCAAGTTACTAACGCCCCCAGAGGCCTGAGTAGATTTACATAACAAGTCAACAAGGCTAGATGACAAATTTCGATCTGTACAAGGTATACAGGTGATCGTGTAAACTCAGTGTCATCAAAATGCCCGTGTCATATTTCTACTAAAACACAGCATCCAGCTCCTCCCTAACTTAGACATAACAGCAGTCCCGTGTTCTGCTCCCTGAATGCAAGCAAGTGGTCTTTTTTGCCCCTCTTCCCATGCCCTGCGGCAAACGTCTTCCCCACTGTCGTCAGCCCTTGAGACCATGGTCTTACGCTCAGTCACCAAAGCAATTAAATATTCTCCCTCCTCATTTGACAGTCTTCCCAAATCATCCGGACACAGACAGGACAGCTTTCCCTGAAAACTGACTCCAAATCAAAAACACTTCAGAATATAAAGAAGGAAGAGCGAATGGTTTGAAAGATCATTCCCTTCGACTGTCTGTTTAGGTCATAAACTCCTTTGATGTTGAAAAACTTGAACAAACTTCCTGAGGACCCGTTTCTTTTCCCACAAATGCCCCCTTTCAAGATGAGCAGACCCAGGAGACAACTCCCAGTGGCTCCAGCGTGCACCCACGGGCCCTCTAGAGTCATTTCTCTCCCGTCTTCAACATGGTGCCCGTAGCTGCAGGGCAAGTTCAAGAGTAGGAACGTGTTGGTTGTGAGGCTGTTGCACCTTCAAGTTTATTTGTAGCTCAAGAGGATTCAGCATCAGAATAGACTCAAATTTGATAGCCCAGATTTATTACACAACCTCCTGCCTGGGGCCAAAATTTAAAAAGCAAGAAACCCAGCCAGCCCCGGTGGTCTAGTGGCTAAGATTCAGCGCGCTCACCACCACAGCCCGGGTTCATTTCCCAGTTGTGGAATAACACCACCCATCTGTCAATTGTCATACTGTGGTGGCAGCTCACATCGAGAACTAAAAACCAACAACCAGGATACATAACCATGTCCTGAAACTTTAAAAAAAAAAAACAACAACAAGAAACCACCTTGAAAAACCAGATTTTTTCAAACAAACTCCCAACAATCTGTTTGTTAGGTACATGAATTGTAGATTTAAAGCAGATGTTCTTTTTTTTTTAAGATTTTACTTTTCCTTTTTCTCACCAAAGCCCCCTAGCACATAGCTGTGTAATTTTAGTTGTGGGTCCTTCCAGTTGTGGCATGTGGGACGCCGCCTCAGCATAGCCTGATGAGTGGTGCCATGTCTGCGCCCAGGATTCGAACAAGCTAAACCCTGGGCTGCCTAAGCAGAGCGCACAAACTTAACCACTTGGCTGAGGGGCTGGCCCCTAAAGTAGATTTTCTCTTAAATATTCTCACCACAAAAAAAGACAAGAAAATGGTAACTATTGTGGTGATGGATGTGTTAATTAGCTTGATTGTGATTATTTCACAATATATGTCTATACCAAATCATCAAATTGTATACCTTAAATGTATACCATTTTAATTGCCAAATATCCCTCAAAAAACAAATAAAAGTATTTTTTTTCCCAATTCACATATGTTAGATAGATTAGTCATATAATCTCACAGCACACCACGGACTCACGCTTCCCACACTGCTGTACATCTAAAGCATCTGGATCGGAGGAACAAACCAACCACACAGCCGAGTCCTCCCGTGCGAGCTCATGCTGCCATCTACAGAGCGCACACGGCACACATCCTGCCGTCCCCCAACAAGACGTGCTATTTACCAACACCAACGACCGGCCAAACAGCACATCCATGGTGCCCATGAAAATGGAGCCGCCTACACCTGTCCGCCATGGTTCACCTCCCCCAACTCTCCTCTCTAGAAATATATCTTCAAAGTTGGTAGAAAACAAGTTTTTCAGTCTTCGAGTCGAAGTGCAGTAAAAGGTAATTAGGACAGGATAGAAGCCATTAAAACTATTCCTGTAATTTCTGGCACATAAGAGACCTCATCTCAGGTGCAGCCCGCCTGGAGAACACAAGCTACGCTTCTCATTCTACGCTGATCTGTACCCTGGAACCAGCTGAGGCTCTCCAATCCTTTCTCTATCACATGTGAACTCCATTCAGCATGTGAAAAGGATAAAGAGGGGCCTTAGACCAAAGCCATTAAATACAAGATAAAAGTAGAATTGATTTACCTTGTTGCTTTCAAAATCAGGAGCATCATCGTGTATCTCTTCAACTTCTTTAACTATCTCAGCTGGTCTCTAGGGAGAAAATATGCCGTGTTTTAGATGTACTTATAGTCAACCTATGTCAGACTCCTTTAAAGAAGCAAAAAGCACACGAAATAGTGTGACTTTCTACATCAGTTCGAGGACAAAGCTGAAAAGTCACCATAGTTTTTCCACAGTGCTTATTCAAATACAGGATTGTGTCTGCTCTGTATTTTTACCTTTGGCTCCACCAATGAAATGCCAACCTGTTTAACAAAATTGTTGGATAAATCTTTAAGGAGAAACACTATAAATCCATTTGTGTAAAAAAAGGAGTGGATTGGTCACTCCAGATGCCTCTGGTCAGCAGGTAATAAATGCCACTGTAATTCTCGGTGCACCCTTGGGAACCCCAACCAGCACCCTCTTTCAGTGTTCAGGAGATGCCTGCTATAGCCTGGCTGATCTCGGTCATCGCATAGCAGTGTGTGTTCAGTCTCCTTGTTGATTATTTCCCAGCTTTCAAAACTAGTTGGCAAAAGGCAATGCACTGTCCTTAATTGATGCCCTGGAACCTCGCTCCACCCTTGGGGAAAATCATGTAGTTCTGTGGCAAAAAAAAAAATCCCTCCCATAGGGGCTAGTTCATTTACATTTCTGTATCAGTAAGCATATGCAGATGAGACTGCAATAACAAGCAAACCAAGTCCACCTGCTATATGTCCACGGTGGGCTTCAGAGGGCGCTTCCTGCTCATCACAGCCACCCAGGACACCAGGCTGATGGAGACTCATGTTTCCTCACGTCTCCATGCTCTCAAAGGCACAGAAGGGCAGTGTGGCAAATGTCTGCCCAGAAGAGTCACTCATTTCTTCCCCTCACCCATCATTGGTAAGGCAGGTCGAATAGCCACACCTGAGTTAAAGTGGCTGGAGAAGTACATTCTTACCATGTGACCAGAACTGATGTTAGTGAAGAGCCCTAAGGATCCAACAGCTCCTGCCAGCTGACTGTTGAATGTGCAAGAGCAGAGATCTGTGGCTACGTAGACATGGGGGTGAGTACGCAATACGGCAAACCCATTAGCTCAGGCCTCAGTCATCCAGGCTTCCTGAAAATTCAGACTATGACTGTATGAGCAGTCTCTTCCTACAGTTTACATAGAAAAGAATACAACTCTGTGGGGACTGCTCAAATCAAACAAAAAAATAAACTTTTCAAAAGCACATTCTTTCAAGGAATAATTGATGCAATGCCAATCGTTGATTCATCCACTTATTCAGCAGATATAAACAGAACGCCTACCATACTGCATCCCCCCCAAGCTGAGACACAATAGTGACAGTGAGTATAAACAAACATGGCCTTCAAGTAGCTTAGAGTCCTACAGGGAAGGCAAATATTAATCAAATAGTCACACAATTAAGCATAAAACCACAACTGTGATAGGGGCTACATGAGAGATACATGGAGCTAAATAGAATATAATAGATTTAACACATACGGGAGACTAGAAAACATTTCCTCTAGTGTGACTATTAATTTAAAATGCGAAGGATGAAAAAACATTAATACATAAAAGGAAAAGAAAGACCATCCCAGGCAAAGGGATGTGACAGCCATGTTGCAGGAGAAAGCACTGAGCTTCAGAGATGTCAGGGATGGCGAGTGTGCGGAGAAGAGTGATCATAGACACCTGGCCAGGAGACGACAGTAGTTAGGACTAAAGTGATGGTGATGTAGAGAGGGAGGGCTGGATCAATTCCAGACATATTTAGGAGGGAAAATTGATAGAACTTAAGATGATCTGGATGTGCAAGAGTTGAAAAAGGTCAGTCTCAGGAGTATCTCCTAAGTTTCTTTTTTGTCTTAGCGGCTGGATGGGCTATCTATCATACATTCACTGAGACAGGACGAGAACAAGGCTCGAGGATGCTGGGGAAGGAGACCATGGATTTATTCTCACTTTGCTGAGCTTCAGTATCTTAGAACATCTAACAGGTGATATAAACTCAGCAGATGTATGTATGTGCTGGAGCTCAGAAGAGAGAGCTGCACAGAGACTGAAGCCATGGTGATATAGAATTCTGCCCAGGGAAAAGGTCTAGAGTGAGAAGAAAAGATGCCCCAGCCCTGACCCATGTTGAAGCCCAACATTTGATGGCCAGATAGAAGACCAGAAGCTTAGAAAGAAGAGTGGCCAGAGAAAGAAGGAAAATTAGGAGATAGGTGGGTCTTGCCAAATGAAGAGAGTCCAAAGGAAAAGAGAGCAGCCAAAAGTATCAATTGAAAGTGAAAGGTCAAGCGTGATGAGAACTGAGAAATGTGCTGGATTTGGTGGCATCAGGTCAAGAGCTGTTTTGGATCATTACGGGCAGAAGTCAGAAAAGGCGAAGGAGAGAGGAGAAGATGGCGAAAGTGAGGAGGGACCACTCTCTCCAAAGACTGGTTCCACAAGTGAGGCGAGAGACGGGTGTTGCCCAAAGACGACTGAGGAAAGGGAGGGTTTGTTTTTGTTTATAACAGGAGTGCTTTCAACATGTTTAAAATCCAGCCAGGAGGTCAAGTGAAGGGAGAAGTTGAATATACCAAAAAAGAAAAAAAATAATTGATAGCACAAGATTCTTGAGAAGCTCTGAGGGGACAGGATCCAAAGCCTGGGAGAAGGTAGGAGGATGGACATTTCAATCATGAAGAACGGGAAGATGGTGCAGCCTAAACACTCATGTGTAGACACTGATAGCTACCTATCTCATAGCCATTCCTTATCATGTTCTGTGTTAAAAAAAAAATCCCAATTTTCTTCACATATTAGTCATTAATTCAGCAGAGCCTGGGCCCCTTTCCAGACACCAGAAGTAAACCCTGATTAGTCGACACCACCAAAAATCGATCGCCTCTCTCCACTAGCAATAAGGATTAGGCAGAGGCATGCGGTAGATTTCTGGAGCGCCCCTCAGAAGACTTCTCTCACTATTTGAAAAAGACACAGGAAGGAGACAGTCTCTCTGATCTTCTCAACATTCATGAGTCTCAAGGTGCCTCCCAGAGCTGAGGCAAACATCTTGAGACTGTGAGGAAATGAGCCTGAAGCCAACAGTCAGCATACTGAGGAAGGCAGGATGTAGCAATGGGAGGAACTGGGCCTCAACTGCACCTCTGAGCTGGACAACTCTGGAAGCTTCCATCACACGGAAGGCCTCTAGCCTTCTATTACATGGCGTGATAAGTGTTCCTTATTGTTTAGCCACTTCTCCTTAGGTTTTCTGTTCTTCACAGCTAAAAGCATCCTAACAGATATAGTACTAATTATACTTTTTAATTTATTCATTAAAGTGGATACCCCAAGGGCCTTTGTCAGCTTAGTCTGAGTTTCTCTACACATCTGAAAGTACCAACGCTTTAAAGCTCCATTATGTTTTTCCTAATTAAACAACACAGAGATTACACAAATTTAGACTGACCTTCTCCTAATTAGTCCACATTATTTGGGTTTTACTTTAGTTAGTGTCTTATTCTTGGCCCTGTCTCTGGAGTGCAATGAAGTAAAGGAAGTGGTGGGCAGGGGCATCGCTCCGGTTGCTACTGGAGAATCTAAGTGAAGACACCCTCTCCTTGCACTGACTCTTGGGGACCCGCTGAATATAACTGAATTTCAGTAGAGGTCGGAACTGGACCCAGTCCTTTGTGATTTCAGCCATTGCCCCTTCTCATGCATGACCCCGAGACAGGGATTTGCACACATGTTGGTCGCCTGCTGGGGAAGCCGTCCTGGGGCTAACCCACAACAGAAGGGCACATGCAGAGAACTGCTACCCCATCTCCCCAAATAAGGAAGCAAACGTCAGAGTCCTGGGCCAAACAGAGCCCGCAATTCTAGGCATTTTTCTGTCTTCTTAAAGTATTTATAAAAATTAATCTTAAATCTGGCATAAGACATTACTCTTGTGAAAAATGTGTTCCTTTAAATGAGACAATTTCAACTTCAATGTTTTAATATCTGGGTGCCATTTTTGTGTGGATTCTAAGTGCTAAAAATTGTTTTCTTAACATTGGAGTATAATACTCAGGACTTTCAAAGCCAGTGCAAAAATTCATCACTCAGAGAAGAAAAGTTTATAAAGTGGACTGTTAACACGACCGCCAGGTAGGCCTGCATTCCAGCTCCGCTCATAGAATGTTGGAGCAGGAGGGCTGGGTGGCAGGCGGACACGTTATCTGCTATGAAAACCAAAGAGAAACAGAAAATTGAAAATAAATTGTAATTTCTTAAAAATAAAAACTTAAAAGGAGACAATGCCCCGTAGGAAGAAAACAAAAAAGGTGGCTATGGGTGGACCATATCCACGGCGATAGATGACCATCAGTAAAACCCTTCGTACACCCCAAGTTTCAACCCCTGGCATTCTCTCCCTTTCACTTCATTGTATTTCCCCCAAACTAAGCCTTCTGCCCTGTGCAGGAACCACGTGGTTCAGGACAAATAGGGTCCAGTGACTTCGAAGCTCCCCCACTCACGATGCGGGGAACTGAGGCCACTCAGGTAACTAAAATGTGCTTCTCTAACCGGCGCCTCCACCCTGTTCTCTCATGAGCCAACGACGGGCATCAGTGGAAGCCTGTGAGGGTCTCCACGTCAAGTTTGTTCTCAAGAACGAGCTTTTACCACCAGGAGCCCAGGAATGTGAGAAGGCACCTTCCAACACACGCAGGGAGAGAGGGCTCTGCAGAGATCAACGGCCAGCGTCTCAGCCGGTAGAAAACCAAGTGACTGAAGTTGGAGGATAGAGAAAGGGGCGTCTGCGATTGGAAATGTATAAAGTACGCATCACTCCATGAGTAAATTAAAAATAAAACAATTAGAAGACAGAACCAGAAAAATGGGAGCATTTTAGGAATCTGAGCCCAGGTCAAAATGCAAGTGAGCAGTCATCGTGGACCGTCAGGAAGACACGCTCAAAGCAGTGATAATACACCAATAACAATAATCAGGGTTGGAGCGGGGAGTGGGTGATAAATTTAGTGTAAAAGGAGCTGGCTAAAATGTCTTCATTTACTTATCACTATATAATTCTTAAATGTGCAACAAAAATATTTAAACTGTTAGTTTGAGTTTTAAGAGAAAATCAAATCTTTTGGTCATTTTTTTCATGTCAAGGAAAAGAATAAATAATATTACGAGTAATTTAGAAAATACAACAAGACACACTGGAAAAGTGCTCAAAATACCAAAAGGAAGTGGAAGGCTAGTACATTAAGACATAGTCTGTGATACGTTAAAACTGTATCGCAGGAAAGAAAAATAGCAGAAGTTAAAAATAAATGACAGCGTTAAGAGTGAGTGATTTCTGAAACAGGAGCAGAAAAGCTCGCTGGCTATGGATTTGGTGCTCTGGAATTATAAGCTCAAGGCTGGGACCTAGTCCATTTAAGAGGACCAAATGGGACTCGAATGCTAATACTGACCTTTCACGGAATACAAATTGTTTTCTCAAAAACTGACAATTGGAATTGGACTGTTAGCGCCTTCAGGTAGACACTGGAGACAAAGTGGTGCGTTTGAGAGCTTCTCTGACCGCCTCCCCTTTGCAGGTGCAGGAACCAGGGCCAGAGGACCGTGGAGACCTGTCCCAGTGCAGGAGGGGAGCGCACAGAGCTGGGCTGCAACCCAGGCCTGGGGCCCTCTGTCCAGGCACTAGGGGGCGGGCCTTGATCCATTTGGATCCTCTGCAGGACTCCACTTCCCACTCCTCTGGGAAGCCGGGAGGAGGGCAACAGTGAGTGAGGGTCGCTAAACTCCGGGCTCTGACTGGGCCTCACACGTTCATTGCTTCATGTAGCCCTACACAAAGCTGCACAGTGATATCACCCCCACGGCACAGATAAGGAGATTGAGGCCCCAGCTCAGAAAGCTGGGAAGTGGCAGACCCATGAGCCCCACACCACACCATTCATTCTGTCATTCTGTTATTCCACAATTGATTAGTAAGGGCCTCCTACCCGCCGGGAACCCTGCTAGAAACAAGGGCAACAATAGGGAGCAAAGCAGACCACCCCCTTCCTTTGGGAGTTTATAGCTTAGAGGGGAGAAGAGACAATGATCAAATGATGACACAGCTAACTATGCTGCCACAAACTGTGACAGCGTTAAGAAGGGTCCCAATAGAAGAAGAGCCTGTCAGGAGAGAGGGAAAGGCAGGAAAACAGGTGATATAGGATCCAAAGGATGAGCAGTAGCTAACTGGAGTAGTCTTAGAACATTCTAGAAGCCAGGGATTGCTTGGGGGAGGGGTTGGGGATGAGACTGCAGGCAGGCAGGGCTGCTGGAGCAGACTAAGAAGGCGGTGGGCACGGCCATGCGATGCCTGCTACCCACCTGGTCCAGAGGCACTTCCACCTGCACATACTGGTCCTCTGTCACTTCTGGCACTCCTTGGGTCTCCATGTTAGGAGTCTGGGCTTTATACACGTCACCTTCTGGGGAAAAATAACACGGACAGGGTTTCAAACCAATGTCCATTGTACATTTTCTGACCCAAACAAAAGTTACAGCTCAGCATCCTCTGAGCTTCCTGTGTCATCGTCAGGCAGCCTGGCCCATGGACCCCAGACCCCAAACACCTCACCTCCGTCCCCATTGCCCTTGTGTTGGCTTCTGTCAAGGCTGTAGACTGTGAGGGACTCAATGTCTGCATTGTCTGTGTACGTCCCTGTCTCCACTAAGGTCCTAGAGCTTGGATGTCATGGTCATCACTATGTTTCACCCTCCATGGGACTTAGTCCCAGAGACAAAATACAGCGGACATTTCACAAGCACATGTCCAGTTAATTCAGTTAGAAATAAACACAAAGCAACCCACCAGAGATCAAAATCAAGCAACCCATCAGATAGCAAAATCATAGATTTTTTTTTTTTTTAAAGATTTTATTTTTTCCCTTTTTCTCCCCAAAGCCCCCCGGTACATAGTTGTATATTTTTCATTGCGGGTCCTTCTAGTTGTGGCATGTGGGACGCTGCCTCAGCATGGTCTGACGAGCAGTGCCATGTCCGCGCCCAGGATTCGAACCAATGAAACACTGGGCCGCCTGCAGCAGAGCGCGCGATCTTAACCACTCGGCCACGGGGCCAGCCCCGCAAAATCATAGATTTTTAAGGACTTGCAGTTTATTATAATATAAATATATTTTATATATATTATATATAAATATAATATAAATATATAATATAAATATATTCAAGAACTGGGTTTGAACAAACTGGGTTTGAACAAACTAGTTGTTAAAGTTGTGCATTGTAAGATACTCAAGTTAGTCAATAGATAAAAATCACTGTAATTAGCAATGCAGCTGGATGTGTTTTATATTAAGTGTTTATAAAATCCTGAAGTTCTTGAAAACTTTATCCTCACTCCGACCAGAAGTGACAGCCGAAGATAAAAAAGTGGGCCAGCCAGTTCTTTCAACATCCAAAAGGACATAAAGGCGGCCAGTGATGAGCTCATTGAAGCAAACTGGGCAACTCCAATCACAGACCCCTTCCATTGCTCGGTCAAGAGTCCTGGACCTCCCACTCTTCCCTGGGTCCATTCTTGCCCTTCCCGGCCCTCAGCCCCACGAGAACCATGCCCTGAGTCTTGGGCTGGAGGAGTCCCTGCTCTCGAGGGCGAAGGGATGGAAAGGGAAAGGAAGGAGCAGGAAGGCAGCATTCATCAGGAACCCGCTGGGTTCCAGGCACTCCTCTATGCATTCAATATTTAATACTCATGGCAATCCTTGAATGAACCTACTATGCCCATTTGCAGATAAGGAGTCTACCCATGGTCACAGGTTGGTGATGACCATAGCTGGAATTCGAGCCCACCACACCATACTGTTTCCCAGGGGAAGGCCCGATGTGTGTCGGGCAGTCCAAGCTACTCATGTACGAAATGTTTTGCCAAGAAAGAAGTTTTACACACAGTGATTAAATTTTCTATTACTGTTAATATAGTGCAGCATTTCGGATAGTACAGATTGAACAGGCTTTGGTCTTAGACCTAACCTGACCACAATGTGTTAGAACAGCACCACCTGTGCGTGCACACGTCTGCCAGGCAGTGAGCTCCATGGAGGGTGGAACATATCCAAACACCCCCCTGTCTAGCGAGTGCCTGGTGCACAGCACGATGATGCATTCATCATGGGCCGGGAGCACCAGAAGTGGGAGAGGAGTGAGAGAAAGCATCAGGGAAATGTCCAGCTCTGTAGCCTGGAAGCAAACGGAGGAGCAAGAGAGGAGCTAAGAAACAATCAGAGAGCAAAGAAGAGAAAACTGAGCTGCGTGAGATGGTAGTGAAAGCCAAGTGAGAAGACGGTTTTAAGAAAAATGACTTCCCAAACTTGTCAGACACTGCAGAGAAGTGAAGGGACCCCTCCTCCTGCCCTTTTCCTCCCCTCTCCGCAGGCAGCCGTAGGACTTGAGTCTCTCATTAAGCATCCATCACACACACTGGTGAGATGGCCACGGGGCTCACGTGAGTCAGAGCTCAGTAAAAGGTGGTGGGAGGAGCAGCACCAGTAACAGTACTACCAGTAGGAGCAAGAACAGGAGTAGGAGTAGATTGAAGTTATTTCATTTTAAAATCACTTCTGAAGTTTAATCTTTTAAATGTGTCTCATACTCAAAAAGTAAACCCAGACAAGTCAGCTCCTATTTTCACGTTTCCCCCAAAGGCTGACTTGTGTGTTGGTTGTCTTCTGTGTCATTGGTCCTTCGGGGAAGACACGCCCGCCCTGACGGACACAGAGCCACAGGACTACCCTAATACTAGCCTTAGCCTGGAGGACTTCCGCCTTGGACAAGTCAACGGCCTTCAGCACTGGAATTTTGTTTTTCTACCCTCCCAACCACTGCCCTACAAGCTGAACATTTTATTAATAAATCAGATAGCTGCAAGTCAGGTTTTTAAATCAGATAATTACAAGTCGTATCCATGCAGTACGAAATTGATCTGAAAACACGCCTTCTTCACACGGTAGCATTTTTTACAGCCTACAGCGACATGAAATTCCACATTACCTGCACCACCTTGGATTAAAGGCTCTACCAGTGTTTTCTTCTGTCCTTCTTTGGCGTAAAAAACAGAATCCTGAGCTCTAGGTGGAATGTTGTCATGTTTAGGAGGTTCTTTTCCTTTGGAATCCTCCTAAGGTACAAATTAAGAATAAAAAGTATGTCAGGAACAACACAAACACTGAGTGTTCAGTGATTTTGAGGATGATCAGAGAAAGCCCACGGCTCCTTGGGGAAAGCAGTGGGATGGGATTCAGGCACCTTCAAGAGGCCCCCTTCTAGCACCATCTGGACTCTCCAATCCTTACATTTCTGCAAAGTGACAAAAAATGCTTCTCTCCCTCTGTCCCAGGGACACGGCAGGCAGTGCCTCCCCAGGAGGGGAAGGCCGATCCTCTTCCTAATGGAAGGTGGCTGTGTGACAATGAGGAGCTGCATTAGAAGGAGACGAGCGGGTCTAGTCTGAGGAGGTCCGTGTGGCTTCAGGGACACTCCCAAAAGCCTAATAAAATCGCCGCTTCAACTACAAAACCGCTCCTGCTGGAACCTCCAAGCAAGATGGAGCATGTCTGATAAAGAAACGTACGGCAGGTTTGTTTTGGGATATGGTAAAGGGGAACTCAGATTTCTAAAAACCATCTGTAGACAATGAGCACAAGACACAACCAGACCACAGCGCAAGACGGACCAATTCTTAGCACCATCCCAACTCTATTGCATAAACTAGCTTCACAATACAGACTCTCTTTTTCAGTTTTCCTCTTTTCTGTCTTTGCTAAAGTATCTAGAAGTGAATACAGGCAAAACTATACAAATAAATATTTCTCTTGAGCTCTCTAGATCACTTAAGAAAATGTCAAACTAAAAACATTTACCTTGTACCATTAATATATTGTAGATGACAAGAACTACCAGATTTTTTGTCCTTGAGGAAATTAAAGTGTGAAAATAGCCCTTCACCCATATACAACAACCAAGCAAAATCTTGCTACCTATTTTAAGGGGCTTTCCTGCAAGTTGAAATTGTGTCCTTTAGCGTAGGAAACAAGGTCTTTGCAGACAGAATCGGTTTTAGAAACGGACACTGGTCTGCAGTGCCTGCATTTTGCAGGGAGCTGGGGGCTGGGATTCTGAACACATACTTGATTCTTCTTAGCATCACTGACATCTGTTTGCTGGGATGATTTTCCATATCTTTAGCCTCTAAGATAAAGACACCTTGTATTTATTTTATTATCTCTGAAATAATACTCAAAGGACAGCGACAAAGAGACACGCCCACCCTCCTCATAGGAGACAAAAGCAGCCGTGACACAAAGCAAAGAGCACAGAGCCAACAAGACCCTCTGCCGTCGGGCCCCCGGCTCCCCATCACCCCAAGCCCAGCGACGAGATGAAAACGAGGTGGCTCCACACAGACCTGGAAAGTCACACAAAACAAAAGGAACTTCCAGGGAGTAACATGGCAGGGAAAAGTGGACATAATGTCATTAAACCAATTTTACTGTTTAATCTCATCTCTTACCTAGGTATATGAAGTTTTTACAAACATCTTATTTCTATGAAATCTAGTGAAACTTAGAGCCACACTGGTTTGGCCTCTTGTCAAGTCGAGGCTCCAACATCAGCTCCCCAGTGAGGACCACCTTGCCCACTCTCGTCCTATCCCTCCCGGCTCCTTCCTTATCCTTCCCCACATTCCCCCACAGCACTTTAGCGTAAACCTAATAATTTATCTATGATGTTTATTATCTTCCAACGCTAGACGTTGGAAGCTCCATGAGGGCAGCTTTGTTGGTTTGTTTGTTTTTCTAATAACACATTCCCAAAGCCTAGAACAGTGCCTGGCACATAGGAAGCCCTCAATAGCTATCAGCTGAACGACTAAGTGACCATTGAATGACTATGAACCTGATCACTCCCCTGGTTCAAACACTGAAGGGAGTTGTCGCAGCTTTAGGAAGGTGCTCAAACACCCTAGCTTAGCAAGGTAACCTTCACGCCCTAAGCCCACCTGCCCTCCCATGCCCACACCCCTCACTGCTCAGGCTTTGCACAACCCAGGCCTTTCTACCCAAGACACTCCACCGGGACTCCCTCCCTCCCCTGCTTCCTAACCTACGACTTCTCATCCTTCAAACAGCAGTCGGAGCCTGCCCTCAGAGGGCCCTCTGCTGTGTCCCTGTAACGCCTGACATATTGTCACCAGGATGCAGACCTTGCCCTCTGTGCACTCCTGGTGCTCCACACACAGTGGGCTCACAGCATGTACCTGTGCTCAGCTGAGCCATCATAACAGCTGCTCAGTACATCTCTGCTGATTTAATGACCTGAGGAGGGAGATGTGGCAAAGCAGGAAAAGAAGAGCTCAAAATCTGGCATTCTTCAGACAAGGAAAGGTGAGGGGTTGCTACGCACAGCTTCTGCAGGCCAAGAATCTCCTTCTGTGGATGTTAAATACATACGTTTTCTAAACAATTCAGGAGTAGGTTGCACACATCATGCACCTTTACCTCCAAGCACCTCAGTACGTAATACTGAAGACACGTGACCTACTTAATACTGAAGACATGTTTCCTAACGACGGAGATGACCCTTACAGAATCACGGGACAGTCACCAAATTCAAGAAGTTAACCTTGATGCAACACGCTTACCTAATCCACCATCCATAGCCCCATTCTGTGCAGTAATGTCTTTATAGGATTGCCCCTCCAGGAAAGGCCCAGTCCAGGATCACCTATCACATTTAGGTGTCGTGTCTTCTTAGCCTCCTGTAACCTGGAATTGTTCCTCAGCCTTCCTTTGTCTTTCGTGACACTGGCACTTTTGAAGAATACAGGCCTGTTTTGTTTTATAGGAAAAATCTGAAGTTGGCATTGTGTGGTGTTTCTGCATAATTAGATGAAGGTTATGCATCCCTGGCTGGACCCTACGTGCCATGTCCCTTCTCAGGTATCACAGCTGGAGGCCCAGGGTGACTGTCTCCTTTGTTGGTGACGTGGCTCACCCAGTCACGGGGTTTACAGCTTCCCCAAGGGCAGTCCTCGCTGTCCGTCCAAGCCAGTGCCATCGGCAGGACATGCAAATCTCCAGCTCCACCAAACTGCCCTGCACTCGACTTTGATTCCTGTGTGAGTCTTGACCTAATTACCTTTAAAACCAGCTGTAAATGACTCTCATTGAAGTGGATGATCTTATCTAAACAGAGCAAACTGTAACAGTTGGGAGAGCTATAGAAAGAAAGCAACAAAATATTGACATAAGTCCACTTAAAACAAAAAAAAGTAATAAACCCCTGAAAAATACACTGAGAGCTTACAAAGTATATGACTAGACCTGCACATCTACTGAATGTGACCAGACCCACACCATTTGAAGTGTGAGCAGACCACACCTAGCGCACGTGTCCACTACACGGTGTGTGACAAGAACTGGAAACAGACACAAAAGGCCTCGGTGTGAAACTGAGGTTCTGGCCTTTCTCGTGGAGGAGGAGCTGTGCACCAGACTGGCTGTAGACACCCCCCTGACCGTCTGGAGCCTGGTATTTAGTCGGGGCTCAACTGCAGAGTCATCCTCTCCCAGCTCAGCCAATGGGGGTCAGGCCCTTCACCACAGCTGTCTCAGGGCCTCTACATGACCTGGGACTGATAAGAGGGCCTCTCTGAGGATCCGAGTGAGGTTTGCAAAACTTCCTTCCAGTAAGGATTTTAGAAGCCTGCTGGGTGCACAGAAGTACTCTAAAAATGTTAGAAGCAGATGTCAGTGACTCGATGAGTGGACACAGTTGGAATCCTGAGCTACAGAGAGCCATCGGGAAATGCGGCTGTCCAGGCGAGAGGCCTGGAGAGGCTCCCCCAGGTGAAGGAGCGGAGGGTCCATGAGGTGACTGAACGCCGCGTCTCGTTTTCGGGCTCTCCAGGTCTTTCTCCCTCCAGGATGAAGCCCGAACTCCCAGCAGCACAGCCACGCACACGGGCCACCCCCGGGCCCAGCCTGCCCTCACATTCCCATCAGGGGCAGCCTCACCATGCGTCTTGCTGTTCCCCAACATGCTGGCGCTTCCACATTCTCATGTTCTCCAGAGTAGCCACTTCCCCTGGTGTACCTAGCCAACTTGTCTACAGATCCTTCAAGACCCAACGCTATTGTCATCTTGTCCCAACACAGAGCAATCCCTCCTCCGGGCTCCCCTCCACTGTACACACAGCTCCACCGTCAGTCACATGCCTGTGGTTTTCTACTTCTCTCCCTCTGGCCAGGAAGCTCCCCAAGGACAGGACGAGGGCCACCTGCATCTTTACTTGCCCAGTGCTTGGCATAAAGTGGGCATTCTGGATGTCTTTTCATTGTCAGAGCAACACGGATTTACAGCAGTTCTTGGCAAACAACAGATTAAGCAGGAAAACAGAATCTATTGCTTTCAAACACAAGGAAACTTTCATGAGCCTCATGCCTCCGATCCCCACTCGTGTGTGCCCCCGAGTCTCCAGCCGCTCAGATATTAACGTGAGCTCTATTTACAAAGGCAAGAGGTACTTCTTTTCGATTTCATTATTCCTTCTTCCTATTAAAAACATTTTCAGAAAATACACCTGAGGCATGTTAGGTTTATTTCTCTGTAGTGCGTTAAGAACCATTATTTTCCTCCAGAGCCTATTTCAATCCATCTAGCTATATTTTAATGCTATTGTAACAGATTCTCTTGCTCATGCACATGAAAGGCAGCCACCCAAGGTAACTCAGGATGAATGAGACAGTTTGTCTAATGCAAGAACAGTAACAACCCATTTCAGGGTCAATCTGTCCTCAGGCAGAAGACGACGAATGTCGCCACAAAAGGCATTTCTTTGGCTCCAAGTGAAGGTCCTGGTTCCAAGTGTGTCCAGGTCCTCCATCCGTGAACGGGTCCCTGCTCTGAGCATTACTAAAGCGGAAGATGTGCTAACATTTGAACCCGACTGCTGCGTCTTCAGGCTGCGAGCAGATGACATCAAACACTGCCTCGATTGCTGTGTGATGCTGCCATGGCCTTGACATTATCAGCCCACAAATGTCAGTTCCAGAGCACTTATTTCACACTGACCTCTACAGGCCAGGCCAAGGGCGGTTGTCAACCCCAAACACACACACACACACACTCATGCACGCACACACACACCCCCCCCAGTTTAACTCACCAACGCTTTATCTCATTTTCCTTACTGTTCATTACCAACACTTGTGCTCTGTGCCCAAAAGACAACTAGGTAACATTTAACATTCTGATTGGGAATGTGATATAAATACAATGCTTATTAACTATTTACTGATATTTTATAGAGGCTTGCACCCTAAAATATTCATTTTAACATATGAATGCAATTTTAAATATCTAGTAAATTAGTCTTACTTCTTTGGAAGGTAATAGATATAAACTCACAGTAAATGCAGTTGCTACAAAACTGAATTTGATATAACTAAATAAGAGTAGCTTCATTCAATTATTTTCGTTGGACTGAAAAAGTCATGTTTCAAGTTAATTGTGCCATATAAGGCTTTGACAGTCTCCTAATGATGAATTTTCCAATCTGCAAATATTTGCATCAAGCAATAAGAGAACTGAGCCAATCAACACAGACCGTTTTTGAACTATATTTCAAATGTGCTAATCGGTAAAAATGCACTGATATGATTTCTTTGCCATTTTCTTGGGCAATGAGCATTTTTAACAGTGCAATTTAAGGTTCAGCTCAATTAAGATAAAATTTTCATTCCATTTGAAATGGGAATCTAGATATAAGAAGCAAACAGCTTTGCTCTTCAACTTTTTTAATATTCTGGATGGGTTATCTACAAGAGCTTAAATTAGAACTTCATGCCCTTGGAAATAAGTGTGATGACAGAGATCCCAGGAAAAAAATAGGAAGTAAAAGAAGAGGAGAATCAGCTTCACTAACTGAGACCCTAAGGGGTCAGTAACATCTAGCCACACAGCCAAGGACAGCCAGGATTCCAACCAAGAAGTGGAGTCCAAAAGCCTTGCTCTCAAAGTACCGTGGCTTTCCCTTGGTGGTAGTAATTAGTTTACTAAGAAAAAAAATCTGTTACCATAATATGTAGAAAAGATTTCGTCCACTTCGGAGGCATCCACTTAGGCCCAAAGAAGGTTCACTGGGTTACTCATTAAAGAATCCACAATGATAATCCAAGAAAAATAAAGGAGATTTGTCCTCTATTTTATGTTATACAAAATTCTTTTTGACATTAAAAATACTTTTCTGCAAGAATATCATCTCTCATGTGACCGCTTTGCCATGATTTGATAAATGTGCTAATCTAGAGCAAAGCAATTTCTCACACATACACACACACCAAAATCCACCTCCTCATCCTGGAGCCCAGATCTCGGCTCCTGACACCACCATCCCCCAGCTGTCCCCCGAGGCAACCTGGAGTCATCCCTGACCTCTCCCACTTCCTCATACTCCACAGCCATCAAGACCTGCCTGTGTCCCTTTTCCATTGTGTTCCTTCCCATTTCATTGACTCAAGACGCCATGACTCATAAGACACATGGTTATTTTTTTTATGTGCTGCCAAGAAAGAAATCAAGTTGCCATTTAAACCACGCCACAGAGATTCTTTATTACCTAGAAGTTCTATTTTCTACTTACTTAAAAAGCCTTTTTAAAACTATATAGATGTAAATTTTTATCACATCCCTCTTGTACATAAAGAAAGAGGAGAATGTACCAGAAATCAGTTGAACCCTCCCAAGACCTTACATCCAGAGTCTGGCTCTTCTAAACCATTTCTGCCTCAGAGTCCAAGATGTCTGTGCCTTTCCATGCAGTGTGGACACAGTGCTCCACCATTATTCCTGGAATTTCCTTCCAAGCTCCTCCGCACATTTTGATGCTGGCGCTTTCTTGCCTGGAGTTTGGGAGGCAATCCCCTGCACCTATCTCGGTAACAAATGCAAACCAGTGCGGTGGACTGCTTCCTGGTGTGCAGAGGGATTATCACTTTGCTACATTCCTCTGCTGAGACGGAGTCTATTTCTCCACCTCCTGGAACCTTGCAACCACGTGGATGAGGACAGAAATGCCTGACAACCAGCACCAATTGCGAGACGTGTCAGTAAGGCTGGCTTAGACATTCCAGCCAGTGAACTCTCCAGCTGAACACGGCCCCACAAGGAACCTCAGTGAAACTGGCCCAAACCCACTCAGCCAACCACAGAATTTAGAGAAATCAAAAATCGCTGTTATTTTAAGCCCCTAGGTCTGCAGACGGCTTGTTAGACAATAATAGATACTGAAGCTGACAGCTTCAACTACATGTGGGTATCTCCCTTTCTTTGGTCCATAAAAGAGTTGCTTGTTGCTTTGCAAAACTATGTAGAATTGAAGAAGAACATACCCCACTAATATCAAATTCACATCTTGCTTTTCTATCTTCATGCTTTTCTGTGTATATAATAAATTTTCATTTCAATTTTGCATCATAACATAATCATTTTAAGGACATTTACACAGCAATTAAATGCGCATGTACAGTGCCAACCATGCCAAACCTCACTTGAAGAGACAGTAAAATGAGCAGCTGTAGCAAAGTTCACTGTGACAACAAATGACACTGCCACACGACTGCTAACAAGAGTTGTCAGATGCCATCAGCATAAGATACGCCCTATTTCAGAGATGTAAAGATGGAGAAAAAAGTTCCTTGCAGAATCAATGATACACAGCATCTCTCAAATCCGACTGCTCTGCTCCATCTGTCACCTCCTGGGTGCGTTGTGGTGGCCTCAGAACTGACCTCTCCTCCTCTATTCTTGCTCCATTTTCAATCCATACATTTTATTCCACCACTAGTAGACATTCTCAAGTGTACATCTGTTCATTTCACGCCCTTCGTTGCTGAAATGTGGATCCCTATGAACACAAACGTTGTCACCTGGCCTGCCAGACCCTTATTACCTGGCCCTGCCTGCCTTTCCAACCTGCCCCCTGAATCCCGCTTTCCTGCCACAGGTATTGTGTTTCCCTGACTCTACCGCGCAATGTTGATGGAGAGACAGGTGCGTCTGAAAGTTTAATAGAACAGGGATTCTTGACCTACTGGAACTGTCAGGTGGGGGGGTTGATGCTGTGTAATTGGGAGTGACTTCTAGGCTTGGGCTTAAACAGTGGAAGGCATTCAGTTCATTGGGTGAGGACTGTTGGGATCGCTCTGTCCTTTTCCTTGACACGTCTGCCTTCTCATCCAGCAGAAACTTACCCTCTGCTCATCTCTGTATCTCCAGATACAAGGGTTCCCCAGGCCACGGGATGAATCAGCAAATGCCCCTTTCAGCTGGGAGAGCCTGGGGGTCAACAGCTCTGGGCTGCACATGTGATATGTCCATGGAAGAGTCAAGAAAGATTCTTTGCCATGTATTCCATGTCCATTTAAAAAAAAAACACACACACAACAAACACACTTGCAGATTTAAAAGAAAATTCAGCACCATTCTTATAGACAGCTGCTCTTTGCCCACCAGACGACCTTGGACGTCGAAGACCACCAAGGGTCACAACAGCCCCTCATATGCTGCAGGTGATATCCCCACTAAAGGGCCATCCTGGGTTTCTAGTGTTGACTTTTTAATATCTTCCCCTCTTTCCAAAAGGATGTTGAGGTGGTTCGCAAGAAAATAGATACAAGAAGTTTCATAAGCTAGAAATGGAAAATCTGGAACAAGCAAATAAAGAAACAAATATATTTATCGTTATATATATTATAGTTGCTCAGACTAATTATAAATTCGGGCCTCCCGCAGCCATAGGAGCCCACCTGCAGAGTAGTTTCCATTCTCAGCAACGTGCCCACTCCTCAGACGGGGTGGGGATTTTTTCCAGTACTGAGTTCTGAGATCAACATACCATGTAGGCCTCTATACAAGAGGCACAAATAATGTGAACCCCTTGACAGTCATTTTTACATTAACATTTGTTAAAATCAGTGCCTTTCGCTTTCTTGTAGGACTTTCCGTTTTCCAGAACAAAATGTGCTTGCTATGCTGCTATATACTTCTGTCACACAGACTTCATAGGAAATTTCCAAATAACACATTTTGTTGCATTGCACTTTACACCATGTTTGTGATCACTCTGTCTAAAGCTTCCTAAATGACCCAGAAAAGAGAAGAAGAAATGTAGACGATATCAGAACAAACAGGCCTCAAAGTTTAGACTGACTAGAACAACATTTAATAGAAGGAAAAGAAAGTTATACCCCTGCTCTCAGGGACCAGAGTCCAGACAACAACACAAAGGAATGAAGACATAAGCAAAGCGGTAACGATGAACCAAGCCGTGGTCCAGCAGACATCGTCAACAGTGTGCTCAGCAGTTTCCAAACTAAAGTGTGGAATTTCAAGTTGCTCCATTCATGCTAAATGTCATCGTTCAAACTCCAGTGCCCGCACGTGAGGACGCTGTTTAGGCAGCAGAGAAAACTGAGCAGTGGAATCGCGTGTGCACGCGTGCAGGCTATTCCCCACCTGGAACATGTGCGCCTTCTCTGAATCACACTTCATGACCTGCACTTTGTCTGCTGACCTCCACCTGGGTCGACGACATCCTCTCCTACAAACTGTCATTCTACACATGTGACTTATTTATACAAACTTTTTATCATGAAATAAGCCCATGTGTTTGTCTATCCCAACTAGAGGGAGCACATCCTTCAGGCAGAATCATGCCTATCATTCTTGTATTCTCAATGATCCTCATTCATTCATTCAACAAACACTTAATACTAAAATGCAATCCTTAGAGAAAGAAAATCAAAAACAAATAAGATTGAGAAAAATGGCAAGTAATAGGATATATTGGGGTATATGAGGAAGCCATTTGGGTGAGGAAGCCAAAGCTGCTTTGGCCTAACCTTATTTTTTTCCCAAAAGGGCCCAACATGGCCATTGAGCATGCATTGTATATCTGCTTTAAGCATTTGCTATGTCCCAAAGGCAAGAACAAATGGCCTTAAGATAAAGGTGCAACTTTCCCCACACTGGCATTTCCTGAAGGATAAGCATCTCTCCCTAGGCTAGGAACTGATTGCTGTGCTCACCTGTGACCACCCAGCTCCAGACAACAGACCTGCTTCCTGCTATGTCCACAAGACACCAGATGTACTGCCTGCTGTGTCCATCAATCGCTGTGCTGACAGGGCACTCTTGTGACTCTTGTAAAAGGGACATTTCAAGCATGTGTAACACATGCTCTTTGATGCTACATAACCACTGTGTACACCCCACTTCTTTGCAGTGCTCCCTCCCTTTGTGCAAGGACTCTCCCAGGCTATATGGTCCTCACATTTGGTTCATAATAAACTCACCCCAATTTTGATTCATAGGTTGGTTATGGATTATTTGCATCAACAAGATGATCGTTCAGCTCAACAAGCTGCCAAAATAGCAATAGAGTCGGTTCTCGAAACCCAAAGCTAAACAAGGACAACAGGAGAAGGAAGTATTATAGGCTAATCTCACTTACGAACAGACATGCAAAAATCTCTAACAAAATTTAGCAAAACATATCCAGAAAGGTATTTTTTTAGTGGTAAGGCTTTTTCAGTGAAGGCAGGTTGGATAAGGATTGAGGTCATGAAATCAACGTGAAAAGAGGTCAGTTGTGTTATTGTAGGGGAGGAAGACTTTTCCTCCACCTAATGCGGGTTCGTCTGGCCGAAGAACAAATTAAATTCACATGACAGAATAGCAAGAGAAAATTAAACAAAGCTTTATGAGGACCATGGCCCGGGGCCTTTCTTCCTGAAGGAAGAAAGGGCACCAAAGAAGTGGGGTGCACAGAGTGGTTATATACCCCCAAACAGGATATTTCACATATGATTGAAATGTCCCTCCCACAATAGTCACAAAATTGCCCTGTTGGCACAGCGCTTGATGGACACAGCAGGTAGTGGGTCTGCTATCTCGGAGGGCCTAGCAGGAGGCAAGTCTATTGTCTCAAGCTGGGTGGTCACAGGTGAGCTGGGTGGTCACAGGTGAGCACAGCAATCAGTTCCTAGCCTAAGGAAAGATGCTTAATCCTTAAAGAAATGCCAAGGTTGGGAGAGGGAGGGAAGTCAGTTACAGGAGGTTACCAGACAAGCACAATAAACAAATGCAGATTTACGTCCTTGCCTTCCCCATTGATTAAGGATTTCTAGAGATAAAGTCATCTCCCCTTCTTCCTGGTACAGAGGGAGATATCTTTACAGATGGAGAGTTCCTTTACAATGTAAATGTCTCTTACAAAGGGTAAGTAAATTCTACTTTTCAATTGCTTTCCTGTCTGCAAAGTAACTAGCCTCAAATAATCATCATGCCAAAGAGACATATCTTGGGGTGGCCAAATCCAGGTCCCCACATTATCACCTCCAGCAACACTGAGCTCCTTCAGCTAGAGTGCAGACAAAGCTAAGGTTGGGCTCATCCAAGACTGGACTTTTGTCACCTGAATACAAAGTGGTTCATGGGGGAAAGGAAGCCAAAGCTACTTGCAAGAGAATGATTAAACTGGTGGTTATGAAATCCAAGCTGTGACAGGAGAAAAGCAAATCCAAGGGCTGGCTGTTACATATTTGAAAAGAATAGATCAACACATGGGGGCCCTCGAGGCCAATGCATTACGGGAGGGAGGGGACTTGAGCAAAAGGGCCCGAAAGTTAGGAACTGGCAAATAGTAGGCATTCAAGAGCTTTGTTGAATAAATGCTAATGTCAGTAGAGCCACTAAAATGCAGTTTTTATAAGAAGGTTAGGGATTTGTGACCATCACATAAACAGGTGATAGGGACCTGTGCAGCCTCCAAGATCTGGCTTCTACCTGCCTTTCTAGTCTCGAATTCTGACACTTCCTACCATCCTTTCCCCGCTTTATACTGCACTATCAAATTGTGTGTAGATAAACACATGCACAGACACACACTCAGAGCGAGCTGTTTCTCACCTCTGTGCCTTCCTCCAGCTGCCATATCTGCCTGAAATGTCATCCTCCCAGCCCATGCCCCACCCCAGCCATTCCCAGCTGTGCCAAGCTTGGCTCACTTTTGCTCCTACTGAAACAGCACATCAAACACTGACCAGCTTAAACTAGTCTTGCTTTCTTTTCTTTTTTTTTAAGATTGGCACCTGAGCTAACAACTTGCCAATATTTTTTTTTTTTTTTTTTTGCTTTTTCTCCCCAAATCCCCCCAGTAGACAGTTGTATATTTTTAGTTGTGGGTCCTTCTAGTTGTGGCATGTGGGACGCCACTTCAATGTGGCCTGACGAGCGGTGCAATGTCTGTGCCCAGGATCCGAACCAGTGAAACCCTGGGCCGTCACAGCTGAGCGTGAACTTAACCACTCGGCCATGGGGCCGGCCCAAGTCTTGCTGCCTTGAAACAGGTTTTTGATTAATCAAACCTTGCTCAATAACAGAGACAGCACTGCACACCTGCCAGGCGGGAACTCATAGCCCCAGGATGACTCCAGAACCAAGAATCTTTAGAAATGTTGCCACCTGAGCCCTTTACGAAGCGAGAAGTTCTTCAACAAGGAAAACCTGGCTTCCAGCCGCTTGATTACCATATATGGACTGATCCGAGACTAGCCAATCAGCTAATACTGGCCTAGCTATAGCTTAGCAGCCCCTAAATCCTTAAATTTCGCCCTGAACCTTGGATCAGAGAGATAGATTTAAAAGTCTTCCCTCGTGTTTCCTTGCTGATCGACCTCGCAATAAAGCCTTGTCTTTTCTCAAAAGCCAGAGCCATAGCATTGGCTTCTGTGCGCATTGGGCAGCAGGCCCTTCCCTGGTAACACTCCCCGTCCTACAAGATCTGTATATATTTTTATCTTCGCACCTCCTGTGTTGTATTAAGAACAACTCGCTGTGCCTGCTAGTTTCAGACCCTGAGCTCCAGGTATACACCTAACTTCTCATCCATCTCATTCACAGGAGCAAACCTGGCACCTAACAGTGTGCCGAGAAGCTCTGTTCTGCAAGGCTGGGGCCCTCAGCCTGGGACGTGTCCTTGTCAGTGCAGAAGATGCCAGAATCAATCACAGTTCTCATCTTTCCTTTTTTAAAAAGTACTTACTTTTTTCTTTCTTCGTGAGTGTTTCTCAATGTCCGCGTATTTTCTGCAAGACAAAAGACAGCCTGAAATGTTTAAAGATCCCCCAAAAACAACTGTGTAAAAAGGTAGACCGCAGCCCTGGCTTTCAGGAGGCATGACCAAGAGGAAGGAGCTTACTGCCCTCAGAGGGTGCAGGCTCACACCAACGGTTTTCCAGCCCCAGAGAGAAAGGGAGTCTGTTCAACTTCCTTGCCTGAGATCTTTGAAAATCCAGTGGATTCTCATTCATCAGAGTGGCGGCCTGGCCCAAGGCTTACAGGCACCTTTTGCTCTGAAGCTTTTACAGGATAGTGGGGGGAAATCCTAACATCTTCAAAGTTTTTACGGTTGACTTCGGCTGTCACAAGCACCTTTCTTCACGGAGCTCTCACAGTGACCTGGGGGGCGCAACCCTTATGGTTCTCTTCAGGCTGGTGAGGAACCCAGGCTCCAGGACACGAGAGCCTTACTCAAGGCCCCACAGCTGAGCAGGGAAGAACTGAGCCTTCAGCCCAAGGAAAACTCAGTCCATCTCTTCCATCGTGTCACACAGCTCCTGTGCAACTGCCCGGCAACAGTACAAACGCACACGTCCATTTCTGACCCTTCTTTATCCAAGCTGACGCCAGTCGTTGCCACACAAATTTGGAAATGCTTCCACTAAATGGTTCTCCAGCAGAAGAGCACCTCCTGCATCTGTTAAAGGACTTCAGTCTCTTAGCAACTCTGTGAACTCTCAAACCCGAGGCTCTGACGAGGGAAAAAGATATTCAAGCAACGGACAGACTCAGTTCAGGGTTCAACACACGAATGGATGACAGGAAAAAACATCAAAAGGCAAAGAATGTGTGTGAGGAGCAGGGGACACAGAGTGGAGAGACCCATTCCACTCCGTTCTTCAGCCCCTAGGGTATTTCTACCCACCTGCTGTTAGGATGTCAGCAATGAAGAAGGCAGTCCATAATATCCACGCTCGCCAGGCACGAGGCAGGACCCTCCCCTAACCATCCGCCTGGACAGCACACTGCTGTGGGGCCATCCGTCCACAGACAGGACAAAGGGAGCCGTTCTCTGCCTTAGAGTAGACACCCTAAGAGGCCACGAGCCCGCATGGGCATGAGGTCACCGCAGACGCTGTTCCAGGTGGTGTCTCCACTTTCCCAAACGCACACCCACCTGTGCATGGGCCAGGGGTGCAGGCCCACCTCCTGCACTACCTGAAACCAGCTGCCTATTCCCCACTGACGTGAAAACTGACCTGGCTTTTTCATTGCTCAAGATAATGACCATTAAAAACTTGACAGAGAAACAGCTACGGGCAAGGTCCCTGGCAGGCCCTCAAATAGGCCCGACTCTACAGCTAGTTGGAATAACCCCTGGGGCTAAGCATTCGAGGGTGCCAAATCCCACAGAGGAGCTAAAGGAACTCGTGTCTCAGCAAGACCTGGAAAGCAGGAACTCCCCTCAGTGTGGGAACTGGCGCTTGGCGCCCACGTTAAAAATTACATGTGACGGAGTCTTGTGAAAGGAACACTCGGGCTGCGTGTACACACTGAAGGGAGGCGGGGCAGCAGCTCGGGGGGCCTGGCACCCCAGCAGAGATCCCCGCCTTCCAGGGTAAGCAAGAAAGGGTGGTTGGAAGGACCCATTCCCCATGCAACTAAAAGTCTTGCCCACACGGCCAAGGGGCCCTGCGACGTTGTGATTTATAATAAGAAATACATATTTGGTGACAAATAAAAATGGCAAGTAATAGGATATATTAGAGTATATGAGGAAGGCATTTTGTGTAAACCTAATTCGGCCTGACCTTGTCTTTCCAAAAGGGCCTGACTGAGGCCATTGAGCATGTATCGTATATCTGCTTTAGATATTCCCTATGGCATATTGAGATAAAGGCCCTGAGATAAAGGTGCAACTTCCCTTCCCCTCCCAACGTTGGCATTCCCTTAAGGATTAAGCATCTTTCCTTAGGCTAGGAATTGATTGCTGGGCTCACCTGTGACCGCCCAGCTCGAGACAATAGGCTCGCCTCCTGCTATGCCCACGAAGATAGCAGACCCACTACCTGCTGTGTCCATCAAGCGCTGTGCCGACAGGGCAATCTTGTGACTATTGTGGGAGGGACATTTCAATCATATGTGAAACGTCCTGTTTGGGGGTATATAACCACTCTGTATACCTCACTTCTTTGGTGCCCTTTCTTCCTTCGGGAAGAAAGGCCCCAGGCCATGGTCCTCAGATTTCAGCTCAGAATAAACTCTCCCAAATTTTCATTTATAGATTGGTTATGGATTATTTTCATCGACATTGGTCTTTGTCCCCATTTCTGGCACAAAGCCCCTAAAACCTTTGGAATTTCCTAACTGATGAAAGCAATAAAGGTGTCTTTTATCATGTTAATAAGGTGACTTTTGGAAAGCACCTAAGGATGGAGTCCATTTGCCAGGAGAATGGACCACGTGATTGATGGGTTGACCACCAAGAAGGGGAGACGGGCCAGAGGTTGAATCTGAAGGCCAAAGGCTAAGGATCTAATCAACCATGCCTATGTAATGAAGCCTCCATAAAACCCAAAGGACAGGGTTCAGAGTTTCTGGGTTGGTGAACTCGTGAGGATTCAGGGAGACTGGTGCACTCAGAAAGCACGGCAGCTCCATGCCCCTCCCCACACCTGGCCCTGTGCAGCGCTTCCATCGGGCTGTTCCTGAGTTATACCTTCTGTAACAAACAGGTGATCTAGTCAGTAAAATGCTTCTCTGAGTTCTGTGAGCTGCTCTAGCAAATTAACTGAACCCAGTGCGGGGATGGATTGGGGCGTTAGAACCTCCAATCTATAGCTGGTCTGTCAGAAGCACAGGTGACAAGTGGGGGCAGGGAGGCAGTCTTGTAGGACTGAGCACTTAGCCTGCAGGATTTGATGCTATGTCCAGGTAGACAGTGTTAGAAGTGAGTTGAGTTGTAGGACTCCCAGCTGGTGTCCAAGCATTGCTTGGTGTTGTGGGAAAACCTCCACCCACTGGAATTGGTACTAGAACCCTAGGTCCCTAGAAAGAGATCCCTGAGGGATGCCTGCCTGTCACCCCAAGCCCGGTGCCTGTCTTCTTAGCTGACCCAAGGGTAGTGATCCCAGCCTCAGCCTTAATCCCAGGGCTTTCATTTGGGACAAGAAAATTGAAGATTTGGACCAGTATATTCCTCTGAACTTTGATTTTGCAGGTCAGCTTCCCTCATGACCCACCGCTGAGCCAGGTCCAGGCCTGACAGTATCAGACACACGAGCTCACCCGGAGCTGTGGCTGCTGAGGGCCCCAGACCAATAAAGAGGCTTCTGGATCTACTGTATTCTGGCCAATACAGTAACAGAAAGGTTAGGAAACTGTTTTGGATTATACAGTTCTACAGGTATTTGGAGTAGGAAATATTGCAGATTTACACACAAATACAACCTAAGAAGCAAAGGTGAGAGGGACTCTGAAATTTCATTAAGGAAGCGTCAAATGAAACTATGCCCTGAGAATGGAAATCAGGCCACCTCGCCAGGGGACTTCACCCACAGAGAACTGTGGGCCGGGCTCTCTGCAGACAGATAGGGAAGGCTGCCCAAGGCTAAGAGAGTATCCATGCAGGACACTGCTGAGCAGATCAGAACTCAAATTCTGGGCTTTTCTGCCTCAGGATAAAGCCACTGGGGTCCCTCAGGCGTAAGTCTACAAGAGAACGTGATGCATTAATCACAGGTGCTCATGGGCCTACTGCAGATGGCATGAGTGGAGTCAGCAAACCGTCCTGACAAGAGACAACTGTCAGACAAATCTCAGGGGACAGGACAGAGTTCCCACCAACGTCTTCATCTTCCTTATAGTCGTGCTTCTGTGTCCATAAATACACACACCGTGTGCACCCTGGTAGCCAGGTCCAGGAGTACCATAAAAATCACTGCTTTTTTCACCAGGAGAGACTGCTGCCCACACAAACTCTGTATTTTAGACAAGGAAAAGCAAGTCAAACTAAGACAACAAAACGCCGTGCTGGATGGAGCGTGGGCCATCATAACTGTGTCCTGGGGCCAGTTCTGCAACTATTTTGCACATTTAGACTCTGGATCTCTAAGACTCCCGGGAAAAGACAAGGGGCTCAACACAAGATCTTACTGTCCTTGTGAATAAACCACACAACAGTAGCTCCTCCTTGCCTAATTTTGAAAATCCAAAACTGTATCACATATAAAATAAGAATATCAAGTTTCACTGCAGAAAAATAGCCGATAACTGAACTGGCCATATTTGGGAGAGATACTGCGGAGGGGGGGAGGCAAATTTTTCCAAGGCCGGAAGGAAAGGTATGAAATGTGCTCACTGTTGGACCTCACTGGGAACATTTGGGGACTTCCAGTAAGGGAAATACTTGAAGGACTCCAGTCCTGCCGCCACGTAAAAATGTTGGTCTTGCAGATCCTTTGAGTTGTCCAAAAGATGCCCATTCATTGTAAACAATCTGCAAAGAAAGAAAGAGGAAATGGGCTAGAGATTTAAGACCAGCGATGTCGAGGCTGGCGGTATTTTTGGACGCGATGTGACTAGCGTGGGGACTGTCGGAGAACCGGTGCGCTCGTCAGCAAGCGCAGTCCAAATGCGCTAATGAAACCCCGTGGGAGCTGCTCTTTCAGCATTAGGCTTCCTTTCCTTTTTCAGATCTTTTAATTAAAATATATTTTTAATTACATACAAGTGCTCAGAGGCCCTTGAGGACATTTTAAGCTCTTGGTTGGTATTCAATTAATTTTAACTAATAACAGCTAAAATTAATACAAATTGGCTTATAATGTTCTAACAATACTTGGAAAACAAACCAGCACTTATTAGCGAATAATATGCCTTTTTATAAGCATCAAAAGACTAATATTTGTCTACTCTTTATTCTGTACTCTTTTTTAGCAAGCATTCATTCACTAATTTATTCATTTAAGAAATGATTCAATTCATTCAATGCTGAGCATCTATTATGCATAAGGCAATGAGATAGGTATTGCCTTGGGTTAAAAATATGAGCAAGTCACTGCTTCCCCAAGTCCAGAAGTGGACAAAAACCTATAAAAACAAATAGGACCAGGGAAGGGCTGGGGTTCCAAAAGGAGAGAGAATAAACTCAACCGTAGGCTTCCCAAAGGTGGGAGAATTTGTAGTGGGGTGTGAAGGGTGGCTAGGATCCCTCATGTGAAGACGGGATGAAGCTACATGGGGTAGCAGGAGGGGTCTGCGCAAAAAGCCGGAACACAGGGGGCTGACAGCCCTGAAGGATGAAACGCAGACACAGAGCTGGAATGTTGACTTCTAGAGCCTGGAATTCTAGGGAGAGGAATTTATCACCGATTTAGTCAGAGTGCTCAGAGACTTCCTAGCAGAGTGGGAGAGGAGCTGTGTTTTAGCAACAGTAAGCTGACCATCGTGGACGGGCTGTGAGGAGGAAAGGCCTCACCTGTGTGAGGACACAGAGCCACTGCGAGGGTGTACCTGCGGCCACAATCTGCAGCAGCCAGCACAGGACCGGGGAGCAGAAGGGAAGCAGGGGGCAGCGAGAAGGTGGAGCCCACACAACTCATCCTCCCACAATCGCTCCCAAACCCTGATGCACTGGATCACCTGGGAGGCTGCTAAGCACAGGGGACCAGGCCCACCCTTCCATGGGGCTTCCGATTCATGAGTCTGGGAGGAGGCAGAGCACTCCCTCCTAACAAGTGCCAGCTAACACCATGCTGCTGCTCCTGGGGCCCCATGCGAGAACTGCTGCCTTAGATCAACCATGGAGGAGCGATGGAAAGAAAACGTCAAGACAGGAGGTAACGTGAGACACCACCGGAGAGCCGGCCCTGGGACACCAAGCACAGGCTCCAACGCGAAAAACAATGCTTGGAATTCTGTTCTTCTCCTGCCGTCACCGTGGGCCACCAGTGCTCGGATAGTGGAGGGCTCAGACAGCAGGTGCAAGTGGCCCCAGGAGTAAGTCGGGGAAGAGCAGATGCACTCAGCAGGCGAGGGGCTAAGGGAGACGATGGGACTGACTGGCTGTGGCCTTGAGGAGAGCACCTCCACCCGAGCCAGGCTCCGGGCTGGATGGTAGGGCTCTCACGGGTGGGGTGTTTGAATGATCTCACCAGAAGCAGAAGTGTTGGAACAAATGGACCAAGAACTTAACGTAAACATGAAAAATGTTCTAAAAGAAATAGGAAATAAAGAAATAAGCATAAATTACTGTTTGGAAGATAAAATTGAGGAACTCCCACAGAAGGAGGCAGAGAATGATAAGAAACAGAAATAAAAGAAAAGTTAAGAAATAAGGATGAATAGAAGTGCCAACACTCAGACAATAAGAATCCCCAAAATGTTAAAATAAAAGCGGAAATGAAGAAATACGTGTAGAAATAATGGAGACTAATTTCACAGAATTAAAGAAAGAAGGAAGAGCTCAATTTGAAAGGGTCCATGGATGGCAAAAAAGCGTGGACAGAACAGTGAGGTCACAGTACGTGCTCAAGAAACAGGGATTGAATTGAAAATTGAGAGTGGAAATCCTTGTATTTCAAAGACTCGAAGAGTCTCTCAGGGTCGGCTCATCACCTGTTCCGTCCAGCAGTTAACATGGAAAGAACCCAGGACAGTGGAACCGTGGACAGTTTACTCTCTTCCATCCTCACCTTCCTCCAGCCACGCTAACTGCCTTTCCTTTCTTGGAACGTGTCTGGCTCCCACGTCCAGGCATTTCCACTGACACTGCATTTTCCCACACAGGCCGGAGACCAGGCTGAGGCAAGAGAGGCACCAGGGTGCAAATCTGGGGAGGTGCCCACCCACAGGGGCGTGCCAGTGCCTTGCTCATCTTCTCCCTGGCCCGGCCCTGCCCTGATTTCTACTCATGTCTCATACTTGGAGCAAAAGTCTCTTCTTCTGGGGTTAGGCCTGGACTGGCTCCACCCGGGTTGTGCTCCCCTCTCATAAACACCCTGCCCCACTGTAATTACTGATTGGAGTCTGTCTTCTCTGCTGGGCAACCAGCTCAGTGGGGTGAGCAGAACGGGCTGGGTCTCTGAGCTCAGCCTGGTGCTCACTGTGTAATCCGCACCCAACCAATGTCTACCAGAAGCACATTTTTCTAACACCAAGATCAGCACTAACTCCTCACGCAGAGGCCCACGCACAATTTTACTTACAGATTTCTCTGGACTATATATATCATACCAAAAGTTCAAAACTATCCAATAAATCAACTAATTTTAATACCCCTGAGAATTTGGCTGTTCCCAACAGACACAAGAAAGAAGTGTAGCGGAAACCTCCGCTGAACCATATTAACATTATCCAAGGAATGATTAACACAGATAAGCACAAAGGACTTTCCAAATGTCTGTTGAACATTAGCTGTAGGTTCTGTTCACAGGCGTCACATACATGAATAGTAAAAAAGGCTGTTCTGTGCGTAGTATGTCGCTCTCTCAAGCTTACTATTTGTACTTTCTAAGCATTTCTTTTATTTCCAAGCTCTGCACTTTTTCTAAATTCAAGCATAAAGAACTAATTTAAGTCCAGTAAGAAGAAAGAAAGAAGCCTACTGATCTAATGTCCTATTTTCCCCGTAAATCTCCTACTTCCGCGCTTTCTTCTCTTGGAGAAGGATGTTCCCTCTCAGCTTCTCCACCAGCACTGCATATGTGAAAGCTGTGACTAATTCCACTACTGTTGGTGGCTTCTTACCAAAGGATACACAAGTCTATCTCCTCCACACCATCGTCTCTATTGCTTTAAGAATGAAACGCTAATATTTATCACCGCATTCTGGAATTATTTGGGCATTTACAGAACTAATGTTCTTACATCTACCTTCCCCGGGGCATTGAGGGCCCCATTGGTATGCACCGTCCTTGCTGGGTTAATGACCATCCCATCGCTCGAAACGTCCCAACACAGTACATCCTACTCACAGGTCAATACATCAGTTTTCATTGTTGGTATCACGACTGTGGACTGTAAATCAATCTTTGATATTTCCATTTACCCCCGAGAGAGTTAACTGACAAGAAAGTGAAATCGCAGTAAATGTTTTTGCTCTTCTACCCCACTGCCTACCATCTGGGGACCATTACTGTCCATAAAGACGGTCCCTCTAACGTTCAGCGTCACACCACATTTCCTTACTTTTCAGCTGTAAAGACTCGGGTCTTCCCACACTTTCTCAACTCACTCCCACTCCAGGTTATGGGGCCTTCTCAGCACCCCAGCGATGTTCCCAGCGCCAAGGTCCTAACCCCACTGCCTGCAACCTCTCAGCCTTCCGGCTCTCCACTGCTCCCTCCCTCTGATCCATTCTAACAGCCAGGCCCGTTGTCTGAGACCCGACCGTCCCTATCCGCTCCACAGCCAGCTCTGTCTCCACCTGCTTCGCCTTAAACCCTGGCTGACACGCTGCGCCTCTCCCCTGCTTGTCCTTCCCCACACTCAGCCTGTGGAGGAGTCCATCTGCCCTCTCTCACCCCAGGCTGCCAGGGTCAGAACACGCAGTCCTGCAGGTTGGTCTGGCTGGGCCCTCCACCCTGCTCAGCACACCTATGCCCCTATGCCCCACCCCTCTCGCTCACCCCGTTCTCCTCTCCATTCACCAGAGACGACCTTTCTTCCACGCACACCCAGGTCACAGGCCTTCCATCTGCTCAGGACTCTGTTCCAACTGTTCCATACTCTCCTTCATCTTCACCCTCCCCGTGCCCTGGGGCTTTACCCTCGGGAGAGAAATGTGTCTCCTACACTCCTTGATAAGAAAGAGTTTGCCTGGAGCCCTCACAAGCAATGATTGGATCTCTTCTTATTTGTCCTCTCTCCTCCTTTTACAGCCACACCCACCCCACGCTCCCACCTCCCCTTCCCCACCCCTCACTCAAGCCCTGCCCACACAACCTGGCTTCTACCTCAAAGTGCTCTGGGCCACCTGCTAAGGGCAGTCCTGAGAGCACATTCCAGTTCTCGTCTCACTCATCTGTGGCTTTTGTTGGCGTCCTTGCCTGTGGAGGCATTTCTGCCCTGCTCCCACGGCTGACACCTTCTGGTCTGCCCGCCTCCCCACTGCCATGCGTGTACACCCTCCTCTGTGGGCTCCCTTCTCTCCTGCTGCAAACTCTACTCCCAAGAGTTCTGCCCAAGCTGGTTCTAGGGCCTAGGACTGGGAACAGGCGAAGGGCCAGCTACTCCATTGCCACAGAGCACGGGGCCAACGGGAACTCAAAATCCGGGGGCAAAGGCGGATCAAGCACCAACTAGTCCAGGGAGACACCCAGGGTCCAGAGAGAAAGAGAGAAGGCAAGGCCTCAGGGCCACAAAGGAGGCACCAACGGCAGCCTGGAGAGATGCTCTAGGGCACCCATTCAGAGGAAAATGGGTCCTCTTCGAGGACGCCTAAAACTGCACCTGTGGCTAGAAAAGGGGCCAGGCAATAAAAGAACTGATTAGAAGACGACTATTAGACGACTATTGTCTTTGTCTTAAACTATTTGATATTTCTGCCTTCTTGTGAAAAATCTCATCTGCCTCCAAGGGACCCACATTCCCATGAGGTGACAAGGAGCCCACTGAGGTCCCCGCAGCATCTGAGCTGTGCCCCTGCTCTGGGCTGGCTTCCAGGGGGGTCTCACCACACACAGCTCCACTCTCTAGCCACTGACTTAACAAATCCCAAATCTAAAACTCGCAGCCCAGACCTGGACGTCCCACAGGCATGTCATACTGACCCCTTCAATCCATCATCAACACCCAAACCAGCATCGTGTTCACCACCTCAGAAAAGAACCTCGTTGGTTCAGTTTCTCAAATCAGGAATCCTGTGGGTTCCTCTCCCTCACCTCTCCTCCTAACCAAGTAGTTACCAAGACTTAACATGACAACCTCTTAAGCACCTCTCTCCACCCCCAATGTCACCTCACCTCTCTCCACCCCATCACCACCTAGTGTCTCTCCACCCCTATGGTCACCTCACCTCTCTCCACCTCCCGGGTGACTTCACCTCTCCCCAACTCTATGACCACCTCAGCTCTCTCCACCCCCAAGGTCACCTCGCCTCTCTCCACCCCTACCCTCAATCCATCGTCATGACTGGCACAGTGAGCTTTGTCCACACAAACAGGACCCAGTGCCTACAAGACTGCAAGCGCCTTGCCTGGCCTGTCTGACCTTCCTGGTCTGGATCCCTGACAGTTGTTCCAGCCTCAAGTCTAGCTACTTCCCTCACAATAATGCTGAGTATAACTAATAGCATAGTATTCCCCCCAAAACTCCATGCTTGTTCACAATCATAATCATTAGCCCTCACTACACACCAAGCACTATTTAAGTACTTCACACATATGACGACTCTTAGAAGTAGGTCCTACTATTATTTCCAATTTTACAGATGAGGAAACAGGTCTCAAGAAGTTAAGCACTGGGGGCGTGGTGATTAATTTCACACACTCTGCTTCAGCGGCCTGTGGTTCACAGGGTCAGATCTCAGGCACAGACCTACACACCACTTATCAAGCCACGCTGTGGTGGCATCCCACATACAAAACAGAGGAAGACTGGCAACAGATGTTAGCTCAGGGAACAACTTTCCTCACCAAAAAGAAAAAAGAAGAAGAAGAATTTAAGCATGTCCCTGAGGTGACTAGGACACAGGTGGTAGAGACCAGGTTTGGCTCCAGGTCACGCTAGTGACCACTGCACCACCCTGCCTCCTTCGTACCTGGACTTCATCTCCATGCTAATCAGTCAAGTCTCAGCTTAGACATGGGCCCCTGCCACGTGGCTTCCCCTGACTTCTCCAGACCAGCCGAGAGGCCTCCATAAACCAACAGCAGCGGCTAAGGACACACTCATCATTGGCCCACCCAGTAGGGGCTCAGGGGGCACCACCCTGTCTTGTTAGGCTGTGTTCACCACACCTAGCACGTGGCAGATGCTCAATGAACTTTGTTGAATGAGGACATGAAAGAAAATGGTTGAACATGTATGACACAAACACTGGGGAAATATTGTCAGCTTCAAACAATTGAAATCAGATTCATGATGACTCGTTTTAGCCCTTGCTGGTCCAGGCAGGGCATTTCCACAGAAGGTCACAAAACGAGCTGCTGTGACCAGGTCTCCCGCAGGAGAGAGAATGACTTACTTTCGAACACCTCCCAGAGGAAAGACTTTTTCTCCAATCGTGGCCAGCACGCTATTCCATTCCGTCAGACTAAATTTGGGTATAATAATTTTTGTAGGTGGAATAAATAATCTTCCATTTGTGAAAACACTGTAAGAATAAAAAAGAAAGTAAGATAAGATAAGAAAGCTAGTATCTGAAATTTGAGGAGCAAACACTGAAAATTCAAAGAAAGATGTGTAATGATAGAACTGTAATCCGCGCAAGGCACTGCACAGCCCCGCGGGGCACACCCCGCCCCCGGGGACCGTTCTCAGCTGCACGGGATGCCTGAAGCCTGCTGACATCACAGTCACATTGGGGACACATCTTTTCACAGAATATAAAATGCCCAGATGAACAAGACAAAACCCTACTTCTTAAAAAATATGCCTCCACTATCGTGGGTAAAATGGACGAAAATTGTGTCCATTTGGAAAACAAAGGGGGAATTTTTGCCTTTAAAAAGGCAGTTATTTCGCTTCCCATGGAGCCAAGATAGTGTCCCGAAGGAAATAATGTGCAGTCCTCTGAAAAGATAATAGAAACAATTGGTTTCACTCCTGCAGTTCTGAGGCAGCTTCACTGGGATCCCAGTGGGTTTGTTTTGTTATTTCTAAGTACAGCGGGGGACGGGGGTGAGGGGTCTCCCACAAAGACCAGTGCAAAGTTATTAGTTCTCTGGTGCTAATGAGGTCCTGCGGTTTAGTCAAAGCCACGTGCCAACAGTTCCAAACTCTTGTGACTCGTATTAAAATAATGTAAAATACAAGCCTTATTCCTTTAAGCCTAAAAGTGATGGACAATATTTAACAATATAGGAGCTCAACTTTACAATTCTGGTTTTCAGTTTTTTACATTAGTATTTATGGTGACTGTTGTTTTATTATTGTTGTTTTTCCTGAAATGCAAATAATTTAAAATTGGAGAAATACATCTCTTTTTTTTTCAGGGTAAATATAAATTTTAATTTAACGTATTTGTGCACAATAAAGAGAATCCGCTTTTTCTCTAGCACGGCTCTGTGGCAAGAGGCTTCCAATTAACCCAGAATCTGATTTCTTCATATTTAGAACACTACCCCACACAAGCCCTAGGAAGAATGTTCTGTGCAAGTGACATCCCAGTTCATCCATGTGACATTACTACTACAATCAAGATTTGCACAAGGTTTCCACCTGTTGCTTTTCCTAAACGGTTTATGCCAAAAGTCTTTCCAAACCTAGATTACTACTAATAATAAAATAAATAAATGTTTAAACAAGGTCATGTATTTTTGTCTAAATGTTTAAAGACATTTAATATATATTCTTATTCTGAGTGTGGGGAAATAGTCACACTGTTATGGACTGAATTGTGTCCCCCTAAAGTTTTGGCAGCCCTAGCAGACTAATTCACACACACACACACTTTGGTATCGCTAAAACTGAGCACAATCCTCCCGAAGGGCAATTTGGTAACAGAGATCAATGGGAGGTACAGGACCAATAACCATTGACCCAGGGTTTCCATTCCATGAAATCCAACCCACGGAAATGGGACAGAGATTTACATGTAAAGATATTTCTCATGGGATTATTTATTTTAAAAATATATGAAAACAACCTAAATGTCCAAGTATGGAGGAACAGTTAAATAAATTACAGCATGGCCATACAAGAATAAATTATGAAGCCACTTAAAATTATTTACGCAGAATTTGTATTTACAGGGGAAAAATGGTCAAATCTAACTAATCCTGTAAAAGCATACAACTACAGGTACAGAGAGAACACTAAAAGTAGCTGTACCTCCAGCTTAATAGTGGCTGTGACTGAGGAGTGGGGTAATGAGTGACTTTTATTTTATTCTTCCACTTTTCTAGATTTCCACATTTTTTATAATAAGCATGTAAATATGGGGAAAACTACCTATAAGAAATTTTTTTTTAATGTTTAAAGATAAAGGAAAGAAATCTTATCTCCACTTTATAGATTAAGAAATTGCAAGTTCAGAGGCAGTGACGGACTTAACACATCTCCAAAAGTTTGCTGGTTGAGCTGAAGAATGAATTAGACCCCTCTTGCTGTGCCAGACTTTAGGTCTGTGCTGTGCAGCATCCGAGAGTCCATCTTGCACCTGACATTCCAGGTGGATGGATAACCAATCCCATCCAAAACACCCAAGAACAGTTTCCCTGGGAAGTCTGTGATGGACAGGTAGTGGATGGCAGGAGCCCCCGGCCACACAGCAAAGGCCACCATTGTTAGATTATGGTACGTCCGAATTTTGGAATACTATGTAGCCATTTTTTAAAGCACAGCTTATCTATATGTGCTGATAAAGAACCGCCTCCAGGATGAACTGTGTCGTGAAAAAAAGGAAGACACACAACAGTGTAAGCATACGCTGTAAGAGCTTGACTACGCAGAAGCTGCCTTACAAGAATACTCCAAAAACTCTTAACAGTGGTTCCTCCTGGGAAATTACTAGAGAATTGAGGATGGAAAGTGGGAGGAAGACTTACTTTTAATTTACACATTTTAAAACTATATATTTACCATGAGCATAAATTACTCTGGCCATAAAAAAATAGTTAAAAAAATAACTTTGAAGTAAGAGAAGTTAAAGGTGTAAAACTATTTTGTCAGTGCAACTAATGTGCCAATTAATTTTTAATGGGAAACATTATAAGTAGGATGTATTTTCAATTCTTTACATAGGAAATATTTTAAATATTTTTAAATAGGAAACAGCACACGGATCCAGGAGTGGATTTTAGTTGGGTGACATGATGATGATGATGATGATGATGATGATGTCTGCCATTTACTCAACATTTACCATATCCCACAGCTTAGTTAGTGACAGAACCAGGACCTGCATCTGAGCCTCAAACTCCAAGCTGGCCACTTCCAACGCCCCTGGTCAGGACCAGCTGAATTCAGAGGAGACCCAACGGTCGGGGCGTCAGCTTCTCTCCAAGTCTGGCTGCTGCAGAACTCAGGCTCAGCAAGCCCCCCCTCCCTCCGCCTCGGCTCCCCGGTTGATGAGGAAGGGTCACAACCCCTTTCTCCCTCAAACATCAAAGACTCTGCAAGCTGTCATAACTATTTTCTGTTTGCTTGTTTTTATAGTTACAAGGTCTCCAAGCAAACATGATCAGGGCTTTTCTTTGTAGACAAGACCCTGTGTTTGGATGGATATTTGGGTCCATCTAGTGGAATGGAGCCTATGCTGCAAGAGTAAATGGTTTGTAACAGAAAAAAAAAGGTCTGTCAAAACAAGTGAGAATCATTCATGTCTTGGGTCATGCCAAAAAATGTCGGCCTAGGGATATTTGTCTTTCCCAGGAAGGACCCATAAGCCAATATTGTTCCCTGAGATTTCCATGCATTCTTCAGAAAGAAGTGTCCTCCATGAAATGTAGAAATACCGTCTTTCATTATTTTAAAACAGCTTTCATATTTATAAAAGGCACAATGGAGAGACCTAGTATGTTTAAACAGCTCCCCTGCAGAAGCTTAAGGAAAGGTGTTTTAAAGAAATGATCGCCAATGTTTTGAGGACAAGTCAAAGGAGCAGAGTTTAGCTGACGAACAGGTTTCCTTCGTGCTTCTGCTTCCCCGTCTAGGGCTCAGCTGGGTCTGGCAGGGACTGTCCAGCCTCATGGGCTTCCATCCCTTTGCTGGGCAGCATGAGAGTGAAGGGCAACTCATCAGGAGTGTGGCCAAAGTGACTGTAGTCAGCAAAGGCTGGGACTGGACACCGCCGCTAGTGTCCTCCTGACACTGAGCCCTCGACTCTCGGGAAACCCACGGAGATTCTCTGCACCGGGAGCAGGACACGGTAAAGCGGGTGCGGTGCTGTCCCAAACTTCACATCAGGGATTTTAATCCCTAAAACATTAAAACACCACAACATAACAAGGATTCTGGGGAAGAGCTGCCATTTGGAGACTTCCTACCCCAGGACAAGCAGGGGGCGGTTAACCCTCACCACGCCCTGCAGGTGCGTATTATCAGTCCTGTTTTACAAACGAGGAAGCCAATTCAAAGAGATGAATTGTGTGCAGTCCACAAAGCTGGTAAGAGGAAAAGCAGGATTCGGACCAATGTTTTATTTGAGTCACATGTTCTCTTTCTACCCCCCAACATATAAGGAAGATTGGCCACAAGGCAGTCTCAATCCCTGGACATATTCTATGGGCTCCTCCGTGCCTGGCACCGCCAGCGCTCCAGGGCAGCCCGGAATCGGCTCCAACATCCTGGTCCTCAGGCAACGCTTTTCTAGGACATGCTGCAACCTACAGCCTGTGGCAGAGAGAGCTCACGGTGGGAAATATAACTTCTAAATTTCCTTTCAACATCCAGCAGCTGCAATTGCTAGACTAAAAAAAAAAATTAAAAGCCTAAGACTGAATTGTGTGTTCCCACTGCCATGTAACATGTAATCCGGGTTCAAGACAGAAAAAGTATGCAGCACCTGAAAGGCTGGGCCCTACAGAAAGTGTCCCACAAGAAGAATTAGCATCACAGAGAGAGGGGAAGAGGGAGATGGGGAGGGGGAGGGGAAGAGAAGGAGGGGAGGCAAAGGAGGAAAGGAGAGGAGGAGGAGAATGTGTCGGGTGGAGCACTATCTTTAAGGAGCTCTAGCAAGTTGCGACTTCTCACACACAACACCGTACTCACTGTATATGTCGGGATGTACGATGATATGTTTGCCACCTGGATGGCACCTTTATATCACAATGTACCACTGGTTTGATCTGAAAAAGAAAAAATAAGCCTCAGAATTCAGTCCAAACTTAGAAACATTTGTTAAATACCCATGGTATGCACAGCATCACCCCCAGAACCTAAGTAAAGGTGGGGAGGCTTGCTAAGAGGACACACAGGGAGACCCAGGAGGGGTTCAGAGAAAGCTGGATTCCATGCAGGGTGGTGGACAGGATTCCGGCCAGGGCACTGCCAGGGGACGGGGGTTGGAGGGCTGTGTATTCCAAGTGGAGGGCAAGGTGCACATGTGAAGGTGTAAGGGGGTTAGAGCGGTGAGTGAGGGCTCGGAGAGACGGGCTGGACGGTTCTGCTGCGGACGTGCCCCGTGGCTTGTCCAACAAGCGTGGATGATCCACTCCCCAGGGACGTGGCTTGGCCAAACCTTGGGCCCCAAGAATGGATGAGTAGCTGCTAATTCCGGCCATGAGGCTGGAGGCAGACTGGCCTGGCACAGGTGAGAACGCCTACCACTTCTGCCTGACCCGTCTCTTCTCTCTTCTGTGAATCCAGCCCGAGGGCTGAGCCACCTCTGGGGCCTCATTCAGCTTCAACCTCAGTCCACAGAGGCCAAGATACTCAGGCAGAAGAGAGTCTCCGAGACCTGCCAGGGGCGGGGCTGGGCAAAGGCTCTCCTCCTCCCAGTCCTATTGTGTAAGGGCGCATGGAAAAGCAAGTGGAGGGGATTTCAACTGTGCACTGACGTTAACCTGTGCCACGTGGTGCGGACCCGGCCCCACACGCAATCTGGGCCCTCCCTCGAGGCCGCTCTCCAGTCCGGCAATCACGACCTCCTCTGACAGGTCGCTCCCCGACCATGTTCCTTCTCTATCCCCCCAGCCCACCAGATCCAGCCACCCAACCTGGCACACGAGGCCTCCACATTCCCTCCCCGTCCGCATTTTTCCCCGCAGCCTCATTCTGCCCTCTGCCCCTCCGCCCACTGCACTGCGTCCCAGTCGGCCGCCTGGTCCACCGGCCAGTCCACACGCAGGCCTGGGCCTCTGCTGCACGGTGCCTCGGCTCAGGCCCCTCCTAGCTCAGCGCCTTCCCCAACCCTCCAGGCTCCCCACCTGCTTCAAGGCCATCCCTAAACCGACAGAACCCACCACCCTTTTCAGCAGGCCCTCATTAGAACTCACTCGGTGTCCGCACGGCACACGCCGCCATTCCTGCAGGAAGGCTGCCGCTGCGCCGGGAGCTCCGGCAGAGATGCACTCGGAGCCCAGCCCACCTCGCGCAAGGCCGCCGGAGGGCCTCATGGACCCCGTCTCCAGGGGCTGATGCTTCTTCCACACGCCTACCGCTGCGGGTCCTCCCGGGCTGGGACCCCTTCCCTTTGCTGACCCAGGCCTGACAGGAAGCTCAGGGAAGGGATCTGAGTCACTCAGCATCAGAAGCCTTCACTGCCGGCCCGGAGTCCAGGTCTGGCAAATGTGTCCCTCCCTCACTCCGGGCTCCTGGACCTCATCTCGGCCTGGAGCCTCTGCCTGCTCCTGCTCCTGCTCCGACTCCAGCGCCAGCCCCACCAGCTGGTGGAGGCTCGTCTCCTGCTTTAGACCCCGTGTGCAAGGTTTGCTAGACATCCTCCTGCACCCGGCGTAGCAGGGAGGGCCAAGGGACAGGGGGTTTCTACCCAGAGTTGGGCCTCCCGCCCTCGCCTGCCCAGCTGTCTGCTCTCCTGCCATCCCCAGGCCCCTGCCAGGCTGCCCAGCTCATACACAGCAGGCCACCTAACCCTCAATGTCACCGCAGCTCTACTGAATTACCCCAAGTTGAGTACAGTAACCTACAAAAGCTCCTTTGCCAAGTATGATACACGTACACTCCCAGTTTATCCCAGTGAGAGATAAACGAGCTGCACACACCACTCACAGAGGTGACCAATTATTGACACCTCAGGATTTCCCCAGAGCCATTTTCTAAAAGAGGAGAGGGGAAATGTGTCACTTGGGTCTTCTGAAGGAGACGAGGAGGCAGTGTTCACATGGGTCGTGAGGTGGTGAAGGGTGAGAAGTAGAAAGACCATTTGGCATCTTGATCTTATTAGGGTCCAAACGGCATGGCAGAATTTCACCCACAGCCGAGTGATTATCCCCAGACATCCCCGTCTCAGAAAATCGCACCACCATAGACCCATTTTTTCAACTACAAAATCGGGGAGACGTTCTTGAGTCTTCTCTCCCGGTACACCCCACAACTAAACCATCAGCACATCTCTCATTTCTGCCTCAAAACTGTACCCTGCACCCACTCAGTTCTTACCGTCTCCACAGCTACCATGCTGGCCAAGCCCCCATCTTTCCTCTAACTCGTCTCCCTTCCCCGACAGTCCTTTCTTCACAGCCAGCAGAGCAGCTGTTGTGAACATAAATCAGAACGGCTTACTCTCTGACTTAAACCCCGGGGGGTGGAAAGACCCACGCTTACAGTCAATCCCACTGCCCACGTGGCCCACGTGAGCTGGCACGTGCTGCCTCTCTGCCCTCACCCCATCTCTCCTCCCCTTCCTCCCCACACTACGGCCCTTCTTTCACTCTTCCAGTCCTTTAAACATCAAGCTGATGCCTCACGAGATCTTGAGCCTGGAATGTTCCCCCAGATCTTTGCATAGCTTGCTCTCTCTGCCTTAAGAACTCAGCTTAAAGATGTCAGCTCCTCAGAGAGGCCTTCCCTGACCGACTAACCACGCACCTTGATTTATTTTCATCTAGCACTTACTATGGCCTAATATTTTCATGCTTATTTGCTTATTATTGACTCCTCCTTGTAGAATGTCAGCCTCCTGAGAGCAGGGACCCTGACTGTCATGTTCACCAAGTGTTCCCAGTGCCTGAACGAGGAGTGGACCATTGCAGGAGTTCAACAACTATTTCACAAACACGAATGAATGAATGATGAATGAAGGCTATGACAACACGTGAAAAACAGCTCTGATACTCCAGAAAGGATCCCAGGGAAAATAGGCCATTGAAGATTGTGGTGACACCCACCTACATCCATTGTTATCTATTGTCATACTACATGTAAAATTATACACACCTGCGTACTAACAGAGAAAAACTCAATGCCATGAAAATCAACAACCAGCATGAATTTACAGATGGTTTGAAAACAAATCAGAAACTGTCCTCTGCAAAATTCTATTAAGGTACAGCTACACTAAGAAACAGCTTTCTGGTTGATTGCATAAAATTATGAAAGCAATGGGGGCTGGCCCCGTGGCCTAGTGGTTAAGTTCGCGCGCTCCACTGCAGGCGGCCCAGTGTTTCGTTGGTTCGAATCCTGGGCGCGGACATGGCACTGCTCATCAAACCACGCTGAGGCAGCGTCCCACATGCCACAACTGGAAGGACCCACAACGAAGAATATACAACTATGTACCGGGGGGCTTTGGGGAGAAAAAGGAAAAAAATAAAATCTTTAAAAAAAAAAAAATTATGAAAGCAATGAGCTAATTGCTTTTTTAATGTGTTAATAATTCATTAACCTTGATGCCATCTGCCTAATTAAATGACTCCAGCAGTTAAATTCACAATTCTGGATTTTTTTTCTTTTTTTTTTCTTTTTGCTGAGGAAGATTGGCCCTGAGCTAACCTCCATTGCCAATCTTCCTCTTTTTTAGCTTGAGGAAGATTGGCCCTGAGCTAGCATCTGTGCCCATCTTCCTCTGCTTTATATGTGGCTCACCACCACAGCATGGCTGACAAGTGGTATAGGTCTGCATCTGGGATCCAAAACCATGAACCCAGGCAGCCAAAGTGGAGCACACTAACTTAACCACTACGCCATGGGGCTGGCCCCTGGATGCTTCCCCCCTGTACTCCATATAATAATCTCCTAAGAATTGTCAACAAAATGTTGTTTTCTGTTACTGTCTGATGGCAATGACAGTTTCAAAGACTCGTGTCACTCACCCGCCCTGAGAGGCAAAGAGCTCTTTAACAACAGTCCAAGGCAATTAGGCCAAATCAACATCAGTGACGGGGGACACTCGAGATTACCAGAGATGCACCTCCCCAGGCGGCAGCCATGGTTTGTTGAATGCCTGCTGTGTATCAGGCACTGCTTTCATGCCTTTAGATGCATTCATACTAACCCTCAAAATAAGCAGGCAAATGTCCAGGTAACAAAGAATCAGAGAGGTTCTATAACTTGCCAAGAACACACTCATTAAGTTTCTTGGCCATGATAAACCATCAAAAAATATTTTATTGTAGTAGGTTTTAGCAAAATGGGGATTTGAGCCTATGCTAATATAGCACTGAGAAGCCTGTGTTTGGAGTGCCCCTCCATTCCAGTACTGGCTGTGTCACTCCCTAGCTGTGCGACCTTGATCAAGTGGTGTTACCTCCCCAACCCTCTGTTTCATTGTGCACTCAGTGCAGATAAAGGTGTGCTTCCGAGACGAGTAACAGAGAGAGAGATCACACAGTGTCTAGTGCTTACAAAATGCCCGCAAAGCGCTGAGCTCAACTGAGAGCAGCTGTTGTCATTTTTGTTGCTGTCCTTAGGCCCCCGAGACCCTGCTCTTTGCAGCTCATCATGCTCCTCCAACTACCCCCAGTGGACATCCTCACGGCCTTCTCCAGGCAAACACCAAACAAGAAGGACTCAAGAGAATCTAGCATCAAGAATAGACCTCACCATGTGACCACACTGAGGGGAGAATCTCATAACAAGCGAATAGTGCTCGGGAGAGCGTCATGCATGCAGCACCGCGAAGGCGAGTTTACAGAGATACCGCGCTAAAGGACCTAATGGCAGACGCTCCGCCAAAAGTCTAAACGGATCAACTTCTAAAGAGACACACGATGGCCACAGATCTCAGAAACCCCGGGGGAAGTGCAGTGCTCTTTGCATTTCTCATTTGATTCATTAAGGAAAAAAGGTTGCACTGAATCACCTCCAAAGTCACTTCAGATTCTCATTCTGTGATGCTGTGAGTCAAAGAAACATCAGCTTCACTCTTTCCCAAAATGTCCAAGAGGCTTCATAGGTTAGCCATTCCGGAGCAGTGACACGAGGAACGGGGAGAGGCAGCAGATCAGCAACCACCCTCGCTGCACCCGGCACCATCGCCTGTAGAAACATGTCAGAGCTGGGTGCCCCTCAATGCCTTTTGCAGTGCTGTCCTTGGTTTTATGCTGCTGCATTATGGGCTCCTGAGGGGGAGAACAGGCAGGTGTGTCTAAAGTATGGTTGGCTTTGGGGGGATGGGGTGGGGGGTATTTACCATCTGAAAAATTTTTCAATGTTTTTACATAAAACAAAGAACCATGACTAGGATTTTATAATTGACTTAGCTGATTTCCAGCTATCACGATTCTAAAAGTTAGGATTTTGCCCCCTCTGGAAAGTTGAGAAGGAAGCAAGGGCACACACTTGCCCAGCCCTCACTGAGGGCTCCTCAACTGAGATGACCCTGGCAGGAGAGGTCCACGTTTGGGTTACCTCTGTGCCCTCTGAGACAGCAGCCGATCTGAATTGTGATGGGCCTTGAGCGGAGGCTGCTGGAGCTGGAGGAGCAGAGGGCTTTGGACTGTCCCAGCCAACATTCCCATGTTTCTGATGAGAAGACTGAGGCTCGGAGAGCGGTGACGCCCGAAGTCTGCAAGGTGGTGCCAAAGCAGCCGAAGCCAAGAGCTCTTGACTCCTGGACGAGGGTGCTTCCTCCCAACTACTCCTCCTGAACAGCGATGCATTTCACAGTTTTCTATTTCAAATCCTATTTGTTCAGTGATTTATTTCTTTTTATTGAAAGATACTTCATCTTCTCCAAACTATTTTGAATTACCAATGGCTCCTTGAATGCAAGTCTCTCTCCCTCCCTCTCCTCATCACCATCATCACCACCTCAGCAACCTTGAGCCTCTTTCTCCAAAAGTGGGGGACACATATGCACAGCAATGAATCAACGAAAAGTGGCCCTGGGGTGACTCAGCATCCAGAGACACCCTCAATTACTATTAAAATAGTAACAAATGAGACTCACCACTCCTACTGGCTTTGTGTTGATCACCTCCATTTTGTGCAAGGTCTCTAACGATAACCAACATGAATAAAATAACCAAAAAGTTAGGAAGAAAGAAAATTAAGACAAGGGGGGTGGAGAATTAAAGAAAAACAAGGATAGAAGAGGTGGTGCAAGCGCAGGAGGAGCACAAATCACACTTGATCAGTATAAATTTCATCAAAATTCATGGATCCTTTCTGTCTGGATGGCTAAATTGTAGAGTTAAAAGAGAATAGTGAAGCAGCTGATAAATGTCAACCTATGGAGAGGGAAGAGTTACTGAAGTCAGCTTCTGTGACAAGCCTAGGAAAGGAAGCGAGGGCTACCGAGCGCAGTTAGCAGAGGTGAGAAGGAAGGAGGTGAGCAGGCCCCAAGGAATGGTAGGATCTGGAGTATGCGGAAGCCGGCCAGCCCAAAAGTGTCTTCCCCATCCACCTGACCCTGGAACTAAAATCTCTACCTTCGCTCACTCTTTGGGCCAAGACATTGTCTCCAAAATGTCTCTGACAAAAATGCTAATACATCACACACGGCAGAGAAAGTAAGTTAGCTCTCTCTTGTTAACACAGCAGCAGAAATCATCAAGGACTGAGCCCAGGGAGGAAGGGCATCTGGGGGAGCATGGAGGAACAGGATGTCCTAAAGAGAAAAGGAAGAAAGTGAAGGTGGGGAAAAGAGATACTTTCAAAGAGAAGCATAACTCCCAACACAACAGGAAAAAATAAAGCTCAGAACAAAATCAATGAAACAGAAAAAAAAAATAGAGAAAACCAACAAAACCAAAAGTTGGTTCTTTGAGAAGATCAATAAAATTGATAAACCTATAGCCAGACTGATAAGGAAAAATGGAGAGAAGACACAAATGACCAATATCAGGATTGAGAGAGGTCACATCACTTCAGATTCCACAGATAGTCATAAAATAAAAGAATATTATAAATAACTTCTTTACAATAAATTCAACAATGTAAATGAAATAGACAAATTAATAGACAAACTGCTCCAAGTTCACTCAAGAGGAAACAGACACCCTGAAGAGCCCTATATCTGCTAAAGAAGTTGGATTTGCAGTTAAAAACCTTCCCACAAAGATACTCCAGGCCAAGGTGGCATCTCCAGGACATTCTACCAAACATTTAAGGAAGAAATGATACCAAAACCAGACATAGACATTACAAGAATAAAACAACTACAGACCAATATTTCTCCATGAACATAGACGCAAAATTGCCAAACAAAATTTTAGCAAATAAAATCCAACAATATATAAAAGGGATAATACTTTATGACCAAGTGGAGTTTGTCCCAGGAAGGCAAGGTTGGCTTAACATTTGAAAAATCTTCAATGTAATTTATAATATTAACAAACAAAAAACGAAAACCACATGGATCATCTCAACAGACACAGAAAAAGCCCCACCTAGTCCAATTTAGATCTTAATCCTACATCCCACGGAGGGCTTCTCCCTTCAGCTCCAGCCTGGCCCAGCTGCAGTAAGCAGAGCACACAGTCTTTTTTCACTCTGCCTTCGACCTCCTCCTCCTCCTCCTTCTCTTCCTCCTCCTACTCCTTCTGGCTTTCCAGGGCTCTGCTGGAGGGCATAGGAAGGGCAACATCTAACATCATGGGAGCTGCTGCATCTGACCTCCTTGGCAAGTGTCCAAATATGGCTTTCACAGGGAGGGGGGCTTTGTGGGTTCTTCTGAGAACCTCCCCAGGGACTCCATGCTGCCCTGTTTCTAACACAGGAGACGCACTCTCCTGCTGACTCCTTGCTCCAAACCCCCCACCCGCTTGCGACATTCCCCACAGACCTTTACCATGACTGGCCATCGTTCTTGAACAGCTCAGGTCTGGCGACCTTCTGAAATATTCATCTCCCAGGGAAAGTCATGCACCTTTGTCACACCATCCCACCACATGGTGGACATGCAGCTTGCATAACTGCTTTCTCCCCACCCTGTCCTCACAGGGAGCTCAGAGGCCTCTATCCTTCTGATGCTTTGGGGGAGAGAGAAGTAGGTCCAACCTCTGACCTCCTGCAGGTCCAACCTGCAAACCCAAACCCCAAGCTCACAGGCTGGGTCCTCCCAAGTGCCTCCCATGCTCCTCTCACGTAGAGCCTCTCTGGTTCAGCACCCAGCCCCCTTCCTGTCGGGAGGCACCCCGGTTTTCTGGAACCTCATATTTGATTTGAAGGGATGTGAAACTCCCATAGGGAGGAGAGGAGAAACACCAAAGCTTTCTCTACTCTTAAAAATTCCCGTCATCCAATAAACTTACTAATGTATAGCCCTTCTTATGGAAGGTTGCAAAGGTGATGTTGGGTGGACCAGCTTGGTATCTTACGTGTATCCTACATTTTTATGTCTGACACTTTAGAATGTGGAAAGTGGCAGCCAAAATCCCAAGATATTAGGCAAAGTCCTATTCAACATCTTATAATTATACCCCATAAAAAAAGCAGGGGGGACTAGTTGCCCCAACACCACTGCCACCACCACCATCATCACTGCCTTCAACCCTGCATCTAGTCCTGAGTGTAACTATGACCCCACAGCACACTAGGATAGGCAGGAAAGAGAAGATGGAAGCACCAACTCAGAATGAGGAAGCTGCACTAAATCCCCCACAGTGGCAGGAAGAGATGCTGTGGGGCAGTAGGAATGAGCATGAGCACCTATCAAGTGAAAATCATTACACCGAACTTGCAGGAGGTTGTCAGGTTTTGAGACGCTACAGGAAAAGCCTCTGCCCACTGCAGAGTGAGTGTGCAGTGAGGGTCTATTCAATATTAGCACTCATACTGAGGATCAAGGCTGACTCTCCTCTCCTCTACATTTCCCCTCGCCCAGCTCTGCCTCACTCAGGACAAAGGACAGCTCCACACTGCAGTCAGGGCCTGTCAGCGAAACCCCCCGGGGCTTTCTTGGAGGCTAAGAACCAAGGCATCCCAGAGCACAACCCAGACGAGGAGCACTCTCCAGGGCTGACCTGGGGTTGGCCACAAGATTACCATCGTTGGTGCCAGTGGCCACATAGCTGATTTGTGTCACGCTCCCACAGAGGCACTCCAGGCTGAAAAATGGATTTATAGGTTGGACCTGACATGCTGAACGCCTCCAAAATTGCTGATTCTGCGAACTAGAGAAACCATGCCACAGAGGCGGACAGCCAGGTGATTTATGGAGCCTGCTGGCTGTCCTGGTAACTCCCCACTCAGAAGCAGGGCCCCGACTGAAACCAATGCACAGGAAAAGACCCCAGGAGAGAATATCTGCCCCTCAAATTCTGCCAGGCTGCAGGACCTCCTGAAGGTGCTCGGTCAGCTTCATCCACATATTTAAGTCCTACGTATGCAGGATCCGCCCCATAGTAGGAACCGTGCTAAGTGTTAGGGATGCAAAGGTGAACAAGAGCATCACCATGCCTGGCCTCAGCGAGCGGGAGCCTAGTGCGGACACGCGCACTAAACAAGTGATCTATAAACAAGTGAACAAGCGCACACAGCAGTGTGACAAGGGCGCTGTCAAGGCAAGCATGGGGCGCTACGGGAGCAGAAAAGGGGAGCACCTAATCCTCACAGGGGGAGAAAGGAGGCTTCCTGGAGGAAAGGGCATCTAGGTCAAGACCTGAATTACAAGGAGGAGCCAGTCAGTTGAGGATGGGAAGAAACGTTAAACGAGGCGGAAAGAGCAGCATCCCCAAAACCCCCTTAGAGGAGTCGGTACGTGGGCACAAGCTTTGGGGAAACAAAATTCACCATGGACTGGATCTCAAACACAGAGGAAGGAGTGTGAGAGGTGAGGCTGAAGAAGCAAGCAAAGGCCAGATCAAGAAGGGCCTTAACATTCATGGAGAACAGTGTCAACTCCATCCCCTTGGAGCAAAGAGGTGTGCCTTGAAGTGTTTGAACAAGGGAAGTGATGGATCAAATTGGAAAGGGACAAGGTTGGAAGTAGGGAGACCAGTGGGAAGGCACAATTCTCTTTCTAGGGACAGATCTTGGTGCACTCAACAAGAATAGGAGTAGCAGAGATGGCAATAACTGAATGGATCTGAGCGGAAGTAGAATGGATGGGGTCGGAGGCGCTGGGGAGTTGCTGGAAGAGGTAAGAGTTGAGAACAATATCTGGGTTTCTGGTTTTTGGAATAGGGTGGACAGTTCCATTCTCTGAAATGGAGAACGCAAACAAAAATTGGGTTTGGGGACAGAAACCAATAGGTTCAAACTTGGACACATGGAGTTAGAGTTGTCTTTGAGACATCCAAGTGACAATGCCCTATTGACAGAGATGTGGATCCTGAGTTAGAGAGAGACCAGGGAGTCTTGGGAAAACAGAGGATAATGGAAGTCATGGAAGGGAAGAGGCAAGTGTGCTGCCTGGATGAGAAGAGAAAAGGAAGTAGGACAGCACTCTGAGAGACATGGACATTCAAAGGACAGACAGTGAAAATAGTGCCACAAGTAAAATTTAGAAGAAACAATCAGAGGAAACAAGAAGAAGAGTTTCAGAAGACAAGGAAAGAAATAATTTCAAGAATGAGAAAGAGGACTTCACATTCACCAGCATGGCTCTAATTAAAAGGCCCAAATGTTCATCAACCGTTGAATGGATAAATAAAATGTGGTATATCCATGTAATGGAATATTATTCAGCCATAGAGAGGAATGAAGAACCAACACATGCTACAACATGGATAAACCTTGAACACATATGCTAAGTGTAAGAAGTCACATGCAAAGGCCACATATTGTCTAATCCGATTTATATGACGTGTCCAGAATAGGCAAATCCACAGAGACAGTTATTATTACTCTTATTATCTTTCCTCATCCGCTCAAGGACAGTTCTCCAGCAACTCTCCCTATTCTCTCCCACGTCATCAGTTTACCCACAAGAGATCCTGAATAGCAAAAGCAATCTTGAGAAAGAAGAACCAAGCTGGAGGCATCACACTTCCTGATTTCAAACTATATTACAAACCTATAGTAATCAAAACTGTATGGTATCAGCATAAAAACAGGCACATAGATCAATGGAATAGAATAGAGGGCCCAGAAATAAACCCATGTATATATAGTCAACCATTTTCAACAAAGGAGCCAAGAATATACAATGAGGAAAGGATAGTCTCTTCAATAAATGGTGCTGGGAAAACTGGACAGCCACACGCAAAAGAATGACACTGGACCCTTGTCTTACACCATACACAAAAATAAACTTGAAATGGATTAAAGACTTGGACATAAGACCTGAAACCATAAAACTCCTAGAAGAAAACATAGGGAATAAGCTCCTTGGCATTGGCCTTGGCAATAATTTTTTTGGATTTGACAGGAAAAGCAAATGAAACAAAAGCAAAAATAAACAAGTGGGACCACATCAAACTTAAAAGCTTTTGCTCAGCAAAGGAAACCAACAACAAAATGAAAAAATAACCTACTTATTAGAAGGAAGTATTTGCAAACCGTATATCTGATAAGGGATTAATTCCCAAATATCAAGGCACTCATACAACTCAATAGCAAAAAAGCAAAAGCAAAGACCCCAATTTAAAAATGGGCAAAGGACTTGAATAGACATATTTCCAAAGAAGACATCAAATGGCCCAAAGGTACATGAAAAGGTGCTCAGCATCAGTAATCATCAGGGAAATGCAAATCAAAACCACAACGAGCTATCACCTCACACCTGTTGGCAAAAAAGGCAAGAGATAACAAATGCTGGCAAAGATGTGGAGGAAAGGGAAGCCTTGTTCACTGTTGGTGGGAACGTAAACTGGTACAGCCACTATAGTAATCGGTATGGGGGTTCCTCAAAAAATTTAAAATAGAACTACCATATGATCTAGCAATCCCACTTCTGCGTATATATCCAAAGGAAATGAAATGATTATTTTAAAGAGCTGTACATATTCCCATGTTCATTGCAGCATTATTCACAATAACCAAGGTATGGTAACAAACTGTGTGCTGATGGGTGAATAGATAAAGAAAATGTGTTATATAATACACTGGAATATTATTCAGCTATAAAAAAAGAAGGCAATTTTGCCATTTGTGACAACATGGATGAAACTGGAGATTATCATATTAAGTGAAATAAGCCAGACAGAGAAAGACAAGTACTGCATACTGTCACTTATATGTAGAATCTTTTTTTAAAAAGTCAAACTCAAAGAAAAAGAGAGTAGAAAGGTGGTTGCCAGGGGCCGGGAGGTGGGGGAACAGGGAGAGTTTGGTAGAAGGGCACAAACTTTCCGCTCTAAGATGGACAAGGTCTGAGGACCTAAGGTGAAACATGGAGACTAGAGGTGATGACACTGTATTGCATAATTGAAATCTTCTAAGAGAGTAGAACTTACATGTTCTCATAAAAAAAATAAGAAAGATCAATGTGTGAGGTGATGGATGTGTTAATTAACTTGATGGATCCTTTTACAACATATATCAAATCATCGCATTGTACACTTTAAATATTTTTAGACTTTTATTTGGCAATTATACCTCAATAAAGCTGAATCCACTAAAAATTAAAAATTATTATGGGAGCATATTTGTTAACACGTAAAGATTTCATGATACATTGTTAAGAAAGGGGGATTTATAAAAAATAATGTAGACTATGCTCTCATTTTTGCTCAAATAAATATATTTATAAAGCTAGAAGTATATATATGTCTATATATTTAGAAGCACATAGAAAAACATGGAGGTTAATCTCTGGGTAATAGGATTATGGATGTGTTTCCTTTTAAATTACATACATTTTCTAATTTCTGTACAATGAACATGAATTATATAGTATTTTTTCAACAGAAACAGAAGCTTCCAAAAACGTGTTCAGGACAGTTCAACAACAAACACGGAGCCCCAGTGGCAAGACCACTAAGAGAAAGTTGGTGGCATTTAGTGCTGGCTGTCGGTCGGAAGGACCTCGGCCTAACCCTGAGAGATCGAGATGAAGTTAAATTTCATTCCCCATGCTTTGCAATAAGGTGGGGACTCACATAAAACACTTTACTAAAATTTAAATGAAAAGTTAATTTTAAAACATTCTTTATGTCAGACTCATTGGGAGCTGCAGTTCTCTGGAAAATTCCCCTCGGTGAATGAGCTCCTTCTCTTCCACGAAAACTTGAGGCAAGGAAGGTCTTCGTTAACGGCGCGGCTGCTCCCACGTCGGCAGCCCCGAAAGGGCACACCCAGAACGGAGCTCTCATGGGAGAATATTAGACTGGGGCTCATTGCTTCCCAGAAATGCAGAGAAAAGGACTGGAGAGGTCTTCTAAATTCTGCCTAAATCAATACAATCTGACATTACAAACCAGAGCTCTAAGAGCTACAATAGAAGTCCTTGAATTAAAGGGAGACCGAGGGCATTTTTCCTGTTAAAGCCGTTAAGACTCGGTCTTTGAAAGCCAAGATCCCAAGAGCTTCTATTTTGAGTATAATTTTCCTCCATTTAATGAAACATAATTTCAAATTCATTATATTGAGGTATTTTACAAATCATTTCCATGGTTACATTCAGTGTACCTTATGGTATTCAATTAATTGTCAGTAAATTTCTATACTAAATCAAGGCCTCTTGAGAAGTTTTGTCAATTTTCCCACTAATATATTTTGACCAAAACAGAAATTCTGTGAAAGAATAACCTACAGAAAGCTAGGTAGTTCCATTCTGTGTTACCATATCATAAAATAAGGCAAAATAACTTAGTAAAACATTTAAACGTTGAATTTTTGGACCTAGCCAAAGCTTACAATGTACTTTATTTAATTTTTCTAACAGTTTGCACTGGTATCCAAATCGGTAGGCCTTCATGGATCTCAAATTTGGACAGGCTGAGCCACTCCAACTTAAAGACGTTATGAGTAATAACAATGTCAACTATGTGTGGAGCTCTTGCTACATGCCAGGCACGTGCTGAATGTTTGACGTAGATCATCTCAGTTAATCCCAACAACATTCGGAGAGATGCTATTTCAGATCAATACCTATCAATCTCGTCACAGTATGACGCGTCATGAATCATTCAACCATTCCTCTATGGATGGGCAGTCAAGTTGTTCCCACATTTTCGTAATTATAAAAAAATTTAAAATGCTGCTATAAACATCCTTAAGCCCCATGTGCGAACAGACTCAGGGCTGTCCCCTGAGTGAGTGAGCTGGAGCAGGTGCAGGAAGGGCTGTGCGTGGCCTCGACACCCGACAAGGCCTCCAGGAGCTTTTGGTCCCAGGCTGGAAGCTCCCTTGGCCCTGGGCACCGGGTCTCACACAGCTTTGCCCTGCTCACAGAGCTGTTCTCCACTCACCCTAGAGAGAGGTGGGGCAGCACTGGGGCCGGGCCCCTCTGCAGCTCATGCTACAGGCGGCCGCTGCCCTCGGCCCTCTGCACAAACCTTGGAGACTCACAGGCCCCATCGTGCTGACCTCTGCTTCTCGGTCTCCCTGCAGAGCCTGCTTCGTGCCTTTACTGCGTGACCTTGTGGGGTTGGCCCTCGCCCCCACTGCACACAGTGCTTCTCTCCCTGTAAGGCAAGTGCTTAAATGCCCCTCAGAAATAATTCATAGACCTACTTAACTCTACGAACTAAAAAGAAGAAACTCATTTCATACTGATAGGTTGTACAATGCAGTGATGGTCTTTCCCTGGGGAGAGAGTGGGGGAAACCCTGCAATCATCTCTGGAATACGTGGTTTCAGTCCAAGTCCCATTACGAACTAGCTACCTTTCTTGAACTCTTTATTCTTCCTTTAAATGGCAGGTATTCTGACCTGTTCTACCTCACCTGGTGCCTATCTTTCCATTTCCCAGATGAGACTATGGATGTGGAAACCTGAGAACACAAACTATAGGCATTCCATGTTACAATAAGAAGCAAGATGAGAAAGACCAAACATAACGATGAAGCACAGCGAGGACCAGAGTGACTTTCCAACGCACAAAGGGACATGGGGACATACGGAGCCCGGCTAAGAGAACAGGCACACACACATTCAATAGCATAGAGCGCTTGCTCCCATAAAGTGCTAGCACTGAGCATATGACATCTCATCAGAGCATTTCTTTTCCTAGAACAAGGTAAACGATTGAAACAAATCAATAAGAGGCAAGTCTTTTAGCCCATTAAATATATAACCTCGGAATCACGGGTATTTTCCCTCAAACCACGGAGCAGGCAAAATGTGGTTTCTCGTAAGCAGCGGTGAGTAAGAAGAGGTGACAAAAGAGAATGAGTGTAGGTAGTTACAAGTGACAAGAGAGAGAAGAACCCACTCGAGTGACTGACAAACCTCCGCCTGTGACTGGTCACTCTATGTCCTCGTACGGGACAGCAGGACACAGATGCTAATTTCAGGCTATCTTATGGTCCCCTCACTGGAACAGCAGATTTCTTGGACCAAATCTTGACTTCCCATCAAAGCTCTTGGTGGCGGCCCCAACTCCTTCAGTGTTGGCTGCACCCCAGACGCATGTCCATGAAAACACTATACTCCCTCCAAGACAAAAATTCACAAGTCAAACCACAATAACCACAACCCATTTTTATGGAGTGACTTCTCCCACAAAAGGAGAGGGCACCTAGCACCTCGCAGGCCAAGCACAACGCACGTCATCCTGCTCAGCCCTACCCCACCCACGGGGAGTCATGGGTGTTGTAACACTCCATTCTAAGCAGTATGTGTTATTAGAAACTTTCCAGAAGTGAATATTAAAGAGGCTAAAATGTGCATGGAATTCCACTTCTCTATAAACAGTCATGACTGTGAGCAAAGATGTCTCTATGAGGAACCCGTTAGATCACCGTTTACCAGAATGAAGAGGCAGAATGACGTCAAGTCTGCTGATGGGGAACAGGTTAAATCAGGATGATAGGTTCACATGATGGAATATTCTACAGCCATTAAAAATCATGTTGCAGAAGATCATTTATTATATGAGAAACTGTCGTGATACACAGTTAATAAAAAGCAGACAGAAAAATAGTATGTATTGATGGATTCCGTTTCTGCAAATATGTACATATATGTACACATACGCATGTGTGTCTCTGTGTATATATTTGCTTCTGTGCATAGAAAAACAACTGGGAGTGGACATGACAAAATGCAGGGAGCACTGAAGTGGTGAGTTTGGGAGGTTGGATTGTGGGGATTTCCATTTTCTTCACTGAGCTTTTCTGTCCAGCTTTATTGACATTTTACTCAACAAGAACTACTTTGATAGTCATATTTTTGAAATGAAAAAGGCGTAAATTCCAAAAGAAAAACTACAAAACCCTTTGGGCGCCTAGAGTCTCATTTTTGGGAGCACACAGCAATCTTGGGCCAATGTGAAGAGGATAAGGCTCCCATGGGTGTTTAAATTCTGGCATGCTTGTTTGCCATTGGGTATGTCACCTAGACCTCTCTGATCAAAGCGTCCTCAACTAGAAAGCAAAGACGTTGGTCAAAATCTGGAAGTTTCCTTCCTGTCCTAAAATGCTAAATGCTACCTTCTAACCGTGTCTTATTTTTTAAATCACCGAAACGTACAAAGAATAAACATGGACTCAAACTCCAACAGATGCTGTGGAGGGGTACTTTTCAGATTTGTGGCTTCAACCCACTCCCCGTCCCACCTGGTGAGGGGAAGGAAGGCACGTAGACGTTAAGAATAATCATCTACCATTCCTACTTTCTTTAGTAAGGGAACCCTGAAATTCAGTGATGGCCAGAATTGCTTTCTCGTTGGATTCTTGCCCTCCTGCCCCTGGCAAGTTACAACGTAAGGTGAGTAAGTAAGAAATTTGACTTGATTCACCACACTGCCTCGAAGTGCACATGCGAAGGAGGCAACTGATGCCTCTGCAGCCCAGTGCTTGTGGTCATCTCAAGCGACTAGAATGTCCTTTGCTGGAACACTGGGTGGTGATTCAAGGACACAGAGAAGTCCCACTTCTTTAACATGTGGGGGAAGAGAACCAACATTTATCTGGTGCTGGTACACTATCTATAGCTCATCATTCGACTCTCACAACAATCCTTGAAGGCGAAGATTCTCACCTCCATTTTACAGAGAAGAAAACTCAAGAATAGCAAAACCACCACTTAGAGAAGTAGATGCTCTAAAAGCATCTCACCTTTGAAACACTCCACCAAATGACAAGTCTGGTTTTTTTTTAAAGTAAAACTCATGTTACATCCTAAATATCAATAGGCTTTCTCACTTAAAACCTGGCGATTTTTATTGCTTATTTTAAAAAGTGGATCTCTTTTAACTTATACATTAAATTTGGGGAGGGGGCGCTAAGAATCAAGTGATGTGAACAGAGCCACGCAAGGTCCCCACCCTGCAGACCTTTCAAATGTCTACTAAGTGCAAAACTGATAGGTGCACATGGGGCAATCTTCAAATTCAGCATCATAATTAGCTGCAACCTTGTATAACCTAAAGTAACTTTTCCTGACACCCATCTTTCTAAACCCAAAAAGCAAAAGAAAGTGAAAAGTTTTAATAAATAATTGCGCAGTGCATCTCAGAGATGACTATCTCCCTAACCATGTCTCAGAATATTCTTAATGACTTCCATCATCTTACTTCCGTTGATGCTTTGACAGGTACGTCAAGCTCGCACAGGGAATTCTGGCTTCAGGAGCAAACATGCCTTTTCAGGCAGTTGCCTATAAAATGCTGTTTTTGTAAAACTTCAATTATTCAATATTGATATTTAAATTTTTACCAAGTCATCCAATTTATCCCATCTTCAGTAGTTAGCAGTGAACACTTACTTCCTTCAACTTTCTCATCTTTGCAGGTTTTCTGGGAACTATATGAATATAACTGCAAAAGAAGAAAGGAAATCTTAATTAGAAGGTAAATATTTAGACAGAAAACTTGAGCCTCTTCAGAGACTACTCCTTTCCAGCATTACAACTCACAACTCCGCAGCAACTGAAAACTAACATCAAGAGCACAGGATATGCTAGGATCACATCAATAATCAATATGTAATAGCAATGTCGTTGTAGGACAATTTGCACACTGGCTACCACTGTTGTCACCCGGGGGAGACAGTCTCTTAAATGGCATTGTTGTCCCTCATTCAACGTATTGATCAAAGAGGGACCTGAGAGATCATCTAATTCAACTCCCTTTTTTATCAGGTCACTAAAGGCCCAGAATTGTGAGTGCATCCAGGGTCCCACAACTGGCCAAAGTCAGCGTAGAGTTTGTCGGCCAGCTCCTTGTCACCTCCACCGTTCCCTCCTGTCTCATAGAATTTCATCATTGTACCCATTCCGCCTAAAAGAACACTGAAACACAGAGTCATCAGAACAAAATGTGTATGAGCCCCATTAATGCAATTTTTGACCCTAGGGGACTTTTGGAAAGCCTTCTATATGCCTCAAAAATAGAAAAAATAGTTTAATGATAATAAATAATACCTGAAGATTTATATGTGTTAAGGATTCATCTTGATTTAAATATATATATATATATATATATATTTGATATTGTTGTTTTTGATGATTTTAGCAATATTCAGAGAGGGATTGACTGAGAGTCAGTAGATGGAAGGAAAAAGAAATTTAAGAATTATTCAATACAGGGTCAGGGGTCATAAGCTCAGAAGCCTACAAAGGCCAGGCAAATAAATGATGACTCTTGCCAAGGGCAATATTAGGGAATGGTGGGGACTGTAGCTAGTGGGAGAGTGCTTCCCAACTAAGATGCAGGAGCTTCGTAGCCCCAGGGCACTGTTTTCGTGTGCTGGTAGAGGCAACTAAAACCAAGTCCTTTTGAACAATCAAATCCTCTACTTTTTTCCAATAGAAACCAAAATTTCTCATTATTGCATGAACTCCCCCGTTATAAAATGTTGCAACCAATTCAAATCTTTGAAAACTGTGTGAACTAAACAAAACGTGCCTGCTGGCTGAGTGCAGCCTGCAGGTCTCCCATTTGTCACTTCAGCTCACAGGCCCTTCTTTGAACTCTTCTAGTCTTCAAATAGTATGCTGAACGAGTTTTCAGTCCCCAAATTCCATATTTTATTATGAACATTAATCCTCCAAATAAGACAATTTATTATCAGTGGAAACAAAAAGTTAAAATAAATATGGAAAAATTAAGGCATGGAAAGATCCCACAAAAACACAAAGTGTTATTTATTGTTTCAACGTTGCATCCCGAAGAACATGTAAATAGAACAGAAAGAGGAACAAGCAATTCCTCAGACATGCAATGGACTGGAGTCTTTAAACCAGGCGCTTGGAGTTTCCTGGTTGGCCAGAGGTTTCCTTGGGGGTGGCGCGGGGAGCAGGTATTTGAAGCGGAGACTGGACGTTAATGTGCAACGTAACGTCCCTCCTTGCTGCTTCCAGAGAATCGAGGAAAGGAAGAGGCCAGCCACTAGCATCAGTGTCAGGCATGTTAGTACTGCATCCATTTAATTCCCATCCCACCACACTGGAGTAGATATTACTAACCCCATTTTATTGATGAGGAAACTGAGTCTCAGAGACGTTATTTAATTTGCTAAATGTTACTCAGATAGGAAAGGCCAGGATTCGGATAAACCCAGGTCTTCTGGCTCTGAGACCACATTCCTCTTCCCCTGGCACAGCTGCCTCTCCACGCCCGCTCCTCCTGGTCCTGCTGTCCACGAGTCCCCAGGGCACACACGGGTGCTCAGGAGGTTAGGAGGAAGGATTGGGGTGCAGAGGGACTCGGAGAGTTTGATCTAAACAACACTTTTCCTTTGTCTCAACGACAAACTCATAAGGTAAGTAGGACAGCATTCCTACCAGAGTCCAGATTCTTTGGGGTCTCCCCCAAACACACACATACACACACACACACACACACACACACACACACACACACACACTGCCCTGCTTTAGATTTTGTTTTGAATATGGCTTTCTCCACAAAAGAATTAATTCTAGCCTTTATGGGACTTTTTTTTCTTTTGAAAAGTAATCATTAGCCTGTAACATTTTGTTTTATAGAGAAAAAATTACGTTCTTCATCTCAAATTAATTTATTCCAGAAAATGCAGGAAATGTTTGAATAATGACTGGATTTGATAGATTTTTACGGTGTTGGTCTTGTCACTGTACCGTTTCACAGCCATTATTTTGAGCACAGCTCCAGGATGGTTAATGTATCACCAGGTTTCACTTCAAACCTCATTTGCCGGCGGCACAATTAGAAGATTATTTGCTGGTGAAAATTAATTTTAACTGCTCGATGGCTCGGTAATTACAGAATATACATTATGACAAGTGCTAGCTCACTGATACCAGCGGAAACCAAGCCAAAACACTTTTCAGAGCTTTATTCACCAAAGCCGGGATTCCGATTTCATACTTCATTGATCTAAAAAGCAGCAAAGAAAATGAAACCCAATGTCTCTCCCTGTTGAACTTCACATGCAAATATCACCCATCTATTTTGTAGCAATGAAGGTACATGGAAATGCAGAATAATCAAGCCCATTGACCAAGTCAGAATCCCGTCTCCGCTCCCTGCTCAGGGAACTGGATCACGTGTCCTTCCTTACAGAAAATAATACTAAATGTTAAGAAATCTGCAAAGAGAAACACCCCAAAGTTTTTTTCAATATTTTTGCCACAAGTCCAAAACATTTTAACTAAACTCTGAAAATTTCTCTACAAAATTCGAGGGCTCCCAGGGTCTATCAGACACTCTCTTGACCTCAGGAAAGAGGGAAGAGCAGCCGCCGCTTTCCAGGAATGAGAGCCAGCGCCTCACAGGTTCCTTCCTCATCTGCTCACATATAAAAGATGTGCCACGCTTACAAGGAAATGTTTTGGGGGGAAAACTAAATAGTTTTCATCATTCACATATGGAAAAGGATTTTGAAGTCAATTTTTGTCGAAACGTATTCTTCTGTTGTTGCAAAACAACACCGGACACTGCTACAGAATCAGAATCCAGCATAAGCAGCGTCTGAGTGTGTTCAGGCTGCAGCAACAGCCACACCACAGCCTGGGCAGCTTAAACAACAAACGTGCCTCCCGGTGCCGGAGCCTGGAAGTCCAAGATCACAGCACCTGGTGAGGACCTGCTTCCTGGTTCACAAACAGCTGTCTTCTCGCTGCTTCCTCACATGGTGGAACAGGTGAGGGTGTTCTCTGCGGTGTCTTTTGTAAGAACACCAAGTCCATTCATGAGGACACCAACCTCATGACCTAATCACCACCCAAAGGCCCCACCTCCCAGTTCCATCTCATGGAGGGTTTGGTTTCAACCTACGAATTTCGGGAGGACACAGACATTCGGTCTCTAGCATGCAGTAAACAACCCTGAAAAAATAATCACAAAATCAAACATCTACAAAGAAAGATATTCTTGTCAGTGAATTCTCATACATAACAGGATTACCATAGTAATAAATTTAAATCTAAAATCTCATATTAACCCAAACTTTACCTCTTAGCAACTATGATGTCTGCGACTTACAATTTTTCTTCAAAAACAATAGGATGGTAAGTTTGCATCTTTGCAAATGTCATTAAGAATCTGGATCCCAAGCCAGCTAGCTCCCCAAATCACACTATCTGGGTGGTCCAAAAAAACTCAAGCTACTCATTTAATTCAGAATATCTTTGGCTAGGGAGCATGCCCACTGTTTGGAAGAAGAAAGTGGAAATCCTTTCTGGAGAGTCTCACCTTTATCTCAGCCCACAAAGAATTTCCCCAAATAAAATTCCATAGAAAAGGAGTCATTCACAGTCAAAAAATAAGTAAACTAACAAGGATAGACAGGACCATGAGAGAAATCCAGCTGAAATAACAGAGAGCAGAAACAGGTTTCAAACAGTGGGAGTGTAGACATGGACCAGAAAAGGACACTACTTCCCCAAGAGGCAAGCTTGAAAATGCACGCAGGACCAAGAAACTGGAAACAGTAACATGGAACATTTGAAAAAGAACCAGATATAAATTTTAGAAATGAAAAACAAAATAATTAAATTTAAAACAATGAATTGCTTTGATAGCGTGTTATATATACACAGCAGAAAAGCTAGCCAGAGGATCTACATGAATAAAGTGCCTAGAGGTGAGCACAAAGATCAAAGAGAAATACATGAAAAAGAGGAGGCCCCCTGGAGGTCGGAGCCAATGGGACAGGCCCACCCAGATGGACTCAGATCCAGAACGCAAACAGAGAACGCAGAAGGCAGAGGCATCATCTGCAGAGACAATGGCTGAGAACTTCCCGAAACGAATGAAAGCTACCACACCAGAGACTCAAGGGAATTGAATAAATCAGCACTTCGACATATCACTTAAACTCCAGTACACTGAAGTCAAAGAGAAGATATTTTAAATAGCCAAAAATAAACAGCCAAAAAAGATAAAATAGTACTTTCAAAGAAGTGAATGACAGCTGGTTTCTCATCAGCAACCTCTAAGTTAGAAGACAATGGGAAAACACCTTTCATGGACTGAAGGATGGTCATCCACAGAATCACACGTGCAACAGAAATGTACATGAAGAACAAGGGAGAGAGGACTCGTGCTTCTGGGAACCATGGACTAAGCAATACTGATCAACCCTTCACTAAAAACTAATAAAGTTGGACAAAACAAAAAAAAGGTTTTTTTTTCTTGAGGAAGATTGGCCCTGAGCTAACATCTGTGCCCATCTTCCTCTATTTTATATGTGGGATGCTGCCACAGCACGGCTTGATAGGCAATGCACAGGTCTGCACCCGGCATACAAACCGGGGAACTACAGGCTGCTGAAGCAAAGCGTGCAAACTTATCCGTTACACCACCGGGCCAGCATCAACAAAAAACAATTTTTTGAAACATAAGACATCTAACAAGATAGTGAGGGATTATCAGGCCAAGCTCCAGGAAAGAAGGGAAATCCAGAGACATGAGCCTGCTATTTGGGGCCTCTTTGGCCCAGGGGTTATTGTCAGTTAGGAAGAGAGAGCTAAGAGGCTGAACCATGTTTTTGACAGACTGAGGCAAAAGCCCCTGTTCAGGGCCCACCAACAACAGGGGTCCTTGTGAGCTACCCCTCTTTGTGAACTGGGACCCCACAGGGCTGCACCCAGGGTAGGGAGCATCCTGGCTTCAAGCCATCTGGGTGGTCCAAACTATCGCACACTCTGAAACTGTGTTAAGATGATCATGAACTCGTGATGATACAGGTACCTGGCTGAAGCATACAAAAATCCACTTTGGCAAAAGATACTATCATCCTAGGCCTCAAATTATTTCTGCAAATAAGTTTTAAAGGTAATATCCAGCACACAGTCAAAGATAACTAGGCAGATGGAGAGAGAAGACAGCATAACAGAGAACCAGCAGCAACAACAGACATCGTGGCTTCAGCCTGGATCACTCCCACTGCAGAGAGCCAGCTGCTAAGCCACCTGTGGAGAGGCTCACACAGCAAGGATGAAGCTTCCTGCCATGGCCACATGAGTGAGCCTGGAAGTACCCACCCCAGTGAGGCCTTCAGATGACTGCAGCCAGCGTCTTGATTGCAACCTCAGGAGAGTCTCTGAGCCAGAAACACTCAGCTAAGCTGCTCGGGAATTCCTGATCATAGAAACTATGAGACAATAAACATTGTTTTAAGCCAATAAGCTTGGGGTAATTTGTTACGCAATAAATAGCTAACACACCCTCCTAGAGAAAATCTTACCCATATGCAAAAGACATGCAAAAGAATGTTTACAGCAGAATGCTTATTTTAGCATAAAATTAAAAACAACCCAAATTACCCATCAACAGATTGGATAAATAAACTGGTATATTAGTCAATGAAATAATAACAGTAAAAATGAATGACCTACAGCTACATGCTTTAACATGGATGAGTCTCACAAGCATATTAATGTGTGAAAAAGTAAGTAACAAAAAAATGCAATATAATTGCATTTATATAAAGTATACAAACATAAAGTGTTGAAAAAAATCTATCCTTCAGGGATAGATTATTACAAAAAAATGATTGTTACAGAAGCCAAAATAGTGGTTACCTATGGGCAAAGGATAGGGGTGGAGGTAGGAGGTTTTTAAAATACTGGTAACGCTTTTTCTTAATCGGGGCTGTGGTTTACTCAGAGCTTTGCTTTATTACTATTCTTGAAACTATACAGAGATTGTATCCGCTCTTCTGTATATATGATATATTTCACAATAAAAGAAATGGAGTTAGCAACAATGTAAAGAACAGGAATAATTTCTTTTAAAAGCAGACACAGGAAGTAGGTGATGCTAAGGCAGGTCAGGAATTCATGGAGGATTAAGGAACAGTTGACCCACTTCCGTTTAGTAAAGGGAGCCTTTTCTGAGGTCCTGCACCTAGACAGAATTAAACCTGTGCTTCTGTCATAGTATTACCAATTTCTTTTTTGTTTGTCTTTTATCTCCCCAAAACATACACTATGAAGCCCTCGCTGCCTCTGCAGCACCCGAGGCTGCCCGACTTGAAGAAGCGCACAGCAGCTATTTGTGAAGAACTTCAAGATTGTGGTCCAGGTTGCAAAGAAATTTTATAATGACAGTTACCAAGAAAGTTTAGAGAAATTAGGAGACTGAGGTACTCCCAGGAAGAAAAGTAAGAGTACAAGCAGAACAGTGTTGTATAAGCCCAGAGGCAAAAAGATCTCAAAGGGATTGCAATACCAGTCCCAGGCTAACCAGGGAGGATTAAATGGGCATATCGAGTGGGTACCCTCCAGCACAACTCGCAGCCTGAATATGACCAGCCAACTTCGCTTATGGCTTTCTGCAGTGGCCCTGGCCTTTATACATAGGCTATGTCCCCCGGGCAGAGCACGTGGCTCCGGGGCTGCCGTCTTGATCGCAGCAGACCCTGGGGAGGGCATTTCTTTGCTCCTGGCCAGCGTTCAGAGACTGTACTGTACGCCAGCGCTGCTTCACGTGCCAGGATTACAGATCACGCCTGTCCTCTGTAGGGTGACAGTCTAGCAGAAGAGCCAGCGGTGAAAAGGCTGGATTTACACCCTTCATTAAGTGCGTTCATAGACTGCACGGCCAGCGACCCCGGAACAGCCGTCTCTGCACACGCCGTGGAGGGGTGGCCGGAGTTGATCCCCACTCTTCAGCTTGCTTCCCCCAGTTTTCCTCCGTCCGCATGGCTCGCTCCCTTCTTCCTTCAGATCTTCGTGCAGGGGACGCCTTTTCAAAGAGGCCTACCCCGAGCAACCTCTGGTCATCGCCCCGGCCCGCCACCCCCTTTTCCATCCCCTTCGAACGTTCCCTGACGTGCGCAGGTCGTGGTGATGGCAGACGGCCGCCCTCCCCACCGCCGGGCGCCCGGGTGCACCGCCCGCACGAGGGCCCCCGGGGGCAGTGCCCGCGCGTCAAGGGCGGGCGGCGCTCGGCCCGAGGGCACATCCCCGCCCTGTGCGAACAGGACAGGTCACCGCGCTCGGGACAGAGAAGGGTCCCGCGCCCCGCGTCCGCCCCGCGAGCCCGGGCGCAGGGGCCGCACTCACTCGAGCTTCTGGAAGCGCTCGCGGCCGGCCGCCACGTACTTGCCGCCGGCCTGCAGCGCGGCCAGCTCGAGCACCGGGCGCCCGCGCGTCGGCGTGAAGAGGCGCCGCACCCCGAACGGCACCGGCACCTGCTCCGTCAGCTGCTCCAGCAGCGCCTCGAAGGTGGCGGCGCGGCGGCGCGGCAGCACCACGCGGCGGCCCACGTAGAACGGGTCCCCGTTGCGGTACACCAGGATGGTCTTGGCGGGCGTGGTGTCCACCAGCGCGGGGACCCCGCGCGTGCCCATGGCCGCGAGGACAGCAGACGCTCCACCGCCCGCGGGCACCGGCCAGGGCGCGCTGCGCGAGGGGTGCAGGACTGCAGCTGCCCGGGCGCACGGGTCCCTGGCGCTCCCCGCCTGTGTTGACGCCACCCGGCGATTGTGACCGCTGCCTGTCGCCGACCCGCCCGGGAGAGGGGCAGCGGGCCGGACAGGTGAGGGGAGAGCAGGGCTGGGACAAGTGAGAGGGCATCAGAGAGCCAGGACAGGTGAGGGGGCATCAGACAGCCAGGACAGCTGAGGGGGCATCAGAGAGCCAGGACAGCTGAGGGGGCATCAGAGAGCCTAGACAGGTGAAGGCAGCAGAGCTCGTGGAACGGAAGGGAGGCAGTGGCTGCTGCCAACGTGGCAGGGGTGGGAGGAGGTGGAGGATCCACCAGGCGCCACTGCAAACCCTGCGGCTACGCTTGGCACCTGCCTGTGCAGAAGAGGTTGGGGTGTGGACTGGGGGAGGGGGCATCAGGACCATCTTGAGAATCAAAACTGCATGGAGGAGGAACTGTCTGGAACCATTCAGAGCTTGTGAGAAACTGGGTTACTAGGCACAGCTAGCACGTGGTATCTCAAAGGTTTAACATTCAGAATGCACCTTTATTTAGGGGAAGAACCATTCAAGGGGGGATGTGTCCTTGAGAAAGCCATTCTCTATTCTGGGTAAAGATAGGCCAATCCTCTTGAGCTGGACAATGAATGGTTCTAGAAATACATTTTTCCAATGGTTTTGATAGGCTTAAATTTTTAAAGACAACAGGCTATGTGTTACCTGCTGAATCTACAGATGGACGGTATAGATTATACTATAAATACTAAGATCTTGTACTGTTAAAAAAAAATGGAATTCTTTAGGAAACCACCTCCCATTCACAGTCACAGCCAATTTTTAAACTACCAAACGCTTCATAGCAACATTAGATACAGATAGCAATGTGTGAGTGACCACTTTATTAAATCACCAGGAATTATATTAATCTTAAAAAGATTAATTGCTAGAAACTTCTTAAGGTTCAGGTGTTCAGACTACTTCAAAATAAAAGTATGAGTAATTATGGAACCAGCACACGGTTTTGTTGGGATTAAAGGTTTGCCCTGAACCCCGCCTTAACCGAGAACCTCATCATGGGCTTCTCCCTGGGCCGCAGGAGGCAGATGGAGCTGGGGAAGCCCTTGAGGCGGAGGCGGCTCACGCCCCCGTCCGGAGAGATGGTGAACCGCACGTGAGTGATGACGTCCTGGAGCTCCAGGGTCAGGCTGTCAAACAAGTGACTTTTGTTTGGAGATAGCTGAAAGAGAGGCAGACGTAGAGGCCCCTGTAATGATGCACCAACATGCCTGATTCTTTCTTTTTCATATCAGTTTGTCCTCTAAGTTAACTATGAAAAACAACAAACATCACGGGGATCTGAGCGTTCACGTCAGCATTATCTGGGCATCCTTTCTCTACCAGCAGATCTCTAGTGGCGTTGCACTGGGTGAGTCAGCCCATCTGGGCCACGTACAGTGCTGTACGTCACCATGATGGCCGTCACCCATCATTGCGTGGGAGCAGTCCCACCCCACCCTCTGACCTGCAAATGACTTTCCTCCTACTTGATAAAAGAAAGCGCTTCTGGATTATCTCAGTGTCCATCTGAGTAGACACACCATTATAGCTTTAAATGTGCTAGAGAGACCACATATATGATAGTGATCCCATAAGATTAGTACCATACGGACTAGATATGTAGTAGGCTGGACCGTTTAGGTTAGTGTAAGTGCACTCTATGAAGTTGGCACAACGATGAAATCACCAAACGATGCATTTCTCAGAGCGCTTCCTTGTTGTTAAGCAATGCAGGACTGTTTCTGCCTTTTGCACATGATGGTTTAAAATAAAATTTGATTGTTAGAAATGCAAAAGTATGAAAAAATAGAGCCTATCTTTTTATTATATAAATGCACAGATATGATTTTTAAGTTAAACTGAGCAGTTTAACTTAAACTAGTTACTGAGCAGAAGGTCTGGAGGTGTATCACAACCCTTGGGAAGCGAAGCTGAGTGAAGTGGCCCAGGTCGGGGGCCGGCCTGGCGGATGCTCCACCACGCTCACCTTCGTGACTGGAAGCAGTGGCTTCCACTTGTGGCCTGGAAGATCCCACTTTTGCCTGATCATGTCTTCTTCCTCCAGAGTCGTCAGGATACACCCATCCAGCTTACAGCTGTCAGGATAATTGCCTATTAGAACAAAATAAAGAGTGACTCTCTCCCTCCCTTTGCACTCAGCACAGTTTGGTTTATAGGATGTCAGACTTTTTTTTTTAATTGCAGTAACATTGGATTATAACATGGTATAGTTTTCAGATGTACATAGTAATATATTTCGAATTCTATGTAGATTACATCATGTTCACCACCCAAAAACTAATTATAGTCCATCACCACACATGTGAACCTAATCACCCCTTTCGCCCTCTCCCCTCCTCCCTTCCCCAACGGTAACCACCAATCCAGTCTCTGTTGCTATGTGTTTGTTTGTCGTTGTTTTTCTCTTCTACTTATGAGTGAGATCACACAGTGTTTGACTTTCTCCCTCTGACCTATTTCACTTAGCATAATACCCTCAACGTCCACCCATGTTGTCACAAATGGCCAGATTTCATCATTTCTTATGGCTGAGTAGTATTCCATTGTGTATATATACCACATCTTCTTTATCCATTCGTCCCTTGATGGGCACCTAGGTTGCTTCCAAGTTTTGGCTATTGTGAATAAGGCTGCAGTGAACATAGGGGTACATGTATCTTTATGCATTTGTGTTTTCAAGTTCTTTGGATAAATACCCAGCAGTGGAATAGCTGGATCACATGGTAGATCGGTTTTTAATTTTCTGAGGATGCTTCATATTGTTTTCCATAGTGGCTGCACCAGTTTGCATTCCCACCAGCAGTGTACGAGGGTTCCCTTCTCTCCACATCCTCTCCAACACTTGTTGTTTTCTGTCTTGTTAATTATACCCATTCTGACCGGAGTGAGGTGATAGCTCATTGTAGTTTTGATTTGCATTTCCCTGATAGCTAATGATGTGGAGCATCTTTTCATGTGCCTGTTGACCATCCATATATCTTCTTTGGAGAAATCTCTGTTCAGATCTTTTGCCCATTTTTTAATTGGCTCATTGGTTTTTTTGTTGTTGAGATGTTATGAGTTCTTTGTATGTTTTGGATATTAATCCCTTATCTGATACATGGTTTGCAAATATCTTCTCCTAATTGTTAAGTTGTCTTTTCGTTTTGTTGGTTTCCTTTGCTGTGCAGAAGCTTTTTAGTTTGATGGATAAAATGGATAAATTCTTAGAAACATAACCTTCCAAAACTGGACCAAGAAGTAGTAGAGAATTTGAATAAACCAATCACCAGTAAGGAGATAGAAATAGCAATCAAAAACCTCCCAAAAAATAAAAGTCCAGGACCAGATGGCTTCCCTGGTGAATTCTACCAAACATTCAAAGAAGACTTAATACCCATCCTTCTCAGACTCTTCCAAAAAATTGACCAGGAGGAGAGGCTTCCTAACTCATTCTACAAAGCCAACATTTTCCTGATACCAAAACCAGGCAAGAAAAAGAAAAGGACACAAAAAAAGAAAATTACAGGCCGATATCACTGGTGAACATCAATGCAAAAATCTTCAACAAAATACTGCCGAACTGAATACAACAATATATTAAAAAGATCATACATCATAATCAAGTGGGTCTCATTCCAGGGATGCAGGGATGGTTCAACATCTGCAAATCAATCAACGCGATACACCACATTAACAAAATGAAGAATAAAAATCACATGATCATCTCAATAGATGCAGAGAAAGAATTTGACAAGATACAGCATCCATTTATGATAAAAACTCTAAATAAAATGAGTATAGAAGGAAAATACTTCAACATAATAAAGCCCATATGTGACAAACCCACAGCTAATATCATTCTCAATGGAGAAAAACTGAAAGCTATCCCTCTAAGAACAGGAACCAGACAAGGATGCCCACTGTCACCACTCTTATTTAACATAATATTGGAAATCCTATCCAGAGCAATCAGGGAAGAAAAAGAAATAAAAGGGATCCAAATTGGAAAAGAAGAAGTGAAACTGTCACTTTTTGCAGACAACATGATTTTATATATAGAAAACCCTAAAGAATCCACTAAAAAAACTTTTAGAAACAATAAATGAATACAGTCAAGTTGCAGGATACAAAATCAACATAGAGAAATCAGTTGCATTTCTATACACTAACAACAAAGTAGCAGAAAGAGAAATTAAGAATACAATCCTATTTATAATTGCAACAAAAAGAATAAAATACCTAGGAATAACCTTAACCAAAGAGGTGAAAGATCTGTACACCAAAAACTATAAAACATTGTTGAAAGAAATCAAAGAAGACACAAAGAAATGAAAAGATATTCCATGCTCTTGGATTGGAAGAATTAACATCGTTAAAATGTCCAAACTTCCTAAAGCAATCTACAGATTCAATGCAATCCCTATCAAAGTTCCAACAACGTTTTTCACAGAAATAGAACAAAGAATCCTAAAATTTATATAGAACAACAAAAGACCCTGAATAGCCAAAGGAATCCTGAGGAAAAAGAACAAAGTTGGAGGTATCACACTCCCTGACTTCAAAATATACTACAAAACTATAGTAACCGAAACAGCATGGTACTGGCACAAAAACAGACACACAGATCAATGGAATAGAATCGAGACCCCAGGATATCAGACTTTTTAAATTGGATCAAACACCCAGCAAAGAACAAATCATTGTTCTTTCTAAGCAAAAGCACAAGTATGACATATGTGAGAGGAGGGACGTGCAGGTTTGTGATGGAGCTGGCTCTGCTCATGAAATAGATGAGTGTTTATTTTCCAGAGGAATCAGAAAGGGCCTGATGTATGTTAATGGGCTGGCGCATTGGAGTTTGAATGGGTATCATTTCACTTGGAAAGTTGAATGTATTCGATAAACTTCCTAGATTGCAGATTTGGTTACTCACATGCTGCTGTGTGGCTCATCTGAAATTATTATGAAGCTGGGAAATATTTTCCTTATGGCATCATATTTTGTAGCATGACAATAAAAAGAAGAAATACTGAGTAAGTTAACCAGTGCTTAGCACCGATCAGATGCACTGTGATCAAAGATTTCTGAGTGTTCTGCAGCTGAAAATATACGGTCTTGAGTTTCTCTGGACTCTTTGGAATTTCATCGGAATCATGTGCCCTGTGGAGCAGAGCACCTTTGTGGAACGACCCCACGCTTTTTGTGAGGAGAACTTCTACCGTGGTTCCCCAAGACTTTAAGATCAACAGAGGAGGCATGGCTGACCACAAACCCTAACAGAGAGGATTCTGATTGCTCTCAGACCCACTGTGGCTTGTCTCTTAAAACAATGGTCTCCAAGTAGACAAGTACACTCCTGGGGTGTGCATGAGAACCCAGAGGATGCAGAAGGAGAATGTTAGGGGGACTGTTTCTATTTCTTTATATGTACACACACATGTATGAATATATGTATTGAGCTTTGCATTTTGGTATTATAAGTGGATACTGGCATGCTCCCTCATTCCCATGACTGTCATCATGTTGTAATGGAGATATCCTAAGGGGCTAACAGCAATCTATTCGTGGCACATTTCAGTTTGGGGTCCCTGGTCACATATATTTACTGGTTGTTACCTGGTTTTAACGAAACTACCCTCACAAAAATAAACAAGTGATTTTAAACTATCCGTGCAGAGAACCCTGGATTAAAGATGCTACTAGAAATGCAAGCATCATGAACAATAAGAAAGGAGCTGCGCTGCCATTTCTCCTGACCCTCAGGATGAGCTCTTCGTCAGCCACGTTGAAAAGTGCAAGCAATGACCAGCTAGTCGGATCTAAAACCCAGTCTTCCAAATATAAGTTAAAATTATCAAGACCTCTTGAAATAGTTAATTTATATCCACTACCACTGATGATGAAGCTCTCCTTAAACATACATTGTACCTTGTGTAACAGTTAATAATTGAGTGAAGTCATAATGATTCACAAGATATTTATATATCAGGCATCCAAAATATGACATAAACGGCCACGTTTATTGAGAGACAGCTGAACAGTCATCAGACACCCAATCCAATACTTGTCAAAATTTCACCTAACCATTATAAAAGTTTCATATCTTCTCTTGAACTTTCTTAATATAATGACACATATATACTTCATAAGAAAGTAGATATAGAATATCACGGGTGCTTATCCATTTATTTTTTTACTTTGGAATTTCATGATTTAAAAAATATGTAGATCACTGCCTTCCAAGTCCAGTCCAGAGAAGATACGGTCCCCCGATCAACATGCTCAGGACCCCTCCCTATCAGAAGATGCCCCCCATCCAGTTCTTCTCAGGACCTAACCAGGGAGCATTTCATAGGCTTTTTCCAGATGGGATTCAGAGCCTCTGTAGTAAAGAGCCTTAGGCATCGTAGAATCTCACATGAATTTGTGGTCATCCAGTTCAGCTCTGACGTTTTATAAAGGGGGAGACTCTTTAACAGAGTTAAAGTAACTTGCTCAAATCACATAGCTGGCGAGTGGAAAGCCAGGTCCACAGCCCACTGTCCTGAGTCCCCAACCCGCCTCAGGACCGCACTATCTTTATAACCAGCACACCGACCATCATGCATTTCCTCATGGCTTTACGTCTACCTTTAAAATATTTGGTATCGATTTCAATTTGAGTTATTACTCCAGGATGCGCCAGTCGGAAAACTGCCCATTCACAACCTGGAACAAGGAGAATGCCATTCTCATCATTCTGGAATTCAAAAAAGAGAGAAAAAATGTAAGCCAACTTGGTGTCACTCAAGAAACCAATCCTGAAAACCAGCAGGTGAAAAATGTTGACACGTACTTAAGCTATTTCTCTTATTTCTTACTATAAGAGGTTTCCTCTGACCTGATTTGTAAATTACTTTTTGTGTAAATTGCCTCTTTGGTACCACTTCTTAAATGCCTCATGCTGACTCCTGAGTTGATTGGGTGCTTGGCAAATTTTTATAAATTTCTGGTATGATTTTCTATGTCAATTACAAATTCACATAGAATGCTATACACAACAGGATCTTTACCCAGCCCAGCCCATAGGTTCTGTAAGCAGTTTGTTTTGGCCTTTCAAATTAGATGTGTTCTTGGTCAAATCAATATCAACATATGATCTGCCTCCAAACCTTAGTCTGCGCAAGGAGCATTTATTCATTTATATCTGGAAGTGATGGGTGACGTGAAAACTATCCCAAAAGGGGTGTTTACGACTAAGTTTTCAATGGGATTTACAAATTCAAAGGTGTTCTGTTTCGTTTTGCTTTCATTTTGACTTCCTTATCTCAAGTTAGTGACTGGCCACATGAAGCAGCCGAGCCGTCTCTGGAGTCCCGGATCTGTCACAGGTGCATGTAAGCAGTCTCATCCAGGGATACACAGGTATAAGAAATGATTAAACTGGTGTTTTTTCTCCAGATTGACCAACAAATTTATTTGTGTGTTTTATATCTTGACATTATAGGTCTGTTTCTTTATGAAGGAAGCAGAGGGGAGCCCCAGCAGTGCATTCGAGGAGCTGGCAATAACCAGCGTGCTTGGGCTGCTGGGTCTCTGCCCTGATAGCAGAGTGGGGTAGTAGGAAATTTGGAAAACGTGGAAAAGTAATGAGCTTTTAGAACAATGCTTAAGAGGCTTCTAAAATAAGAGTTTCCTTGATGTAAAATGAAAAAAATAAAAAAACATTTCTTAAAGAACTTTAAACTATGGTTGTTTTTAAAATCTTACCTCCAATATCGGTGGCCTGTCCAGCCTTCTTGCTGTTTCCCATCCATCTGCCATAGACTTTGCCGGGCCAACGCCTTCCAGAAAGAACATCATTTCACAGGGTATCACAGGATGTTATTGTAAATGTGAGAATGAATGCATTAGTGTAATTAAATCACAGATCCCACACACCTGAACATTGCTACATAAACTATTTTCACTAAAGTTAATGTCTCAGTAAATTCACATACAACCATAGGGTTAGTAAATTTTACTTCTCCTTTTGTGGCAACTGCTTAAGCCAAAATTAGGAAGGAAAATTGATATCGATTTACTTCATGTCATAAAGGCACCAAATCCAATATATGGATAATTAATCTCAGCCACTCCCATGCTGAGGATGGCCCCTTCCTCTTAAATCACTCATACCGTATTGGGTATTTAATGCTGGTGCCCAGACATTGCAAATAGAAGCCAGCTCCTAGAACATTGTCTCACCTATCATATTGTTTGGATGCCCAAAATGTGTGTTGCTAAATCCTACACAGACACCTCCATAAGCAATGGTCACTAGGTCTGATGGTTCTTTGGAGTCACTCGCAGTCCAGTCTTTTTGTCCAGTACCATATACCCTAAAACGTGCAATTCCACCATCTGAAAAGGAAAGATGCCTGAGTCATTTCTTACTTGGAGAGTGACTGTGTGCAGATCATAAACTACAAAGCCCTCCACATCTGCCAGCTTTGTTTCTCAAATACACCAAGCCCACCGCCCCAGGGCCTTTGCGCTTGACATTCCCTTATCCCGGAACAACTTTTCCAGCTCTCCAAAAGACTGCTTGTTGTGCTTAGATCTCAACTGAAGCGTCGTGGCCTCAGAAAGGCCTTCCTCTCACTCTGTAATGTTACCTCCTTCCTGCCCGCCTGGCCTGCCACATTCCCCAGCTTAAGTTTTACCACCTCATGAGTCTCTACCCCATAGTTCTAATCAAGCTGAAAGTATCGTTTTTATTGGAGTCCCCGCTGATATAAGTCCCACAAAAAGAAAATATAAAGTCTTGAAGGCCAGAATAGTCACCTATTTTATTTGCTTCTATGACATCTCTCCTTAGAAGAGGCCCTGGCACTCAGTAGGTGCCCTCATTCTTTTATCGAATTAACAACTTCAGGAAGGTCAAAGCAACTGGGAAATCCACCTGATAGATAATATTTGGAGCCAGAAATCAGCAATCCTAAATCCCACACGGACTCCTACCAGAGCCTTGTGTTTTTATTTCTACAACGACACGCTGCTTAGCAATGCAATTGAGAATACGAATGGTAATATTCACAAAATCAAACAGCTCCTGTGAACCACAGCAGCCTGAGATCACGTCTGAAGAGCAGAAAACGGCCTCCAAGATCATTCCACATTATCTGATTTTAATAAAGCAAATTTTTTTATGAGTTTGAATATTACTTCCTAGAAGGTTTTTTTATATAGAAGCTCAAAATCATTCATCAGACTGTTATACTGAAACCAAGCCCTACATATTTTCACCCGAAAAATTTGGTGAAACTGAGTGATCTGAAAAATTTCAGTAGAAGAGTGGAAGTCTTGATATCACAATAAATAAAACCAGACTGCGTTGGCTCACAACCCTAGAAAATATTCTAGAGGGAGTAATTCAGCAGGTGCTGGAATCTGCGAACCACGACTCTGGTCCATTGACCAGTATGATCTCCATTAATGGGATAAAAGATATTGTCTGTTGAATGTAAAGCTGATTTTATATTTTAAAAGATAAGATTCTTCTTTAGAGAGTTAATATCCAGCTTCACTTTTAATCAAAACTATCAAGGAACATCCGAAGTGCCTCTCGATGCTCTGAGGGCCTCTCGTTTAAAGCAACCCCCTTCCCACCTCTTAAGTCCCATCCAGTTTGCGTACTGCTTCCTTCCCTTTCACACTTGGATCCCAGGTGGAATCCTCAGGAGCAGAGAAGGATGCCACTGAGACGGGAGGAGAGACCTGCATACAGACAGTGCCCCCTCGCCTTCCATCAGCGGATAAGCCAATTTAAAAAGAACTTTAATGTGAGCAGCGAACCTCAAGACCCGATCCCACAGAGCAGGGCTTCCCTCGTGGCATTTTTCAGACCCCCCCCCCTCAACTCCCAACCTCTGTACAAACTGGGTGGAACGTGTGAAGTTGCTATTTTGGTAAATCAAAAATTGCCAAATGGAAATTTCTCAGGGCTTTACCTAAACTCTTCTGTTACAACACATCACTATTTTGCAGTTATTTTCACGTGTCCTTCTTCCCACCGGGGTTGCTCACTTCATAAGGGCAGGGACTCTGTCAATTCAATCTAACAATGAATGGTTGCTGAGCATCTAGTCTGGTCCCCAAGTTGTGCTAGGTACCAGGGGACACAAACAACAACCCAGACACATGAGCCCTGCCTTCATGGGGCTCACATTCTGTTAGCTCTGCCCCTCTCATCATCAGGGGATGACTAGATGGCCAGTGCTCGGTCCCCAGCTCAAGGTAGCTACACTGTAAGTGTATGCTGAATTAACAAATGGAAAAAGGCCTAAATCTCTCTTGTTGGCTTTGCCCTTTCAGTTGCTTCCACTGGTTTTAGAACACATGGTTTCAACGAGCAATCAATAACATCTTCAGATCTTTACACGTTGCTGTCTTAATTTAAAGCATGATAACTAGAAATACATTGCATCTAAAATGAAAGTCAAGAGCTCCGCTTCTGTCATAAGAGCATGAGGAGCTCTGCTGACTGAGTCCACAGTGAAACTGGTGAAAAACAGGAAAAACTCAACCACTTCCAGATCTCTGGAAATAGTCATGAGGGCAAGTGAAGCAACATTAATTCAAGAGAATCTACTGAAACTGGGTAAGAACCGTGAGAATCTGTGGTGTCTGAGCCAGGTCAGCACCTTCACTCCCTCCTCCCACTTAGTGAGGTGGGGACTCCACTCCAGACAGGGACAGCCAAGAACGCAGGGCTGCCCTCCCCCAGCTCCCAGTTGGGGGCTTTCCTCCTGGGAAGAGCAGGACATGGCCGTTTCTCACTCTGCCCCACCTGCCTGTTGTTGAGGCTAAGTCCCAGGTAAGTGTGGTGGAGAAGAGGGGCCTCCTTTCTTCAACCCAGGCCCCACTCAAAGGACAGGGGCTCTACCTTGGGCACAGCCCCGCTGAGATGCTGGGGCCATGATCACCATGTCTCAGTTCATAAGTCAGAGGCTCCACGCTGAGAGAGGCAAGCCAAGGAGACCTGAGGCTACCGCCTCCCCTCCACTGAGCACATAGCTCCTAAAGCAGGGGTGTCACTCAGAGAGAAGTGCACCATTGTCCCCACCCTGAGCTCCAAAGCCAGGACTCAAGAGATTTTGCCCAGGGGAAGAAGCAAGTCATAGAACAGAGAGCTCCAAGCCTCTTCCCAATGAGCTGACTCCACGTGCAACAGACTATGGAGAAGTTCAAGCCTAAGGGTGCTCTCAAACACAAGGTGGGTTGTGCTCAAAAGCTGTGAAGGGGAGACTGGCAGATTCACTAGAGAGAGAAATAAACTGTAAGACTGTGGTATAAACCATAAGCCAGGTAGTTTGCTGGAAAGAACAGGGGAAGAGCTCCGAGGAGCCCTTCTGGAATCAGAACAAATCTCAATTGCTGACCTCAAAAACTATCACCTCAGAGGAACTCAAATTTAATTGGATTGGTATGTGGAGCAATTTATGCCCAGGACGCTGTTAGAAAAATAGAGCCATCAGATGGCAATTAGTGGAGCTACTTGTGGATGTGGTTAGAGAAAGAGATAGTCAACGAGAGCTCTGCCAAGATTGTCACCTCAGGATCGCCGTGGGCACACCCAAGCCTGCGCCTCCCTAAGCAGCAACCTGAGAAGCCTCACACTGTGAGAGTGAAATTGCCTTCACTAAAACAACGCAGCCAGGAGCTGGACATGAAAAACAGAGCACCTGCAAAGACAATTATGTAATTATTATGAGACAGTATAAAGGCATATTTTGTCTCCCTTCTTCTCTGAAGTGACTTAAAAAGCAATAGTATAAAATCTTATGTATGTAGTGCATTTTGGGGCTTATAATATAAAGAAAAGTAATTTAGGTGTAACATATTTGCCAGAAACAGCACAGAGGAAGTTATTGGGAGCTGCGCTGGGCTAAGGAAATAACTACGTATGGTAACTCAAATTCTCAGGAATAAATGAAGAAAATCAGAAATGATAAGTGGAAAGTTTAATATAACAAACCTTAAATAAATATAAGTATATACTCACTCTTTCTTCTCTCAGCTTATTTAAAAGACATAAAATTATATAAATAATTATAAAAATGTATTATTGAGTTTGTAACATTCATAGATGTACTTTGTATAACAATAATGCCACTAAAAGGGGGAAAGGGAAATAGAGCTATGTAAGAGTAATGCTTCTGAAAGGAAATAACAATAAAATAATGAAAAAATCATTAAAGAAATTAAAGTGCTACTTACAAAATATTCAATTACTCAAAAGAGAAGTAAGGGGGAAAAGAGGAACAAAAAGACAAGACATATAGAAAACAAAAAGTAAAATGGTATATGTAAATCCAACTGAGTAAATAACAATTATGAATGCATTAAACAGTCAAAAGCCAGAAATAGTCCAACTAGACGAAAAATAGTATGGAAAAAATTCTATCATGCAAACAGCAACCACAAACAAGCTGGAGTGGCTTTACTAATAACAGACAAATAGACTTTAAAACAAAAAGTTTACTAGAGATGAAGAGGGACACTTTATAATGATAAAAGGATCAATCCATCAGGAAGATATAATAATTGTAAACAAATATGAACCTAATAACATAGAACCAAAATACATAAAGGAAAAACTGACAGAAATGAAAGGAGAAATAGACAACTCAACAATAATAATTGGAGACTTCAATACTCCACTTCCGGTAATGGATAGAACAACTAGACAAAAGATCAATGAGGAAAGAGAAGCCTTGAACAACACTGTACGCTGACTATACCTAGTTGGCTTGTAGAACACTCCACCCAACGGCAGCAGAATATACATTCTTCTCAAGTGCACATGGAACATTCTACAGGATTGGCCTTAGACGAGGTAATAAAACAAATGGATTGAAAGAATATAAAGCATGTTCTCTAATCACAATGGAATGAAATTAGAAATCAATGAGAAAGAAATTTGAGGAAACTCATGAATACATGAAAATTAAACAACACATTCTAAATAACCATTGGGTCAAAGAAGAAATCAAAAAGTAAAATAGAAAAAACTTTGAGATGAATGAAAATACACACACAACATACCAAAAATTCTGGTGTGCAGTAAGCAGTGCTTAAAGGGAAATTTATAGCTGTAAATGCCACATTAAAAAATAAGAACCTCTACCTTAGGACACTAGAAAAAAAGAGCAAACTAACCCTAAAGCAAGTAGAGGCAAGGAAATAATAAAGATTAGAGTGGAATTAACGAAAGAGAGAATATCAATGCAACTGAAAGCTGGTTCTTTGAGGAGATTAACAAAATTAACAAACCTTTAGGTAGATTGACCAAGAAAAAAAGAGAGAAGATTCAAATTATTAAAATCATAAATGTAAGAGAGGGTATTCCTGCTGATCTTACAGAAATAAAAAGGATTACAAAAGAACAATTATATTCCAATAAATTAGATAGATGAAATGGACAAATTCCAGGAAGACACAAACTACTGAAACTGACCCCAGAAGAAATAGACAATCTGAATAGACCTATATCAAGTAAATAGATTGAGTTAGTAAACAAAAAAATTTAAATATCAATTCTTCACAAACTCTTCCAAAAATAGAACAGGAGGGAACACTTCCCAACACGTTCCATGAGGCCAGTATTACCCTGATACAAAAACTAGACAAGGATATCACAAGAAAAGAAAACTATAGGCAAATATCTCTTATGAATATGGACACAAAAATCCTCAACAAAACACTAGCAAACCAAATCCAGTAACATATTTTAAAAAATTATACACCATGACTAAGTGGGATTTATCCCAGGAATGCAAGTTTAACATCTGAAGATCAATTACTGTAATACACTGTACCAATAGAATGAAAGACATTTTATTAAAACACATAATCACCTCAGAGAAAGCAAAAGTATTTAACAAAATCCAATACCCTTTCATGATAAACACACTCAACAAATTAGGAATAGAAGGGAAATTTCATAACCTGATAAAGGGCATCTATGAAATCCACAGCTAAAGTCATACTTAATGGTGAAGGACTGAATGCTTTCCCTTTAAAATCAGGAACACGACAAGGATTCTGCTCTTGCTACTTCTATGCAACAATGCACTGGATATTCTAGCCAGGGCAATTAGGATAGATATGTAGATAGATAGATAGATAGATAGGTAGGTAGATAGATAGATAGACAGATAGATAGACAGACAGATAGGTAGGCAGATAGATAGACGGCATCCAGATTGGAAGGGAAGAAGAAAAACTGTACTATCTCTATTCACAGATAATATGATCTTGTATTTGGAAATCCTAAGAATTCCACTAAAAATCCATTAGTACTAATAAACAAGTTCAGCAAAGCTGTAGGATGCAAGATTAATATTCAAAAATCGATTATAGGGGGCTGGCCCCACGGCTGAGTGGTTAAGTTGGTGTGTTCCACTTCAGCAGCCCAGGGTTTTGCCGGTTTGGATCCTGGGTGTGGACATGGTACCACTCATCAGGCCATGCTGAGGCAGTGTCCCACATAGCACAACCAGAGGCACTCACAACTAGAATCCACAGCTATGTACTGTGGGGCTTTGGGGAGAAGAATAAAAAAAAAAAAGAAGATTGGCAACAGTTGTTAGCTCAGGTGCCAATCTTTAAAAAAAAAATTATTGTATTTCTATGCCCTTATAATGAGCAGCCCAAAAATGAAATTAAGAAAATTCCATTTACAATAGTATCAAAAAGAATAAAAGATATAGGAATTAATTTAACAAAAGAAGCGCAAAATGTATACTCTGAAAACTATAAAATATTGTGGAAAGAAACTAAAGGAGGTTTAAATAAGTGGGAAAACATCCCATGTTCATGGATTGGAAGACAATATGTTAAGATGGCAATACTCCCCAAATTTATCTAAAGATTTAATGCAATCTGTATCAGAATCCCAGCTGGCTTTTCTGTAATTTACAAGCTGATTCTAAAATATAAAACTACATATGGAGTTGTAAAAGACTCCAAATAACCACAGCAATCTTGAAAAAGAACAAATTTGAAAGGCTCGCACTTTCTGATTTCAAAACTTACTACAAAGTAACACTAATCAAGACAGTATGGGGGTGTCAAAAGGATAGATACATAGACCTGAGATGCCAGAAATAAACCCATGTGTCTGTGGGTCAACTAATTTTTGCCAAGTGTTTCAAAGCCAAAATTCAATCGGGAAAGAAGAGTCTTTTCAACAAATGATTCTTGGACAACTGATATCTACACGCAAAAGGATGAAATTGAGTCCTACCTCACACCAAATTTACAAAATTTACAAAATTTACAAAATTTACAAAAATTGATCAAAAGAGCTAAACCTAAGAGCTAAAATGATAAAATTCTTGGAATAAAAGATAGGGGTAATAATTCTTCATGACCTCAGATTGGCAATGATTTCCTAGATATGACTACAAAATACAAGCAACCAAAGAAAAAAACACATAGTTGAACTTCATCAAAATTAAGAACCATCGTGCTTCAAAAGAAGTGAAAGGACATCCCACAGAATGGTAGAAAATATTCGTAAATCATACATCTGATAAAGGATTTTTATTCAGAATATATAAAGAATTCTTACAACTCAATAATAAAAGACAAAAGCCCATTTAAGAGTGAGTGAAAGATCTGAATAGACAGTTTTTCAAAGAAAATATACAAATGGCCAAGTAAGCAACTGAAAAAATGCCCATCATCATTAGTCATCAGGGAAATGCAAATCAAAACCACATGGAGATGCCACTTCACATCCTCTAGGATAGCTATAATCAAACAGTCAGATAATAACAATTGTTGGAGAGGCTGTGAAGAAAGCCAAAGCCTCATACACTGCTATGGGAATGTAAAATGATGAGCCATTTTGGAAAACAGTCTGATAGTTCCTCAAACAATTGAAAACACAGTTATCATATGACCCAGCAATTCCAATCCTAGATATATACCCAAATGAAAACATATGTCCACACAAAAACTTGTATAGGAATGTATACAAGTAGCATTATTCATAAGTAGGCAACAGGTGGAAACAACCCAAATGTCTATGAATTCACGAATGGATAACAGTGTAGTCTATCCATACAATGGAATATTATTCAGCCATAAAAAGGAATAAAGTACTGACACATGCTACAACACGGATGAGCCTTGAAAAAATTATGCTTAGTGAAAAAGCCAGTCACAATAGACCATTTGTATAAAATGTCCAGAACAGTCAAATCTATAGAGACAGAAAGTAGACTAGTGGTTGCTTATGGCTGGGGAAGATGAGGGTTGATAGCTAAAGGGCATAGGATTTCTTTTTGAGGTGACAAAAATGTTCTAAAATTGACTGTGGTGACAGTTTCATGTATACTATATACTTACATAAAATTTAAACCATATGCTTACATATACTATAAAACATTGAATCGTACACTTCAAATGGGTAAATTGCATATTATGTGAATTGCTTTACAATAAAGCTGTTAAATAAAATCGTCATTTTTACATACCACTTCAACTGCTAATATATCTGTGAAATAGAAACTGTTAGGAGCTATCTAACCTGATACAGCTTAGTTCCATCACATCCTAATTTACTTGACAGTTTTCTGATAACTACCTATGGATGGGTGAGTTAAAACAAGAATTTCCTAGAGCACAAAAAGGGCAAATTATAATGCTAAAATGCTAGAGAGGTCGGTGACCAAGAAGGAAAGAGTGACTTCATTTGGCATTTTTAAACATGCCAACCTTAAGAACAGAAACGATAGAAGTGGAGATGGGTCCACGTCATATTTACCTGGGAAAATGTTGAGTCTTATGTGAGTCCATCTTTGCTGGGAATTGACAGGAAAATAATTGTGGCTGGAAGCAGGCCTTCCTGGTTTAAGCTCTGTCATGGGAACCAAGTAATCCCAATCGTCGGACTTTAACTGGCAATAAATACAAAAATGTTAGCAACGGCTCTAGGGAACAATAAATTCTCTCATCCTAGTGCCTGTGTGGGGTTCACAGGGTAGAGATACTTCAGAATAAAAATTAATGATGAATGCCTAATGGACCACTTTAATAAAAATACTAACAAAGATCAAGTCCCAGGTTTCATAATAAACAGATTAAAGCTCTGTACTTTTTCACCCTGATCAAAATAGCCACTGGGTGATGGTGGCAGTGTGTGGGTGGGGAGGGCTGGGAATGAAGGAGAGGCTCTGAGATACCTCCAAATGCCTTCACCTTGAGGATTCTTAGAAAGAACAAAATTGAGTGGTGATGTGCACATTCAAATAAAAACTAGGGATAGCCCCGTGGACCGTGAGATCTCAGGTAAATTTGTTGGCCTGAACCTTGCAACAATTTTCTCTAGATCAGTGCTTCTCAAACTGAAGGACCTGTTTGCAATTGTTATTTATTTCCCAGTCTGTTATAGATCAACACATTTGTAAAACACAATATAAATTAATTACTACACAAACTTAATAAAACAAGAATGTACCAAAACACAAGCCCAAATTATTTCTTTTGTTAAATTCATCTGGCATAAAATTACTGTGTTAAATTGCTGTAAGTATTCAAACTCTGAGCCAGCCCCATGGCCTAGTGGTTAAGTTCAGCACATTCTGCTTTGGTGGCCTGGGTTCAGTTCCCCGGGTGTGGACCTACACCACTAGCCAGCAGCCATGCTGTGGTGGAGACCCACATACAAAATAGAGAAAGATGGCACAGGGTGAGTCTTCCTTAACTGAAAAGAAAAGTATTTAAACTCTTACCATTAATTTCTGTATTTATTTCATCAGAGGCCTGCAGCAATTTGCAGGTGGGTCCCAGTAAGCACACAGCCCTGTGAGAAGCCCTACCCTAGATCTCGCAAGGCCACGGAGTTCCCTTGTACAGGGGTTGCATGAACCACTCACGGAACGTCTGCAAGGTCATACTGGGCAAGGAAATGAGGAGAGGTGTGCCAGGGCTGGGTGTCCCGAAGAACCCCCTTGCATGACCAGGCGTGCAAAGAAGTTTCCTTGCTGTCGTAACAATCCAGACAAGACAAAGTTGTTTTTGGAGGCCTACCTCAGCAATAGCTTCAAACTCCTCAGGGCTGGCTGCAGCTCCCATCCTGATTCCTCTTGCTGGGATTTCTGGTTGTTTATCTGAAGTTAGAGTGACCATTTAGGGTTACAGTTTGGGTTCAAAAATCAAAGACAATACGCTCCCTTAGTGGGTTGTATGGTAATTTTCATTTTGCCAAATAACACTAAAGATATCATTTCTTACATCAAAGTAGCAGATGATCAAAGTAATAGACACGCTCATTGAAGTTCCTCAATCTTTAAAATATGGTAATTTCAAAAAGTAGTGCAATACATTTGATAGTACATTTGCTTGTCAAAATAGTAAATACCTTTTTCAAGTTAGATCAAACTTCAACAAATTCAACACATGACTAGAGTTTCAAAAGTCAGATCAGTAAAGGTTCGGGACATTGCAATGTCAATTCCAAAGAAACTACTTTCCCCAATGGCAACCTTAGAACTGAAACTGGGGCGACTGACGGGCTTGCTGAAGGAGTCTCACCAGCTTGTCGTTAGTTATTTCCTGCTTGTAAAGTAACATCTCCCCCATTGCCATTTAACTTTTCAGGTACCCAGCTGTCTCCCAGGAGCAGGCTCCATTCATATCCACAGAGCCTCATGCAGTACTGTGCACATAGCACTATCAGTATAAATTCACCAACCGGCATGATTTATCTTCCCTAAGTGCATGCATACACACACATAACGATACATATTTCTAAAAAATTAATTCTGGGACCAACGTCAGATGATGCCAATTAAAGGAATAAAAACACAGGCCTAACTTACAGAGCCTGTATGATTCACATGGGCCAGCATTCCAAAATGAAGAAGGGAAGCCCTTCTGAAACCCTGTAGTTGCTGCATCAAATGCACACTGGGAGAGCTGGACGCAGAGCTGTTGCCGCTGGCCCCACAGCTGACTCACACCTGGCCCTACATGGTCTGGAGCAGCCAGGCAGCCCTCCCCCTGCCACCCTCCCAGGCAACCTGTTCACCAACTCTCACGAGGACAGGAGGGTGTGCCTCTGGGTGAGGCCTGAGGAGTGTGGGAATAATGAAGTCTAAACTGGGCCAAAGAACACTGTTAAGTTAAAAATCAAAAATCACAGAGCACTCTACTGGGAACAGAGTGCTAAGCTCCACGGCAGTAGCGTGGCCTTGACGAGCTGCTGAGCCCATCTGGGTGGAAAGCGCACAGTCAGGGACTGGGCCCGATGAACCTCACAACCCCACAGTGCTCGATCTGGGGGCCCGTGGTTCCCGAGGCACCTTCTTCGAAGCACGCTGCTTGAATTGACATTTGAGGAGCGTAATCTCCCGTGAAGTAAGAAATGTCCACGTCGAAGCCCCGGATAATTCCTTGCACTCCCAGCCTGATGATGCACCAGTCGTGACCTATGAGATGTAAACAAGAGCATCCTCAGTAGCTTTAACTCAGCAGAGGAAGCGTGTGATTGAAGAGAGCCCAAACGGAAATACACAACGGGAACACCCTCCTCCCAACACGGAGAAGCATGTCTGCGTTAATTCCCAGCTGTGACTTGAAGATCGCTCACAATGTGGCCACATGTGCCCACCATTCCCCACACAAATCCTCAATTCTAGTCAGACCAGAACATGTACAGGCCTTGGATGGAGAGACAGGCAATTGTAATTCCAAACTGATCCTTTCCTACGTGTGTCTTTAGCAAATGGTTTGGCCTCTCTGAGCCTCATTTCTTCAACTGCGAATCAGAGACGAGATTAGCTTCCAAAAAGCTTGAGTGTGACTGTGTGGTGTAGAGAACGCATAGCCCAGCTCAGCAGGTGTTCAGTGTAGAGCTGGGTCTCCTGGAAACACCCAGCTCACTGTCATCTCGGGCCTCAGGGATTTCCTACGGTGCCCCCACCCAGAACACTTTCCACGGCATCTTCCAGAGTCCAAGAACTCTTAAAGTCAGTATGTCACTTGTAGTTCTTGGTTACTTCCAGTCAGATATAGACCCACCTTAAAATGTCCAGATTTTTAGAATCTAATGTTGTTTGAAGTACCATAGAAATATAGAAAATTAGAAATATCTATGTAATACTTGAGACAATAGCAAAAAAATCCAATTATTAGCCTAATGCTGGATTAGTTTGCTTTTACAGGCATTTCTTCAACTTTAAAAGGTCTATTTTGATTGAAAATGATGAGAAGCAATGAATAAAAGTAACATCTTAAGGTAACATAAAAGATAGCGTGTGCAATGGCGTGGGACAGATCTTGCTTCAATTACCAGCTTATCTTGCCATTTATGTGACCTTGGCTAAGTTAGTGAGCCTATTTCCATAGCACTTAAATGGGGACAAGAACACCTCCTTCAGAGAGTTGTGGTGAAGACCAAATATAAGTGGATTTACCAAGTAATGTTCACCACATTGCTCAGTGACTATCTGTTCTTCCCCTTCATTCACAGCCCTCATAATATTTTCATTTCCCTAACAAAGTGTTTGCCCTTTGCCTGGCGGTGCACAGATGACCAGGTCTCCAGCTACCCCTTCCTGAATTCTCAGAGCCTGATGTTCAGACGGGACATCCGAGACGATGGAGCATTCCAAGGGCCCGTGTTAAAATTGGCCCAAAATGTACACTGGCTTTCCAACAGCCCCTGTTTCTAAACTTTGCAGTATCAAGTGAACAGAATCATCATCTTATTACCTGGAATCCTTTTCCTTCTGGTCTCCCATCCATCCATCCATTTCCCAAACTCGGTATATTCATGTTCTTTAAAGCTTGGGCTGTCACTCTAAAGCAAACAAGTATAGCAAGTCGATAATTAATATTCATTCGAGAGCCTGGGCTTCCAGCATATTAACTTTTGCCCCAAAGATACAGAAGGGCCGTGCCAACAAGGCCTCTTGGGGAGCCCATCGTGGGGAGTCCCTGCCCCAATCTTCACCCGACAGATAACCAGTTCCAAATCAGGGGATGCCGCCTTATCATTGTATCGTCTTCAGAGAAAGAAACTCTCCTCTGCAGGCCTCAGAACACAGAAATCAACCCCTGACAGCAACAGGTAAAATCACAATTAATTCCACAGGCCCCGCTAATGGTGCAATTCCCAGCTGCAATCTGGGGGCGCACTGAAAGGCCTTTGGGACAAAATGAGAAGGGAGACTGAGACTTCCCAAGCAACAAGGAACTCAGTCGAAGTCATATGAAGAGTAGGTCAGATGCTCGGGGTCCAGCAGAGCATTCAAGCTCAGTGCTCCAAGCTGCTCCATGCCCACCTGAGGAAAAGTGGACTCTGAAGTCACCGAAGCCAGTGTGAAGCTCAGCTCAGCCACTTATCGGGCCCTGAGACAAACTGCTTCATTTTTAAGAACAGGATGGTGAATACGTCTCTCGCAAAATTGCTATGAAGTTGAAATAAAACTTGTGAAAGCCCCTTGAATAGTGTAGACTCTAGAAACTGTTCTGTGCTTGGTGGGTGGCCAAGTTTGGGGACATTTTCTCCTTTCACATCAAGTTGGGTGCAAGGAGGATCTAATGTTTCTGCTTAGGAAAAGCCCCCCAGAGCTGCAGAAGAAAAAGATCAAGGCACAGACACGGTGGTGGGGCCTGGGCAGGGTGACCACGGAGCTGCTGCATGTGGCACATCCAAGGATGCCACACGCCACCATGCGTCATGAAGTGGTTGGTTATCACCCGGCAGCCCAGGGGTCACCTAGACCTCCAAGTACCAGCCTGGATGGAGCCCATGAGCATCCAGTGAGAAAGCACCTTTGCAGAACGTGGAGTACTGGATGAGAATATGCACACAAATTCAAAAATAAAAAGTAGTACTATTTTCTAGATGTGGATATGCATATGGATATATTTATTTTAAATTACACCATGTATTAGAAGAATATGCCAATCTTACAATCATGTTAACTCTATAAAGGGAAGGAGTGGATTGGCATCGAAGTTGCTGGCCAAAGAGGCTTTAGCATTATCTGTAATATTCTTTTTTTCCAGACTTGTAAAAGTGATTTGTAAGCGTGACTATGTATACACATATGTATAATGCATACTCAAGTGTAGGAATGTATGTATACTCAATAATATATATATATATAATATATATATATACTCAAGTGTAAAATACAAGAAATAAAGCCCATTCTCTCTCGCACCCACTTCCCAAGCCCAGCTCTTGGCAGACAACCACACTTCCCAGTTTGATGTGCATCTTTTCAGACATGTTTATGCACACACGACATGCACGGACCCCTCGTTGCCAGCGTGTGGAGAGCTGGCTCATTCTTTTTAGTAGCCACATAATATTCCATATCTGAGAGATCCATAGGTTCTTTAGCTAATTTCCTATTGGTGGACATTTAGGTTGGTTTTTTCCCCTCCAAGCAAAACTAGAATAAATATTTTCTACATATCTTTGCCCACATGTGCAAATAATGTAAATCTGTGGAATAGTTAGGTCTAGGTACGTACACATTTAAATCTTTCAAAGATAGAACATATAGTAAAATGGTAAGAGCTTTGACGTTATTAGCTGTGTGACCTAGAACAAGTTAGCCAACACCTCTGTTCCTCATTTTATTAGCATTTTCTTTGAGGAATAAGTTCATATATGCAAGATGCCCTCAGAGGGTCATACTTCAATGTGCTCTGGACCTGGTCAAGTCCTGCCCAGACAGAGCAACGTTGCACCACAGTGTCCAGATGGCCACTGACCATGGTGGAGGACATCAGGTGGGAGACCCTTAGGTGCAGTCACACTCTGTGCATGGGCTCCAACTCTGTGTGTACCTGTGTCCATCTCCGCACTCGCAAGAATTCTGACCACACGCAGGTGTGCAAAGCAGCAGGATGCCAGGAGAGCTTCCATTCTTTCCTCTCCTAATATGTTTGTTAGTGTTTTCTCTGTGTTTTTTTTAATAAGCATGTCCTACACTTTTATAATTAGGCAGGTAAAACATTTTCCAAAAAATTCAAGATGTGTACTAGTTTTCTTCCCAACACAGCTTATGAACGCCACGTTAGAAGAGCAATAATATATGAGGATCTCAGTAGTTTTCCTACAAGCAGCATGGTCCCAAATTCCTGTGTCAGGCCCCGACTGTCTCTGCTATGTCTTAGCATGAGTGGAAGCTGATCTCTATATGTTTCTCCTGTTCTAATATGCTATTCACTGGTACACATCACATGACTCCCATCCCAAATATGCGGGCAGATTTTAATTAACATGGCTGCACCATCTTCTACACCAGCACGAACGCCAATTCACAATACCTTGATGAGGTTTTCTGCAGGAGCAAAAAAGTCATCTGTCGCAAATAAAATCTAGACAAAGAAAGAAGTAAAGATAAAATAACTATAAATTTAAAACCATTTTATTTCATTCCCTAGTGAAACATTATGAGATGCAGTAAAAAGAAAATGGGAAATTGCCAAGGGGAAAAGAAACAATATGCAATTAAGCCACGATGCTTTGAAATGCTTAGATGTCAATGCTGCCTCCCACTTAATCTTTCCTTCCCACCCTTTTTCTTAATCCTCTTCACCATCTGGATGCAAACGTGCCAACTTCTTACACTGGGGAAGGAAATAAACCAACGTCTTCTCAAGAACCGAGGACCTCTTTCACAAACAGAGCAGTGAAAAACGCCACGCGCTGGGTCATCCCTGTGGCTTGGCCGGCTCACTGAACGATGCCCTGCAGGACATTTTCGAGTGGGGAGGGTGCTAGTAATTACCCCAAGGAAACAATGGGAACTGGATTTTCCCTAGGAAAACAGCCTGCTGGTCACCCTGGCTAACCAGGGACCCAGTGACAGCTGCAGTCTGGAGCGTACCGCTCTCTGACTCCTGCTCAGAACCTAAAAGGCGGAGAGGATCTCACTGTTTTGAAGCTGCTGGCTGTTTGGGTGGCCGAGGGTAGGGGCATCGCTGCTGTGTTGGGTTGGCCTGCCCCCTGAGAATTCATCAGGACCTGTCGGAGACACTCCCCTATCCAGATCCTTCAATGGCTCCTCGGCAGCACCTCTCACAGGGCACTTGGGGCCTTTCCAGGCTCATGCTCCTGACTGCCCCACACACATCTGGTGCGTTCCAGAAACACTAAACCAACTGGAGCAGCATCCCCTGTCTGAAACGCCCCTCACCCCTTCTTTGCCTCGACAGCTCCCTCTTCCGCTTGCAGACTCCTTTCAACATCACTTACCTGGACAATCCTTCCCAACCCTTCCCTACCCGCGGCTGCCCACGGCTAGAGTCGAGGTGCTCTCACAGCACCTGTCCTTGCCTGGATGACAGCTCCGGTGTGGACTGTCTCCCGGCAGAGCGTGAGCTCCTTAAGGGCAGATGTGGGTCTTTTCCTTCTGTATCATACATAGCACCTCTGCACATGACCAGTACCTTAGCACCTTTGCACATTCCTGGTATCTTAGTGCTTTCTGCACATTGCTGGTACCACAGCACCTGCACATTGTGTTAACAAGTTCTCCAGGTGATTCTCATACTAAAGTTTAAGGAGCACTATCTACAGCGTAAGAAAACACACAGAGGGATAGTGAATTCTTTTCACAGGTGCAAAATGTCTTTCTGTTTTAAACTTAAGGCAATGTTGCCCTTGCTCATAATTACCATCGATTTAAGAAAACTTCTTTGGAAAACTTTTGCAATAATGGGCTTCCTCAGGCAGCCAATCCCTCAGCCCAATTCTCGCCCTTCTGGTTAGGCTTTCGGCAGTAGTGAGTTGGATCCTGAGCACGGGCACGTTAAGTGCTTGTTCCGGTTGGGAGAGACCCACTTACCTGTCCACCCACGGACTCAGACGCCATGTCGGTCAGCTGAGTGAAGTCCGGAGCCCTGGCCCATTTCCCCTCCTTGGGAGAGTCAACCATGCTTCCTGGCAATGAGAAAGGCAGACTCGGTCAACTTCTGGGTGCAAAGTGTAGCAGAGCATGTGTAAGCGAGTGAGGCCCTCATCCAGGCTCCCAAAACCAAGACTTGGGACATTCAGACAACACCACTGTCAACTGGATGTGGCAGGTGCCCTCCCACTCAAGGATCCTCACAGGTTGAATTAAAAGGTGACTTTGCCCAAACACATGGAAATGGGAGGAATTTAGAGCACAGCTTCCTTCTGAAGTATTTAAGAATAAAATGTACACATCCTACTGCCACAAAATGCAAAGTTTCATTATTTAAAGGGGGGAAATATTTTAATTTAGAAAAGAATAATTTGCTTTTAACAGTCTTTGAATCCATTCAAAAAACACTTATTGAGCAACTGGGTGACAGGCCCTGGCTAGAAATGGGGTCCAGAGAAGGCACACCCTGCCTACAGGGCTTCCCACCCAGTGGGAAACAGATGCCCACAGACGCACGCAGTGAGCGACGCTCTGGAACAACCAGAGACCGAGTCACAGAGATTTCTCCATCCAGGAGGATTCAAGACCACCTGTCATATCATCATGGAGCTAACATAATGGAATCCAGCTCCCCCACATCCTTACTCTAGAGTTGAGAAAGCAGAGACGGAGAAATGGAGAGTGGTGCCGAGGGAGGCCAGAGGAGACAGGACTGCCGAGATCGCCCCACTCCTGAGCCAATGGGTGAGCATTTGTCGCCAACCTTTTTCTCTACCTCCTCATGGTGAATAGAGAAAACTACATAAAAACTAATATCTCATTAAGAATTATTCTTACTCACAAAATAAATATAAACAGTCAATGGACATGAGATGATGTCAACTCTCTCTTGAAATCGCAGGAATACAATTAATCATAAAATGACATTCTTCCCTATGAAATGGTTACTTTCCCCATGATCTGCTCTCAGGAGAGTCACTTGGACCAATCTCTGCAGAGTGATTTGGTAATAACTACAACCTGAGAGGCTGCTCCTTGCCGTTCTCCTCTGCCGGTGACCTCTGCGGGCTAGTGTCCTAGGCTCAGCTGACTCTCCTCTTTCTCTGCACACGTCCCTCCAGAGAGCTCAGCAGTCTCCTGCTTCTTAATACCATCCACGTGCTGATGATCCCCAAATACATATCACCTTCCTGGACTTCCATCCACCAACTCAAAATATCTCCCCTTGGATGTCTAATCGTGCCCCAGGGCTGGCGTGTCCCACACTCAGCTCCCGCTCTTCCTAGCCCTGCTCTATCTACCCTTGATCTTTCCATCTCAGCTAGTGGCAACTGATCCTCCCAGCTGCTCAAGGAAAAACCTTGGAGTCGTCTTTCACTCGTCTGCTCTTTCCCTTACATCTCAATCCACTCTGTGGGAAAATCACATCTACATTCAAATTAGATTCAGAACCTTGAAATGATATCATACCTGGAAGTTTCTTTAAAATAATCTGGATAGTTTTCTTCAAAATTATCTAAGAAGGAGGGAAGGGAGTAAGGGCATAGGTGAACAAGGTTGGCCATGAGTTGATAATTGTCATAGCTAGATGACAGGTACATGGAGGATCCATACATTTTTATCTACTTCTGTATATGTTCGAAATCTTTATAAAGATTATACGTATTACAATACAATATGTAATAAAATAAAGGTTATACATATTATACGCATTATACACACGCACAAAGAGAGAGAGAATGAGGGGTGAGGAGATGCCATCATCGTCTCTCTCCTGGATCATTAATGTTCCCCAACTGCTCTCCCATGTCCACCCTCTCTACAGTCCATTCTCAATGCAGCACTTTGGAAAACAAGAGTCAGATTGTCAAAAACCCTGCAGCGGTTCTCCTTTCACTCAGGGAGAACTGGTCTCCTTACAGTGGTCACAAGACCCTCCCTCATTGGGCAGCCATTTCTCTGACCTCTTCTTTCCTCTTCGCCTGACTCTACTCCAGCCACACTCAGTCCTTGTTGCTCCTCACTGTTGCACGTGACAGTCATGTCCGCCCTCCGTGACTTTGCAATGGCTGTTCCCTCTGCTGGGATGCTCTTCCGGGATATCTGTGCGGTTCACCCCTCACCTCTCTCCAAGCCTTTGCTTGACTACCACCTTCGCAGTAAAGCTGTTACAGCAAAGCTACAATACCCGCTATTTACAGAGGCATCTCCACTCCCGCAGCACGTCTGACACCCCGACCCCGTCTGCCTCTGTTTCTATGGCAGGTACACATACTATGTAATTACCTTGTTTATAATTTTGTCATCTTTCCCAATTAGGTGTACACTCCAGGAGGACAGTGATTTTTGTTCTGTCCACTAGCGTATCCCTGGAGCTTGGTGCATTGCCTGGCACATACAAGATGCTCAGTAAATATTTGTTGAATATACGAATGAGTGCATAATGTTTCCTAACTCGTTTTGTGTTTTTAAATACTGATTCCCTAAAAGGGACTAAAACCTTCCAAGGAGGAAGATGTGCGGAAGGAGAAATTTACTAACATTCATTGCGAGTTTGCAATGACGTCATGCATGGTTCAAATACTTTATCTCATTTTAATCCTCAGAACAACTCTGTGATTTTGGTATTATTCACATCTTACGAATGATGAAAATGCATCTTTGAGCGGTCAAGTAAATTGTCTAACCCAACAAAGCTGGGAAGTGAACGATATCTCCAACCCAGATGTGCCCAAATGTGGTGGATATTTGAACGCTCAGCGTAGTGCTGGCACAGGGAACTGCTACATCAGGTTTGTTGGATAAGCACACTTAGTTCTGCTGTGTATTTATTCACTCAGCAACTGTGTGCAGGGCTCCTGGGATGGTCAGGCAGCGGGCCAAGCCGTGGGGTTACCCCTGCTCTCGAGGGGCTCACAGTGGAGGGCAGGGTACAGGTACAACAACAGGTGATGGTGGTAATGGAGACGTCCTCACGGCACAACCGGCACTGAGGACACACACCCTGTGAGCTTCAGGCTTCAGGAGCTCCTCTGGGAACTGGGAATCGAGAAGGAGCTGCAGGAGAGATGGCGTGCACAGAGCAGGGGGCAGGGCAGGCTCAGAGCCACAGAGCTGGATGACGACATTTGTCCGGACCGGCGATCTCCAACCTGGAAGCCACTAGCCATACGTGGCTAGTTAATAAATTGAAAATTAATTAAAATTACATAAAAGTAAGCATCCACCTCCCCCTTGTGCCAACCACATTTCAACTGCTCGATAGCCCACGTGTGGCTTCCATATTGGACAGGGCAGACAAAGAACCTTTCCATCATCACAGAGTTTTACTGGGCCGTGCTGGAAATGCTCTGATGAGATCATGGCACAGAGCCTGCCCCACACCTGCCACCTCAGCGTCGTGCAAAACTGCAACCAACACTGAACCACAAGACAGACGCACACCCCACACACAGACCAACCAAACGGCTTCCTGCTGTGGTTCTCACTGCGACCTGACCTTCTCGGGCAGCTCATCAAAGCAGAGGCATTCTCATTTGCTCGAGCTCTGCCAGCCTTTCCACCTGCCCGCCCCAGGGACTCAGGAGGGCAGAGCACGCAGCCACGAATGCTCAGGCCGGTCACCAACGGGGCCTGGCGGAGCCAGTGGGTCCCTCCTGGCCTCCCCTCCTCACCACAACAGTTCAGGAACTGTCCTACATCCCACACACAACCACACAGTGACAGGCCAGTCCTGAGCACGCAACAAAGGCTTCCTGAGTATTTAATGGGCTTAATTAGAAAACATTTGATCTACCCAACCATTCATTTTGTTTTCAGTCAGTTGCAGAGAGCTCCACATGCACTGGGACAGAGCATTCAAACATTTTCCCTAAGTCAATAATTGAAGGCTCCGTTCTCAGCTGCCCAGTTTGATGGAGAAAGCAAGGTGTTGTGTTAACGTGGGGCACAGCCCGCACGGGAGCTGTTCATTCCACCTCCCTGCTGGCCAGAGCAGGGGGAAGGTGGACCATGCTGTTCCTCATCCTTGCTGTCTTGTATCTTTTGCTTTGATGCGCCTCAGATGACTTACACCAAGCAGGCCACATTACAAGCATGAACCAGAGGCTGAGAATTCGAGGGAGAAAGAGATGGAGAGAGAGGGGCATTTTACCCTGGTTTCAAGGTATCAGTCTCAACGCTTCAGATTTTTATTCACCCACTCCCAAAAACTGACTCAATTTAGATAATAAATCACTTGGGTTCAGCACTCCTTTTAAAAGAAGAACGTCCCTTCTGGAAATGAATGTTTCCATTTGGAAAACAAATAAAACCCCCGTCAGCAAACATCCATCGTGCAGCAGTGTCCTCTCTGGCTAAGGCGGCAAAGTAGGCTGCACCTTTCAGCCGATCGCCTCTGAGCAGAAGCCGTGTCCAGGGCTCAAACCAGGTGAGCACGCCCTCCTCCAGCTCAGTAAGACACATGCATCGTCACAAAGATCACCTCAAAACAGGCGTTTCCAGGCTAATGTTTGTTTTTCCACATGAAATCTAGCATTTGGACACATCTGCTTTAATTGACAGAGGTGAACTCAGCTTGGAGCAGAAATTTCTCCGTGGGCTTCTTCCTCAGCCTTCCCACGAGTCCATGTCCGCTGGTTCACCCCTGGCCCGCGAGCCTCACTAGAGGTGGGAATAATAAAGGGACCTTTATAGCGACTTCCAAGAAATAGTCACTTAAATGCGTTATCATTTTCTTGGCAAAGCTCCATTTGCAATTAAGACCTGATACCCAAGTGCGTTTAAAATGCGTTACACTGAGATGAAAGGAAGCCAAAGGGCCCTTTGCAAACTACTGCAGAGGAGTCACGATAGAGGTAAATCTCAAAGGACTATTAAACCCCCAGTGCAGTTAATAGCAACAGCAGTAGCCGAGGTTGGGGGGTAGGGGGTAAAATCCAGCCATCTTCTCCACAGGAACTCACTCCCTTTTCTGCTTCCTTGTCTTTACACAAAGAAATCAGACTTATAAACAGAGACACTCAGTACTAGGTACTGAGCGTGCACAAGCTTTAACACTGGCCATGGTGTCTAAGCGATCTATGGTTGCGCTGAGATGGGAAACACTTGCCACGTGTGGTATTTAAGTTTAAATCCAATGAAATTGAAAATTCCATTTCTTAGTTGTACCAGCCACGTGCTCAGATGCCAGGTGCGGCTGGTAGCTACTGTATGAACAGCACAGAACAGACATTTCCATCATTGCAGAAAGTTCTAGTCAATGGCACGGGTGTACGGTTTACAAAGTATTGTCATGCTCATTCCAGGAGAACATCCATTATTTTAACATCCCTTTTTGCTAATGACCTTAGACGTGATATCAATATTTGATGTGGTCTTAGAAGTCTTTAAGAACCTCTCGTCAATGCAGGAAGGCTTCAACAACACTGTAAAGCCATCTTTTTGGTTTCCTACTACTGAAGACCTACTATGTGCCAGGCATGCACTGGGTACCTGACATAGGTTCTAAGTCCCTGACCTCCGCACAAGGTGTCCTCCTGTTCCCACGGAAACTGCAGCTCAAGGCAGTTATATCACGCTCATCCAGCCGCGCTGGGTCTGAAACAGGATGGTGAGCTCAGATCTTCCTCCGCTGCCCCCATAGCTAGCGCTCCACTGCTGGGGGTGTCAGACGTCTATGTTAAGGGCCAGGTTGTAAATACTTCCAGTTTCACAGGGCGTACAGCCTCTTGCACAAAAGCAGCCGGAGACAATCTGTGAACAAACCAGTGTGGCCGGGTTCCAGTGAAACACATGTATGGACGCTGAAATTTGGATTTCACGTCATTTTTATGTGTCGTGAAATATTCTCCTTCTTTTGGTTTTTTTCAACCACTTCAAAGTGTAAAAACCATTCTTAGCTCGTGGACCTTATAAAAACAGGTGACAGACTGGATTTGGCCCTCAGGCCGTGGTTTGGCAACCCCACTCTACACCACAGAAAAACCTGAAAAGTCATCAGTAAGATGTCAGCTAGCGCTGGCCTCTCCCCATCTTCCACCCACTATGCATCTGTCGCCCACCTTCTGCTTCCCAAGAACTGTGGCACCAAGGACCAAAGGTAGACAAGACCCAGTCTTCACCACCTAAGAGCCCCCACAGAAAGACGTGCAACAAATAAGACAACACAGTGGGTCAGCGGCAGAGCGATGCAGGAATGCTACAGGAGCCGGGGGAGGACCAGGGTCATGGACATCCTGGACCAGGTGAGCTGAGTCCTAAACGGTGACCAGGACTCAGAAGCTGATGGAGGGACGTTCCAGGCCTGGGCATGGAGGGAAGACTGTGCAAGGAGCTTGCAGCTCAACGTTAACATGTCCGGGGAGAGAGTGGTGAGCAATGGCCGGGAAGGCACACAGCATCAGGGAAGGAAGGTCCTATGTATCTGCCTACAGAGTCCAGGCTTTGTTTTATGGGATGCATTTGGGGCAGAGGGAATGGTCTGATTTTCACCGTAGACAGCTCTCTGAGCCACAGTGTGGAGGGTGGGCTAAGCAGAGACAAAGTAAGGACCAGGAGAATACTGTGGAAGGTTTGTGGGAATCGGAGCAAGATATCACGGGTGTTATCTCCACGGGAGAGGAGCATATTCAAAAACACTGGGAAATAGCTAGAGAGGAAGCAGGGAGAGAGAGATGGGGCTGACGACGGCAGTGACTGAAACCAGGAAGAGAGGATGAGAGGGTCTGGGGAGAAGGTGGACAGAGAGGCGCCCAGGGCTCAAGCACGACACCTGGGAGCAGCGCACTTAGAGGTGGAAAGGAGGGGGAGGGAAGGAGCTCAGCGGGAGGCCGAGGGCAGGCGGACTTTCAAGCAGGGCATGATCATCGGCTCCCACAGGCGGGTTTCTTGGGTCAGTGTTTAGAGCCGTCTCTACAGAGACAGCCCAGGTCTCCGTCCTGCCCTACTGGCCCAGCTCTGAGGCCTGGGGCCGGCTAATCTCCTGTAACTGTGCCACAGGGTTTCTTGGGAGGATGCTGAGAAAGATGTACATTTCAATGGAAGATATTCGGGGAAGGTAGTGCCATCTGGAGGGGTAACAGGCATCTCGGGTGGCCTGCGGCCGGCTCTGCAGCACAGTGCCCAGCCCCCTGCAGGGACGCAGTAAGGTTAGGGGGTGAGAACGAACCAACTCCCGAGCATCTAGGATCCCAACAGCTAAGTGCCCCCAAGAAAGCGGGTGCCTTGTGGACAAGCAAGCCATCAGCTCCCGAGAGAGATGGTGCTCAGTCGTCCTCACAGCTTCTCCTCTGGGCCTCGGCTCTGCCTTCCCAGTAAACAGGTGCTCCCATCATCTGGACGAACGCCTCCCTCCTCAAGGCTCTGGGTTGTTGTCCTCCAGAATGTCTCACCTGCAGCACAGTTACTGCACGTCGACCCCTCCTAAGAGCTGATGCTGAGACCCCCCCCCCCATCCTTCACTGAGCCCTCAGCCACAATCTAAATGCCTGGACATCAGGCACGCACCCTTGGCTCATCCCAACTTCTGGAAGGCTGGCCTCTTGGACCTCACAGCTGTGGTCCTGCCCAACTGCAGTCAGCCACTTTCCCCTTCACACAAGCACAAGGCGCCTCTGCCTACCCTGTTTCCTGGGACGGCGGTCAGCACCCAGCCCCAGCCAAGGAGCCCGACTTCCTCACCGGGGAAGGGGACCTCACTTCTCCCACCTTTTCCCGGCCTAGGAAGCAGGCGCAGCCAGCAGAGGGCATGAGAAGACATTGCCAAAGGTCTTTGTCGATGCTTTCCAAACGCAGGTGTTACGATGATCCCGAATCCCGTTCTAATATCCTAGGCTATGATATGGCTCTGGAACATTCTGAGATCCCAGCCCCGGATGTTTCTCTGCATGGGAAAGAGGCCGGAGAAACTCAAGGGTGCGGGCTGAGGCCCAGCACTCTGCTGTGGGCAACTCCAAAAGTGTTCCGCACCCCGGGAGGTGCTGTTTGGGAAGAAAGGCACTTACAGGGCAGAAAGGGCCAATTAAACCAAAGATACGGGGCAAACCAAAGACGGGCAGGGCCTGGAGTGCAAGTGCTGGTTCCGGACGCCCCTCAGCCATGACCTGGACACCCCATGTTTCCACGTGACATTTAGCCTGGCCTCTTCAGCTCCTGAGACGTCTCTGGAAGGTGTAACATCACAGCTGTGTACCAGGGCTCCAGTCTTCCTTGATTGCCCGTCACTGTCAGCAAGACAGGCTGCACCCCTGAGACACAAATGTTTGCTTATAACTATATGTGTGATTAGTTTCCTTCTTACTACTTAAAAAATAAAAATATGTGGCTGGGTTATTTCCGTCCTCCACTCGGCGGATCTTCTTGCACACCCACTTGAGAGACCAACTGCGTGTCTCTGTTGCATTCCTTCCGCAGCCCCCCAGTGGCCCACTGTAAGGTACCCACGCTGGCCGGTGGGACGGGGACTCGGTGTCATCCAATGCAGTTCTCCACCTGGTGGTTGGAGACCAATCACCTCCTGGGCCTTTATTTGTTTGTTTTTCTTTTGTGGGGAAGATTGTCGCTGAGCTAATATGTGTGCCAATCTTCCTCTGTTTTATGTGGGATGCTGCCACAGCGTGACTTGAGGAGCAGTGCTAGGTCCCTGCCCAGATCTGAACCTAGGAACCCCAGGCTGCCAAAGGCGAGTGCACAAACTTAACCACTATGCCACCCAGCCAGTTCCCTCCCAGGCTGTTAAAGCCTCAGGTCCAGGGTTGCACCACAGACAAAGGAATCAGAATCTACAGGGTGGGACCAGGGCCGAGAATCTCTAACTTTGCTCAACTCTGCCATTTTACAGATGAGAAGACCGAAGTGCCAGGTGCACACTTCTCCAAAGTGGCAGACCCATCTCCACATCACCATCTCACAGCTGAGAACTCAGGCGTCCTGGCAGAAGGCAAGCTGCAGAAGTTTCCCCCAGAAGTTCTGGAGGCAGAAGGCCTTATAGTCAGAGAAGCATTTGCCAAGGAGCCCACGAGTAGGAGGAGCCGTCGCCTTCTGCCCACCAGGGGGCGGCCTCCCCGCGCCTTCACAGCAGTCACTCCACACCCACTCACTCCCTTGGTGGACCCAGAGGTCACACTGAGCCCCAAAGCTAGAGGAAGTGCCCCGGGAACTGTAAAGAATAATGCTTTCTTTTAATCGTGCATTTGTTTGTTTTACTTTTTGAGTCACGTGTCTACACAAAACTAGAGAAGAAGCTGCATCACCTGCTCATGAGACCCCCCGGAGACAACCAGGACAGCGTCACCTTCCGCAGGAATCTCACCAACCCTCAAGCCCACCTCCCATAGGGTCTTCTTCAAGTGATGCCTTGTCATCGGTCTCTATAACTCATGGGTCAGCAATTCCCAAAGTATCCACCAGTAGCCAGCTCTGTGCAGGACCCTCTCTGGGCACTGAGGACGATGCAGAATTCTGTTGAACCCACACACCTTCAAAGATCGTGTGTAGGGTGAAGACTGGCGGGGCGTGGTGAGAGGGGTTGGCACTTGGGCAGGAGCAGAGAGGACCTCCTGTGGTGGCTGTCATGCAGGCGATCAGGAGGGTACAAATCTGAGCTCGGCTGGGATTCACCAGAAACAGACAATGGTGCTACGTTGTCTCTGGGGATGCAGGTGTACGGACCGGGGACTGTGTCCCTGCAGACAGTCAGACTTAGCCCCACATCTATATTCCCCAGTCCGTTGGGTCTGAGTTCCATGAATGGGACACATAAACACATACTTCCTAAATGCAAGATTTGAGTCCAGGAGAGAGAAGCCAGGGACACACTGATGGTCCTAATAACAAATGACACATGTAGGGCGTTGGCGTTGGCACAGCACTTCCACCTCTGGCAGGCAGAAGGGCCCCAACAAAGTCTGCTCCTTAATCTCTGAGACCTATGACCATGTTGCCTTACATGGCGAGGGGGAATTTGCAGACGTGATTAAGTTCACAGACTCTAAGACACGGAGGTAATTCTGGATAGTCCCAGAGGGTCCAGTCCAATCACATGAGAACTTAAGAGCAGAGGACTTTCTCCGGCTGGAAGCACAGGAACCACACAGCAGAAGGCAGTCAGAAAGACTCAAAGCATGACACTGGATCACACTGCAAAAGAGAGGTCCCCTCAGGCCTTGCTGGCTCTGAGACTGGGGCCCACGTGCAAGGCCCAGAAAGAGGCCTCTAGAAGTTAAGGGTGGCCCCACTGAAGCCAGCAAGAAACCGGGAACTTCAGTCGTACAACCACAGGAACAGTGTCCTGCTACCACCTCAGTGAGCTCGAAGAGGATTCCCACCAGAGCCTCCTGATACGGCCCAGCCATCGATACTGTGATTTCAGCCTGGCGAAACCCAGAGCAGAGAACTCAGCTGAGCCCACCTGGACGTCTGACCTACAGACTGAGGTAATAAGCTGTGTTGCTTCAGACACTCAGAATGTGTGACAGCAACAGAAAACTAACACATGCCCATACTTTTCATTCAAACTTCCCAACACCTGAGACGAGTTATCATCAGCACAGTGAAGAACCTTAGGCTTCTGGGAGAGAAAACAGCGCTCGGCGGCCCCCCGCCCCCCACCGCCAGAGACTGTTGCAGCATCACCTGTGCCCGAGTTACAGGTCGTGGTGCTGCATCCTGGGCACACAGAGACGCACCCAGGACGCCTGGCCTGACCCCCATGGGAGAACCTCAGGGTGCCCTGTCTGTCTGGAACAGCCAGCCCCCCGCCTTCCAGCAGGTGCCCCGAGGTGAAGCCCTTCCCTGATAACAGCTCTCAGGAGCCTCTGGTTTCACAGCTGATCCAGCCCAGACAGCACCCTGGCTGGTCAGGTTTCATTAAAACCCCCAACCATCCCCCTCAACCCTCGCCGACCTCACAGCTGGAGGCTTGTCTCCCAAGCTGCCCTCTCCACGAGGGCTTGGGTCTCGTTAAGTTCAGGTTCTGCCACACTTTTAATAAAACATGTGTAACGATATGAGACAGGAGCACACAGCACGGAGCCGACATCCTGAAGCCTCAACTCTGTATCTTCACATCCCCTCTCGTGCCTTCCTCACCCCACCCAACAGTTACATGTGATCAGGTCCATTGCAGAGAAGCCCAGAGAAGTGAGGGGCTTGCCCAGTGTCACACAGGAATGTAAAGGGAGGGGGACAGGTTTTACACACAGGCACCTACCCACTTTGTTAACTATAGAGAAAGCAGCGAAGGCATCACTCTCTCCCTGGGAGCTGCAGGGCTTATCTGTGCTCTCCAAACAGTCTCACAGACTTTTGGGTGAAAGTCTTTCCACCTCTAAGATAAAAACCTAAGAAAGAAAAGAGACGACGCCTCCAGTGTGGGTCTCCAGACCACAGCACCGCCTGACCACACACAGTGCCATCGTCAGCTGCAGACAGGCCCTGTGATTTGTGTCTGCTGTGTCTCTCCTCAGCCACAGATCCCAAGAGTGTTCACGGACAGCCTGGCCTTCGCAGGCCCTCAGGAGGTCCTGGAAGACTCCTCCACCGGGACCTCACGCTGCAAGGAAGCCGGTTCTCTGCCCTGGTGGGAGGAGTTCACGGCTCTGTGACTTTGGTGACGGGCTCAACAAGCTCCCAGCTCATGGTCCTCTACAGTCAATTCTTTCCTACGGTTTCTACTGACAGAGTAGCCAAGCTCTACGAGGCAACGGGGAGGGAGCCGCCAGGCCTGACCTGACCTTCTCCCAACAGGCCACCCACCGCTCAGACCACCTGTGGCATCTACCTCTAAATCTGTCATTGGAAACCCTTGCTTAAATTAGCTTTTAAATACATCTACGCAAAGGAACAGGATGCCCTTTAAGAGAGACAAGCTGTGACTGAGGCCAGGCTGTGATGTACAGTGAATATGCTAAAGCTTTGCGTGCAAAGTGCAATTTATTCATCAGAAACGAGGAACATTGCAACGGGTTATTCCACTGAGGTGAGGCAATTATTCTCTTCTGATGGAAAAGAATAATCTTGAAATTTCACACAGTCGAGCACTGTTCCCTCCTCTTTTTTTTCCTTTGGCATTTGCCTTAAAATAAGAAAAGACCCAACAGGATGCACCCAGGAAATGTGGGAGAGAGCTCTTCCTCTGACAAGCCAGCAAGTCAAAGAGGGGCTCCAGGGACTTTTGTCATCACTGTCGATACTTCCTTAAAAAACCTTTGGCCAAAAGTCTGAGATTTACAGTGAAATAAAAGAAGTTTATTCAAGTTTGGGACACACCCAGAGTGAGCTAACACAGGAAACGGAGGAGCCCGAAATCAGCACGTGAGATCCCGTGCTAAACTGATGCATATACATTCAAATTTTGCTCGAATGCGTGGCTATTTTTTTTGGACATAGGTTCAGTTCACCAATGGGCTTAGTTCTTCCAGAGTTTCTGTAAAGGCCAAAGTCACGTGACTTAAACCCCAGCAGCACAGGGACCAGAGCCCAGAGCCTCTCACCTCTCTCCGGGGCCATTCCCCACTCTGGAAACATGATTCCTGGTGCTGGACCACCCCCATACCACTCAGCCAACAGCACCCAGGCAGTGTCTGCCGTGACCTGCCCCACCCTCACCTTCCCAAGGTGTCAAATGCTCATTGCTCTATTAAACTCATCTCTGCTGTCCCCCTGTTCTTTTGGCAATGACAACTTAAAAATAGCAAGTTATTTATAAACGGCACTCCGACCTCACCCAGAAGTCTGAAGTTCAGGGTTTGGGACTGGATTTCTTGCTCCCCACAAGCCAGCCAAGGTCCCACGGTGCTCGGGTCTCAGCCAGGAGAGAATTTATAGAGGCCTGAGCTAGCGAGACAGAGCTTTCTGGAGATTGGCCGTGCCTGTGTGATGTCACAAGGGCTGTGGGGAGATGGGGCTCCGAGGTGGAGCAGCCCTCCCCCGGAGGAGCCCGGAGAGTCTCTGCAGGACGGCTGGCCAAGGCCCATAGCCGAACAAGGTCCCTCCAGCACCGGCCTGGGCCTGAAGTCCCCCCTCCCCGTCCAGCTGTGACTCTGAGTCGGTCTTGTCTCTAGAAGGCTCCTATTCTTGCATTTATCTGGCACACTCAGCAATGGTTTCCAGCGATGGTTCTGAAGAAGACAGCCTGTGGGGGATTTGACCGAGGGGAAGGGCCCTTAGCCCCAGGAAAATGCAGATACTCGTGAAATTTTCATGTGATTGAAAGGAGTTCATGGACCCTGAGAAAGCACACCTTGCCAAGTGTGTGATACCTGTCAACACAAGGTTGACATAAGGGAAGCCATATTGTAGAAAAGAAACCACATTGTAACTGTGAATGACCTCTGATTAACTAGCCCAGCTGGATGCGGGCCCTCCAGCAGATGTACACGCTCTGCAGATTTTATGGCCCCTCCCAGCTGCTGTAGGTAGATAACTTTGTTCTTTTGAGTTCCTTACGAATGTGATGCCCCCCGGGCAGAGAGTCTATGCTGATAGCCGTCATCAATGACAAGGGAAAGATCAGGGTATAAGGCGTTGCTCCCCTCTCTGACGCACATCCGGTAAAACAAAAGATGATCAGGAACTAAGACCAGACGTCTGCCTCCAGCCAGAGACCAGATGACCGCCCTACCTGGAGACCAGCCCTCTACATGACTGGCCTGCAGTCTTCGTTCTGTAAAATGTGCTTTTGGACATGCGTCGGCCATCTGCCCCCTCGCTAGCAAGCTGTAATAAATCCCTTTCTCTCCTACCACTTCGCCTCTCGACTACTGGCATATCTTGCAGCCGGCAGACGACCCCCCGCCCCACCCCTTGGGCCGTAACATGTGTGCTGCGCCTCGTGGTGTGCAGCAAAGACACGTGTCCCTGCCCTCGGAGCCCCTGGCCCAGGAGACGGGAACTGAGCACCCACCTGACACACACAGATGCACCTGACAGGCGCGGGGCAGAGGTGACCTCATTCGTTGTCACACCCCCTGCAGGGTGATGTGATCCTGGCTCACAGATGGAGAAGCTGCGGCTCAGGAGGTAGGAGATTTACCCAAGGTCAGCTAAGTCGTGAGTGGCTAGACAAGAGCTGGAACTCAGAACACCCAAGTGGGCTTCGAGTGTGCACAGGTGATCATGGGCAGGTGCGGTCTGCACGTAGAAGAGTCTGTCAGGACACTGCCAAGCACCTTCCTTGCTTCTCTCTCCCAGGGCGTGGCCTGCCCTCCTCCCCTCCAGCACCCTCATCCCTCCCTGATGAAAGCAAAACCATTGGAAAGGCTGGCTCCCGTGCCACCCCCAGGAACCCGCCCGCCCCCAGCCCCACCAGCTGTGGGAGCAGCCAGCCCCCGCCAGGTCCCAGACCCACGTGGACAGCTCTGTCTGCCCTTCCAGATGAAATCCTTAAGAACATAAACCACATCCCATGCTTCTCTACGTAGCAGGTTGTGTTTTAATGAATTAAGAGATGCGCTCAATCGTGAATGTCCTGCCCCCCGTGACCTCTCCCCGTGTTGGCAGCCAGGGCTCCCTGCTCACTCACTGCCTCCAGGAAACTGCAAAACACAGAGGCCCCTTTATATTCCTCAGCTTCACTACGTCTAGGCCACGGCATAGAGAACAGCCACAGAAGGATGCTCAGCAGCTAGTGAAGGCTGCCCTGACCCTCACATCCGCGCCTGGAGCCCGGCTCCTGAAGGCTGCTGTGCTTCTGAATCGCGGGGACCCTGTGAAAGTGTGGATTCTGACTCTGCGGATCTGAGGGGGTGCCTGAGAGTCTCGCTTCTTCGAGCTCCAGAGCAGTGCTGGAGTGCTCGTCGTGGACCACACCGAGAACCAGGCTCTCAAAGCCGCACTGCCCAATATGGTAGCCAATAGTTACTTAAAATTACATCTAAAATTTAAATTAATTGGATGAGAGTTAAATGAAACTAACTCTTTAGACCCTCTGTCTCCCTAGCTAAATTCCCCATGCTCAGTGCCTCACGCGGCAGCATAGACGTGGAGCCCTGCCACCCCTGCAGAACGTTCTCCTGGACGGCCCTGTGGGGGTGAGGAGAAGAGGAGTAAGCAGTGGTCGTCCCAGAGCAGTGGCCCGAGCCCGAGATGAGGCCATTCCTGGAGCTCCACAGGGGCTCAGTGCTCCGTCATAGTCCTGCCGGGACACAGAGGATTTCTGGTGAGAAGGCCGGGGCACACGGTGCAGCTACGGAATAGATTGAGGCCACTGTCCATGTGTCCCCCAGGTTTCCCCGGAGGCGAGAGAGAGGAGATGCAGCCTGCATTCATGGGAGGCGTTGGCGACACTGGGTGGGCTCATCCAGAGAGCCACACCACCCCTAGCTGGAGAAGGCGCCCCTCCCTATGCATGGATCTGACGCTGGGAAACGAAACGGCTGGCTCCTCAGGGACAAGCTTCTGCCTGCTCTTCCTACTGCAGGTGGGAGCTCACTGCTCTGCTGGCAGCAGGACACTGGCTGATCTCCCACCAGAACGGGCTGCAGGCTTCGTGTGCACCAACGAAAGCACGCTGTCCCAGGCACAGGAGGTGACATCCGTCACTTTCCTTCTGTTTCCGGCCGCGAGGGGTCAGTGGTCTCTGGGACCCTGTTCCTTTGATTAGGCCCGTGCTGTCATTACTGTGATAGTCTTGTAAGGTTCCAATTTCTTCAAGTTACCTACCCTCACAGACACTCTTCTGGGATGTGTGTACCAAGCACGAGGTAGGCAGACTCTAAGAGACGCCATTGATCTTGTGTAACCCCTTCTCCCTGTGTGTGAGTGGATCCTAGTGCCCCCTTCTAACAAAGAGAGTACAGCAAAAGTGGTGGGATGTCACTTCCCAGATTCGGAACCATGGATGGCCTCTGACCAACAGCCCACGAGGAACTGAATCCTGCCGAGGACCATGGCAGTCGGTGTAACGGCAGATCCTTTACCAGAGGCTTGAGTTGAGAGCCCAGTGGAAGCTTGACTGTGGCCTGCAAGGGGCCCTGGGCCAGAACCACCAGCTAAATTGCTCCCAGATTCTCCAGCCACAGACACTGTGTAAGATGATATATGGGCATTGTTTTGAGCTGCTGAACTGTGGGATAATTTGTTATGCAGCAGCAGACAGCTGACACAGGCAGGGAAGTCTGATGTGGGATGAAAGATGAGGAAGGGTTGGAATTGGAACAACTGTGGCCCAGAGGTTGCGAGAGCCAGGAAAGGAGAAATAGGATGTGCTGACAATAGGCTGGACGTCATCAGAGTGCTACCTCAGCACCATCATTGCCAGTGGGAGGAAAGGAAGGGAGGTGCCCCTTGAGGTCGCAAAGGCCGGGCCCAGCACTGCAAGCATGGCCAACGGCAGAGGCATGCCCAGACAGGGCTGAGCCTCGTCACCAGGAGCACCACCCCCACCTGAGCACAAGGGCAAGACTAGAAACTTCCATCTTCGACACCCACCTTGTGCCTCAACCCCCTCCCAGGCCCTGATGAGATTTTTGAGCCAAAGGACCTACCCCAGCTCGCAGGGCTGGCTGCACCTCCAGGGAGAGAGGCAAGGGATGCTTCAGCTGCCAGCTCGCCGGGCCACGCAGGCACTCTCCCTTCTGTTTACACCTGCCGATTCCCACACCGACCGCCTGGAATGCCCTCCCTCTCCCAGAATCCTGTCACGATGGACATCTGTCCTTATTTTTGGCCACATGTGAACTTCCTTCCCGAGTGTGGCAGATGGCACCTGTGGCCACGATCCTCCGCATCTCTTTACCACAAGACTTTGTAGCTTCTCCCATCACAAGGTGGGGTTTATTCCCCAACCACTTGAGTCTGGGCTCGCCTTATGACTGACCTGACCATAGAAGGCAACAAAGCCATGCTGTTCCAGCTGTGAGATTAGCCTTCAGGGGGCCTCGTGCAAACCCAAGCTCACTTTCTGGAACCAGCTGCCACCTTGTGAACGTCTTCAGGCTGGTCACCTGAGGATGAGAATGACAGCTGTAGAATGAGCCTTCCAGCCGAGGCGTCCTGGACCAGCCATGCCAGCCATGTCAGCAGCTGCCCAGGGACGTGTGTGAGCCCAGCCGCACCCAGCTGGTCTCAGCCCAATTGCTGACCCCTAGAACCACGGGTAATGACTAAATAATGGTTATTGTTTAAAGTCACTAAGTTTGGGGGTGGTTTGATACACAGCAAAAGCTAACTGATGCCTATGTTGGGATATCCCCACACTTGGGAAGCAGAGTTTTCCTCCCACCATAGACACTGCAAACTGTGCTGCCCCAGCCCCCTCTACATCCAGGACACAGACACATACAAAGCTACCGCGTGTGGTATGTTCTATGTGTGGTGCTTCTGGATTTGTGCAGTGCACAACCTGTGCAGACACACAAAATGGCCCTGGAGACCTAGGTACCCAACCAGAACCACCCCTCAGTCTCTGAGTGGGGAGCTAGTGAGGTGGGAGACAGCAGCTACCGCCACCTTCCACGGCAACAGTGGCAGCAGCGGCAACAGCAGCAGCAGGCCCGTCTGAAGCATGATTTACAGGCTTTGTTCCCTTCCACAGAGCACCAAGAGGTTTTCCAGTCTTTCCCAAATTCCTGTGAACTCCCAAAAAGCTTTCAACAAATTCCCTTTCCACTTAAATTAGCCAGACATAGATTTTCTTGATACAGCTAAGAAACACCTCTATCCTTGGTTCAGATCTGCTGAATTGAATTGGGTTATGCCTGATGATCGCCCCTCGGCCCTCACCTGCCACCCCCCGCCCCAAGGAAGCAAGGTGGGTGTACTGTCCAAACCTGTCCCCAGAGGTAGCTGAGCCACATGGAGAGACGGGGAGAGCCATTGTTCAAGTCTGGGTGAGGGGGACGTCCAGACAATGGCTGCCCCAGGGACAAGAACAATGGAGAGCCACATGACATCTGTCAGGAGCTCAGCCTGCCCTTGAAGAAGGCCCCTCCCGTGATCTCCCCTGCACCCAGCCTCTGTGCCCAGTGCTGCAAGGACGTGGACCAGATGAGGAACGGCATCCCCTTCCTGGAGCTTATCTCTCTGCCGACAGTCAAAACCGTCAATCCTTTTCCTGACGAGTCTTTTGTTTGTGGGTCTTGATGGCTGCTGCCACCCTGGGGACACACTCAGACTGAAAATGAGAAATCACATGGAGCGTGCTCCAGTGTTTGTGAAGGAGGTGCCACCACTGGGTCTGGGGGCCAGAGTCCCTCGTCCCCTCCCTGCTGCCGTTTGTTCTTTCCGCATAGCCCTGCCCCCTCGGTCTCTAACTGATCCCCCCCTCCCCCCCTTCCTCTCTCTCTCTCTCTCACACACACACACATTCACACACACATACACACGCACGCACAGACACATACACACACCATCCAAAAGAATTCCCTGGAGCATCTGTGTAGCTGGCGGCTTAGCTGGCCTCGGAATCCTCCACAGCACTGCAAACTCCATGTGGTTTTGTTGGGGACCTCCATCCCCTCTCACCACTGGATGGCAGTGTGGACATGCAGATTTGCAGTCACCTGCCGGGTTGCCGCAGGCTGTGTCTCTGTGCTCATCCATCTCAGCCCACGCTTCACGGAGGGCTCTGAAAAAATACGGACACCAGCTCTTTGGCCACGGCTCACTGCAGCTCCTAATAAGCCCCGGCTCTCGCCTCAGCCAGGCCGCCTCCCCCTACTCTGCAAAGCAGCTCCTGCAGTCCACACGATAGGCCCTTTCCCGAAAGCTGGGGGAGTTAAATTAGGGGCAACGGTTCTGTCTTCAGGCCCAGTTGCTTACATCCGATCGAGTTTGCTTCACAACGATGATAATCCTATAGAGGCATGTGACCCGGGTACGAGCAAAGGCCTGAGTGCCGTTCCCCTGTGACTGTTAACACAGATCCCTGGGAGCAAAGCTAAGCGAAGGGAGCGACAGGAGGGGATGTGGATCAGCTGGTCTCCCTCCAATTTCACCTGAGATTTGAAAGCAATACCAGAGCACAGAGGTGTTTCCATGTGACCTCCTCACCTACACATGAGGAAGTGAGACCCAGAGAGGCGCACAGTGAGCACATAAGCAGGGAGAACTCACTTCTGACCTGCCCAGAATAAAGCCACGGTCACTCCATTCTGGGTGAGCGAAAGCCATTGTACGGGCAGAGGCGATGACCGCGAGGCTGTTGGAGCTCAGGCTCCTCCCCGGCCCCCCCGGCCGTACTACGGTCACCATGCTGCCTCCGTTTTCTGGAACAGGCCCCTACATCCCATAAGCCTTGGGCCCTCATGGACTGGATCTGCCCCTGGGCACAAGGGAGGCACCCATCCTATGAGAGGTGGGGCACCTAGGCGAGCTCATTGCCAGATGACCATTGGGCAATGGATAGGGAATGCCAGGCTGCCCCACAGGCCCGTGACGCCAATCTTCCTGCCCCCACACCTCCCATCCCCGGAGGTGGCTGTGGGGGCTCCAGCAGGAATCTGGAGCGGAACTCTGCTGCTTTAAGCCCTCTGCTACCTACTGTAACAGCGCAGCCAGAGGGTCAGCACTCACCCATGTGCTGAGCTCCAGCCCCTGCAGAGCACGTGGAGAGGACCCATTAACACCTGCAGTGGGTCAGTTACAGGACAGGCCCCTGAGCTCAGGGAAGCCCAGCCTTCTCCAGTGGGCGGGCCGCATGCAGCCCTGCCCTCTGAAGGGAGACAGCGTCCTTATTATGCTGGACAGTCACCATGCCTGCCCAGGGACCTAGAAGCTCTCGGCAGATCCGCCCTTTTCTGCGGGGGCCGGGGGAGGAGACACCGTCTGGTGTTCCCAGGCAGTCCGCCATACAAACACCCTTGGAGGATGGTCTGGAACAGCAGGCAGTCAAGCCTCCCTCGAAAGACCCCCAGGAACAGGGGAGGCCCCTGGAGAACCATCTCCCCACAGTCCCCACTAGTTTTCCTTTGTATGTGCACGTTTGTGTTTTCTTTGAAAAATGAAGACGTCTATTGTTTTTTTTACTGGAGATTCTGATGTACAAAAAGGAAAAGAACTATGGTGACTATGGCAGCAGCTCCCGGATGTCCCCAGGGATCCCGCCTCCCGGTGCTCCCCTCTCAGGAAGTCCCCTCCCTGAGCGTGCAGGCTGGACCTGGGGACTGGCTGCTAACAAAGAGAACATGGTGACCATGGGGATGGACGTCACTTCCCAGACCAGGTTACAAAAGACTGGAACTGTCGTGCTTGCTCTCTCGCTCTGGCTCCTCTTTGCCACTCTGACACAGCCAGGGGTCATGTGGGGAGCTGCCCACAGAGAGGTCCACGTGGCTGGGCACTGAGGCTGTCAGTCCGACAGCCCATGAGGACTGAATCCTGCCCACAGCCACATGGCTGACTGCAGCTCGTGCAGCAGAGGCCCCGCTAAGCCCTGGGGAAAGTCCTGGGCCACAGGAACTGTGAGATGGTCATATTTGTGTTGTACCCCACTAAGTTTTGGGGTAATTCAGGATACAGCAATAGGCAACCACTACAGCTACTGAAGAAATGAAGAGAACCCAACAAAACCACACATTCAGCTGTCAAGTTTGGAGAATTTATTTTTCTTTTTCCTGAAATCTGGGTTTGCAGCAAAGCAAAATTATTTCTACTGGGACAATAGTGAAAAGGAATGTATATTTTAACACAATTTACAGAAACATTGGTCAAAGTTACGTGGGTTCTATTCCATATAGAAATTAAAAGGAAGACAGTAATTTAAGATCCCGCTACCATTGTTTGTACTTAACTATCGTAATGTTCAAAGATTTTATTTTATAGTTTGGACAAAGGCAAGAGCAATTCTGAGTAATAATTAAAGAATGAAAATTTATGTAATTTTGGCTAAAATACAAGTAATAAACTTTGCTTCCTCAGAAATAACACCCAAGAAACGCTTTTTTTCTCCTTAGCATACACCACTCTCTAAGGTTCAGAAAAAAACAGCCTTTTACTTAAGGAGGCTCTGGGCTTCTCGAGGGGACGATGCTGTCGGGAAGAGCTCTCCTGACTACAGCTCGCCAGCCGCCGCCGGCGTGGAGCGGCCCTGCTAACAACGCTGCAAAAAGCGAAGGTTCAGGAGGCCGGCTGCCCGCTCACACGTGCTCCTTGTCGAACTCGCACATGAAGTGCATGGTGATGTGGCAGGCCACGTCGTTCCAGCCCCCCGAGGCCACCATCTCCACGCAGTCCTCCTCGTCGTAGGCGTTGTTGGGCTCGCCACTGCGCCACTTGTTAAAGGTCTGCATCGGGGAGCGGTCGGAGTAAACGAAGGTGCCCTCCCTCTCCAGGTCGTTGATCCCGATGAAGACGCGGGCGAGGCCGGCCTGCGCGATGTAGGCGGCCATCAGGCCGTTGGCGGTCTCGTCCTTGGGCATGCTCAGCGTGCCTCCTCGCCCTTGGCAGGACAGCTGGGCATCCACGTACCTCTTCTCCTCCTTCACCAGCAGGTAGATCTTATTCTCTGTCTCTCGCACGCCGGCAACAGCTGCGGGGGAGGGCAGTGCTGAAAAGTGAGCACTTGCATTTCTATAAACAAACTCAGTGCACGCCACACACACAAAACAGACACAGACAGCAGGCGGGTGGCAGCGCAGAGAGCTCCATGTCTGCGGCTCAGGGGGCGGGGGCCAGGGAGCGGGGAAGCATCGAGAAGGACATACCATTTTTTATGAATTTTAACTCAGTTGTCAGTTGGGTGACCTGGTTATCCATCTCCCCAATGGCCTTCCGGAGCTGGCTGCACTCACACGGGATGCCTGCGGAGAGCCGGTGATTACAGATTGAAGATCAATCAAGGGGTTGGGCTCAGAAAAAAACTAAGCGCCCCTCCCCCGAGTATAAAGGTTATTTCCACAGAGACCACGCAGGCCTTCGAGGCCATGATGGAGATGTCGGGTTTTATCCTAAAGGCAAGGAGAAGCCCAGTGGAAGGATTTTAACAGGCAGAGCCAAGATCCGACTTATGTTTTAAGACATCGCCCTGGTTGCCACAGAAGAAAGAACTGGGGGCGCAGGGCCCCGAGAGGAACCAGAGGGTACAGCGGAGGGGTATGACAGCAGCCGAGAGAGCATTGTGCTGGCTTGGCTCAGGGGGGACAGTGAAGATGGGGAGAAGACGAAACATTTGAGAAAAGTGGTGGGGAAAACCAAGAGGACAAATTCGAGCGTAATTGTTTGACTATGCGGGTGAACGGGAAGAAGGCGCTGCAGGAGGCGCCCAGGGACGAGAGTGACTCAGCGGGAGGCGCTGCGATCGCGGAGCCGGAGCTGGGCTGGGAACAGGAGCGCTACACCGACCCCGGAGAATCGGAGTCGACGTCGGGCGGGGGTGTAGATTTGCGCTTTGTGGGCATGCGCGGGGGTAGGGGCGGGGCTGGGAAGGGTGAGGTGGGGGAGGCCTGAGAGAGCCCCTCCAGGCAACCGCACGGCGGCCGGGACTTCTCCGCAGGCGCAGTGTCGGGGGGGCGTTGGGGCAGAAACGGGGGGGCAGGATGTGAAAGTCCCGAATAAAGCCTGCGCGCCCGAGGTCCCGGTGTGGCGCCCCTAGAGGGGCCAGGCGTCAGGGCGGGTTTCCAAATCCTGTTTTGTTTGAAAGTAGGAAAAACGTGACTGTATTTAAATGATGACAGGAGGGGGCTGATGACTGCGTACTGGAGTCTTCCCTGTCTGACGGTGAGGACGTTGAGGCCCGTAAAATGCTGGTCACCGTGGCCAACATCACAGGGCCAGCGAGTCCCAGACATCTGGGTGAGTCTAGCTCCAGAATCTCACGTTTGTGCCCCTCTGGCTAGACCAGAAACCCCTGGAAAAAACTGATCCCTCTGGGGCAGAGGGTCCAGGACACGTGGCCCCTCAACAGGTCCTACCGGCTGCCTGATAAGCTGAATTTTATCCCAGCGTTGCCAGCCGTCCTCAGATGAGGCAGTTTCTCCCGGCCCCTTGGTGAGGACCCTAGTCTTCCTCCTGTGAAGAGCTCCACTTTGTCAAGAGCCTCCTCGGAACCTCGCTGGGCCTTCACAGGTGCGGGGGGTCCATCCAGGCCTTGCTGGCTTGCACCCTCTCCACCAGAACAGGAGCAGTGTCTGCCCAGCTCCCAGGCCCTGTCCTTTGACTGCTGTGAGCCTGCCTGCGGACCTGTCATCTTTTCCTGCCAAATTCCCACCTTCAGCCCAGCCTTCCAGTCTGAACATGTCTGTTGGAAGTTTGAACCCATCTTCCAAAATCTCAGCCATCCTCCATCTCTTAGAGTCCAAAACACGTCCCCCCACCCCCCCCCACCCCCCACTTCCCACACACAAAGGTCCTTTGCACATGTGGGCATTTGAAACAACATTTGTTGGGCTTGGGTCTGGGTTTTCTTAATGGAAGTTTTATCAAAGATCAATGTTGTCTTCCAGTTCACTGAGGTGTGAGGCACTGAGGCTTTCTGCAGTGATCTCTCCAGAGAGAAGCCAGCATTCGTGTCCTCGTCTTCCTTTGCAAGTGTCTGAGCTGTGGAGGCCTGACTGGCCCCCTCATCTCGCAGTACAGGCCCATCCAAGGGATGTGCTCCCCGTCACACCTCTCACGTGCTGCCGGGTCCTCTTCTCCCCACTCAGATGTGCTGAGTGTTGGGACGTGGCCGCGAGAGCAGGCTGCTGTCACCTCCAGGGACTGAACTCATAGGGGCAAAGCCGTTCCTCAGGCCGCCATTCCCCGCCTTGGTCTCTGCGGTGGTGTGGGAGCTTTTTAAACAAGGGCTTTTTATTCTGAAATCTAATGCCTCTTTTCCCCTGGTTTCTGAGAGTCAAACCTGTCGCAGAGACCACTTTCCGAATGGCACTGTCCCTGTGAGATCCAGTGAAGATACGATATGTGGGAGGGGGAGAAAGACAGGCTGACTCAGCAAGTGGATACCAGGACGTCCCCACAGACACATCAGTCTGGAAGGGACAGTCACCACCCCACCACTGGGAACCACACTGGGTTCCACTGGTTTTCCTTGTGGGTCCTGACTGGCGAGCATATCCATTGGAGGCAGAAAAGAGGGTTGGGGTCTAACTGGGAGAATATTCTAGTTATTCAAACACCGGGTCTTCCTTCTAAATCCAGTATCTGTTAAGCGTCTTTCGTGGTCAACATTTCGTGGGAAAGAAGACTGGAAAGTACAGACCAGTTAGACTGGCATTTCAGTCATCCAGCCAGAAGTCAGGAGAGCCTGAATGAGGTGGTGGCAGCAGGAATAAGAAAAGGGACAGCCGTGCAGTACAGTCTGGCGGGCGACACCGCGTTTGGGGAAGGAGAGGCTGTTGGAGGATGGCCGGCCTACGTAGCCACATGGGAAATGCGTCCCCTGAAGGGAGAGGGGTTGAGGGAAGGTGCGGGCAGCAGGACGAGAGGAGAGGCATGCAGGCAAGTGGACCGGTGGGACTGCACTGTGAGGGCCACCATGGAGGTGACGGCCACGTGCAGAAAGAGGAGAGGGTGGCAGGCAGCTCTGCAAAGAAGAGAGGAAGCAGTGGTGGCAATGGGAGAGCAGGCAGAGAGGACGGGGAGGTTGCCTGTGGCCAGGTCTCAAGGACACTGGGCAGGGATGGTCAGCAGGGAAGTGGGCTAAGTCCATGAGCCGGACTGGGTCCCTGGGGACCTCTGGGGGGAGCCTCAGCGGAGGGAATAGGGAGTGGGCTGCAAGGATGACTGTTCTGAGCGGTTTGGTGGTCAGAGGAAGGGGCAGATCCTGTGGCGCCAGAGAGGTATTCAGAAACGAGAACAGCGAGCTCTAGCACGGGAATATCTGAGCCGAACTGCGTACGAGGCATGATCATCTGTAGTTGGAAAGCAGGCTACAGTCCTAGGAAGGACGTGAAAATCCTCAGGCAGAAGGGGATGGACACTGACATCGTCTACAAGAGGGTGTGACAGGCAGGAGAGCGCACGGCACTTACATGTGCTCGTTTTCCAGCCTAGTGCAGTTTTATGTCACAATTGACACTTTTTTAGTTTGTGTTCTAAAAATCCCTGGACCCTTTATGCCATACCTGGTTCTCCATTAGGGCCCGGGGGTCCAATGTCACCAGAATCTCCTTTTTCACCTGAAAGAGAAAACTGAGGTCAGAGTCACCAAGCAGAGTTGGGACGTGGTTCACGAGTTCAAAAGAGTCAAGGTCAGCAATGCTCTTTCTTGTGTGCAATGCCCAGAGATTTCTCCCAGACCCTCTTTTTGCTGTGAACTTGGGAGTGACGATCTATAGATAATTAATTCTTCAGGCTCTATTTATGTGATGTGGAACATATACATACCGTGGGATTTTAGAGATTATCAGACGATCATTCTTTAAGCCAATTCTGGAAAATCCCAGATGTTTCATGGAACACTTTGCAGGTATCATGTCATGAATCCTTAACACCATGAGTAAGTAGCAGCTAAATCTGATGCCACTTCTATCCCCGTCCCTCATTACAGCAGGAAATTTCAGATGGAACATGTGATCGTGGAGCCGGAGTGGACCTTAGCGACCATCTAGTCCGGACAGAGTAAAGAGTACCCTCAGTACTTGCTGAGGTCGGAGTCCTCCTGACCCCTCTCTGAGAGGCACATGGCGTCCTAGGAGGGTTCAGCCGCCGGGAGACCTGGGCTCCATCTCCTCTGAGACAGGACACTGCCCTCCATGTCTGCCAACTTCTAAAACAAGGGGGTTGAATGAAATCCTGCAACTAAGCTTTCTAGCTATTCTAAAATTAGAACGTGAATAGTTATATTAAAGTCACAGGAATGTCCTCAAGCATTGTCTTCCTTCTCCCTGAGAGAACCCGAGTGTCTCAGCTGGCATGGGACAGTGAGGGGGCAGCGACTCTTCTGTCTATGTAGATGCATAGTCCATTTCCCTGGGGAGGGAGCACACTTGGCAGGCTCCTTCCAACTGATGCCTTTGTGGTCTTTTATCAGCGTCAGGGGTTTGAAAACCACTGAAAGGTCAACTTGACCAGGACCTGGGATGGAAATCTCAAAGATGAAGCAAATCAAGTAAGATAAGCTGAATAAGGGTCTTTCTAGCACGCTTTCCCTTGGTGAGACATGACATTTATCCAGAGCACATGCTGTACATTAAAAGCAAACACATCCCTATTCATACGCCAATATCCATTGCATTCTTCACAATAGCTAAAAGGTGGGCACAACCCAAATGTCCACCAACAGATGCATGGATAAATAAAATGTGCTCCATCGATGCAATAGAGTATTATTTAGCCTTAAAAAGGAAGGAAATTCTGACATATGCTACGACACAGATGAACCTTGAAAATAGTATACTAGGTGACATAAGTCAGACACGAAAAGACAAATCTGGTATGATTCCATTTAGCTGAAATACCTAGAATAGGCAAATTCATAGAGACAGAAAGCAGAGTAGCGGTTTCTCAGGGCTGGAGGGAGGGGATGGGGAGTCATTGCTTCATGAGTCTAGGCTTTCTCTTTGGGATGATGAAGACGTTTTGGAAGCAGATAGCGGTGATAACTGTACAATATGGCAAATGTACTTAATATCACTGAGTTATACACTTAAAATAGTTAAAGCGGCAAATATTATGTTACAAATATTTTGCCACAATGTTTTTAAAGTTCTGCAAAGCATCCATATCCCCCTTTACACCTTGCGTATCTGTGCTCGTTAGTGAGTCGGCCATCCCTGGGGCACGTGCCGCCTACAGCTTTGCCAGGAGGAGCGAGCAGCTCAGCTGAGCTGGCCGCACTCTCCATTACACTCCTGGCCAGGCCCCCTCCTGTGAGGGATGAGCTGGGCTTCGGGGAGGTCTGTGGCAACCAATCAGAACAAACCACTTGAACCCAATCACAGCTCAAACCCCGAGGCAAGTTAATGAGGCTCCAGCATTGGGCAGACCACAAGGCAGATCCCCCCTCACCTGCGCTTCTCGGCGGCTTTGCACCAACACTGGCCTTCCCGGTCCCGATCTCCTCATTTCTAGCACCCAGGGCAGGACCTATTGGGAGACCTCCAAGGGACCACTCACTGAGAGCTCACGGACTGGGGCTCCTTGACTCTTCCCCCGGCTGTGCCCTCCGGAGCCCAGCATGGCTAAGGGATCATCCAGGGCTCAGAAAACGTTTGCTGCCGGAGTGAGGATGGAGGGTGGGAGAGCTGCGCAATTCTGAGCCGAGCCTTAACTGCCCAGGGCCTCAGTCTTCTGATCTGCCCCCCTCCAGGCTTGTGCGAGTCAGACGAGGTCACAAGATGGACACCATTTGGAAACCGCAGGCATGTTGTCACTAGCACCGCTGCTGCCCTCCTGTTCCTCGCTCTCACTGAGAACGGCCCCATGGTCTCAGAAAGTCTAAGACACGAAAGCCAGAGGTGGGTAGACAGTGTTTCTGGAGCACTGTCCTTTTGTTACTCAAATGGGGCTCTAGTGGTTTTATTAAACTGGTTAAGGAAGTGGCAGATGGAAAGTCAGTCTTGCCCAGGCGCACCGGCTCCTGATTCTCCCCCCGGGGCGGCACGTGAGTCCTGCAGACTGGGAAGTACTTGTCCTGCCCTGGTGGGCACAAAGCCATCAGTTAACTCTGACCCCTCCCCAAATGCACACACCAGGACAGACTTTATCATATATAAAGCACAAAAAATAAACAAGACCCCCAGGGGAGACCGTTCAGTCTGTGATCATTCTCAGAGGGCCCGGGTGCTGAGGGCCTGCAAGGGACCATGAGGCAAGAAGTGCATCGGAAATACCTTTCGAACCAATGGGACCAATTTTTCCATGGCGACCCACACTGCCTTTCTGTCCTTTGTCACCGACATCTCCTGTAGAGAACAATAAGATCACATTGGTTGATGGACATGTAATCCAGTATACCTCCCATTTAACACCACACACACACCCCTAAGAGGAGATTAAAAAATTATAGGTCTTATCTTAATCTCTTCAAGGTCATGTATATGATTGATACCAGTCACTTGTTGATATCTTTTCCAAAGGAACACACACTTCCCCTAAAAGACACACAGTACAGAACAGAGGAGGCCAAATGGTACCTCTGTCAGTCCTGAACTCAACCAAGGGCCCCTCCACTCTGCCATTACAGAGAAGGAGAGATTGTCTTTCCTCCATCCCAGCAAGATGGTGCTTCCCAGCTCTGATTCCTGCCCCCCAAACCAAATAAGGAGCCACCTCCTGTAACACAGGCATAACGGCATCTCAGGAACAAGGCCACCCGTGCCCGCGGCAGGCTGTGTGGGCCGGCGGCAGAGCCGCCCTCGAAGAAGCACCCTCCAAGGAGAGGCGGGAGTCTATCAGGCAGCTCGCGCCTCTTTCAAACACGAAGCTGGAGGAGAAGGAAGAGAAGGAAGCAGCAGCCAGGCCCAGGAAGGCTTCATTCCATGCCTCATTGTGCCACCCACCCCACGGAGGAACACCTGGCTCCCCCTGGCCCACCGACGTCTGTCAGCTCACTTGGCAGGGCACCAGCCCTGCCCTGCCCCCACCCCTGCCACTGTCCCTCATCACAACAAGATGGCACTGTGGCTGGTTCCCACGCCGGGATCCCACAGGGCTGTCTGCTCTGATGCCCCAACTAAGACGAAGATCAGCCGTCTTCACCCATTTCCAGAGCAAACCAAGTCATAGAGAGAATGTTCTCAATGCTGTTTTCCTCCCACAGAGCGATCTTAAACCCTTGGCAGCCGCCCCTGCCTGCCTGCTGGGGATCACTGCAGACCACAAGCCAAGCCAGCGAACACAAACCAAGACACTGCGAAAACTTGGAAAAAGAGGACGACAATCAGATTTAATTTTATCATTTTTTTCGTGGACAAGTCCATGTGTGATTGTGATTTTATGATCATTTATAACCCGCATTGTTGTAGAAACTAAATGAAATTCAGTGTAAGCAGCTCTGCCAGAGAAGGGTGGTCGGAAGGACTCAGTGCTGCCTACAGACAGTACTGGTCCTGCTGGGACACCACCTCACTCCTTAAAACTGAGGATGTCCCTGCCAGGAACTCCTGGTTTTGTGACAGTCCCTGAACTCAGAATGGATAGAGATCAGAGGACAGACGCAGGCTAAGGGGTTAGCTACAGCTAAAACAGAAACACACCCCCACAGAAATGCCTCCATTTGCATAAAAAGGAGGTGTCTGTTCACAAGTTTCTTCACGCGCCCGTGCGTTCCCTCTCCAGGTCATAGAGGGACCCATCGCACAGGTGGGGCTCAGACGGCTCAACGGTTCGCCCAGAACAAGGACCCGTCCAGCTGGGAAGGAAGGGATTCTCGCCACAGATACTGCGGGCTGCACGCTGGGGACGCAAGAGTGACAGGGTGAGAGTCTGTGGGGAGACGAGCAGACGGTTGTAACATGAGTAGAAGTATTGTTACAGGAGGGGCAAAGGGCTCTAAGGGAGCCCAGGCGAGGGCCCTGAACCCAACTAGGGAGCTCAAGGAGGCATCCGAGAGGGTGCGGCGCATACACCGCGCGGTGGGGAGATAAGAAGAAGACGGTCACAAGATCAGATTCAAGTTTAAACGCATCCAGTTACACTCATAGAGGGATTAGAAGGGGGCAAAGATAGGCCAGTCAGGGGAGAACAAAGGGGGCTACAGTGAAGTGGTGTCCAGGAGGATGGAAGAAATGTCCAGATTTGAGGAATAGTTGGGAGGCAGAATTGACAAAACCTTGTGAAAACGATCCATGTGAGGGGTGAGGACAAAGGGGATGATGGTGCCCAAGCTTCTGGCCTGGGCATCCGGGGGGTCGGGGTGTGGCACTCCCCGGGCCTGGGAAGGCAGGAGGAAGCAGCAACAGGAAGATGAGGCCCACTGGAGACACACTGAGGCTGAAATGCCCAGGGTCATGAGAGGGCAGAGGTCCAGAAGGCTGGTGGAGACTGGGTGTGGGAGGGGGCTTGAGACTGGGGGGCATCAGCGTGTCGATGGCGATGAGAGAAGAGAGAAGGCGGGCAGCGGGAAGAGCAGGCCCCAGTGGGACCAGAGGGGCACAGGCATTGAAGGAAGGAGCGCTCAGGGGTCTGAGGGGAGTGGTGGGAGGAGAGGAACAAGGTGAGAGCATAGGCACTGAGGCCAAGCTTTCAGTGAGGAGCGGGCCAACTGCATGAACACCACAGAGAAGCTGTAAGACGAGGAAAGGCGGGAAGGGAGTTTCAGGGTTAACTCCCTGAGAGCCTGCAGAGAGGAGCTCTAGCAAGACCTGCCCTCCGCTCCCCCACACAGCTCCTGCCAGCCCGGGGCAGAGCCGGAGAAGGGGCGAGAGGGTCCTGGAGAGCCCTGGAGGGGAGACACCTGTGATCAAACACGTCCTTGGCAAAGAGCTTCCCCCACACAGGCTTTCCCACCTTCACAGATAATTAATTATCGGTTCGTCTCATCAGCTGAAGGATGCAGGAAAAGTCTAGCACATATCCTGTTGTTGTAAATAACTCATCACCTGAGGACGATTTGCCAGCATTTGGATTTCGGCCCATCTCTGAATTGCACAGCCGAACGTTAATGTTAATTCAAGGTTGTTGGGGAGACGTGGCGCCTGCCCCCAGCGGTACTGAGCCCAGCTCCTGCCCTTGGAGAAGAAGGACTCTGCCACAGGGGGCTCTGAGAAACCGGGCATGAATGCAGAAAATCGGAAGCCAGGTGAGATACCCAGCGGCTCAGCTCGAGGAGGCAGTCACTGAGCCCAAGCCCAAGGGAGGAGCAAATGCGCCAGCTGAGTAACCGAGGGCAGCGTTCGAGACCTGGGCTGAGTCCCTGGGGCTTGTTAACACCGATGACTGCTTCCATCCCAGAGTGGACTCTGCAGGTCTGGGGTGGAGCATTTCCAGCAAGTTCCCAGGTGATGCTGATGTCACTGGCACAGGAGCCACGCCTGAGACCTGAGGTGTGGAATGGGAGAAGCCTGGAGGAGCAGAAAGGCCGTGTGTGCAGATCAAGGCTGGGGTGGGAGCAAGGCAGCCCCAGGTCTGTGCCCAGCTCTGCCCTCCGAGGCTGAATCTCTCTGTGCCTCAGTTTCCTCATCTGCAAAATGGTGTCCTATAATAAAGACTTGCACAAGACAGCATCGCACCGCCTCCTACTCTCTGGATTTGCTGTGCCTCCAGGACTCAGCTCTGCTCGCCCACCCCAAGCAAGCCGCTGTCTGCACGGTGCTTAGAGCGGGGCCTGGAGCCTGGCTCAGTCCTCCCTCCGTCATTCAGCTGTGTGCTCTCTGTGCTTGTTTCCTGACCTATGAAATGGAGATAATAATAGTGACCATGGTGCCCTCTTTTTGGGGGTTCTGGGAAGCACAAGCAACATCGGGAACAGCGTCTGGCAGGTGGCAGGGGGACGTAAGTGTCAGCTGTAGTGACTGTGAGTCGGACACAGAAACTGTCAGGGCTGAGGAGCTGCTTCGTCAAGGGGGGTCTGCAGCCCAGCAACACGACCGCACTGGAGCAGCACAGACATGCAGAGGCTCAGGCCCCGCCCCAGATGGAGCACTTAACATGTTAATTCGCATTTTAACATGTCCCCAGGTGACTCTCAAGGGCCCCAAAGCTGGCGTAGGATGGGCCCAGACCGTGGGAACAGCCCTCCTTGATGCTGGTTGAGGCTCCACCGCAACCCACCCCTTGTGGGCTCCAGGTGCAAACTAGAGTTACCCAGGCGGTGCTGGCGATCCTGGGCAGTTCTGCTTGTTTTTCCATCTTTCAGAGAGAAATAAGAATACTCCTGGGTACACGGGGTGCCAGGAAAACACGTTCACATGTATCGATGGGTTTCAGCCTCACAGTATGATTGTCATTACCAGCTGTTATGGGCTGAATTGTGTCCCCTAAATTCATGTATTGAAGTCCCAGCCCCCACTGTGACCATATTTGGAGATGGGGCCTTTAAGGGGTAATTGAGGTTAAATGGGGTCTTAGGGGTGGGGACCTGATCCCATACGTCTGGTGTCCTTATAAGCAGAGAAAGAGATGCTGGGGAGACACACACAGACAAGAGGACACAGTGAGAAAGTAGCTGTCTGCAAGCCAGGAAGAGCTGTCTCAGGAGAAACCACCGTGCCAGCCCCTGGAGCTTGGCCCTCCAGCCTCCAGACTGTGAGAGAATAAATGTCTGTGGTATTTGTTACGCAGCCCCAGCTGACTAATGCACTTTCCCTCTGCCCCAGAAGAGCAGCTGGAATTCAGAGAGGTGAAGCCACTCATCGCTGGTCACGCAGCGAGCTAGTAAAAGCAATCACTGTCCAATGACCCAGAGCACAGACTATGCAATCAGGCAAAGTAGTCCTGGATCCTGATCCTCCACCATGAAAACCTGGACAAGTTACGATCCTCTCTGAGCCTCAGTTTCTTCATCTGTAAAATGACATCACAGTGGTGTTCAGCGGCTCGGGTCACTGACCATACAATGATGTAGGCTTCATTCAGACTGAGGTCACCTGCCTCCAAGTCCAGGGCTCCAGACCCTGAGCCTGGGCTGTGGGGCAGTGGCCTGGTCTTCCTGACGCCAGAGCAGTTCTCCACAGACCCAGCCACAACTGGAAGGCTGCGTTTCAGAGACCCGGGGCTGAAGGCACGCAGCGGGCTCGAGAGAAGACAAACAAGGTCTCCCTCAGAGCCCAGAAGGCAGGCACTGGGACGCTGAGATGCCAGCAAGGGCGGAGAGCCTCACCAGAGCCTCTGAGGAGCCCGCTCTCCTTGGTCGGCTGTGGCCTGGGGCACTGGATCAGGGGGGATCAGGATGGCTGCCAGGCCCCCACCTCGCTTGTCCCTGCTCCGTCCTTCTGCCCTAAACCACGGCCTCCTCCCTGAGGCCTACTCTGCAGGCCCTCTGACGTGAGAGGACCTGGTCATGTAACACACCCTGAGGGACTCACAGGAGGGTCTTTGCAGGGAAGGGCCGGGCACTGGGAACAGCTAGGCCTGGGGGTGTGTGGAGATGCCACAGCTGGGGGGGCCAGTGCCTCTCCGTGCACAGCTCCCACCCCTTCGTGGACCTGCTTTGATCAGGCGGAGTGAGAACAGACACCATTTGCTGGTGCTGGGCAATGTGCACACATGTGTATACATGTGCGTGCATACACACATACATACGCATGTGCACACAATACACACTATACAGCCACATACACACATGCATGCTAACATACATATATGCACGCCCTATGTGTGCACACAGGCATGCAAAATACATACATATACATGCGCACACAATACACACTATACAGCCACATACACACATGCATGCTAACATACATATATGCACGCCCTATGTGTGCACACAGGCATGCAAACATACATACATACACATGCGCACACAATACACACTATACAGCCGCATGCACACATGCATGCTAACATACATATATATACGCCCTATGTGTGCACACAGGCATGCAAACATACATACATATACATGTGCACACAATACACACTATACAGCCACATACACACATGCATGCTAACATACATATATGCACGCCCTATGTGTGCACACAGGCATGCAAACATACATACATACACATGCGCACACAATACACACTATACAGCCACATGCACACATGCATGCTAACATACATATATACACGCCCTATGTGTGCACACAGGCATGCTAACATACATACATACACATGCACCTATTCAAACACACATACACAAATACATAAAACATACACACCATACACACACACGCACAAGCATACCTTTATTCTTACACCACTCGAAGTTGTCAAGCTGGTATGCACGAGCTGGGTGTAAACCTAGGCTGCCAGAGCACCCTGGGAGGAGCCTCCTCCTCTGGCACACTCACTCTCCACCACAGCCCCCACGCACACTGAGAACTATCGCTGGTGTGAGGTGTTTCTAATAGGAATATTCTGTCTTTGGGGTGTGTTGGAGAAGAAAAAGGTGAGAGCCATTAAAGTCCCATGAAACTGCCAACACGTCCTCTCCTTTATAGCAATCTGGGGTGGTTTTAACTTGCAGACATTTCTTGGAAATTAGCCCTTGGGCAGAAAACCCAGAGGTTCCAACGTGTGGTTACAAATGCAGAGGTTCTCGAGGGTGAGCAGACGAGAAGAAGAGCTCTACTGCCTTCTTCCTCTGCCAAGAAGGTCTTCCTGTGCCTCCCAAGGACAAGAAGATTTTGCAAAAAGCAAACAAATCTGCCTCCCTGGGTCGTGTGAGATGATTGGCAACGCAGTAGACACACTTAGATCCTGTCCCTTTAAGTCTCAGCAGCTTCTGGGGGAGGCACCCAGAGAGCTGTGAGCTGATGGAAGGCCCCTTCCCCATTCCCGCTCCACTAATGAGTGTGCGAGCGCACATTTGTCCTCTAGACACGCACAAGGAGCGGGAGCAGCTCGCAGCAGGCAGGTAATTCTTATTAATTTTAATGAAGATATCACACAGCCCTTTGAAGTGGAGACAGGGCAGAAAGAGCACTTGGAATTCAGCTTCCTCAGCGATTTTTAACGAAGGATAATGTGCACATCACAGAGCCTGGGAAGCCCATCGCTGATGTGGGGTCGCCCTCCACCTTCCTGTGCCAGGAGGGTCCCCAGCTTCTGAGACGTGGGGCCTAGGGCCCCCCTGCTCTTGTCTTAGCTGCGTGTCTGGGGACTAGACACCTTGAAAGCTGAGATGACACACTTTTAGCAGGTAGTGTCAGCAAAGCCAACTCTGTACTATTTCCAGACAGCTGTGTAGGCTACAAATGTGGAAATTATTCTTATTTCAATAAAGGACCAAGGACAGCAGGAGGTTTCTGCCGGACCCATTGACTTGTCTTTGTTATTTGAGGAAAGACAATCTGTCAGTTTGCATGCACTTTCTCCTGCAGCTGTTGAGTTCCCCAGCAGGGGGCCACTCAGTGTGCAGCCAGAGACCCTTCAACACAGGCCACATTAGCCCAAGAGACAGGCCCCCCAGCAGCCAGGACCCACGTGGGCACAGCTTGCATTTCCTGAAAGGTGAGGTGAGAAGGCCACTCAGGTGGAGGGTGTCCAGATCCTTGAGACCAACCTGCAGGACAGGCCCTGCGGCAGCATCACCAGATCAGACCACCTGGGCGCTTGCTGATGGAAGCGCCGCAGCTCAGGCCACCGTCTCGAGCCGCAGCTGCGTTGTAACGAGCACCCCACTGGTGCCTGTGCACACCAGGGTTTGAGAAGCGTCCATGGAACAGAGCCTTCTGCTCCGTGGACAGTGGAGAAGGAACTCGGCCTGGTGTGGCGGGAAGCCTCCGCCCGCAGACTTGCTCTCTAGAACCTGGGGAGGATGAGGGAGCACACACATGACACCTGGGGCCCTTGACCATGGGCTGTGTCACCCGTAGTTTTCAAAAGTTTGAAGATACTGAATTTCAAGTTATTTTTCAAACAATTGATTGAGGGTCTTCCAAGTGCCGGGTCCCATACGAGGTCCTGGACACACCAAGATGGAAGTGAGTGGCTCAGGTCTTGGAGGGGAGTCAAATGTCTAAAGAAATAGGCATGCCATGCCACAGGCCAGCCTGGCTCACACGCCCCTGTCAGGACGTGCCATGCCAGTCACCAGCAGGGCCACTTCCTGAGAAAGGTCCCTCGGGCCTAAGGCCAGGGACAGGCTGTGAGTCGCAGGCAGCTGATGCATCTTCCCAGATGGATTCTGAGTCCCACGGACTTGGCACCCTGCAAAGCCCCAAGAGTAGGAGGTGGCTTGGAGGTGGGGCGGGTCCGTGAAGTCCCTGAGCTGCACTTTCACCTGCTCTGTGCTCTGTACGACTTCTACTGCTTTATAAAACAAATCAAGAATCCCTGACATAGGTGGCTGAGTCTTCCTTCTGGCATTGATGTCAGAACCCAAAGCTACCTTTGCAGGTCACCCTGCCGAATACACCAGCTCTCAGAGTGTGAATTTCATTTAAATAACCTGAGCTTATATATATATATATAGTATATAATAATACATATATGCAAACATATATAGTATTGTTTTCCTGTCCAAAATTTTCTGCGAGTGAAACGTAATTTGTTGTATTTTAAACAGAGCAGGAAAAAACAGGAGAATGGGGAGAGACAGAGAGGGACAGAGCTTGCGGTGGAGCAAAGGGTGAAGTAAGTGCAGTTCCAGAAGCAAACCCCAAGTCCGGGGTGCCGGCGGATGCACCAGTTCCCTGGGGGACTGAGAACCTCACAGAGGAGGGTGTGGTGGGGGAGCACCTGCCCGGAGGTCAGCAGCCAGCAACACAGTGACAGCTCAGGGTGGGTGGGGGATCCTCCAGGGGGCATTCCACACAAGAAGAGCCTCTCTCTCTGGGTAGGGGGAGCAGCAGGACCTGCATCGTGGGCTCCTGGCGGCCATTTTGCTCCCTCTTAAAATGAGTGGGTCCAAGATGTGAAGAGAGCAATAGAGACCAGAAGACCTGATTTGGGACCACTGATCCATCCCACCCCTGGACTTCCCAGGAAGGAAGGAAGCCCTGCTCTAGAGCGTTTATGGGAAATGATTTAACATCATCCGAGGAAGGATCCACCCTGTGGGTGATGAAAAAGGAGGGGAGGGAATCCCCCAGAGAATGTGCTAGCAGGACTGCGGAGGCTCGGAGGTTACCAGAACTCACACAACTCGAGGAAGGATCCACCCTGTGGGTGATGAAAAAGGAGGGGAGGGAATCCCCCAGAGAATGTGCTAGCAGGACTGCGGAGGCTCGGAGGTTACCAGAACTCACGCAACTCAGGGCCGTGAGACCCACATGTAAAAAGGGGATTGAAGGAGGTTGACGGCAAGACATGGCTATAAATGTGATCATTTTTGCAGCTGTTAGACAAAAAAAAGCCAAGAGGCTGGAGAAAAGTTCTGGCACCTTCCACAGCCACTGTTAAGAGTTGAAGGGCTGACGCTGTGTCCAAGCGGGTGCACAGCTAGGATGGACCGGAAGAACCCAGCACCTGTGGCCCAGGACACAAGTTGAGGCAGGACTGGTTATCTGCTGGAGTCTGAGCCAATGGAGCAGGGCTTTAGAGCTGCGCTGCTCACATGAAGCTGGCCTCGGTCACTGGGGCTTCTGCAACATGCCCGCTCTCATGCCCTGCGCCCCTGATGCAGTGAGTCTGGGCGCCTAGAATCATGTCCTCTGCTGGGAAGCATGGTGTTGCGGCCCCTTGACGGTCACTGATGGCAGATGTCTTGACGGCTTTCTGCTCTGCTGTGCATTTGAGTTCTCAGCAGCCACCCACCCAGCTGCAGTGTCTTGTGTCTGAGACTCCGACACAGCTGTGGCACCAGCCCCACCCTTGTTCTCCCCGAGATGGGACACATCTTCAAGGAGCCATCAGTGGTGAGAACGCTCAGGGCACCCAGCAGCATGGTGGCGAGCAGGGTGGGGCAGAGCATTCTCCAGTGGAGGCGTCCTTGATGGGACATGAAGCCTCAGTTGGGAATGAGGTGGCAAGTGAAGTGTGTGAGGAATTCTGAAAATAGAGCAATATTAAAATATCTAAAGGAGGGAATTCCTCACGCTTCCTTCATCAACTAGCAAAAAAGTAAACAGAGCTATTCTACTTCTAATGATTTCATAAAAAATATTACTGGTAGAAATAACCATCACAAAATAAAACTGACGTTGGCTAAAACTACACAGGGAAAAAATTGTCATTAACTAAAAGTTGACGGGAGAGTCATGTCTACACAGTTTAGAACCGAAAATCCCAACCAGGCAGTTAGACCTGGTGCAAACAATGACACAACAGGAAACTCAGAAGGGCAGAAGCCACGGTCGGGAAAATTCGATGTAGATTAAAAAATAAAATAAGTTTTAAAAACTTCTCAAGCATTCTGGTAAGATTTATGCAGGAAAAAAATGATCCCAGTGAAAATAATTTCTAAAAAAAGCGAGAGTGATTTAATTGCACTGCGTAGCCGTGATGCAGGATTGAAGTCGGCTCAGTGTAGGCCCTGAGGAAGATGTTGCACTGTCCTCTAGGAGGATGTAACCAGTTTAGAAAGATCCCCAGGCGACCCCGCCGTGGGCCATCACTGAGGGATGGCTGTGTCTGTGCTCTCTCGCTCCAGCCCTCGATAAACACTGATCGGGAACAATCGGAGTCGGAAGTATTATTTTGCTCTCACGGGCTGGAAGCTAGGGTTTGGAGCTGTCACAGCGGGTACGTGGCAAGGCTGGTGTTGAACCGTCTGTCCCACCCGCACCCCTGCTCTTATGGCTCACGGTGCCCTCGTCCTCAGGAACCTCCTTTCAAGAAGCACTTCCACAGAAATCCAGATCCAACCCATTGCCGTTCCCAGTGGAAACTGAGTCAACTGCCCCAGACCAAGGCAGTTCCAGAGATGCTGAAACAAGGGAAGTCCCTGGCCCCTCGGTCCCTGCCATGGTCACTGTTCTCTGTGTGAGCCTCACTGCAGCAGAGTCTTCTGGAAGCCACAGATGTCAGTGACTGAACTCAGGGAGCACTGTACCTGTGCAATTGCTGCCGTCAGCTAAAAACGCGTCGCTGAGCTAGAAAGCCTCACGAACAGGAGGGAATGCAGGGGGAGGGCCAGGAAGTGGAGAGGAGAATTCTGAATCCTGCAAAGCTCCTGTTGGAGAGCGCAGTTCCAGTGAGGACCTTGGGGAGGCCATGCTAGCTGAGGTCCCCTCTCCCTGCCCATCTGAGGCCCAGATCATGGCCTGCTGCATGCTTTGCCACTTGGAAGCTGAGTGTAGTGCTTCTGAGGGTGACCACAGCTCTCAGTGTCTGGGCACGGACAAGCCGAAGCACACCCACGCTGACCGTGAACGTGGCCATCAGCAGGTGGGATGTCTGAGGGAGACGGCCAGAGGCTACAAACAAACACCTGGGCCTCCAGGTAAATCTGCATGTCCACCGGCCGCAGTCACAGCCACCTTTAAAAATAGGTGCCAACATCAAACATACAGAGCCTGCTCGTTGTCGGGAATACCAAAAGTGCAGAAAAGAACAGAGAAAATTTCAATGTCCATAACCTATAATCCAAAAATAATCCAGAAATATCTACAACTAATATTTTGGTTTCTTTCTTTCCCATCCTTTTTCTGTCCTTTGTAAACATTTTACTCAGATGTCTGCTCTTGTATCCTGTTTTATTCTCTTGCATTCTATCATGTCATGGCCAATCCTCTTCTTAAAGACTGCCTAAAAAAGGATATTTCCTGGATTTCTAACTGCTTCCACTATTCAATAATCCAAATAAATCCCACTTGCGTTAACTTGTTCTCTGTATTCTGCAAAGTAGCAAAAACCCCAAACCAAAGCTTCTCATTTTGTGAGTGACGACGCCAGCCCCCTAGAAAACCCGAAATCCCCCATCGACTCCCAGACTGGCGTGTTCAGACGGGAGCCGTCGTTAACGGGTTGCTGCTGAGATGGGACTGTAAACAGCCGGGTCCAGGCTCCTCTCTCCTGCCTTCAGCCCACACAGGACTCCATTCTAGAACACACCGCCCCGGGGGGAATTTTAAGTTACTCGGGACATTAGGCAGCCGTTAAAATGACTTTATAGCATGGAGAATGCTTACACTAAAACTTGATGTTAAATTTAAGAAGTGGGATGAAAATTTATATATACAACATAATCACCACAAAGCAAAAAAAGGCACCAAAAAGGGAAGTAGACCAAAATAAGTGGTTATCTCTGCATGACCTTATTATGGATGATTTTTCTCACCACTTTTAGATATACAGTCATGTGACCCTTAACGACAGGGACACGTTCTGAGAAATGCATCATTAGGCGATACCTTTGCTGTGTGAACATCATAGGATGTGCTTACACAAACCTAGATGGTATAGCCTACTACACACCCAGGCTGGATGGTACTGAGCTCATGGGACCACACTGTATATGCAGTCCGATGTTGACCGACATGTCGTTATGTGGCACAACACTGTATGTTAACGCTCTATCATGAGCATATGTTACTGTTATATGTTAGAAAAATCTGAAACAAGGCAGTTTCTTGATCCAGCTCAAATTCACCCCCTCATTGCCCAGCTTTCTGCCTGAATTTACCCTCACGTGTCCACACACCTGTCTCCTCCACTGGTCCGGGGCTCCAGGCTGCATTCCCTGGAACACCTAACAGTGCTCAATTAGTAGTTAAATGATGGGGAAAAGCAATGTGGTAGGCTGCCTCAGTGCCCAGCACGTCTACTCTCATGGAGAGATTCAGAAGGTGTGATGAAAGCTTTTACAGTCGCTGGTGCCTGCATTGCCTTTTCGAGAGTGAGAAGAAGAAGAATGGTGATGATAAGAAAGCCAGTGCGGATGATAACAGATGACAGAGATGAGACAGCAGATAAGAGTCCATGTCAAGGTGAAATTAGGCATTTGCTGCCACTGGTGCACTGAGCTCAAACATCGTTACTTTGAAAAAACATCCATGAAATGGCATCAAGAAAATGAATGTGTGGCCACCTAGAACAGAGGAGATATTCACTTCCTAATTGTGAAATATGAAATCGTCCGCACAGGAAAACTGAGGAACATCCATTTTACTGCCATGTAAATTTCATAATTTATAGCTCAAAATAAAATAACACGATACAGCTCTAGCACTTTCAACTTTTTTTTTTTTTTTAAAGATTTTATTTTTTCCTTTTTATGCCCAAAGCCCCCCGGTACATAGTTGTGTATTCTTCGTTGTGGGTTCTTCTAGTTGTGGCATGTGGGACGCTGCCTCAGCGTGGTCTGATGAGCAGTGCCATGTCCGCGCCCAGGATTCGAACTAACGAAACACTGGGCCGCCTGCAGCGGAGCGCGCAAACTTAACCACTCGGCCACGGGGCCAGCCCCTAGCACTTTCAACTTTTATAAGTATAGCAATAAGGTAAAAATCATAAGCACTTTAGTCCTAAGATACTTTTAACCTAAGAACTTTATGAAGCAGTTGCATCACTGTCTGCCCCACCCCATAGATAGGAAAACAAGCTCAGAGCCACCGCCGGCCCTCTTGGTCCACTCCCCTCATCATGGTCATCTGTGCCAGCCACTGTCCTGCATACTGGGCGCTCCAGGCTGGGCCCAGCAGAGTGCCCACCTCGCTCACCCCCGTGTTTCCCAGCAAACACAGATGGGACGTGAAAAATGCAAGAGGACTGCTTACTCAGAGTGGCAAGTGCAGGCACCAGGAGAAGAACCACGTATTGATGGCCTTTTCTAAAGTTCATAATTCCACTCTGGCAACTTATTCTAGGGAAATATTCAGAGTTATGTACAGAAAATGCAAGCACAAAAGCATCTTACACATCAAGAAGAAAAAGAACCCAAACAGAGTTTTTAAAAGGACAGAAAAAGACAACCTCAAAAAGAAAAAAAAGACAGAAAAGAAATACAAATGACTTCTAAACACATGAAATAATGACCTACTTCATTCAGAATAAGAGAGGCAAAGTGAAACCATGCTGACGTGGCATTTCCCTGCTGTCAGACCAGCTCTCTAGGCTGGGGAGGGCGTCGGGGGACCACATTCTCGTGCACTGCCTGGGAGAGGGTAAATTGATTCAATCCTTTTGAAGGGCAACAGCTACCAAACTTTCAAAAACATGTGCATTTTGGTCTAGGAATTACACTGCTAGGAATTTATCTTCAAGCTATACTCCTACAGTAAAAAATGACACATATAAGATTGTTCACTGCAGCAAACCCCTAGGAAAATGTAAATCTCAAGTAATCGGAGACCAGTTAGATAAAGCTTGATAGGTTCGTACCATGGAACAGCACTTCACTCAATAAGAGGGTGAGGAAAACTTCCGCATCCTCACATAGAAAAAAGCCCAAGACACAGTGTTCCGTGAAAAGAGCAAAATGCACCATGATACGTATATCGTGCAACTGTTCATATGAAAGCGGGGAGGAAGAGAGTATAAATTTACTTGCCGTTCGTAAAGGATCTCTGTAAAGATAAATACACCTGACAGTGGTGTCGGCGGGGAGGGCACCCGGGAGGGTGGGACGGGAAGGAGACTGTTCGCCATGAATAGTTTCTGTACGTTTTGGACTTTGAGAATAGTTTGTTTATTTTTTAATTAATTTTCTATGAATAAAGGAAAAAATAAGAAATAAAAATCAGTGCCTGGGGTTGATGGAGGGACGGACTGCAAAGGGTGGTGACAGAAACGCTCTGGCTCTTGACTGTGACCAGGGTCCCCCAGGTGGACTCACACTCTTTCACTAACAAAGAAACAGGTTCAAAGTGATGAGGGTCCGTTAGCCACAAGTGGGGGAGCCACTGTATCCCCTAATGCTCCAACCAAGTCTGTGTGCACTCTCCTTGCACACCTCCATACTGTTTGCACACCCCCATACTGTTTGCACACCTCCATATCTGGTTCACGTACCTCCATATTGTTTGCACACGTCCACATTGTTCACACACCTCCATAACTGCACACCTCCCTACTGTTTTCACACCTCCATATTGTTTGCACACCTCTATAATTGTTTATACACCTCCATAGTTGTCTGCATAGCTTCATAGTTGCTTGCACACCTTCATAGTTGCTTGCACACCCTCACAATTGCACTTATACTTGTAACGCTCACAAATGATCTCCATTTTGCAGATGAGGCTGGTCAGGGGCCGAGCCAGCATTGAGTTTACACGAACGTACTCAGCCCGTTACACACTCCTACCAGGAAATACTTAGCTGCTTGGAGCCAGGCAGGCTACAACCAAGGAGCACTGTGTAAGGAGCCCTCTCTGCACCCGGCTTCACTGACAGGCCTCCTGCCTTCCTGAGAGCTACACAGGAGTCGGATTCCTCTCGAATCCCCCGGCCCTCTTCTCCCCCGACAGCTCCTGCAGGAGCAGTGCACCAGCTGTGCCCTTGGGTGCAGAGCCCTGAGGGGCTGAGAGGGGCGAGCCCTGGGTGGGGCCTGAGGGGTGGCAAGTACCTTTTTCTCCCGTGGGGCCCACTCTTCCAGGCCGTCCTGGTGCGCCTTTGTCTCCCTTCTCTCCAGCATCCCCTGTGGAAGAAGTCACATGCATTTAGGACCTCGTTCTGAGCACAGGCTTCCAGTTGGTACGTGGAGGAGTAACAAGGAGAAAGCTTCTCACCCTGTCAGTGCACCAGCCAGGCCCCTTGGCCTTCCTCTCCCCAGCCCTGGGCCCCCGGGGATTTCACCCCTTCCTCGGGACCCTCTCCCATCCCTTGACCTCCTGCCGCAGAAGGCACTCAAGTCTCCCGGCCCCAGGTCTTTCTCAGGACTCTGCTTCCTTGCCCTACTTCCTCCCTCTGGGAGTGGATTTGTCCCTCTCTCCAGTTATCCTCAGGGCTTGCTCCCAGTCCGCCCTCTGGCGCCAGTGTTCCCCAAGACCCACTCTAACTACTCCACTGCCCTTCACCACCTGGATGTCAACATGAAGGGAGAAAGCATCTTAAGTCTCCTCCCACGGCCAAGCATCCCTCCTGGGCAGAGGGATGAGCGTCCCTGCTGGGCAGATGGCCAAGTGTCCCTCCTGGCCTCTCCTGCCCCTTGTCTGGCTGATACACTTGGGAAGAATACACTCAGGTGCTCGCATCAGCATCCCCTCATCCCTTCAGCACAAGGTCCCCCAAGGGTGCACACTCCTGCTCGGGGCCAACCTAATGCTTTTTCCCCAGACATGAGTCTCTTCTGCAGACTCTCTTGGTTCTGGTGTTGACACATTGATTCTACCAGATTCTAAGCCCTCATCGGATACATTCAAGCATCTGCCCAGCTCTGTGAAATCCAGCCGGCCGCTTCCTCCCCATCCACATCCCTGCCTCAGGCGCGCCAGCACTTGGGGCACGCCCATCTGCTTCTCTGCAGCTTTGGAGCCAGATGGACCACTGAGCCTACCCTCAAACTGCTCGGTGCAGGAGACAGAGATGGGAAGAAACAGTGGAGACATCCTGTGAGAAGTGATACAGGGTGTGTGGCAAGAGCACAGAGCATGGAGGCCTGTGGGGAGATATGAAGGCCCCTCCCGGGCCCCTCCGCTCTAACCCACACCAAAATGATCTTCCTAAACACAAATCCGATTATGTCGTCTCCCTTCTCAAAAGACATGCAAAACCACCAATGGGCTAAATGTCATTATAAACAACGTCTGGTTTTAAGATCCTCCTCAACACGTCTTCTCCTGGAGCCCAGGTCATTTCTCATGCTGTCCCTTCTGCCTCACCTGCCCTGATCATCAGCCCACCTGTCCAGGCTTCACCTCCTCACCTGACCTCCAGGAAGCTTTTCCTGATTCCCTCTCTGGATCCCTCTTTTCTCCAGTGACTGGGACCCTGCTCCATATCGCAGTCATCTTCATATGGCCTCTTCTGCTTAACTGCTGTGCTATTCCTCTGAGTGTGTGTGTGGATGCTGATGTGGGGCCAACGTACCTTCCCGGTTGTGCACACTGCCGGCCAACATTCAAGCAAACTTCAGTTCCCTATAATTCTCTATCACCCCTTCAGTTGGTGAGAGACTTAACTGACGTTACAGATTCCCCAATGAAACTCCTCAAACTGATAATCTGGCCTAAAGGAGGGACATTCCATTTAAACTTAAGTAAACAAAAAGAAAAGCAAAGTGAGTGCCAACAGAAACTAGAAGACAGAGCTGGCCCATCCCTGTCATCCCCGTGCCACAGCTGTGAGGGCTCCATCAAGCAGCTGTTGAAGAGTGGGTTACCTCCCATGGGTTGACACACACACATGGCCCCTGAAACTCTGGGTGGTTCTCAATCTTTTTCTTATATTTTGAGAAGAAAGGAAATTACTACAATCGCAATACTTGGAGAAGCACTGATAGTCTAGCAAGAAATACCAACTAACAGAAGGCACTCACCATCAAGATTCAGCAGACATTTGAGGAGCACCAACAGCAGGAAAGAGAATAACGAGAGAGGACACAGAACTCACAGGGCAGCCAGAATCTGAGTCTGAAATAAGAGACTGAATATCCTCATAATGACAAGAGAGAAAACAAGAGTAACTGAAGAAGAACGAACTAGACATCCTGTACACAAAATTAATTTTTAAAATAAATTGACCTATAGATAGGCTGAGTAACAGAATGATAAAAGCTAATGCATGAAACAAAAGAGTAGGGTGAAGATTTTTTTCACAGTGCAGCACTAAGAGATAAGGAACTTGAAAGTGTTGCTTGGTTTGAAGTTACCAAGTCGAGAGTGGAAGAAAAATCCCCCAAATTTCAATATTTATTTTATAAGAATTCCAGAAAGGGAGACTAGCCATTTGAAGCCTTAAAAGCTGTGAAGATTCAATAGCTGTGATTTCCCGGTCCTAAGGAAAGGCATGAAAGAACACAATGAAGGTGCCCACGGTGCACCACGCCGGAAAAATGAGGGGAAATAACTTAGACGTGTCAGACTGACATCACAGAACATCAAGAATAAAGAGAAAATTCATAAGCTACCCAAGAGGAAAAGGACTGCATGCATACGAATGAGAGTCGGATTGACATAAGAATTCTTATTAGCCACACGGGATACAAGAATAAAACGAGGCAAGAGCTTCAACAAAAGAGCCATAATTTAGATTGAGAGATCAGAAGAGTCCTCTCCGATGAAGCGTCTTTTCACTGAGACCTGCTGAACAAGTAAAGATGTAGCCAGGCCAAGAGCAAGGAGAAAGTGCTCTGAGAAAGGGGGACCACACCAGCCCAGGGGAGGTAGAGAGACAGGAAGGGGCTGGTCCAAGCAAGCCCACAGGGGCCGGGAGAAGATGGCACTCAGACTTCATATCTAAGGACCATGGGAAGCCACCGACACACTCTTCGTAGGGAGATAACATGGCCCGATCCATGCATGGGGGAGAGCAGTAAGTATACTATTGCAATAGTCCAGGCTATAGGCAAGCGCCTATTCCCATCTATGTGCAGCAGTCTGCTCCCACAGCCCATCTCCCCCAGTGGACTGGAAGCTCCTTGAAGACAGGGTTCACATCTCGCCCAGCTCTGGCTCTCCCGGTGCACCTGGGAGAGGCCTTGACCATGCAAGTGCTCTGTCAATACTAGTAGAAAATTAACACTAAGCATACCTGCTGGCTGTTCTTTTGTTGGTTAAGATGATTCCTAGAGTTTACGCATGGGATTCACTTATCTCCATAACTGAACCTCGCCCCAACATGTGAGGCAGGGATCATGCCCACTCTGTAGATGGAGACCCAGACCAGGAGACGCAGTGATGTGCCCAAGCTCGGCGGAGCCGCCACTCCAACTCCGGTCTTGACCACACCTCCCCAGGGCATTAAAACCCTAACTACAGTCCGACTAGGATAACCAGACCATCACTTAACCTGCACTGCCTACCCTACTTCACCCTCCTCTCAGACGGGAAAGCATAAGGACAGCACCTGTCATGACTCCTGCCCCGTCTCCACCTGCTGCCACCAGCCTGCCACCAGGCTGACCAAACAACTGGCCATAGTTAGCATTCGAGGCACGGAAAGACCCTGAACAGCACCAAACATGACCATGTGCCCCAAGGTCTGCTTACTGAGGCAGGAAAGAGGAATGAGACGTTCCTAAGAACAATAAGACTTTGAAGAGTGGGACCCGTAGGTTTTCCTTACATCTCTCAGCTGGTCAAAAATGCTCTTAAACACCGTTCTTCCTAAGGATTCTGCTAAAGGGATGTATGACGGTATCAGCATGGGGTCAATGCGTTCCAGCCAGTGTGGGGTGCAGGCACCCTGAACGCCCCATTGTTCCTGCAGTGGGGCGTCCAGAGCCGGAGTCAGAAAGCCTGCTCACCACCTGGGCTATGACAACCCCAGCCTCCAGGTCCTCGCCTCTGATGAGGATGGAGTGACCTCTGTCTTGGAAAACACCAAGCTGGCTGTTGTTATAAAGTTAGCTGCTCTCCCTATCATTGCATCCCAATTTTGGAGAGGCAATGCCAAAGATGACAGAGACCCTCTCTGGCAGGATCGCCTCCTGGCCCCATTCTTTCCCAGTGACCTTGACCTCCCACTTGGAGACCAGTCCCAGACGTGCTTCTTCAGAACAAAGGCGGTTTTCAAGCACTGTTCACATTTGGCAGGGTTTGAAATGTTCACTGTCTGCTACTCCCAGGGGACATAAAGATCCATGGCCCCGCTGGTAATCACTCCCAGGCAGTATTTCTATAAACCTCTCCACTCAAAAATCATGTGCATTCCGTAATGTACGCCCGGGAGCACAGCAGCCTTTCCTACGTCCTTGTCTTCATCAGGTATCGGTTTGGGGCAGATTTACGACACAGAATTCTAAATGACAAGCTATTCCTCTACAAGGAGAGGCTAGCATTTCAACTGGCTAGCTCATTAATGAGCCGCTCTCTCCTCTCTCGAGGAAACACAGAACACGTGGGTGGTATTGACTTCTTGCTTGCCTCCCTGCAAATCACCGCCAAGTCTATGAGCAAAATGCTCTCATCCAGATTTCATTTGGGGTGATTGTCGAGCCACGTCCATTAGTGCAGAGCTCAAGATACTTTGCTGACTCGCAGCCGGCTGAGGAGGGGCCATGGGTGTTCCTTAACTCTTGTGACACCTGCCTCCATGGCTGAACAAATCAGTCTGCGAGCAGATGTCACCCCTGCCCAGCACACGGATGCAAACGCCACAGCACGCAAGCACAGCGGGTGTCAGAGGGGAGAGACAGAGAGGCCAACGGCTCATTCTGCAGGAGAGGAGCCAGGCCCGGCAACGGCCCCTCTCATGAGAGAGAGACTCCCACACACACAGGCTTCACAATGTCGTTAAGCTAATTCAATAAAACCCGTAAGAACAACTATGCCCTTTCAAAATTTCTGAGCAGCCAGCTTGCTAACGTAAATGTTTTCCTACCGACAATCAACTTTTTTAGCCACTAAGAAAAGACTGTTTTTCCCATCAAAAGGAGTTGTTATTCTCTTCAAATGCAAGGATAATGTGTTATTATTAGGCCTGTAATAGCAATAAATTTCATCTCAAGCACCAACACTGGTCAGTGGATATGGGCTGCCCAGAGTTGTGTTGAGAAAGACTCTAAAGCCCAGTCTGGATTCAGTAGAGGAAACACCAGAATCCACAGGGCACACGAAGAGGAGGCCTGTGTGCTGTATTCCCACAGACTGCATGCCACCTCCACATTCGGGTCTTTAACGAGATGGGCAGGGGCCAGCCCAGTGGTGTAGTGGTTAAGTTCACACACTCTGCTTCAGCAGCCTGGACTTTGCAGGTTCAGATCTCAGACACAGACCTACACACTGCTCATCAAGCCATGCTGTGGTAGCGTCCCATACACAAAATAGAGAAAGATTGGCAACAGACGTTAGCTCAGGGCCAATCTTCCTTGCCAAAAAAAAAAAAAAAGAAAGAAAAAAGAAAGAAAGGAAGAAAGGAGATGGGTAATGGCTTCTTCCTCCCGGGCTGAGCCTGGCCCTGGTAGACCTCAATAATGTTTGTCTAATGAATGAATGGAGACCATTGACGTGCCCCTTTCATCTTAAGAGTGGAGCCTGTATTGTGTATTTTTATCTCCACCGACTAAGGCAATTCCCAACACGTTGGATGTAATAAATCCAGTCCCAGACCATTCTCGCTCATTCTGGTCGACTGTGTGCCGGGTGTGAACTTCATCCTCTCCCTGCTTCTGTGTGTGGCCAGTGCACACTTAGTGATTGGTGAGCCACTGTCAAGGAGAGGGAAGCAGGCAGGGTCCCATCGTCACCGTGTGCCCCAAAGCTGCAGGTGACGGGTGAAGCCCACGCCGCATACCCTGCGATGAAAAGTCACACTCTCTCCAACCCTTACTGAAAGAATGCGCAACAACCTAAGGATGGAAAAGGTCCTCGCATTTCCGCACGGCGGGTTCCCCTCCTCTCACTAGGGGGCGTTGTATCGTGTGAGCATCGCAGGATGTCTGCAAGGGCAGAGACGGATCTGAGAACCCGGTTTTACAGGGAAAGAGACTCCGCAGGAGCCAGGCGGCATTCATCCACGCCCCTACAAGGCCGAGCTGAGCGGGGCGGGCGCTGGGCCGACGCCCCTCAGGCCGCGCACAGAGGGCGCAGACCGAGCAGGGCCTCGCGGCAGCCGCTGCCCCACCAGCCCACACCGCGGACTGGCACGGGGGCGCAGATCCAAAGGCAGGGCTCTTCCCTGATACCAGTCTGTCCACTTGGTGGTGGGCAAAAGCCCGCATCCTCCTGAATTGTTATTGTCTGGAGGCTCCGGACTTGCTTTTTTACCCTAGATTTCTCTCCTGCACCCTCCCCCTGGCGCCCCATCTAAACAGAGGAACAAGAAAACTCCTCCTCTGAAGAAATGGGGCTCCCATCACAAAGAAGGAACCCACGTTGTCCCCACATTGCTACGTCAAAACAGGACACCCCGTTCTCGCCACACACACAGAATGGCAATCACGTGAGGTGACAGACGTGTGATCATTTCACAATGGATTTGTATGTTCAGTCATCACGTCGTGCACCTTGAATATAAAGATATAGCGACTCCTTTGTCAATTATACCTCAATAAAGCTAGAAATAGAAGAGAACAAGACATCCAGATTTTAAGGGCTTTAATAAAGATATTAAGAAGTTTCGCTACTCGAACTGTCCCTTTAGTATTGACAGGCTAGAGGGGAACTAGACTTATGAAACAACACTGCCACCTGAATCCAGGGATCTAGAACGTGGGCTCTGTAGCACGTGGTCTGTATTTCGTCCACAGCCTCAAAGCTTGCCACACAGCCTCCGCATTCCTTGGGGCCGTGTGGCTCCTCTGTAAGTCCTGGGAGAGCAGGGTCCCGGTGGATCCACTGGGGCCTTCCCTCTAAAGCGCCTGCACCCGACCTGCTCAGAGCAGATGCTCAGTAAGTATGCATGAAGGACAAACAGAGTCATACCAAGTCAGCCCCTGGGGACCATGCTCTCTCCGGGCAATTTTGGTGGCTCATCTCTGACTACAACACGGTGTTCAGTGTTGGGAACTCACTGATAAGAAGAGATGCAGTGTCCCTGGGAGTGGGCCACACCTCAGAGAGCAAAGAACCCAGGGGGCCTCCGCCAAGCACACCAACCAAAACAAGTTTGATGTCTGGGTTCGGCAGAAACAGTCACCGATGCAGATTTTGAAAAGCTGCTTCTCAGAAGTGCCCTCAAGATGTGCTTAACAACCCGGAGATAGCTGAATATCCATACTGTCCTAATTTTATATTTAAACTGTGAATATGCCAAACGGTAGAAAACCTGGACAGTTGCCTCTCTGAGCTTTTTTAGACACAACTATACACTCAGAGATAACCACCATTGTTAGTATATTTCCTTCTAGTTTTTTTCTCTGTTTCTATGTATTTGTATGTTTTTAACGGAATTACAGAGACTGAAGTTTTGTATTAGCTTTAGAACATACTGAATCTTTCTGTAACGACAAACATACATTTAAACCGCTCTCTGATATCTCCTCCCTCCGTGTGCTTCCCAGGTTATGGGAGATTTCTAGAGTCAGGAGCTGTGTGCTTAGGACGCCCGCGTGATTTTAGGAGCAGCAAACGAACGGCTGTCTGGACTGAACGACCAACCTTCTTAACCTGCAAGCATCTGCTCCAGAAACATAGCCACCATTTAATCCTCACAGAACGCTGAGGCTGTGTCATTTCCCACGTTGACGGATGGAGACACTGAGGCTGGGGAGGACAGGCAACTTGTCACACACGTGGCTTGCACGTGCTGAACTCAGACCACTGTACCTCAAAGGCTGCGCCTTCGCGCTACCCGCATCACCTTAGAAAGAGGGGCCACACAGGCACACGAAGGCAGAACAACATCCCTGGGCCCAGGACAGACGGGCGGTTCCCCATCCAGCACTTCTGAAAAGCATCTAGAGAGATTTTCACTGACAGAATAGACGAGAACTATGCACGGAAGCCTGGGCCCACCCCAGTGCCCCCATCACGCGGGGGCCACAGACACTTCAGGGTGTCCCCTCCCGGATGCCAGAGTGGAAGGCAATGTTCAGGACCCCAGGGGGTCCACCCACGTCCAGGTGGGGAAGCAAATTCCACAGTGGAAAGTCCTGCTCTCTCTCCCACAGCCACATTTTCAAATTCAAAACTCAAGGCCCCGCTCACAAACCCACAGCAGATCACTACAAAGCCCGGGGCCAGCATCCCTCTTTCATCAAAACTTTGAGCGAGTGGCACAAGTCAGACAGTTTGAGCTTCTTCCGACATAATTAAAAGTTTTTAAAGAGGGTCAACACACTTCTCATAATTAAAACCACGCAGCCAGGAGGCCGTTTGGGCCGCAGGATTGTGTTCTTGGCTTCCACACAGCAGAGTGACAGCAGTCCCAAAAGACCTTCCCCAGTAGGGCTGCCCTCTTGGAGACTCTCCTGGCCATCAGCACTGACTTTCCTGATGACAGTCCTAACGCTGGCTGCCCTGATCACCCTAGAGGTGGCCCGCAGGGACCAGCGCGCCCCTGAGACAGCGCTGGCCGCCCTGTGCTCCTGCTCACCAAGGACACTGGCCTCGGCTGCCCTTGGCTGAAGCCTGCTGCCTCTGTGCCCACAAGGGCCTGATCCCCAGATGACCGGCTCTGTCATTGGCAGAAGTCATTCTCACCATGGTCAACAGCGCCTAAATGTGAGTCTGCTTTTCTCCAACATCTCCATAAGGACAGCCTGCAGCTTCTCACAAAAGGCCCACTTGGCAGAGTCCAGGCTGGAGGGGCAGCCCACACGGGGAGAGGAGGGACAGAATGGACTTTGGGGATGCAGGAGGCAATGTATGCTGAGTCCTGGGCTGGCCCCTCCACATCCCTGCCTTCCTGCTCTTAGGAGCACATGGTGGAGGTGCCCCATCCCTGTCTTGAAATTCTTTATAACTTTGAACAAGGGGCCCACATTTCATTTTGCACTGGGCCCCTGGACTAATGGAGCTGGTCCTGCTTAGAAATCACAAGATCTGGAATCTCTTGCCTGTGGTTTATAGAACCAATGACTTTCTCAGGTGAAGAACCCACTCTGAGCGCTCAGACACTTCCCCTGTGCTGGTGTAGAGCCAGCTCTTCTGGAAGTAAATTATAGACGAAGCAACAAGAGAAAAGGTACTTTGGGTTTTAGAAGAAGGAATAAAGAACTTTCAGGAACCAGCACAGGAGTGCAGTCTTCAGAGCTGTGTGACCTAATTTGCAAACTGCTAAGTTTCCCTGAGCCTCGGATGTCCTCATCTGCAAATGGACCAGATGAGATCGCCTCATCCTGTGGGTCACTCGAGGTGACCCAGTCAGTGCTGGAACAAACGTCAGTTGCCTTTACAGGGTCCTAGCAGAGAGGATGAGCTGCCAACGAATGGCTAGCTTCAGGATTACAGGAGTCCTCGGCCAAAGGGAGTGTACACACCATGCAGTCCAACCCTTGATTGTACAGATGGGGAAACTGAGGCCCGCCGAGGAGGCAGCTTTGCCCCAGGTCAGACCCTGAGCTGGCACTGGGACTCGGGACTTGGGACCACCCCTGTGTCAGCCACACACGGGCTCCCCGCCCACCCGCCGGCCACTGCTGGGAGGCCCTGGCCGAGGAGGCCCGAGCAGGAGGTTACCTTTGAGGCCTGGAACAAGGATCTGCACGGAGCAGGCGTCGTCCGCCGGCTGCTGAGGACATCCAGCTGGGAGCAGAGACAGGAAGGCCAGGCTAATGAGCGCCAGACCTCTCTTCATAATGAGCACTCGCAGGACACTGACTCCTGAATGAAGGAAGGGATAAACAGTGACAGGAATTCCAAAACTGGCGACAGCGAGTGACAGTGTGCAGGCCACAGCTGGGCTCACGGCCACCCCTCTGTGGGGCCAGGGCTCTCGGTAGCATTGTGGAACCTCTCCCATCGATTTGGTGTCTCTCTCCCTCTCTCTCCCTCACTCACTCGTGTGCCGACTTAAACCTGCCCCGAGAAGTTTCTGTGGCCGGCTGAGACGATGACCACCACCCCGTGAAGTGTTAGTCCAGATTCTCTTCTTCTGCTTTATCACTAGTGTTTAATACACACAAAGCGTGTTTATAGTTATAGGAAAACTGTGACGCTCAGCCACAAAACACATGTTGGAGAGCCAGACAGCTTCACAAGTCAGGCCTTGCCCAGTGCTGCAGTCCCGGGGGGCCGTTCCCACCCCGCCCCCCTCCCCAGGAGGATCCACTCTCCCAACGGTGAACTTACCATTCTCTCACTGTTTCTGAAATAGCATCACGACACATGGATGTATTCTTAAACCTTATAAGAGAGTATATCACACTGTGTGTAGTCTTCTGTGACTTACCTTCTGCTCCAGGAGCCACCCACGCTGCTACGTGCTGCTGTAGCTTATTGATTATCTAATTCCATTAATACAGAGAGCACCAGTGTGGGATGGGGTAGGAGTTGGAAGGGACAGGAGGACACAGCCGGTCCTACATCACAGTGGGGAGCAGGCACGCTGATTCTCCCCCCACGGGCCAGTGAGGGAGTCTTGGCAGCAGCACGCAGAGCCCTGCCACATGGGACTTAGATGTCTGTCTATGGCATAGTGGATGGCATAGAGTTTGGGGACAGCTGTTCATCTGGCTGTACCAATGTCCTGGCCAAATCACGTCTCCTTTATCAGCCTGTTTCCTTATCTTAAAGTGGAGGTGAGACCCCTAGGGTTATTCTGAGGAAGAACAGTGCTGATGCACAGAGCTGGGCACAGTGCCTGGCTCATGGCAAGTACTCACTCAATGACAGCTTTCATGTTACTGTTATCACACATTGTGGGGTGGCCCCAAGGCCAGCAACAGCTCCCAGACAAAGGAAAGACCGGGAGTCAGAGTTTCTAAACTGAGAGTGTTCTATACTCCCTGTAAAGTGCCTGTGCTTTAGCCAAGTCAGCCATAAAACGGGCACAGGTGAAAACCATTTGCATTCTGTGACATCCTGTAGTGAGGACCTGGCTTCCCGATGTGTGGTCATGGAACAGACACTGTGAAGGGCGAGGGATGAAGACGGATATTCACTGGACTTGGGAAAATACAACACCCATATGATACCCCACAGAGATAGCACATCTCTCATGGCAGAGACCAGGAAACCAAAGGTAAGAGAAATTAAGTAATTGCCCAGCATTTACAACTAGTAAGTGGTGACAATGGGCTTGAAACCTGGATCTCCTACTGCTGTTGACTTCTTTCTTCGTTCTGCCCAACTGTCAGTTTCTCATGCATCAAAGCAAGGGCTCATCCTCCTCCTTAAATCACAATGGTAATGGGCTTTTATTTTATTTTGTATTATTGTATGTTTGGTGGAGAGAAAAGCAGCCAATATTTACCGCATCACAAATGTGGACACTTATATGTAATTCCCCAAACCTCTTATGAAATATATGGTCCCTCATGTAAAGATGATGAAATGAAGCAGCAAGAGGTTGCATGGCCAGCCACACAGCACAGCTGGACCGTCAAACATGCTCTGGCGCCAACCCACCTCTTCACACCGCCGCTGCCTCTCCCCACCCCCGCCTGCCGTAGCTCACACAAATATTAGAACTATAAGGAAAAGGAAAAGGACGCGCAAATTTGCCCACATTCCAGGGCCCCAGGGAGGAGCTGTGCCCCTTTTAGTCTCCTTTGTCGTCTCAGCTGTGGGTCCACGTGCGAGTAATCTGTACTGGAAGCAGGCAGACGTATGTGCCACAGTCCATACATCGCACAGAGCCCCGAGCACTCAGGGCCTGGAGTTTGGCGGCACTAAACTGACTGAGCAAACAAAAGAACGAGCGAGGGGCCGGCCCCTGGCCAAGTGGTTAGGTTCACGTGCTCCGGTTCAGTGGCCCAGGGTTTCGCCGGTTAGGATCCTGGCTGTGGACATGGTGCCACTCATCGAGCCATGCTGAGGTGGTGTCCCACATAACACTAGACCTAAAACTAGGATATACAACTATGTACTGGGGGGCTTTGGGGAGAAGAAGAAAAAGAAAAGGGAACTAGTGAAGGAATGAATGGACGGAGGGCCACAACATGCCGCAGGCGGCATTCGATGCTCTTCTCCTGCTCATCGTTCCTCCATGTTCTAGAGTGTTTACCATGCCTGATGTCCACACAGCATTCCCAGGGCCAGCTCGTTGACACGTGACCTGTGCAGACCCACGGGGGAGGGGCACACGCAGAGGGCCCTGCAATGGGATTAGCGTGCCCCTGTCGCTGTCCTGGAATCCCTAGGTTTTGGAACAAAGGGGCACCTCAAAGTTAGCAGCCACTAAACTGATCACTGTCTTGTGTTCTTAACCCTAATGAACTTAGCTGCTGCTTTAGCAGCAAATATTTTGGTTCTTTCCAGAATATAGCTCTTAAAAGCAATGATAATGCTGTATGTCAATTACATCTCAATTTTAAAAGTCACAATAAACACCTACTTTTGTGCTCAGGCAAATGGATACTTGTTTTTTGGTATTTGTTGGAGGCAAACTGACTGGATTTTTAAATGTCTCAGGTGTCAGAAGCTAACAAGGGAACTCCTCTCTAGCTAGAAACCACTGTGTCAAGAGACAGCCACGTCGCTTAGCAAGACTTAACGCTCTCACACTGCGGAAGCCTCAAGAGCAGCTTCAGGAGGATCAGTTACAAGAGGAGGCGACAGTGAGAGGAAAACCCAGAATAAGCCGAAGCTGGTGTTCCTCACTCACTCCTTCACTGGTTCTCTGACTCGGCCGCCCATTCGCACACCTATGCCCAGCCCCTGCCCAGGCCCCTCTCGGTCCGCCCTGAGGCGCCCGCTCCCAGTCCAGCTCAATGGGTCCTGGCTGCAGAAATCAGGGCGCCAGGCCCTGGGTGACAGCCTCCTCGTCCCAGAGCCCCGGCTCTTTCCTGCCCTCTTAGAAGAGGAATTTCATTTCATAAACGAAGAAGCCACAGCCCCCCAGACCTCTTAAAGAACAACATCCTTATCTCTGGGCCAGGGCCCAGGAGGCTCGGAGCCCTCTCTGTCAAGGAGGTTGGCTTTTCAGAGGGGAAAGGGGATTCAATTTGGAATTCTTAGCAGAGACACATTATAAGAATAAAACAGCAAATGAAGAAAAATGTGGCTTCATTTGCCAAACATACAACTGTACATTTCCATTAAATACCTAGAGCGGGGCCCAGCATCTCACAGCCACCGCGAATAACTGGAGAGAGCTGCACCCCAGAAGCATGAGGGAGCCCGGGGCTCACTGGCAAACACCCCCAGCCCCCCCTCCCCCCCTGCTGTGTGGCTTCCTACAGTGACTGTGGGCCTCCCCATGGCCACAGCACTGACAGATTTCCACCCCAATGGCACACATTTTTCCTTCTTTTTATCAAGACCACAAAGTAAGAAGAGGTCTTTTCCTTGTTATTTTGTCCTAGCTTGATGCAAATCATCTGTCTGCTCTCTTATTTAGTACATAGACTTTTCAAAATTGTAAATGAAATCAAATAGCTGTGAAAGTTGGGGGCACTGCTCTGCCTCCACCAGGCAAAGTGTTTCCCACCAAATCAGAAATCCAGTTATACCATGAAACAGCTTTAACACTTTATCTTTTCAACTCAGAGCTACTACTTAACTTCAGCCCAGCAGGGCGGCCAGTTCTAAGGGCCAGGGATCAAGGCAGGAAGGGTCGCCCTGTGACACTTCTGTCTCATCCAGTTTGGGAGACTAGATGCACCTACTCTGTGTAAGATGACCCCATTTGCCCTTGAAAGTTGTCTTCTCAAGTCCCACCTTCCCCCACACCTGACATTCCCAGCACTGAGCCCAAAACAGAGCTGTCACTGAGCACAGATCACCGCTGTCGTCCACGTGGCCCATCTGCAGGTGGTCACTGAGCACAGATCACCGCTGTCATCCACGTGGCCCATCTGCAGGTGGTCACTGAGCACAGATCACCGCTGTCGTCCACGTGGCCCATCTGCAGGTGGTCAATGAGGACAGATCACCGCTGTCGTCCACGTGGCCCATCTGCAGGTGGTCAACAAGCCGACCTGACCCTGCCCTGGCTGCTCAGACAGTTGGTTGGTTCTGTGGCCTCTTCTTACACTAGGACTGGGAATTAGGAAAGGAATTGCTTCACCTCTGTGAATCTGTGTAAACCGCAGAGGGCTTGACTCAATCGTCTAGTAACTGACAGATCTAAGCCTGCTCCTCAGTCGACTCCAAGAAGTTTCCACCATGAACTACTGACTTAACCAAACCTTGGAATTCTGGTGCCTGATTTACTTGACAGACTCGAGACTCTGGCCAGATCTAGGAACAGATTCCCAGCTCCGCTTCAACCCAGTTCCTACCTCTGGCTCTGTCTGGAATCTCTCCTTCCTGTCTCAGCGTCTTCCCGCTGGGGAACCGCCGTCCTGCTCTCCAGGGCTGCAGCCAACGGCAGTGTCCCTGACCTGCAGTGCACACTAGGCACGGGGGGCGTCCTGACCGTCGGGAGCCCGTGGGGACACTGCACCCGGGAGCCTCATGGCTGCTATTTACAGAGACGGACGCAGCGCACACACGAGCAGGCATGGGCCTGGGCCGTCAGACGGCCCAGCAAATCAGGCCGGGAGGCTGCTGTGTTATCTGCAAACCGCTTCCTGTTTGAAATCCTCAGCTGTCCTGAGAGGGTGGTGGGAGAGTGTGGGAACGCTGGAAACATCCGTGATGTCAGGGCTCTCCCAGGAAGGGAGGCGTGTGGGGCCCTCCTCGAGAGGCCCCTTCTAACTACTCACCCCCAACACCCCAATTCCATCTCCTTTTCATCCTGTCTCTTCTTTATATCTTTTCTGTTCTTCTCTTTTTCTTTTTTTGAAAAAATAAGCATGAGTATTGTAGAAAGTCAGGAAAGTATAAAGAAGAGTGATAATTATCACCTGGAATCACACCAGTTGGTGCTAAATACGGCTGACATGTCTTTTCATTTCTTCCGTCCGGGGTTTCAGTTCAAAAGCGTTGAGTGCATGTCCAATGCCTGTGGAGACCTAACCCACGGTGAGACCCCAAACTCACGTCACTCACTGAAGTTTCATTCAAAGACAACACACGCCCAAACACATCTCTGTGAGGGGCTGGGTGGATCCAGTCTCTGAGGAGCCCAACTCTGATACAATTGGGGGAGGGGGTGGAACAGGACTTCTTTAAGAAAAAGATATATATAAAATTATGATCATAAAAAGTTAAGTTCAAAGGTGAATATTTATTTAGACTGAAAAGAGAAGTCATAACAAATCACATGTGTAAAAACTGACAAATTCCACACACATCACAAAATCCATGAAAAAGAATGGATTGTTTATTAAACTGTCTGACCGCATAAATAAATTTGACAACTTAGACGAAATGGACCACTTCCTGGGGAAACACAAACTACCACAATGGACCCAACATGAAATAGAGAATTGAACAGCTCCGTAACAGTTAAGGGACTTGAATTTGTGATTTAAAAACTCCCAAAAAGGAAATCTCCAGGCCAGATGGTTTCACAGGAGAACTTTACCAAACGTTTAAAGAAAAATTAACACCAATTCTCACACACTTCTCCCAGAAAACAGAAGAGGAGGAGTACTTACCAATTCATTTTATGAAGCTGGTGTTACCCTGATACCAGAACCAGACAAAGACAGTACGAAAAAAGGAAAACTATAGACCAATAACCCTCATGAATACAGATGCAAAAATCTTTAACAAAATGTTAGCAAAATAGAATTCAGTAATATGTAAAAAGATTTATAAACTGTCACTGAGTGGTGTATTTCAGGAATGCAAGGATGGGTCAATATTCAAAAACAATCAACCTTATCCACCATACTAACGAGCTAACAGAGAAAAATCACATGATTGTATCAACTGATGCAGAAAAGGCATTTGACATAATTCAACCCCCTTTCATGATAAAAACTCTCAGAAAAATAGAAATAGAGGGGGAACTTCCTCAACTTGATTTTTAAAAACCTACACTAACATCATGCTTAGGGGCAAGACTGACAGTCTTCCTCCCAGGATAAGGACAAGGCAGGACGTCCACTCTCACCACTCTTACTCACCATCACGCTGCACGGTCCAGCCCGTGCAAAGGGCACATAGATCAGAAAGGAGAAAATGCAAGAGTGCCTGTCGCAGAGGACATGGCTGTCTGCTTAGAAAATCCCAGGAGTCTACAAAAAACTCCTAGAACTATTAAACGAATTCAGCAAGGCCTCAGAATACAGGTTAAACATACAAAAATCAATTGTATTTCTATAAGCTGGCAATGAACATGGAGACATTGACATTCAAAACAATTCCATTCACAACCCCTCAAAAAAATGGAATACTTGGGTGTAAATCTAACAAACATGCATAGGGCCTATGTGCTGGAACACAAAACACTGATGAGAAAAGCCCAGATCTAAGCAATTCGAGAGACATGTGTTCACGGATTGGAAGGCTCAACATAGTGAAGACGTCAGTTCCTCCCAAATTGATCTGCAAGCTTAACACAATTCCTGTTAAAATCGCAGCAAGAATTTTTGTAGATATAGATAAGATTATTCTAAACTTTATATGAAAAGGCAAAGGAAACAGAATAGCTAAAACAATTTTGAAAAAGAATAAAGTAGGAAGACTGAAACCACCCAATTTCAAGATTTATTTATTACACAACAAACAGAACAGGGAACTCACACAAATATACCCAACAAATTTTTTTAAAGTCTTTTTATTGCGGTAAAATACACATAACATGAAATTCACCATCTTAATCATCTTTGTGTGGAGGGGGCTTTTTTTCTTTTTTGTTGAGGAAGATTGGCCCTGAGCTAACATCCGTTGCCAATCTTCCTCTTTTTGTTGAGGAAGATTGGCCCTGAGCTAACATCTGTTGCCAATCTTCCTCTTTGTTGAGGAAGATTGTTGCTGAGCTAACATCTGTGCCAGTCTCCCTCTATTTTGTATGTGGGACACAGCCACAGCATAGCTTGATGAGCAGTGCATAGGTCCTCACCCAGGATCCAAACTCGTGAACCCCAGGCCACCGAAGGGGAGCACGCAAAGTTAACCACTACACCACCAGGCGAGCCCCATCTTAATCATCTTTAAGTATACACTTAAGTGGTATTAAATGCATTGATAATATCATGTGACCATCACTACCATCTGTCTCCGTGATTCTTTCCATTTTGTAAAACTGAACCTCTGTCCTCGTTAAAGGCTAACTCCCGGGGCTGGCCCCGTGGCCGAGTGGTTAAGTTCACATGCTCCGCTGCAGGCGGCCCAGTGTTTCACTGGTTCGAATCCTGGGCGCGGACATGGCACTGCTCATCAAACCACGCTGAGGCAGCGTCCCACATGCCACAACTAGAAGGACCCACAACGAAGAATATGCAACTATGTACCAGGGGGCTTTGGGGAGAAAAAGAAAAAAAAATTTAAAAATTTAAAAAAAATAAAAGGCTAACTCCCCATCAGCCCCCACCTCAGCCCCTGGCAACCGCCATTCGACCTCCTGTCTCTATGACTTTGACTACTCTATGTATCTCATGTAAGTGGAACCATACAGTATTTGTCTTTTTGTGACTAGCTTATTTCACTTGGCATAATGTCTTTGTTTGCTGAGGAAGATTCACCCTGAGCTACATATGTGCCAATCTTCCTCTACTTTGTATGTGGGTCACCATCATAGCATGGCTGATGATTGGTGTAGGTCCGTGCCCAGGATCTGAACCCGGGCCACTGAAGCAGAGCACACTGAACTTAAGCACTACACCACAGGGCCAGCCCTCACTTAGCACAATGTCTTCCATTAATGTCTTCAAGTTTCACCCACGTTGTAGCATGTGACAGGATTTCATTCCTTTCTAAAGCCGAATAATAGTCCATTGTGTGGATACATCCCATTTTGTTTATCCAGTCCTCTGTTGATGGACACTTGGGTTGCTTCCACCCTTTTGCTATTAAGAATACTGCTATGGGGGCCGGCTCCGTGGCTGAGTGGTTAAGTTCGTGCACTCCGCTGCAGCGGCCCAGGGTTCGGATCCTGGGCGCGGACATGGCACTGCTCGTTAGGCCACGTTGAGGAAGGGTCCCACATCCCACAACTAGAAGGACCTGCAACTAAGATATACAACTATGTACCGGGGCGGTGGGGGGCGGGGGGGGGGGGGGGCGCAGTTTGGGAAATAAACAATAAAAAAAAATAAAAAATAAAAAGAATACTGCTATGAACATGAGTGTACAAATATTTCAGTTCTGGGTATACACCCAGAAGCAGAACTGCTGGACCATATAGTAATTCATTCTATTGTTAACTTTTTGAGGAATTGCCACACTGTTTTCCATAGTGGCTGTACCACTTCACTTTCCCTCCAACAGGGCACAAGGGTCCCAATTTCTCCACATCCTCCCCAGCACTTGTTATTTTCTGGGGTTTTTTGATAGTAGCCATCCTAAGGGGTGTGAGGTGGTATCTGACAGTGGTTTTAATTTGCATTTCCCTAATGATCAGCGATGTTGAGCATCTTCTCATGGGTTTACTAGCCTACAGCTGATTTTTGACAAAGGTGCAAAAGCAACTCAGTGGAGGGAAGACAGCCTTCCAACATCTGGTGCTGCCGCAAGTGGACATCCAGAGGCAGCGAGATGAGCCCTGACCCAAGTCTCACACCTGATACAAATAGTGACTCAAAACAGATCACGGACGTAAACGAAAACATAAAATTATAAAACTTTTAGGAGAAAAATCTTCAGGGTCTAGGGCTAGACAAACAGATATAGCACCACAAGTACAATCCAGAAAAGCTAAAACTGATAAACTGGACTTCATCAATATTAAAAATGTTGGCTATGGCGCCGGCCCCATGGGGTCATGGTTGAGTTCGGTGCTCTCTGCTTCTGCGGCCCAGGTTTGTGGGTTTGGATCCCAGGCGCGGACCTGCGCTGCTTCTCGGTTGTGCTGAGACGGTGCCCCGCACACAAAGTGGAGGAAGATTGGCACAGATGTTAGCTCAAGGCTAATATTCCTCAGGAAAAAAAAAAAAGTTTGCTGTGAAAGCCCTATTAATATGCAAAAATAAGCCATAAGAGGGGAGAAAACATTCACGAACCATCTATCTGTCAAAGGTCTTTTATCGAGAATATACAAAGAACTCTCAAAACTCAACAGTAAAATAACAATCCATTAGAAAATGGGCAAAAACAAGAAGAGATATTTCAACCAGGAGGATGTACAGATGGCAAATAAGCACATGAAAAGGTGTTCCAGGGGCCGGCCCAGTGGTGCAGCGGTTAAGTGCGCACATTCCGCTTCTCGGTGGCCCGGAGTTCACTGGTTCGGATCCCGGGTGCGGACATGGCACCGCTTGGCACACCATGCTGTGGCAGGCGTCCCACATATAAAGTAGAGGAAGATGGGCACGGATGTTAGCTCAGGGCCAGTCTCCGCCAGCAAAAAGAGGAGGACTGGCAGTAGTTAGCACAGGGCTAATCTTCCTCAAAAAAAAAAAAAAAAAAAGATGTTCCACATCGTTAGCCATTAGGGAAACACAAATTAAACCCACAATGAGCTATCACCACACACCTATCAGAATGGCTGAAATTAAAAATAGTGACATTACCAACTGCTGGCGAGGATGCGGAGAAACTGGATCCCTCTCGTACACTGCTGGTGGGCATGTAAAACGGGATGGCTGCTCCGGAAAACAGTTTGGCAGTTTCTTTAAAAACGAAATGACCCAGCAATTCGCTCCTGGGCATTTATCCCTAGAAAACGAAGACTTACATTCACACAGAAACCTGAACACGCGTGAATGTTTCTAGCGGCTGTGTTCATAACAGCCCCAAACGGAAAACAGCTCAGGTGTCTTTCGATGGGTGAATGGTCACACGAACACCACGGACACTACTCAGCAACCAAAGGAACAAGCCATGACACGGCCACAACTGGACGGCCCTCCAGGGACTTTGAGCGAAAGCAGCCAATCCCACAAAGGCTCCTGACTATCTGCCTCCATTTTCACAATGTTACTGCAACGACAAAACCACAAAATGAACAGACTAGTGTCGCCAGGGGTTGAGGAGAAGTGGGCGAGGGAAGTGGGTGTGGCGATGAGAGGACCATGGAGGACAACATCCTGTAACTTGGCACAAAAAGTCACTATCCTAGTGAAGACGCTGTACTGCAGTTTCCTAAGACATCATCATTGGGGAACCAGGTACCCAGGCTCGCTCTCTACGATTTCGCACAACTGCATGTGAACCTACAATTATCTCAAAATAAGAGGCTTAATTTAAAAACAGCTGCCTGACACGCCATCATATTTCTTTCTTTTGTTTTATATTATTTGGCTCCTCCCATGAAAATAATTTTCTATAGAAAGAATAGAAGATAACTCAGTATTTTCCCTAGCATGGTTATTTGAATTCTTCATTGGTAGCTTTACAAACGTTTATTTCAGCTCCATAAGCCACTGTTGCCATGCCATGCGTGTTTTCAGGATGGTGGTCACATTTGGAAGAACCTCCATCAGACTTCTGTCACATACGAGGTGTTCGGTTTCCGGCATTTTAAGCTTGTTTGTTTCGTGCAGAGAGCAATCGGACTCTTTGAATCGACGACACCACCGTCCAGTCTGTAACTGATGACCTCTTTAGACATGGAAATCACTGCAAACCACTGAACCAACTTAAATCCAAGACAGTACGATCCCCGCTGAACTCAGCCTTGCCCCCGCTCCTGCTCGGGGGACATCTGGCAGTGTTCTGGAGATATTCTGAGTTGTCACACTGTGGGGGGGGGGGGGTAGGGATGCCATTAAACACCCTACAAAGCACAGGACAGTCCCCACCACAGAGAATAATCAAGACGCAGATGCCAAGAGAGCTGAGGTGGGAGCCCTTAGCCGGATGCCAGAGATGCCCATTGCGACTCCAGCACCCCTGGACAGGAGGACAGCGACAGCGCAGCCACGTCGTTCCCGCGCAGCCCCTTCGCCTGAACTTAATGCAAACTGGGATGAAGGTCCAGCACCCAGGTGTCAGCTAGGATCACTGCCCTTCACTAACGAGGTCCTCTCCACTACCCCTGGGAGCAAGGCATTACTGCTCCACTCAGAGCTCAAGAGACGGGGCCGAGAATGGGAGCGCTTGCGCCAGGTCACACATCGCTGGGGTCGTGCCGGCCGCAGTCCACCTAGGTAAGCTGTCTCACCACAGCCGTGCTTTGCAGACCACGTGGGCAGGCAGCCAGCACTCAAGGAGCCCGTCCCACGGCCACACCTCCCTCCTACCCGCCTCGCTGCTGTTGCACAACTGACACGGGGCACTTTCCTTTTGTTTTGTGTCCTGAAATGTTAAGGGCTTTTTTTGGAAAAGTACCAACAATCTGAGAATTACTCTCAGTTACAAAAATAAGTGATAATATTAAACTTGCCTATTTCAGGTAGGTTGTAAATTAGAGAGTTTTTTTTTTTTCCTGAGGAAGATTAGCCCTGAGCTAACATCTGCCACCAATCCTCCTCTTTTTGCTGAGGAAGACTGGCCCTGAGCTAACATCTGTGCCCATCTTCCTCCACTTTATATGTGGGACGCCTACCACACATGGCTTGCCAAGCGGTGCCATGTCCGCACCCGGGATCCGAACCGGCGAACCCTGGGGCCGCCGAAGCGGAATGTGCGCACTTAACCACTGAGCCACCAGGCCAGCCCCTAGAGCCATTTTTAGATTATATATCATGTTTACACCAAAAAGTCATCAGAAATCACTGGGTTCTTCTCCTCTGAGGCCTTCTCTGTCGTCCCTTCTTCCCACTTTTTCTCCTTCCCTTCAGCTTTTTCTTGAAGCACTGAAGTCACGGCCCTTGGGAACAACCTTTTCCTTCATGAACTCTGACCCTCTCAAATAGCCTGACCACATCCAGTGGGTCGGGACGAGAATCTGGCACCCCTCCCGATTAATATTTACATTTCTCAGAGATAACTGAGAAATCTGGACACAAGAGCCAGATCCAGCCCGTTTGTCTCTGGATGGGAATGTTCACTGGAGGTCGCACAGTCATGTAGCTGTATCTCTGGGACACTTTGTCCGTAAGGACATTAACCGTGGGCACCCCTCCCTCCCCGTGACTGAAGCCTTCATTTCTCCAGAGTTCCCTGGAAGTGCAGAGCAACCCTAGCTCCCCCTCCCCAACAGTGCGGGACTGACTTATCCCATCCTCTCCAAGGACACTTCTCTCTGCCTGGTCATTCGTGGACACACACCCAGATGGCCCCAGAGTACAGGCATCGCTGCCACAGCACTCGAAATCTGGAGACACAGCGCCCCATGGTGTCGACAGCTCCAGTTCTGGCTTCACACCCAAGTTCACCAGCAAGACGGATGACAGAACCCCGTCAGAGACAGGATGACACACTACAACACCTGACGACATCATGTCACCAGAATCACTGAGAACCTAACACCAGAGGATCTCAGACTTGAGCGTGCAACAGACCATCCAGAGGACGTCTGAAGACACAGACCACTGGGCCCGCCCCTAACGTTTCTGACTCAGAAGGCTGGTGGTGGGACCCCAGCGTTTCCACTTCTAACAAGTTTCCAAGCGATGTTGCTGCTGCTGGTCGAGGGACACAGTCAGAACCGCTGCCTCCCTCACTGGGTCACGGTCAGGCCTCGTTAACACAGTCAGCAGTCTACCCCGGCGCCTGACTGCTCAGAGTCCTCCCCTTTGCTGCCCTGCCCCCAGCTTGTTTTCCCCACGAGACTGCACGTTCCTGCTCCAGCACAGAACTTGAAACTGCAAATCAACGAATTAACCCCTGGCTGAAGGGAAGGCCCTGTTGGATGTGGAACCATCCCAGTCAGCAGCCACCTGGGAGCAGTGAAGAAGGGCCTGCCAAAGCAATGCGGAGAAAAAAGAACACAGCTGGAGGCATCGCACTCCCTAATTTCAAATCAAAACTACAATGAGATACCACCGCACACCTCTCAGAATGGCTATTAGTAAAAACACAAGAAACAACAAGTGTTGGAGAGCATGTGCAGAAAAGGGAACCCTCATACACTGCTGGAATACAAATTGGTGCAGCCACTATGGAAAAAGAGTATGGAGATTTCTCAAAAAATTAAAAATAGAAATACCATATGATCCAGCTATTCCACTTCCGGCATTTATCCAAAGAACATGAAAACACTAATTTGAAAAGCTATATGCACTCTTATGTTCACTGCAGCATTATTCACAATAGCCAAGACTTGGAAGCAACCTCAGTGCCCATCAGCAAATGAATGGATAAGAAAGACGTGGTATATATATACAACGGAATACTACTTAGCCATAAAAAAGGTGAAATCATCCCATTTGCAACAACATAGACGGACCTTGAGGGTTTTATGCTAAGCAAAATAAGTCAGAGAAAGACAAGTACCATATGATTACACTTAAATGTGGAAGATAAACAGACAAACACATAGTTAAGGAGAACAGATTGGTGGTTACCAGTGGGTAAAAGGGGTAAAGGGGCACATATGTACAGTGATAGATAAAAACTAGACTATTAGTGGTGATCACAATGCAGTCTATACAGAAGCTAAAGTATAATGATGTACACCTGAAATTTACACAATCTTATAAACCAATGTGACCTCAATTAAAAAAAAGAAGTGCATAACCACAAGATCACGCCCATCAACAGGCCCAAGGTGAGTGCCCCAGTGAGGTTTCCTCATTCAGTGGGAAAAACAGGATGAAAATGAACAGCAAGGGCAGATGTAAAAACTGGTAACATCACATAAGGGACTCCTGTGTGTGTATCGGGGGGGAGGGCGTCCTTAGTCTCTTCTCAGTCCCTCCCAAGCCATCTCCCAAGACAGGCCTGTGCACCACGAATCTGATAGTGAAGACTACAGGTGGAGACTGAGCAGGCCAGCTGTGAAGTCAATAATCCTCACACAAAGTCATCAATACATACTGACCACTAAATACATCCCAGGAAAAACCTGGAACTAAGGAAGGGATATTTCAGCTAAAAGACTTTATCAAAAGTAACATGCACGCTCCACTTTGGCCCTGGGTTTGCAGGTTTGGATCCCAGGTACAGCTAAGTCAAAGAAATGGGATTTGCAAACCACAAGGAAAATAAGCCTTCTTACAGCACACTTTAGTAATTTAGAAGTCTATGCTGTATTGTTTTATAATTATCACTTTTGTATCCATCTCACCTACTGGGCACTGAGACCCTGCAGGCAGAGGGTGTCACTTAGTTCATCTTTCCGTCCCCAGAGTCTACCACAGGATCTGGCATGTAGTAAGCCCTGAAAGCACGCCTCCCCACAACCTGACAGTGGGTGAATTGTACCCTCGTCTTCATTAGATGCTGTGGTTGCATCAAATCTGACTGTGAGTCTGAATCTGATAGTGAAGACTACAGGTGGAGACTGAGCAGGCCAGCTGTGAAGTCAATAATCCTCACACAAAGTCATCAATACATACTGACCACTAAATACATCCCAGGAAAAACCTGGAACTAAGGAAGGGATATTTCAGCTAAAAGACTTTATCAAAAGTAACATCTTGGGGCCTGCCTGGTGGTGTAGTGGTTAAGTTTGCACGCTCCACTTTGGCCCTGGGTTTGCAGGTTTGGATCCCAGGTACAGACCTACACATGACCCATCAAGCGATGCTGTGGAAGCATCCCACATACAGAGTAGAGGAAGATCGGCACAGATGTTGGCTCAGGGACAATCTTCCTCAGGCAAAAATAGGGAGATTGGCAACAGATGTTAGCAATTTCCCTCACAAGAAAAAAGAAAGTAACATCTTTTCTGAAATACGTCCATCACAGACACACACAACAATCTAATCTCTTTGCTTCCCCTAAGAAGTCCTCGATCTAAGACCCTCAGCTAAGAGCAGAGGATCTCCCAGCCACCTCATAGAGCCACCTAACTTTGGAGCAATTGGGATTTTAAGAGCATATCTTATTCAATCCCCTCATGTTATCAAGAGGGCACTGAGGCGCAGGGAAGTTACAAGACTCCAGGAAAGCCACAAAGCGTGAAGCGGAAAAGCAACCAAACAGAAACACAATGTTGCTAGAGGCTTAAGAGGGAGAGTGGAGATGGATGAGGTCTCTTAAGACCCAGGTTCCCAAGCAGCACTTGGTCACTCATACCCTCATGCCATTGGCCAGGACAAGTCACACGGTCATGCCTGATGTGGGGAGGTGGGAAGTCCACTCCACCCACAGGGAGGTCGCAGCAAGGGTGTGTGGGGGCCAGGGGGGAAGAAAACACAAATAAAATTGAGAACTTCCTCCTTTGCTCCACTCACTGATGTAAGAGTTGCAGGCTTGGCTCTTCGTCATCTGGTTTTCCAGTGTCTTTGAGATAATTCTCAGGCATTCACAGTCACTGTTCATCATTCACTGATTCTCATTCCTTTCAAAGATTCTACAATGGATTTGGTTTTGTAGGACAGGGAAGCTCACTCATTCTTCAACAAACATTAAGTTTTTACGACGTGCCAGGCACATACACCTCTTTGCCAGGTGCTGGAAGTAGTCTGCAGTGACTTTTTTTTTTTTTAATCTTTCCTTCTCCCCAGTGTCCCGCAGTACCTGGCTGTATATTTTAGATGTGGGCCCTTCTAGTTCATCTATGTGGGACGCCACCTCAGCGTGGCTTGATGAGCGGTGCCAGCTCCATGCCTAGAATCTGAACTGGTGAAACCCTGGGTGGCCAAAGCAGAGCATGCAAGCTTAACCAGTGGACCACAGGGCCAGCCCCTGCATTGACTTTTTATTACTTAAAGTCAACGACTTCTGGAATTAAAGGGACTATTAGACTCAACTGATCTCTAACCCCTCATTTTACTAATGAGAAAAGTGAGGTCCAGAGAAATGAGGCAACTCATCTAAGGCCACAGCTCCCAGGCAGGAGCGAGCCCACCCACCACTGGACCTCCGTGACAAGCTCTAGGCACAGACCCTAACAGCGGAGATTAAAACATTGACTGACCGTCAGCATGGCTTTAAGGCCCTAGTTGGAACATAACATCTCAGGTGCTCCAGGCTTGCAAAACGCCAAATAAGTGCAGTGATGAACAAAATTAGCAGGATGCTAACTGTTCACGGGGCGCGCTGGGTTCTGTCAAATGATGAAAGACGGAATAGGGAGTGATGTTCCACTGTCAGGGGGCGGCCAGGATGCTTCAGGCGCACAAGAGCACACTAGGTGAAATGGCAGCCTCACTTAACTATGTTCTTACAGAGCACAAACCTGATTTTATCTGTGAGGAATTGTGACTAAAAATGTAACTGCCAAAGAGGCATTCAGAATAAACTTCATTATAATCACTCACCCACTGTTGCTGCTGCTATTGATTGTAATGAGAATAATTCAACTGAGTTAAAAGCATTAACAGCTTCTCCAGCAATCATCATCTTAGTAACTAGGCCCCATCTCTGGTAAGAAATGTCTCTGTTTTCATCAGACTGTGCTTGTATTGTACTATTATAAATTTTTGTAAATATCAAGTCAAACACCTACTTTAGAAATCTAACATTATGCATCTCAATGACTCAAAAACTCAGAGTTCTAGTACTAAGGAATGTGCAACCATGTGTACCCTCATCAGTTCTTTTACTATATTGCACAAATCGAGAAGATTGGACTATACATCACTAGAAAGGAAAGAGATTTTAAAACAAGCATTTTCCCTAAGAAATGCAAACACATTCGTTCTTGCAGGTTTGGACCTACCCTTTCAAAAATATTCTATATTTTAGTTTCTTTTGACAGCAAGTTTGCTGAGGAAAACTGTGGTAACATCGTTTAGCACACGAGTCCCCAAACCATTCTGTTGTGAACCTCATGTAAAATTTTTGAGCACGTTATCTCCAATACGTGCATAGTTATTGACATATTATAGAATGCACAACAACACTAAAAGGGTACAGATGTTGTCATAAAAACAGGAAATTCTAAATCGATAGAAATAGGAAGGGTACAAAACCTTTTTGTTCACCAAAATACTAATTTTAGTGAAAGAATGTGATTGACTTAATTTTTAAAATCTTGGTTTAATAGTTTGTGATATAGCAACTTAAAAACTGGTTCTAAGTATAGTTTATTTTGATACTGGATGTTAACAATTATCACAGCTTTAAAAGACTCCTAAGTACTATGTCTAGAATTTGCCTCAACAACCTCCAGCAGACAAAGGAGTGGGACTGGACGAAACAACTTAGAGAAATACGGACAGGTGAGGCTGATGACAGGCACACAGCTCACGACGCTGTTCTGTTCTGCTTTGGGGTACATGATGCAAGATTTCCACTACAAATGGGTTTTTTAAGACCTTTTAAAAGATACAAAAGGAAGCATATCATTGGCTATACTTCCTACTCACGAATTGTGCAAATGCCTTTGTTGAAAACAACCAAAATTTTCTCTTTCCTGATATTCTGGTAATCTTTGTTCCTGTAAAGCAACTGGAAGGTATCACATATTTAAATTTCTAACAAATGAATTCAAAGTCAACTGACACTCTTTGTAAGTTTTCAACGGGCTGGAATACTCTATATCCAAGGTTTTATAGGATGCAGATATCTTACAAGTGACACATTACTTGTACCTAAAATGGAAACGTTCCCCAATGGCCATCTTAAATATGCTTACTACAAACTAATTTCAAAAACAACTGTTTTCTCACATGTTAAAATTTCTTTTCTTGGAGACAAATTTTTGTTCTGTTTACTAGGTATACTACTGATAGCTACTTGGCAGTACAGAGAAATCAACAAAATCAGAATAATGTTTAAAAGAAAAATGCCCAACATTCCAGAGCAGCTTGTAAATCATTTCCCATAGACCGACCAATGAACCTGTGAATACTAGCAAGTTTCACAACCACTGCCCATCTTACTCAAAGATTCAACCACAGCACGTAACCCATAGAACCCCATAACCGGGTACCTGTAACAGCAGTACTTTATAAGCTGAAAACAAAACTGAATTTGCTCATCAGCTCCTCCATACTGTTTAATTCCCGTCACCTTCTGTAATTTAAAGCGAATTTGTTTCCCGTTCCCGCCCCTCAGGCTCATCTTAGATGCCACTCTAGGAGAGCAGCTCCAGACCCCGACACCCCCAGGCTGCTGACCCCAAAGGCCTAACAAGTGCGGTTTGACGAAGCACACACTTAAAATCCCTAGCACTGCTTAGCTACTTTATTTGAAGATTCCGTACGGGGCCAGCCCCAGTGGCCTAGTGGCTAGGTTCCGCGCGCTCTGCTTCGGGGACCTGGGCCTGGTTCACGGGCACGCACCTACAGCACTTGTCTGTTAGCGGCCATGCTGTGGCAGCAGCTCACTACACAGAGGAAGACTGGCAGCACGTTAGCTCAGGGCAAAGCTTCGTCAACAAAGACAAGAAAAGAAATTCACTAGTGTTTTAAAGTAATAAAATCTCATTTTACAGATGAGAAAACAGGCTCAGAATAGTGACACCATAATACTAGAGTCTTAGGATATGCTCCATAAAGCAAAAATACCCATCTTCCCTATAACTCATCAGATCAGTTTCTAGATTATGGCCACAAAAACTGAATTTCCTCTGTTATGTTCATCTGGTATTTTCTGAAGACCAAATATACACTAGACATTGTTGGGGATGACAATCGTTAAGGCAGAGGCAGCCTACTGCAAAGGCACCACAGGCAAAGCCCAGGAAACAGGCAGCTTCGTGCTGCGGAAGGGTGAGGTGGGCGTGCAGCACGTCCTCCAGGGCCTCAGAAGATCATACATGCCAACCTCAGAGCCACCGAGCTTGACCTGACAGGGACTAGTAGGGGACAGGCACTAGGACGGAGGAAGGGGAGAACAGGCTTCTTTAAGGATAAAAAGCAAAGCTTTTGGTGACTGCTTAAGGGGGGGCCTTCCTCACTCACCCACGAACCCACGAAGGCCTCGGCCACCAAACAGGGGCAGCATCAAGAGCCCTCACTGAAGGCTTAAAACACCCGGGGTGCCCGCACCTTCGCCTCTCAAACAGCGTCAGGAGTCCGAGATCAGGCTCAACTCTCACGAGGCCTGGTCTCATCCGCAAGATGAGAAACTAGCACCGCTTCCCCTCACAGGCTTACCGGGACTAAACAAGCTACTTTACACACAGGGCTAAGTTGACGTAAAACGTTATTTGGGGTTGCCTTCCTTAAAAAAGTTCCTTCACCCTATATAAACAAGCAAGCAGGTCTTCAAGGTAATCCTAAGGTTTAGCAATCCTTGAAAGCCACTTGGCACTAACAAAACTGAAGACCTCTGCCCCACTCTGCAGTGTGGCCACCTACTGCCGCTCCAGGGCCTCGCTTCACTTCTCATCGCAAAGCCTTCACAGGCTACCCACCCCAAGTTTACACTCCACTTACAGTCTATCAAAATCTACCTAATCATACTCTTACACCTGACCTTCCAAAGTCCACTTAAGGCCTAACACAAATTTACGTATGCAAACTCAATGATTCCGGGGGGGAAGGGGAAAAAGGGAGTTGTTTAATGGGCATAGTTTCAGTTCTACAAGACGAAAAGTTCTGGAGGTAAGTTCCACAACGTTAAGTATACTTTAGGCTACTTACTGAACTGTACACTTAAAAACGAGTCAGACGGTAAATTTTCTATGTTCTTTATCACAGTAGAACAAATTCAATGAATAAAACACTACTTTCTCATCAGATTTTGCTCTTGGAAAAAAACTTTCTCTCAAGGAACTCTCCTTGGCCTATTCTCAGGTCCTTCTGAAACCTGTCCTCCTCCTCTCACCTGAACTACTTCTAAGCGTGGCTTCCCAGAAGACACAGGGCTCCTGTCAGGTTACGGCACTGTGCTGGGAGCTGAGACAAAGGCTTAAGTTCCTTTATCCACATCGCTGACACGTGTGTATTTTTAGGTTGGACCACGTGAAAAGTGCCAATATTTGGCCATTCTTGCTAATTCCACACGATTACAACTATTACAACATCACTGTATACAAGTATATTCTCAAACGCATCTCACTTTCTGGCACAAATTTCAGGCACCCTCTATTCAGAATCTTCCAGCCTGTGGAGGAAGCTACTTAGAACGTAGAGCTATGCATCCATGTCTGAAATTCCGAAAAACAGGCCGAAGACAGAATACTGTGAATGTATTTTATTTAGTCATTTTTGTTTACAATTGAAACTCTGGGAATTCAAAATTAACATCCTTGCCCGTGAGCTTCTTATAAACACCAGAAAAAGTTTCAACCTAAAAGAAAAAAAAAAATTCATCACCAAACTTTTAAATACACATATTCACCTTAAAGCCTAATGATTTTGCAATACTGTGCCCTATATGTTTTTTCTCCTCAGCAAGCAGGTACTGACAAGACAAGGAATATACAGGACATGTCCTCCGCAGTCCCAAGACTGAGACAGCTCATCTCCAACGCCGTGGGTCAGGACGCTACAGCACTGCACCTGAGCTGCGCTCCTCTGGGCCCCACGGATGGAGCCCCTGGGGGCCCCCAGGGGTCGTCCATAGTTACGCTTTACCCAGACGAAGGAAAGCGACAGTTCTCCCAGATTCTAACAGCACCACCACCCTGCCCCTAAAGAATATACAGCCTTAACAGAAGTCAAACCATGCAACTACTCTGCTTCTGTTTTCCCTAACCCAAAAGGTAGAGAATTCCAATTTTTAAAAATCCCCCAATTTAAAACCGGCCAAGATAGAGATGAAAAAAAGCTGGCCGTGAGTTTGCAATGATTGCTCTGGTGGTACATAGAGCACATCATGCTGCATTCTACCCTCCTCTGGGTCTGGGCCCTTCCACGATAGAGCTAACCAGTACCTTGTGTTCCACATTGTTCTGCTGTGCTTTATCCAGGTGGACCTTTATGAGCCGGCTGCCATCCAGTTTCACGCGGATCCTCTTGCCCACAATTTCACTTGGGAAAACCAAGTCCTCCAGGATCGCATCATGCACAGCTGTGAGAGTACGGCTTAAAGAACATAGTGACAGAAGTGAGAAACCTAGGACTGCCTGCCCTCTTGTAGTCAAAAGCATAAATGATAAATTCCAGGTTCCTGAAATCAAATTAACACTAGCTGAAGGTCAAACAGGCTACTTACGTTCCTATCACACCAGAGCTGTTGCCAAACCAGAACCAGGTAACACGCCATTAATTTATCTCAAAAACCTCGTGTATTTTAAATGTGGTCCTTACAACCACACATACACCAAGCCATTATAAGTGATTATCTCCAGGGAAGGAGGGATTGATGAGAACTTTTATTTTTATATGTATCTTTAGGTTTGTCTTCACTTGTATGATTCGTCAACTAAATCACTGTAGTAAGCTTTTTTTTTTTTTTTTTTTAAAGATTGGCACCTGAGCTAACAACTGTTGCCAATCTTTTTTTCTGCTGTTTTTTTCCTCCCCAAATCCCCCCGGTACACAGTTGTATATTTTAGTTGTGGGTCCTTCTAGTTGTGGCACATGGGATGCCACCTCAGCATGGCCTGATGAGCAGTGCCATGTCCGCGCCCAGGATCTGAACCGGCGAAACCCTGGGCCGCCGAAGCAGGGCGAGCGAACTTAACCACTAGGCCTTGGGGCCAGCCCCTGCAGCAACCTCTTGACTAGTCTTGCTCATCTCCAAAACCATTCCCTCCAATGCTGTCAAATTAATCTAAACTACTGATGTGATCACATAGTTTACCTACTAAAGATCCTTCAAGAGCTCTCCTTGGCCTCCAAAATACCAAAACTCCTTGTTCCCTACGATCGAATGAGCCAATATTCCATCCTGAAAGATCCCGTCCTACCACCAGCTCTACGACAGTGGCCCCTCCTAGGAGGGTCCCCCATTTTCAACTCATTCCATCACGCAAACTGCAAATGGACTCTTGCTCCTCTCCTGAATATCACTTCAAGTTCACAACCCATCTGGCTGCCAACGACAAGAAGGTCCAATTAATTCCCAACTGTAGGGCACCTGCTATGCACCACAAGGGGTCAGGAATGAGCGGACAAGGAGACAGTTCTTATTTCCAGTGTTTACGGAGCTACCTTGATATCACGAACACGTCTATCTATGCCTCATTCACCCCTCAGCAGGTCAGACACTGCATTCCACTCATGTGTATTCCTATCTGGCACTTCCCATACACACAATAAACGTTTCCTCGGGGCTCTCAAATGACTGCCACGGTTTACTGTCCCACGGCCAGAGAGCAAGCTCGAGGAAAACCCATTTCCCAAAGCCTTCATCACCTGTCAGAAAGCAAAGCAGACAGACAGCCCAACTGACCACTGGTACCCATTAACCAAGCATCTATTCTCACAGTACTAAGACAACAAATACAGAACTTTGTTCAATTTTTCCTTTAAAACAGAAACTAGAATAGAATCAAAGCTCGTCCTAGAGTCATCTCTCACATTCCAACAGTGTCTACAGTCTTTCAAAAGCGGGAGCAACGGAAATGTAGCTTTACTAATCATAAACCACAGGGACTGAACTGCTTCACAAGAAAAATGATTGAAACCCTGCTACAGATTAGAAGCCAAAGAAAACGTCAATCTTAGCATTCAGCCTGTAGAGGAGAAAGAGTAACTACTGAAGGAAAACAAACCTGAAGGCAGGAAACCAGACCGGACAGTGCAGAACCACTAGGCCCACACCCCAGATCTCCGCGCAAGGGGGAATGGAAGGCCCCACACGTCCACGCCAGGGCACTAGGAGCAGGGGAGTCAGTACCTGAGAAAGCGTGGGAAACGCAGGTTTGGGAAGAGGGAGAATTAAGGCTATAAATTTGGGAGTGAGTCCCATAGTTGAGTGCAAAGCAAAGGACCTATTTTTATACTCTAGTGCCAACGCAGGTTTTCAGAAATGAGATTACCAAGACACTTTTTAAAGTATCATGATTAACAAACTAAGTGTTCTTCATTATCTCCTGTACTTAACCTCCTACAAATTACCTAGAATATAAAAAAATCCCTGAATTCTTACAGTACTCCCACTGCCCATAAAACAAGCTGCAGGTGCTGAGCCTGTGTCACTCCAGTTCCAGAAAACAGGGCACCAGCCTTCGCAGCCTCAGCCTCTGCTCCCTTCCTTCCTACCCACCAGTGAGATGACAACATCTGCCCACAATAAGGGCGTCCCATCACTTCCTATTTCTAATGGTTTCAGAAACAAGACTGAGCTTTTTAAATCCCAGCAATACTATCAGCGGCTGTTTGAGCAAATTCTCCAAGCTCTGGGTCAGCTTCCTCATGCATTGAGGGATAATGCTACAAATTACACACTTCATAAGGTTGTTGCCTATGTGCCACTTGGTGATACTAGAACATTTTTTCTCAAACCGGTCCCTAGGGCAGGGTCTGCAGGGATCCAATAATCCAAGTCTGTGAAACTAGACTTTCACAAAACACCCGAAGGCCTAGAACCATCAACATCTGAGTTCTCACCCACAGGCTGTGAGTGAATCAAGCTCACACAATAGCATCCAGCGTCCATCGGCACCTACACACAGCGACACTCCGCTCCTGTGACATCAGCAACAGAAAATCTGCCTCATTTTTTAACCCTAATTCACAGCAAACAGTGAGGACGACACATCCCGCCCACCCCACTGCATGGCACGCTTCATCCCGCAGCACTGAGCCAAGCTTCCTCCCCCTCCTCTCCTTCGCCCCAAGAACCGGAGCCAAGAGTCTCATCTTCTGTGACAGCAGTGACGTATTACACCGTCTATGTGAATACACGTAATTCTCACCTTCAGAATGAATTTTAAAACACTTCACATCTAACTAGAGAGAAAACCAAAAGTTACTATACAAATGCCCATGTGAACGGCTTTCCTAAACGACCGGTATCTGTGTTAGACACCTCCTGCAACTCTTACCATAAACAACCCACACAAGTCAAGAGTGGTTACTGAGCATGGTGCACACATTTCTGATGCTGAATACTCACCTCCTGGGACGCTTTTGCTTATTTTTTGTACGGCTTTTTCGAGTTGGCTTAGGCAGAATTCTCCTCTGTAAGGTAAAAAGCATCATGCAACAAAACTTTTTAAAAAAGGACCTTAAGTTGGGAGAAAGCAAAGAACAGTCAAACTGCTTTAAAAGCAGACAGACGTAATAAGGGAATAAATCCAAAGTCTGAGAAAGCCTAACCAGGAACATCAAACAACTCACAGAGAAATTCAATGAAGTACTTCCTGATTTCTCACTAATTCATTCAGCATCCACAGCTTGCGTTAAAATGTTATTGCAAGAAGCCAGTTGCTTCAAGATTTGCCTGATCTCCCAAATATTACAGACCTTTCCACATCTAGGCAGGCCCACTACCCACCAGATACTAATGTGCTTACTGAGACAGAATACTGTTCCTTTCAGTCCTCATCAGTCTGGCACTTAATTCCCAGACTTCTGTTTGCACCAAGGCACCTGAACTTTTAAAAAAAACCTTTCTTGACTATTTTCCCTTTTTCCTAAAAACTATTCTTTAGCATCTCTTCTCCTCCCAAAGTCTGCATTTGACTAACCTAACCAGTATGAACCTCAGACAGGCAATTCCGTCCCACAGAAAAATCACGGCTCAGGCCAACCACACACACACCTTAGTTTGTGCAAGCACTCAGCTACATTTACTGCACTGTCAACACAGAAAACCATTTCAGTATTAACAGCAAGTGCACTGTTCAGCCCACTGAAGCACAACCTTGTCGGCACCCCACCCCACAGAAGTTTCCTGGTGTTCACAAAAGGGTTATTTCAATTATCCTGCCTACCACACAAAGTCTAAACACAGTGACTTTAACAAAACTCACAAAACAAACATTTAACAGCACGACAGCTACCTGAGCAATAAACACAACGTGCTTCCCACTGAACTTTTTCTCCAATTCACGTACTAGCCGGACTTGGATTTTCTGGAAAGACTTCAGTTGAGGAACAGGAACAAAGATGATGATAGCTTTCCGACCACCGCCAACTTCAATTTCCTAAAGGAAAAAGAGAAAACCACACTATTTGAATTTCACAATCCCCGTTCTTCCCACGCAAGTACAACAGTAACTGACAAGATTCCACGTGAACACTCGTAACTGTGACACCTGAATCCCAGAGCGATCCTACACCCATCTTCCAGCTCATCCCTCATTGCTGCGTACAACTCCACTGTGCGTCCTTCTCCCGCCCCACAAACCCGACACACAAGTTTCAGCTTGTGAACGTGTTGAAAACCAGGCACAGGCGGGTAACATTTTACAATGACGGGAAGTAAATTTAAGTTGTTTGCAACGAAAAATGAGGTTGGCTCTCCTCTGCACGGGCCTCTTGGCAAACCCTAGTGCCATACAGATACCCTGTCGCTTCTGAACTAAAGACACGAATTTAAAAAATTAACCCCCAATAACCTGCACACTAAGCAGACATCGAATCAGGACAACTACTACGAAAGAAAACGCTGCAGTCAAATTAAAAGAAAAGTCTAACCTGGAGCGTGAGTTTTTTATGCAAATTTTTTTCAAGTTAGTGGCAAAAGCAAGCCTGGGAGAATTTCACCTCTGCCACCTTTTCTTGTTCCAGGGACAAAAAGGGACACAGACTGGCAGCCCCTGCGGAGCCACTGGGGCTTGACCCCCTCCTCCCCCGGCTCCATCCCGGAGACCCCGCGCCCCGCGCCTCGCCCGGCCACGGCCCCAGGGCCTCGGAGGTCGCTAAGGAGCCGGACTGCGGGCTCCGCCGCGCTCACGCCGCTCCCGCCCGGCCTGGCCCGACCGGGACTCAGTTTACCTTGGCTGCCGTGATGTTCAGCTCCCGCAGCTGGGCCTTGAGGTCCGAGTTCATCTCCAGCTCCAGGAGCGCCTGCAGCAGAGGGAGCAGGGCCGACGTCAGCGCCCGCCCCGCGCCCCGAGCCTCGCGGGCACCCACGTGCGGGCACCCCGGGCCCCCACACAAGCCGCCGCCCCCCGCCCGGGACACGCGACCGAGGAACAGGCGATGGGGGCCCTGCGCTGCCCCGGCCCTCACCTGGGAAATGCCGGACTCGAACTCGTCCGGCTTCTCGCCATTGGGCTTCACGATCTTCGCGCTCGAACTGAACATGGCCTTCTCCTGTAAGCACAGGGCGCTCCACGCTGAGCGGGTCTCCGCGCCCCCGGGCCGGCCCCGACCCCCGTCCCGGCCCACCCCGCAGAAGCCATCGGAGATCACAGGCCGGATAATCGGCCGTATCCCCGCCCGCTGAGCAGTGCCCGCCGCTCCAGGGCTGACTCCGAAGCGCGTTTTCCTCAAAGTCGGCAGAAAAGTGCCGGCAGACGGGAGGCCCCAAACCTACCTTGGTGAGCGCCGGCCTGGGAAGAGGCCAAGGTATCGCGAGAACCCGTCAAATCCCGGCGGCAGAAGGGAAGAGGCGGGAACAGTGTAGGGAGAGAAACCGGAAGAACCGCTAAGAAAGGGTGGAAGCCTAGAGAGTCCCAGGAAGAGGCTCCGGGGGACCAGTCCGTCGGTTACGCTGTTCCGCCCTGGGCGTCTCTTTTCCGGCGCGGTTCGTGGGAGTTTCTCTTGCCGGCTTCTGAGGTTCGAGACGGGAGCTAGGCGGCCGGGCCGGGATCAGGGCGAGAGTTCTGGGCCAAAGAAAAGCACCCTCGGCTTCCCGCGAAGCTAGGACGTCTAAAGAAGGCGGCCTGAGCCCGGGGAAGCTGACTTCCCGCCGAAGCGATGAAAAGGATCAGAGACTTGGATGCCAGCGCCCCTCCGTCAGAGCTTTGCGGAATCCAGTGCTGCGCGAGTGCGTCCGCGGGTCTTCGCGCCACAAACGTGCCTCCCCTGTGGACTGGGGGGACGGCGGGCGGTCCTGAGACGTCTGCAGACCCCGGTCCTGCCGGCCGCGGTCCCGCGGAGAGAGCGCTCGGGAGCGTTTATTGACAAAGCGCGTGGTTCTGCCTGCCGCCGCTTCCCGTTCGTGTGAAGAAGACGGCCCTGCCCTAGAGGGACTGGAAACTTAGTTGACGAGTGGCTTAGGATGCCTGCGCTCTGTGCTGATACCGCACTGGGTGCCAGCTATCACGGACACCCCCGGCATCCTCGCCCGCAGGGAGAGTGCAGCTTAGGAAAGACCCCCCCCCCCCCATAAATAGTATGACAAATATATAGTGACAAGCTGTAATAACATTGATAAATAAATGGCAAGCAATAGGGTGTATTGGGGTAATTGAGGAATCCACCTGATTCGGGCTGACGTGGCTGTTGAGCATGCATTGTACATCTGCTTTAAGCAGTTGCTGTGCCCAAAGACAAGGACAAATGCCCTTGAGATAAAGATGTCAGTCCCCCATGTCGGCATTTCCTTGAGGATAAGCATGTCTCCCTAAGCTAGGATTTGATTGCTTGGTTCACGCTGTGACCACTCAGTTCGAGACGGCAGACCTGCTGCCTGCTTTGTCCATCAATTGCTGTGCCAACAGGGCAGTCTTGTGACTGTTGGATAAGAGGCATTCCAATCACATGTGATATGTGCTCTTTGATGATATATAGCTGCTCTGTACACTCCACTTCTTTGGAGTGCTCCCTTCCTTTGTGAAAGGACTCTCCTGGGCTATGTGGTCCTCAGATGTGGCTCATGATCAACTCACCCTAATTTTGATTATAGATTGGTTGTGGATTACTTGCATTGACAACATATGTAAATGAGTAAGGGATGTGGAGGGTGAGATTCACGCCTTAGGAAGTCAGCAAAGCCTTTGGAGGAGATGGAATTAACCAGAAATATGGGGGGGGGGGGGGGGGGTGGAGGGGAGCGTTCCACACACAGGGAACAAATTATCTGGCTGTGGTCAGGTAATTTATTCTACTTGAGCCTCAGTTTCCTCATGTGTCAAATCTAACAGTTATTATCTACTGTGGGCCAGGCACTGTGAAAAATGCGTAAGATATTACAACACATGATCTCTAAGATTTCCAGCCACATTTACTAAGCTAAGATTGCATCTCAGATTCTTAAAGCTAAATGTGCTTTTCTAGTGTAAAAGCGACTATCTCCTTGGAACATTAAGAATCAAAGCTTGTTCAAGAAAGAAAAGTAAAAAACAGCTGCATCTGTATGCTCATCTGGGCAGTCATTCTGAACCCCCTTGAACTATTTCCATTTTCCTTACTCTTCTTACTTTTCCACCTGGCTTTCTGCCACTCTACCAAAGTAGCACTCTGAAAATGCATTCAGTAGAGTTCTGGTTTCCAGTACTTTGTTGAAAGGAGTGGTGAGAGTGGACATCCTTGCCTTGTTCCCCATCCTAGGGGAAAAGCGTTCTTCCACCAGGAAGTATGATGTTAGCTCTAGGTTTTTTGTAGATGTTCTTTATCAAGTTGAAGTTTCCCTCCATCCCTGTTTTTCTGAGACTTTTCATCATGAATGGATCATGTTGTGGGGGATCAGAATTGGCCACCCCAAAATGTGCCTCTTTGGCTTGATTATTTTTAAGAACAAAAGACTTTGAAAGAAACTTTGACCTCCCCCTCAACAGTCTAAAAGAATTTGAAATAGAAGGGCCTGTTCCAGGAAGGAGCTAATAGCATGAGATAACTCTAGCATAATCTAAATCATGTCTCTCAGGTCACGTTGTCTGCAGTTGGCCCATTTACATTCCCATCTCCATAGAAATTGCCTTCCACCCCATTAAAGTCCCAAACCGCCACCCCCAACATCCTCCTTTGTAGCTGAAGATGGTATTTAAGGTGAGAGCCTCTCCCGTTTTGTCGAGTTGCTCAGTTTGCCTGGGTTTCTCCCATGTATACGTACTATAAAGCTTTGTTTGATTTTTTCCTGTTATTCCGTCTCATGTTTTTTAATTCATAGCCCAGCTAGAAGGACCCAGAGGGTGGAGTATGTCTTCCTCCCCAACAATGTCAAATGCTTTATACTCATCAATATGATCATGTGAGTTTTTCTTCTTAGCCTGTTAATATGGTGGACTACATTAATTGATTTTCAAATATTGAACCTGCCTTGAATCTCTGGAACCAACCCCACTTGGTCATGGAATATAACTCTTTTCCATATTGCTGGGTTCCATTTAATATTTTGTTGAGGATTTTCTTGTGTCTGTGTTCATGAGGGACATTGGTCTGTAGTTTTCTTTTTGCACTATTTTTGTCTGTTTTGTTTTTTTTTAAAAGATTGGCACCTGAGCTAGCATCTGTTACCAATCTTCTTTTTTTTTTTCTTTTTCTCCCCAAAGCTCCCTGGTAAATAGTTGTAGATTCTAGTTGTGAGTGAGTGCCTCTGGTTGTGCTATGTGGGATGCCACCTCAGCACAGCCTGATGAGTGGTGCCATGTCCTTGCCAACAATCTGAACTGTCAAAACCCTGAGCCACCAAAGTGGAGCACAGGAACTTAACCACTCGGCCATGGGGCCAGCCCCTGTCTGGTTTATATATCAGGTTGATACCAGCATCATAAAATTAGTTTGGAAGTGTTCCTTCATCTTTTTTCTGGAACAGATTGTGTAGGATTGGTGTTAATTCTTCAAGCATTTGATTGAATTCTTCCATGAAGTCATCGGGGCTTGGAGATTTCTTTTTTTCAGGAGTTTTTAATATTACTAATTCAATTTCTTTAATAGTTACAAGGCTATTCAAATTATCCATTTCATATTGGGTGACATTTGGTAGTTTGTGCTTTTAGAGACATTGGTCCATTTCATTTAAGTTGTTGAATGGATGTGGCTAAAGTTCTTCCCTTATCCTTTTAATAGTATTCCCTTATTATCCTTTTAATGTTCTTAACTTTTTAAAGACATTTTTAAGTAGAGTTCACAGGGAAACAGCAAGTCAATACTTTATTTCCAGTTCCTGTTAAAATGAAAGTATTACCTGGAAACAGAGAATGCATACCCACTATTAGGTTAGCAGAAAGAACAGGGTCCTGATAATTGAGATACAAGAGAAAATTTGGGCAGTGATGGGGAGAATAGAGTCTTAGGGAGGGCAGCCAAGCATCCTTCTTTAGGAAGATCTGAGCTTATAGAGGTCAGAGGAATGTCACTCAGTGTCTAGAGGAGAGAGGTTTTTCAATAGGAGAGAAGAAATATAGTAAAAAGGGAACACTGGAGACACTGGAGTCAAATTTTGCTTAGGACTCTGCCTAGCTGAAGTACGGTTCAGACTTGCTTATTCAGGAGGGCTGAGTGTTGCCATGATAACCGGAGTCTTTGTGCTGTAGTACAGCAGTGCCTTCGTTAGTAGTTTAGCGTTATCACCTGAATCTACCTTACAGTTGGTTATTAAATCGGCATTACTGTCAATATACCAACTTCTAACACATGCCTCAATCCATTGTCTCGTAAACCCTTTGCAAATGGAAAGAGCCAAAGGGTACCCAAGGGAGATGAGGTGATTCTACTTGCTACATCAATGTTAAATGTGCTTTCAGTACGTTGTTCATCCAGATTTAAAAGGGCTGAGGGTAACTCCGTGCCCACTCTTCAGAGGAAAATGTGTCCACAGGCTTAATGACAGCCATTTTTCTGCATGCTCACTGCCCTGTTTGACTTCTGAGATCAGTCATTGAGCAGTGTACTGGTGCCCATCTTCCTACCAGCCTCAGGCAGCATTTGCTGTCCTGCAGGGGAGAACCCCAGCTCAGGGCGGATGCACACACTGCAGCAGCACACGCCTGCTGCCCAGGAAGGCCAGGAAGGCCTTCAACGGTGCAGGTAGTGAGGCACACAATGGAAAATGGCCGTCTTAGGAAATCCGGCAGCAAACCCAAGTGTCACAGATGTAATTACCATCGCTCCCTCTCCCAGGATTGCTGAGTGGGCCATCTGGACGAGGGCAGTGATGGAGGACCGCAGGGCCTCAGGACGTGGACCGGGCAGACCCAGAGGCTGTGAGCAGAGGGCCAGCGGGTCTCAGGGCCTGAGTACAGCTGCTGAGCGACACAGGCTGAGGAATAGAATTGGCACCAGGGTGCAGGTTGTTCCTCCTTTTTGTAAGGGAACGGATTCAGCAGCTGCATCACTTCAAGCATTTTTTTAGTATTTCAAGAAACAATGATTTAACAAGCAAAACTTTCTTGAAAAATAACAACTTCTTATAAATCCAATAAACTAAACTTACATATTCAGGAACAGAAAGCTTTCTTTAGACATTCCAACAATGAAATAACTAGGCTTCACCTAAAAACCATTAGTCTAAATCCATTAGTCAAATATACATTTCAAATAACTGCTACTAACTTGCTACTCTAAATAGGCCAAATTGTCCCTTATATTATGGGTATCTAAAAACCCAAATATGCACTATTTCTCTCTTAACCGAAAAATATTTGTACAAAAGTCTAATTCTCATAAACGTTTCTATCCTTAATTCTACATCTTCCCAGATAGAAAACTGCTTACCAACCTGAAGAAAGCAGTATACCAGTTGATTGATATCATCTGCTAACATTTAGGACAGAGGCTGCCTAGATACTTTTTCATAACCTGATGGAATGTGCTGAATTTTTAAAACCTGAAACCAGATAGAATGTTGCATATGTACATTTAATAGGTGTTTTTCAGCTCACAGTCATAATTTTTGAGTCATTCTGATTTTGTGTTAGGAAATGCCTACTAACTTGTGTTTACGCATTTACTAGTTTCTTTATTCTTTGGCTGTACAATAAATGAATCAATAATACCAACATGATTGAGTAACAAGTCTTAACAGAAGTATAATCTGTCCTATTTGATTACTTTAGAATACCTTGTTAACTTTTTTGTGTGTATCATTAGAGATCCATGACTTCTCAGCTTTACTGTATGTCAACCAGCCTCAGCCAGTACTCCCCATGGGTGTTCAAATTGTCTCAGTTTTGGCCAGAAGGAGCCCCTTTTAGATTAGTTCCCATGTCCCATCAGCTCCATCATTCTTTAAACAACTTTTGCCTTCTAGCACAAAGAAGTGTTCTAGGCTCATCTGGTACTCTTCTGTCCCAGACATAGGATTGGCCTTTTCTCCAAAAAGCCCTGGTTCCTTTTATTGGAAAAATGGTATTGGAGACCAGAATCGTGGCACTAGGGTGCATCATGAGGGCCCTCTGTCCATTTCAGTGGACAGATCTAGAAAAGATGCATTTTTAAAACGATTTTTTCATGTAAAGATACAAGTTCATGTTGATATTTCCAGTCCAGTTCTAACAGGACAGCGTTCCTTCTGAAATCCTACATTCTGTAATTGTATCTCCTTTTCTCTTATAATAAGCATCTTGATTCCTAGACACATAAATACAATTGCTTACTTGTTTTCTCTGGCAATATGAGAAACAAATTCAAAATAACAATTGAATATTAATATAAACCATACAATTACTTAATCAAATTCAAAATGTTCCTAGCAGAATCTGCAGTCTGCTTTGTCCCACACTTTACTCTTCATGTCTCACTCTGGTGTCCATTGAAATGTTTCCAATAGACAGTTTGGGTCAACTGTTCAGCTTGCGTTCGCTTTGGGGATTGTTGGCATTCCAAGGGCTGACAGTTCTAAGGTCACAGAATGGGGTGGCTTTCAGCTACCAGAAGACAGAGGGTCTACGCTATGTTGAGATGATGGAAAGAACTTTAGGAACTCAGTCTCCAACATTCTGTAAGTGGACTCATTTAGCTGCCATGCGAGTCATGCATCCGCAGTAACAAAATGGGGAGAGCAGTACAAGATTCACAGAAATACTTGCTAGCTGCATAACTAACTGCCTCCTATTTTTCAATTTCTAGTAACAGCACATTTCAAGTATTTCACATGTTCAGAAAAATTTTAAATATCCTAATTCTTGTTTTGATCATTCAAGGGTTATAATTTTCTTACTCTTTTTTTTAAGCTACCAGTTCTCTTTCATTTTATAGTATACAATATTCCCTACCAATCTAACATATTGTTATACCAAGTTTGTAATATGTAATCCAAATGATTCTCCTAGTGGTATTGTCTAGACCCATGTCAATGCTTACAGCCAGAGACTACCATGAACACACCTGTAATTGAACAAGTTGAACACACACTCTGAGCAGCCACGGATGCCTCATAGGAGGTGTTAGGAAAAACCTATAGGACTTGGGCTGCGTTAGGTGATTTGGAAGAGACCTTAAGGAAAGGTGCTTTGCTCTGCATTGGATGCTGTCAGGAAGCAGGGCAATTAAGAAGTCCCATTTATAGTGAGAGCACACTAGATCGAGGCTACAGCTGTAATTGGGAGAAAGGCAGCTGTCACTTCTAAGAGCCCGAGAGAGGGATGTTTGGTATTTTGTAGCTTGGACGGTGTGTGTGTTTTTTCTACTTTCCGATTTTGGAGGGGCCTTGTTATCGTCTTCATCAATCGTAGTCACAGTGTGGCCTTCTCTATGTTAATGTTCTCTGAAACGGTTTGTGTTCAAGGGGAGAGTGCCGAGACCTTGCTGGGGGTGCCCGCCAGCCCCCGATGTCAGAACTGCTTTTCTTTCTTGCTCTCGACCAGCCAGTGTTTCACGTTTCCTGCAGGGGCTCAAGGAGCGACCGAGTACGTTAGGATTTCACGTGATTAGCAAAGGACAATATGTGAACACAGATTCTTGAGTTTTGACCAAAAGTCGTCTTCTAACTTACGGGACAAAACTCAGATTTTATCTATATTACCAGTATCCTTAATTTTTACGGAAGACATAAATGTAGAACTCCAAATTCTCAGAAGACTGGATAAACGTAAGCATTCTTTACCTTGATGCTAATCCAACTCAAACTTCCTAGAGCCCATTGGGAATATCATAAAATATAATCAGAGTATATCAAAATAAATACAGTTAAATTTTTAAAAATAACTGGTAACTATGTCAGATATTATACCTTTAAGCCATAGCCAAAATTTCAAATGCAAATTTTTCCATAGGCTTATATTATTTTCAGATAATTTGAAGCCTGATAGAACCATTTCATAAGGGAACCAATATGTATAATTTTAACACAATGTAATTGCAATACATTGCAATTTAAATCCCATATTTTATATCACAATTACATAAATCTTCAGCTATTTAGTTTTAGAGAAGATATCAAAAGGCTTGCCTGAAATCAAGCGTGTCATGTCCCAAATTCCCAGCTATGCATTCTTCATTTATCACTGAAACCAAAAATTACAGTCTTTAAAATTATGTGAAAGTGATAAAGTTTCCAATTTCATTATACAATATGGGTTTCTTTACTCTCCTTTTGAAATGTAAATCTCATTAGTTAAAGTATATGGTCTCTAAGTTTAAGAATCAGTGTTTCTACAAACTTGCAACTAGTAGATAAATAAGTTCTGAGGATCTAATGCACAACACAGTGATTGTAATCAACAATATTCTAAACTTCGAAGTTTCTGAGAGACTAGGCCTTAGTCTTAACACAAAAAGAAATGATAATTATGTGACTGTGATGAAGGCGTTAGCTAACGCTACTGTAGTAATCATATTGCAATATGCAAATGTATCAAACTAATGTGTTTTACACCTCAAACTTACCTAGTGTCAATTCTATCCCAATTTAAACAATCAGTGTTCCTCCAACTTTAACATGCGAAGGAATCACATGGTGCTCATGGTAAAATACAGATTCTGATGTAAAAGTTCTGGGCTGGGGCCCAATATTTCACATTTCTAACCAGCTCCCAGAGCTGCTGCTGAGGCTGGTCCGGGGAGCACCCTCCGATAACAGGAAACCAGATGTGGCGAGCAGTGACAACAGAGGTAGTAGCAGGGAACTCAGATTCCTGTCAGCATGAAGGAAACTAATTACAGTATCTACAGTTTCGTCCTGGAGGGACCGAGAGACCCTGCCTAGGCAGTTGGTCTAGCACAGTATATTGCCAGCACAGGGGGTACAGTTAAACAACCAAGACTTGTTCTCCTTAAAAAAAATTAAATGACTTCTACGTTGTGTAAAAGTCTCCATTAAAAATGACCCTGTGTTGGGAATGTAATCTCAGCATCTGTGTGGCAGAAAGCCTAGAGGTCAGATGGAGGAGAGAGCCCAGACACTAAAGGTATTCTTCTCCCCTCCAAACTCCAGTTCCTGACGTTAATAATAAGGTGACAGAAGGAGAGTTATCGATGAGTCCTTGCATGTGTTACGAATGAATTTATGGACCTGTCTGATCTAGAATTAATGGATTGCATTTAACAGGTTTTTTCTCTCCCCTCCACTTACAGCTGGCTTTTATTATTATTATCTATTGGCCAGTGTAAGGAGCATGTGAGTGAAATGAATGTGCAAGCCTGTAATGAATGTGAAAATCACATGCATTTAATTGAAGCAAGATCACAGGCTTCTTCCTGAAAGTTTCAAGGTCGCTTTTTCTATTTAACAGACACGATCTTTAGATATCAATGACCTATCAGGTGAACAGAAGGTAGTTGCTCAGATATTAATATTTAAAATATATTGACTTTTATCATGAACTGATAATTTGCTCATCTTCAATGTATTTCATCAAAAGCAACACGATTCTTCCCATTAATCTTCATGAAACATACACAGGATGAGAAGAATTAGTGTGACATTGAGAACACACTTGTGTATCAAGCCATGTTAGAGGCATCACACAGTCTTAGTCGATATTCACAACCACTATGCACCATGTCATTACTCCATTTTTCAAAGGAGAGAACAGAGACTTTAAGCAACTCTCCAAATTTATCCAGCTTGTAAGTTGCAGAGCTGGAATGTGAAGTCAATGTCTGTGACCTTCATAGCCCAGGGACAGGAGCAGAGCAGGAGAGGACTGGGGATGAGTCACACACACACCCGTGCATTTCTAGCACTGCGTTCTCCAGCGTGCTGGTATCCGGCGCTGCACAGACCTCCTCAACAATTCTGCAGTCACGTTAGTGCCAGGAATTTACCCCCACTTGCCTACGAGGAGTCTGAGGTCTGGAAAGTACCTGACATAGCCTTTCAGAACTATCCTCAGTATCGCACTTTTGCTAGCATTGTTCCTGTTAACAGCTCACCTTTGGGTGGAGCTTAGGTGACCACTGTTAGCGTCGTCATTTGAATGGGCTAAATAAGTCACAAAAGTGCATTGTCCCTGGAAGGTTGCACTTAAAATGCCTTTAACTCAGTGATTTATCTATGTTCCTCGGGCTACAAGGGGGCATTTTCTACAGCTATTCAGGCCGAGGGGACAGACTGCTAAGACCTCCCATGGCAGGTAGAAACCCAGGAGTGAGTTGGAGGGAATGAGTGAGAGGAGGAGTGTCCCAAGTGTATTTGATGCCCAGAGTGGATAATTTTGTCAACACCCTTCTCTAGCCAATCCAAGCATTCTAAATATTACATTCGTATTAATATCAATTTATTCCTTTTAAAACCAATAGTTAAAATTTAGAATAATAAATTTCAATTTTAAACATATTATTCAAATTCAGTAAAAAATTTAATGTACAATCTAAAATCTGCACTTTAACAAAAGTATTTCACCTAGTATTCTCAGTGCCCTGTTTTACTGTTTTAGATTTTAAACACGCCTGGTCATGTGGAATGGCAAAAGTGAAGTAAGGCCAGTTCGAGGCCCCCTTCTTTGTCTTTACAATCATGGTGCTACCACTGTCTACTTCAAATCTACTGTTCAAATGCAGGAGGACACAGGGCTCCAGGAGTTGGACCCCACTGTACCTGAAGCAAGACCGATGCTTCTGAACCAAAGAAACTTATTGTAGCTAAGGGCACAGGTTTGGGACCAATTATATAACTAGGAGCTCTTGGGATTAACTTCCATGTAAAACATAACGTTTGTTAAAAGATTAGTAATAAAAATGGGAGCTCCCCCCCACCCAAACACACACAGTTAAAACTGGGCAGTAACCACAACCAGTTGTTTAGGCTTAGCCTAACAAGAGAGGTTTTTCTGGGAGGAGGATTTGTCACTGACAGTGTTTAGAAACTTTTGGTCAGGTTTTATTATTGTTTTTGAGTCCTCTACAGAAAAGGCGCCCCCGTGTTGCTGCCCCAGGGCGAAGCTCCCACACCCAGCCACTGGTATCACCATGGGAGCGGGGCTGTGGGCTTTGGGATGACGTGGAATGTGAAGGCTTTGAATTCAGGAAGTGATGTTTATGGCAGCCACATCTGCACCCAGACTTTGTGTGGGTTTAACTCCTATGGGTGATGATCGTAACTCCAGGATCTCAGGATGTGAGCGGTAAGGTCCTGAATGCATTAAGTGATCCTGGTACACCATGAATGGCTCATAGGAGATAAGATGGAGCCTCAGGGGCTGCCATGGGAGTGACTATCCAGCTACGATGGTCCGGACCCCAAGGAGAACCCCTGCTTTGGTGCCCTCCCCTCTTCCTTGACTAAGGGCAGCAGACAAGGTCACTGGCTACTGCTCTGACCTTACTGCCTGAGATCGCTTGTTGGAGCTAGTCACGGCTTCAGATTAAGAGCCAGAAGATTTGGGATCAAGTTCCAGTTCCGAAACTATCTAGATGACTTTGGGCAAGTCATAGGAACTCCTTGAGCCTCAGTTTCTTCATTCCTTAAGTAAAAGTAAGATCTGCCGGTTGACCTCCCAGGGCTGAGGTGAGAAGTGAACAGTAACAGAAATAAAGGAACATGGCAGGTGGCAGTGGGCAGAGTCGTTCTGCAGGGTCTCAAAGCTGAGAGTGAGTCAGAATCCGCTGGTGGGCTTGTAAACACAAAGTGCTGGGCTTGACCCCTCGAGTTCCGAGTCTGCAGGTGTGGCGAGGGGCCCAGAATTTCCATTCCTAGTAAGTCCACAGGTGATGCTTCTGTGGCTGGTCAAGGACCAACTTTGAGAGCCATGGACTAAGTCCTGGCCATATGTCTTCCTGTCTATATGGCTGTGGGCAAGGTACCTAATCACTTGAAATCTCAGCTTTCTCGTCTGTAAACAGGATAATGCTAGTATGCATCATGAGGCTTGGTCATGGCTGCATGTGTGTAGTACTCAGCACAGTGCCTGGGACGGAGTGCAGACTTCCTGAAGGAATGTGTAAATAGTTATCAGTGGTGTCTGCACTGCAGCGTGCTAATGAACAAATGTGTTATTTCTGAAGCAGGAGATGGCTTCAGACTTATCTGTCCAAAACTGCACATTTGGGGAAATCCTTACGCGTTTTACAGAAATACGGTATAGAGAGGTAGAAATTTTTATTCAAGGAATACAGTTTGCAGGGGAATGTAAATTGGAGTTTTAAGCACATAGTTTCAACATATTATTTTACATGTGGTCCTATGTTGATCTCTAATTAGATTATAGAAAATTATAATTTTATAGGTCAGCGGTTCTTAAGATTTGGCCTCAGGACTCTCTGCACTGTTAAAAATTATTGAAGACCTCAAAGAATTTTTATTTATGTGGGTTATGTCTATTGCTATTTACCATACAAAAAATAAAATGAGCATTTAAAAAAATTATCTTTTAATTCAATAAAATAATAAACCCATTTCAAGTTAATATAAGTAATATGCTTTACTAAAAATAACTATATTTTCCCCCAAAAAAGTGAGAAGAGGCATGGTTTCACATTTTGCAAATCTCATGAATGTCTGGCTTAATGGAAGACCAAGTTTATCCTTCCCTTCTTTTCCCTTATATTTAGTGGTTTCTGCATGTGTATGTAACTCAAGGAATGTATTTTTTTATTTTAGTTGTTCTTAGATTTCTAAGAAGGATGTCATATTTTCGTTTGGGGACTTGTTTTACTCACTTACTATCACATTGCTCATATTCATCCATATTGTGCGTCGGTGGAACTCGCTTCGGTCACTTTGCTGCAGAGCCGATGTGGGGTCACTGTGACACCGCTTATTCATTCATCTTCCATTGATGGGCATTTTGAGCAGGTCCACATTTTTGCATGTAAGCACTGGCACTATGAATGTGTTGTGCACTGCGCTCACATGGTGTGCATGTCCAAGGGCTTCTCTTGTGTATATACCTGCAAAGGAAAAACGCCTATTTTCCTGTGTCAACAGAACACTTCTGACTCCAAATGTGTGGGTTTCCACACCAAGCAATTCTGACACTATCTGCCGGGACTTCATGCAGACCCCGCAGGTTAAGGGCTCAGTCCCACAAGACTGCCCTCCACTTCAGACGCCAGTCACAAGTAGTGGGTGCCCAGGTTACACACACTTCCATCTGCGTGGCTACAAAGCAGGGGTTCCCAGGACCCACCTCCTCAGGTTCAATAATTTGCTTTAACAGCTCACAGAACTCAGGGAAACACTTACTTATATTTACCTAATAAGGGATACAATGAACCACCGAATGAAGAGGTACATAGGACGAGATACGGGGAAGGGACAAGGAGCTTCCACGCCCTCTGCAGGCACGCCCACCATCCCAGCACCTCCACGTGTCCACCAGCGTGACAGCTCTCTGAACTCCACAATTCAGGTATTTTTATGGAGGCTTCACCATGTAGGCATGATATTCACTCAATCTCCAGCCCCTCTCCCCTCCCTTTCTGGTGACCAGTGCCCATCCTGAAGCTGTCCAGATGCCCACCAAGAGTTGCCTCGTTAGAACAAAAGATGCTCCTATCACCCAGGAAATTCCAAGGGATTTAGGAGCTCTGTCAGGAACTGGGGGAAGACATCAAATATATGTTTCTTATTATGGCACAACCTGGGAGCAGGATGGCAAGGTGATGACGTATACAAGTGTTTATAACTCTAAGAGGTAATACCAAGGACTTAAAAGGTCAAAAACAAAGCTTTAAAATTCTTAGTCAAAAATCCTGGTGAATACTTTTTTATGGGCAGTGGCTCTCAGTGTGGTCCCTGGACCAGCAGCAGCAGCATCGGGTGGTGATCTGTTGAGCAGGCTCTTCAGGTGAGGAAAAGCATTGGATGAAATGCCATTGTCACAGGTGATCAAGGAAATGTAAATGAAGACCACAAGGAGACGCCATTGACGCCCATCGTCATAAATGAAAAAGTCTGACAAAACAGTTATGGCTACAATGGGGTATAGTGGGCTCTCAGAGTTTTCTGCTGAAAGCAAAAATTGGTGCAACCACTTTGGAAAAGTTTGTCATAGCCTCTTAAGTCCCTTCTTATGATTACATCAATAATCTACTGGGGCCGGTCTGGTGGCATAGTGGTTAAGTTCACATGCTCCACTTTGGCAGTCAGGAGTTCATGAGTTCAGATCCTGGGCATGGACCTTCACACCACTCATCAAGCCATGCTGTGGCAGCGTCCCACATACAAAGTAGAGGATGACTGGCACAGATGTTAGCTCAAGGCCACTCTTCCTCAAGCAAAAAGAGGAAGATTGGCTACACGTTAGCTCATGGCCAATCTTCCTCACCAAAAAAAAAAAAAGAAAGAAAGAAAAGAATTGATACCTGTTAAAAACTTGTTCCTGATTGATCACTTCAGGAAGAGGGCTCTCTACCACATTATGACTGATGTCATTAAAGAAAGATGACAGCACCTTCTGCAATTCCTGGTAGGCAAAGATACCACCTAACATTGTGTCACACTTACTCTCATTCACATTGTCTCTCACTCTCATAGTCCTCTTTCCTATCACCCGGCTTATTTCTTTTATACCCCTAACAACAATGCTCGATTGCTTGTTTGTTTTACATGTCTAGCATTTCACTCCCCTCACTAGAAGGGAAGCTCTGTGTTGTCTCACCAGTGTCTGCAACAGCGCCGTTCAATAATTGGAGTCACATAAACAATTTAAACTTTTCTAGCTGTCACATTTAAAAAGTAAAAACAAAGCTAATTTTAAATATATTTAACACAATATATTCAAAATATTATCAGTTCAACATGTAATCAATATAAAAATTAATGAGCTTTCACCTTCTTTTTATTTTTCACACCAACGTTTCAAACTCTGGTGCCTATTTGACACTCACAGCCTATCTCAGTTGAATTAGTCCCATTTCATGTGCTCAATAGCCACGAGTGGCCAGCTCTGGATAAGCGGCTGGTATATTGTTGGCACTCAGTGCATACCTACGGAATTTTTTAGCGGACCTTGAGAAATAAGCAGAGATGGTTTTGTTATCTCTAATTTGCAGGTTATAATGGAGAATGACAATAGCTATTTCTATTTGGGTACTTTATGTGTCAGGGAGTAGAGTGTGCTCTTTTCATAATTTATTTCATCTAATATCTCAAAACCACAACTTTTCGCAGTGGGAGTTTTCATTCCCATCTTTCAGCTGATGAACTAAGTCTCCAAGGGCTAAGGCCTGGACTGAGACCACATGTTCCCTGGTAGGTACCGCGGCCCGGCCCGAGGCGTGCGCAGAGTGCCAGGCGCCCAGGGGGCCCAGAGCTCCCAGCACGGCCCCGAGGACACGCGGACGAGGCCCAGAACTGCGACGGAGGCGGAGCGGAAGGACCGGCCCCGACGCCCAAAGACCCGCGGAGGATGGAGGCTGGGCAGCGTCGGGGCACGTGCAGCGGGGTCAGAAGGGCGCCCGACCCCAGGCCCCGCCCTGGCCTAGGCTCCGCCCCGTTCCCCGCCCACCGCCCAGGCTCCGCCCCTCCCTAGCTCTCGCCCCCTCCCCACAGCCGGCCCCGGGCCTCTGGTACCCCACGCCGTGCCTCTCCCTGCTCCCGGCTAGGCCCCGCCCCGCCCCAGAGCCCTCCCCGCTCCAGCCCCGCCCCGCCCGGGGTCCTCCGCCCGGGCCCCACTGCCTCAGGACGACCGGATGCTTAGGAGCCTGAGGAGCACGCGGCTTCAGGCCCCGCCCCCCCAGGCCCCGCCCGAACGCGCGTCATCTCTCCGGGACGCGCGTCATTTCCCCGGGACGCGTGTCATCTCCCCGGGACGCGGGTCATCTCCACGCGCCGCCATCGCCGCAAGCTTGGTCTGTGGGATGTTGGCGCTAGGTCGGGAGGCGAGATGCTCGCCGGTGGCCGGGAGTAAACCATGACCAGGCTTTTGGGCGTGGTGCACAGAGTCGCTTTGGCGGTCGTGCGCTGCAGTGGCCGTGGCTGCGCGGGGCTCAGCATGTTCTATGCCGTGAGGAGGGGCCGCAAGGCCGGGGTCTTCCTGACCTGGTGAGTGAGCCGCGCCTCCCGGAAGGGGGCCCGGGGCAGCCTTCACGGCGGAGAGGCGGGCTGTCACCCTGGGTGCGCGGCCCTCGGCCTAGGGTTGAGCACGGGAACCCCCGCGCCTTCCCGCCGGCTGCCTGGGCCGTGGGAGCCCCGGGCGCGCCCCCCCCCCCCCCCCCGGGTTTATCCGCCGACGTTGGCCCGCGGGTCCCTGCCCGAGGCTCGACTCCGTTTCATTTTTGTTAGGAATATCAGTGGCCAAACTCGACTTAATCATTCCTTTTTGTTGCAGTGAAAGAATTTCCAAGAAGTTACACATAGTGGAACTCAGATAATTTCCTATGCTTTTAAGAAGAGAAATTGTGATAAGTTAATATTTGTATTGCAGTAACAATCCTTTGAGATAAGTCGGATTATTCTCATTCTCAGGTGTAGTTACTTGGTCAGGACGTTCACGGGCTAGTAAGTGACAGATGTAGGACTTGAACCCAGATGTTCTGACTCATGACCAGGACTCTTCCCGCAGTGTGGTATCAGGGTTTATCATCAGTCTATGTGCACCCTTGTGCTTCCCTATGCAGCTGTGCTACTGGGGAGGAAGCATCTCAGAAGCTGACTTTTTTGCTGTAATGAAATGATTGATAGATTTTTTTCAGAGACCTAAAAATTCTGGTATGCTTCGAGTTTGGGGGGAACCTTATGGTGGTGGTGTACCATCTGCCTGGCACGTAGCGTGACACAGGGTAAAGAGTTAGACATGCAAGATAAAACTAAACAGTGAGGCAGGACCCTTTCCCCCCTGGAACTGACAGCCCCAACCTTTTTCACACTATTCCCAACCTAAGAAAAGAATGTGAGAAAGGGATGAGTGAAAGAGGGAGGGAGGAAGAAAGTAACATTGCACTCTCTTCCAGGAATGAGTGTAGAGCACAGGTGGACCGGTTTCCTGCTGCCAGATTTAAGAAGTTTGCCACAGAAGAGGAGGCCTGGGCCTTTGTCAGGAACTCTGCCAGCCCCAATGGTTCGGAAGGTAGTCGTCACCTCACATGACTGACATTTTAACCTGTTTAAAGCATTTCATATCCCAGATGTCACTTGATTTATAGCTATTCTCTAGGCAGATAGAGAAGATGTTACAATTATTTCCATTCTACAGATTAGGAAACAGCCTGAAAGCAATTTACCTTAGTGGTTTCTATCAGTAGCAGTATTAGAGATGAGCCAGAACTGCGTCTCCTGTTCTGTTCAGTGTCCTCACTATACTTCATTCCATCTTTTAAAAAATACTTGTTCTTTTTAGGGCCAGCCCTGGTGGCCTAGTGGTTAAGTTCAGCGCACTCCACTTCGGCGGCCCAGGTTCAGTTCCTAGGCACAGACCTACACCACTCGTCTGTCAGTGGCCATGCTGTGGCAGCAGCTCACATACAGAAAGAGGAAGATTGGCAATGGATGTTAGCTCAGGCGAATCTTTCTCAGGAAAAAAAAAATACTTGTTCTTTTTATTGGATTGGAGAGGCAACAATTTTAAAGTGGTGAATGTATGCATCTGTAGGGTGTTTCCTTTTTATTTAGGACAGAGTCACACAATTGGAATTTCCTCCAGTTTCATCTGCTGTAGAAAGTGTAGTTATTTGAAGTTTAAGGACTAATATAAGAGACATCGGGTATGTAGGGAGACTCTCCTTTAGAGCACAAGATTTAAAAAATATATCTTAACCTACCTTGCAGAAGCGATTTTTCATTAACTTTACTCACAAACGTTTTTTACTACAGCAGATTAAGACTGAGCAGAGGATGGTTTGAATCCGCTTCTCTTAGACAGTCTGTCTAGAGCCTGCTGAGATGCTCGAGCATTGAACACCTGCTCCTTTGGGATGTCATAACAATTCTGGACACAGAGTTCAGGGAGAGGCAGGTCACTCTGGGAAACTTCCCTCAAGGGCTAGCTTCTGAAGCAGACGGAAGCTCACTCATTGGGCGTCTGCTCCACCCTCCATTTCCCCAGCAGCTTTTCAAGGAGCTTCTGATGTGACAGGCACACTTTCTACCCTGATGGAGAAATAAGTTGGGGATAGAGACAAGTTTGGAAGTGTGGCTCTTGTCTTGGTCAGCTTCTTAATACTTCCTTGTCACAAGATTTTGTTTTAACCCGCTAGTAACTTATTCATATTTCAATTCTTCCAATATCAGTATGTTTCTATTTATTAAGTACTCTCAATCTTAAGGCAAGCCAGTTCTTTATGTCTATGAATCTACCTTCCTTAGAAGTTACAGAGGCCTGCTAGTCGGAGACTTATGCATATAAAGTGGGATTTCACATCTTTAATGTTCAGGAATCAAACCAAAAAAGGAAAAAATGTTAGCCCCTTTCCCGGTTTCTCTTTTAATGTTACATTTATCCTTATTTTGAGATTACTGAGCTATTTGCTAGTTATTGTGGTTTATATAAGCTGATTTAGGGTTACTTTACTCAAAGATAAAACACAATTTTGTAAAGTAAAAACTGTGTGACACCCGTGGTCTCCTTTTCCTTCAGAGTCTTATCTGTTCTTTAAAATCTTTTGGTCCAATTTAACTTCTTCTGTTATAGTAAATTAAATCAATGTTTTTATCAATATTAAAATCCTGTAAAATTGCACTTTGACTTGTCCCTGTGTATTTGAGTTTATTCCTGTAGAGTACTTAGAGGATTATTTTCAAGGAAAATATAAGGTAACACAAATAGACTAGAGTGGAAATATCAAACATTGCTCTGTGTGTGATGGTGACTTCACTCAAGTTTTGCCTCAATCACCTTAGCAACCTTCTGAGAGGTGTGCGTTGATACGCTGTGCCAGGCAGGAGATTCTGCCTCGTACCTGTTTAGTGGGTGCTCAGTAAATGTTGGAGCCCATCTCCACATCCCTGGTTTAGGGCTTCCGAGCTAAAAGTGAACTCTGTAGTGTTGAGTTGAGGTGGTTATTTTGGAGATCCAATTACCTGCTCCTTCCGTACCCCTATCCCCACTCCATAAAATGGTAATGCTGCTTCAGATCACGTGGTCCAGTGCCTCATGTTACAGAAGCCTGGAGGGGCTAGGTCAGTTGACTGAGTTCCCACCTCATGAAAGGTGGAGCTCCGTTGAAACTCCGGGTTTTTAAATCCTGGTCTAATTCAGCTTCTGCCTCAGCTGCCGTGAAAATATTAAAGGAGTGGGTGAGATACTGCTGCCCCCAGATGAACTGAGAGTCTGTGAGAATCCCTTGAGAGTTGACCTAGAGTCCCCCCCTGCTGGGCTGCTGAAGGAAGGACGTGCAATAGCACCCTCCTTGAAGGATGCAGTCCCTTACGCCTTTTGGGTTCTTTTTCCTTTCTTATGTCCTGTTATCTGTTTAAGGTCTACTTACCCATGTGTTCTTAGTTTTCCTAGAGGGTCTCAACTTGGAGTATAATTAGAGAATTCGGGGCGGTGAGGGGCAGGGGGTTGAACCACGGATACCATTGATCCTATATACAGAATTTTGATCGTTGTCTTTTCTGGAGAAAGAGCCCCTCAGATTTTCAAATTGTTTATGATCCCTAAAGGGTTCAGGACCCTTAGTACTATCTCCATCAAAACCACATTTCTTTTTTAAGAGAAGCTTTTCTCTGTCTTCACATTGCCCTTATCAAGCTTATCATGGAAATGTAGAATAGTTTTATGGGATGTCAAAGTCTGAGGTGGTTTGCACTGCCTTAATTCATTCTCTCTTTATGGGGCCACATAGAGGGGGTATTTAAGTATTTAAGTCTGATTTAACTTAATAAATGTCTCGTCTCTTTTTTTTTTAATTTTGCTGAGAAAGATTTGTCCTGAGCCAACATCTATGCCAGTCTTCCTCTATTCTGCATGTGGGTCACTGCCACGTGGCCCCCGATGAGTGGTGTAGGTCTGCACCCAGGAACCAAACCTGGGCTGCTGAAGCCGAGCACGCCGAGCTTAACCACTAGGCCCCCACATTTCTTGATTCTTAATCATTTCCTGTTGTGTTCATTGTTTCTGACTTATGAGTAGACTCTGTCTTTCAGGGCAGGAAAGTGAACATGTACAAAAGTTACAAGCGAAAGCTAACAAGCGACTCCGCGAGCCCTTGGATGGAGATGACGGTGAAAACACAGAGCCTTGTGCAAAGCACGTGAAACAGAGCACAGACTCGATACCGTCAGTCAGCAAAGACGTGTTTTCTTATATGGGTAAATCTTTCTTACATTTTTCATTCTTCATATAATAATGAAAATATGTCTGTGTGCAAAAGCTTTTCTCACTTTCTTAATGGGGGCACTTGAGTTATGTTTAATATCCTCGTTCATCTCTTAAAAGGCTATTTAAAAATCTCTAAGGTCACTTTTGTAATTGATCAAATCGTACAAAATTATTAAAATTTTGGATGTTCACAGGAAAACCATTACATAGGCTACAAATGAGATCACCAATCTTTGGAAATACAGCATTTCCTCTGCACACAGGGTTTCCAGGTCGCTGAGGTAGAGGAAACGTGGAGACTGCAGCCTCTTCAGATAAGAGAGGGCTTGGCAGAGCTCCTTTTAGAGTCAGCTAGCACCGCATCTTAACCTCTCCCTTCAGATGATTCTGCCTCCTCCTGGGAAGCCGGATAGCCCTAGCTTGTCCTGCACCTTTGACTCCAGCGGTCAGGTGTCTGTATTTAATGACTTAGTATATAAGTTTCTTTTTTGTCTTTCACATGTATCAACAGAAAATGGGAATAAGTAGCATTTTTTAATATAAATCAGTGTTATTTGTAGGTTCCAAATTTTCCTCCAAGAAGAAGCCATTTTATAGTTTAAAGGAAACCAATAGAAAATGTTTTATCAAGATGTATGAAGACTGTAAAAATCAATTTCACAGTTATGTAAAAAAAAAAAAACCCAAATATCCTTGAGTTGGTTATTTACCATTAGTAATTGAAGCAAATATTTTTGGATGGGTAGACAAGCCATTTCCATTGTCCTGACAGTTGCTGGAAGCATAATGGCACCTCACACAGTCTCTGACGTATGCTAGGTACTCACAGTTGAAACAGAGTTCAACGACTAGGAAGGCAGCCTTGTTGATGGCATCAAGTCCAGTTGAACCCAGGAGGGTTGCCCACACGTGCGCCCTCACAAACTCCCCATCCTACTCTTGCTGGGACCTGCTTCTCCGTCCTTTCGCAGCTTGCCTCTGCCGGGTGCAGTCTACTGTTCCTTGCTCCCATGCCCCTGCCCTTTGACACCTGCAAGCTGACTTTTCCCACTGGCCTGCTGGAGTGTTCTGCTGGTCATGAGTGGCCTGTGAGTGGCCTCACACCAGTCCTTTTCTACTTGCTCTGTACAGCGTGGGTGCATCGATCATACCCTCTGTCTCGATGGAAAGAAGCAAAGGGGGGGGACCACAGTTCACCAGTGGCAAATATACTAAGAAATAATTAGATGGACGTTTGTCAGAGGACTTGACCTTCTGGGAGCAAATCCCCATCATGCCCAGGCACTGCTTGTCTGGAAGGACGGTTCCTGGGAGTGACCATGACCCCGCCCCCGTGAGGAGAGGGGCAGTGGCGTTCCCTGACTCCTGCAGGGGCGTGAGCAGCAGTTCTCACTGCAGTGGGCTCTAGGTTTACGGAGTGAGTGCCTTCGCCTCGGCTACAAAATGTGAGTGGATTCCAGGCAAAAAGTGTCAAGTGCTCTCGTATAAGGAATTGATAATGTTTTCCTGGACAGAAAACTTCTACAGCATCATCAAGTTCCCTCTCAGTTTAAAATGCTAATTCAATCTTAGTAAAATTTTTAGGCGAATTGCAGTTTTTAGTGATGTTGGTCTAGGCGCTCACTAAGTTTCCCTCTTACAGGAGAATTTGTGGTCGTCTACACTGACGGCTGCTGCTCCAGTAATGGGCGGAGGAGGGCACGAGCAGGAATTGGTGTTTACTGGGGGCCGGGCCATCCTTTGTAAGTAAATTTAAAAAGTTGAGTTTTTTTAAGCTTCACATTTCACCGAATCATATTCCAAAACTTATGAGAATGAGGCAGGAGCTGCTTATTGTTCAATTATCTGATAAGCAGCCTTGGCAGGGGATAGCGAAAGAGCAAACTTTGGTTCAAGTTGACACTGACGGCTTTGTTCTTGAGAATGTACACTACCTTAGCGTTGCTTTGCTAGCACTAAATCTTGACAAGTCTCTGTGTCTCACTGATAAGATTTTACACCAAAATGACCTAACTGCCCCTAGAAGAGTCCCCCGTGTCCCTGGGAGATGGTTTGGCAAGGAGGCACAAGGGGCCGTCATCAGATTGGGAACCCGTCCTAGCACCACAGCTCTTCTGAAGATGTGAGCAAAGTCAAGGTGACGTGAAGGACGGCCGTCCAAGAGCCCCTGGCCCCTGAACGTGAAAGAACTTGGATAGTCGCTGACAGCCTTCAGTTCGGTATAAAAGAGGGATTGGACCCGTGTGTAGTAGCCACGCACCAGTCCTGAGCGTCGTCCGGTGTTTACAGGTGCTCACACCCGTGTTAGGCGTAGTTAATGTCACCTGCTCAGGAAGAATCCCACTGTACATTTCTCTTGAGCTTCGTAGTCTGTACAGCCCTGTCACTTGGATGTCTCATTTCAGCCTCAAACCCTGTGAGAGGTGGTGAGCTCGTGTGACACCTGAGTGTCCACAGGGTTGATGCTTGCCCTAGACCACGCACTAAGATAGTTCAGGTCCAGAAATTAAGCTTCCCTTCTGACTTCTCATCCGGTGTTCCTGCTACATGCCGTACATGGTGCTTTTCAACAAGATGCTAGTATCGTTGGCTTGATTGTTAAAGGCTGTTTTTATATGATGCTTTCTTTCATATTTCAAATAAAAATATATTCAAGCCTATATCCAATAAGAGGCTTAAGGAATCACTTTGAGAATTAGCTTTATGATTTTTTTTTCTTTTGTACTGTTTTGAAACCAGAAATGTAGGCATTAGACTTCCTGGACGACAGACAAACCAACGAGCCGAAATTCATGTAAGTTATCAGATATATTTTCCACTAAAAATGTAAGTTTAGCATTGACTGTGAACATACCATTGAACTCAGTCCAGAAGATGCTTGGTTTGGGGTTAGTGACAATTCTGAAGGACAGAAATTTTCTAGAAAAATGCTGAAACTTATTTCCTATAGCTGTCTACACAGAATTGTCTGTGTAGCATTATTTCACAGAGTATATAATTATTACAGACAGCACAGAAAAAGGGATGTTTAAATTTTTGAGGTTATTTTGATTACCAGTAATGTTGAAAGCTGAACGTTTTCTGTAGCATGACGACTGACTTGTCTCTTGAAGGCAGCCTGCAAAGCCATCGAACAGGCCAAGGCTCAGAACATCAATAAGTTGGTTCTATATACGGACAGTATGTTTACTATCAATGGTAAGCTTTTACCTTTTCCTTCTTTCACTGTTTTTCTAGTAAATGTGAGGGGAAATAGGTATTTCCTTCCCCAATAGGAGGTATTGTGTCAGGGCAGGAACCAGATGGTAAATGGGGATGACAATTGGGTTGTCAAGTATAAAGGAAAGTGAGGACTTGGGAGCCCAGTTCTGCCGCTGCAGGATTTGCCACAAAGGCATTTCTTTGCCAGGCACTGAAGATGTGGCACTTTGAATCTAACTACGTAACTAACTTAAGATGGTGTGCTGATAGCTTCTTTGGGAAATACCATGGGCGGGATGAAGAGGCTGGGGAGGGCTTCCTGCAGGAGGTGACATCGTACTGGTCTGAGAGCTTTAGTCTGAGTACAAGTGGGAGTAAGTGGACAAGAAACAGAGTGCTTAAGGTCTGTGCCAAAGGCCAGGGTGCTACTCAGAATACAAGGGGGGATGACTGTAAGAGGGACATCTAGGGAGGAAAAGAGGCCAGAACAGTTGAGATTAACTGATCCATGAGTGTGCGTTTCTTCTAGGTATCACTAACTGGGTTCAAGGTTGGAAGAAAAATGGATGGAGAACAAGCACAGGGAAAGAGGTGACCAACAAAGAGGACTTTGTGGAGCTGGACAGACTTACCCAGGGCATGGACATCCAGTGGGTGAGTGAGCTCTTAAACCATCCTGTCTTATGACCAAGTAAAGCAAATTGACCTGAGAGATTTATGGTTTCCATAAGTGAGTTAATGACTTAAGTTAAAGGAATAGTTTCCATGAAATTAATACCCTAGTGTGTATTAGAACACATTCAATTCTTTTGATCGTCACATAAGCAATACTGCTGTAACAAGAGGGTACCAGAGTGTGCAGAATGCACTGTTCTGGTACTGTGGTCGAGGGGCCATCTGTATTCTGTATTTTGTCTTCGGCCGGGCACACCTCATCACTGTTAAAGTGACTTGTAATAGTCAACGTGTTGGTGTCTTCGGAAGCAGCTGTAATGTTAAATAAAACTAATTTATAGTGTATTTTGTTACAAGTAAAGTTGTGTGATAAGAAGTTAGTAATATGTTTTTTCCCAAAAAGGAAGTATCTTTTTTATAATTGATAATTTTTATTAAAATTATTTTTTCAAACAATACAGAGCAAGTTAAACTGCAACCATTTTCTTAACCCTACTTTGCCCTCCCAGCCCAGGACCACTGATAACAAACAGTTGGGTAGCTGGCATTTATAACTTGCCTTTCAGCACCATAAATGCAGTCAGTGGTTAAATCAGATAAGTACACTTCTTCTAACAGCATTTAAAGAGAATAAAGTGTGAGTATCATAGACATATCCATCCATCCATACGAACGTGCTTTGCCTGGAAAGCTTGTCAAGTCCCATCATGAACTGGGAAAAAAGCAATACAAACAGTAAAGTGCAATTTATGGAGAATCAAAATGGAATTTTTGTCAACGTGTCCGTTGCATGAGTGTGTTAGGAATCTGCAGTCTGCTGTTTAGAACTGTGTTGAGGAAGAGGGGCATGAAGGAGAGCTTTCTCCTGCTCAGCCTGCCCTGAACAGTCAACATTTTTTGCAATGAGGATGTGGTCATGTGGTGTTTGTGTAAAAAATTAGTAAAAATAACAGGGAAAATTTATTTGACAGATGCATGTTCCTGGTCATTCGGGATTCGCAGGCAATGAAGAAGCTGACAGATTAGCGAGAGAAGGAGCTAAGCAATCTGAGGACCGAATGAAGTCATTTTAATTCTTGGAAAAACTTGAGCCGGTGGCTGTTTTCTTACTTTTACTTACTGGTGTGAAAAACAAAACCACAGGAGCACCTTTGCAAGTAGACGGGGAGACACCACTGTCAACCTAAGTCAGAAAGGCCAGGTAGCGTTCTGTGATGCCGCGTGATAAACAGTAGTTAAATGTATGATAAATTGAGCATCCTTTGAGATTTGAGAATTGTTTGAGATTTCAGCATTATGCTTTATTGGGCTTGATACTCTTCTCATTAGTTTTACTGCAGTCTGGACAAAAGTTTTAGGACTTTGATTTCATAAGGATGAATAGAACATTGGTTAAAAAATGCAGACAGGAAGTCTTGAAGTATTCTGAAAGAGTTCATTTACCTTCCAGTTGGGAGGATTGTGTCTCAGGGTTTTCGGGTTGACATGTGCCTGTGTGGGGGCACTCCCTTGCTGTGCAGCCCATGTGGGCCCACAGCTCAGCAGAGGATGTGGGCTGGGTCTTACCTGGCTGGGCACCCGTGTACAGGGCAAACCTGCACATAGGTAGCCCTGGCTGCTCGACGTTTGTGTAGGAACGGTTACCACCATTAAAGACCTAGATGTGTAAATAAATCTTCTAAAATTTTCTTTGAGTGTTTTTGCTAAAAGCACTATGCAAATTAAAAAAAAGAGTGAGGGGCCGGCCCCATGGCCAAGTAGTTAAAATTCTACACACTCTGCTTCAGCAGCCCGGGTTCATGTTTTCGGATCCCAAGCACCGACCTATTCCACTCATCAACCATGCTGTGGAGGCATCACACATACAAAAAATAGAGGAAGGTAGTACAGATGTTAGCTCAGGGCTAATGTTCCTCAAGCGAAAAAAAGAGGAGGGTTGGCAATGGATGTTAGTTCAGGGCAAATCTTCCTCACCAAAAAAAAAAGTCTGATGTTATTTATTTATTTATAGCTTTACTTTTTATTACTCTTTTAGAACATACAGAAAATGACACAAAACAAATGTATAGCTTATCGAACTATCAAAAGGTGAATACCCCTGTAACCTCCATCCAGGTCAAGAAATACAACTTTGCCAGACACCCCAGAAAGTTCTCCAAATGTCAGTCCAATCACAGCCCCCTCTCCCTCCAAAACTAATCCCGTCTTTTATAGAAATGACTTCTTTGTGTTTCTTTATGGTGGTTGGTCTTGGCTTTTTTTTGTACTTTTTGAACTTGCTATTTCTTAAGTGGCTTTAATTTATAGGCCCCCTCCATCCTGTTCTTACAGTTTGTCTGCTGAGAACCTGGGCCACTTGTCCTGTCATTTCCTGCAGTCTGGATTTTGCCGCTTGCGCGCCCACGGCACAGTCCGCGTTTTCTTCTTCCTCTGTACTCCCTGCACGTTGGCAGCTGGGGCAGAGGCTTGATCGGAATCAGGTTCTTTCATCGGAAGCTGTAGCCAGTTTTCATCTTTTTTATGTTGACAGCTGCCAATGCTCAGTGCCTAGATCCATAGTCAGGGCTTGCAAAATGGTGATGTTCTGTTATTTTGCTCGCTTTATTGGCTGAATGGTTTTAGGAGAAGATGCTTCCCCTCATCTACTATTCAGTTTCCCGGTGGTAGAGTTCATATAAGACAGGCAGGATGGGTGCTAGGATAATTAGTTCCCTGTCATCCTTAGAAGGTGACCAGTTAAGACTTTCTGTTTATCTATTTGTATAACATGTATATGTGTGTGTCATGAACTCATGGACTTAAGCGTATTTGATGGGTTTCAATTCATTGCAATTTTTGTCTTTATTGACCCAAACTGTAGCTTCTTTGTCCTGTAGGAGGGAGCCTCTTCTGGTTGGCTCTTGATTTCTTTTGGTGTTCATGTATGCACACATTTATGCATGCACACACACATACATGTACAGACCACACGCACAGGACACTCACACAGTCCACGCATGCGCAGACCGCATGCATGCACGCGCACACGGTCATTGGTAGCTTCCTTGCAGTCTAGTGTATCAAGGTGTTCTCAACCCATCTTGTACCTTTCCTGCTCCAAACCTAGAATCTGCTATTTCTCTTAGAATCTCTGATTTCTTTTCACTGACACAGCCGGGGATGCTCATTGCTACTGGGTTGATCATTGTTTATAGGCCTTTTCAGTGGACAGAGTTATGAAAAAAAATATACACACACACATATTTAAAAATAAAATATTTTCCGAGCTCATGTTGGTATTCCCAGTACAAATTCAGGATTCCAGGGTGCGTAACCCCTCCTATGTTATGTCCGAGTCTCCCTCTACATTGAGAGTCCTGATTCTCAGGCCCTGGGGGCAATGGAGTAGAATATCCCTTACTTAGTTGCTAGCTTTATTCCACTTTAACGTACAGTATTTGGATCCTGGTACTAATGCTGTGCTATTAATTGTAGTGAAAACTTTACCGCATTTGCCTTGTCAACCATTACATCGAATCTCTCCCACTTATCCTCATTTAGTTGTATTTCTGTGTATTTAGTGCTTATAACGAGTCTCGAGGTCAGTGACATCTTGGGAACCATATTCCCTGCGTTCCTGAATGTTGAATTTGGTTTCTATCCTTCATACTTAGAGATTGATTTTGTAGGATATGAAATCCTTTGCTTGCATTTTCTTTCCTCGAGTAACTAAAACATTTTATTTAGTTTTCTTCCAGCATAAAGTGATGCATGAAAAGCCTAATAAATCTTACTTTCTTTGCCTTGTAAGTCATGTATTCCTCTTGCTTAGATGTCCAAAGGACTTCTTCCTTTTTCTTTATTCAGTAATTTTATTAGAATGTGTCATGTGTTAGTTGCCCTGGGTCAGTATTTGCAGGTGTATGGTATGCTCTTTCTATATCTGTTTTCAAATCTGCTATTTCAGGAAGATTTTCTTGAATTGTGGTTTAGTGTTCTGTTTTTCTTCTAATGGTTGTGGACCCAATTCCAACGTGTGGCGAGGAGGGAGGCAGGGTGTTCCCAAACCACCAAGCAAGTCTCCAACCCCAGCACGTTGTGCTGCAGTTCACTTCAATTCTGACACTGTGTACCTGGAGGTAGCATCAGATCCCACAGGTTAAGGGCTCAGTCCCATAAGACTGCCCCTCCCACTGCAGACGCCAGTCACAAGCACAGCTGGTCACTTGCTCCTCTAACTGACAGGCTATAGGTTGGAGGTTCCAACGACCCCCTCCTTGGGTTCAATGAATTTGCCTCAGCAGCTCACAGAACTCAGAGAAACATTTTACCAACTAGATTCCTGGCTCTTCTCAGGAAGAGCCATATGCAAGAGATGCACAGGGCACGAACGGGAATGGGCATGGAGCTTCCGTGCTCTCTGAGTGCACCGCTCTCCACAACTCTCCACGCGTTCACCAGCCCAGAAGCTCTCCAGACCCCTCCTTTGGGAGTTTTCGAGGTGTCATTACACAGGCAAGATTGATTAAATCATTGGCCATTGGTGATTGGTTCAACCTCCAGCCCCTCTCCCCTCTGAAGGTTGAGGGTGGGACTGAAAGTTCCAACCCTCTAATCACATGATTGGTTCCCCTGGTAGCAGCCTCTGTCTGGCTTTCCAAAAGTCACCTCGTTAACATAACAAAAGACACCTTTGTCTCTTAGTGCTCAGAAAATTCCAAGGGTTTTAGGAGCTCTGTACCAGCAAGGGGGACAAGACCAAATGTGTATTTCTTTTTTTTATTTTTAAAGACTTTGTCTTTTCTTTTTCTCCCCAAAGCACCCCGGTACATAGTTGTGTATTTTCAGTTGTGGGTCCTTCTAGTTGTGGCATGTGGGATACCACCTCACCATGGCCTGATGAGCAGTGCCATGTCCGCGCCCAGGATTCAAACCAGTGAAACCCTGGGCCGCCGGAGCAGAGCGTGCGAACTTAACCACTCGACCATGGGGCCGGCTCCCAAATATGTATTTATGATAAGTCACACTGGCTTTGGTTTTCTCTGGAGGACCCTCTTATCTGTATGTTGAAATCTGATTTGCCCATCTTCAGTATTTGCTACTTCATCTTGAATCTTTTATCTCTTTCTTCATTTCTTTGTGTTTTTACATGTTCTCCTTTTCATGTTATGTTTCTAAAGGCATTATTTGCTGTCTTATTTGCTCTTGATTCTCATTTCTAAAATTGCTTTCCTGTCTCTCTGATTTCCTTGTGTCTGTCTTCTTACTCCTGGTGTTTTCTGATGCTGATATCTTGTGTCGGGTTTTGACGTTGTGAAGCTCCTTTTGAAGCAGTGTGTTTTGGTCTGTGTGATGGGCACGTCTATCTGGCGTGCCCTCATGGCCTATGGGGATGTTCGTTCTGTGCCTTTTTCCTTTTTCTTAGAATAGTTCTGTGGGATTTGACCTCGATCCTCACCTGTTGCTCACTGTCCTAGTCATTTAGTTTAGATAGCTCTTCTCACTTCACAGAGCTCTCTCTGTTGGATTTTGAATAATGTTAAGAATGGTGGCCAGCTTCTTGAGCTCCGCAACGTGAATCTGGACCCTGGTCTCCGTGGTCCCCGTCCTGCCTGGTGCTGGTTCTGCTCCCGGCAGCGTGGGTCCCTGATGGGTCAATTGCAGCAGTTCTTGGGCTGCATGGCTCCAGTCCTGATCTGGTGCAGGGCCTTGATCTACTCGCCGCTAGACAAGAGCCAGTCTGTCAAGAGGCAAGCTGGTGGAGAGAGGAAACTTTACTTAAGCAATGAGCTAGCTAATCCGAAGAAAAAACACCTTGAAGGGGAACTGATTTGGAAATGACTTATGTAAGGCAGAGAGGGTTGGGGAGGGGGCTCGGGGGGCCAGGTATTGGATGACCACAGACCATTGGGTGCCTCTCCGTAGACAAAAGCTTCGGATCTGCTGAATTTGACGTTCCTGAGGAATCTGAGAAAACATTAGTTACTTTCTTATCAGAGAGAGAAGGAACAGTTTGGGCAGAGGACTTAGATCTTCTGCTAACAAGTCATTGTCTCTACCGGTCACTGACTGGCTACTGATCAGCTTGCCCACATGCAGTTTCAGGCGTTTCTCCAGAGCACGCTGTGAGAGTAAGACGGGGTGGGGAGGAGGGTTTGGGCGTGGAGTCTCTCGTGGTAACTCGGTCTCAGCCCCTCAGACCTTCTCACAGTGGGTGCCTCGCCCTCATCCACCCCTGGAGCAGGCAGAACCGCCCAGCTCCAGCCGCTGCCCTCACACTGGCCCTGCACACCTTGCGTGGATGCCTGCTGGCTCCTCTGGGCTTCTCCGGCTCAGGGTCCATCAGGGGCCCAGTTACCCGGCTTTGGTTTTCCCCACAGGTGCATGGTGAGCAGGCCATGGGCTTCGCTGCTGTGCTTTGGATTTTGGGCAGTCACTGCATCATCTTGCTTTTAAAACGGCTTGATTGAGGCATAATTGACTGATAATAAAGAGTGCATATGTACAGTGGGCTTATGTGTACACCCGTGAAAGCCCCTCCACGCTGCTTTGAAATCCTCCCTCCCTTCTCCATCCCCAGGGGACCACTGATCTGCTTTCTGTCACTGTCGACTAATTTGTATTTTCTAGGATTTTATATAAATGGAGTCATACAACCTAAACTCTTTTTGTGGGGGCAGCTGCTTTTACTCAGGATAATTATTTTGGCATTTACCCATGCTGTGTATATCAACAATTCGCTTCTTTTTGTTGCTAAGTAGTATTCCATTGTATGCGTAACCACAGTTTGTACCCATTCTCCTGTTTATGGACATTTGGATTGTTCCCAGTTTCTGGCTTTTATAAATAAAGCTACTGTGAACACTTATGTACTAGTCTTTCTGTGGACATACTTTTATTTCTCTTGGGTAAATGCTCAGGAGTGGAATTGGTGCCAAGTGTTGACTCAAATAATCCATAGCCAATCTATAGATGAAAATTTGGGGGAGTTTATTCTGATCCAAAATGTGAGGACCATGGCCCAGGGCCTTTCTTCCCAAAGGAAGAAAGGGCACCAAAGAAGTGGGTTATACAGAGTGGTTATATACCCCCAAAGAGGATGTTTCACAGAGGATTGAAATGTCCTTTTACAGTAGTCACAAGACTGCTCTGTTGGCACAGCGATTGATGGACACAGCAGGTAGCTCTGCTGTCTCAGTGGACACAGCAGGGTGGCAGGTCTGTTGTCTCCAACTGGGTGGTCACAGGTGAGCTGGGTGGTCAAAGGTGAGTGCAGCAATCAGTTCCTAGCCTAAGGAAAGATGCTTATCCTTAAGGAAGTGCCAATGTAGGGGGAATTTGTACCTTTATCTTCAGGGTGTTTGTTCTTGCCATAGGAAATGTTTAAAGCAGATATACAATGCTTGCTCAATGGCCATGTCAGGCCCTTTTGGAAAAACAAAGTCAGGCCGAATTAGGTTTACACCAAATGGCTTCCTCATATACTCCAATATATCCTATTGCTTGCCGTTTCTGTTTGTCACAAGCAAGGGCTGTCCCTCCACCTTTGTGCACAGAAGCCAATACTGCGTACGCTGCTCTTTGAGAGAAGCAAGCTTATTAATGCAGTCAACAGGGAAGGGCTCTCAAATATGTCTCCCCGATCCAGGGTATGGGGTAAGGTTGAAGGGATCAGGGACAGCAGTGCTGGTATCTGGAAGCACTGGCAGGATGCGTTTCAATTGGCGGATCAAAATTTTCTCACTCCTGGCTGGCTTGCCACCCCTGAAAAATACCCTTTAACATTCTGTTGTTGAGATGAGGCAGGCACAGTAATGGGGGGTGAAGTTGTTATGTAGATTTAAGTCATTCTCTTCTCGACAGATAAGAGTTTCCAGAGATTTAGTCTCCTCTCCTTCCTGGCTCAGAGAGGAAGGCATCCTTACAGAGGGACATTTCTCTTATAAATGTAGATTTCCCCTACAAATGGGTAACTTCTACTAGGTTTTCAGAGCTTTTCCCTGTGTCTGCTGTTTCTTAAAAATAATCAGCCTAAAATAATTCTTGTGCCAAAGAAGCATATTTGGGGGTGACAAATTCTGTTCCTGGTCCTGTGGTTACAGAATGGCTGGGTCATGTGGCACGTGAGTTTTTGACTTTTTAAGAAACTACCAAACTTTCCCAACTACCAACTTTTACCGTTAATCTATTCCACCATCAAGGTATGAGAGTTCCAGTTTACTCTACATCCTCGTCAACACTAGCTGCCACCTAGTTTTGTTACAAATAGCCATGGGTTTTTGGCTTTTCTATCTAGTTGCTCTGTTTTTAGGTAAGGATTTGGGAAGATCCCAAAAGTATGTTCTGCCTCTCTCTTCCGAGAAGAGATTTTTTTGTAAGTGAGCAGCACCCTCTCTGCCCAGGATTGGAAATACAGAGATGGAACATGATCCCTTCAGACGCTTTCCAATCTGCTAGGAGATTTACACCAACACACGTGGTATCAGTACAGGACAGACAGTGCATGAAGCTTGAGGTAAGATGAGATCCAGCCACTTTTAGATAAAAGGGAGCAAATTCCTTCTTATTAACAGGAGATATCTTATTGCTAATCCAAAAAGCAGCTGCATTTTTATACCTTTAGACATGTGCAGTTGTTACCACACAAAGGGCACTTTGTCTGCTCACCGTGAGACAAAAGCCAATCGTTGAGAGGCAAGATGGTGGCAGAGAAAGGGCATTTTGTTACAGATTGCTAGCAAGAGAGAAGACGGCTGATTAATATCCAGAAGAACCGTCTTAAGGGGGCCACAGAACCTGGAGGCGGTTATGTAGGCCACTGGGTTATAGGGGAGGGGTGAGGAAGGTTGGCCCTCTGGTGTTACGGGCTGGGAGTCCCCACACCAGATCCTTCAGTTTCGCTGATGAGGGCTGTCAGCATAGACTCTCTGTTTGGGGGTCATCCTGTTCCTAAGGAAGTCAAAAGAATGAAGTTAGCGTTTTGTTGCGGCTGGGAGGTATATATGCACTAGCAAGAGTCATAAAATCTACAGAGCAGGCGGATCTCCTGGAGGGTGCAAATCCAGCTGGGTTAGTTAGGTCATTCAAAGTTATGACATGGTCTCTTTTCTACAATATGGCTTCCCTATGTCAACCTTGTGTGGAGCCGGTTTCACAGTCATCAGCTTTATCGCCTTCAGAAGGCATTCGAGTGACTGCTCTGTGTCACAGACGGTGCCCGACGTCGAGCAGTGGAAGCTTTCCACCTGGCGCTGCTCGGCCTGCAGTAACGCCGAGCTTCATCTTTGCGAATAGAGGCCGTCGCAGTGTTCTTGTGCAGAACGCCTTCCTCTCTCTCGGGCGTCTTCCAGACTGGAGGTACGGGGAACTCCATTGCTAGGACTGGAGAAAATCGAGAGGCACTCTGCTGTCTTTTAGGACGGGCACACAAAATACAAGTTAAACAAAACAAAAGTCCCGCTTCCAGGGAGGTGGACCTGCCTGAGTAATTGTACACGGAGTGGCTGATGCCCACATTCTTGTTTCAGGCAAGGCTTATTTTGCGTTGAGTCTGGGGCCTCAGGTTGCATGTCTTAAAAGGACGGCCTTCGTCTACGTTTCTAGATGTCTTCCTGTTTCCCATATTCTAGTAGTTGTGAAACAAGAAGGAAAAAGCCATTGAGTAAAAGCCCCTTTTCATTTAATGTGGTGGTTTGATGTTCAGACTTAGCAAAAGGAGGCCGTCGGAACTAAACATCTAGCAACTGTAATGCGCTCTCTGGTTCTGCAGCTCAGCCGCTCAGGGGTGTCCTCTAGGAGGTGAACGCCATGAGGGCAGGGCTTTATCTGTTTGTTCATGCCGTGCCCCGGAACACAGAAGGCATTCAGATACTTGTTGAATGAGTACCCGGGCCAATTTTTTAAAACAGCTTACGTGGACATGAGTGGTCATTTGCAAAGAACAGCTTTCATCAAAATATGCCTCAAAATTAGGGTTCTTCTCTGGTGATTTTTGGGAGACACCAGTGAAAGGAAGGATCTTGGACAAATACAAATAGGATCAATGGAAATAGGACTAGCGAGTTGCTTTCTCTACCCTCATTTTACAAAGCTCTATTCTTTAAACTCAAATATGCGCAAGAATTTAGTAGAAATTATGGGCAGTAACTCACCCATCTTCCCTAGGACTCAAAATCCATTAACCACAAAAGAAAATTAAAGATTCACAAAAATAAAAAACTTCTGAATAAAAAAGGACTTTAAAAAGCCATATGCACAGACAAACTAGGAAACAAATTTGGAACTCATTACAAAGGGCTAATTTCACTAATATATAAAGAATTTCTAGAAACTGAGGAAACAGCTAATATAGAAAAATAGGTTAGTCATAAATCACTCACAGAAGCACACACATGGCCCTAAGCAATGAAAAGACGTTCAGCTTCACTCAGGAGAGAATGCAAATTGAAACTACACTGAGGCACCATTTTTGTTTATCATGTTAAGATCTTAATATTGGATTTATTAGCAAAAATCTAAAACTCACTAAGGCTGTTGGGAAATAACGCGCTTACATGCTGTTGGTGGTGAGCACAGAATGGCATCACTCACGGAAAATAGTTCAGCCTGTTCATCAAAATTAGAAATACATCTACCTTTGATCCACCAGTCGCCATTTTCAGAATTTGTAATGCAGATACCCCTGCATGCATACAAATGAAAGATGGACAAGGTGTGTAGTATCAGAGAACTGAAACAATATGGGGGCCCGGCCAGCCTGGCCATGGGGATCCACAGGGAAATCCTTGAAGCCTTGGAAGGAATGACAGGGCTCTTTAAGCGCTGACATAGAAGTGGAGAAAGGAAGGTATCCGTTAGTGTTACAGTGGGCTGCCATTAGTGTGGGAGAGGATAGAATATATAAACATGAAACACTGAGATGTCACTGTAGGGGGATGGGTGCAGCGTGGGCGGGAGTAGGGTGGGGGTGAGACTTCTCACTGTTTAGATCTTTGTGTGTAATCTGAGATTTGAATCATGTTGTAATACCTTGTAATACCATGTTCAAAAGTGTTAGATAAAAATATTTTAGAGGCCTATTTTCAAAGAGAGCAGGAAAGGGGAATGGGGGTGCCTGCCTACAGAACTCCCCCCCCGGCAGAAAGCCCAGGGTCTGGGAGGGGCTTGCTCGGTTGAGGTTTTCAAATTCCCACCCACCCCGCCAGCCCCCCCATCTTCTCTCCACATCCACTATAGTCAGCCTCCTCGAACACCATGCTGTGCTCTGTACCCGGGATTCATGTAACAGGCAGAGTGCCCCTGTAGGTAATCGACCTGCTTTAACCTAAGGTTTTAGTTTCAATCCCAGAGCCCAGCTTACCCGGGTCGTAGCTGCCATGGGCTGAGTGTGCCCCACATTCCTATGCTGCAGCCCTAACCCCCGTGTGGCTGCTGTTGGAGATGGGAGTGTCACTTTCTATTACGAGAGCTTTGTGATGAGGATTTTTAGGCTGCTTAATTTTAAAACAGTTTATGATGAGGATTTTTAGGCTGGTTACTTTTAAAACTACAGATAAGAAGCAGGCTCCAAGGAGTGGAATTTGTTTGCCCTTTGATCAGAGACAATTGCATTTGTGAAGGAAATCTCCATGCCTCCCTCTCTGGAATTTGTTTGCTCCTTTGTTGGGAAACATTTACATTTCTAAGGGAAACCTCTATCTGTGAAGATGCCTCCCTCTCTGAGCCAGGAGGAAGGGGGGATGGCCTTATCTCTGGAAACTCTTAATGGGGAAGGCAAGAACTTAAGTTGTTTACTGTCTGGCAACCTCATGTAACTGACCCTCCCCCCGACAAATCCTCCTTTGTCTTTAGCCGAGGATAAAATTCAAGCGGTGACTTCTGCCATTTACTCAATCCGGTTTGATTCTTATCTACCATTTTAGCTTTTTACATATTCTTTGTCTTGTAAAGAGATAACTCACATGCCCATGCCTTAAATTTAGCCCTAACCCTCAACTAGGGGCAGCAGCAGGAGCTCTGCCTGCCCATGGGCTCTGTCCCCATGCCAGCGGGGGCAGCAGAAGCGGCAGCAGCAGGAGCTCTGACTGCCCGTGGGTCCTGTCCCCACGCACCAGCTCTGCCTGCCCATGGGTCCTGTCCCCATGCCAGCGGGGGCAGCAGCAGCAGCTCTGCCTGCCCATGGGCTCTGTCCCCATGCCAGCGGGGGCAGCAGAAGCGGCGGCAGCAGAAGCTCTGACTGCCCATGGGTCCTGTCCCCATGCTATTCCACACTATTTTCTAAATAAAAGAGCACTACTGCCAGATCTTGAGAGTCTAAGAAATCTTTCTTTCGACTCCTCGGCTCACCGATCCCGCATCACTTTGCTCTTTGTTTTGTTGCTGTATGTTCGTTAAAGTCTGATGGGCAAGACTTGTCTGGAGATTATTGGGTAGCAAGAGAATGCAATGTGAAAAGGGAGATTGGAGTCAAAACAAGAGAGTCTAAAGGGTTATCTGGTTCCTCTCCCCCCCATACCCAAAGAAGCAGCACCTCTATGGCTTTTCCAGAAAGGCTCTGGGACACTGTCTTGGATCACTCAGCTATACTCCTTGGCCTCCACGTTGTCGTGATTCAGCACAACATGTGTGTGTTTATAGGGCTGTGGTGCTAGCCCGCCCTCACAAGGGCATATGTTTAGGGCTCATTGTTTGTAGCAATGAATTTGCTGGGCTTCACTCAGGACCTGTTTGTGAACAACGTCATGAATTAGCTTGCGGTTGGGAACACAATAATGTCCCTCTTCCTACTAACTCCCCTTGGCATTTGTCCCCTGAACTCACGCAGAGACGAAGAGCATCCTTCTCCTTTTCGGAGGCCAGGGCAGGAGAACATTTCTTCTACAAAGACTGAACCAAAGGCCACCAGGAGTGAGGTAATCTACCCTGAGATTCGACCAACACGCAGGAGGACACCTTGTTAGGCATCCTTAGACTGCAGTGACCCCAGAGAGATGGAGAGGAGGCACTGGGTCAGATACGCCCCTTTACAACCTGTGTGTGCATGCGTGTCCACACCGCTTTTCAGGAAACTTACTTAGATTTCCATTTCTCAAAAAAAATATTTGCAAGTACATGCCCTAACTAACATGTCTTTTTAAGTTTCCCCGTATCTTCTCTAGAATATTCTTTCTCATCTTTGCCAGATTCCTTGCTGTAACTTCCATTTGAGATTTCTGGAGAGGTTAGACATCTTTTTCTAAGTTTATCGGCCATTTCTACATAGGCTTCCCATCTAAAGAAGGTGATATCACTGTTTATTCAGGCCTTCCTTAGGGTCCTTCAGAAAGAGAAATGGACGTGCAGCACAGCAGCCACACTTAACAAGGCTGTATTGTGTACTTGAATTTGCTAAGAGAGTAAATCTTAAGCATTGTCACACACAGACGTACAAGAAAAAGGCCACTGTGTGAGGTGATGTGTGTATTAATTAGCTTGATTGTGGTAATCATTTTACAATGTATACATATATCAAATCACATTGGCCTGTAAAATAGGCCCCCATAAATATAGTTAACTGATCTTTGACAAAGCAGCAAAGGCAATACAATGGAGCAATGGTTATCTTTTCAACAAATGGTGCTGGGACAACTGGACCTCCACATGCAGAAAAATAAATCTAGACACAAATCTTACCCCTTCACAAACAGTAACTCAAAAAGGATCACAGAGCAGTTGGCCTCGTGGCCGAGTGATTAACTTCACGCGCTCTGCTTTGGCAGCCTAGGGTTTCACTGTTTCGGATCCTGGGCGTGGACCTAGCACCGCTCATCAAGCCACGCTGAGGCAACATTCCACATGCCACAACTAGAAGGACCCACAACTAAAACTATGCAACTATGTACTGGGGGCCTTTGGGGAGAAGAAGGAAAAAAATAAAATCTTGAAAGAAGAGGATCATGGACCTAAATGTAAAAATGCAAAACTATAAAACTCCTAGAAGGTAACAGGAGAAAAACCAGATGGCCCTGGGTGTGATGACGACTTTTTAGATGTAACACCAAAGGCACCACCCATGAAAGAAAGAATTGGTAGAGAGGACCTCACTTTGGTTCTGTGAAAGACGGTCAAAAGAATGAGAAGACAAGCCACCAACTGGGAGCAAACATTTGCAAAAGGCACCTATGATAAAGGACTGTTATCCAAAATATACAAAGCACTCTTAAAACTCAGTGAAAAGAAAGCAAACAACCCAATTAAAAAACTGGCCAAAGATGTTCACAGAAACCTCACCGAAGAAGATATACAGATGGCAAATAAGCATATGAAGAGATGCTCCACATCATATATCATCAGGGAAACGCAAATGAAAATACCACTACATACCTATTAGAGTGGCCAAAATCCAGAACACTGACAACACCAAGTGCTGACAGGGATGTGGAGCAGTAAGAACTCTCACACGGTGCTGGTGGAAGTGCAACGTGGTACAGCCACTTTGGAAGACAGGGTGACAGTTTCTGACAATTCTGATCACACTTTTACCATCTGATCCAGCAGTCTTACTCCTTGGTGTTTACCCAAAGAGGATGAGGACTAATGTCCACACAAAAACGTGCACATGGATTTTATAGCAGCTTTATTCATAATTGCCAAAATTTGGAAGTAACCAATATGTCCCTCCATAGGTGAATAGATAAACATACTGTGATACATCTAGACAATGGGATATTATTCAGTACCAAACAGAAATGTGCTGTGAAGCCGTGAAAAGACACGGAGGAAACTAACATGCATATGACTAACTGAAAGAAGTCAGTTTTAAAATGTTACGTACTGTATGATTCCAACTATATGACATTCTGGAAAAGGCAGACCTAGTTTTAGGTGAACCTAAAACTGCTCTAAAAAAACTAAAATCTTTTAAACAAAAATTACTTTAAATATATACAACTTTTTTTTTGAGGAAGATTAGCCCTGAGCTAACATCTGTCGCCAACCTTCCTCTTCTTGAGGAAGATTGTTGCTGAGCTAACATCTGTGCCAATCTTCCTCTATTTTATGTGGAATGCCACCACAGCATGGCTTGATGAGTGGTTCTGGGTCTGTGCCCAGGATCCAAACCTGCAAACCCCGGTCTTCCAAAGTGGAGCATGCAAACTTAACCACTACACCACTTGGCCAGCCCCTAAATACGTACAATTTTATTTGTCAATTGTATCTCAATAATGCTAGGAGGAAATGGAAAAAAAACAAAAAGCAAAACCCACACAACGCAAACAAGAATGTGTTGAATGAAAGAAAAGAGAGAAACAGTATTCCCAAGGCATCTTCAAAATTGCTATTGTTTATTCCAAGTTAATCTGCTTTTTAACACAATTATCAGGACTGATTGTCATTTATACATAGAAAAGCCCTGTCTTTTGTAACATTAATGATTCCAGCTTCCTGGGCTCTTACAATTTTAAAAGCTGCTTCCATTAATTTCCTTGAGTTCTCCAGGTACGCAGTCCCATCATCTGCTAATAATCATCATTTTGTTGCCTCTTTCCTGTACTTACGCTGCTTATTACAGTCTCCCGTCTGATTGCCTCGTCTGGCACTTCCTGAGTACTGCCCATTCAGGTGGTAAGCTGTAGTGATGTACATCAGAGCAAAACATTTTCAATTAGATGTGTTCTCAACCCTTTAAAATTTATAACGCCTCTCGTACTTATCACTGGCGTGTTCCCACTGTCCAAAAGTACACTGTGGGGTTTATTCCCTATAGTTGCATTATACGAAGACTAGTCATACAGTGACTATGCTTTCTGAAGCTCCATGATGCCTGCCCAGCCCCTGCCGTCCCCTCCCTCCCTCCCAGCCTCTGCCTCTCACAGCCTCTCCATCTCTGGCTCCTCCTGGTCCCCGCATGTGCCAGCCTCTGCACGCGCCTTGCCTTCTCCATGCTGCTCCTGCTCCTGAATGCTCTTTCCCGCTCTCACTCGTCCAGGAGACCTTCCTTACCAACCATGCTGCACAGCCCTGCAGATCCCCTAACCCGAGTGAATGGGGGTAACCTGATCCCCCAAGAGGGGTGCACCGTGGTGGCCCTGGCTGAATGGGTGCTGTGCTTCCCAATCTGTGCCCCGAGGCACCCCGGCGTTCTGCAGTGAACTCACAGCCGTGCTTCAGGACGGCGTAAGATTACTCCCAGCTTGGGTATCCGACCACACCAAGAGTGACGTGTCCACTCTGTGCAGGGTCCAGCAGTGGCACACGTCCCAACAGTCCATAGTTGTAGCTACTTAAGAGTGAAATAAAAATGTCTTGTTTTTTCATTTATGTGTGTTATCTTTTCAAATGACTTTCGAGGGTGTAAATATTTATTAAGTTGTTTAGACTTAACTACTGCATACATGAAACTGTCAGGTATTTGTTTTGGCTTGGGCGTGCCATGAAAACATTTACTGAGGGGGCAGCCCTCGTGGCATAATGGTTAAGTTCTCATGCTCCACTTGGGTGGTGCTCCGGTTTCTGGTTAGTTTTCAGATTGCAAGTTCGGATCCTGGGTGTGGATCTACGCACCACTCAACAAGCCAATGTACCACATACAAAACAGAGGAAGATGGGCACAGATGTTAGCTCATGGACAATCTTCCTCAGCAAAAGAGGAATATTGGCAACAGATGTTAGCTCAGGGCCAATCTTCCTCAATAAAACAAAACAAAAAAAGCTTTCTTGTGGCATTAAGGATGCAGTGAATGGAGAAAGTTGTGGAAGCCCTGGGCTCTCTCCTGGTAGTTTTCTGACTGTTCCATGTAAATCATTTCCTTCTGGTCTGTCTCTCTGTTGGAATGTGAGTTTCCCATTTGGGGGAGATTGTTTTTTAATGTTTGTGTCTATAACAGGGTGTCAGTTGAACCCATATTCCCTCTGGGATGTAGATGTGTCCTATGGCATCGACGGTGCCACACGGGCCTTGCCGGGGTCTGTTTGGGGAGGATGGAGGAGGCTGCACCCTCTGGGGAGAAAACACACCGAAAACCAAGGGACTGCCAGCCCCAGTGCCACTGGTCAGCTTCCTCAGATAGAAGATGCTTAATATTCTACTTGTTTTTTTTAAAGATTGGCCCCTGAGCTGACATCTGTTGCCAATCTTCTCCTCCTCCTCCTCCTCCTTCCCAAATTGCCCCCAGTACATAGTTGTATATTCTAGTTGTAGGTCCTTATGGTTGTGCTATGTGGGATGCTGCCTCAGCGTGGCCTGACGAGTGGTGCCACGTCCGTGCCCAGGATCTGAACTGGTGAAACCCTGGGCTGCTAAAGTGGAGTGCATGAACTTAACCACTCAGCCACAGGGCCGGCCCCTCATTGTTTTATGTTTTAACATCTCTGAAATCAGGATGTCATAATCAACGATGTGCCACTTTCACCGTTTTTCATTCCTTAAGGCAAACTAAATCATTACGTGCATTATAATTGGTGGGATCTTAGATCTGTTGTAATATTCGACTTGGTCCAAAGACAATGTCTTAGGTGGGGCTGAGTCCTGCCACTGCTCACCCTGCCCTGAGAGTTGAAGGAGCCTGAAGAGCCCTTGTTTGCTTCCCGGTGGGCGTCCTGGGTGCTGAGAAGCCAAGTCTGAGCAGAGACGTGAGGGGACTGAGGCAGGGGCCCTGCACCATCTGGGAAGAGTGACGGGGCGGAGGGAAAGGCAGGCAGGGCCTGCGGTGGGAACTGCCCCCACAAAGCAGGAGGAGACTGGGGAGTCGTTGCAAACAGGTTCTTAGACAAACTGGTACAGTCAGTGCAACCAGCAGTCAGTGTGGGAGAGCTAGAGATGCGTAGCTGCGTGTGTGTACGGATGCCATGTGGGCTGAACTGCATCCCCAAATTCATGTGTCAAAACCCTGACCTCAGCACCTCAGAATGTGGCTGTATTTAGACATAGGACCTTTAGTGGGGTGACTGAGTTACAAGGAGGCTGTCGGGGAGCTCTAATTCAATCTGACTGTGTCCTTATAAGAGGAGGAGGTGAGGACACACAGAGAGGCAGCAGGGGTGCACCTGCAGAGGGAAGCCCACGTGAGGGCACGGCAAGAAGGCAGCCATCTGCCAGGCGGGGAGAGAGCTCTCAGAGAAACCCACCCTGCCGACCCCTGGGTCCTGGATCCCAGCCTCCGGGACTATGAGGAAAGAAATGTCTGTGTTTAATGCCCCATTTGGTATTTCGCTATGGCGGCCCGAGCTGACTAAGATCCATAGATGAAAGTGAGGAAGACTTCATGCCAAGACAGTAGCAGTGACCACAGGAGGCGGGGTTACGGCTTGTGGCAAGGAAAGAGGTTTATTATTATTTGTTTTTCCTTTCTCTCCCCAAAGCCCCCCGGAACGTAGTTGTATATTCTTCATTGTGGGTCCTTTAGTTGTGACATGTGGGATGCTGCCTCAGCGTGGTTTGATGAGCAGTGCCATGTCTGCGCCCAGGATTCGAACCAACAAAACCTGGGCCGCCTGCAGCGGAGCGCGCAAACTTGGCCACGGGGCCAGCCCCAAGACGTTTATTTTTATTATTATTTTCTTTTTCTTTCTTTTTTTTTTATTGAGTTAATGATAGGTTACAATCTTGTGAAATTTCAGTTGTACATTAATGTTTGTCATTCGTGTTGTAGGTGCACCACTTCACCCTTTGTGCCCACCCCGCACCCCACCTTTCCCCTGGTATCCACTAAACTGTTCTCTTAGTCCACATTTTTAAATTCCTCATATAAGTGGAGTCATACACAGATTATCCTTCTCTAGCTGGCTTATTTCACTTAACATAATTCCCTCAAGGTCCATCCATGTTATTGCAAATGGGATGATTTTGTTCTGTTTTGCAGCTGAGTAGTATTCCATTGTATATATGTACCACATCTTCTTTATCCATTCGTCTGTTGATGGGCACTTAGGTTGCTTCCATGTCTTGGCTATTGTAAATAATGCTGTGATGAACATTGGGGTACATAGGACTTTTCGGATTGCTGACTTCAAGCTCTTAGGATAAATACCCAGTAGTGGGATGGCTGGATCGTATGGTAGTTCTATTTTTAGTTTTTTGAGGAATCTCCATACTGTTTTCCATAATGGCTGCACCAGTTTGCATTCCCACCAGCAGTGTATGAGGGTTCCTTTTTCTCCACAACCTCTCCAACATTTGTTACTATTAGTTTTAGATATTTTTGTTATTCTAATGGCTGAAAGGTGATATCTGAGTGTAATTTTGATTTGCATTTCCCTGATGATCAGCGATGATGAGCATCTTTTCATGTGCCTATTGGCCATCTGTATATCTTCTTTGGAGAAATGTCTGTTCATGTCTCCAGCCCATTTTTTGATTGGGTTGTTTGATGTTTTGTTGTTGAGTTGTAAGAGTTCTTTATATATTATAGATATAAAGCCTTTGTCAGATATGACTTGCAAATATTTTTTCCCAGTTAGTGGGTTGTTTTTTGTTTCAATCCTGTTTTCATTTGCCTTGAAGAAGCTCTTTAGTCTGATGAAGTCCCATTTGTTTATTCTTTCTATTGTTTCCCTTCTCTGAGAAGGCATGGTGTCCGAAAAGATCCTTTTAATACTGATGTCAAAGAGTGTACTGCCTACGTTTTCTTCCAGAAGCCTTATGGTTTCAGGTCTCACCTTTAGGTCTTTGATCCATTTTGAGTTTATTTTAGTGAATGGTGAAAAAGAATGGTCAATTTTCATTCTTTTACATGTGGCTTTCCAGTTTTCCCAGCACCATTTGTTGAAGAGACTTTCTTTTCTCCATTGTATGCCCTCAGCTCCTTTGTCAAAGATAAGCTGTCCATAGATGTGTGGTTTTATTTCTGGGCTTTGAATTCTGTTCCATTGATCTGTGCACCTGTTTTTGTACCAGTACCATGCTGTTTTGATTACTGTAGCTTTGTAGTATGTTTTGAAGTCAGGGATTGTGATGCCTCCCGTTTCGTTCTTTTTTCTCAGGATTGCTTTAGAAATTCGGGGTCTTTTGTTGCCCCATATGAATTTTAGGATTCTTTGGTCTAATTCTGTAAAGAATGTCATTGGGATTCTGATTGGGATGGCGTTGAATCTGTAGATTGCTTTAGGTAGAACGGACATTTTAACTATGTTTATTCTTCCAATCCATGTACATGGAATGTCTTTGCATCTCCTTATGTTGTCATCCCATTCTCTCAGAAAGGCCTTGTAATTTTCATTATATAGGTCCTTCACTTCCTTAGTTAAATTTACCCCGAGGTATTTTATTCTTTTTGTTGCGATTGTGAATGGTATTGTGTTCTTGAGTTCTTTTTCTGTTAGTTCGTTATTAGAATATAGAAATGCTACTGATTTATGCAAATTGATTTTGTACCCTGCAACTTTGTTGTAGTTGTTGATTACTTCTAAGAGTTTTCCAATGGATTCTTTGGGGTTTTCTATATATAAGATCATGTCGTCTGCAAACAGCGAGAGTTTCACTTCTTCCCTCCCTATTTGGATTCCTTTTATTCCTTTTTCTTGCCTGAGTGCTCTGGCCAGGACCTCCAGTACTATGTTAAATAAGAGTGGTGATAGAGGGCATCCTTGTCCCGTTCCTGTTTTCAGGGGGATGGCATTCAGTTTTTGCCCATTGAGTATGATGTTGGCTATGGGTTTGTCATATATGGCCTTTATTATGTTGAGGTAATTTCCTTCTATGCCCATTTTGTTCAGAGTTTTTATCATAAATGGCTGTTGGATCTTGTCAAATGCTTTCTCTGCATCTATTGAGATGATCATGTGGTTTTTATTCCTCAGTTTGTTGATGTGGTGTATCACGTTGATTGATTTGCGGATGTTGAACCATCCCTGTGTCCCTGGTATGAATCCCACCTGATCATGATGTATGATCCTTTTGATAAATTGCTGAATTCTGGTTGCCAAAATTTTGTTTAGAATTTTTGCATCTATGTTCATCAGTGATATTGGCCTGTTCCCTTTTTTCATGGTGTCCTTGTCAGGTTTTGGTATCAGCGTGATGTTGGCCTCATAGAATGTGTTAGGAAGTGTCCCATCCTCCCTAATTTTTTGGAATAGCTTGAAAAGGATAGGTATTAAATCCTCTCTGAAAGTTTGGTAGAATTCCCCAGGAAAGCCATCTGGTCCTGGGGTTTTATTCTTTGGGATGTTTTTGATTGCTGTTTCAATCTCTTTCCTTGTGATTGGTCTGTTCAAATTGTCTGCCTCGTCTTGAGTGAGCTTTGGGAGATTGTAGGAGTCCAAGAATTTATCCATTTCCTCTAGGTTATCCATTCTGTTGCCATATAGTTTTTCGTATTCTCTTATAATCCATTGTATTTCTGCAGAGTCTGTTGTTATTTCTCCTCTTTCATTTCTGATTTTGTTTATTTGAGCTTTCTCCCTTTTTTTCTTTGTAAGTCTGGCTAGGGGTTTGTCAATTTTATTTATCTTCTCAAAAAACCAGCTGTTTGTTTCATTGATCCTTTCTACTGCCTTTTTCGTTTCAATAGTATTTATTTCTGCTCTGATTTTTATTATTTCTCTCCTTCTGCTGACTTTGGGCTTTATTTGTTCTTTTTTCTAGTTCAGTTAGGTGTGCTTTAAGGTTGCTTATTTGGGATTTTTCTTGTTTGTTAAGATGTGCCTGTATTGCGATGAATTTTCCTCTTAATACAGCTTTTGCTGTATCCCATATGAGTTGGTATGGCATGTTATCATTTTCATTAGTTTCCAGGTATTTTTTAATTTCTTCTTTAATTTCTTCAATGATCCATTGCTTGTTCAGTAGTGTATTCTTTAGTTTCCATATCTTTGTGCCTTTCTCAGCTTTTTTCTTGTAATTAATTTCTAGCCTTATAGCATTATGATCGGAGAAGCAGCTTGCTATTATCTCAATTTTTTTAAATTTGTAGAGGCTTGCCTTGTTTCCCAACATATGGTCTATCCTTCAGAATGTTCCATGTGCACTTGAGAAGAATGTGTATTCAGCTCTTTCAGGGTGGAGTGATCTATATATGTCTATTAAGTCCAATTGTTTTAGTTTTTCATTCAGCTCCACTATTTCCTTGTTGATTTTCTGTCTGGATGATCTGTCCATTGATGTGAGTGGGGTGTTGAGGTCCCCTACTATTATTGTGTTGTTTTTAACATCTTCCTTTAGGTCTGTTAATAGTTGCTTTATGAATCTTGGTGCTCCTGTGTTGGGTGCATAGATATTTATAAGCGTTATTTCTTCTTGATGAAGTATCCCTTTGATCGTTATATGTTGTTCCTCTGTGTCTCTCTTTACCTGTCTTATTTTGAAATCCACTTTGTCTGATATAAGAATTGCAACACCTGCCTTTTTTTGCTTGCTATTAGCTTGAAGTATTGTCCTCCACCCCTTCACTCTGAGCCTGTGTTTGTCCTTGGGGCTGAGGTGTGTTTCCTGGAGGCAACAAATTGTTGGATCTTGTTCTTTAATCCATTTTGCCACTCTGTGTCTTTTTATTGGAGAGTTCAATCCGTTTACATTGAGAGTGATTATTGATGCATGTGGACTTAATGCTGTCAATCTGTCACTCATTATCTTGTTTTCCTGCATTTCTTTTCCTGTTTGCTTTAGACTCCCCATTTAATACTGCAATTTCTTATGCTGGGTTTCTTAGATTTTTCCTTATTTATGTTTTGTGACTCTGTTCTGATTTTTAGTTTAGTGGCTACCCTGAAGTTTGTATTTAGAATCTCATGTATAATATAGTCTGTTCTCTGGTGGTCTCTTACTTACGTGGCCTATACTGATTTAGACCCTTTGCTCTTCCCCTCCTAAATTATTATTTTCATTTCTTATTCCAACTCGTGTTATGAATTTGTAGTTAGAGTGATAAGATCGTCCTTGCTTTGGTAGTTTCCTTACCTTTACCCTACTGCTATAGTTGAATATTTGCTATCCTGTTCTGGTTCTATCCATCGGTCTCCCTAGTCTGTGGATTGTGTCCCCTTTCTCCCTTTTTTCTTTTTTTCAAGTATGAGAGCCTTCTTGAGGATTTCTTGTAGTGGAGGGCTTTTAGTTACAAATTCCCTTAACTTTTGTTTGTCTGGAAAAGATTTACTATCTCCCTCATATCTGAAGGAAATTCTTGCTGGATAGAGTATTCTTGGCTGAAGATTTTTATCTTTTAAAGCTTTGAATATGTCACTCCATTCTCTCCTGGCTTGTGAGGTTTCTGTAGAGAAATCCGCTGGAAGTCTGATAGGAGCTCCTTTGTAGGTTGTTCTCTTCTTTTTTCTTGCTTCCCTGAGTATTCTTTCTTTATCTTTCCTTCTTGCCAATTGTACTACTATGTGCCTTGCAGTAGGTCTTTTTACATTGACAAATCTAGGAGATCTGAAAGCTTCCTCTACACACATTTCTCCGTCAATCCCTAGATTTGGGAAGTTCTCTTCAATAATTTCATTAAGCACACTTTCTGCTCCATTTTCCTTTTCCACTTTCTTGGGAATTCCTATGATCCTTAAGTTCTTACTCCTCATTGAATCCATTATCTCTCGGAGATTTTCCTCGTTTTTTTAAATTCTTAGTTCTCTTTCTTCCTCTGTCTGGAGCCGTTCAGCCTGTCTATCTTCAATTATGTTAATTTGCTTTTCTACAGTGTCTACACGGGCATTCAGGGAATCCGCATTCTGTTTTATCTGGTCCATTGTGTTATTCATCTCTAGTAATTCTGTTTGATTCTTCTTTATGATTTCAATCTCTTTTCTGAAGTAACTCCAGAACTCGGCTTGTTTCTCTATCTTTCTCGCTACTTCATTGAGTTTTTGATTATAGCTGCTCTGAACTCATTATCACTTAGTTTACCTAATTCCAAGTCCTCAGGACTTAATTCCGTGTTTTTATTGTTTTCCTTCTGGTCTGGGGCTTTTATAAATTGCTGGATGGTAGAGGAGCGGTTTTTTCTCATGGTGGTAGAATTCGGTTGCAGTTACAGCCTGTCGCCACTAGATGGGGGTCGAGAGCCCCGTGTTCTGAGCTCTCCGCCTTCGTGCAAGATGGCTGCGCCCAGAAGCTTTGCCGGGAGGGAGGGGCAGTTTTTCTTGCACGCGGATCTGGATTCAGATCAGTTCTGTTCTCTGGTCTCCCCAGGCCCTGGGATTATGGGGTCCCCACGCATGGAAGCTTTCCCCCATCAGTGGGTCTCCACTGAACCAGCAGCAGGAGTCCTGGAGGATCCCCGGTTGCGCGGCCCCTCCCCCGCTCCTTCCCAACCGCGCCGCAGCAATTCCAGACTCTAGGGGAGGGAGCGATGTTCTCTCCTACCGTTCCAGCGCCTCCGAGGCCGTCAGCAAGGTCTATGTTCTCCGCCTTCTTTGTATTGTAGGTCTCTAACGTGTTGGCATTAGATTTATTCTGTGAAATTCAGTTTTTCCAATCCTTTGTTGTATTTTGGAGGGGAGAGAATCCTGGGTCAGCTCACCCCACCATTTTGCTCCGCCCCTCTCCTCCCCAAGAGGTTTATTATTGAAAGGCAGCCAGTAGGGGAGATGGGAGTTAGAACTCAGATCCACCTCCTCAAAGGGAAAGTTAGAGGTGTTTATCTGGGGTCTGAGGCAGGGGAGGGGAGCATGTGCTGGGGTTTTAGGTGGGGGCTGGGGATTATGTGGCCCTGCTGGTTGGCAGCTTCCCACCAGCCTGCCTTTGGCCTTGAAGGCTGAATTTCTTCTCCCTGGACTGTCTGGACTTTTCCAGTTAGTTCTCATCGTCAGCCTGCATTTGGCCTTGTGAGGCTGAGTCTTGACGTCTGGACCCTGACGTCATGGGAGTCAGCTCGTGTACACTAAGGGGGGGGTTGGAGAGACCCAGGTCGTTCTGGACAGCAGTGGCTCTGCTGAGCATGCACAGCCATCCGCAGTTAGCGAAGCTTGTCTCAAAGTTTCTGCTCTAGGGGAGATTTTTTTAACTTCTTCACCCTCAGTTTCAGGATGACTACAAATTACTGTTTCAAAACTGTTGGTTGACTTATTGCTTCTGATTTTTCTCAGCTAATTTGTGCTGTGTTTAACACAAACATGTAGAAATGGAACGTAAACTTTAAGGAAGAACAGTGCATGTAGAACTGGAATTCTGGGGTCTACGTCCCAGCTTCTTCTGTAGTTTGCCATCTCTGGGACAGTTAGGAACCAGTGCTGGGCCTCAGTCGGGTCCTTGGGTTGAGCCGGGAGGGAACTGCAGAGCCAGCAAGGAGAAAAACCAGGGTAGGGGCAGGGCAGGAGTCAAGAGGATGCCAGGCACCTAGCTCAGTATGGTGTCCTTCTGGTTCTCTTCTCAAGACCACAAGAGGGAGCTGCTGCAGGCTGCGGATGCTGACGCCTTCCTGGCTGCGTTCGTCCGGTGAGCTCACGCAGTCAGCTCGCTCCGACTTCTGTCCAACATGCACGACTCCCTGACATCTCTCCCTAAATCCCAGGCTCAACTGTTTATTCAGCATCTCCACTCAGACATCTGAAACACAACGCGAGCACAACCACGCTCTTGGCTTTGCCCTACCCAAAGTCAGCTCCATCCACAGTCTTCCTCACCTCAACCGATTACAACTCCATCCTTCAGTTGCTCAGGCCAAAACCCTTGGAATATCTCTGACCACCCCTCCCCCACCCCCCAGCCCCATGGCTTACATTCATTCCGTCATCAGACCTAGTTGGCTTTCATGCAAAATGGATCAGAATCTGATCATTCCTACCATGCCCACACTAGGTCCTGGCCCAAGTGCCCCAGCCTTGGTTACCCAGACTATTGCAATAGCCTCCCACTTGTTTTCTTGCTTCCATCTGCCTCCCTACAGGCTGTTCTCTGCCCCACTCCCTTCACACCGCACGGCCTGTGGGGGCCCTGCTCCCCTCCCCAGCCTTGCCTCCTCCTGCTCCCCTTGTGTGTGCATTCCAGCCCCTGTGGGCACCAGGAGCTCATTGCCTCAGGCTGTGTATTTGTTCACTTTGCTTGGCACACTTTTTCTCCAGACGTCTGGTCGCTCCCTCCCTCACCTCCTTCCTGGGTCTGCTCGAACGTCATTTAACATGGAACTTTCCTGGCCACGCCTCATACAAGTGCATTTCCACTTCCTGTGCCCCTCCATCTTTCTCTGTCTTACACACACACACACACACAACACACACACACACACACACTTCTGTTTGTCTCCCCATTAGAACTGAAACCCCATGAAGATAGGGATTTTTTTTCCTGGTTGCTTAGTGCTGCATGCCTGGGGCCTAGAACAGGGTCTGGCACAGAGCAGGTACCTAGGAAACACTTGTGGAATGAATCGATAAACAGAGCATTCATCTGAGGGCCTGAGCATAGCAGAGAACCAGGTTCAGCCTGTCAGCAGGACCTGGGAGATGGGGCAGAGCAAACAGATTGAGAATGAGAATGGGCTGGCCCAGTGGTGTAGTGGTTAAGTTTGCGTGCTCCGTTTAGGCAGCATGGCATTCACGGGTTCAGATCTTGGGCGCAACCTACACACTGCTCATCAAGCCATGCTGTGGCAGCATCCCACATACAAAATAGAGGAAAATTACCACAGATGTTAGCTCAGGGACAATCTTACTCACTGAAAAAAAAAAAGAGAGACTGAGGGGCAGAGGGAGGGGAAGGTGCGTGGTGGGGGCGGGGCTGGACTGGCTCTGAGATGACGCAGGTTCCTGCTGACTCCTTCGGGGGGACTTTGGACAGTCGGATCCAGTGTGTGGGATGTTAGCTGGCTGAGAGGGCTAAAATGTGCCTGAGTCATTGGATAGCTGCAGCCAGAGACCTGACCTGCGGGAGCCTATCATGCTGGCAAAAGTTTACTTTTCATCAGAGTGGGATTTGCTTTCTGAAAAATTATCCTTATAGTTCAAATTTCAATATCTATTACTTATACATTCTTGTGGGTTTTTTTATTGCTAAGAAGATTTAGTCCTAATGTTTATTTTAGTTGTTTGGTGTTCTCATGTTCTGCTCCCCTCCCCCCAACACTGGTGTTGAAATCAAACAAACAGGGACCAGGGCCCAGCCCAATGGCCGAGTGGTTAAGTTTGCGCACTCTGCTTGGGTGGCCCAGAGTTTCGCCGGTTCAGATCCTGGGCACTCACTTGGTACCACTCATCAGGCCATGTTGAGGTGGCGTCCCACGTGCCACAACTAGAAGGACCCACAACTAAAAGATACAACCATGTACTGGGGGGATTTGGGGAGAAAAAGCAGAAGGAAAAAAAAAAAAGCTCCTGGAATCAGCAATAAATAACAAACAAACAAACAGAGACCAGCCTGGAAAATGCCCTGAGCTAACAAAGCCAGTTTGTTCCTACAAACAAAGCTTAACGTGGCTTATTTTGCAAGACTAACTTGACCTGGGTCATTTCTTGCTTATGCCTCTGGAAATCATGGGCAAAACTAAAAGTGATCCCCCCAAATTGATATGAGGTAACCACTAACCAATTCCCTATCATTTAAGAAAATTCTAATATTATAACCAATCACCGTGAAGAAGACACAGTCCCTGCCTCCCCGCCATACCAGCGGCTTTATAACAATATGCCCTGAGCCTCACCCCACGTTTCCATGTGATCCCCCAGTTTGCAAGTTGTTTTGTTGTGTGCACAGTCAGCACTTTCTAATTGCTACTTCAGTGATTTATCGGTTTTATTTCTTTTACGTCTGAACTTTTGACAGTGTTTACGAAAAAATGTTCTGTGGAACATTTTTGGAATTAGTGGATGCCTCCCCCAACATGGGAAAAAGTTTGTCGCCGTTCAGCATTTTCTTCTTTACAAGCCGTACCACTTTTCAGAAGGGAGAGGGTACAGGCAGAGTGTCCTCGAAGTTTGGGGACAGTATGACCCCAGATATAATGACAAATGAAGAATGACAGAGCTGATGTCACACTGGACTAAACATTTGGTTTTATTTTTATCCTGGAAGCACAAAGGTTTGGGGGAATTCACTGAAATACCTGCATTTTTCCCTCAAGAGAAAGAGCCTAGAGTCGTACGAGTGTCTTCTGTCTTATTTCAAAGATGTTTTAAGACCAAGAGAAATGCTCTCCTTTTAATTAGTTTGAGCAAAATTTTGCTGACCATGGCCTCCAGGCAGCTGTTTCTGAAAGTTGCTTCTTTGTTACGGAACCCAGACCTATCCTCCCCTTTTTCAGTTAAGGAAATTTACATGTACAGATGGCTTGTTTCTTAATTCAAAACACCGTAACTTTTTGTAAAAATTATTAGTGCAATTTTTCAAATATACGCCAAAAAACAATAGTTTCATGAACATCCCTGTATCTCTGTCACCAGCTTCATTATGGGAAAGTCTCTTGTCATTTATGACTCTGAGTGGACTCGCCAGGCTTCCTTGACTTGTAAGGTATGGGGTATTTCCACTGGTTTCATTCTATAGGTCTTACCATCAACCCTGCATTTATTTACAGAGGGACACTTGTGTTTCGCAGCCACCTTTTATTTTGGCTCTTTCTTTTAAAATGCTCCTGAAACGTACTTTTTAACCAGGTATTCCTATGTAGCTTCTAGCAAGGGCCATGTCTTCCGTTATTTATGACGCCCATTCTCCCTGAACACCTTCTGTATTTTCCAGAAAGCCCTCCAGGTTGTTCCATTTAGAAGACATTAGCTCACTTTTGACCCTAACAGAAAAGAGCTTCAGACACAGGCTCCTCCGTGGAATTGGGTCTGCTCTGGCGTTGCAGGACGGGGTTTAGCAGTGAGGTCGTGGGGCTGAGACACAAGAGAACATGGAGTTGAGAGCAGTTCACTGATCTCTATTCTCTCTTGATTAGAAACACTCAAAGCAGAGGAGAACCTTGGCAGTGCAGTATTTGTCATGGATATCTGCTATGTTGTCTGCCCAGCACTTTCCCTCTCTCCTGGGGCCATGGCCCTCTCCCTGTGCCAATCATGAGGCTCTGATGGGGCCGCCAGGCTCAGCACCTCCCCGCTGGCCGCCCACGTGGCCACCCAGCCAGACCTCTGGCTCCCGCAGAGGTGCAGGGGATGGACTCCTGGCTCTAGCTGGACCTGGAATCTTCCATGAGACTGGATGGCCAGACACTACGTAAAAGACCTCTCTTCCTGGAATTACAAGCAGGTGTAGTTTTAGAGCTGCTGGTGGCTGTGTTTCCTGACATACGCAGAGCGCCCATTATAGGAGATGAGAATTAAGCCAAAGTACAGAGAAAAGAGTTGAGATGTGGAGAGAGAAAGAGGGAGAGAGAGGCGTTAACATTCTTTGAGCCCTGAATCCAGTCATGCTGGAGGCGAGATCCGTTCAAGCCTGCCCAGCTATGTGAGCACATATATCGTTTTGTTTTGTTTTGTTTGCTTAAGCAACTTGTTGGATTTCTGTCATCTGCCACCTAAAGTACCTTGAGCAATAAAGATGAGAGCTGTGTTCTTCAAGTGTGAGGGTGCCCAGGTGAACGCCCTTCGCCTTTGTCGCTGGCTGAGCATTGCACTAACGGTGCACAGGCCTCATGGGCTCAGCGGTTGGCACCTGAGCACGAGTCCTGCCTGGCACAACACTACCAGCACTGCTGGCGTTCTTCACACACTCGCAGTAGACAGCAAGACGGACAGAAGCAGAGTCTAGTTTCTCCTAAGAATGTCCTTGATGAAGCATAAAGGTTATAATTTTATTAAATCTTGACCCTTCAGTAGACATCTTTTTAATGTTCTCTGTGACAAAATGGGAAGTACACAGAAAGCATTTCTGCTGCACACCAGAGGGTGATGGTTTTGAGGGCGAGCACTCGTCTGCTTGAGTTGCAAGCTGAACGAGCTACCAAATAACCATGGTTATTCCAACTGGGGTGTTTGGCAGACATTTGCTCGAAAATGAACTAAGTGAGCCTGTCTTTTAAGAAAACAACCCACAATATTTATCACCAATGATCACCAAGCTTTCAAAAGGAAATTTGAATTTTGTAAAATTTGTATCTGTCCTGTGAGCTCGACAGCTTTCCAATGTCTAGGCTTTTCTGATGAGACTGGTGGAGATTAAAAAATGTTACTTTTTCGTATTGTATAACAAAATGTGTTAACATTTGGAAAATATGCATAACTTAGTGAATCAATATTTTCAAAACGTCGAACGCCAGCTATCATGAAATATGTACCGAGAGTCCAAGACAGAGCGACGTGACAGAGTATGAAATCATCGATAGGGTTGTCAGATCCCACATTGCAACCAACTTTGAAGAACCTACCACTTGTTGAACTTTGCTGTCGTGTCAAAGATGAATGTCTTCAGCTATCTGGAAGGCTATTAAAATATTCCTCCCTTTTCCAACTACAAATTTGTGTGAGGCTGGATTTTCTTCATGTAATTTGACCAAAATAACGTGTCAAGACATTAGAGGCAGAAGCAGATATGAGAATCCCCTTTCTTCTATTAAGCCAGACAGTAAAGAGGTTCAGAAAAATGTAGTAAATGCCACTCTTCTCATTATTTTTTATTTGTAAAATACGATTTTATCATAAAATGTTATTTGTTAATATGTAATTGGTTATCATTGTTATGTTTAGATGAATTAACACCTAAATACTTATAATTTTTTTTCTCATTTCCAATTTCCAAAATGGAGATATCAATAGATAGAATTCATATAAGCAGAAGCCCCTTGGGGTACCCCACATTTTTAAGGACCACTAGAAAGTTTGAGACCCGCTGAAGTAGAAGATAAAGCCCTGAGTGAGGGTTATGAGTGGAGCTGTTTTAAGCCCGTGGGCTAAGGGGGAGCTGAAAGACCAAGACAGTCGGTCTGTTTCATGAGCTCACCCCTTGGTCCAGCACAGGACCTCCAGGAGCGGGGACACCGGGAGCGGGCACATGAGTGAGCGCGGGCACATGGTGGGCAGGCACATTGTACAGTGCTGGCAAGTACTGACCTCAGTGGTGAGGCTCACTGAGCTTCAGCTTATTCTTTGATCTCCTTTTCTTTCAAAACAACTAGGAATGAACTTTAGAACTAACTCGCCCAGTCTGGACAGCCTCGGACTGCTGGGACTCAGAAAACATCCTTGTGTCCAGAGTGGATTTTTTTCATTCTCACTAAAAGAGATCATGAATGAAAGACCTTAGCTCATAATAAGGACTCAACAAATGCCATTCATTATTATTAGTAGTAACAGAATTATTATCAACATATTGTTCTTGGAGTTGTATACTCCCTCATGATTTTTGTATCCTGTTTTCAAAAGACAAACTATGTGGGCTGGCCCAGTGCTGTAGTGGTTAAGTTTGTGCACTCCACTTTGCCAGCCTGGGGTTGCAGTTTCAGATCCCAGATACAGACCTATGCACTGCTCATCAAGCCATGTTGTGGTGGTGTCCCACATATAAAATAGAGGAAAATGGGTACAGATGTGAGCTCAGGGCCAACCTTCCTCACCAAAAAAAAGAAAAAAAAGCTTGTTATTGAAGGTCTGTGTATCATCCTTGATTTTGCTTCTTGGCCTCAAAGCTTAGAGACTTACTGTCTGGCCCTTCACAGAGGAAGTCTGCTTGTCCACGTCCTCTGTGTTTCAACAGCTCCGGTTCCCTGGTCTTCCACTGCTTTGCCGTATCCCCTCATGGTTTGGCAGTGGACCCCTGGGTTGGGAGCACGTCACAGAGCCTGGATGGATAACGGTTTGTGCAGGCAGGTCTGCAGTGAGGGGCTCTGTCTGTCTTTCAAAACATCTAATCAGATTCTTCCTAAGTTGCCTACATTAGGGTGATAAATTCTGGTCATGAAACATATTTTTGGGGCTGCTGCTGACTGTTCTTCTGGAAGAAGTAGTTCAAGGCCAAAGATGCCTTTTCAAAGGAGGAATCCCGTGGGCCAGCAGTGGTCATATGAAAATCATGGGTGCTGTTGCCATCCAACTCAGCTTGCTTGGACTGGTCCTGGCAGCAAGGGCCGGGCAACTTGGCAATTCTTCAGGGCCTCCCAATTGTCTTCCGTTTCCAAAGAATGTTGTTTACGACATGAAACAGCTCCCTTCCTCCCTGCTAATACAAAAAAAAAAAAGAAATCTGCTTGAGATGGATGAATGGTGCCAGTGACTGCGCTGCTGCGGCCAGGGGAGTTGGAGGCATCTTCCCCTGCAAGAGGCAGTAACTCCCCGGCTGAGTGAGACCAGCACCGTCGCCTCCTGCGCTGTATTTTAGCAGTTATGGGCTAGACTCCCTGAGCGCCATTCCTGGCCTTAAGCTGTCTGTGCCTCAGTTGTTTCGTCTTTAAAACGTGAGTGATAAGTAGTGCCTACCTCACCAGGTGCTGGTGAGGGCAAGGGAACCATGTACGTGAAGCCGTCGTAGTATTACCCAGCACATAGCGCTCTTATCATTTTCTAGCGAACAACAGAAGTAGCATTGATTTGGGTTAGGAGGCAGTTAGAGTAACGCTGTGAAGACTATTTGGAGTGTTTCTCACCACATCCCTTCCATTTGGCAAACTTTTTTTTATTGTCTATGATGTACCAGGCACCAGGCATTGGAAGACTAATAAGACATACTCTCTGACCCCAAGATGCAGAGTCCTTGGCAATACGAATTCATTCATTCAGCAAGTACTTGAAACATAGGGCTGACAGTCCTATGCAGAGGCAGACATGAGCCAAATGAATCATTACAAACCAGGACCATGATGGGGTCTAATGGAAACCTCCCCAGCTGTGCAGGCACCGTCAGAGAAGGCCCCGCTGAGGGAGGGATATTCAAGCTGAAAATGGAATAGGCATAGGAGAAAAGTGCTCTGGAGGAAGGAAGAGCATAGGAAGGAAGGCGGAAAAACCGCATGGGCAAAGGCCCTGGGGCAAGGAAGATTGTGAGATTCAGACACTAAGAGGCCAGTGTGTGGAGGGCAGAGAAATAGGCAGGAGGGAGAGGGGCTGGAGAGGTGGTCAGGAGTCAGATTACACAGGGCTTGGAGCCAGACAGAGTTAGGAAAAGAAGGTTAAGGCAGAGAAGTGACATGATCTGGTTTGTATTTTTAAACATATGCTCTGCACAGAATGGATTGCATGGCCCAAAAGAGAAAGCAGGGGTTCAATTTCAGTACTCAATTCCATCAAGCAAGAAAAATGGCAGAAAGAGCTGGGACGGAGGGAAGTGAGCGGATCTGCGATGTGTTTTGAAGGTCAGAGCAACAGGACTTGCTGAGAGGTTTGATTGAGTGCTGAGGGTGAGGGAGAGGGCATAGAAAACCCCTGGACTTTGGATGAAGGCACCGGGTGCTTGGTGCTGCTGCTCACCGAGTTGGGAAAGGCCAGGGAGGAACAGGTCTGCGTCAAGAGTTCTGTTTCGGCCGAGTTAGGTTTGAGATTCTTATTAGCCATGTATGTGGCAATGCCAAGTTAGATACCCAAGTCAGGCTCTGGAAAGAGGTCCAGGCTAGAGATACAGATGTGGGAGTCATCAGAGTATCGTGGACTACACAAGGTCACCTAGAGTGTGTGTGGACAGAGAATAGGACAGGGAGAGAGCATGGGGACACTCCACAATAAAACGGTCGTACCCAGGAGATGAGTCAGAAGTGGGAGACAGTAATGAGTGAGGTGGAGGAAAATAAGAAAAATGTTCCAAGAAGGGAGCGGCAAGTATGATGAACTTGCTGAGAAGAACAGACACACAGGGCTGCATCTGGCAACACAGAGGTCTTGGGTACCTTGTTAGAGCAGTGAGAACAGAAGCTTTACTGGAGGGTGGGGGGTAAGGAGAGCACGTGAGGTGAGAGACGGCCAGTGGAGACAACTCTTCCCTAAGCTTTGTCATAAAGCACAGCAGAAAAATGGGCAACAGTCTCAGGGGGAATCTTGAAGGATGGGCAGTAACTGGTCAAGTAGAGTTGGAGAGGCAGTCTGTCTAAGGAGGATGTGGGTACAGTACTTGCAGAGTGATTGGAGCAAGAGCACAGAAATGAAATGTGTGTGCTTTCTGTACGGTGTTTCTGGAAGTTCCAGAGTCGACTCTATGCTTCGGAGTTGTGCCATCTTGAAACAATCTAGTTTAAATCCTGTTGGTTTTCCAGTTACTAGATTCTCTGTTAGAGAGACAGGTGAATCTCTGAGAAAATCTGATCTTTTTTGGCTGATTGCTTTGAAAAGATAAACCTGGATGATTAAGCAGCTGTATTTTTAAAATTTCTTTCTTATGAGCTAAACTGGTTAGAAATTCAAGGAGTGGGAAACGGAAGCTTGTTTTATCCTAGGACGTCACACACTGCTATGTGGGGAAGGGAGATGGGATGAAAAGGGGAAAGGAGGCGATGTGAAACCACAGGGCAGGGCTACACTGTTGATGCTGCAAAAATCGGGGGAATGCACAGGAGGAGCGCCACCACCCTGGGGGAGACCTGGGTTCTCTGTGGTGATTTGAGCTGGCTTCCAGCCACAGCTGTGCCCCATATCGCCTGCAGGAGTTTACTAAAATCACCTTTTCTCCCCTGGAATTTGCTTTCTTTCCTGTAAAATATAAATTGTTTATTCTCGATATAAATTGTTCGTTTCACAAGATTGTTTTGCACGTCCAAGGAGACTGTGGCGCCAACCATGAGGCAGTCGTGTGGTGGTCATTTCACCTGGCCCCGTGCACCCGTGCGGTGACGCCAAGCATGCCCCCACCCTGTGTTCTGCAGAGACGCCTCTTCCCCTTATGACTTAGCGAAGACTCGGGCCGCCCCCGTTTACCTAGGACAGGGCAACACCCCCGTCCAGATTCCCGCTTCGTCTCATGAACGATAAACGGCGTCCCGCCACGGAGTGACGGGAACAGACGGTCCTTGGCCCGCTGTGGTCCAGCCTCTGGAGCATCCCCAGGCCAGCGCGCCGAGCCGCCCCGAGCGGAGCGGCGACCAGCCCCGGGGACCAGGCCCGGAGCCTCGGCACCTGCCGTCCAGCCCGCCCCGCGCCGCAGGGGAAGCGCAGCCCGTCCCGCTCGGGGCCTTCGGGCCAGGGAGCGCGCGCGCCCGGGCACGTGCCCCTCCCGCGGGGTCCGGAGAAAGGCCCGCCCCGCCCACCGCCCGCCGGCCGGTGGGCGGGGCGGACCGAGGTCGGGGCGCGGGCCGGGCGGCACCAGTGCGGTCCGAAGACAGGCAGGGTGCACCCGGGGCTCGCGGCGCCGGCCCGACCATGGTGCAGGCCTGGTACATGGACGAGGCCGACGACGACCCGCGGCGGCCCCACCGCGCGGAGCCCGACCGCCCGGTCGGCCTGGAGCAGCTGCGCCGGCTCGGGGTCTATTACTGGAAGGTACGCGGGGACGGGGCGCGCCCGGGGTGGGCGGGCGGGAGACGTCGCCCCTCAGGTCCCCCGAGCTCCCGCGCACACCCCAAGCCACGGCTAGCGGGGTCCAGCGGCCGTGGCGGGGCCGGGGCGCGCCGCGCACGCTCGGCTCTCGGCGGTCTGAGGGCGCTGCGCATGCTCGGCTCTCGGCCGTCTGAGCGCGCTGCGCATGCTCGGCTGAGGGGCTGGGTGGTCGGGGCCGGGGCGCGGTGCGCAGGCTCGGCCGCGGGGCCAGAAGGTCGGGGCCGGGGCCTGGTGCGCATGCTCAGTCGCGGGGCCGGGTGGCCGGGGTGCGGAGTCTGGAGAGGGTGTCGGAGCTGGCGGGTCCGTTGCTGCCGCAGTTCTAGGCCGGGGCCGTGTTGGGACCGGTGGGGTCCGGCTCGGCCGGGGCGTGCGGGAAGGACGCGGCTGAGTTAGGGGCCCACACGGGGCGCGGCAGGAGGGTTTAGGGTCCCTCCAGGGCCCTTGTGCGGTGCACCCACCTTCTGGCGAGCGCGGGGCCGCGTGCACTCCCTCCGAGCCTGGTGAGGCGTGGGTGCCCACGTGGGTGCCCAGCCCGCCCGGAGCGAGGGATACACGCTCGGCGGACTCCGCAGCCCCGCGGTCCCCCGGGAGGGGATCAGAGCGAGGGCCAGCGACGGGTCCCTGGATGACCTGGTCCTTCTGAGACCGGAGGTGACGGCCCCTGTGCACTGGGAGTGGAGGTCGCCAGTCTAGGCTTCTTGGTGTCGCAAGGACTTCTCTGAGGGAAACACGAGTTTCATTTCGTGTGCCTGTTAATCCTTACATAGTATATATCTTTTCTTGGGCTAAGATTTAACCCAACCTACTGGAACTTACCGTCCTCGAAGCAGTCAAGTGGTAAATAATGTCTATCATGAGAGGCAAATAAGTTTTGTTTTATGATAAAATAATTTATTTGCAATCCAGACAATCAGAAGGGTCAAGTGACTGCACTGCGGGGCTTCCATTGTGTACCTGACAGTTTAAGAGCAAGAGTGACGTGCTGGGCAGCTTCTGAATGATCCAAAGGATAAAATAAGACGTTTTGAAAGGCATCTTCTGTTATTCCATAGAGTCAGACCCACTTCTGCCTTCTAGTTCCCCTCTGGATGGTGAGTTGAGGGCTGTCAAAATAAAACTGTTTACTCTCTGGTTTTGGTGTCCTGTGTATTTGTCTGTGCCGTCTTGATAATACCCATTCTTGACCAGTGGGAGCAGGTGCCGCACTTTGCGTGTGCGCTCTTGGTGCGGTGGCCTGGAGAGGGAGAGCTGGCCCTTCTACACACATGCTCAATCTGAAGTCGATTGTTGTGCTGTGGAGCAGCCGTGTGCATGTCATGTGGCGGTGGATTTGCTAATTTGGGGAGTCTTTGTAGAAATAATGGATCGATGACTAGTACTTTGAGATATCCTGGAGTTTGCTGTTCAGCCATTGTGATAAGATGCATTTTATTGCAACAGAAGGCAAAGTACGCCAAGTTCATTGCTGATAGTTTGAAGTAGGAGTTCAGATTAACTCTGGCGGGGGCCCTAGGGGAGTGCTTCCCGAAGAGGTGACATTAAAATTAGACCTTAAACAATAGATAGGATTGTGATGAATGACAGTGGTGAAAGGGCTTTCTAGGCGGAGGAAGCTGTCAAGGCCAAGGGCGTGGGGATGTGGAGCATGAAGTATTTGTGAAGAGTAGCAAATGGTCCTGTTTGCTTTAGAATGTAGATTTTTTTTTGAAACAGGAAATAGGGACAGAGGAGTCGGAAAGGCCCCTGAAGTCAGACAATGGAAGCTGCTTCTCCCAGCATAAAGAACTTGCGTTGTGTTTGTAGGTCTGAGGGCCTGGAAATGAGCTGACTGAGGAGACGCCATAGAGAGATTGGTTAGACCCCAGGGGGTGGACTGGTGATGGAGGAGCGGGACACGGTGGAGAGAGTGCACCCTGCATGGGCTGGAGGCGATGAGGGCTGCGCCTAGGCTCATGGTGGTGGGACTAGAAATGTGAACTAGAATCCCTCAGAAAGGCCTGCTGGAAAGATGGGAGCAGGAATTAAATACACCGTTGTTATTTTTAGCTGTTATGGAGAAAGGGAAAACCATTGAGAGAAACAGGGAAGGAGGGGAGGGGAATGGGGAGGGGAAGAAGGTGAGAATTTAGAAGTATCATCATCCTGGAGATCCAGAAAGAGGATGTTTCGTCTCCTTGCATTGGTGTGACCTCCTTTTGTTGTGTAAACACTTTTAGCTGGATGCCGACAAGTATGAGAATGATCCAGAATTAGAAAAGATCCGAAAAGAGAGAAACTACTCCTGGATGGATATCATAACCATATGCAAAGATAAACTGCCAAATTATGAAGAAAAGGTAAGGGAACTCTAAATTATTTGAAAAGGAGAGTCATTATGTTCACTTCTAATAAACACACTTTTCTTTCTTTTTTCTTTTATGTCTTCGTTTGGGTTTTGTATCAGAGTAATGCATGTTTGAATATTTTTATTATTAAACATTAGGAGGATAAAGGCAGAAGTAGATTTGAACAGATGGAAAGTGTTCGTTTATTGAGACGGGGCCTGCCTTCCTCAGATTTTCATGTGGCTTCTAACCTGCCAGTGTGATCAGCGTGACTGCATGTGTGTGTGTGATCAGCATGACTGCCAGGAGCCAGGATGTCTGTGTGGGTGACTCGACTCTACACATCCAAGCTGTGTGATGTTGGGCCAGGGTCCTAGCCTCTCTGTGCCACCATTCCCTCATGTCACTGGGGATGACAGATAGCACCTATGTAAGTTATTATATGTAAACTATTTAGCATCTTGCCTGGGACATGGTAAGTGCTGTGTAAGTCTTAATTCTTTTACTGCTAGTTTGTTGGTAGTTTTCATAAAATATTCTAGCTCCTGCCCCCTTATCCTTATAATACTTCTTTCTATGGAGAGAATTTCCGTCCACCTCAGTCCTGGTCTTTGGAGGCGTGGGCCAGTGGTTGGGTCTGTGCTCGTGTGCGCGATGGTCTCCAGTAGACGTAGAGAATGTCCCTTCTGTGCTAGATTAAGATCTTCTACGAGGAGCACTTGCACCTGGACGATGAGGTCCGCTACATCCTGGAGGGCAGCGGCTACTTTGATGTCAGAGATAAAGAGGACAAGTGGATCCGGATTTTCATGGAGAAAGGAGACCTGATAACTCTGCCTGCAGGCATTTATCACCGCTTCACGCTGGATGAGAAGGTAGAGTCGTGTTTATCTTTGAGGCTGGTCTGTGCACGGATGTCGGAGACTTGTGACACTGCCTGCTCTGCTGCGTGAGGCCGAGTGCCTCTGAGCACACGCAGCCGCGGCTCGCGGCTCCTGCGCCTTTGCTCCCGGGAGAGGTCCAGCTGGAGGCTGAGAGCTGGGGCTCCTGTGTCCACCTTGTTCTTGGCCAGCTCCGCCTTGGTTCCTGGCGGACAGTGGCACATGTCGGTACACGCAGCCGTGGTCAGGTCGAGGCGGAGCGGGTCAGCAGGAAGCGGTCCCGCCCGTCTCGTGGAGAGCGCATTGTTACTAATCCTAGGCCTGCAGCTTCGGGACGCCCCTTGTTACGTTGTCCTTTTTAACAGCATTTCAGTTTTGGAACTTAACAGTCGTGCAATACAGTCATTGAGATTGGGAAACAACAGCAATGAGATAGTTCTTAGGTTCTCTGGATGTGATTTGGACTAAACCTGAGATTTAAGAATAACTTTTGAATGGAAAATAAAGGCAGGCGACTTAAAATTCAGACATTTGGAAGGGTGTGCAGTGAAAACCTCCCTCCCACCCCTGTGCTCCGGCCCTGCTGTTCTCTCCCTGAAAGTAACCAGCATTATGTCTTTAAAAATCTTTTTAGAGAGGTGTCCTCCATATTCAGGCGAAAGAGGATCAGAATTCTTTGTCCTTTTACACAGGATGCTCATGGTTCTGCGTTTCCCTTTTTCCACTCGCGATGCTTTGGGGATGGCTTCAGATCAGTATGTGGGGCCTCATCCCTTATTTACAGCTGTGTGGCATCCATGCTTGGGTGCTCCCTAATTATCTAACCATGAATTTAGTCCATCGAATGCACGATCCCTTATGATGGGTTTATGAATTGTTTCCAGTTCTTTGCTATTGTAAACGGTGCTGTAATGAATAACCTTATGCATTTATCATTTTGCACTTAAGTGAGTTTATCTGTTGGATAAATTCCTAAAGTGAAAACTGGATTAAAAGGCATGAGTATTTTTGATTCTGAAGCACGATGCCAGGCTGTCCTCCCTTGTCATCAGCACGAGGGCCCTGCGAACGCTTAGGAAGATGGTACTGGGGATGCGGGAAGGGGTGGCTGAGTGGGCTGGCGGGGTCGGCGCACAGGGATGCGTTCGTGGAGAGCGCAGCGCCCACGCCCGCGGCCACACTCTTGCTGCCTGGGCACCGGCTTCTCAGCTTGGCCAGAGCTCCCGGTGCTGACGTCCTTCCGGAGGATGAAACGTGACTAAAGTGTTAAGACACAGGAATGAAACAGCATGGGAGGCTGTCTCGACAGCTGGTTTAACGCGGTGCTGGGTGTGTTTGTGTGTTTTGCAGAACTACGTCAAGGCCATGCGGCTGTTTGTGGGAGAACCGGTGTGGACGGCGTACAACCGGCCGGCTGACCACTTCGAGGCCCGAGGCCAGTACGTGAAGTTTTTGGCGCAGTCAGCCTAGGGCGCCACTTGCGGCCTGGCGCCCCTTGTGGCGGTCCTGGACGTGACGACAGCGGAAAATCTATCGTTTCCTCCTTCCTTTCTGTTAGACTTGAGGCTAGGTGAGCTTTCCTTTGTGAGATTATTTGATCAGAATATGTTTTAATGAAAGGAGCTATAAAACTGATTTTTACGTAGAAGCAACTGTGGAAATGTGAACGAATCACATGCCTTTTCTCTAGTTTGAGATGAGTGGTTCGGTAGCCCTGTGTTAGCGCACGCATCAACAGTAACCCGAATGAGTCCCACCTCCCCCACGCAGCCCTCAGCTGCCCGACCTGGACCTGGCGCTTCCACTCTAGGCAGCTTTCAGTCGACGCCCCGCCTGCCTGAGGAGAAGGTGTGATGGTAGCTGACTGACAGGTGGAGACACCTTTGTCCCAGCACCCCAGACGAAGAGTGCTGGGGGACAAGCCCTCGTGTCGGGGACGCTCTCAGTTGCTCCCCCCACTTTCTTGTTCCCAGGGGAGGAACTGCCTTAATCCTGCTCGTGGCTGGAGGTCACCGTGTGTCGAGGGCCGCGGCGTTCGGTGAAGCGCTCCGTGTAGAGTCTCCGTGGTCGTAGGTGTAGATGGTTCGTTTCATCTGCATTAGTGTTTGTTCAGTGTGAGATTTCTAGGTTAACGTCACCTACTATAAATCTTTTACAATCAAGCTTTTGAATTTTAACAAGAAAACTAGGATGTTATTTTTTTACTCAATTCTGAGAGATGATTATACCTAATTTGTTAGAATCATAGAAAACCCAAATCAACCTCATGTTTTAGAAGGGCGGGTTGTGTGAAGTACTCTTTAAACTGGATTAAAACCTCCATGTTAAAGTTAACCTTTCATCGCCTCTGCGTTGGTCGGGGCAGAGGGAACACAAGCCTTCAGCGTTTCGGTAAACTGTGAGGGTTTGTAGGATTGACGTGTGTGCAGACCGCACGATGATAATGACGGGGACACCGGGCTCTCTCCACCATGTACCACCTTCTGCCCCCGACCGAGGCTGAGGAGGACAGATGTGGGGTGGAGGGCCACTTGGGGTTCCTTGGACAGTCCCCGCCTGTCCCTCCCATGGATGGTGTGGTCACTTCAAAGCGTCGTCCCCCTCTCCTGAGTTGGTAATCCACTTGTGTCCATGGGGTTTCCCTAATCACACAGTGAAGTTTGCAGCTTCACACCTTTCATTTTTACAGCACGGCTTTGACGACTAGACTGGGCTCCGGGTCTGCAGCCAGCAGGGCCTCTGTCCTGGAGGCTCAGAATGAGGAAATTGGACAGGATCAAAGCATTTCACCACTGATGGACATGTGGGAGGCGGGAGGGGCTGGGCCTAGGGATTCTATTGTTCACCGGGGTGAGGGTCCTGCACCCTTCCCAGTGCCTGGCTGGCTGGGTGGGGGAATGACTGACACATCTGGCTTTAGTCATACAGACTCTGAATGTTAAATTCAAAAGTCATTTTTTTAAAAGCTGTTTTCTTTTGGAAAGTGTATCATGCAAAAACTTTTAGAAACCTCAGATAGTTTTCTGAGGTACGCAATGAACTGGAGAATTACAGGATGTTGTGAAACAGAGCCAAGTAATTCCTCCTTTTGGAACGTGACAGGAACAAACTAGCAGTCAGTGCAAGACAAGTTAGCATGTGGCCCTGTTGGAGTTGACTCCGTCTCAGGATTTCACTCAGATTTCCCAAGCTGCTCGTCAGCCCCCAGCCTCCTCTGCCCGGCTGCTGGGGTGCTGTGTGCCTGCGTCCTGCTGCTGCCTCCCTGCCCCGTTCCCCTGGCATAAAGGAGAACTGAGCCCCTGGCTCCAGGGGACGGCCTCGAAGCCGGTGGCCTTGGATGTGAGGGGTGTGTGCGTGTGCTGAATCGCACATGTGATTAACTGCATGTTCTTCCTAAATCCCAAATGAAGGCTGCAGCCTCCAGTCGCTTCCTGGGTCAGGGGTCGGGGCTCTCTGGGAACCTTCTAGGTAATGCACAGGCCAGCCCACCTGCTAGCACAGCCAGTGAGACCGCCTCCACTAACCTCCCCAGCTTCCCTTCCTCATCCCCTGATGATGAAGATGACACTTCCTAGTTCTCCACGCATCCCACGGTCCTGTGCTCTGCTCGAGGCTAAGTACTGGTGGTGGGGCGGGAAGGCGAAGTCGAGCTACTTTTATCTTTGTAAAGATAAAAGCGATAAGAAAAACCTATCTGGGGTCCAGAGTTCTCCCGAGGGGACACTGTAACTTTCTGCATTTTGTTGAAAGCATCTGACAGATATTGGGAGCAATTTCCTGAAGAACTTGGGAGTCTCTGCCTCCTGAAAACAACGTTAAGATGAGCACACGATAGGAAATTGGATCAGGGTGACGAACACTTGGTTCTATCTCCCCATTGCCCCGAATCTAGGGAAATGACAAAGATATTTTTAAAAGTTAAGTGTAGTGGTCTTAAAAATATGTCTACAAGTTCTTCAACAATGTTCCCACCAAAGATGGAGCCCAGTTCTTCCTTGAGTGTGGGCTGGACTTTGTGACTGATTTCTGATGGGTAAGATGTGGCAGAAGTGACCCTGTGGGACAGCTGTCACCCGGTCTCTCTTGGATCACTCGGGGAGGCCAGCTGCCATGCCATGAGGTCACTCCAGCAGCCACTACCTTGCCAGGTGTGAGGGCGCTGCCCAGGAGGCAGCCCCTCTGGCCCCAGCCCCTGTCGAGCCCTCAGATGACGCAGCCCCAGCCGACATCTTGACCGCACCTCACGAGGGACCCAGCGCCACCCAGCTAAACACTTCCAGATTCCCGACTCTCAGAGACTGTAGGGGATGGTAAATTTATTACCTTATTGTTATTGCTGTAAAATATCACTAACATTTGGAGTGATTCTGTTACACAGCATTGATAATGTAAAGTGTAAATCCGTAACAACAGTGGTCCCCCCGCTCCAAAAAAAAGGTACTATTAGCAGATCAACTATTTTGAGAAACAGAAGCGAGAGAATCCGACCTATGGAGATGCGAGATGGAACAGAACTGCTTCCGTGAGGGCAGCACCATGCGTCGGACTCGGGGGCAGCAGGTCGAGGCGGGTGGTATCACGGGGGAAGTGAACACTCTTGTCCCCCAGGCTGTGGGCACCCTGAGGATGGGCTGTGCCCTGCAGCACTGGCTTGTGGTGCGCAGGCTGGTGCTGGGGTGAGGATGGGCTGGAAACAGTGGTGTGCTGACGCGATGGCTGACTCCTGCACCTCGCCAGGCTTGCCCCAGGCCAGTGGAGGTCCCGTCCTGTCCCAGGATCTTGATTCTGTGCTGTAAGTGGTCATGCCGTGGCCTCTGCTCTTGTCTTAATTGGGGCTTTTCGTTGGAAGTGACAGAAACCCAATGTGAAGGAGCCTCTGCCAGGGGCACATGAGGTGATAGGACGTGCACGAGTGCATCTAGGGGACAGGCACAGTGTCACCCTCTGCTTCCTGGCCCTGCCTCTCTCTCGAGCTGGGCATGTTCTCTGTTATGGACAAGATGTCTCCTCAGGGTGGGGATGCAAGCCTGCCTTCCCACACCCCACGGCCCGGGATGGGCCACTTCTCTGCCCAGCTCTGGTCCCCGAGCTTCCTGGGGAGGGTTCTGTGTGACTCCACCTGGGTTGGAAGCTCTGATGAGGGTGACATGGTCACACGGAGCAGTTGTGGCTGCGAGGGGCCAACCCTGAGCCTCAGAGGAGGGGTGACCGTGGTGCCTGGTCTGCTGTCCCTGTGGGGACCTGGTAGTGTCCCCACGGCTGTGTGCCACGTGCGCAGGAGTCTTGCCGGTCGGAAGGAAGGCCAGCAGCCACAGTGTGACTTCTGGATTGATGGGTTAGGGAAGGCCTGAGCTTCATCTCCAGGGGAAGGAACCGCCCTGCCATGGGCTTTGTGGGGTCCCACGACTCCAGGTTTTACAGTCTCTCCTCACAAGCCCTGGGGATGACAGCTCGTGGACGGTCTAGAGTGGGGGCGTGAGACAGTCCGGCTCAGACGAGCAGAGCCGTCTACTGGGTGTCCCCCTGGCACACGGGGCCTCCTGATGCCCTCGGAGCAGGAGAGGCCTGTGGCTAGCTGTCTCTAGGGCGGTTGGCAGGAAGGGCCAGGTCAGGGTCACCTGCTTAATCTGGGGGTCGCAGCTCCCAGTTGGAACTGATGGTAACGTAGCCTTGCCACCGGTGGTCTGTATTGTAGGAAGCAGCAGCTGCTCCTGAAGTTCACTCCGTCCTCTGCCCCTCAGGAGCCATCTTGGCCCGGGCCAGTCCCCTGCATCTCAGTCGGCCCGGCTGCCGTAGCAGAATCCCAGACTGCACCCACATGGCAGGCCTTGATTTCTCACCGTTCTGGAGGCTGGAAGTCCAAGGTCAGGGCACCAGCAGGGTCGGGTTCTGGTGAGGACCCTCCTCCGGGCTTGCAGACGGCCGCCTCACTGTGTCCTCATGTGACGGAGGGAGAGCGGGCTCTGGCGTCTCTCTTATCAGGGCACTGACCCTGTCATGGGGCCCCACGCTCACAACCTCATCTAACCCCTGCTCCCGAAGGCCCCACCTCCCGTGCCGTCCCACCAGGGACCAGGGCCTCGCCGTGTGGATGTGGGGCATCCGTTCACAGCACACGGGCAGCAGAAGTTAAGAGCTCCCCTTAGAAACTGGAATCTGAGGTCAGTCTGTGGGTCAGGAACGCCAGCCTCATGCCTCTGCGCCTCCCACTTGCCTCCAGGCCCCCCGCCTTGCTGGGTGCGGGCTGCTGCTGGGCTCTGGGGGCTGGCTCGGGCTCTTTGGCGGAAGCGGGAGCAGCGGGCTTTGCTTTCATCTGGCAGGCAGCACTCCCACCGCCGCTTGATCGAGCCCTTGATCCTGCTGATGGAAAGGTGGACAAAATCTGCATTTTGACAAATGTTCTCATGGGGGTGTGTGTGTGCATGAGTGTGCACACCCGGGCCCTGGATAAGGATGCTAGAAACTTCCCACCCTTTCCTCCTACCCATCCACCAGGCTGGGCCCGGAGGAGGGAAGGGCAGCCTGTTGGAGGGCAGAGGAGGAGCCTGGGCGGGGGGGGGGGCCAGGGCACAAGATGCACCTGGGGGTGCGTGCTGTCGCTGGGAGAAGGGGTCTGCAGAGCCCCACATGGCTCGGCCTGCAGCCCGGCCCTGGTCCTTTGGGAACGTGAGGCTCAGCTTCCCTGGGAACCAGCGCCCTTGTCTGAATTTCTGTGTTCTGTGCTCAGCTTTCTGCCTTAGGAAGTTACTGGCTTTCAAAGCGTCCTCTTAAATGCGGTGGGGGCCGGGGCATTGGCCGCCATCTCGGCAGGAGGATACCACCCAGGACGCTGGTCTGGGGCTGGCTGTGCCCGCAGTGACCTTGCCCTGGGCGTGGGCTGACTGCTCTGGAAGGAGGGCGCTTTTCCAAGGAAGGGAGCCCTCCATCAGGGCCCCTCTCCTCTGCCTTCCTTTGTCCTTGTATTTTAATGTCTTTTATTTTCTGTGTTAAAAATGCTTGTCTTTATTTTGCACAAACTCTTCCAAAAAATCACCCGTTTGAAAACCCAGATGGAATCTCGTCGGAGCAATACAACAGCCCAGCGAAGGACAGATCAGTGACAGCAGTGTGACTTGCCTGGTACTTGTGTATTTTCTGGCCTGCTCCATCGTCGTTCATGAATGCTGTGGTTCTCTGGTGAGTGGGACGCTGTGGCACCTGATGTTATTGATTGCCCCACAGGAGGACACGGGGTGGGGACCAAGGATACGGGATGACACTGGAAGTGCCAGGGACAGAGGCGTGCTCTCCGAGTTCTGTCCTGCCAGGGCTTCTGGCCAGTGGCCACACATCTTGGCATCAACACTGGTGGCTCTGAGCTGCCTGGGCCGCCGGTGTCACACTCTCCAGAGATGTTAGGAGGCGCCTGTGGCAGCATCGCCTCCTCCACCTGCATAGGGGCTTCTGGGGGCGGGCGTGGAGGAGGGAGGGAGCCCAGCGAAGACCAGGAGGAATGAAAACACCGAGTGCATGAGAACACAGATGCTGGCCCTGCTGTGAGGCAGTGAGCCCCACTTCTGCCACCTGCGGAGCTGTGTGGCCTTGGGAAGGTCACTCAGGCTCTCTGTGCCTCAGTTTCCTCCCTGTGAAGCGAGTAGGGCTGCGGGGAGCTCCGTGAGAGTGTGTCCGTGAGGCGCCCAGAGGTGGAAGGCACAAAGGGCCGTTTTCTAGTATTGAAGAAATCTACTTCAGTCCTCACAAGCATGTGCCTCAGCGGGCATGGCGGGTTGAGTAGTGATTGCCAAACATTTGTGTCAGCCGGGAACGTCCGACACGGCCTTATTGGAAATGGGGTCTATGCACATGCGATGGGGTAAGGATCTCTGAGAACACCCAGGGCAGGGCCTGGTGTCCTTATGAGCAGAGGAGAGGACATGGGAGACAGGTTGTAGGCATTCGGCCACAAGCCTAGGGCTGCTGGGGCCTGATGCCAAAGGGGCCTGGGACGTTGCCCTCTCTGAGCTTCTGGAAGGCTGCCTTGCTGACCCCCAGGTCTCAGGCTTCTGGCCTCCTGAACTGCGAGAGGAGAGCTTTCTCTTGTTCTAGCCACCCCGTCTGGCGACTGGCTCCAGCAGCGTCAGGAATCTAACACAGTCTTGTTTCCCATGCTTCAAACAACAATCCTGAGGTTCAAGGGCTCCGCTTCCCACCCAGGACCACCCAGCTGATGCGGGCAGCAGACTGGCCTGTGGGGCCTCCCCGAAGCCCGGTGTCTCCCAGGTGGTGCTGGGGGGACAGGGGCGGAAGCAGATGGCAGAGGATGCTCCAGTCAGCGTTCCGGGCTGTCCGCATCTCAGAGGCTGTCCGCGGTGTCAGCCCTGCCACTCCCTGGTGTCCTGGGGTCGTTATCTTGGTGGGTGGCATCCCCATCTGCCAGGCCCTCAGACGCTTCCTTGCTGCCACGTCCCGTCTGCCGCTTGGCTCTGTGGCTTCTGCCCCAGGAACGTGTCTCTGCCGTGGACCCTCTCTGCCCCTGGTCGCTGTTCCCCCTCCGCTGACTCCCGTCGCACAGGTGGGTGTGGTCTCGTCCTTTCCAAAGAGTCCTTAATTGAAGGCGCCACCTGGTCGCCAGGGTCCGACTGGAGTCCGACCCGTCTTGCATTGGCACCAGCTGGCTGGGTTGTCACCGTGTGGGCTGCATGTGGCCGCACGTGACATCTGTTGGTCATCCCTGGGGGGGCCCCCATGCTGTCTCCTCAGCCCCGGTCAGCAAAGCCTCCCGAGGTGCGTCCCTCGTGTGTGTCCTGTCGTCTTCCCCACCGAAGCTTCCTCTCCCTCCTCGCACCCCCACTGGTCCCTGCGACGCGTGGCTCCGCCGGCACTTGCCCAGCGCCTTGCTGGTCTGGAGTAGCTGTCTGTGGGGTTGGAGGTGGGGAAAGAGGCTCCTGCTGGGGACAGTGCCTGACCCCTCAGAGCAGACCTGGGCGGCAGCCCGCACCGTTCCCAGCCGCTCTGACCCTCGGTCACTGGGAGAGAGACAGTCCCTTCTCCAGAAGGGTGGGGTGGGTGGCAGGGAACTGACCTGGGTTTCTGTCCATCTTTGCTGCTCCTGGGCAGATGTGAGCCCATTCGAGTCTCACAACAGATCTGTTCTCCTCCTTTTACTCATGAGTCACTGGCTTGGGAGGCTCAGAGGTCTCTTGGTCACTGGAGAGCTGGGCCAGGACGTGCCTTGGCCACAGGCAGAGTGAACTTCCCCTCCCGTGCCCGAGTCTCGGCCTGGGACCAGCTGTGGGGACAGACGTCGGGTCTGCTGGCCAACAGTGTGGCGAGGACGGAGGGAGAACAGGCGTGAGCACTTGAGTCCTGGGCCCCTCAGGGGATGTGGGGGAGCCACCCTTGCCACTCCCCACCTCCCGGAGGAGGAAGACCCTCTTTCCTGGGCTGGTGAGAGCACGGGGGAGAGAAGGGACGGTCCCCCACAGATGAGGCAGGAAGCCCCAGCCAAGCAGGAGCCTGTGCGCAGAGCTCACAGCCGTGGGCCTCTCAGCACGAGCGCCTGGCGCCCTCCCTCCCGAGTCTCCACTCAGGGGACAAGCCTCCTGTCCTTAAACATCCCCTTCGCCACCTCAGCCAGCCCCTCCACTCTGCCCTCTCCTTCTGGTTAATCGGCCTCCCGCTGGTCCCATAATAGGATCCATCACTTCGTGTCACAACGTCGTATTTCTTTCTTCGTGAGTTTGTTTCTTCAGCACTGTCCGACGGCAATACAATGGGAGCCACATGTGCAATTTAAAATTTTCCAGCAGCTGCGATAAAGTTAAAAGGTGATCTTAATTTGGATGTCTTATTCAATCTAATACATCCAACGTATGATCGTTTTAGAAGGTAATCAGTATAAAACTGATTGAGATGCTCTTCTTTTCATGAGTGTTTCAGAGAGTCTTCAGGGCACACTTGGAGCAGGCCAGGCGTCAGGTGCTTGGTTGTGGCTGGTGGTGCCGGGTGGGAGGTGTGGTGTAGACACTGGGGCCGCAGGGCACAGGTCGGCCTGGCTCTTGGCGCCACCGATGGGTCCTTACCTGTCGCGTGAGATGCTGGCGGCCTCTGCCTCGAGGGGTGGCTGTGAGGATAAGTGGGTGACCCAGGCACTCAGCAGGGCACCCGCCCAGGAGGCGCTCACTGAGTGAAGGACCCCTCCACCAGATGGCACTGGAGAACTCGGGGCTGCAGCCCCCTCTGCGCCTCACGGCCCCTCCTGCAAGCATCTCCTGGGTGGGGACCGAGCTGGGCACCGTCCTGTGCAGCCCGAGGGAGAGAATGCCCCTGGGGCTGTGTCCTAAGGATGGGTCTATGCATTTGAGTGAATTGTGCATGTGTGCGCATGTGTGCACACGTGCATGTGAGGGTCATGGTACATGAATATATATGCTTGTGTTTTAAAAAACCCAAAAACCCTAGCAATTCTGAAGGCGCATACAAAGGAGAAGCCATCCCCCACCATACCTCGAGGAAGCGATCCGGTCCGTGTGGCAGCACCTTCACAGTGCAGCGTGCGGCCCTCCCCTGCCCAGTGAGCACTTAGCCTGTGCAAGTGAGCTCCGTGGGGAATCTCCTGGTCTTCACTGTGGGCTTGGGGGTCCTGCGTGCCCGCTCACCCCTGCCACCGTCACTGTGGGTTCGCTGCATGCTTGCTCACCCCTGCCACGGTCACTGCGGGCTCGCCATGCGCTGGCGCACCCCTGTTACGGTCACTGCAGTCTCAGAGAAGCCCAGTTGCTTAAGCAGGGCCACAGGACCATGACATGCAGGCCCCACCCTCTCAGCCCCTTCATGTGGTTGTCACACTGGAGAGAATGTGATATTCATGCATAAACTATTTTGGGGACATTTGCTGTGTGCCGGGTGTTGTTCTAGAACACGGGTCACAAACTGCAGCCCACGGGCCCGCTACGGACCGTGGCCTGTTTGTGAAGGACCTGCAAACTTAAGTGGTTCTTGTGGTCCTAAAGAGTGGCGGAAACAAAGACAAACCAAAGATGACTGTGCGGGAGATGGCACAGGGCCCTCGAAGCCCGAGCCGTTTACTGTCTGGCCCTTCGTCCAAAACATCTGCCGACCGCTCTTCCAGAAGGCTGGAGCAGAGCGGGGCCTGTGCTCGTGGCTTGCTTCTGAGCGTCGTGCACCACATCGGGCTGTGTGGAGGGCGTTCAGTGTGCTCTCCCGCTTCTTGTGAGGGTGACCCGCTGGGACCTCATGGAGGTGGCCCTCGAAGGACTGGAAGATGCAGACGAGCAGAGGGACCCACCTGGGCTGTGCTTCCTTCTCAGTGCAGGCGCTCTTGCCTTTTGGGAGGCTCCCATCTCTCAGGGGGCTCCCGCCTCTCGGGGTGCTCCCACCTCTCAGTGGGCTCCTGCCTTTCAGGGGGCTTCTGCCTCGGGGGGGTTGCTCCTGCTTCTTGGGGGGCACTCCCGCCTCTTGCAGGGCTCCCACCTCTCAGGGGGCTCCTGCCTCTCGGGAGGCTCCTGACTCTTGGGGGGTGCTCCCACCTTTCTGGGGGTGCTCCTGCCTCTTTGGGGGCTCCTGCCTCTCCGGGGAGTGCTTCCACCTTTCTGGGGGTGCTCCCACCTCTCAGGGGGCTCCTGCCTCTGGGGCGGTGCTCCCATCTCTCTGGGGGTGGTCCTGCCTCTCGGGGGCACTCGCGCCTCTTGTTGAATGGCTCACTCAGTTTGCAGGTTATAAACTCAGTTGCCCGCATAACGTTCTTATCTGAACAGAACTTGTGTTCCCTAGTAAGATGCAGAGAGCATGCTGAAACAGCATTTGTGCAATAGATGCACTGTTTGAGAAATCCGTGATGCTGCTTTTCCTGCAACAATCCAGGAGAATGAGGGAACAAGATTGCTCCTTTATGGGCAAGTGAGTTTTATTATCAGTGGTATAATAATAATGATAAGAAAATTGGTATCATGGCTTTTTTTTTTTTTTTTTTTTTTTTTTAAGATTTTATTTTTTTCCTTTTTCTCCCCAAAGCCCCCCGGTACATAGTTGTGTATTCTTCGTTGTGGGTTCCTCTAGTTGTGGCATGTGGGACGGTGCCTCAGCGTGGTCTGACGAGCAGTGCCATGTCCGCGCCCAGGATTCGAACCGACGAAACACTGGGCTGCCTGCAGTGGAGCGCGCGAACTTAACCACTCGGCCACGGGGCCAGCCCCGGTATCATGGCTTTTTAAGATGCAAACTGTTACAAACAGCCTGTCATTCTTAGTTCATGCACTGGAGAGTAATAATAGCTCCACTTTCTTGGATGTTATAATCCCCTCGTGTGTGCGTGGCCAGAACTGCGTGGTTGTGCTCTCATCCCCTGCCGGGTTGGCCCGCCGTCTGCACGGTGTTTGTTCTCGCTCATTGATTTCAGGGGTGTTGCCCAAGACCGACTCCGTGAAAGCACTGGAGGGCGTGGGCGGCAGAGGGCGCCGAGCTGCCGCGGAGGCTCGGTCCCACTGGAGATGAGACACCATGTGGCGTTCTGCACAGAGGACGTGCCCTGGGAGAGACGCCAGCCGGCAGGTGACCACTTGAGTGAGGTCAAGTCTGGGCCACAGTCTCTGGACTGCAAGAAACATCCATTCTTCTCTTTTTTAAGTTGAATTAAATCCATCTTTGGTCCCTTCCCTCTGAACTGGTGGGGCATTCAACTTGGGCTGTTACTGGCCTTCCTTGCCTGCAGAAGAGCCACGTTTGGTGGCTCTGTGACCAGGTCATCCTGGTGGCCCTGGCAGGCTGTCTGACCCCGAGCAGCCCTGGCTCCCGGGGCCAGGAACCCTGGTGGCCCAAGGCCCATTGACCCAGGTTCCATACAAGGCAGGATGTTCGTGGTCCTGTCCATCCCTGGAATTGGGCCTGTTCCTGGTCACAGGAGGACCTGTCACCATCAGCATCCTGGAACCTCTCTCCTGTCGCTGCTGGCAGAGGCGTTCTTGGCATAAGTGCCGTCTGTCTGTGCCTGGAGCCAGAGATACGAGGACTACCTGGGGGCCTGGGCCTGTGGGTAAGATGCCTGTGAGCCACTCAAGGTGCCCTGCTGCATGCCCATCTGGGGCCCCCCTCTGTGCAGCTCTGCTGAGCCCTGACTCTGCACACCATGGTGGCATCACTTGGGAGGCGCGTCTGCCCAGAGGGCCCAGAAGCTTCCACAGGAGCACTAGAGGAGGCCAAGGGCTGTCTCAGCCAGAGCCCCGCAGTGGGGGCTGTGCAGGGTTATGCAGTGGGAGCAGCCTGGAGGGTTCCTGAATGGAAGCAAAAGGGGAGCGAGGACCACAGGTGCCCTCATCCTTCTGGAGGGTTCAAGGAAAGCTCCCAGGTGGAGCGACATTTGACTGAGCCTTGAGAGAGGCACAGCAGAGGGCTCGAGGCAGCGAGCTTGGAGAGGACGCAGGAAAGGTGGCAGCCATGCGAGAGGTGGCTTGAAGGCCGTGGACTCTGACCGCAGCTCCCAGGCTCCAGCACGGGTTCTCCTGTGAGTCTTGGAGCATCACGGGCCCCACAGGCCCCACCGGACACGCAGACGGCAGGCCCAGCTGGAGTGTCTGATGCGGCGGGTCTGGGGTGGGGCCAAGAATCTGCATTTCCCAGGCATTCAGGAGATGCCGAGCCTGCTGGCCGGGAACAACTGTGTGAGAACAACTGATGGAACAGCAGGCCCCCTGCTCTCAGGAGCTTTCCGTTTCTCAGGCTGGAATATAAACTCTTTAATGTCAGTCATTCACTCTACTCGACTCAGACAGATTTCAGGGATGCATTTAATTTTTTAAATTTTAAGATAAAGGAAAACTGTGACCTAGTTAAATTACGACTATTCCCCAGACATTACGGACATTCGGAGCAGTGTTTCCTCTTCCACCTTCAAGGACTCGCAAAAGTGCCTGAGTGAGGAGTGAGGTGGCAGGTCCGTGCCTGTGAGCAGAGGCCCCAGGTGCCTGGACGGCACGGTTCAGGGGGTTCAGTGCCCGGCCTGCCCACCTGCGGGGCATCTTCCAGGAGGCGCCAGTCATCGGGAAGGGAGGTCGGGGAGGGAGAGTGCATTCTGCGATGCAAGTATCAATTTCCTGGGGAACCTTGAGTCCTGTTTCTAATTTGCTTGGTTCTGTCTCGAGGGAACCTGTGCAGTATTATCGGCTTTTATGCACAGCTGACCTGGGACTGCTCTGAACCACTGACCTGGAAACGACAGGCCCCACGAGACGCCCCCGCGGCCTCTGCCAGGCTCCAGCTGGAGGCTGGGCCTTGTCTCACCCCGAAGCCAGATGTGAAGGAAAACCCTCAAGGTGAAGGGATTCAAATGACATCATCAGATATTTTGGCTTCTGAAACACGTTTCTTATTTTTCTTTCTTCTTGAAGAGAAAGGTTTTCAAACCTCCTTGGTATCTAGCAGTTCTTTGGTCATCTCATCTTCTCCTATTTTAATGTGTAATTTAAATTTCAACAAATGTGCTGAGACTATCTGTCAGGTAGATGCTGTGTTTGTGTTTTTACTTTATTACAAAAATGAAAATGAATAGAAGTATAGCTTCGCTTAGCTTTATGCAATAGATGTTTACATCAGAGTCTTTAAAATGAACGTTTTAGGAGAGCTAGCTATTTAAAGGACATTTGCCAAAAGATCTTTAGAAAAGTGAAGAAATTTTCAGGTACTTTAGGTTTTTTAAAAGCAGGAATGACGTTGTACACCTTACAGCAATGTCCTGACACTCAGACATGAGCAGACAGACAGCGTGGGCGCCGCTGCAGACGCACCAGCCCCCCGCCCCCATCCCCCCCGTGGGCAGGGAGCGCCCCTTTGCTCTGCCGACTCCCCTGGATGCAGCCGCCCCGCCTGCGATGCACATGACAGATTCTTTCACCGTCACCACGCTTGTCCGAGGTGTGCAGCACCGGCTGCAAAAGATTCAGATGAATAAAATGGACGTTTTTGGGGATGTGGGGATGAGGGGATGAATGGCAACCAGGTTTGGTATGGAAACCCTCTAGAACATTCAGGCATATAGTGGGGATGGTTTATATCACATTTTCCAGCTTTTCTGAGGATATTCAGAATTAATAAATGAAGCAGAGTGGCTTCCAGGAGGAAGGGAAAGGGACCCGACCCGTCACGCGGCTCTCCCGTCGGTGGCCACCGTTCTGGGGCGTTTACACGCGGCATCCACAGACGGCGGCGGAGCTGCGGGCATCCAGCGGTCTCGGCCAGGGCTCCGGTCAAGGGGACAGGCTCTCAGACACCAGTGGAAGAGGCTTTATGAGCCCGCCAGTCACACTAACATACAGCTCCAATGCGCACAGTTCACAAAGAGCCCGGGCCCCGAGGCGTGGCCTAGGCCAGCTTGAGGCACTGCGTGTTAAAGCTGTCCCCTTCTCTGCCGGCCACAGCCTCCAGCAGGCCCTGCTTCTTCTGCATGCTGCGGGACGACTCCAGCTCGTACATGGTGGTCAGGTTGAAGAGCACGCTCTCGTGCAGGTAGTGCCTGGGGTCCTGCTGCACCATGGCCTCCAGCTGCCGCAGGGAGTCCTTGAGTCTGCCCAGGTACAGCAGGCACACCGCAGCGTTGTTGTTGGCCTGGGGAGAGGGACGCACGCGCAGGACTGGGCAGACAGCCCCAGCTGCCGCTCCCGGGCCAGGCCTGGGCCCCGCGTGCCCTGGCCTGGCTCTGGGCCCCGAGTGCCCTGGCCTGGCTCTGGGCCTGGGGGCTGAGCCGGGCTGGAAACCTCCCCCAACCACCCCTGCAACGGCCTGAGGCCAGTGGCCTGGGAGAGGCACAGCGTGAGCTGAAGCTGCTGGGAAGCTTACCACTGCATTTGTTGGTTCAATCTTCAAAATTTCTGTGAAGAACTTGTGGGCTTCTGCAAAGTTATTCTGACCGAGGTGAAGGAAAGCTCTGGAATGTAAGCGACATGTAAAGTGTCAGCCGGGAAAAGTCAAGGGGCTGATGTGTACCAGCCAAACTGACAGGGCAGCCCCCCAAACCACCCAGATGGCATGGGTGCCATTTGCTCCTCGAGCATTTAATTCTGCGCAGTCTGGTGCTCATGCTGTCCAGAGGGAGCGGGCGACACTTCCCTGGACTGAACCTCATTATGCATCTGGCTAGCAAATTAAGTAGGTCTACTTTGTATTAATTTAGACATAACTGCACCTACAATGATTTCCTGCCATGAAAACGGATACCCGCTCCATCCATGCTTCCTGTCTGGGTGCGGGCTTCGCTGTAATAAACAGACACACACAGAGCCTCACGGTGCCGCACCGTTTTACTCACAGGCCAATCACAGAGCACCGAGACAGAGGACCTAAAAATGGCTGGTGCACCAGAGACAGTAAGCATCTATGCAAATTTATGTTGAAAATGGGGCATATAAGCAGTACTTTGAAAAACAAGGGGGAAAATGTTAAAATCAGATTTTATGACTAGAAGAACACGATTGCAATTCCAGACAATGCCAGGATACTTCTCGGGTCTATGATTTATTCAGCGTCAGCTCTGAGAGACAGGACAGGAGGAAGGGTGAAGGGGAGCATTTTCTCCAGCGGGCTTTAGAACTCACAGTGAGAAGTTGAAACTCTTTTGGGAAACTGGACAAAATATTCAATTTTAAAATATATACCTGTTCATTAAAACCATTATTTTACCCTGTAGTCCATCCAATTTCTGTGTTACTTTCTCCACGTCTTGAAAATACTTTTCAGCTGTTTTTATGTCTCCAATCTGCTTTGACAAAATTGTTTAGTCAGTTCAGGTAACGAATTAAAAGGAATATTAAATCTACATATATAGTTCCCTAGTATCATGTCAGGATATAAGACATTTACGGATCAGGCAGGGGCAAACCTTGGTAACCATTTCACTAACCATTACTTTTTGTAAAAAAAGAGCCACATTTAGGATATAGTGGGATGTCAACATCATATGTGAGAAACAAGTTGTTAATACACATGCCATGTTAAAAAGTCTTAAGTTTTGTTTTTTTTTAAAGATTGGCACCTGAGCTAACATCTATTGCCAATCTTCCTTTTTTTTCCTTCTTCTCCCCAAAGCCCCCCAATGCATAGTTGCATATTCTAATTGTAGGTCCTTCTGGCTCTGCTATGTGGGACGCCACCTCAGCATGGCCTGATGAGCGGTGCCATGCCTGCGCCCAGGATCTGAACCGGAGAAACCCTCGGCTGCCAAAGCAGAGCACGTGAACTTATTAAGCACTCGGCCATGGGGCTGGCCCCAAAAAAGTCTTAAGTTTTTAATTTGTACCCTTTGAAAGGAATGCTGGCATAGCATTAAGTAAAATAAAAACTGGGGCCGGCCTGGTGGCGCAGCGGTTAAGTTCCCACGTTCTGCTTTGGCAGCCCGGGGTTCGCTGGTTCAGATCCTGGGTGTGGACATGGCACCGCTTGGCAAGCCATGCTGTGGTAGGTGTCTCATATATAAAGTAGAGGAAGATGGGCACGGATGTGAGCTCAGGGCCAGTCTTCCTTGGCAAAAAGAGGAGGATTGCCAGCAGATGTTAGCTCAGGGCTAATCTTCCTCAAAATAAATAAATAAATAAAATAAAATGAATGACTAAAAAAATTACATTTTGGAATAATATGGCAGGCCCCAAATCAATTTTGTTTTTTGTGACCAGTAAAATGATAGAGTTCATCAAACTTACAAATTTCAAAGTTATATTTTGACTCAATAATAAAGAATTCTGTAAAACACCCACACCCTACTCTTCTCAGACATATCAAACAAACATAAGGAAAAACCCGCTCCGCTCCCTTAATAAAACAAAGCCGATCCACAGGGACTCCTGATGGCTTAACATCTCCTGCCCCTCCATCGCTGGAGAGCTGCAGCTTGGGGTTTTGTTCAGGGAGACTCGGGTCTCTTTCTGCCTTCAAAAGCATACGGAAGGAAATCAAAGGTCCAAGGCTTATGATGAGAAATACGTAAAAATTAAGAAGGATCCTGTTATAACAAAACCTTACACACAAGGGTGAGGTAAAAACACATGCCCACATGTTCCAGGGCTAGCCTAGAGAAACAGCAAGAACCCTACACAATACTGTCTTTGTCCACAGGATTATCCTAAGACGAGTGGATGTGTGCTGTCGCATTCGAGTAATTAGAGCTGAGCTGAGGGCACTAGTTACCTCGCCCTCTTTGGGGCAAGCATCTGTCACTTGCGAACCCAAACCCGCATGAGTTCTGCAGCCACTTGCTGGGAGACACAGGGAGTCAGGCACTGACTGCTCTGTCCCACAGGTCTTCCCAGGGAGGTGTGCACAGCTTTGGAGGCCACATTATCTCCTTCTCAAGCCAAGGGCACGCAGGCTCAGGGTCCAGCAGCAAAGATGTGGGTCCCTGAAGTTCAGGTGATCTCCAGCAATGCACCCACTGCAGGTTTCATCAGGCCCTCTTCGCATTACCCTAGGGAAATCAGGGTTCGGTGTTTGGTGACAAAAATGACGCTCTGGCTATACTGCTATTGCTGTGAGTAATAAACATCCTGTGTCTCTGGTCCAGGAATCCAGAGTCTTCTGTCAGCATCCATGAACTGGCAGCTAACGTCACAGCTTGCAAGGAGGAAAGTCTCAGGCCCTTCCCAGTTACTGACACGACCCCACAAAAAAATACCACATGAGGAGGAAGAAAAACAAAACAAAACATACAAATAAGACACACACACACGAAGAAAACAATGGATTTATCCATGCCTCCTTTCCTGGACGCACAGCTGGAGCAGTGTGAAGTATGCCAAGGCTTTTCACTTGCTAACTGCCTAGAAAGAAACTCTAGTCTGCGTGGGCTCAGTGCCACGGCTCAGCCTGACATGTGAATTTCCTGCAGTGTGTTCACGTCAACTAAAGCCCTGTTGAAGAGGACCACACTGAACACTGCTGGGTACACTGGAGATCACTATCGCTAGTAAAGATCTGTCGAGCCCTCCATATACGCAGGGTCGTGTGCCAAGTGCTTCAAACACGGCTCACAACCACCACCTGTGAAGTGGACGTTCTTACCATCTTCACGCTCTAGACGGGGAAATGAGGCTCAGAAAGGCTAGGCAGTTTTCTCAGGTTGCACAGCTCACATTTAACAGCCCGAGGCTCAAAACCAGGTCTGCCCAACTCCAGACCACGTGCTGGCCCTCTGTGCACGAGGTCTCACGGGGCTGATGTGGGGCTGGACTGAAACTACTTTTCTATTCGAAGATAATAGAGAAATCTTGGAATATTCTTTGCCACCTACTGATTTTCTTGTGATTAGAAAGTAAGTTTGCATCTTCATAATTATTAAAATGTAGTTAGGATTGAAAAATCCTACTCATTCTGTAAGAGAGGCAACTTAAAAAATTAGACAATATAAAAAGGCAATTAAAATTATTGCAGAATATCTAGTAAGTAAATAAATGACAAACCCAAACTAGTTATTTGAAGAAAACAGATAATAAGTGGATGAATTAAATCAAGAAAAAGAAAGCATAAACAAACAGAATTATAAATGTGAAAGGAGAAATAACTATAGGTAGAAAGGAAATTGAAATAATTATAAAAGAGGATTGCATTTTATAGAACTCTTTGCAAATACATGGGAAAACATGGACCAAACAGGTGATTTTCTAGGACATGCTGATTACCAAAACTGATCCCAGAAACGGAGAAAAATCTTCAAGCATATAACACGAAAGCAGATTCATAACAATAAGTTATGAAAAATGGTCATTGTCCTGCCCACAAATCCCCAGAGCTTGGCACAGGCATTTCTTAGGTGAATTATTCAAACCTTCAAGGAACAGATAATTCCAAGACAGCCAAAATTTTCTAGTGAACAGAGAAAGAAGGAAAGCGTCTAGCTTGTTTTTCTTTTTTTTGAGGAAGATTAGCCCTGAGCTAACTACTGCTAATCCTCCTCTTTTTGCTGAGGAAGACTGGCCCTGAGCTAACATCCATGCCCATCTTCCCCTACTATTTATATGTGGGATGACTGCCACAGCATGGCGTGCCAAGTGGTGCCATGTCCGCACCCAGGATCTGAACTGGTGAACCCTGGCCCGCCGAGAAGCGGTACGTGTGAACTTAACCACTGCGCCACTGGGCCAGCCCCACGTCTAACTTATTTTTATGAAAACAGATGCCAAACACTTTTGAGAAGGGCGCTCATGCGCACATGCACAACCTGAGACCAATTTCACTTATAGATGCCAAGGTCAGGGAATCTCCCCAGGGAGTGCCAACCTGTTGGTTCTGGCCTTTGGAGTAACAAATCCTAAGTGTATTTCCATGGCAGAAACCAAGAATTCTCACTACCTGTTTTCCCCTCCTTCCTGGAAAAGAGCCTCGGTGGGGCCGTGGCACCAGGTGTGAGCTCACTCCTCCCCACCTGCTGCCACAGGGAGGGCAGAGACTCCAGGCGGGGCGGCCCCCAGAGTGGCTGGACCCACAGAGCTGGACTGCGATCCGCTGTCTGGGCTCAGGCCCCAGGACCTTGGGCCCTTGGCTCTCAGTCCACCCTGCTTGGGCTCGTGTTCCTGCCACAAGAGGTAAGATTCTCAGTTCTGTCAGCTGTTCCTCCTGTGTCGCAGGTTTTGACCCTTCACCTGCTTAGGGGCCTGAAGCCACCAGAGGTCACCTCTCAGGACTGAATGTTATACGTTCTTGCAGTTGTGAGCTGTTCTTGCAGTTGTGAGCTGCTCCATGAAGAGGCCAGCAAGAACAAGCTCGCTCTGTGATGTGGCATCAGGTTACGTTAACTGCATCTGAAGACAGCACAGCACAGCAGGTCACTAGCTTATAACAAATCTGTAGTCAGCTAAAAATCCTAGTTCTTTTCATATTTACTATCAATAAACTTTAGTTATGAAAACATAGGCCTGAAATTCATACAGAAAAATCAGCTTAAATTTTTGTATATAAAAATTTTCATACTTTAAAATTTATCAGATGAGCTGATATGTTCCAAATGGTAAATCCCCCTGGTTAATATACATAAAATAATAAAAGTAACCTACTACACAGTGTCCTGGCTCCTCTTTTCTCTCTTCCTCCTTCGAGTTCTCTCTCTCCAGCATCCCCTGGGACGTCCCGGATGTACAAGTCCTAAGACTCTGATCTTGGCTCTCTGTTCTCCTCCTGACTCCCTCCCTCAGCTGCTCTTGGCAGGACCTCGGGTCCAGCGGAAGGAGGCAGGATAAGTAAATCAGGTGGCCCCCTGCAGAGGCCCCCTCCACCACGCTTCTGGACCCGACCTGCCTTCCAGGCTCCAACCCCGCATTTCCACCTGGCCCAGAGCACATCCAGTCCTGCTCCCTGCTGCCTCTGCACCCTCCAGGATAGATAGGCCACACCCTCAGGGGCAAAACTAAACGACTGAGCACCACCTTCCCCTGGGTCCGTGCTGACCAGTGTTGCCCAGCAGCTCCTCTCCCCTGCAGTGCTGAAGGCTTCCTGCCCACCCACTGCCTGGGTCCTGCTTCCGGCCAGGATGTGAAGGCCCCTGCTCTGTGGTCCAGTGGAGACCAGCCGCCGCTCTCAGTGGTATGGAGCCGCCTAGGTCGTCCTCATGCACTCGACCCTGGACTTCACGATGGCACAAGAGGCTGCCTTCCTGGCATGAGGGACAACCCCCAGACCAGCTACTCCCTTGCATTCTCTCTCAGCTTCCAAGACAGAAAAAAACACAGGCAAAAAAGCCTCTGAGGGGTGGATCTCAGTCAGCAGAAGTAAGTGTAAGAGGAGAAGTGAAGGCCTCTCTAGGTTTACAGATCTGGCTCATTCGGCCCTTCTTTAATTTAGGTTTCCAAGAAACTCCCTCAGAACAAACACTTCAATCCTGTTCAGAACAGACGTCCCTTCTGAAGCAGAAATCCCGCTCCGTCTGAGCCGTCCCTAACCGAACCTCCCCTAACCGGCCGCCCATTTGCTGGGCCGCAGGCGCTGTAAGGCGCCCCGCAGGGCGAGGGGACAAGGACTGTGGCAATGGCCCCAGCAGGCCTCAGTTTCTAAATGGACGCTGGTCCGGGTTTGTGGGTGCCTGGCAGTCAGCGGGTGCGCATGTAGATAGAAGAAATCATGCCTGTGAGCCGAAGCAGTGGTGAGCAACGCACTGACTCCTGTCTGTCTGGTACCGCGTCTGTCACGTGCTTTAACTTGCTGTGCGTCTGAGTCCGGTGTTTCCACCTGTGATGGGAACGGTGTGCAGACTGAATAGGCGACCCTTTGCTCAGTAACCAGAATTAGGTTATGAACTTCTTGGAAAAAATGAGGCAGCTTTCCAAACGTAGACTCGGTTCTGAGATACTGAACGTGTCTGTTATGAGGAGGGCTCGCACAAAGTGGGGCCACGGGGGCCCTCTGCGCACTGGCCCGTCTCTTCTTTCACAGCCAGCATCACGGTCCTGTTGCTGTGAAGCACGGGTCGTCTCCTATTTCTAGTTCACAGAATATTTTAGGAAAACCTTAAAGACTGAATTCAATGCAGAATTTGAAACACACAGCGAGGCAGTGCCAAGGTTCTATACCCAGCGGGGTGGCGTTGTCTGGAGATTTAATGCCCATTCATTCACCTCATCTCCACTCAGCTCGACCGGCCCTAGTGCTGTCGTGGTTCCTTTAGATCAGGTTCCTTCACGGTTACCAGGCTGTTAGGGCCGCCACAGCAGAACACCACACCCTGCCTTGTCCTATGTGATCCTGTAACCCATGTAATCTACCATCTCTTGTGATCCTTTCCTCTCAACTCAATGTGCTGAGACCCATGGTTGGAAACGGACAAGCCCACCCAGCAGGACAGCTCTGGGATTGGGCAGCATGGTCTGAACGTCCACAAGTTTGCATGTGGACACTCCTTTTGTTCCCTCCTACCATCCAGCTCACAGGCTCTAGAACCCCAGTGAGCTTCGGCTTCTCTCTACACGCTGAACACCGACTGCACGTGGTTAGGGGTTTCAAGGGCACTTCGGACCGGGTATGGCTTTGGCCACTGGACTTCCGGGTGTAGCCTTCCACCAGGACCTGTGGGAACGGGATGAAGTGCGCCTTGTTCCTCAAGTCCCACAGAAGGGTGAGATGTGGGGAAACCCAGTAAGTCCCATTTCCTGAGCTCTTGCTCTGTCCCACACACTGTGCAACATATTTTAATGGATTAGCTTAGTCTCTACAAAAACCCTCTACATGCTGTGATTAGAACCATTCTTCAGAGGGGGAAACTGAGGCTGAGCAAGGTTCTATAACATGAGCCAGGGCTCTGTGTCCTTCCAGCCCAGCTCCTGAGCCCTGTGCGTTCATCCCCAAAGAAGACTTGGGAAAGAAGGGAGCAGAGAGCTTATCGAGGGGCAGGGCGACCCTACTGGCATCTTCTGTCGAGCCCTGAAGGATGGGCGGGATTGGCCAGGCAGAGGGAGGAAAAGGAGCTTGAAGCAAAGAGAAAGCTAGGTTGGAAGACACAGGCTAGGGCGAAATTTGGGAGAGCCCTGAACGTGGGCTCCAGATGTGGGGTGACCTGACAGGTAAGCCATGAGGGCCTGCAGGAACTCTGCCCGACAACAACACGACAGAGCTGCACTTAGGAGGCCAACGCTGTGGTCTGGGGGGAATTGGGGGCTGAGGCTGAGGCCTGAGGCTGAGAAGACGAGGGAAACGGGGGGACGTGGCCAGCAGTGCTGCTGTATGAACACTCAGCCGCCCTGTGCCCTCTGAGGGGAGGACGCACAGATGCCAAGGCATGTCGGTCCTCAGGGGGGACATGGGCCTGGACAGGGCTGGCCCCAGGCACGCAGGGACGCTTCCCAGGACCGTTTCCGAACCTGGGTGCCCTCAGCTGCCTGCTGGAGCAGCTTTACAGAAGCTGCAGCTTGGCAGGAGCAGGTCTCGGGCCTGGGGGGTGGGCGAGGGTGCTCCTGGGGTGGGCGAGGTGCAGGGCAGGGTGGGGCTTCAGGGACCGGGCTTCACCTCAGGACAGAGCTGTCCGGCCAGCTGGGGGAGCGAGATGTGGACTGAATCCCGTGCCCCGACCATGGGGCCCTAGGACTGGCTCCTCATGTCTGTGGTCCAGAAAGAGCTGGAACTATGCGTGGATTCTAGGCGCTGTGCTGCTCCCTCCAGGAGACCCGTGCTTTAGACCCTAGCCGTGACGGCGTGAGACCTGCTCCACGGCAGGTGGGCAGACTGCCCTGCCAGGAAGGCCCTCCTTCTCCGGCCCGTGTCCTCTGACGTCCCAGGCAGGCTGCTGAACAGACCGCCCGGCCCCAGGGCACGGGCGGAGGAATGCAGAGGAGCCACGGGAGGACAGAGGACGTCATGCAGAAGCCCTCGGAGGCTGAGGCAGGAGGGGCAGAGGCCAATGAGGCTCAGCCCGCAAGATGACCATCCTGGAGGACAGCCGTGAGGAGGGGGCGCGTCACTCCCCATCACCACACATTCCAGGGAAACGCATCCCGGCTTTGGTGTCGCTCTTGGCAGATGGGCGCTGTCCCTCACTTGCTGCACTGTTGGGACCACTGCTTCAAGCTGGACTTCCTCTGTCCAGTCCACGTGGAGTCAAGTGCTCCTCCCAGCAAAATGTCAGTGAGTTACTATATTATCAGCTAAGCTGAAGTAAGAGTCTTCATGGTTTCGTCAATGCTTTTTAACAGCAACAGGACAGTTTCTAAAGTAATGTTTCCGCGTGTCACCATTGAAAATCTACGTAAATTCACATTTAATAATTGGCTTCATAATCACGTTGGAGCCAGCCAGATGCAATACTCAATACAAACCAGAACAACTGTGAAGAACCAAACCTTTCAACAGGCACAGACATCTCAATTGAGATACTTCTGTGCTAATTCTCAAATCACCAGAATTAACACTCAGTCCTGGGCCCCCCAGCAGGAGGCCCCGAAGCTCGCGAGTCAGCGCCGCACACACCTGCAGGAAGATGCGGCCGATGCCACTCAGCAGCTGCGGCTCCTGCTCGGGGTGGTACTGGATGACAGAATGGTACGCATCCACGGCCAGCACGTAGTCCTGCGGGAAGAAGCACCCAAAGAACACCTTAGAGTTAAAAAGATCACTCTCCGTTTTGCGCAGCTGGAAGAGCTGGAGCACGTGCAGACTCACGTGTGAAGAGAGGACGTGGGAACACGTGAGCGGGTAGGAGGCAGGACGCCCAGCACCAGACACTGGCCTATGGGGAGCGCCCACCAGGACCTGAGTTCTCTGCGCAACTAGTCCAGTGACGGCTTCCGGTCCCCGAGGGCTGTCTGAGGCTGGGAGTCATGCATGAGGCTGAGGGTCTTGCTTACATCTTCTAAGGAGCAATCAGTTTTTCACCTGGACTCTCTCTTGCTCCTGACAAAATTATTAAGTGAACTGGCGAATTTTGTCATCTCCAGCAACCAAATACATAAGCCAAGTTTACTAACAGCATCTCTTAAACATTTTCTATGCTAGAAACGCAGGTAAAGTCTTCAAAGGTAAATGAACAAAAAACTCACAAAACAACTTAGCTGAGAGAGTGAGCTTAAGATTCTGGGTCAGACTAACAGCAGAACTCAACTGTGACACCGGAAGTTCTTACCACTTTAGAGACATTCACATACAGACGCTGAGAAAGGCTCTGGAGCTACGGCGCCAAGTCCTCTGCCTCTCACTCACCCACTTGATTCTCCTGTGCCCTCAGTGGGGCGCCCTCCACTCTGCCCTGCAGTGACTGGGCAACGCCTGCCCTCATATGACTGACCTCCGCAGTCCCCTGCCCACTTGCCCAGCGCCACCATTGTGGGCACTCGGCTGACACTGAGTAAGGAAAGCCCTCCTGGTCCACCAGCAAGACAGGCAGAACCAGGCGCCTCTATTGGGGGTAAGAAAGCAGGTCACCCAGAAGGGACTTTTCTTTCTTTATTCTTCTACATTTTCAATCTCATCCAAACTGGAACTGGAGTTACTAGTTTGCTAATTGGGATGTTGCAAAGACAGATGACAAGTAAAATTCCAGTTCAGCAGGGAAAAAATGAGCAGCGCTCTCTAGTGTGACACCTTCAAGTGCAGCTCATTAAAGGATTTCATTAAAGGCGTGATGCACATGGGAGCCTGACAGCACCTGCCTTGTCCCTCCCCATGGCTTCTTACTGCCTGTCACCACTGCTGGTGGCAGGGCCATGCCGCATCCAGTGTTGTGTGTGCCATGCTCACACGAGTGTGCAAGTGTGAGTGTGAGTGCACGCCGAGAGGCGCCTCTCCTGGAGGAGGCAGTGGCTCCCACAGCTTGGTGGCCGGCAGAACCCTGGGGAAGCTGAGGCCCAGCTGAGGGGCGGGGCGCCCAGGGGCTGTGGGGTTAGGCCATGGCCTGAGCTCCGGGGGGGGGGGGGGGGCACCTTGGAGCACCTGTCACACTGGGAATCACCTGCTATAATTTAACACCTACCCCTAACTTTGGTTCAGAGTGAACGAAAGGGAGTTTTGATTTTATCACTCAAGTGTCACTGGGTCATGCCAGTGCATGTACCCCAAATCTTGGCCCCTGCGTCACCCACTTTACTGACGCTCCTGGCTGAGCCAGCACCGAAGAGGCCAGGGATGACCAGATGTGGAGGGCAGTGATGTGTCCACTCCTGGCTACAAGGCCACGGCAGCCTCCCTTCCAGGATGGCTTCTGCCACTGTCACTGCCTTACAACTTCCTGTCCAGTGCTCATGGTCAGGAGTCAATGTTGCTGAAGGTAATTCGATATAGAAAGGACAGATTTTAAAAAATTCAGCAATGATCCTTGATGGACAGTTATTTTACTAGAGATCTGTTAAAACAGTTCTCCCAGGAGAATACTTCTGGGCAGATCTGCAGGCATGGGAGCCACGAGAGAAAGCTAGGGGTCTGAGAGGAGGAAGGAGCATGGGGCAGCCACTTGGCCCCCATAAGATCAGCTGTGGTCACGGCCCAGGAGCTGCTGCAGCCACGGGGAGGGACTCTGGCTGGTTTCAAGGAGCCTCTCATCAAATAAGCCAGAGCAGGAGTGTGTCAGAGAGCTTCTATAAGTTGACTGCTAGTTAATGAAATTGTTTATTTACTGGCGGTGGAGGAAACCCGGCCTCTGTAAGGCAAATGGCTAAAATGAGCTCTTCAGAGAGAGCTTAACCCACTCTGCAGCTCACACAGATGTGACCTTGCAAAGAGCAGCATGGCTTGCTTACAGGGTCGAACCTACTTTAACTCCATCTTTACCCTTGTCCTGTCAGAAGCCATGCCTGCCAGGTAGCTGTGAAACTAGACTCACAACCACCTGCGACAGAAAGGCCTTATGCAGCGTGAGTTAAGCCAGAGAGAAGGTGGTTTAGTGGCACAGGGTCCTTTGAATGACAGGAGAAGCCACAGCTGGTGGCCTGTGCAGGGCGGGGAGCTGGGGGCATTCCAGGCCCAGGGCAGGCACTGAGGCAGTGAGCACCTGCATCCCTGTGGTCTGCCGGCCGGTGCCTTGGGGTTCCTGTGGGCTAAGGAGAGGATGCGACACTGAAGGAGCGGGACTGGTGAGATGCCCCAGGCTCTGTAACACACAATGGTGCCTGGTTGTATTATGCAGATATTCGGGGCTGAAGCCTATGAACAGACTTCTCATCATTAAAAAGTTAAATTAATATTTATTTCACTGTAATACAAATGTTATTCAAAATAATTAAATGGCTGATTAAATCATCATTGTTAGTCCATACACGTAATTTAATTAACATGCTACCCCACATGTGAAGACCACACTGTCGCAATGCTGGGCACACTCACTAGGTGGCAACAGAATGCACACACTTGTGGTGGCCTTGACCGGAAAATTGTCAATTCCTTTTTTTAACTCATGATAATGGAAGATCAATCTAAAATTTCAAATTAAACTGCACTCACCATACAAGTATTTTTGAGACATAATACTATGTCCTGTACTGAGTCCCAACAATGTGGGTGCAAGACTTATGCTGGGGGCCTGGTGGTATTATTACTACTACATTACGACGAAGGAAAGCATTTTTATCCCATAATTTTCTATTGTGTCTTAAAAGCGCAAATAAAAACCCACCAGTGGAACAGGGAACTTCCTTTCTGAGGAGTTTTAGCCCCATGATTAACCTAACATCAGCCCTACGAATTCACAATTTGTTCTTCGTTTCTTTGCAAGTGCAGGTGAATTTCAGGTCTGGCTGACAGTGGCCCCAGGGCTGGAGGTCAGACCGTGGGGGTTTCTGAGCAGGCCACCATTGCTTGGCGGCTGGGGAGAAAGGCCTGTTTGGAGGGGCAGAGGGGACAAGGCCCCTGCTCTGGGGGAACCACCTCCCTCCTGCCCACGCGTGTGCCCGGGGCAGGCACAGGGCTAAGGTGTGAGAGGATGAGGGACACGCTCGCTACAGGGGCAGGCTGCCATGTGGGAAATACGTTAGATGTGGATATCAGAGGAAAAAATGCTCTGGGTGAAACACAGAGCTCCTTAATCCCCTACCGTCTGCCATCTAGTGTGTTGAGAGGAGAGAGCTGTGTGAACGCTGCAGCTGGAGGACGTCAAAGACCAGCATGTGCCTTGTCTTAGAGGAGGCGCCTGGAGCTCAGGAAAGTGACAGGGTGCTGCAAGGTCACTGTGTGTACCCCAGTGTTATTTCACTACACGGGTGCACAGAAGGCAGGCCACCAGCACAGGAACTGCCTGCACACCCAGTGTGGGCTGCTCTAAAGCCACTTCAGGCCATAGGTCTTCCTGACCAAACGGGCAGGCTGCTTAGGGCTATGAGCTTACCCCTGCACCCAAGCCCTGCGCCATGCCTAGGACACGACCCTCCCACAGGGGTGGGGGGTCACTGTGCAACCCGGCTCCACGTCAGGTTAAACATGGAGCCCGCAGGCACATTTCTGCACGTGGCAAACTGCCTGTGAAAGTCGAGTTCAGGAAGGACCCTGGGCTAGCCCGTGGGGGAGTTACGCCTGGCTCACAATAGCCCAGAAGGTGATAATAGCAGCTAACTGATTCCTGCAGCAGCTTTCAGCCCCTGCAGCTGGCAACAAGGCCACCAGCTCGTGCGGTCACCCTGCCCTGGGAGAGCACTGAGCTGGGCTGGGGTGTTGCAGGTTCCCAAGAAAGGGAGAAGCTGGAGACCCTGCTGTGTAAGCTAGAGAGGGGCTGCTAGAGGGGAATGGACCAGAACAAAGGACCGTGGCCCTCAGTGCAGACTCTTGATCCATCAGCTGTCTCCTTGGGGCTGAAAGCTCTGGGTGAGGCCCTGAGAAGCAGGTCGTCAGATGCCATGAGCATCAGTCAAGTCAAACCAGGGTGAGGAAAAACACCCGTTCACACAGGGAGAACAAAGGCGACCTTTCTGAGATGGAGTTCAGAGAAAAGTGAGAGCGTGAGCGGGGGAGTGAGAGACAAGAATATGAATAATGATTTTAATTAAATCATCTAGACCTGTGTTCGAACAATTAAACTTGACAATGTAAATTCTACATTCTGTTGAAATTTCTTTTAGTAGAAATTAAAGTAAATTTAGCCCCAAGTGTGTCACTGAACCCTCTGCTTGGGTGATCCCTCCCGCTGACCATGGGGCGTTTCCTATCAGTGTCCCAGTGGTCCCCGTGCAGTTTGCAGTGACACCCACCTTCATGAGGAGCAGGCAGTTGGCCATGGAGCACATGACCCGGCCCAGGCGGGACCTCCACAGCTGGATGGAGGCTGCAATAGAGGAGAGGCCAGTGAGTGTGCGCATGAGTCGGAGGTGCACCACAGAAGTCAGTTATGGGTCACGTGAGTTCTGAGTTAGAAGAGCCCTGTCACCACAGCCAGGCCTTGCCCAGATGTCACTGCACTGCTGAGCACACAACCTCAGGCCCGTGCTCTTGGCTCTGGGAAGACAATGGCTGCAGAGGGATGCAGCAGTGAAAACAGGAGGGTAACTGCTCATAACCCACCAAGGCCATGTTCCGAAGTTAGCAACCTAATAAAATGAGCGAACCTGATGAAGATGCAGCCCTGGCCTGCAGCTGGGTCACCTAATGGTGTGAAAGTGAATCCGTGGGAGGGCCACTGCCAGGGTAGCTAGACAGCTTCTCCAGCAGACCCGGGGAGGTGCCTACCACCTGCCCGGGGGTGGCAAACCCAGCAGCTACAAGGCCTTCCCTGGCCTCCCGGCTGCAGGGCTAGTGGACAGCTCACTCCCCTGGGGGTCAGCAGGCTGTGCCATGGTTACTGCCGTCTGCTTCTCAAGGCCCCAGTTTCCTGACCTTCTAAATGGAAACACTAATGCCTATCCTCCCTACTGAACAGGCAAAAGGGCACAGAAGTGCTACCTAAAAGGTCCCAAGCACCCTCACCTGGGAGATGCGAGGGTGGTGAGGTGGACAATACAGATCAAAGCTGACTCCCTGTGGGGCGTCTGCTTTACGGTGGCATGATGTTACACATACCCCACCAGGGCATTTCCAAACTCGTCTGCAGCTGCTTTCTCCCTGGAGCATCTGCCGCCACTCACAGTGACTGGCGTGGCCCTGCCCCGTTCTCCCGTCTCTCCGTGAGGCATCAGCCACTGCTCTGCTGATGCCCAGCGTGAAGGTTCCCTAGGAGGGGCCTTGTGGAGAAGAGAGGGCTGACCAATGGCTCCCTGCCTGCCCCCTGGCTGCCCTTTATCTGTTTATATGTGGGATTCTCAGGAGTAAGGTCTGCTTTGGAGACCAAGCTGATTTTAAACCTGATATTTTGTTGATTAATGCGCTGAGGCCCAGAGAGGGCAGGGGGCTGTCCATCCTGACCCCACTTCAGTGCTCCTCTGCTCTGCTACTTCCTCCAAGAGGAACCAGCATCCAAGACTCAGAAACTCCAGGACACAGGGAGCACTACCAGATGAGGAGCAGGTGAAAGTGGAAAGGACACGGGAGCACAGCGGCATGAGGAACAGATGAGAGTGGGGAAGAGACGAGAAGCACAGGAGGATGACTAGCAGGGCAGAGAGCATAGGACACAGAGCACAGTGGGACGAGGAGCAGGTGAGAGAGCACAGGACATGGGAGCACAGTGGGATGAGGGGCAGGGGAGAGTGAGAGGACACAGGAGCACAGTGGGATGAGGAGCAGGGGAGAGTGGAGAGGACATGGAGCACAGTGAGACGAGGAAGAAGGGAGACAGCAGAGGACACGGGAGCACAGTGGGACGAGGAGCAGAGGAGTGGAGAAGACAGCAATACAGTGGGATGAGGAGCAGATGAGAGTGAGAGGACATGGGAGCACAGCGGGATGAGGAGCAGGTGAGAGTGGAGTGGACACGGGAGCACAGTGGGACGAGGAGCAGATGAGAGTGGAGAGGACACGGGAGCACAGTGGGATGAGGAGCAGGTGAGAGTGGAGTGGACACGGGAGCACAGTGGGACGAGGAGTAGATGAGAGTGGAGAGGACACGGGAGCACAGTGGGAGGAGGAGCAGGGGAGAGTGGAGAGGACACGGGAGCACAGCAGGACGAGGAGCAGTGGAGAGAGCACAGGACATGGGAGCACAGTTGGAAAAGGAGTAGGGGAGAGTAGAGAGGACATGGAGCACAGCAGAAAGAGCAGATAAGAGTGAGAGGACACGGGTGCACAGTGGGACGAGGAGCAGAGGAGAGTGGAGAGGACACGGGAGCACAGTGGGATGAGGAGCAGGCGAGAGTGGAGACGATATGGGAGCACAGCGGGATGAGGAGCAGGTGAGAGTGGAGTGGACATGGGAGCACAGCAGGACGAGGAGCAGATGAGAGTGAGAGGACACGGGAGCACAGTGGGATGAGGAGCAGGGGAGAGTGGAGAGGACACGGGAGCACAGTGGGATGAGGAGCAGGGGAGAGTGGAGAGGACACGGGAGCACAGCAGGACGAGGAGCAGTGGAGAGAGCACAGGACATGGGAGCACAGTTGGAAAAGGAGTAGGGGAGAGTAGAGAGGACATGGAGCACAGCAGAAAGAGCAGATAAGTGAGAGGACACCGGCGCACAATGGGACGAGGAGCAGATGAGAGTGAGAGGACATGGGAGCACAGTGGGATGAGGAGCAGGTGAGAGTGGAGTGGACACGGGAGCACAGCGGGATGAGGAGTAGGCGAGAGTGGAGTGGACACGGGAGCACAGCGGGATGAGGAGCAGGCGAGAGTGGAGAGGACACGGAGCACAGTGGGACGAGGAGCAGGGGAGAGTGGAGAGGACATGGAGCACAGCGGGAGGGAGAGGCAGATGTGGAGGCCATCCAGCTGAGGATGAGGGACGTGCAGGTCCTCTCGTATCTGAACGATGGTAATCGGGCGAGCCTGCCCTACACCAACCTGCCCCCTCGCTGAAACTGACCCTTCTTTGGCTGCCTGGACAACAGTATTTTGGGATAACAACCACATAGAAATTATGCTTATCTTGGAGTGCTTAAGAACAACACAAAACACTTAATCGCTAGAATTAAGAATTTAACTTACCTTTGCCTTTCAGCAATTAAAAATACATTAGCTGCTTATATTCTCTCTATAACATCATTTTTGTGAAAAGAACATTCTGAGCAATGCCTTTTCTTAATGAATGTAAACTGTGGATCGTCTCGGTGAGCTGCAGATTCATTCTGATCATCTTTCCAGACTTCTTTCTGGCTCTCCTTCTTCCCTTCGTCACCTTATAAATCTGTTCATCTGTCGTGACTCTGCTAGATTTCCAGAAACTGCTTTCTGAGATCTAATAACTATCTGCTCATTCCCACTACAGCAGGTGCCCCAGGGTGTGGAAAGTGCTGGAGAAGGGGATGTCCAAGGGTGAGTGGAAACTTCCCTCCTTCAGACTTTGCTAATTTGTCTGCACTTAATGACTGAGGAGGATGCGGGTACACATAGGCACACTTACAACTCTGGTGGTCATTTGGGGTTTTGCAAACAAAGGAATCTGTATTTCAAACAAAAATGCAGCCCAGCTCTGTTGGCCCCTGAGGGCAAATATCTCCTGCCCATGTCACTCTCCCCAGCCCCATCGTCTGGGGTGTATGGGCCGGGGCCTCCCTGTACTGAGGTCCTGCACAGCTCTCCACCTGGAGCGCTTCCCTCTCCAGGCCACCTCTTCTGCTTTTGGTACGTTAGTGTCCTCAGAGAGTGACTTTGGAGGAAGACCATGCTTTCCAGCATAATCTGTGCCAGCCAGCAGTCACCAAGAACTTGCTTTGAGTCAGGCACACGGAGGTGGAGACTGCCGAGCCCCTGGACCCAGGAGGTGACACAGAGCGGGACAGAGGCTCTGGGAACAAGGAGATGACTGGGCAACCACAGGCCTATGTGGAGAGGTGCTGCCCTAAGGAATGAGTGGGGGGGGGGCGGGGGGGCGGCCTCTCTAGGAGGCACCAACTGAGCTGGGTTTTGAAGTTCATCTCTCTAATGTTCTTAAGAAATTGCAGCCAGGATGATCTTCTCAAAATGCAAATTGGCCTGTGTCAGCCCAGGACTCAGCATAGAGACCCACAGCGTGAGCCTGGCCCCCAAGGCATGCAGTGCCCAGCTTCCTCTCCCCTCTGGCTCCTCATGGCCTCACCCTCCTTCCTGCCACAGGCTGCTGCTCTCGGGGGGCAGTCCCCAACACAGGACCATGTCGGGCGAGGCCTGGCTCCTCTCCTCCACAGCGCCCATTGGAGCGCGGGAGACCCCATGGATCTGTGGGCTTATCTGGGCAGGGTGGGTCTTCTCCACCTGACGGGGCTCCCTGTGAGCGGGTCTCATGTCTAATCTTGCTCTTCACGTATCAACAGCGCCAAGCATGGTGCTTGCTTCCCCAAAAAAGAATGAGGAAATGAACGCAAGAGAGGACGAACGCATTATTGTGTAAGAAGAAAGAGAGAATGAGACAGAGACGAAACTTCTGAGGCTGAGTCTTTTGATAAGCCTCGATAATCATTTAACCAAGGAAAGGCGGACCACTGACCTCGTCTGTTCTCCTGTGAAATGCTGCTCATGCTCCCATCTTCGGCTAAGCCTTGCTCCAAATTTGTTAGGATCTGCAGTAATTTCAAGTAAGAACACAAAGTCATAAAAAATGAATTTGCTTCTAGACTTGGTCGTAATATATTCTTGGAGAAGCAGATTTCTCTGTACAAAAAGCAATTTGTCAGGGATGTTTCACACAGACACATTTTAAACATCGCAGCTAGTAGAGATGCAGGTGATGGTGGCAGAGGGGAAGCTGACGGTGGCGTCTGGGCGTATGATGCTCATAAAGCATTCAGACATCAGACAGAGGGTAGGTGTTGCTTCTTTTTAAGAAAAGCATCAAGTACATTACACATGAGGATGATTATTAACTTCTCTGATAATACCCGTCTTATTCCTCTGGGGCAGCATGAGGTATGTGGCCTTTTTTAACATATCAAATAAATTCTGAACTGTCAGTGTACACAGTTTATATCATTTGTTAATAACTTTGGATTGCTTCTTTTGTATTTCGGTGTTCTTTGAAAGAAAAGAAGCTGTGCCACTGTAATTTGGGAAGAGAATGTATTTTTTTGAGGGGCTGCATGAGCAGGAAAAAAAGTCTTAAGTGTAAAGACTATTTGCTTAGGGAGAAAAATAAAGTATTAATTGAAAAAAGGTTATGTCGAGTTCTGTGATTACTGACTTGAGGCCACATGCTTTGGGGAAAAACCTTCTCACTCATTAGATCACCGTGCCAGTGAGCACTTCCCGAACGACGGGCCCCGAGAGGCAAGCTCACAACCCGCAGCAGCAGCTGCCTGGGCCTTCACCCACTTGGGCCCCGTCCACACAGCCAGAGCCTCACCAGCCTCCTCAGCTGCAAGTCACTGCTGCATGCAAGCTCGAGAACGGTTTGCTGGGAACACGAAGGCCTGTCCTACCGTGATGACTCAGGACACACTGGGGTTCAAAACTGTAACCGTGAAGATTATCTGGTTGGTCTAAACCAGTTTAAATGCGATTTCTAGCTAACCTGTCTTCTGATAAATAATCATAAAAACAGAAACTGACCAGGAAAGAAAGTCTTGATGGTACCATTAAATCCCCTCAGCTAGAACAGAGGGAGGACAGGAAAAAAAGAGAAGAGAGAAGCGTTACTGAAGAACAGACACAGGTGGCCTGGTGTCTTCCTGACCAGCAGGGCCCACACAAGCTCAGATGGCCGCGCACCCTGGCTTTGATGACCAAGACCAACAGAGGGGACACAGGGGAAGGCATGGGGATCTAAGAGCAAAACCAATCACAACAGAAGAGCTTGGGTGAGGGACGCACAGGGACGGCCTGGATGTCTGCACTGCCAGAGAGGGACAGCAAGGAATGGCAGAAGTGAGCATGTGACAGAAGTGAGCATGACCATGTTTAATACAACTTTCTGATCCTTGGTGTCTGTGTCTTATTTCTAGGGTACATTACTTCATGACATCAATTCATAGGTCCCGTCTGCCTCGGCAGCGCATCCCTGAGCGCCCTGAGCAGAATGCTGGCTCACTGTTAGTACTTCTATTGCTGTCTATCTAGAGACAGCTGTCTGGCTTTATAAAGTAATAGTACACTGATCTACAAAAGCTTATTTCTATGTAAAGGAAAGTGACAGAAACATTCCCAACCCAGAGCCTGAACTGCTGAGTTTGCAAACATGGTGTGGGGCATTTCTTCCCGTCTGTCTGTCCAAGACGAAACGACCGAGGTCTGAGTCCAGGTCGGACACCCATGAGCAGTCCCAAGTCTGCTGCCCAGGGCTATAAAGTCATGCTGCACCACCTGCTCAATCTGGAAGATGCTCCCAAAAGTAGAGGCACACTTTTGAACTTGCGGTAGCAGAATGACATCACCCAGGCAAAGGGGGAGACGCTGCCATTCCTCCTTTACTTGGTGTGAACCCCAGCCATCAGGGTGTCTCAGCTCCACCAAATCTAAGTAAAGGACTTCGCGGCCCAAAGAGACGGGGCACTATGGCTGAGCACGCCCAGTCTTGAGGCACGGAGACTGGTCGTGCCCCTCACTAAACCGCCAGCCCCAACGGCCTCACCCCTCTCTGTCGGCCCCGCACCCAGCATTTCTGATGCAGGAGGGCTGCTCAGCGACTGAAGAGCACACACTGCTCCTGGAGAGGCGGCGGTTAGCGCCAGTGTCCCCTGCTGGGTCCCGAGCCGTGAGGGGCAACATCGGGCTGCCAGCTGAGCGCTGGGGCAGAGGAGACCATGCTCCCCCTTGGGCTGGCTTTGCCTGACGACTCGGCCTGACGATGGTAAGCCGTCAAGGTGCAGCAGGTAATCGTAAACTGTAGGAAACGTATGACTTCTATAGTTATTTTGTAATTTTAAAAAATGGAAAAAATAGTATGTATTTTTAAGACAAAGTCCTGTGAACAGATCAGTGTTTTTAATCCTCTAGAGAAAGGCCTCAGACAAGAAGTCTTCGAGGTCTGACAGCGAATGGTGGATTCTGCAGCCAACAGGAGACTCAAAGAGGACAGCAGAGGACAAGCAAAGTGTCTTGGCAGTGATTCTTTTTCAATTAGTGTTAAAAAAGTAATAATATGCTTATGAAAAATTCAGTTGAGAAGTGTAAATGCACCTGTGCCTTCTCTCCACGGCCCTTGGCCCTATGATCCTGACACGGCTGACTCCCGTGGGTTCAATCCCTGCTCTGTGACTTCCCCCTTCTGAGGGCTCCCAGCAGGCCTCCCCTCAGGGGCTCCTTGGTCCCCCCTCTGCAGGTTCCCCGGACTCATCCCTCAGTGGCTCAGTCACCCTCCTCTGAGGGCTCCCAGCAGGCCTCCCCTCAGGGGCTCCTTCATCCTCCTCTCTGTGCTCCTGGGGCGTGTCCTCCGCTTTCTCCTTCCATTTGTGCTGCTGAGCACCGCCGTGTGCCTGCCTCACACTACGCAGACAGCCTTCATGTCATGGAGGTGTGTGAGCTGTGTGAGGTGTGCGATACGTGTGAAGTGTCTGGTGTGTGAGGGGTAAGGTGTCTAAGGTGTGTGAAGTGTGAGCTGTGTGAGGTATGAGCTGTGCAGTGTGAGGTGGATGGTGTGTGATGTATGAGGTGTGTGGTGTGTGAGGTATGAGGTATAGGGTGTGAGGTGTGTGAGGTATGAGGTGTGAGGTGTGAGGTGTGAGGTATGGGCTGTAGAGTGTGAAGTATGAGGTATAGGGTGTGAGGTGTGTGGTGTGTGAGGTATAAGTTGTGTGGTGTGAGGTATGAGGTATGGGTTGTGAGGTGTATGGTGTGTGATGTATGAGGTGTGTGGTGTGTGAGGTATGAGGTATGTGGTGTGTGAGGTATGAGGTATGTGGTGTGTGAGGTGTGAGGTGTGTGGTGTGTGAGTTGTATGAGATGTGTGGTGTGTGAGCTGTGAGGTGTGTGGTGTGTGAGGTATGAGGTGTGAGGTATGGGCTGTATAGTGTGAGGTATGAGGTGTGCGGTGTGTGAACTGTATGAGGTGTGTGGGGTGTGAGCTGTATGAGGTGTGTGTGGGGTGTGAACTGTATGAGGTGTGTAGTGTGTGAGGTATGAGGTGTGCGGTGTGTGAGCTGTACAGGGACCTCCTGGGGAGGCAACTCTCCAGCGCCAGTCGAACCTTCTGCTGGTGCAGCTTCCCCTACTCCTTGACTGCTCCCCATGAGAGGCCCAGAGTCACAACTCTGACCCACAGACATGGGGAGACAATAAATCATTGCTGCTCTAAGCCACAGAGTTTGGAGTGGCTGGTTATGCAGCCACAGATGACTAACACGCAGGTGTCAGTCAAAGTTAGCAGCACTTACTGAAGGCTCCCTGTGAGGAGCCAGTGTGCCAAGGCTGGCATACCGAGATGCCTTGGCGTTTAGTGTTAACTTGGACATTTCGAAATGGGTTTCTCACTGGGAATCTTAGCACGAGCTCCTCTCTGAAAGCAGCTGCAATACTGAAATAACAGTGGTTTTGAAAGAGTGAAGAGGCTGCTCGGAGATGAATGGGGAGGAGTCAGGAGGGAAACAAAAGTAATGGCTATGGGGCTGGGAGAGGATTCTGGACTCGGGCTGTTCCGAGCCAGTGGGCGGGTGTGACCGGAGAGGCGAGGCTGCCTCTCAGCCCCCACCGTGGGGACGGGGTGCATCCTGGACTGGTTCTGAGACAGGCAGTCTCAGTCCCGCGGTGCAGACAAGCACCAACACCTGCACAGCGGGGAGGGAAGGGAGAGTATTCAAGAGCCAAGCGTGGTTGTGCTTTGTCCAAAGAAAACTATATGCCCTGTCAAACATCCCATCTGTCTGATTCCACACGTAACCAACACCACTTCATCTCAAACAGTACTTAAAAAGACAATTTATAACCTATTCACATTTAGACATGCCAAAATCCATGTTCTGAATCCTCTGCAGCTATCTCAGGAGGAGGTGGGAGAGCTCTAACCGAATACCTGACGCTTTTGCTAGCTCAGTTACAAACATTTTTGCGTTCCTGGCAAACTTCAGTAGGCCACAAGGAATACATGTACACCTGCCTCCAGAAATCCTACAAGTTCATGGACATTGGTGCATGCACATGACCTTGGAATCTGGCATTTTAAACTTCAGGTTCTGATTTGTATGCCTGGGGTGTGAGCCCAGCCCTGACCTCTGACGAGCTCCAGGTGACATGAGTGCTGATGTCTGGAGACGATGGTTTGCAGGAGAGCTCTAGCAGAAGGAGCCTCGTGCCTGTCCCTTTGGTGAGCTGCTACAGCTTGTCGGTGGGGTGGGCTTGGGTAGGTTTAGGGAATGGGTTTTACGTACGAGGCATCAGTGTACAGACCACAGGGCGCTGGCCCCAATTCAAGGACCCGAGGACTCACTAATGACCTACTTGAGTCCAGACTAAGGGGAGAACAGGTCTGCCTAGAGGGGCTTAGACGTGTCTGGAAAGTCCTGGGACATTCCCATCCCAACCACAGTCTTTTAGTGGACCTTTTGCAAAAGAGGCTGTCCAAAGTGAAGAGGTTTCTGGAGCTGCTCCCAGCCACTTAGAGAAGGTTAAACACTCCCACAGACCAGGTACTCCCTGTGCCTAGTCGCCTGTCTGCATCCCTGATCTAACCTGCATGGCAGCCCAGAGGCAGTTGGCAACACGCCCCAGCACAGGTGGGGAGCTTGAGGCTTCCACAGGCCGGTCACTGTGCCAGGAAGTGTCAGAATGGGAGACGGAAATTTTGTCTGCCTGACTCCAAAGCGCCTCCCAACCACTGCCTGAGGAGAGACTGTGCTTTGGGACTTCACACCTAGAAAAAACGCTCTTTCCACCAGATCACAGAGTAAGAGAATATACACTGCCAAGCTAAGCGAAGCCGGCAGAATTCCAGATGTCCTTATTCCATCGAGGGCCCACTTTTTGCTGGGCTCTCAGGCACACATCGAGGCTGGATTGTTTGCTAACTTCTGTGACCTTGTGGTTCACCGTTGGTGCATCAGATTTTATACTGGGTTGGAGCTGTAAAGGGGCACGGCTGACAATCCCAAGTCCACGTCCTGAGATTTGCACGATGCAATCTAGAGTTTCTAAAGGTGTGAATTACCACTGTGAGCTGAGTCAACATACAAATCTTCTTGCAAACGATGATGACAGGATGCTTGGTGGGCTCCTACTGTGCACTCTGAGCACGCACAGACCCAGGAGAGTGAGCCTCTCCCACCCTGATCCCTGATGATGGGGACACTTCTGTCGTCTCCTCCCGCTGTACACTCTGAGCATGCAGAGGCCCAGGAGCATGAGCATCTGTGGCAAAGGGTAGAGATGTCACCCCAACCAAGGAAGCAAGAGCCATCCTTAATCTTTCAATTACCTCTCTCCACTTGCCAATCACTCGCATCTTATCTGGTTAGGCCACAGTCAACTTGCTCTCTGCTGGAGCAGCAGGAGAGCAGGGCAGCTGAACCGCCTGGGTCAGGCAAGGCCTGGCAGTGGCCGCTGTTAGCATGCTGATGGCCAGCCTACCTGAGTGTTTCCCTGAGCAGCTGGCCAGTGAGAGGGCTAACAAGGGCTGTTCTCTCTCCTATTTTTAACTTTGTTTACGAGTGAAATAGAGTAAGTGTTTGAAATCCTTTTTAGAAAAATATTAACCCTTCCTGGAAACAAAGCTCTCATCACTGCCTTATTAGCAATCATTGATAGAGAACAAACCATATCGACATTGTTGAATATATTTCTTTTCCAGAGCACACTAAAATTACCCTCTGGCTCCTTCAGGTGCAGGGGTCTCTAAAGAAGCACTTCTTTACCTGGTACCCGCAGCCAGGCTACCCTGGGGCAGGTGAGACTACCGAAATTAAATTATAGGGTGGGACAGAGCTGAACTGAAGCCCACGCTGGGCATGTCCATATCAGCGAGGACCCAAACCTCAAGCTAATTTGCCATCATGATTTACAGATTCTTATCTGTTTATGCAAATGACTTTCAGAAATTAGTTCACTTGGCTCTTTCCCACCTGGTCTCCAAAGCTCTCTTGGGACCTGGAGGTGGAGACAGCCTGCAGAGAAGCCAGAGCAGCAGGGACCAGAGGACAGATGCATCTGCTCCCTGGTGTCAGGGTCATAGTTTTCCCAAGCCACAGCAGCGTGGGAAATTTATTTTAAACTGTAGTATTTTTTACTCTTCATTGATACAATTACATGTGAACCAAACATTTGCTATTTCACTACAAGGTTCTTACTTGTCCCCCACTAAGTCAAAGATAACCGAGAAACCAGTAGCCGGGACCACTTCGTAAAGATCGTGAGTGATGCCCTGCTAAGACTGGGCCCCATGTAGAAATTCCCAACATCATTCTAATCTAAGTTTCACGGCTGAACACACAGACTCTAGTCATCCTTTGGCAAACCTTCCACGTTAGGAAAAGCTCGTCTTCTTCTGAACAAATGACCGGTCTGCAGGTACCAAGAATTCTTTCAGAATTCAGAGTTTTCCCACTCTGCTTTGGTCCCAGAAGTCTCAGCACCAAACTTGCTTTTGGCACACCTCCGACGTTACAAACAGTCCTGCTGTATTAACCGTATCTTCTCTTTGCCCCACAGACCTCATTTAATCTTTTTCAATAGGAAAAAAGTCTAATTATAAAACTCATGCATGTGTTGTATAAGACCTGGGAAAGGAAAAGAATAAAAGGGGCTTTAATCTCATCACCCACATCACTAACATACTGCTGGATTTTTCCTTCACTGCATATTTTTTACTTTCTTGAGATCATACTGTAATTATAATTCTGTAGGCTGGCTTTGAAAATTAATATTGCATCATAAACATCCTCCACGTTACGGCAGTGGAGCTGAAACAACCATTAGGAAACCACATCATGCCTCGACATCCCAGGATGGGTGCTCTGGGATACCCAGGTCTGGTGCCCTGCTTCTTTGGTTAGGGTGGCACAGACTAGAAAAAACAGGAGACCTGTATCTCGGCATGTCCCCTAAGAAGCTGGGTGACAGAGCTCAAAACTGAAGGGAGGACACGGGGCCAAGTGGACTGAGTGCTATTGGCTGGCAAGTGTCCTGCTCCTCATCTGCCCCCGGCTGCTCTCGGACCCCCTCCTGCACCCCACGTTAGCTGTCACATAAGGTTGTTTCTTTTTGTTTGGGAAATCCGTGCTGGGACTGAACTGCCAAGATCTGACTTTTGCTGGAGCAGCAATTATCACACAGCAGGGCTCAGAGCACGTCTACAAAAATGGCACGCGGGCTCATTTTCTAGCATCCTGAAAGGCCTCAGCTGACTTTCTTACTAAAGGATGAAAACATTCCACCACCCCAGTTTGGCTTCTTGCTCTGTTATCTAGCCCCTTCCAAAGCATCTGATTCTACAATCATTCCTGACCTCCAGCCTGAAAAAACGACCTTGAAGAGCAAGAACTGATGGCACGCAAGCAATGAAAACAAATGGGATGGAGACCTCTTTGGGAACATGAACCACGTAACTTCTGCCTTCTTTCTGGAAACAACTCTGGTTTCGGAGAATGTCCTTGAGTTAAGCCTTTCAGATCAATGTTCAGGCTACTGGCCAGTCGGCGGCACAGAGTGCAGCCTTTGTGCCGGTCTCCTGCCTGTGCCAGTCCCCCTCGGAACATGTGAGAGAGTGGTCTGGGTGTGGCCAGCTCAATATGTGCAACTGGACACCAGGCAAAGTTGTGCTTGCCATGGCTTCGCTGAGCAGCTCTGCCGAGCAGCCTGGGTGAGTGCATGACCCGGAGTGCAACACCGCCACCTGTGGGCTTAGGCAGGAGGCTGGGATAGGGGTGCAGGCCAAGGAAGGAAAATGGAGGGAGAAGGAACTGACGGAAAACATCACCCAAGGAGATACTATTTCACGTTCTTGACTTGTTTCCTCCCTGGCTGGACTCTCCTCACGAGTGTGAGTTACAGTTTCCTGTACCTTCTGAGACGAATTTTTGGTGGAAGCAAGTGCAGCAGGGAGTCACTACAATTCCTGGTGCTGTCAAAGTGAAACATGAGACTGGAGTTTAGGACTGCTGCTTTCCCACAGCATCAGGGAATGTACTGTATCTGGGAGAGAAGGAATGACTGGTGGTTTGACTCCACAGAGAGCTGCGCAGTGGCAGTTAGGGAGCAGGTTTTTGGAGCTGGGTGACGTGTTCTCATCTAGCTCCTCCATGGCCCCACCGTTGTAGGCTGGTGATATTAACTCCTCCGAGGCTCAGGTTCCTTGTCTGTAAATTGGGGATAACATCACCTCGTACAGCTGCTGTGAGCACTGATGGAGGTAATTAATGCAAGCATTACTCACGGCACCTGTTGCAGTACGAGCATCAAACACGTGTTGATGGTGACCCTTACCACCCTTACCACCACGACCCTCATGAGCTCCCTCAGCACCACCATCAGTATTTGCCCGTCCAGCATGCCGAGTCAAGAACAGAACTGCGTTTGCAGTTGGGTGAGGGCAGGCGTGCCAAGCGCGTGAATGATACAGGAGGGAGTATAGACAATGCAGGGAAAGGTCTTGGTAAACAGACTTAGCTTTCAAGCTTTCCTCGCGTTTCCCATTTGTTGTGACCGACTCAAAAACCCAGAATGTTGGTGTTGGACGGAACCATGGAATGCTTCAGTCTATCCTCCCACCTCTCATTTACAAGTGGAAAGCAGAGAGGATCCACAGCCATGCCCCTGGGCAGACCTGCGTGGAAGTAACATATCCAGGCCTCTCCTTTTAAGCCACCAAATCACTGCTGTCACAAGAGTGGTGTGCCAGCTTCTATTATTTCTCGATTTTGCAATTTGTAAATAAATTTTAGCATGAACACAAACTTTCTATTTTTTAATTCTGGATGATCATGATGTATTGATGAACGACTCAAACAGAAAACAACTGGGGGAGACATGCACTGCCCACTGAAGTGCATACTCACCACGGGCAGTTTTGTGTTTGCCCCTGAACTGCAGCATGTGGTACAGCAGGTGCTCAGTAAAAATTTGCTGCACGAGCAAATGAACAAGCCCAGATAGAGCTGTCCTGAGAGGACACCTGTGGGGCAGACAAGGCTCTCCGTGCTTCACAAGGCTGGGTACTGGGATCCAGCTGAAACCAGCTTTAAGTAAACATGGAAGCAGCTCGGGAAGGTAACCACGCCCCCAAGGGAGCCATGGGGCCCCAATGTGACAGGAAGTTAGCAGCGAGGTTCAAGGCCTGTATTTCTTATTTTCAGGGCTAAGAGTGGAGGAAGCTCCAGGTACGCTCCTGCTCCAGGTCCTTCCCTTTCTCTCTTTCAGCATCAACTAGTCAAGCCACATGGGGTTAACCCTTTCTTTGCAGAAGGGCCAAGTTTTAAGTCCACACATTAAGGAGCACACAGAAATTACATGTTGAAATTATCCAGGAAAACCCTTTCAGCTGGAGACCACAGTGTCTCCTCCAGCACCAAGTGCTTGTTTTCCTTCCGTTTTGCCCACTAAGCACCACGAGAGGGACTGGCTTACATTCGGGTCACACCATAAGAAAAACAGCTACCCATACACGGCGGAGTTATACCACCTGTGGTGACAGGTTCACACTGTGAGAAGCAGGCAGCACTCGAGAGACTCAAGTCGTGCTCGCACACTGTCAGTGGGTCCCTGCATGTTTACATTCTCATCTCCCTGTAAAGCCAAGTCAGCCGGAGAGAAACGCTCTTGTCATGTGACTGCACTAGAGCTCTTGTTTCTCTCTCCTCCCGCCTCCGAGCTGTCAGCTGTCACCACCTGCCGCTTCGGGATGAAACCACCCATGAGTCTGAGGAGGGACCCGGTCCAACAGAGCACAGGGAGCGGGTATGTCAGATACTCATCACAGGGGTCTGCTGAGTCTGTTTGATCCACCACCAAACACAGCAAGACCCTTTCCTGTGGCCGGAGCACAGACGCTGCCGCAGGGTGGAAGAGGAGAGAGCCTCTTAGGTCTTTCTCACTTCAATCGGGACGTATTACAGTGACAAGTGCAGGCGAGTGATTAAGGGCAGGGACCCCAGAGCCAGGCTTCTTGGGCCCAATCACGTGACCTTGGGCAAGTCAGTTAACCTTTCTGTGCCTCAGTTTCCTCATCTGTAAACTGAACTGGGATAATAATAACCCCTACTTCATAGGGCTGTTATGAGAATTAAATGAGTTACTTGAAAAATGCTTAGGGACAGAGGCTAATTCATAATGAACATGACACAGTATTTAAGAAGGAAGACGACAAGTGGCCAGAACACTAATGGGGAGAATACTCTACTCTCTCACCTCTCATCTCTAATTGTTATGCTGTATTATGCATTTAAGGAGCTTAATACTGAAGGTACGAAATAATTTAGGACCAGGAAAACTGACTTGCAAAACTGTTTCTACAAACCTGACTTTTCTACCCTCAAGAGATCCTAAGACTCAGAATTTTCTCTCTCAAATACATAAAAACTTCCCCCAATGTGATATGGAGGTAAAAAACATAATTAAAAGATCATCGGTGTACAGTTTATAAAATCATTGATTTGGCATTTCTCAATAACAAGTTACGTGTTTCCTACTTCCGAAAATAATTATTTTAACCATGTTTTAAGATTTAAGGAAAAAAGTGTTAGAATCTAAAAAAGTTGATAACACAATTTCCCCATCAACTGATCAAAGTACAAGAAAGCAAACAGTTCTTCTTTTTATCTTTTAAGTTATGACATAAAAAATGGAAGCTGATATGAAGCTTGAGGGTGTGAGGTGTCCAGCAAGGGCTGCTGTGATGTGTGAGCAAGGCCCCCTGTGCACAGGAAGCTAGCGCACCTGCTTCCCTGCTGGGAAGACAGAGAACAACAACTTGAAACTCCGTAAAACCTCCATCAAGCATAGCTGAACTGAAAGGAGGAAACTGACAAATACAGCCTAATTCAAAAAATCATACTATGCTGCGGCTCCTAACTGCCTGTTACTAGCTTTGGAAGCACTTCCGCAGACATTACTTCATTTGGCCTGCACACCAACACTGTGAGGCAAGTAGGAAAGGTGGTTTTACTTCCATTCTGAAGATGAAGGATCAGAGGGTAGGGTTGTCTACAGCCTGGAAACAGAGACCCGCAATCCCATGTTTCCTCCTAACATTATTTAGTGGGAAACGGAGACTCGCATTCCCACATTTCTCCCTAAGATCACTTCATGGGATAACTTCGTCTTCTGTTGATATGCCAGTTTGGTGCCTCCCACACAAGTGTTACTTCACAACCAAGAATCAATCAGAAGGCTCTTCTGAGCCCATCTGCCTTCAAGGTCAGTATTATGATGACAGTTGTCACGATACAGTACAATTTGCTTTGATTCTGGAACATGTGAAGCCATTATCCCTTTAAAGATTGCTCCCGTGCCTCTCTGTCTGACACCAGCAGGTGTGTACAGTCCTTGGAGGACGTGTGAGTGGTCTGGCACATTGAAGGGCTTCCACTGGCAGCATGGGCACATGTTCACATGTGTGATTTCTACCCAAGAAAAAACCTTCCTGATTTTGATCTACCAATCATACAAAGGAAGAAGGATTTCAGGACTCAAGCTTTGCCAAAAACCATCCACCTCCCCAAAAATAATTTCAGTGAGAACAATGAATACCATGGTCACAACGAATCAGGTCACCTAGCCTTCCTGGACGAGGAAGCGGTGATAATGGTCTGTGGGGTGGGATGGGCAGAGAGCAACGTGGTATGCTTCTCGCGAGAGAAGGAAATTAAGAATGCATTCTCCATCCCGGGGAAGACGGCAGAGCAGGCCACCTGGAGCGACTGTTACCTTGCTGCAGACGGCCTTCACTCGGTGCAGCCTGTCCAGGGACTCCTGGGGACTCCCCAGGTACTGCTGAAGCTCCGCATGTAAGATCCGCATTGAGAAGGGCACCATGGAGCCTGGAATCAAGTCAAAGGGGAGTTAGTTTGCTATAACCAGGCACACTTTCCTACTTAGCGCTTGACGGAGGGGTCTGCAGAAGTCCTAGCAGAAGGGATGACAGAATCCCTCTAAAAGGGATGCAGTGGTGCCGGCTATATTAGTTTTCTCTGCAAAGCTGTACATATCTTCTAGGCAATTATCAAAGGAGACAGGTGGATGTCATGACTATTTCCGTAATTATGCTTCAATCATGGAGAAACTATCACAAAGTGAATGAAAAGGTAGAGACTGCCCCTTTCTCCAATAAAAGAAAACACAGAACACTCATGGGTTCTTCACATTTCTTTGGTATGGCAAGCTCAAACTGAAGGACGCTCAGGTTGGGTTCCCCAGACGGAAACCCTGAGAGGAGGATCTGTGAGCAAGCAAGGGCGTGGGGATGCAGAACTAGGGGAGGAAGTCCAGCAAGGGAGCATCTCAGGCCCAGGTCGCGAGGATGGAGCATCAACCTGGTTCGGTGATGTGTGCACACATGCACACTCTGCAGTCAAAGTTCTACCTGAGAGCTGTCCCAACAGGAGGCAAGGGAGCTGGACTTCAAAATGCCACCCCCAGGGCTGCCCCAGAGAGAACGATTCCCAGGTACTTCCAGCTCCATCAGTGTGCCAAGGGGAATGAGGGCAGTTCTCTGAGAAAGGGGAACTTTAAAAAAACATTTTATTGATGTCATATTGGCTTACAACAGTGTGTAAATTTCAGGTGTACATTATTATATATTGGTTTCTGTATAGACTACGTCATACTCACCACAAATGGTCTAGTTTTTCACCATATAGTTGTGCCCCTTTACCCCTTTTGCCATCCCCCCATCCCCTTCAAGAAAAATTTCTTGACCGTCAGCATCACTAAACATGGGATTAGGCTAACACAGTAAATTGTACATAAGCTGGTCATTTTCATCCCTACATTTTAAGTAGAAATAACAGCAATAACGGTCCCTATATGGTTTAGAATTTACCTGTAGGGAGAGAATATTTCTAGAACCTCAAGCTCTAAAAGATAAGCACAGAAACAAAACTTCTACTGGAAGTTCCAACACCCAATTTATAAATGAGCTGAATATACAACAAAGTGGCAGAGAGTTACTTGCTCTTTACCCTGGCAACTGCCCATGGACCTGGGGAGCTTCTGCATTAAAAAAAAAACACCTGAAAGGGCCAGCCCTGATGGCTTAGTAGTTAAAGTTTGGCACTCTCTGTTTTGGTGGCCAGGGTTCAGTTCCCAGTAGCAGAACCACACTACTCATGTGTTAGTGGCCTTGCTGTGGTGGTGGCCCACATTAAAAAAAAAGAGGAAGACTGGCAACAGACGTTAGCTCAGGGCAAACCTTTCTCAGCTAAATAAATAAACAAAATGAAAAAGCATGTGAAAATATTTTGAATGAAAATGAAAATATAACTTACGAAAATTTGTGGGGGTGCCACCCCAGTGGTGTAGAAGTTAAGTTCACCTGCTCTGCTTTGCTGGCCTGGGGTTTGCAGGTTCAGATCCCTGGCATGGACCTACACACAACTCACCAAGCCATGCTGTGGTTCCACCCCACATACAAAATAGAAGAAGACTGGCAAAGATGTTAGCTCAGGGCCAATCTTCCTCACCAAAAAAACCTCCACGAAATCTGTGAGATGCAGCAAAAGCAGTGCTAAGAGGGAATTTTACAGCATTAAAAGCATATATTTGAAAAGAAAAATCTAAAATCAACCATCTAATCTCTCACCTTAGAATGCTACAGAAAGACAAGCAATATAAAAGCAGAAGAAAAGAGTAAAAATTAGAGCAGAAATCAATGACATTGAAAACAGGAAATCAACAGAGAAAAACCAACAAAACCCAAAGCTGGTTCTTTGACAAAATCAGTAAAATTTATAAATTTCTAACCAGGCTAACCAAGAAAAAAAGAGAGAAGACATCAACTACAAATATCAAAAATGAAAGAAGGGTCATCACTACTGATCACACGGACATTAAAAGGATAATAAAGAAATATTATGAACAACTCCATGTCTGCAAATTTTATAACTTAGATGAAATGGACAAATTCCTTGAAACACACTTTTACTACAACTCATACGACAGGAAATAGATAATCTGAACAGGCCAATATCTATTTAAAAAATTAAATCAATAGGTAACAACCTTCCTTTTTTGGAAGGTTATTTGAAAGCACCAAGCCCAGACGGTTTCACAGGTGAATTCTACCAAACATTTAAGGAAGAAATGATGCCAATTCTTTACAATCTCTGCCAGAAAACAGAAGCAGAGGGGATACTTCCTAATTCACTCTGCGAGGCCAGCATTACCTTAATACCAAAACCAGACAAAGACATTACAAGAAAGGAAAACTATATGGCTCATAAACATAGATACAAAAATCAACAAAATTATCAAATCCAATCCAACTAAATCAAAACCAACAAAAACACCAGCAAACCAAATCTAAGAGTGTATGGAAGGAACTATACACTATGACCAAGTGGGATTCATTCCAGGTATGCAAGGCTGGTCCAATATTAAAAAAATCAATGAATGTAACCCATCACATCAAACAGGCTAAAGGAGAAAAATTACATGATATATCAATAGATGCAGAAAAAGCATTTGACAAAATACAACACCCATTCATAAAAACTCTCAGCAAACTAGAAACAGAGAGAAACTTCCACAATATGATAAAGAATATCTACAAAAACCTATAGCTAACAACATACTTAACGGTGAGAAACTAGATGCTTTCTCCCTAAGATCAAGAATAAGGTAAGGATGTCCTCTTTTTACCACTCCTATTGAACATCAGCCCAGAAGTCATAATAATAAGACAAGAAAAGGAAAAAGGTATACAGATTGGGAAGAAAGAAATAAAACTGTCTTTGCGGATGACAAGATTGTGTATGTAGAAAATCCCAAAGGAGTGACAAAAAAACTCCTAAACTGATAAACAATTAAAGGTCACAGGATACAAGGTTACCATACAAAAGTCAACTGGTTTCCAACATACCAGCAATGAATAACTGGAATTTGAAAGTAAAAACACAATACCATTTATATTAACATTAAAAGAAATGACATAGTTAGATATAAATCTGGAAAAATATGGCACAAGATCTATATGAGGAAAACTATAAAACTCTGATGAAAGAAATCAGGCATGATCTGAATAAATGGAGAGGTAGTATCCATGTTAATGGATATAAAGACTCAATATTGCCAAGACGTCAGTTCTTCACAACTTGATCTATAGATTCAAAGCAATGACAATCAAAATTCCCATGTTATTTTTTGGATATCAACATACTGATTCTAAAGTTTATGTGGAGAGGCAAAAGACCATAAATATCCAAAACAACACTGAAGAGAAGAACAAAGTTGGAGGACAGACACTACCCAACTTTAAGACCTGTACTACTGTAATAAAGATTGTGTGATACTGGCAAAAGAAAAGAAAAATACATCAATGGAACAGAATAGAGACCCAAATATAGACCTCAAAATACAGTCAATTCATCTTTGACAAAGGAGTAAAGGTAATTCAATGGAGAAAGGATAGTGTTTTCAATAAACGGTGCTGAGGAAACTAGACAGCCACGTGGGAAAAAAATGAATCTAAACATAGACCCTACATCTTTCACAAAAATTAACTCAAAATGGATAAGAGACCTAAATATAAAATGCAAAACTATGAAACTTTTAGAAGAGAACATAAGAGGAGAGCTAGGTGATGTGGGTTTGGTGATAACTTTCTAGGTACAACAACAAAAACAACATCCATGAAAGAAAAAATTGGACTTCATTAAAATTAAAAACTGCTCTGTGAAAGACACTATTAAGAGAATGAGAAGACAAGCCACAAGCTGGGAGAAGTACTCATAGCACATATCTGACAAGGGATCTGCATCCAAAATATGCAAAGAACTCAAAAATCACTAATAAGAAAACAACTCAATTAATAAATGGGCAGCAGATCTGAACAGTCACCTCAACAAAGACACACAAACGACTGTGAAAAGATGCTCCATATTATAGGTCATTAGGGAACAGGAAACTGCAAATTAAAACAACAATGCAAGGCCACTGGACATTTACAGGAATAGCTAAAATCCAAAACAGACAACACCAAATGCTGGTGAAGATGTGGAGCAACAGGAACTCTTGTTCATTGCTGGTGGGAATGCAAAATGGTACAGCCATTTTGGAAGATAGCCTGGCAGTTACTTACAAAACTAAACATAGGCTTACCATACGGTCCAGCAATCGTGCTCCTAGGTATTTATCCAAGTACCTTGAAAACTTACGTCCACACAAAAACTTGCACAAGAATGTTTATAGCAATTTTATTCATAATTGCCCCAAAGTGGAAGCAACCAAGATGTCTTTTAATAGGTGAATGGATAAACAAACTGTGGAACGTCCATACAACTGTTTTTCAATAATAAAAAGAAAAGCTATCAAACCACAGAGGAACGTTAAACACACATTGCTCAGTAAAAGAAGCCAGCATGAAAAGGCTTCATATTGTACAATTCCAACAATAAGACAATCTGGAAAAGGTCAACTATGAAGACAGTAAAAAGATCAGAGGTTGCCAGAGGTCGGGGGGAGGGAGGGATGAACGGGCAAAGCACAGAGGATTTTTAGGGCAGTGAAACTACTCTGCATGATGCAGTAATGGCAGATACATATCATTATACATTTGTCCAAACCCACAGAATGTACAATACCAAGAGTAGATTCTAAACTGTGGATTTTATCAATAATATGCCAATAAATATTGGTTCGTCTATTATAACAAATGTACCACATGAATTAAAAATGTTAATAGATGTTAATAATGCAAGATGTTAACAAAAACTGTGTGTAGGAGGAGAGAGGGTATATGCAATTTTCTGTACTATGTGTTCAACTTTTCTGTAAATCTGAAAGAGTTTTAAAAATAAAGAATATTAATTAAAAAGAAAGAGAATATAAACCCAACTACCAATAAAATTTAGCATACAACAAAGACAGTATCCCCAAATTATTGGAAGGAAAATGTAATTTTTAATAAGCACTATTGGCAGATGTGGATGGCCACATGAAAAAAGATAAAATCAGATCTGTGTCCTAGGGAAAAAAAAAAGAATTGTGTTCTTGTGGTCTCAAATTGGAACTTAAAATATTTTTTTTCTTAGAAATATTAAATACGGTGGCCAGCTATAGCTGAAAGAGTAATATTAATACTGCATCCAAGGTACATTGAATAGTTAAATAGGCTTCTGTGAGCTGCCCTAAGGATTTAACTGTGTAAGCGTCAATTCTATGGAAAATACTTTCCAAGTACAACTACTCCGTCCGTGAACTGCTGGGATATTACCAGTTAGAGCATGTGGTTTGTACAGTTAAACCATGGAGAAGTGCTCTGTAGTTTGATGACGTTATAAAAACAGAATTTTCTATATGGTATGTATGGCTTCAAAGTTCACAGCTTTGAATGAAATACTTATTTTCATCCAAAAGAGGTGAAGAGTAGATTCAAGGAAAGCTATTTTAATTAATTGCATAAAAATATACAAGGGGTTTGAGGAAGATACCAGTAAATTTTGGAAAGCAGTTATACACATAAGGTGAACTCAGAGATAACAGATAACAGGGAATGCTATGGAATCTGACACCTCGCTTCTCAAAGTGGTCCTTGCGCAGCTGCAACCTCAACCCTGCGACCTCGCCAGAGATGCAGTCTCAGGCCCCATGCAGATGGAGCACACCAGAGCCTGCACCTGACGAGATCCTGGGGGACGGTGAGCGCACTGAAGTTTGAGAAGCACTGCTCTGAACCATGACCTCACTGACATGAAATTAAAATTTACTAAGCCAAAGCCTCTCAAGCAATATGATTTATAGTTTTATAAACATGTCTCAAAATGTGTAACCTAGTTCATCAGGATCAAATTAAAACTCGGAATCAGTGTTATATAGAATATTCATTAGACGGCCAGCCCTCTGTATCAGTGGGTTCTGCATCTGAGTATGGAAAGGTCTACGATGGTTGCATCTGTACTGATCATGCAGACGTTTTTCTTGTTATTATTCCCTAAACAATACAGTATAACAGCTATTTACATTGTATCAGGTACTATAAGTAATCTAGAAATGATTTAAAGTATACGGGAGGATGTGAGTAGGTTATATGTAAATACTATGCCATCTGGTAGAAGGGACTTGAGCATCTATGATTTTGGTATCTGCAGGGGTCCTGAAGCAAATGTCCCCAACCCCCAGATACCGAGGGAGGGAGGACTGTGTGTCATGTGAGAAAACCCTCCCTCCTCAGTTGCACACAGTTTCCTTGCTATCTCCTACCCTTTTTAAAACAACACAGGCACTTCAAGACTAATCGGGGCTAAAAGAAAGCAAACTGAAGCAGCTGAGTCTGTCCCTGCCTCTGCTGAGGACAGTGGTGAACAGCCTCTGCCTGGAAGCCCAAGGTGGGGAGAGAAGAATCGTGGTTCAACACTTCTTTCAACACAAGATTTCTCAGCTCCCTTCAATTTTGGGAGTAGAGCAGCTCTTTGCTGCTTTTCAGGAGGGAAACTATATTGGTGAACAAAATTTACCCATTTCTTCCTTGGATGGGGGGACATGGTGAATAAAATCACAAATACAACTAATATTAATGTAGCGAAATTTGTTTAGAATTAAATTTTAACACGTTTTTAAAAAAGAAAAAAATTTAATGTTATTTTTAAAATACTAAGGTGTCCTCCCCGGCCCCTGATGTAACAGTAAAAAGCTGAAACTCCACAAAACTTCTGGATTCATTGTTCCTGCTCCTCCATTCAGCCCTTCAGTTCTCCTGTCTAGGTGGAAGAGGGAAGCCTGGAAGAATCTGCTGGGAGCTCTGTGTGGGGAGGCACTGCTGCTCCCCGTGCTGACTGCACTGGCCCCTCTCGGGGTCTTCTCTGCGTGCATAGTCTGAGGCAGAGAGCCAGCCCTGGGCCGTTCTTCAGCCTTGCCAACACGGCCCTCCGCAGCACCCGCACCAGAGTGCCCATGGGGAGCTCCGGGCGGCATGCATGCAGAACACATGCAGGTGGCAGGTGACACCCAAAGTGCCTCCCCGCGGCTCCACCCAGGCAGCTGCCAACAGAAAGAATGTGGGTGAGAAAGAGCCAGGGCTAGCCTCTTCTTCAAACACACCGTCTTTCCTGAGACTCTCAGAGAGATCTGGAAGAAAGCTGGGACTCAAGGAGGACAAAGGCCTCCTTCCCTTCTCTCCTGGTTACACTGAAAAGGTCTTGTACAGCTCGAACATCTCAAAGAAAGAAAATCAAGAGGCAAGCACACGCAGTCTCACGTGAAAGAGAAATGAAACAAGTTCCATCAGAGAGAAAACACTCCTTCCCGGAAGGAATACACTGTGCACAGAGTCAAAGCAAGAGGAGGAGCAGCTGCAGAAGCAGTGCCCATTAACTGCAGCTTGAACACGTTCAGTTAACAGACATTTACCCAGCGGGTTTTAGGTGCTAAACGCGAGGTGAGGCACTGGGTATACAAAATGAAGGCGATACGACCACCGTCCCCAAACAAACTGCTCAACACCTTCAATACAGACAGAGCCTGCTTCAACGTAATCCAGGCTTTTCCTAACAATGCTGTATATACCTAGCTTTGTTTGTTTGTTTTAAGAAATGCAAATAAAAGTACCTTGAAACTAATTCTCTCGGACCTGCCAAATGCACCTCCCCACGTCTGAAGTCACATGGGCAGTCAGTGAAATCCTTAATGCCAAGGAGTCTCGAGCGAGATGAAATATGCACAGCTTTCACGCTAGCCCGGGGGCCTGTCTCTCTCCTGCAGGGAGAGCACGGCTTGAAAAAAAGGGCTAGTCAAAATCTGCAAGAAAAAATAATTCCTAGCGGATCTGTTTTTCTGGAAAGTTCCCACATACAGTCATGACCTGCCAAAATCTAGGTTGGTATGAATACTGTAGAAGTGTTCTCATTAATCATTTAGGAAACATTAAATGAAAATACTCCTACAAAATTCATTTTATACAGTCCCCTGGAGTGCTGCAAATCCACACTGCCAGCACAGAGAGTCAGCGAGGGATGCACAGAAATCAACCAGGCCTCCACGTGGGGCAGTGAAAAACCAAAGAAAAAAGAAGCGAGTTCAGCCTAACCTCAGCGGGGCACGCCACTTTCTTCAGCAGGAGCAGGACTTTCTGTAGTGTGGAGACAGTCTGGGCCTTCCGTCACATCCTCGCTGTGTGTGCTGGGTGGGTGGCATCTTCTCTGAATCTTTTCTGTCACCAGCACAACAGGGCAGGGGGACTGGGACATGGCCACGCTGCCATGAGGCCCAAGTGAGCTGAGGCAACGGCACATGAGCCCTGACCAGCAGAGAGCACGCTGCAGGATCGATCCCACAGACTCTCTGCCGATGTTAACAGGTTTGCTCTTCCCCCCACAAGGTACACGTTCAAAGTGAGCTGAGGCAACGGCACACGAGCCCTGACCAGCAGAGAGCACGCTGCAGGATCGATCCCACAGACTCTCTGCCCATGTTAACAGGTTTGCTCTTCCCCCCACAAGGTACACGTTCAAAGTGAGCTGAGGCAATGGCACATGAGCCCTGACCAGCAGAGAGCACGCTGCAGGATGGATCCCACAGACTCTCTGCCCATGTTAACAGGTTTGCTCTTCCCCCACAAGGTACACGTTCAAAGTGAGCTGAGGCAATGGCACATGAGCCCTGACCAGCAGAGAGCACGCTGCAGGATCGATCCCACAGACTCTCTGCCCATGTTAACAGGTTTGCTCTTCCCCCACAAGGTACACGTTCAAAGTGAGCTGAGGCAATGGCACATGAGCCCTGACCAGCAGAGAGCACGCTGCAGGATCGATCCCACAGACTCTCTGCCGATGTTAACAGGTTTGCTCTTCCCCCACAAGGTACACGTTCAAAGGCAGTGTGCCCGGGCCTGCCTGTCTCACTTCCAAGTCACGGAGGACGCTCTGCTGGGACCACAGCTCTGCACTTGTTTCCCTTGACACCTCCCTCTGCCTTGCTGGTCTCCGCACGCCTTTCCCTATTCTCTGACGTGCATGGGAGGCCACAGAGGTGCCGTATCGTTGGATCGTCAGGACACAGGTCAGCGGACGTTTGTGCCTGACGAAGAACACAGTGCCATTCACCTTTGCTGGAAACAGCCCTCAGCAAAACTACCTTCGACTTCAGTGCTGCATGTGTAAGACAGAAACAGACGGAGTGAACCCTAAGCTATCACAGATCCTTATTATTTAAGGGGCAATTCAGGGGGGCTCCTAGAGCTACGAAGCAAGACGGGAAATTTAGGACTGGACCACACTGCCTCTGTGCGCGACTGAAACGGTCACGTCTCAGAAGGCAGGGCTGGTAAAGGACTGATCCGTGCAGAGCTTCTCGTGTAGACAGGTTCAGAAGAGGCCTCCACTCGGGTGTTCTACTGTAGACATGGAACCCAAAACAGAACATTTCCATATCTTTAATAATCTGTTCTAAGAAAAGACTGGAATGTCAAAGTTCATAAAAATGGCGAGCAAAATGAAGAGCAGTAAGATTAACTAACTAGTCTTCTCATATTGAGGAAAATATGCTTCAAATGATAAATGCTTAAGAGTTCTGGCACAGAGTAATGTAAATTGGAAGTGTAACCTTAGCAGAACATGTTAACTCAGAGGTGAATTAATTTTGTAATGGAAAATGTGGGGGACTTGAATTGGCCACCCCAAGATATGTCTCTTTGGTATGAGGATTATTTGGGTCTGGTTACTTTTAAAAACTGCAGACAGGAAAGAAACTGAAAAGTAGGATTTACTTACCCTTTGTTAAGAGACATTTACATTTGTAAAGGAAATCTCCCTCTGTAAAGGTGTCTCCTCTCTGTACAGGAAGCAGGAGGGATGACCTTATCTCTAGAAACTCTCATCAATGCAGAAGGCAAGGACTCAAGTCTGCATAATAACCTGACTCTTGTTTACTGTACATGTCTGGTAACCTCCTGTAGCTGACTCCCCCCTGCCCCCAACATCCTCCTTTGTCTTTAGCTGAAGATGATATTTAAGGTGGTAGCTTCAGCTATTTTGGCGAGCTGCTCAGTTTGCCTGAGCCTCTCCCATGTATACATGTTAAAAAGCTTTAATTTTCTCCTGTTATTCTGTCTCATATGAATTTAATTCGTTCTCTGGCCAAAAGAACCCACAGTGGGTAAAGGAAATGTCTTCCTCCCCTACAAAAAGAAAATAAGACATTTGAAATATGAACATTTAATTTTGAGCATCATGTGTGATTATGTGCTGATAAAAAGTTTCCAAATTTAGTTGAGAACTAGAAATGAGAAATACATGATTTTGGAGGGAGGGGAGAAAAGGAATATAGACTCAGTGACAATCAACCTTTACTGAAACAGAGGAGCAGACAGCTGAAGGAAGGGTGGAGATTTAGATCCAATTAAAGGGTTGTCTCATCAATTCTAGTTTGATTTGGTAATCCATAAGGATTAAGTTCTGAAATAACACTTCACATGAAACCATTATAGCTTTAATAACTTAAACTAAACACAGATTTGAACTTAGTATTAGAAGAGGCAATGCAGTTCTTAAACAACACATTGAAGATAATCAAAACATATTTTATGTCCAACGGAAAGATCTTCTGGCTTCATGATTTTGCTCGAGCGGCACAGAAAGTTGAAGTGAACTGTTTAATGCAGAGCAGTACTCTGAAAATCCAGAGCACTACGTGAGTTTTACATGCCCACTTTCATCATTTTCTTTTCTTTGCAACAAGAGAGAGAATTCCAAACAACAAAGTAGAAAGATGGTGCTGGGAGCGTGGGAAAATCTAACTGTCCCACAAGAGACGGAAATGAGCGCTCTCAGGAACGGACACACTACCTACGTCAGGAATGGACATTTCATTATCTTTTGAAGGTAAACTATGAACATTTGTTAACAATAACTTATCAAAACTGGTTCATCCATATAACAACAAATGTATGACACCAAAGCAAGAATGTTAATAAAAAAATATATGAACGATCTAGCAATATTATCCATGGATATAATCCCTGTCAACACTTCTCGTGAATACAAATCCTACAGGGGAAGAAGCAATCTGTTCTAGTGTGATAATTACATAATCAAAAATAATTAAGTTAAAAGTTTAATTTTCCTTAAAATTAAAGAAAGAAGGCTATTTATTACAGGCATATGAAGAATGACTCTCCAAAGGAAAACAACGTGTAGGGTTTGGAGGAAGATCTTAAAGCCCTAAGAACAGTAATTCTGAAGTTGTCAACAATAAGGAAAAACAAAAACACTCAATTTTGGGAAAAAAGCTGGCGTGTACGACCCCCTGCCATTCCCACCCCTACCCTGGAAGCTGGGGTGGCTGTAGGCTTCCAGACAGGGCTGGACGCTCCCTGGGCTGTACAACTGAGGGTCCAGTTCCATTCTTGTGCTTTTGACACCTTCTACCTGCACAGCCAGCAATGATGTGTGACAATTACAGGTGGAAAAGCTCAGCGGCCAAGTGTAACCTAACGTGCCAAATCTGTGGTGTGTCCCACAGGGGTGTCCTGAAGCCGTGGGGGCCTTCAAGTTAACGAGAGGATGCAGGCGGTCGGCTCACTGCCTGCTGTTTTCTAAATAAGAATCTGAGCTTTGAAGAACCTCTTCTCACCCCACTGTATGAAGTCTGAGCAAAAGCTTGATGCAAGCAGCTCCTACCCTGAGTACTAGGGATGGACACACAGCTTAAGAAGGGAGGAAGCTATACATGCAGTGGAAGAAGAGCACAAGCAAAGGGAGGACAGAGGGGGAGGGATGAGAAAGGACAAGAGCAGATTAAAGGGCCTGTGTCCTCAGGCTTTCAGTGGCATTGTGGACTCCCCCAAACCACTCAGAACTCAGGGAGGCGGGCCTGGGTCTGTTCAGTGCTCACTGTCATCGTTCTTCCTTGTGAACAAGAGGGGGAATTCCAAACAACTGATTAAAGACAGTGCTGTGCGGGGCAACAAAAGATCCCGAATTGCTAAAGCAATCCTGAGAAAGAAGAACAAAGCTGGAGGCATCACAATCCCTGACTTCAAAGCATACTACAAAGCTACAGTAATCAAAACAGCATGGTACTGGTACAAAAACAGGTGCACACATCAATGGAACAGAACTGAAAGCCCAGAAATAAAACCACACATCCATGGACAGCTAATCTTTGACAAAGGAGCTGAGGGCCTACAATGGAGGAAAGAAAGTCTCTTCAACAAATGGTGCTGGGAAAACTGGACAGCCACATGTAAAAGAATGAAAATTGACCATTCTTTTTCACCATTTACAAAAATAAACTCAAAATGGATCAAAGACCTAAAGATTAGGCCTGAAACAATAAGTCTTCCAGAAGAGAATATAGGCAGTACACTCTTTGACATCAATTTCAAAAGAATCTTTTCGGACACCATAACCCCTCAGATGAGGGAAACAATAGAAAGAATAAACAAATGGGACTTCATCAGACTAAAGAGCTTCTTCAAGGCAAGGGAAAACAGGATTGAAACAAAAACACAGCCCACTAATTGGGAAAAAATATTCACAAGTTATTTATCCAACAAAGGGTTAATCTCCATAATATATAAAGAACTCACACAGCTCAACAACAAAAAAATCAAACAACCCGATCAAAAAATGGGCAGGAGACATGAACAGACATTTCTCCAAAGAAGATATATGGATGGCCAATAGACACATGAAAAGATGCTCATCATCACTAATCATCAGGGAAATGGAAATCAAAACTACACTAAGATATCACCTTACACCTGTTAGAATGGCAAAAATATCCAAAACCAAGAGTGACAAATGTTGGAGAGGCTGTGGAGAAAAAGGAACCCTCATACACTGTTGGTGGGAATGCAAACTGGTGCAGCCACTATGGAAAACAGTATGGAGATTCCTCAAAAGGTTGAAAATAGAAATACCTTATGACCCAGCCATCCCACTACTGGGTATCTATCCTAAGAACCTGAAATCAGCAATTCCAAAAGTCCCATGCACCCCTATGTTCATTGCAGCATTATTCACAATAGCCAAGACATGGAACCAACCTAAGTGCCCAGCAACTGATGATTGGATAAAGAAGATATGGCATATATACACAATGGAAGACTACTCAGCCATAAAAAAGGACAAAGTCGTCCCATTCACAACAACATGGATAGACCTTGAGGGTATTATGTTGAGTGAAATAAGCCAGACAGAGAAAGACGAACTCTGTATGACTCCACTCATAGGTGGTAGTTAACATATGGACAAAGAGAACTGATCGGTGGTTACCAGGGGAAAGGACGGGTGGGGGGAGGGCACTAAGGGTGAAGTGGTGTACCTACAACATGACTAATAATAATGTACAACTGTAATTTCACAAGGTTGTTAACTATCATAATCTTAATTAAAAAAAAAAAAAAGACAGTGCTGTGCATGTGGAAACACGCACAACTTTGTCCTCTGAGAGAGGCTGAAAGTAATTGTAGGAAATGGCTGGAAATGTCAGAGAAATACATAATACCACAATACTAATTCGTCTCTTGGATGAAAATTAAAAAAACAAAACACTTCATGATTTTTACTCAAGATTTATTACATGTCTCATTATGAATATTCTGAATGGGTAAAAATTATGCCCAATGTTTAAATAAAATATATTAAAGCTCATTCATAAAAGTTATTTGTTCATTTGTATAGTTATAGCCTCCTTTTTAAAGCACATTTTAATGACTTGCTGAACTTATATATTACAAAATAAAATGAAACGAATGAATCAAAATGTTACATTGATGCTTGTTACACAAAAAATGAGAAGAAAATCAGTAAACATTCAGCATAGCATTGTGGATGAATGTTAACACACTTTAGCTAAAGTATATGTATGATTTGTGTCTATTTCATAATTTAAATTAGCTGCTTAATGATACACGGCTACTGTCTTCTCTTTCTCTGTATCCCAATGCAATTTAATCTCAGGCGGAATCAGAAGCGTGCTTTCTAGTCTGAGCATCCTTAGGAAAAAAATGTCCTCAGAGTTGGGAAGGATGACAGGGAATTCTATACCTGAATCCAGTGATTTTATTCCTTATTTTACAGGAAATTCAGCATCATCTCCATCAAACCTCTCTCCTTACAGATGAGTGAACAGTGTGCCAGTCTACAGGACCCTATCACACACACAGTACAGGATCATAAAATGGGACTGACTAGGTGATGTTAGGTGTTCTGAGTGGCGACGGTTAGAAATCAGTGAGGGCCACAGGGAATACCTGCTTTTGAGTCTCTTATTCATTCTTAAAACATGTGTGGTAAATTCAGAAGCAGCTGATGTATGGATAGTCACTCTGAGCCTACGATTCAGGTGGATGGCAACAGGGAGAGAAACCAGAGCCTTTCGCGCAGCTGTGTGCTTAGGTGCCTGCTGGTTTAGAGCCAGTGAAACAAGGGCCTGTGTGCTCAAAGGTCTGAGTTTTTGTCAGCAGCAGACAAAATAGCCTCAGTGCTGTGGGCCACCCCCCAGGCCTCGAGCAGGATCAGGCGGGAGGGCAGGGGGTGGCGGGGAGCTCGGCTGCAGTCAGGCAGAGAGGGAAGAAACCTTCTGGGGTGGAAGTCTGCCCACCGCCTTCTATGGAAGGGGTAGACCTCCAAGGCTAGAAAGTGATACGAGAAAGGAACACCGTTGATTTATGAGCTAGAGAAGTATCCCCTGAAGAACCAGGAGAGGGCTGTGCCTCTCCACACGCCACATTTCACATTTCCAGCGCGCAGGTGGACGTGGGACTCACCCACATGCCTAGGGACAGATGAGATGTCCTCAAGAAGAGGGAGGATGCACCCAGCCCTACACCCCACGGACCGAGCTCAGGACCCCCTGGGGGCTTCCTGGACTGCAGTGTGGGAGGAGAAACTTTCTGAGAGAGGAGCTCAAGATGTGTCTACCTGACCTAAGCAGACACAAGTTGGACCCCTGGAGCAGCAGCAGCCAGGCTGGGTGAGCAAGCCTGGGAGCCCCCAACTCCCTCCCTCGACCTGAGGGGCCGCGCCGAGGAGGCTGGGTGTGCTGCTGACACTCGGCTCACAAGGGCTCCTCCTGGGGAGGCTAGCTGCACCTGACGGCCACTGGGCGGTCACGAGTTTCATGAAGCCAGGACTAGGGCCCTGACCCTGAGTCTACCCTGCCTCGCTGGTTCACTTCCACTCAATTAAGCAGCCCAGTCAAGATAATCGCTCTGATTTCTGTCCTGTTTTAGGGATTAAAATCTACCTTTTTCTATTTTTTTTCTACAGGAGTAAGTTCCCTTAGTCAGAAGGAATAAACAGAATATTAATAGTGGTAAGGCTAAAGGTCTAGGAGTACCCTGTGCTAAAAACCCTCCTTCAAGTCTGGGAAAGCCCAGGTGACGCAGAGAATGCCTGCCAGCCCCACCTGTGAAGGCAAAGGTGCTGCGGAACAAGGCGCTGAGAAGAAAGAGAGCTTCCCCGCTCCATGCTCCCTCCGCAGAAGCGGGATCTGAATTTTAAGGAAGAACACCACAAAAGGAAGTTGAGAAATTTGTTTTTACTTCCAGTCTTCTCAGTTCATCTATTTACCTACTAACATCAACCAAGTTAAGATCTTGACTTATTTTTTGAAACTTCTACGACAATTATTATCTTTATTATTAATCAGGACTGTACTCGAGTGTACTATTCCATATTTTCTGCCTCGAACAGGCTCTGCATTTCCTGACAACCAGGAACCGTTTTGTAGCTGCGCTGCTGCAGCCCACAGATGCTGACCAGTTGATCTTACAAAAGACGGCAGCACTCTACAGCATGTTACTGATGACTAGGAAGAGAATGAGAAAACAGCCAATGCAGTAACTACTGTGCGCCACCACGGCTCTAAGCAACTACATACGTGACCTCGTGTAACCTTCAGGACACGTGGGAAGGAGGCGTTATCATCCCTGTTATACTGACAAGGACACTGGGGCACAGAGACGCTGAATCGCCTGCCCAGTTCCCACATGAGAAAAGTGGAGCCTCCAGGATCTCCCGGAAGTCTGAAAGACCAGCTTTCAGTAACTCTGCTGATGCTGCCTCTCAGCACAAGTCCTTCCAAAATTGCTGTCTATTTCATACAAACATGTGATGGGTTTCAAACATATTTACAAAGTTCTCCACTGAGAGACGTTCATTCCACCTCAAGCTGCTACACCCCAGGAGGCCCATCATACCCAGCCCTCTCCCTTCCCCTTATTTCTTGCCACGCTCCGACAACCACCCCATGCTGGAGCCTCAGTTTCCAAACAGTGGCGTGACCTGTTAGTGGGATGCAACCAGACTTTTAAGTAAGTTAAATCAGAACAGAGACTAGCAGAAAAAGGCTCAGAACAAGTATTGCCGCACAGCTGCTTCCGTTTCGTTTCTGTGAGTGTATTTGTACTAAGTCAGGAGATAAGATTCTTCTTCACTCTGGAGGACAGTCAACAAGTCTGAACGTCCATCGCTCAGCCCTTATACCAAATCCCACTGCTGCTCCACAGCAGGTGCTTGAGAAACGCTTGTTAAAGGACAAATGGATGTGTCTGTGAGTACATCCTGATTGGTGTATTTAGAAAACTGAGCAAGGTCATTCTGGGAGTCAGTCCTGTTGTTAAGCCACGTATCTGATTTTTCAGGGCTGGACAAATAAGGAAAACAGAGGATACTGAATTATGTGCAAAGGAAAGCAAAATACATGCCAAGGCACAAAGACAACCAACACTGTCTTACCCCTGCGCCCAGGGTACACGTGAGGGTAGTATTCATAATAGAGGTCGGGCTGATCTAGATTTCCAAAAGGCTCAAACTCCATTTCGGCATTCTGGAAGAGGCCCAACTTGACCAGCAGTGCCAGCCTCACAAACCAAAGCTGAAAACACAAAACATAATGGAAACAACAGGTTATCCATGTATATCACATTCAGAAATTCTTATTTCCTGTTAACTTATCAGAGCTAGATTTCTAATATATTGAAACCAGGGCTAAAGTAACTTTCTTTGCACATTTGCATAGCTACATGTTTATAAAAATACTCGAGATTAACAACAACAATGTAAATTATTTTGTTTGCTTCAACTTAATTCAACAATACTTACTGAGCAGGGTGTGTGTGCAAAGTACTATGCTAGGTATCAGGACGGTAAGAACAGACCATCCCCTCCCCAGAAGAGAGTACAATCTAGGGGGTGGGGAGGATGGTGAAGTGAGGACACAGGAATGAATCAAGCAAGGAGGGAAGGGACAGCAAGGAAGGCCAGGAGCGCAGTGGACATGGCTGTGTCTGGGGAAGGGCTGGGGGAGAGTATGGAATCTCCAAAGGCAGAGGCCGAGGAGGGCCGTGCGGCGACAGGGGCAGGACGCAGGCAGAGAGGGAGTCGACGTGTGTGAGCAGTCAGCTCCGCGCGGCCAGAACACAGAGCACCTTCAAGAAATGACGGAAGACAAAGGAAAGAGTTCCAGAATCAGAGCCTTTGAGAACCAGAAGGTGCCTCAGAAATGCCCCAGCTCAATCTCATTTTACCAACAAGAAAATGAGGCCCAGCAAGAGGGGCTGCTCCAGATCACAGAGCCTGGAGCAGAACTGGAGGTGGGCATCAGGGGGACGTCCTCTGCGACACGCCTTGCTGCTGAGAGCCCTCTGTCAGGGCTTGTCACAGGCGAGAAGACTACATTTGAGTGGGCGGGCAACGGGAAGCTGCTCAGAGGTTCTGAGCAGGACAGCGGGTGGGGGGGGGGGGGTCAAAGCTGTGCTCTATGAAGATTACTCTGGCGGCAGTTTACTGAACTACCGTGAACAGAGGCTGAATCCAGTTCACTCAGGAGGCTGAAGCAACACTCCCGTGAGGGCCTGAACTGGGTAGTGACGGGCTTGAGAGATGTGGAAGGAAAACCCGCTAGGATTTAGCCCCACTGCGGGAGAGGTGAGGGGGACACAGCACAGCGACGGTCGGCGCTGTTCCTCTGACCCCCGCCCACGGTCATGGCGGTGCAGAAGTGGGGGGAACAGGAGCTTGCACCCAGTCAGTCCTCTCCAAGCTCTTCCTGGTTCTGGAGTCTGGAGGCTCCCGGGTGAGTCAGAGTAACACTTAGAAAACTCCCCCTGGAGGGAAGAACTGAAGGATTCCTACAGCTCTTCCTCCCTGTCAGAGGGTTTCCTTTCACTCACAACTCTATTTCCTACCTTCCTTCTTTTTTTTAAATTCAAGAGCAAGTGCTATCACAACGACTGGGGAGCGCAGACACATGGCCCAGCGCCCATCCCCTCGTGGGTGGCGCCTGTCACTGTTTCTCCAGGCCCAGACAGGCCTTGGAACCCTTCACAGCTCAGGGTCCTCGCCATCACAAGGGCAGCCCCTCGTGGCCTCACTATGAGCACGGCTGAGCCTTGGGGTGTGGAGGCCACTTGGCCACAGGGCGGAGTGAGAACTCCAGTTCACTCCAGGTTGGTCAGGAAAGGACAAACTAGAGCGATCTCAGGCTGAGACTAAATCTGGGATACGAAAATCCACTTTTTGTTCTCAAGTTGTTCTTACTGGCATGAAAGGCCATGGTCCCTTCCATTCCCCAAAGGATGATAACCCAGAGAACAGGTCAGGGGCTGTACCTGCAGTGAGTCTGCCGTATGGCTGGTAGGCAGCCCGCTCTTGCCGTAGCCTTGGCCGTGGGCCGTGAGGAGGCGCCCGCACAGGTCCACTGCTGCCCTCCAGTTTCTGCAGCTCTGTAAGACATGGTGGAACGCATAACCAAAAACACCACCACCCAAACACGCGGTGCTCGCTGTGCTGGACGCAGCTCCATCGCCATCTGTGACAAGGACGAGGCCAGACAGCTGCCAGCACCGAGAATGCCTTTCGTCAACGTTGCATGTGCAATTAGGCAAGAAGGATGCCAAGCATGAGGTGCAGTTCAAGATAAGCAAATCATCAAACCACTAAAATTTAACAACTGAGAGGACATGGGGAGGAGAATTTTTGTTGGAAAGCTCTCCCCTGCCCTTAAGTCTATAAGACTGCTTTCCTTTTTATTTAGCAAGATAACTCTATCTTGCGAATTTTATCAATTTAAAATCAATAATTTAATTTGATGCTGTGTTAAATACATTTATTTGTACCTGTAAGATCTGCATGTGAGTATAAATAAGTCATTTTGGAGGGCCAGCCTTGTGGCGTCGTGGTTAAGTTCGTGCACTCCACTGCGGTGGCCTGGGGTGTGAGTGTTCAGATGCTCCGTGTGGTCCTACACACTGCTTGTCAAGCCGTGCTGCGGCGGCATCCCACATACAAAATAGAGGCAGGTTGGCACAGTTGTTAGCTCAGCGACAATCTTCCTCAAGCAAAAAGAGGAAGATTGGCAACACATGTCAGCTCAGGGCCAATCTTCCTCTCACACACACACACACAAAATACATAAAAAAGTGGTTTTGTATGTTTAAGGTGATTCTATTTTATCAATATAAAAAAAAATCACTGAAGTATGCTAGCATGACATTTTATAAGCCAGTCTATCAACACACAGCGTACTTTCATATTATTTCATATTACAACTTGAACCATAGAAACCCTGGCTGACATTGACATATTGGCTCACCAATTTGGGCTTACTGTGTTTATCTTTGCCGTAATGCAATAAACAAAGAAGCGTTGGTAGGCAAATGAATGGGAAAATATTATCACAGAGAATGTACAAACCCCTTAAGAAGCTAAAAGTAGATGCTCAATATGGACTGTCTCAATTTAACAGGCACTACCTTTGGACGCTATAGATGTACTCGTTTATATAGTCGGTCGCCAAATGGGCTTGAAGTCTCTGCAGACCATGGCAGAGACCAGGCTCCATGGGCAAAGTGGCGAGTGAACACACATCCTTGCACACATTACTCTGAGGATCTAGCAAAGAAGGTAGACATTAAACAGTATTTTTTTCAAGAATTAATTAAATGATTTTGTGTGTATGCAAAGTGCTTTTTAAAAATTTTAATTGAGTTCCTAATAGTTTACATCAATATGAGATTTGAGTTGTAGGTTATTTCTTGACTGTCACCACATAAGTGCTCCCCTTCACCCCCTGTGCCCAACCCCACCCCCCTTCCCCTGGTAACCACTGAACGGTTTTCTTTGTCCATATGTTTGTTTATATTCCACATATGAGCGAAATCATCTGGTGTTTGTCTTTCTCAGTCTGGCTTATTTCGCTTAGCATAATTCCCTCCAGGTTCTTCCATGTTGTTGCAAATGGCATGAATCTGTCTTTTTTATGGCTGAGTAGTGTTCCATTGTGTATATACACCACATTTTCTTTATCCAGTCATTGGTCAGTGGGCACTTGGATTGTTTCCATGTCTTAGCTATTGTGAATAGTGCTGCAACGAACACAGGGGTGCATATGTTACCTTGGATTGTTGATTTCAAGTTGTTTGGATAGATACCCAATAGTGGGATAGCTGGGTCATATGGTAGTTCTATTTTTAGTTTTTTGAGGAATCTCCATACTGTTTTCCATAGTGGCTGCACCAGTTTGCATTCCCACCAGCAGTGTATGAGGGTTCCCTTTTCTCCACACCTTCTCCAACATTTGTTATTTTTAGTCTTAGTGATTATAGCCATTTTAACAGGCATAAGGTGGTATCTTAGTGTAGTTTTGATTTGCATTTCCCTGATGATTAGTGATGTTGGACATATTTTCATGTGTTTATCAGCCAACTGTATACCTTCTCTGGAAAAATGTCTGTTCATATCCTCTGCCCATTTTTTGATCAGGTTGTTTGATTTATTCTTTTAGTTGTGACTGTAAATGGAATTGTATTCTTGAGTTCTCTTTCTGTAAATTTGTTATTGGAGTATAGAAAAGCAATTGATTTTCCTAACTTGATTTTGTACCCTGAAACTTCACTGTAGTCATTAATTATTTCTATTAGTTTTCTGATGGATTCTTTGGGGTTTTCTATATATAAGATCATGTCGTCAGCAAGCAGCGAGAGTTTCACTTCTTCCCTCTCTATTTGAATTCCTTTTATTCCCGTCTCTTGCCTAATTGCTCTGGCTGAAACCTCCAGTACTATGTTGAATAAGAGTGATGATAGTGGACATCTTTGTCTTGTTCCCATCCTCTGGGGGATGGCATTTAGTTTTTGCCCACTGAGTATGATGTTGGCTGTGAGTCTGTCATATATGGCCTTTATTATGTCGAGGTAATTTCCTTCTATCCCCATTTTGTTAAGAGTTTTTATCATAAAAGCTGTTGGATCTTGTCAAAAGCTTTCTCTGCATCTATTGAGATGATCATGTGGTTTTTATTCCTAAATTTGTTGATGTGGTGTATCACGTTGATTGATTTGCAGATGTTGAACCACTGCTGTGTACCTGGTATAAACCCTACTTGATCATGATGTATGAACCTTTTGATGTATTGCTAAATTCGGGTTGCCAAAATTTTGTTGAGGATTTTTGCATCTATGTTCATCAACAATATTGGCCTGTAGTGTTCCTTTTTTGCATTGCCCTTGTCAGGCTTTGCTATCAGAGGGATGCTGATCTTGTAGAATGCGTTAGGAAGCGTTCCATCTTCCCTAATTTTCTGGAATAGCTTGAGAAGGATAGGTAGTAAATCCTCTCTGAAAGTCTGGTAGAATTCCCTAGGGAAGCTGTCTAGTCCTGGGGTTTTATTCTTTGGGATGCTTTTGATTACTGTTTCAATCTCTTTCCTTGTGATTGGTCTATTCAGATTGTCTGTTTCTTCTTGATTCAGCTTTGGGAGGTTGTAAGAGTCTAAGAATTTATCCATTTCCTCTCAATTATCCATTCTGTTGGCATATAGTTTTTCGTAGTATTCTCTTATAATCCGTTGTATTTCTGTGGTGTCTGTTATGTCTCTTCTTTCATTTCTAATTTTGTTTATCTGAGTTTTCTCTCTTTTTTCTTTGTAAGTCTGGTTAGGGGTTTGTCAATTTTATCTATCTTCTCAAAGAACCAGCTCTTTGTTTCACTGATCCTTTCTACTGCCTTTTTTGTTTCAATAGAATTTACTTCCGCTCTGATTTTTATTATTTCTCTCCTCCTGCTGACTTTGGGCTTCGTTTGTTCTTCTTTTTCTAATTGAGCTGGGTGTAATTTGTGATTACGTATTTGGGATTTTTTGGATGGAGTGTTCTATATATGTTTATTAAGTCCAATTGGTTTAACTTTTCATTTAATTCCACTGTTTCCTTGTTGATTTTCTGTCTGGGTGATCTATCCATTGATGTGACTGGAGTGTCGAGGTCCCCTACTATTATTGTGTTATTATTAATATCTTCTTTTAGGTTAATAGTTGCTTTATGAACTTTGGTGTTCCTGTGTTGGGTGCAGAGATATTTATAAGTGTTATTTCTTCCTGATGGAGTGTCCCTTTGATCATTATATACTGCCCCTCTTTGTCTCTCTTTACCTGTCTCATCTTAAAGTCTACTTTGTCTGATATAAGTATTGCGACACCTGCTTTCTTTTATTGCCATTGGCTTGGAGTATCATCTTTCATCCCTTCACTCTGAACCTGTGTTTGTCATTGGAGCTGAGATATGTTTCCTGGAGGCAGCATATTGTTGGGTCTTGTTCTTTAATCCACCTCGCCACTCTGTTTCTTTTTTATTGTAGAATTCAGTCCATTTACATTTGGGGTGATTACTGATGTATAAGAGGGCTTAATGCTGTCATTCTATCATTTGTTTTCCAGTTTTCCTGCATTTCCTTTGTGTCTTGTCCTGTGTGTTTTGGTCTACCCACTGAATTATGTAGTTTTTTATGATGTGTTTCTTTGTTTTCTCCTTATTTATTCTTTGTGTCTCTGTTCTGCTTTTTTGTTTAGTGGTTACCCTGAGGTTTGTTTTCAGAATCTCGTGTACAAGATAGTCCATTTTCTGATGGCCTCATTTCCTTAGTCTCAACTGATTCAGTCCCTTTCCTCCTCCCCTCCTAAGTTGTTTTTCTCATATCTTATTCCATCTCGTGTTGTGAGTTTGTGGTTAAAATGAGAGGATTATCTGTTTTTGGTGTTTTCCTTCCCTTTAGCTTAATGCTATACTTGAGTATTTGCTATCCTAATCTGATCCTGTCTATCTTTTTATCTCCTTACTCTGTTTTGTGATACCTTTCTCCCTTTTTTCTTTTCGGGTATGAGGGCCTTCTTGAGGATTTCTTGCGCGTGTGTGGGGTGTCTCATGGCTATGGAGTCTCTTAGCTTTTGTTTGTCTGGGGAAGCTTTTTCTCCTTCATCTCTAAAGGATATTTTTCTGGATAGAGTATTTTTGGCTGAAGATTTTTGTTTTTTAAAGATTTGAATATGTTGTTCCCTTCTCTCCTAGCTTGTAAGGTTTCTGCAGAGAAATCCACTGAAAGCCTGACAGGGGTTCCTTTGTAAGTTATTTTCTTCTGCCTTGCTGCCCTGAGTATTCTTTGTCATTCATTTTTGCCAGTTTTACTACTGAATGTCTTGCAGTAGGTCTTTTTACATTGGCAAATATAGGAGAGCTGGAAGACTCTTCCACATAGATTTCCCTCTCTTTCACTAGGTTTGAGAAGTTCTCTCCTATTATTTCTTTGAACACACTCTCTGCGCCACTCTCCTTCTCTTCTCCTTCTTGAATATCTATAATTCTTATGTTGCGTTTCCTCATTGAGTTGGATATTTCTCGGAGACTTTCTTCATTTCTTTTTAGTCTTTGTTCTCTCTCCTCCCCTGTCTGGAGCATTTCAACATGTCTATCTTCGATTAATGCTGATACGCTCCTCTATGACGTCCATTCGAGCATTCAGGGAATCCGCATTTTGTTTTATCTCTTCCATTGTGTCTTTCATCTCTAATATTTCTGATTGATTCTTCTTTATAGTTTCCATCTCTTTTGTGAAGTAGCTCCTGAACTCGTTGAATTGCTTCTATACATTCTCTTTTACCTCGTTGAGTTTTTTGATGATAGCTGTTTTGAATTCATTGTTGTTTATCTTACATATTTCTGTGTCCTCAGGACTGCATGCTGGGTACTTGTCATTTTCTCTCTGGTCTGGAGATTTGATGTAGTGCCTGATGTTGTTAAGAGGAGGTAGGTCAGGTCTTTCTCATTCTGATACTATTCGGTTGTAGTTACCACCTATCACCACTGGGTGGGGGTTGAGAGCAGCATATTCTGGGCCCTCCACCTTCAGCCGAGATCTCAAGCAGTGGGGCGGCACAAGGCGGGTGTGGGGAGGGGCGCTATCTCCTGTGTGTGCTCAAGGTTTTCTTGCTCTGCTCTTGCTATCTGGTCTCCTGGGTCTTGGCTTGATGAGGTCACCCTGTGCCAAAGCTTTCACCCCGTTAGAGGGCTTCCCTCTAGGGTACAAGAGCCCCAGGGCGTCCTTGGTGATCCAGTGAATGAGCGACCCCTCCCCTGCTCCCTCCCTCATGGAGCCTCCCACGGGAGCGGCTGCAGTCTTTAGGGGAGGGAGCGCAGTTCTCTCTTACCCCATTCCAGCTCCTCCGACAGGGGCTCCAGCCTCTCTGCCCTCGGTCGTGTGGCTGCTGTGGGTCTCCAAGGTTTTCGTGTTGTGTTAAGATGTCCTCTGTTGGAGTAGGGTTGCCCCTATTTGTTGTATGTTGGAGGAGAGTGAGTCCTGGACAAGTTCACTCTGCCATGATGCTGATGTCACTCCGCAAAGTGCTTCTTGAACAAGAAGCCTAGGACGCTGTGGGAGCATGTCACCAGGTGGGCTGACTTAATCTCAGGGGAGTGTGCGAAGCTGAGAGCTGAAGGAGGAAGAGCTGGGTCAAGAAAGGAAGGCCCTCCAGCTGAGGGAGCCGCATGAATGAGTCCCGGAGGTGCCTCCAAGGACGGAGTGTGTGTGAGGGACATGCCAGCGTGGCTGGAGACGGGCAGTGAGAGGGCGCATGAGGAGATGGAGTGAAAACGCAGGCAGGCCCTCAGCCCCGAGATCCAGGCCCACTGCACAGGCGACAGGAAGCCTCAGACGGGTTTGAGGCAGGGGATGGACATGACGCTGTTTGACAGATGTACACCAGAGTGCGTCAGGTACTCACTTGCTCCTCACGCACCATTCTGCCAGCACCTCCCCCCTGCCAGGCAGAGTCCCAAGTGTGAGGACAAAGAACTTGGCCCTGTTACTGAGAACTGGAGAGGGAAGTGACTCTCAGCTTCCACTGTCACAGGCCCGCAGGCCCGGACCTGGAGCTCCCTGGGGCACAGCCGATGCAGACACTCTGCTGGAGAAGCAGCTGCAGCAGAGTGGGAGCCAGGCCGCAGGCTTTTACTTTTTTTTTTTTTTTTGGTGAGGAAGATTGGCCCTGAGCTAACATCTGTTGCCAATCTTCCTCTTTTTGCCTGAGAAAGATGGTGGCTAACATCACTGCCAATCTTCCCCTATTTTATGTGGACAGCTGCCATAACATAACTTGACGAGTGGTGCTAGGTCCACACTCAGGAGCTGAACCCAGGACCACCAAACCAGAGCGTGTGAACTTAACCACTATGCCACTGGACCAGCCCCAGCCAGCCTTTTACTTTTTAAGAGCGCTGGCATGCCAGCTAACCTTGAGGGGCTGGCAGACTCACGACATCTCGAATTGGCAAAGCTGAAGGGAACTATCCTAGCTGATGGCTGTGAGGATTAAATACAACAATGTATAGGAAAGCATTCAGCACAGTGCGAGCTAGGAAGCAATGAAAAGTGAACAAGGACGATAAACAAGGATGATCGGGTCATGTGACCTGATGCAAGTCAGAAACCCTCCCTGGCTACATGCATCTCAGGATCCTCCAGGTCTTCTCCTGGTCAACTGCTGATGGCTTTCTTTTAATGCTTTTTGATGAGGAAGATTGGCCCTGAGCTAACATCTGTTGCCAATCTTCCTCTTTTTTATTTCTTCCTCAAAGCCCCAGTACATAGTTGTATATCCTAGTTGTAGGTCATTCTAGTTCTTCTATGTGGGATGCTGCCATAACCTGGCCAGATGAGCGGTGTGTAGGTCCACGCCCAGAATCTGAATCAGCGAACCTTGGGCCACTGAAGTGGAGCGTGTGAACCCAACCACTTGGTCACAGGGCCGGCCTCCAGCTCATGACTTTTTAGTGCTGAATAATATTCCATTGTCTGGATGAACCACAGTCTATTCATCCATTCACCTACTGAAGGAAACCTTGGTTGCTTCCAAGTTTTGGCAATTATGAATAAAGCTGCTATAAGCATCTGCATGCAGGTGTTTGTATGGACATAAGTTTCAAGTCCTCTGGGTAAATACCAAGAAACACGACTGCTGGATCATACGGTAAGAGTATGTTGAGTTTTGTAAAAAACTGAAAAACTGCCTTCCAAAGTGGCTGTAGCATGTGCACATCCACCAGCAATGAATGAGAGTTCTGTTGCTCCACATCCTCACCAGCAAGTGGCGTTGTCAGTGTTCTGGATCTTGGCCATTCTAATAGGTGTGTAGTGGTCTCTGTGTTTGATGGACTTTTTTCAATATTTCCTCTTATCCTTGTACCTGCTGCAGCCTGACAGTGAGCTACACAACACATGCCAGAACTGCAAATACAATAGGACAACACAAATGTGATTTCTTAGAATATATCTTGTGGCTTTTCTTTCTTGAGCTGAGGAGACGAGCACACGTATATTACGGTTAGGTTTCTTGCTAGTAAAACCGTCCTTAGACCGCATGATATCTACGTGCACTGAGAGTCTGTGCTCTTCATTATCCTGTTTGCAGTCCCTCAAACAAGTCTGAGAGCTGCCTGTCAACTATGAAGATGAAATTGGAGCCACTTCCCCCAAATGGTCCAAATTGCGACAGCAATGATTTCAAGTAATATAGGATTTCCATGTTCTGGTTGATAGCTCAGAAATATTTTTAGACTGGTTAAGATAATTTACTAAAACTATCTTCAAATGCTTTCTCTGGTCTACATTTCAACACAATAATCACTTTATATAATAAAAGTGGCTATGCATATTCTTCTTGAATTGCAAATGTAGAAAAGTGAGAGGGAAAAATATTCTGCCAAGTTTGAACCACTTCTGTGTATGGATCTAAGCAGATTCTGTATGCAGGGGCAATGAATTACTGCTCTCTTCCCTGACTGCATAGGCCACACATGCCGGCTTTTCTAAACAGAGTTCTCAGGGCAGTCTTCCTCCCAGGAAAGGACCTAAATTGAGGACAAGTAAGAGAGAATCCAGTGAAGAGGGCAGGAGGGGAGTTCCTGTGTGCAAAGCCCTGGTGCACATCGGCCAGAGGCACAAGAGAGGTGGGGCAGAGAAGGGTGGGCCCTGCAGGTGAGGATGAGGGCAGGTAGGGGTGGACCCTACAGGTGAGGATGAGGGCAGAGAAAGGTGGGCCCTGCAGGTGAAGATGAGGGCAGGTAGGGGTGGGCCCGGCAGGTGAGGATGAGGGCAGGTAGGGGTGGGCCCTGCAGGTGAGGATGAGGGCAGGTAGGGGTGGGCCCGGCAGGTGAGGATGAGGGCAGGTAGGGGTGGGCCCGGCAGGTGAGGATGAGGGCAGGTAGGGGTGGGCCCTGCAGGTGAGGATGAGGGCAGGTAGGGGTGGGCCCTGCAGGTGAGGATGAGGGCAGGTAGGGGTGGGCCCGGCAGGTGAGGATGAGGGCAGGTAGGGGTGGGCCCTGCAGGTGAGGATGAGGGCAGGCAGGGGTGGGCCCTGCAGGTGAGGATGAGGGCAGAGAAGGGTGGGCCCTGCAGGTGAGGATGCAGGAAGCAGGTAAGGCCAGGTCAGCCTTTGCAGGCTCCCAAGACCATGCACGTGTCATGATCACATTCTAGAATCATCAGTCCCCTGCAGAGACGGAAAATGAGTCCGAGCAGCTGAGCAGATGTAGACAAAGCATGAGGAAGACGCCCAGCCGTCTGGGCCTGGTGTTGGAGATCTGCGCAGTGCCCGGGCTGCACACAGAGGCAGGGAGCCCAGCCTCCCTCCCTCGTTTCGTGTTGTCTAAGGCTGGTTCTGGGCTCCCACAGAAGAGGTGGGTGGTCACAGCAGAGCTGTGGAGCTGCCCCAGAGAACCTTGTGGCCCACAAGGCCTAAGATACTCCCCTGGGCCCTGAGAGGACCCACAGCCACCTGGCCTGGCCACCTCTACTTCAAGCGGGACGTCCCTTCAAAGGCTTGAGACTGGTCCACAATAAGAAAGGCTTAGAAACCGAGAAACTGCCATAGCAATCTGACAGAGTATTCTATGTCTGTTGCATACAATAATAACAAAGAGGTGGCTTGTGCTTGGTACACGTTTCTCATTTAATTTTCCTCATTATTAGTTAATTTATGTGGAATTTTACACAAGTTTCAATAGGCTATAGGATTGAAAAATTTTAAAAAGTCCCCATCCCTCCAGCACCAAGCTTGAAGGGCATGGCTGTAGGTGGCGTGCAGCAGCGTAGTGGTGCAGAAGTGGGGGAGTGACAAGGCAGGTGACGCTCTGATGTGGGGAGACAGACGGCTGTAGGACAGACTCGAGTCTGACTTGCGCAACCAGGTGGCAGAGGTGCTCTTTGTCAAAATCCCACGCAAGCTCTGAGACAGGGAAGAGGAGAAAGGATCAGAGCTTGGAATCTGAAATTTGATTCAGTCTGACTCTGGACAATGTTGAATTTGAGGGACCTTTGAGATATTCAAGAAAACAAGAAAAATAAACAGCTGGCCACATGGGACTGACGTTTGCAAGAGGCCTGTGCCTGAGACGGAATGTGGGAGAGTGTGCGCATGGAGGGCGAGGAGCAGATGGCGTGGAGGAAAGCCTGGAGGACGAAGAGGAGACTGTCCAGAAGCGCAGCCTGAGGAATCTCACGAGGACGAGGAGCGAGAAGCAGAGGACAGCTGTGTGTCCCGGGGGCAGGAGGAGGCCGCCATGCTGCTGAGAGGCCAGCCGAGGCGGACTGAGCAACAGGAGGATCACCAGTGGCCGCATCGAGAGCTCGTCCCACAGAGAGACCGGGTGGGCAGGCCGGCTGAATGAAATGCATGGAATCAAGGAGAGGGAAGCCTGAGTCACCCAGCTGTTGAGGGGGAGACTAAGGGCTCGTTTCTAACCAAACACTTGAGTGTGTTAAAAAACAAAGGAGAAGGATCTGGCTGGAAAAAGGCTTACTGCATGACAGGAAGAAAGGAAGGAACGAAGTCTGAGGGGAGTGTCGGGGAGGGATTCTGGACACTAACCTCAGCAGGTGTATCTGGCATTGGGCGTGAGGCCTCCATTTCTGCTCTCGAGCTGGGGGAAAGTCATTCATCTTTATGGGCGAGGAGGAGGGGTAGGGTGTGAGGTCTGAAAGAAGTAGAGAGTTTAAAAGGCACTGGAGCAGGCAAGGAAGCCAGCAGGATGGACGGTCCTGCAGGGCTGAAGGCCCACCGGAAGCTGATAACCCTAAGTTTACAGTGTCGCCATGCTGCACTAAGCTGGATGTGGGACTTCGCCAGCAGGCTCAGCAGCCTGGGTGTCAGCACAGAGCAAGCCGGGGTTTTCTGAGACACATGCCCTGAGAGAATGAAGGAGCAAGCTTGCTTGGGATTTTGACAAGAGCATTTCTGAAATGTGGACCATGGAAACGAAGCTTGACAAAGAAGGAAGTGAAGAAACGGGGTTTTGATACACACAATGAGAGCAGGATTAATGGGCTGGATGTGCAATCAAGGAGAAGAATGACGCTGTGGGAGCAGCCGAACATGCTGGCTGGCAGAAGAGGGTGCTGTGACAGGAGGGCGGTGTGTGGCAATTAGTGAATGTGGAGGTGGGGTGGTGTGGCCGATCACAGACTCTAAGTGTGGCCACGGGAGAAAGTGGCTGAAACAGAGTCCAGGAGAGACAGTCAGTGGAGACAAGGGGCTTTAGGAACTGAGGGCTGTGGGGCTGATCAGGCCATCTCAGCGGATGCCGAGGTCATCAGACGAGGGCAAAGGTTTGGCAGAGGATGCTCAGGTATGCTCGTTAGCTACTACTGGCCATGCGACCTCAGGCAAGTTACTACCTGTGCCTCAGTTATCTCATGTAACCTCAAAGTCTGGCAGTTGGCAGCCCCAGAGCTGGAAATGAGAGTGTGATGTTCTGTTTCGACCTTTTTTCTGAGGAAGAGTAGTCCTAAGTTAACATCTGTTGCTAATCTTCCTCATTTCTTGCTTGAGGAAGATTAGCCCTAAGCTAACACCTGTGCCAACCCTCTTCCACTTTATATGTGGGATGCCGCCACAGCATGGCTGACGAGTGGTATAGGTCTGCACTTGGGATCCGAACCTGTGAACCTCAGCCACTGAAGCGGAGCATGGAACTTAACCACTACACTACCAGGCCAGCCCCTGGTGCAATCTGCTTTTGATGAAGATATAACTAATCTCTCCTCCTATTACCCTTCTCCCCTAGTCAGCTGTCTGTGTTCACACCTGTCACATATGCTCACTCTACAATGCCTCCAGCCAGAAACGCCTGCAAGGATGACTATCCTCAAAACCCAGCTCACACCTGATCATAATGATGCCTTTCCCGCCCTGGTGAAGGCACCCTATTCTTATTCTCCCCGCACACACATTCTCAGAGGGGATGGAATTTGGTTCCTGGTGGACAACAATGATTAGTTGCCCTCCAAAGGTTAACCCTAACCAACAAAATCTTCCTCCCTAGTTTTTAATTTGATGCGGGGCTAAGGGTGCGAGCGAGCAATTAGGAAAAGCTGTCTAAAAATGCTCCTCAGGGGGCCAATAATGAAAAACGGGCTAAGAAATACTGCCCTGGGACACGATCCGTCTCATCTGTTCTGTACACGTATTGAGGCATCCAAATTAACTCTGAACTGTGACAGTGTCCTTCTTTCCTTCTGGGTAAGCTCTCAGGGCAATGACCTTACGTAGTACACTGCTTTTTTTTTTTTTTAAAGATTGGCACCTGAGCTAATATCTGTTGCCAATCTTCTTCTTTTTTTCCTTCTTCTCCCCAAAGCCCCCAGTACATAGTTGTATATTCTAGTTGTAGGTCCTTCTGGTTGTGCTATGTAGAATGCCAGCTCAGCATGGCCTGGTGAGCAGTGCCATGTCCGCACCCAGGTCCAAAATGGTGAAACCCCGGGCCGCCAAAGCAGAGCACACAAACTTAACTACTTGGCCAAGGGGCCAGCCCCAGTGCATGGTCTTTTAACTTCTAAAAGTATCTACTTAGTATGGCATCTATCATGTGTAGATGTTCAAAAACTGTGAAATAGTTAATTCATCTAACTACAAAAAGACATTAAAAAAATGCTAACTACACTAGTAACGAAAGAAATACAAATTATGCACTTTACCAGTGAGTTGATCTTCACTAGCCAAAACAAAAAAACAACAACAACAAAGCAAACGCCATCCTGAGCCTAAGAAACGAGAAAAAACAATTTCTAAAAAAGATACACATCAGGGCGCACAGGAAACACAAAAGCAAGCGCATTCACAAGCTGCTGGCAAATGTGCGCTGGCATAACCTTTCTGAAAAGTAACCGAGTGTGTTTTAATAGCTTCAAAACTGTCCATACTCTACCTAGTGACTCTCCTCCTAGGATTTATCCTAAAGAAATCATCACATACGTAGAAAAGATTTCTGTACAAAATGGTTCACCCCAAGATTACTGATACCAGTTTCAGATTACGCAGCTAGTAAAATACGTTTTTAAAGACTTTAATATTGGAACATGCTTCAGATATGATGTTACGTAATAAAAAGATACAAAATTATGAATAAATATAATATGAAGTTTTATGTATATATATATACCCAAATACATACCTATCTATCCATACTCACACAGACAAACCGCCTATACAGACACACATACTAAAATGTTAACCCAGAGTGGTTACATAAACAATTTCTTTCCAGTATTCCTGAAGTAAGAGCATGCTGTTCGTAAAGTGAGGAGACAGCGGTTTGTGAATTACAGGGCGGGCTGCACACCTACGGCAAGAGCCTGCTTGCAGACGAGGCTTTTCTGTCCTGGCTGTCTGCAAACGGATGGCATGCATGTCCACCTGCATCCACGCAGTGGGGGCCCCAGAGGGGACACCCACTCTGTCTCTTAACTAGAGCAGTGCTTGATACGCAGGAGCCAAAGTAATGCTTGTTGAAATAAGACATTATTTTTTACCAAGCATGAAGGTGTAAGTTACTACTAAGTATGACAGTTAAAGCATGAGGAAAGAGGTTTTCTTCTGAAAAAAAAAGAAAGAAAAATAAAGATTTAGCTACAGTAGATGAGGAGCGCCCTGACACGGTACACCCCTAGGGAGCCCCACTGCTGATCTATTTGACAGACCTCAAAGGCAGAGAGAGCGTGTGCGGGTGAAAAAAATATATATCAGAAAATCTGATCATGGACATCTGCATATTTTTGAAACAAATAAGAAATACTTATTATACAGTAAGACTCCTATCTTATTTTATATCCACTATGTATAGATACCCACTACTAATAAAACATTTAAATGTGTAATAAAATTATTTGCAAGTACTTTGCAAATATGAAGCGTTCCATAAATGATTAAAAATAGAAAAATGTGTCATATAAAAAGCCTTCAGCCCTTGCTATGATTTCATATACTAAGATGTGTTTTCTATATTTCAAACCAGATCACTATTAAAAATGAAGTAAAACCTATCATCTTAATTATCTTTTAAGTAAATGTAAATATTTTAAAAAGTGGCTTCTTCCCTAACTGAAAATAGAAAGTAGAAATGTTTATGCTTCTCTTACTGTTTCTCCCAATATAATTTTCTCACAGATGACTGAATATAAAAGATTTCCTGTGATACTTGCCACTGTGGACTGTGTGCGCCATCAGTACTAAGCCCTTTCATGATAATATCGCTGGTCTATAAATGACACGTAGTCATATCTAAACAAACTTACGCTAAGCTGACAGCCACATTTCTACAAGTCAGGATGACCTAACTCCGTGAGACACTAACAAAACAGCAAGTGGCAGGGAGTCTGGGTGCCTCCTTCCCTGTTTGAGGACACGGGTCCATGGGGTAGACACACGAAGCCAGGCTCAGACCCAAAATTCATTCTGCTCCACTCAGGGCCACTGCCATGCAGGACCAGAGGTGACTCAGCTCCTCTAATCCCTACGGTAGATTCGGATTATCTTCTGGTTTGAGAGTCACACAAGCTAGCAGAGGAAACAGAGAGACAAGGATGTCTCATAATAATGTATCATAATTTAAAAAGAAGAGAGGAAAGAGCACAAAGAAGTTGTTAGAAAAGTTTACCATTTACAGTTTATACTTACCCCAAATTTATTTTCCTGATGAGAGAACATAAAATATTCACTTGGCTACAGTTTATTTTGTATTTCCCAAACATTTCCAGGCACAGGAATATTTTCCTTCACACCCAGTGGGGTCAACAAAGACTGTCACTGGCTCTCCATCAGGGGCCTGGTGGCACTGCGCTACCAACCATTCCCAGGGGCGCCTGAGGAGTTGGGTGAAGGCGCTACCTGCAAAGGTGTAGGCAGGGACAGGAGAACCACGAAGGGACAGTGGTGACCCAAGGCCTGGCAAGAGAGTGAGGCATCAGTGTGCCCAGGCCAGAGGTGACAGCTGGCAGGAGAGCTGTGGGTCTCGGAGGAAGGCAGCTCCCGCTGCCTCCCCTCCAAACGGGAGCAGGGCGGGAGGCGAGGGCAGGCAAGGAGGAGTGTACGAGAGAAGCGTGGAGAACGTCAGGGGCAAGCGCCAGATGAGTTTGGTCAGGCCAGATTTTGCTGCCAAAAATGACTTCCAGTTTTCGGGGCCCCCCTGGATTTCAGAGACTGAGATCTCTAAGGGATCCTGGCTGAGGGATTGCGGCTTGTTTTCAAGCATCAGTGCAAGCTGGCACCCTACAGGCAGGCTTCGCACTTTGCTTCTATTGTTCAACACTGCTTTGGAAATTTATCTGTGATGAATGTGGCTCTTGTTCATGTATTTCACTTGCTCCAGAGGATTTAATTGACAGTGTAATATAATTTTCTTTTTCTTGTTGTTGGATAGTAAGGTTTTTAATAAAATTTTTGGCTAATACAAATAATTCAGCAACAAACACTCTTAAACATGTCTTTTTACGTACATGTACCAGGGTTTTTCTAAAGTATATAATCATAAATGGAACTGTTGGATCAAAGGTGACACCAACATTTATTTTATCAATTATTGTTAAACTGCTCTGCAAAGCGGTTATTCCAATGCACTCTCCCACCAACGACGCATGCTGCCATACACACCCTTGTCCGTATGTGGTGTTGCCAATTTGATGCAGTTGAAATGTAGGACATTCTTGTTTTATTTACATTTCTGTGATTCCCAATGAGGCTGAACATTTTTTTCCATGTTTATCAGCTATTTGGTTTCCGTGAACTGCCTCTTCATACCTTTAGCCTGTTCTTCTATTGGGCTATTTCTGTTTCTTTCTAATTAGAGGAAGGTCTTAATGTGTACTTCAAAACTGTTCTCTCCTTCTGTGGCTTGTTTAATGCTGTTTATGGTGTTTTTGTTGTATTGGAGTTTTAAGTTTCAAAGTAGTCAAACTTATCAATCTTTTCCTGAAAGGTTTAGTCTTTCGTATCTTGTTTAAGAAATGCTTCTCTACTCTGAGTGGCTATGAGTCTCCACTATTTTCTGAAATTTAAGAAATTTTGCTTTAATTCATTTGGAATTTATTTTTGTGTGTGCTAAGAGGTAGAGATCTTTTAAATTTTTCCCACTTGAATATCCAATTAATTCTGTGCTATTCATTGCTGGGCTCATCCTCTCCCTGATAACCTGTAAGATCGTTCTTTCCACACAGGTGTGTGTCTCAGGCTCCACTCTGCCCCATGACCCGCCCTGTGCCAATATGGTCCCTGTTCCTCCTCTGACCTGACCGCTCGTTGTGGGGACGGGACAGGCTGTGATAGCCTTTGGTTCCTGTCCTCTGCTGTGGCAGGTAAGTGGTTCCTGTTTCATTTCACCTTCCCCAGCTTTTGTCCTGGCATGAACTTCCAATTAGAAGACATAGGGAACATTTCCTCGTTCGCACATGTGTGAACATGTGTGTGCGTGCGCGTGTGTGTTTGTGGTGGGTTTATTTCTCCAGCCTTGAAAGAGCATGGCCTTCAGCTTTCTGATGGTCCTTTTTGCTCCTCGCCCTTGCCTGAGAGGTGCCGTGGACCCAGCAGGGCCACGGCCTCTCTGTTAACAGAAAAACGCCGGAGGAGACTTGGGCTGGCCTGTGTCCTCCTCCTTCCACTCTACCTGCACAGCTCTGTGGCCTGACTGGTGAGCCAGACAGGAGGTCTGAGGGGGGTCAAGGACAGGCCAGGGTGTCGTGTTGCAAGGCCAGGCACTCCCTTCCTTCTGAGCTGCGGAACCTCGCTGCAGCAGCCTCGAACGCCAGAGCTTAGGATTGCATGCCGCAGCTATTTGAAATTATAATTAGATTTGTTCAGAGTGTTTCTTGCTATTTTTATCTCATTGTTTTCTACCTTCTAGTTCCTCTTCCTGGACCACCATTTTCAATATCAGAAGTCAGAAATGTCTGGTGAAGAAATTATTTTTAAAATTAGAATTTAAAGTATACCACGTAAAACTTTAAGCTCCAGGGAGGAAATCTTTAAAAACATCTCATAATTAGTGTATATGACATGTAAAACCCCGATAATGAAGTCAGTTTGATATGAGAAAAAGACCCAAATTTAAATAAATATTATTATTTTAAACTAATAAAAAAAGACATAGACTCTATTTGAAAAACTGCACGTAGACATTCAACAACTTTCAAAAGATGAGAAAAATAGTCCAATAAAAATCGCTCAAGTAACTAATAGTATGTCTATAACTTTTCCCCATCTACGACTCAAAGGGAATCGTTAATTCTATATATGACACCATTAAAGTGATTAAAATGTCCTTCTCCACAGGCTACGACACTCATTTCCCTGTAAATTACAATCTTAGAGCACACTGACATTACTTAGGAAAATACATTTAGACACTCTTTCCTAGTCTCAAAGACGACAGGAATTATTTTGGGACATAATTAAAATACCAGGGCAAGGCAACGATCTTTTTATAAATACATTTCCCACCTTAAACAGGTCTCTTTATTAGGACTGTAATAAAATCTCTACTGGCCTCAAGTAGTTTTGGTGCATGGAAAAAATCAAACCTGTATATATTTAGTAACACTAGGAATAATCAGAGAAGGTAAAAAGATAGCCTGTGGAACAAATTAATTACAATTTGTTTGTGTATGGCCGTGTGTGTCCTTGTTAAACTCATCACACATCAAACACGGCCTTTTACTCCTGATGATGCATTAGAGCAGGTGTTTCAAGGCCAGATAAAGGGAATGACAACCCTCCAAACAACGGAAGAGTCTGTTCACTGCACCAGTCTCACACGGCCACGGAAACGGCTACCTTCTAAGACCTACAACTTCATGAGCAAATGACAAGATATACAGATATTTAAAAATTAGTTGCTCTTCCTCCCTTATAAAAACAGAACATTTCCTGATCTTTCCTTCCCAAAGCTTCTTAATCATAGGAACAATTCTAGAATCACTTCAGTAAAAGAAACTCCATGAAGCATTTGATCTACGTTTACTGAACATTAAATTTTAATCAGTTTACACACAAAATGTCTGCTAACCACGCAAGCAAGCGCTTCTTCTTATTTATCTGTTTGCGGACACACCCTTCTGTAATAAAACCAGCTGAGAAAAAAGACAATTGTAGGGGTATACAATTTCCAGCGCGCAGACCCCCAGAAGCATCTGCGTGCGCCCTGTGAAAATGCCTGCAGTGCAGACAGCTCCCTGCCTCACTTCAGGGCAGCGCCTCTGCTGGCGGTTCCCACTCACTCCCGTTAACAAATAAGGCAGACCGCTATGTGCACTTCTGGTGACCCACCCATTCAGTAACAAACCTCCTATACCAAGTGGAGAAAACAGGGTATTTAAAAAAAGTCGACATAAAATTATTTATCTCTAGTTATTACAGTTGATGAAGCATACTTAATCAAGTATATGCTGCTGCTTCAAGTAATCTGATGATTTAAAATAACGTTTTTTTAACTATTTGGACTTAAAATTAAAAGTATGTTAATGTGATGCTTTTTGCTGCACAGGACTCCTATCTAATCCAACAAAATTCTATCGATGTGCAAGGGCTTTGGATAATTTATTCAAAGTAATTAACTCTTGGGAAAATATTATGAAGGAAGGCAGGACTTACAAAACAGCAATCGTGAAAATCACGTACACTGTTACTTACAATTAGCTGCTTCAGTCCAACGAAAGACTGTTCCACTGAGTTGGCATTTAAGACCTGTCTCTTTGCCGCAGCTTTTTCACCCAGGAAGCGGAGCATTAAGTCTTTAACTGCATCTCCCTTAAAAGAATATAAGAAAAATATGTCAAGACAATAAAATGTTAATTAAACTCAGCTAACTGGAACCCATAACTAACCAAAATTTCTTTTTTCTTCATTGGTATATGGAGGCTAAAATGTGGTTATAGTACAGTAAAACTTCAATTAACCAGATACTAAAGTATCATGATCTTTAACAAAATGCGTATTTTAGAATAGCTCTTTCTTTTGGAGAGGAAGTGGTAAATTGCCACCACCTGTACCAGGCTTACATAAGCGGCACATCAAGCCAGGAGGGGATTCAGGTGAGAGGCCTGGGGAGGCCTCTTAGGTGTGTGGTGACACCGCTGGGGACGAGGGACTGGCAGTCACTGGGAAGAGTACCAAGCTGAGGTGGGCAGGCCTGAGCGGCGCTCTGCTCAAATCCCAGGGTTCCGCCAGCTTGCCTGGGCCTCTGGAAAAGTCTCTAGGTCCCACCTAGACAAGTTCCCAGTGGCATAGGGTGCCACCTTCCTTCCAGTGCTAAGGTCACTCCTTAGCTGGAGAAAAAGGGAACAGTCCCTTCCCCTGCACATCCTTTGCAACCCTGCTCGGCCAGGCCCTCTGCTCACGGGAGTAACGCTGCTCGCCAGGGAAGGGCCCACACGAGCCTCTGCATGGGGACCTGCTGTCTCACAACCTGACTCCTCAGGTTAGACCCGCCTGCATTCAGGGCTGAAGGATATTAAAAGTGGAATCCGAAGCATGTTACTTTAAAGAGAAGATGGAAGGGCAAGGGGCAGGGGAGAAGGGGCTTTGGCAAGGACAGAGCAAGAAGGGATTATCAATGGCCAGGAATGACCAGGGGAAACCTCTTAAGCTGGTGAGACATGGGGATGAGCCAAGGACAGAGGCTCAGGCTCTCAGGGTGTCTGCAGCACAATCCCTGCACGTGAAGAAGGGCAAAGCCTATCTGAGCTGGGGCCACCAAGTCCAACCACTGTGGGAACAGGGGTCCCAGGACAGAAGTGTGCTGAGAAAGCAGCAAGACTGGCAGGACTCAGAGCTGCTTGGTAGCTGCGCCACAGGCTGAGGTCAGCATGGGGAACACACACCACGGCCTGAGCCCACTGCTGTGAGGCCCACCCACCAAGGAGTCGTCAGAGGTCACAGCAACAAAGCAGGGTGACCCAGGGCCCGGGAAGGAGCTATGCTGGGGGAGAGCTCTGAACCACCCCTCTCCCTTTAGGGTACCGCTGCCTGGGGAAGGCGCTGGGACGAGAGCAGCAGCTCTGAGGTCACTGAAGTGAAAGCCAGCCTGGCCTTCTCTGACACGCTCTTGGGGTCCTGTGGGGCAGCAGGACTGGGCCAGAGAACCCCCATGGCTAAGGAGCATAGCACAAAGGCCCCCCCAGAACTTCCCGGTGAGCTGCCGGGAGAAGTAAAACCTAGGCCAAGCTGAGGGCTGGTGAGAAACAAGGCCCACATCTCTCCATCTCCATAAGTCGCAGACCGGTGGATGCTAATACTGTAAGGGACACGGGAGCAGACTGAGACTGAGGATGGAGAGGAAACTGATGTAGGCATGTGTCCTGCACAGACTCCACCACTGTCTCAGCTCCCTGTGGTCTTCCTACTCTTGTTTGGGGAAAATAAGGGCAAAGAGTAGTTCCACTTATAAGCAAGGTTGCTTTAATCTTTCACTATCATCCAAAAAGGTGACACTTAAAAAACACACCACCATGCAGACAATGAGAGCAGGAGATGCGGAACAGGGGCTGCTGCTGCATCTGCTGCACCTTCTCCTGAGGGCAGAGTGACCGTGGGGTGGAGGGACACTGGACCAAACACCTGGTTCTGGCCTGGGTGCGAAGCTGGGGCTCAAGGGGCCAAGCCACACCTCTCAATATGTGGGACAGAGGTCTAGAGGCAGCAGTTCTGGGGTTTTACTTTCAGAGAGTAAGGTGACATATTTCCAGTGCCAGAGCCACAAAAGCAGCTCATGATCTAGGAGGATAATTAGAGCGCAGCATAAAAAGGGCTCAGCCACATGGCTCCATAAAGCTTTGCATGATGCAACTCCTATCAGACAAGAGCTCTATCCGAGCGAGAGGAGCCTGAACCAGGAAAGTGCAAAATCACATCTTAATGCGGTGGAGGGAGGGCCAATTTAACTCCCCCTCCATTGCAACAATCTCGGTTAATTGGACCACCCTGCAGAAATCTGGTGCCCTTAAAATTCTCCGTTAGTGAATGTTTCAGTTACCACAGGAAGATCCTGAGACAGGAGCATACGTATGACTAACAAACCTCTCACCTGTGAAAGCCCAAAGATGGGACACGTCTTAATATAAACCTAACACTTGCTATGTCCCTAAGCTGAAGGCAATGAGGGCACGGGGGTCAGAGCAGCTATACTGCAGACCCACCCATGGTTACTGGGGAGAGCGGAGCCAGTTCCTCCCCCCGGGGGTGTCTGAGAGCTATGTTGCTGCACCTGGGATGGGATCCCCCTGGAACCCAGTAGATTCCTTCAGCTCAGCAAACCTTCCGGTGAGGGCCTACTGTATCCGAGGCCACGGCAGGGTCGTGGTGAGCTACCATGTGAATGAGCTGGGACTCACTCACTCGCAGTCTGGCTACGGGGAGGACTCCTGTTCCCCAGGTCAGATGCGTTTATGGAACAGCAAGTGGCTGGATCTCAGCTCGCAGACGGTCATGGGCCTGCTGCCCCTTCTACAGTATGGGAACGACAGACCAGACAAACAGAACTCAGAGGCTGACTCACAGTGTATGGGCTTTTCTGCCTGGGAAACCTACTGGCCAGGGATCACAGCGCAGAGGTGCTGAATGGACAGCAGCACCTGTACCCGCCCAGGATGCGCAGAGCTTCCCGTCTCAGTTCCACTGGAGAAACACGGCTGCCTATCCCAGGAGCATTCGATCCTTTCGCTCTGGTGTTTGCTTTCTCCCAGAGGAAGTGAAACAGAGTGAACGAACCAACAACATACAAATGAAGAAAAACAAAACTCCAAACTCAAGGTCGTGGCAAATCGGAACCCTCACACATCGCTGGCAGAATGCAGATGTGCAGCCATTTTGGAAGGCATCTGGACATCCCTCAAAATGCTAAACACAGAGTTACCATGTAACGGGGCAATTCCACTCCTAGGTGTGTACCCAGGATAACTGGAAACATATGTCCACACAGAAACCTGCATATGAATGTTCACAGCACCATTATTCACGACCACCAAAAAGTGGAAACAACTCAAATATGCATCAACTGATGAATGGATAAATAAAATGTGGACTATCTACACAATGGGATATTATTTGACAATATAAAGGAATGATGGACTGATATACGTGACAACGTGGATGACTCTAGAAAATGTTCTTCTAAGTGAAAGAAGCCAGTCATGGATTACCACATACTGTATGACTCCATTTGTATGAAATGTCCAGAACAGGAGAATCCGTAGAGAAAGAAAGTAGATTAGAGGTTGCCATGGGCTGAGGTGAGGGTGGGGCAGATGGGACGTGAATATGCAACTATGTACTGGGGGGCTTTGGGGAGAAGAAGGGAAAAAAAAAGACAGAAGACTGGCAACAGATGTTAGCTCAGGTGCTAATCTTCAAAAAAAAAAAAGAATTTAGGACAGTGCTTTGACAGGTAAATCAGCTGCAGGACTGTCACAAATGGCCTGGGCTGGCCTCTCCAGGTCTTCCGTCTCACGTTTCCATTTAGTCAAGTCCATTTTTGTCCTAATGCAAACAACTAGAACGCTGGGAAAAATAGGTGAAACAACAGCTTGCACACATAGAAAAGGACCGTGATCTAAGAGAAGGGAAAAGATGAGTTGAGCTCCTGAACCCAGAGGCACTCTGCGGACCACAGCACAGGAGGGGAGTCCCGAGCAGAACATGGTGAATGCGCTGAGGTGAGGAGGCAAAGCTGGGAGTCCGAGAGGTCGAGGTGGCTGGAATTTGCAGACTGCAGTCCTGGCAATGGGGGAGCTCTGCAAAGAAAGGGCTCTGGAAATCCCCGGAGGAGCCTCGAGTCCTCTGCTGAGCACAAGCGGCACTCGCAGAGACTGGATGCTCTAGAAAATGGCGCGAAACAAAAGGGGAGTATGAGCTGGCCCACCCCCTTGCCCAAGCAGCAATGGGAGAGGTGGAGCAGGCCAGCTGTTGTGGGGGGCTCTCGCTGAACACTGAGGCTTTCAGTACAGACTTCAGGAAGCTCACAGGGAGTCAAAGCTACTCTAAATTCACCCCTAAAAAGCTTAAAAACAAACCTGAAAAGGGTCAAATAAATCTGCATATAACTTACCTACCTGCCAGAACAAAGTGCAAGTCTTTCTGAAGGAAGATGACAAAATACAGACACTCAACAACATGAAATACACAATGTCCAGCCTCTAATCAAAAATTACTGGGCATGTGAAAAAGCAGGCACATGTGGCCCATAACCAAGAGAAAAATTAAACACAAATAGAACCAGAAATTACAGAGACGTTGGAATTCTCAGAAGAGAATCTTAAGATAGCTATTATAAATGTGCTCAAGGATCTGAAGTAAAACTTAAACCCAATGAGGAAAGACAGATATAAAAAAGAACCAATGGAAATTCTTGAGACAAAAAATATGAGAAATTTCAGTGAACAGCATCAGCCGCAGACTACAAAGTGCAGAGGGAAAGATGATAAAGGGACTGAAGGACACAGCAGAATGCCAAACTTAGGCACAGAGAGAAAAAAGACTGAAAACAAAAACAAAAATAGATCCTCTGTAACTTAATTAGCAACGTCAAGGAGGTGCCAGAAGTAGAGAGGAGAGGTAAAAACTGAAAAGCAATTTGAAGAAGTAATGACTGACTAAAAATGTTCCCAAACTGATGAAAACGATAAATTCACAGATATAATCAGGTCAATGAATCCCAAGCAAGAAAAACATGAAAGAAAACCACTCGAAGGCACATGAGAACCAAACCGCTGAAAACCGCTGATCACATCTTAACACCAACCAGGGGCAAAATATTCATTAGGCAGAAGAACACAGATAAAGATTACTATAGACCTGCCATCAGCAATGATACAAGCCAGAAGACAATGGAAGGGCACCTTTCAAGTGCTGAACGGGGGGCTGGCTCTGTGGCGGAGTGGTTAAGCTTGTGCACTCTGCTCCGGCGGCCCAGGGTTTTGCCAGTTTGGATCCTGGGGGTGGACATGGCACTGCTCATCAGGCCATGCTGAGGCAGTGTCCCACATGCCACAACTAGAAGGACCCACAGCTAGAACATACAACCATGTACTGGGGGGCTTTGGGAGGAGAAGAAGAAGAAAAAAAAAGATTGGCAACAAATGCTAGCTCAGGGCCAATCTTAAAAAACAAACATGAAGTGCCGAATGGAAATGAAACTGTCAACCTAGAGTTCCATACATTGTCAACATATTGCACATCCAGCAGAAACAACCTTTAATAATGAAGATGAAATAAGTAATTTTTTCAGACTAACTAAAGCTGAGAGAATTTGTGGCTAGCAGACCTGAAGTAACAGGCACATTTTTGGCTTTCTGGAGGTTTCTGACCCAAGGACTTGGAACGCCCAGGAGCGTGGTTTTAACATAGACTGTGTGGGCTTCCCTGACAGGACTAGTGTCAAATCCAAACTGTGGGAAGGGCAAGGGGGAAGGAGAGAATTAGGGAACAGAATGAGAAAGGAGTGTGGACAGATCCAGCCTTCGAGTCTGTACATCAGGTTTCTAGATCCACCAGTGCAGGCCAGAGGGTTCCGATGCCGGAGATGAGGCCCCATCGCAGTACCTTTAGTCCTGAACTCCCGCTGCTTCTACTTATTCCCTCCTCTCTCCCTCTCTCCCTCTTTCTCTCTACTGAACACGCTTCATGCAAATAATTCTCCAACTTCCATTCTTTCCTGGTTCTGAAAATTTCCGAATTATCATTTCCCCACAAACTTTCTGTTTACTTCTCAGGAACACAGGCCATCTACAAGTGCAATTAGTTGAAAATGCCGATGTTCTGCTTTTGATGCTACTGTAGTTGGGTGAAATGTTACACATTCACCTTGAAGGTCTCTAACTTAATTTAGACTGACATTAAAGTCATTTTATAAAGAAACAATTTAATTTTTTTTTCAAATTTTATTCCATAGGCAGGGAATTTTTCATTAGGTACCAGCAGGTGGGTAACTTGGAAAAATGTCAATGTAAGTGTTTTAGAAAGCTGATTTAGAAGGAATAACACTGCAACAGTGACAGGGGCACAGCCAGAAACATGTTAACAGATACATCCAAGAAATGGTTGGTTGACATCTTAAAAGCTTGCTGTGCACAGAGAGTTGATAGAGAAACTCTTCTTTGTTCTACCAATCTTAAGTCCTCCTGCAAATCAACATGGCATTTCCAGTCAAGGTTAACTGCATAGTTTTTCTTTCCCGTCCTGGGAATGAACGGTTCTTTGGAGGATAATACACAAGTGAAGAGACACGAGTGAGCGCACGCCTACTACATTTGTTAGATGGAAAGTCAAAGGTATTTGGGGAACTATTCTTAGTTCAAATTTCAATCTACCATGAGGTTTCCAAAACAACCACTGTGAATGGCAAGAGGTATGGAAGACATTACCTAAGGGCTTAAAGGAAACAAGAAGAAAAAACACTTCTTCTGGCTGGCCACTAGGTACATGCTCTGTCCGTGCAATGGGCGCTGCCTTGTCCTTGCTGACTCTCAGGATGCCCGACTCATCTCAGCCGCCTGCGACTGGGGAGGTGAGTAACAGACTGTAAAGCCACAGCAGACCTGCCACAGGCCGATGCCCTTCACCTGCAGCCAGGGCCTCCTTCTATGATTCAATCTAGGTTAACCGACCACTTGTGTTTCTCAAGGATGACGGATATTTTTATTGTAGGATACCACCCAGCCACTGCAGGGTATTGGGCATTCTTGGACCCACCCACTAAGTGTCATGTGCTCACCCCACCCTTTTGGCAACCAAAGTGAAGCACCCCTAGAACCCCTGTGCCACAGCACCCTCTTGGGACCCACGAGGTTAAGTCATTTCCACAGCAACCTTCAATTTTCCCCTGAACTACAGTCAGAGGGGGAAGCAAACTGCCAACAACAGATAGTCTGGAAAGGAAGTGCTAAGGGCCAGACCCCTGAGGAGAAGGAATGTAATGGCCTAGTACAAAGGCCCCAGGAAGCGAGGGAAGGAAGAGAAGGGAGGAAATGTGAAGCGGACACTGAGGCAGGTGGGGATGCAGGGGATGGAGACAAGGCCAGGGAGGGTCAGCTAAGCAGGGGGTGAAAACATAAACCAAATCCTAAACACCCAAGATCCCCTGAAGTCAGTGTTCATAACTGGAATTCATTAAAAAGATCCCACAAAGGTAAATTTATGTTCAGTATATTCTGCTTAAGAGGGTAGAGAAAGGGGCCGGCCCCGCGGCCGAGTGGTTGGGTTGGCGCACTGCTTCGGCAGCCCGGGGTTTGGCTGGTTCGGATCCTCAGCATGGACTTGGCACCACACTCATCGGGCCACGCTGAGGCGGCATCCCACATGCCACAAATAGAAGGATCCACAACCAAAATACACACCTATGTACTGGGGGGCTTTGGGGAGAAGAAGGGAAAAAAATAAAAAATAAAAAAAAAGAGGGTAGAGAAGGATGCCCAGAACAATGTCTGATAAACAGTAAGCCCACAATAAATACACGTTTAGTAAATGAATATGCTGAAAGGCTGCCATGCAAAGTATCCAAAATCTACAGGCTTACACTTCAGTTACCTAGAAAAATTAACCGACCTCACTTTTCTAGCCTATCACTTTTCTTTTTCTACAGAATCCAGCCCTCACAGGGCTGAGCAGCCTCCTGATCCAGTGGACAGTCAAAGACAATGGTCATTCCAGGCAGCGGGCCTGCTGACCGGTTCGTGTGTGTGGGGGGGGTGAGGGGGAAGGGTGGATCCTTCCTCCAAGAGGGGCTGCTGCAGACGGCAGGTCCTACTTTCAGTTCCAGGAGGACAGACATGCACAGGCCTCGAGGCCAGCAGGCTGGTCAGAGTGGTGCCCCCATGCACAGTGCCACAGAAACCCTGATACTACCTGCAGTCTGGCGCAAATGACATGCAAATGAATTCATTTTATAGGCATGTATACATATATCTACAAAAATGCTTATCAGAGTATACGTTACACGCCATCTTATATCCAGTTTTTCAAATTTAACAATACTATGTGAACCTCATTAAAAATTCTGCTATATCATCATTTTTAATACCTACATAAACATTCCACTGTAAAGATGAGTCAAATGTATTCACCCAGACCCCTGACAATGAGCTCAGATTCTTTACAGTTATAAACCACACTCTGATGGACATCCCAACCTGGGTATTTGAATACTGGTGAGATTATTTCCTGATAAAAAATACCCAAGACTGGGATTTTTGAGTCAAAAGATATGCACATGTAGATGAGCATTTAAAAATTTTACTTAAAAAAGTCTATACCAATTTATGGTCCCGTCAGGGCTGCATGAGACAGGCTATTTCCCACACTCTAAATAAGCATGAAATAATTATAAATAAAACTCCTCATTAGATAACGGAAAATGGAAATAATTTCATCATCTTTGATAAAAGACTAGTGAGACTGAACTTTTCTATATTACTATTTACTATATATAACACATTTTTGTGATTTATTATTTTGGGGGGCTGTTCATATTTTTCTTAATGAATCTATAAAAACTCTTTCTACATCAAGCATGTTATATGTAATACAAATATATTTTCCAGATTTAAAAAAAGGAATAGGGTATTTAACATTTGCTGGAACTCAAATGTCACAAATAAATGGATCACACAATGTTTAAAGCTACTTCAGAGAATTATGATGTAACTATCCTACTTTACTGGTATTTACTTCTAAGACTCAGATTAATTACATTATATTAAATTAAATTAATTACATACATTAATACATTATATTAAATACATTAATTATTTAATATATTAAATACATTATATTAGGGAAATCAACAGGGTTCCAAATGACCTAGTGACATAATATCATAGAATCTCAGAATCAGAATCTCAGGAACTGCTGAAAAATAAGGATTTTTTAACCCTCAAAGGGTCTTTATATATATATAAAACAGAAATAGATGAAAAGGAACGAGATGTGGACCTAGAATTATCTATTTCATTGAGAAGAATTCTGCTGGCAAACATCTGCGTTAAAAACACTCCGTCTTACCTGGATGTTGTCGAACTTAAGGCCAGGCATGGTGAGGTTCTCTTTGTCTACGAACACTGTGCTGTACTGTTGGGTTGCTACTGAAATCAAGACGTCCCTGGTCCCCTGCCCGGGAAGCCAGGCATCGTTTCTCCTGTCCATCTCGCTCATGCTCAGGGCGGTGGCAAAGGGGTCCTCGCTCCCTGCAAACACAGCCTGGATCTGTGAAAACGGTTTTGGAGACTGAGGAATTTCTACAGAAGCCGTGGAAACATCGGATTCTGATCTTTCAATTCCTGGGGAGTAAGAAGGGTCAACAGAACCTGGGGATTTTTCTCCTATCGGAGTAGCGAGAGAAGACAGTTTTTCTGGAACTGAAGAGCCTGCGTTGGGATTACTGACAGAAATGAAACTGGAAGTTGTGAAGGAATCAAAGAAGTCTGAGGCCAAGGAATTAGTGTTGGTTGAATCCCCAAAAAATTTACTCAGGCTGGGGCTTGGCTGGACCACCTGAGGAGGGGTCTTGGCTGCTGCCTCACTTGTGCCGCTGAAACTAGGAGACTTCACCATCTGAGACTCGAAGCCATCCCGTGGAAACAGGGGTGGCTGGGAGTGTGCGGGCTGGGCCTGGCTGAAGATGGTGCACACGGGCACCGGCTCATCTTTGAGAGAGGCCTGTCTGGAGGACAGCTCTGACGGCCCCTCTGGGGGAGTGTCTTTGTCCCTGGGGCCTGAGTCCTCTGCATCTTCATCTTCAGAGGCGGGCACACCTTTCACTCCTTGCTCTGGGTCTTCCTTCAATGACGCTCTGTCAGAGGTCATGTCTGAGACATCTTTGGTCGTTTCCTCTCCGTCACTGTCACTGTCATTACTCAGAGTGTCAACTGCTGCTTTATCTACAATATTTTCCAGCCTGTGATCAGTGTTGCCTTCTGTAGATTCTGAGACATCCTGCAAACAACCAAGGTCAGCTGCGTCATCTTCGCTATTATTAGGAGAGTCCGAAATGAGGACACTCTCCATCATGTGCTCATTAAGTTTATCTATGAAATTATTAGAATCTTCTGATATGGTCTCGTTCTCCTCAGACTCAAATTCGTCTCCACCAAGATCAATGGTTTCCTCATGATAAAGAAGTGGCCCCTGTTCTTCCTGAGGCAACTGCCGAGCGATGCTCTCCACTTGCCCCTCGGTGGGTGGGGACTCAGTCGTGCTCTGGTTGGCACCTGCAGCACTGTCCATGGTCACCTGAAACAAAGACAAACCTAAGTCAACCTCATCAGCTGAATATCTCAGTTACTATCAAGCTGATTTTATCTCACTGTTTTTTTTAATTTATAAAAATGGTGAATACATGTCATTTTAAGGTAATTACATGCCATTACACATTTGCCCAAACCCACAGGATGCACAACACCGAGAGTGGACCCTAATAGAGACCATGGATTTTGGGTGATGATAATGTTTCAACGTAGGTCCATCACTGGTAACAATGTGCCACTCTGGTGGGGGATGTTGACAATGGGGCAGACAGAGACTACACAGGAAATCTCTGTACCTTCTGCTCAATTTTGCAGTGAACCTAAAACTGCTCTAAAAAATAAAAGTCTATTAAAAAATGTTTATTAGCTATATAGTCAAACAGTTCAAAATTCAAAAGATTCCATTTCTCCAGCCATTTATGTATTTATTTACTTATTTATTATTGCAGTAAAGGACACATAAAATTTACCATCTTAATCATTTTTAAGTGTACAGTTCACTGGTATTAAGTATATTCGTGTTGTTGTGAAAGCATCACAACCATCCATCTCCAGAACTCTTCTCACCTTGCAAAACTGAAAACTCTGTACTCCTTAAACAACAACTCCCCATTCCCTCCTCAACCCCAGGCCCTGGCAACCACTGTTCTACGTTATGACTATGAATTTGACTACTTGGGGTACCTCACATAAAAGGCATCACACAGTACTCGTCCTTTTGTGTCTGGCCTATTTCACTCAGCATAATATCCTCAAGGTTTACCCATGTTGTAGCATATGTCAGAATTTTTTAAGGCTGAATAATATTTTATCATGTATAGATACCACATTAGCTTATCCATTTATCCATCGATTGACACTTGGGTTGCTTCCACGTTTTGGCTATTGTGAGTACTGCTGCTATGAACATGGGTGAACAGCTATCTCTTTGAGACCCTAATTTCAATTCTTTTGGGTGTACACCCTGAAGTGGGATTGCTGGATCATATGGTAATTCTATTTTCAATTTTTTGAGGAACGACCCAAAGTATTTTCCATAGTGGTTGCACCATTTTACATTCCCACCATATATCACCAGCACCAAAGGTTCTAATTTTTCCACATCCTTGACAACACTTGTTATTTTCTGTATTTTTGATCATAGTCACCCTGATGAGTGTGAGGTTTCCAGCCTTTTAAACCCTACATACTCTTTAAGACTCAGTTGAAGTCCCCCCTTTTCCACAAAGCCTTCCCAAGACACTCCAACCTATAACATCTCTGCATCCTCCCCTGAGCTTATAATGTTGTTTGCTTAATTCTGAGAATCTGAGACAGCGAGACGGCATGAGTAAGAGAAACTGTAAGAAAGCCAAGGCACGCTTGTTGAGGCAGGCTGACGGCTGAGGCTGAAGACAAGGGGCAAGATGACACTTACTGGCACTTACTCTGTAGCAGGCATTGTTCTAAGTTTCTCCTTACTTTATCCCCAGAACAACCCTTGATCCGGCTGCTACCATTGCTGTCACTTTGCAGATGAGGAAACTGAGGCTTGGAGAGGTTATGTAGCTTACTCAAAATCATACAGCCAGTTGAGAAACCAGGACAGTTACAGCTGAAATCCTGGCTTGACACTGGCTGGAGGAGGCCACAGAATGAAACAAGGAGTTTGAACTCTAAAAAAAATTATTTGCTCCTTTTCTTTTTATTAACGCTTTCTGTTTTTAACTAAAAAATTTGTTTTGGTGAGGAAGATTGGCCCTGTGCTAACATCTGTACCAATCTTCCTCCACTTGGCATGTGGGATGCAGCCACAGCATGGCTGGATGAGTGGTGTGCAGGTCTGCACCCGAGATCCAAACCTGCAAACCCTGGGCTGCCCAAGTGGAGCATGGGAACTTAACCACACCACTGGGCTGGCCCCTTTGCTCCTTTTCTCAAACAACCTTTTTTTGAACAAAAAGTTACTTTATATAGTTCTACTCTCATAGTGAACAAATTCAAGTTAAAGAAACTAAGACTATGATAAAAGATGAGGGTTTGTCCAGAAAAAAACAATACCTTTCTGATCTTTAAAAGCTATACTTAAGCTGATTTCTCAGTAAGACTACGTTTTCCTCGCTGTCAACACTTGTGTCACAGTACTCCAAATTGGCCATCCATCCCTTTTATAGCCTGGATCACTCTGAGAGCCAAAAACAAGACTATTTTAAAGTACATCATCAAGGTGAAACATTTTGGAGAACTGTCTCGTCCAGGACAGTTAGCTACTAACTCCCCATTTAATACATATTCGTCTAATAATTATTAGTTATAAATGAGTCAAAAATACAATGAAAAGGAACAAAGCCTTTTTTCTTGCACTGTTTCATAGCGAGTCCAGAGTGGAGGCTGCCTCAGGAACATCAGAGCGGATGCGCCCCCGGGTCCTCCCCTTGCAGGAAACGGAGCCTGGGCATGATGCCATGGAAACAACAAGACTGCCTTCACTGAACCTCCACAACAGCTGAACGAGACAGGTATCAACTGCCTGACTCTGCAGGTGAGGACGCTGAGGATCAGAGCAGTGACAGGACTCGTGTCAAATCGCTGCCAGTAAATGACACGGCCAGGGATGAATTCGGGCCTTCTGACTAAACCTCTGAGGACTGAAGTACCGCGAGCCCCTAGCACAGTGCCTGGTACCTGGGAGATGCCAGTAACTACTGCTGCTTACAAGCCCTTCTCGCAATAAGAACAGTCCAGATGATAACTCCAGAAATTCCAACACTACAGTAATGGACAACTGTGGAATAATACAGGCTATAAGAAAAGCTCCAACACATGCAATTACAGGAAAGGTAAAGAATATCACAACTGGCAAAATCAGAGTGTTTTCTTTGTAGGTAGAGAAAAGCCTACTCTTAAAATAAGCAGAAATAGCTGCCAGTTGAGGTTAACTTGTCTGTATTACAAGACACTCGTGGGAAGCTGGGCTAAAATGAGGGTACCCAGAAGGCTGTCCACGGATGGCCCTGAGCTACAGCCACAGGACCCGGGGAGGACAGGGGGTCACTGCGCAAGACCCACTCGGTACGTGGAGCGCATGGTTACAGCAAGGAGCGACTGCTGCAGCCATACTCAAAGAAACCCAGGGGAAAATGACCATTTTTTTATCTGGCCTATGAAACAGGCAAAAATTTTTAGAAGTGACAGTTCATAGGGAATTTGGGGGAAAATTTATTTAGTGATAGTGGGAATGTAACTTTTCTGCAGACAAAGGAAAAACTCTCTGAGAGCAACTCTGTGCTTACCGACTTACCTAAAACACATATTTTTTTGGTGAGGAAGATTGGCCCTGAGCTAACACCCGTGCCAATCTTCCGCTGTTTTGTGCATGGGATGCCTCCACAGCATGAATGATGAGTAGTGTGTAGGTCCAAACCGAGGATGTGAACCCACGAACCCTGGGCCACCAAAGCAGAGCATGTGAACTTAACCACTACACCACCGGGCCAGTCCCTAAAATATATTTTTAAAGAAATCATCTTCTGATAGGAAGGATGCCAAGTAAAGAGCAACATTTTCTCAAGTCAATGCTTATTTGTAACTATGTTTTGATTCTCTTCAGAAATCCTGTTTCTAATACAATTTAGAAAATAAACTTCTACCTTTTCCTAGTGATAAAATTTACAAAAATGCTGCCCAATTCAGATAAAAACTACAGTTAATCTCGATTTCTGAATAGAAACTACACGTTTACTAAAAGCCACTGCCAAAGAGCTGGATTGAAATGTCCTGCAAACCAGGGACCACTCGCTGAGAGCTACTGCCTTAGACAACAAGACAAGGCAACATCATCCAGCTCTCAAGGAGCCAAGCCACAGTCAGGGAATGGCAGAGAAGAAACTGAGGAACTGTAACACGTACACAGAGCTAAGTAGAAATATGACACACCAACTCCTGATGGAAAGCGAGAGTGTGTGAAAATCACATGTAAGCTTTCTTACTTCTTTCATTAGAAGACCTTAGAAAGTTCGTTACTCTCCCTCTTCTCTCCTAAAGGTGCACTTTCCATCAACAGTTTTTATTAAATACTGAGTGGATACAAAACAATATCTATAACCTGTTGCTAAGACAATACACCCTAGTACCTACTTCCCTCCTCTTTCAGAGGTAATATTCTGAAATTTGTCATACTCGTTTTTCTTTAATTTTCCACATGGATTTCCTCAAACAAGTTACTTACATTTTCAGTTTTTGACTTATTTCCCTTCCTACTGTTAACCTGGAGATTCAACCTTATAAGTGGCGTGAAGCAAGATTTCAGTCATCTTCGCTGGTGATGGTCTCTCTTGTGTGATGGCGCCAAAACATCCTATCTATTCTACTGTCGGTGGGTATTTGGTTTCTGGTACTACAAACAGCGCTGTTACGAACATTCGCGTACGTGTCTCCTGGTGTGCAGGTGCAGCTGTCTTCACGATGTTATTACAAGTGTGTGTGTACGTGTATTGGATAATAGAGAACATCTCTCTTTATCTTTACTGGAGAACGCCCAGTTGCTTTACTAAGTGGTTGTACCAGTTTAAAACTTAGTAACAATGGATAAGTATTACTGTTCAACACACTCACATACACTTGATAGTGTCAGACTTCTTAATTCATATCAAGAATGTATAAAAAATTCCTGCAAATCAATAGGACAATAAATGGCCCAACAGAAAAACAGAACAGGGGGCTGGCCCGGTGGTGCAGCAGTTAAGTTCGCACGTTCCGCTTCGGCGGCCTGGGGTTCACTGGCCTGGATCCTGGGCAGAGACCTACACACTGCTTATCAAGCCATGCTGTGGCAGGCATCCCACATAGAAAGTAGAGGAAGATGGGCATGATGTTAGCTCAGGGCTAATCTTCCTCAAAAAAAAAAGAAAAATAGAACAAAGATTTGAACAGGCTGAAAGGGACACACATTTCACACGCATGTATCCTACGATTCCAAAAGCCACACATCTTCATTGGTTCAGAACGATTCCATTTTATACCCATGGCTGCAGTAAAACGAAGTGCCTCTTTTCACTCTCCCAAGAGCCCTGGTTGAGACAACAAACAGTCTCACTACCTATGTGTCATAGAGGAACTCTGCACACTGGCACCATACGCTATGACCGTGAATGTTTATAAACAGCAAATCCAAACAAAGTACCCCCCGTCCAAAGGCCAAAAAATAAAAAATCTGTAAACAACTACTGCCATAGACACAATAATAAATAGCAGTACATTCAAAACTGGAATATGAAGTGGCAGTGAAAACAAATGAACCCACCCCACATGGAATGCATTAATCTGTTTGACTCTCACAAATCTAATTTTTCATGAAGAACGAGTAGAAAAATAAACAGTATGATTCTCTATATAAAGTTCAAAACGTAAATTAAACAATTATTGTTTTAGGAATACAAACACAAAAGCAAGGTAATAATAATAATATCCAATTCAGCTGGTGACAGCAAGGGAAGGTTTGATTGGGGAGGGACCCATGAAGAGTTTCAAAGCTGCTGGCAATGGTCCACATCTTACGCAGGTGGGAGAAGACTGGGTTGGGTTTGCACGTGATATTTTTTCTTCCATGTATGTTACATGCAGTCTTTACACATCTGTTCTTCATTTGTGTATGACATAAATCTTTACGCCTCCTACAATTGGCTTAATGATTTTTATTATACCATGAATATGATTCTAAACATGTCATCGTCAAAATGCTAGCAAAGAAATCTTTCTCTCTGTCCAGGTGAGTGCTTTGCACAATGAGATTAATTAATGCCTTAAAAATTTTTTAAGTACTGGGGCTGGCCCCATGGCCGAGTGGTTAAGTTCGCGCGCTCCGCTGCAGGCGGCCTAGTGTTTCGTTGGTTCGAATCCTGGGCGCGGACATGGCACTGCTCATCAAACCACGCTGAGGCACCATCCCACATGCCACAACTAGGTGGACCCACAATGAAGAATATACAACTATGTAACGGCGGGGGGCTTTGGGGAGAAAAAGGAAAAAAATAATAAAAAATCTTTAAAAAAAAAAATTTTTTTAAGTACTAACTTTAAATGATTTAAATTCACTAAGGACAACTAAAACTACAGCCGTTCCGGTTCCCTTTCTGGACATAAACCTTTGGAATTACAAATCTTTTATCAGATTGCAATAACGTAAACACTATTTCCATGACAGTACTATGTCATGTAGTAGAAATCTAATTAGCATATATTTACAAAGGAAAACTTACTGCAGATCAAGCATTTCACAAGTATTATCCCACTTAATCCTCAGGACCCACTTATAAAGTATTACTACCTCCACCGTACAGCAGAAAAAGCCAAGCGATCTGGCCAAAGTCACAGTGCCAATACTCGATGTTGACAGGATCCTAACGCAGGTTTTCCTGTTTTGCTCCCCTTGTTAGGCTGCTAGGATGGACGATGATTCAGAGCAGCATGGGCGACAGGAGGAGCCCTGAAGGCAGGTCTGAGTAGCTGCTTGAATCTTAGCTTCACTACTAAGCAACATCACCTGTGAAAAATGACGTCATCTTTTACTCTTAGTTTCCTCGTCTGTAAAATGGGATAATGAGGATTAAACAGTAACTGATGCACAGGCACTTTTTAAACTGTGCTGAGCTGTACATATTCAAGCATAGCAATTACAACCTTAATGACGAAGCAGAGTGGTAACACAGTGTCTTGGACCCGCAAAGATCCTGTTAGAAATCACAGAATGTGACGACTTAAAGAATAATGCTGCGACTATACTCTCCTATTTGCATCCCCTCTCCCTGTCCCCCTCAGTCATAAAGGGCCTGGCTCATTGCCTGCCACTCAAGACCATCTTCTGAATTTATGAAAACAAGCAGGGAGTAAAGTATTTCAACCTAAAAGATATAGCGTCTTCAAGGAGCCATAAAAAGGTAGAAACTGGGGTCGCCTGTGGCCTGGTGGTTAAGTTTGGTGCTGTCTGCTTCAGCGCCCGGGTTGGGACCCCAGGCACGGACCTAGACCCCTGGTCAGTGGTGGTGCTGGGGCCATGACCCACATACAAATAGAGGAAGACTGGCACAGATGTTAGCTCAGGGACGATCTTCCTCAGCCAAAAAAAAGGTAGAAACTGTAGGTCCAAGGAAATCTTTCACTGGGGTTAAACTCTTGCAGCGGAGACTGAGAAAAACAGACCTATTTTAGAACACATCGTTGAGCCTGACGCTTCTTTTTTAAATAAACACATTTTCACTCTTCCCAGAATACATGCTCTACGATCAGTTCAGTCCTGGATGTCGCTTTCTAAGGGATCAGGACGCGTAACAGCCAACATTTCCACGATGACTTCAAAGCTTTTACACAAACCACGGCATTTCACCCCATAACACCGAGCTTCGTCGGGCAGGTCGATGTGAACATCAGCCCACACCAGCTCAACGAGGAACAAGCGAGGGGAAGGCCCGGAGAGGAGCCCACCCGGGGAGGGGCCCCGAGGGGCTGCGGCTGAGGCCGGCGGGGCTGCGGTGAGGGACGCCCCGCTCCCTGCAGCCGGGGTCCCGATCCTCACCTGCCACCCGCCCACTGCGGCTGGGGAAGGGGTCACCTGTGGCCGGGACCACGGTCCGGCGAGAAGGTAGAGGAAGCCGGGAAGAAGATAACCGGCTCTGCGCTCCCCGCCCCGCCCCCGCAGCTTCTGCGCCTGCGCGCGCCGGCTCCTGCGCATGCCCAGTGGGGGAGCCGGCAGCCCAGTGTGTTTCCGGTTCGTGCCGCGGTGGGCGGGGCCAGAGCCCCGAGGTGCGGACGGGGGACGGGGAAGGGGCGGGGAAGGGGCGGGGAACCGCCCCCATCATTGGGAACAGAGAGGGAAATTATTCTGACGCTCAGAGGCTACCCGCAAACCTCTGACAGAGGGGCAGGTGGAAGAGTGACGGTTAGGCTCTTTTTCTTCCTGGCCAAAGCACCCCCAAAATATTTATTTTTAGATTTTTCTCTGTGCCTATGTATATTTTCTACTTTTCCTGCCACGCATCTGTAGTGTTTGTGTAATAATAACATTAATGATAAAGATGGTAGTAATAATAATATCAATAATAAGTGGGTGGGTTAAATGTAGCAGTATGAAGATCCTGCATTCTCTTAACTCCAAAACTTAATCTCGGGCAAACGGATGCTCATGTCAGTGCCTCTGCTTGCTAGATTTCAAATCAATCAGTGAGGTCTCCTCATTCATCCAAAGGATATCCATGAAGCCTTAACTCTGTGCCTGCATGACGCTAGGCACTGGGTTCAACTGAGCAAAACCAAACCCGACCATTCCTGTCTTCTTTTTTTAAATGATTTTAAAAATTTTATTCATTTTTGACAAAAATAGTATGTATTTAATGTATATGATGTGATTTTTTTGTATATATATATATACACATTGTGAAATGATTACCAAAATCGAAGTAATTAAGATAACCATCACCCCACTCAGTTACGATTTTGTGTGTGTGTGTGGTGAGAACACTTGAGATCTACTCTGGCAAGTTTCAGGTACAGGGTACATTATTAATAACTATAGTCACTATGCTGTACCTTAGGTGTCCAGAACTTGTTCATCTTACAATTGAAAGTTTGTATCCTTTGACAACATCTCACTTTTCCCCACCTCTCAGTGTCTGGTAACGGTCACTCTACTGTTAGAATGAATTCAACCTTTTTTTTTCAGATTCCACATGTAAGTGGAATCATAAAGTATCTGTCTTTCTGTGTCTGGCTTATTTCACTTAGCACAATGTTGTCCATGTTCATCTATGTTGTCACAAACGACAGGATTTCTTTCCTTTTTTAAGGTCGAATAATATTCCATTGTGTGTGTGTACATACATATATATAATATTTTGTTTATCGACTCCTCTGTCTATGGACACAAGTTGTTTCCATGTATTGGCTACTGTGAATAATGCTGCAGTAACCATGAGGGTGCAGATATCTCATCTAGATAGTGATTTTATTTCCTTTGGATCCCAGAAGTGGGACTACTGGATTATAATGTAGTTCTATTTTTAATTTTTTGAGGAACCTCCATACTGTTTTCCATAGTGGCTGTACCAATATACATTCCTGCCAACAGTGTATAAGGGTTTGCTTTCCTCCACATCCTGCCAACACTATTGACTTTTTTGATAATAGCAATCCTAACAGGTATGAGGTGATATCTCATTGTGGTTTTGATTTGCATTCCCCGATGATTAGTGATGTTGAGCATCTTATCACATATGTGTTCCAAACTCTGCCATTCGTCATTAAGATGGATTAAGGGTATAGAGAAAAGTTAAACAATCACACAGAGGACAGGTGTGTGGTCCTGGAACCCGGTGGGTACCCAGATTAGTGAAGGGGGTCAGCTATGGCATTTTGGGATTCCATGCAATGTCATTCCTCTCTGCCAAGGGCACTGCCTAATGTCAAGGCATGCACTTGGGGAGTACTGCCCAAGAGGGTCAACCTCTCCATCATGACAGTCCTTGGAGACCTCAGGGGAACGTAGGGTCTTCCCAGCAGATTCCCATTCAGAGTCAAATGCTGGTCAAATACCGCCAGCAGTGCGGTGCCAGGCGGCCCTCATCACCCCAGCTTTTGCAGTGCATCCTTCTGCTACACACAGAGCTGGGCGCCTGCGGACAGAATTGACACGGCCCCTGACATAAGGATCCTGGGCTGAGCCACATTGAGTCTGACAGATCAGGCACACATCCTAGCTCCCCAATTTACTATCTTCGCGCCCTCTATCGTTACTGAATTTTGCAGCCTCTCCTCCGTGAAATGGAAGTGCGGTACCCTAGTCGTAAGGTTGGACCGAAGAACTTTAGACAGCGCATGGAAAGGGTTTGTCCCGGTGCTCGGGAAAGTACCCACGATAACAAACGAGAGTCACAGCCTAGGTAAGCGATTCTCTCCGGCCATGGAGCAGAGAGGCCTCCAAGCAGGAGACACCTGAGGGCCCGTAACTGCAACCTGGGGGCGGAGCGACAACCTGGACGAAGCACGGAAGGCCGTGGCCGCCACCCCCCACCCAGCTCTTCCCTGCCGGGTCTTTCTCTCCCAGGGTCAGCGGAGTTGGGAGCCCGGATGGGAGCCAACTGGGCATGCTCACCAGCCCGGCGCCGCTGCCATTGGCTGCCGGCGAGGAGCGTAGTGATGACGAGTCAGGAAAACACAGGAAGTGAGCCCTACGGGAGCTGGGATGGGCCAGAAAGGATCTGGTTCGGCGCCGCCTGGCCGGGAGGGAATGAATGGGCGTTGAGGTAGGGGTGTGTCGGCTCTAGGGACCGACCTTAGGCGTCTGAGCGGCCGCAGCATGGAGGACGACGCGCCGGTGATTTACGGGCTGGAGTTCCAGGTGGGTCACAGGAGGGCCCTACGGCGTCGCGCGGTTTGCAGAGCGAGGTCCCCGGTTCCCTCTGCGCAGCCGAGGACACTGGGGCTTTGTGGGGCTAAAGGGCCTGGTCATCCATGACGGGCCGGGGTCCTGCGTGACATCACTTGGTCACCCAAAACGGGCCAGGGTCCTGGGTGACATCACTTGGTCACCCAGGACGGGCTGGGGTCCTGCGTGACACAGGTGGGTGCATCTTTCGCCCGTGTACTTATTAACTTTTTGATCTCCTTAAGAAATCTCCTAAATAACCCAAAGGGTTTGATCTTCAGGGTTGGATCTTTGAGATAATTAAATGTTGTTTCCTGGGATTTGACAAATCGATGGAATGGATCCTTGCCTTGGACGTCAACTATTTTATCTGAATTTCTTTATCTTGAGAGAAGTAGCTGGTTTTTGTAGTTCTTTAAACAACTTCGCGAGCCATGACTTTCTTGCGTTTGAAGAACCATTACTGAGGTAAACATCAAAAACTGAAAATTATAGTGGAGGTTTGGTTTCAGTGCCGTTCAGATCGCCGTGGAGAGCAGTTTACCTTAGAAGACGGGGGTCTGACTGTTGACCATTGACTGGGGGTGATGAGGTTTGGAGGGGAAAGTGAGGTACTACTACAGTAAGTAAAAGGCAGCAGACCCGCACAAAGGGCTCAATGAAAGAAGAAAATGCTGAGCACGTTAGTGTTTATGGGCATTTGGGGATCATATGACTGCCATCTTTGAGCTCATAGGAAGGGACTGTGGACTTGTGTTCACGAGTTTGGTTCTTTTTATTTTTGTATATTTAAAACTTTTTAAAAACTCAAGTAATTCTTATGAGTCGTTTAAGAAGTAAAATTCCTGAAAATCTGATTAAAATCAGCAGGCTCTAAACACTCCCTTTCCATCTATTCTGATTCCCTGGGAACAAGCACTTTCAACTTTTTAAAAATGGTTTCTTCTAGTCTTTACCTTACCTGCTTTTATCTCTTGGACGTAATCTGGTAACTGAATGTCATGTCACACGAGGATTTTTGGCTTTTTTAATGCTCTCTCCTTGCCTTCCTTTAGACTCCCAGTATAGTTATATGACAAATTTTTGCCAAATCCGTATTCAGGGTTTTCGTTTTTGTAATTGTATGAATTTTGTTGACTGCTGATTCAAGTAGGGTACTATGATTTCATTTTTTTTCTTGTGCAACTTTTCATTTTTCCCATAGTTGTTAAATGCCTCCTTTTTTCCTTTGTTCAGTTTTGCTTGTGTGGTAGTCATGAGCCTTGACCTTCCCATCAACAGCTCTGTAGATGCTGTGCGAGATGCTTTTCTGTGAGGTTGACCTGTACCGTTACTCATCAGTTCTCTTGTTTTGTTTTCTTGGAAACATCCCTCCTGGGGCTCCCTCCCCTCCCTTCTTGCTCCACTCCGTTCTGCTTTCTCACAAACTCTCCACCCCAGCTTTTGTCCTGTGTCCGGTTTTGTTTTTTGTTTCATTTTGGTAGATTTTTCTGAGTAGATACTTTGTGACAGTCATATGACAGGGCATTTAATTGTCACAACAGCCCTGGGAGTGGGTATTATTCTTTCCCATTTAAAAATTGAGGACACTTGGCTTTAGAGCAGTGAAACCTCTTGTGGTTCTTAGAGAAGCTGCTTCAGGCCTGGGTTCCTCCCGATCAGTGCTCTGTTTGCTTTGTGAGTCCTTTTGTTCAGAACAAGACCCCCTGGCTCCTACATGTTTAGGTCCTCATTTAGAGTATTGATGCTGTCAGAAGCAGACGTTCAAGAGCAGGCCCACCTTCCTCTCGGTGGACAGCAGGGCCGAGAAAGACATCTTATTTCTCTTCTGTCCCCTAGAAGGTGCATAATACCTGTTTGTTGGATCACTGAGTCAGTCAAGGTAATTGGAAGATGGGAGCAGGGCAGCCTAAACCAAAATCAGGCTGCAGTCTTAGTCACAAGCAGGTCCCAGGCATTGTTTAGGCATTGCCCTTCCAGGCACACACTTGACTCAGAGAACTGTGCTCCTCTGCCTGTGTCTGGGGGTGTCACCGCCTGCGTCCTCTTCAGCGTCTTCTCTCAGCTCTAATCTCCATTTTTGAGCCTTCTTCTTGTAGTGTACTTTTGGGTTGTAGATGTTTCCGAGTTTCATTGAAGACAGGGTTTATGTTTCTGCTTTTCATTCTCCTTCTTGCTTTGCATGATTTCCTAGTTTGGGAAGAGAGAAATGAATTTTCAGGCCACACCATGTAAATTCAACGTGGGGCCTAGTGATATGAATCAGGCACCTGACAGGGATTGGTCTTCAAGTGAATGTCATACGTTTGCCTAAGTGGTTAAAGGGAATAGATCTCAATGTTTTCCTGGGAAATAGCAAGGCTTAGGAGAAGCCCAGAGAGTTCAACCAAGTGAAATAAAAGTGTAACTTCAATTTGGAGAATATTTTGATGCTTTGTTTTTATTATTATTTGTTTGTTTATGTTGTAGATTTAGTTGGAAACCTCAGACATGTTTTTGGTTCTAGCTTACTCACTTGCTGGTTTTTTTTTTTTTTTTTTGCAGGGGAAGATTCACCCTACACTAACATCTGTTGCCAATCTTCCTCCCTCTTTCTTCCTTCCCCCGCCTCCCCCAACCGAAAGCCCTAGTACATAGTTGTGTGTAGTTGTAAGTTCTTCTGGTTCTTCTATGTGAACTGCCACCACAGCATGGCTGCTGACAGACAAGTGGTGTGGTTCCATGCCTGGGAACCCAATGAGGGCTGCCGAAGTGGAGTGCACTGAACTTTAACTGCTAGGCCGTCAGAGCTGGCTCTCGCTTGCTCGCGTTTCTCATTTTTATTTTTCTTCCTCAAAAAATACATGGCTCAGGATGGATATATATGTATGTGTGTGTATATATATGATTTATTTGTGTCCCTGTAAAGTGCAGGTTTCTCTTCTGGGTGTTCCAGTTCCTGACGTCGTGTGCCCTGTGCTGTTTTTAAGTGTGTGTGTTTCCATTTTCATGGCTGGGTGATCTAGGGCATGGCATTCCTATCATGTTTGCCTTGCAAGAGGATGGCTGAAAATCTGTTTACGTTAATAAGACACGTAATACTATCATTTCTTGGGTGAGTTTTAGAACTCTTTTTCTTAAAGGGAGGAGAATTATTTTACTGGACTTACAGTAACCGTGATCAAACAGTAAATGGATTTGCTGCTTCCAAACTGATGCACGAAGATATTGCATTTCAGCACAAAGCCATCTTATAGTTTCATTTTATAGATTTTTTGCATGTTCAAATATCATATACATTGTTCTTTGTTAATTATTATGATCTTTATTATAAATATTTCTCCAGAATTGTTTCTCTCGTGCAAGCTTATTTCTTTGAACCTTTGAAGACCTTCATTAGTTGTGAGGGCCACTAGTCATTTAACGGACACACCAAGTGACCCCTTGTGTCAGCTCTGAGGGCATAGGGAGGAGTGTGGCTTCAGCTAGTGGTGGCGTCCTGCATACCTAGGTGGGAGAGGCAGGCATGTGACTTAGAGTGCCCAGTGCTGTGGATGGGGCAATAGGGGTGTGAACAGAGTGGGGGCATGTCCCGTGGCTCCTATTTGAGCCCAGTGCTGCCCTTCTTAGAAGTTAAGGATGTGACCTTGGCAAGGCCAGAAAGGACCATGTGGGTTTGAAGCCTGGCGAGAATGATGACTTTCCCTGGAATTCCTACCAGGATAGAAAGCCAGCAGTGGAAATTACATGAGCCATGTAAAGGTAGGAGCGACTGGGAGGCCAGCTTCCTGGCACCTGCCTGGTGGTCTTGGAGGTTCACCTGGAGTCCTGTGGTCAGTGCAGCCATGGGAGAGGAGCAGGCTCCGGGCTTTTATACCCTCCGCCGGCTGAGGGGAGGGTCTGCCTGCTGCCAGGGCAGGAAATCCCTGTGGCACCAGGCTCACCTCTGGAGGGCTCACAGGGTTTACCTGTTAGGAGTTTACAGTCAAAGAGAGATTCAGTTTTTCAAATGCTTTTAGTATCCATGGAACTGATCATACAATCATATGATTTTTCTCTTTTGATTTCTTTGGTCAGTTATAGTCCTAACTTTCTAAATGTTGGACCTAACTTTCTAAATGCATTCTTGGGAAGAATTCCATTTGATCATGAAATAGGACTCTGCTGGGTTCTTTTAAATATTTTACTTAGAAGTTTTTGCTGATATTTATTTTTTATTTATTTATTTTTTATTACAGTATGCTTTTTTGTGAGGAAGATTGGCCCTGAGCTAACATCCGTGCCCATCCTCCTCTACTTTATATGTGGGATGCCTGCCACAGCATGGCTTGATAAGTGATTCGTAGGTCCGCGCCTGGGATCTGAACCGGAGAACCCCGGGCCAACTAAGTGGAATGAGTGAACTTAACAGCTGTGCCACCGGGCTGGCCCCAAATCTTCTCCATCTTTGAGTCTTTTTGTATTGTGCTTCTGGGTTATAGATATTTCCGCATTCCATTGAAGACAGTCTATGTTTCTGCTTTTCATTCTCCTTCTTGCTTTGTATGATTTCCCAGAGTTTGGGAAGAGAGAAATGAATTGTTAAGCCCACTGTTTGAAAACCTGAGGTCCAGAGTGACTTGACGAGGTGGCCAGGTGGAGGATGAGCTGGAATATAGAAAGTCAGGAACGTTGCTTAAGAGGTTGTGGAAATGTGATTTAAGCGAGAACTGGGGAGGTGTGGCAGGGGGATGGAGAGGAGATGTGGAAGGCCAGATGTGCAGTTACTAGGTGGGATGGGTTAGGAGAGGAGGGTGGCAGGGGCCTTGTTAGCTGAAAGGTGAGCAGGTGTGTGGAGGGCACTCCGGATCAGTTTGGTTAGGCAGCACTGCCTGGAGCTGGTTAGTGGGCACCAGATTCACATTTGGAAATCATCAGCCAAGCCATGACAGTGTACCTGTGGGAAAGGGAGCTTGCCTGGGGAGAAAGTGTGGACTGAGAAGAGTAAGGAAGGGACCATGGGAGCGAACCCACAGCCTGAGGAGGGGGCAGGGAGAGGACTGGCGCTGAGACACAAAGGGGTCCTTGAAGCAAAGGGAAGGAGGGGTCCTGTGTCAGGGGAGTATGGAGCTCCGGCGGGGGGCTGGAGGCAGGCCCTTGGGTCTGACCACAGGGAGGGCTGTGCCATGCGGTGGCAGAGGGAGGAACTGGTGGCATTGAGGCAGGCTTTTTGTATCCACGCCACTGTTAAGTTCTGCAGTGAATGGAGGAACAAAGATCCGGCAGTAGCTTGAGAGGGAAATGAGTCAAGGTAAGATGTTTTCACAGGACAAGGGGAGATGTGGGCTGCGTTTCCCATTAAAGGGAAGAACCAGAGGAGAGGAGAGGGAACGGAGAGAGAGGGCTCGGGTTTTTTGTGCCGCAGACCGGCCAGGGAGCTGGGGAGCCAGGGAGCGCTCCTCCTCCAGGCAGGAGGCCTGGATGGCTGTTTCCCTGCTGAAGTGTGAGGTGAGCTTTTTGCTGAAAGATAGGGCTGGTTGCACTCGGGGTGTGAGAAAAGAGCGCAGACAACATCTGCCACAGGCAGCCAAAGCAGAGTGGGCGAGGAACGGGAGACCGCCGGCTCAGATGGCCTTGAATCTGACTGGGGACAGAAGGTTGGAGCGTTAGTCATGCCGTTGGTCTCGTTCTAGCCCACTTCACTCCTAGGCCTCATGTGTTGCTGGCCCCTTCTCCAAGGTGGGCTCTTCCCCTTGTGTTTGTGCCCCAGCCCATGGCTGTCAGACGCTGCCTCTGCCTCAGCTGCTTCACCGCACTTTCCAGATTGATGGATGCCTCTGGGTGAACGTGGGCCAGAGGTCAGCCGTGCCTCTCTAAACTTCCTTCCCCGGATCCTGGTGTTTCTTCATTGCTGTGGTGGCTTTCTGAGGCCTTGAAACAAATTCAGTGTTTTGTTTAGTTTTCCAGTTGCCCCTGCAGCAGACTTGGTTTAAACTGCCCGCTCTGCCATTGCTGGGAGCTGTTTTCTGTTGTTTTGTTGAAGAATAATACGTTCAACCAGTCTATTACTGTTGAAAATTATGGTTTTATTAAAAAACACAATGTACATCTTTATTGCTTAATTTTCGTGCCCATTTACATTGCTTCCATATACACATTTGAAGTGGAATCGTTGTGTCACACAGTGTACAAAAGTTGAAGGCTTTTCATACATATTTCTAAATTGCCTTGCAGATCTTTGTGCTAATTGATGCTCCATCAGCATGGAGGAGGTAACTGCCCTTTTAATTTGTCTGTTAAATCTAACATCATAAATGGGTGTGTATTTTCCTTCTCTCCTGCAGGCACGTGCTCTTACACCTCAGACTGCAGAAACAGATGCCATTCGGTTTTTGGTTGGGACGCAGTCTCTTAAATATGATAATCAGGTAACTATTTTTGACAAATGTATACATATTAATTACTAAGCCTATTCTTAGTTTTATAACCACTTTGCTCTTGGTTTTTGAAGCAACATTTGAGAAGATTAATGCCACACAAACAAAATAAAACTTTCTTTGGGATTTAAATATCCAACTGTATATACTGATTGAGTTCCACAATTTAAACTTATTCTGCGTAGCAGTGCTGTCGTAGTTTTCTGTTTTGGTCTTGTGCGTGTACAGGATTTACTGTAAGTGATTGAGAGGCATCCGGGCACGAGGGCAGCCTCCCCATCTCCCCGGGCCAGTGGATGACCTCTTTCAGAGCTCTCAGCACTCTCTGTAGCTGAGCCTGGACGAGGCCATAGTCCTGTGTCAACAGAGAGCTCCAGGCTGTCACTGCCAGTTGATCCAGGTAGACATATAGGATGTGACCCATTTGCTATTCTGGCCACTGTCATAGAAAGAATGTTGGGTGAATATTGGATATTCATGAGATTGGGGGTTAGTTCATGCTTGACATAAGCGTGTGACCTTGAGCAAATGGATTAAGCTTCCTGGACTTCATTTTCCTCATCGCTAAAATAGGGATAAAGCCGTGCACTTTCTGTATGTCACAGGTGCAGGGGATGTAGTGAAGGTGTGCACTGGCCTTGACCCTGGGGAGATGCACATAGGGCCACGTCGAATGGGGCAGGGCCCCTACCCAGTTACCATGCTCACCCAGGGGAAATGACATTAAAGTCGTCAGAGAATATTCGGTGCTGCATGGAGTATGATGAAATTGTCACTCTCATATGTTGATGAGGGGTTTTAGATGGGCATAGTCATTTTGGCAGCTAATTTGGTGATATACATCTAGAGCTTTATAAGTTAATGTTCATATTGTTTAACCTGTAATTCCTATACCCAAAACATAGGAAAACCTTTATTTACAAGGAGTAGTATTATAATGGTGCATATAATCGTAAAAAATTAGAAGCACTCAAAATGTGCAAATAACAGTTTGGATAATATGAAATTGTTGTTTATAATGGCAGGTTCCTATGACTCATCCTGGTTGACTATGGTTACTGTTGGTGGAGTAGCATTCACACACTGTGCTCATTATAAGTTAGAAAGTCCTCACACACATCACAGCTGAAGAACTGTTAGGTGACTCAGCGAAATGTTAAAACTGTGTATACTGTGTGATAACTATTGTGTAAAAAAAGATAATTTTTCAATATATACTAATATTGAATTACCACATTGTACACCTGAGACTAATATAATGTCAGTTATACCACAATAAAAAAAAGTAGATAAAGTATAAAATTGAATCTCTACGTAGAATAAAGACTAGAAGGAACTAGGTCAAAAGGGCTCCAAGTTTGAGCCATGGTTATCTTCAGGTGACATGAATGGTTGTGATGTAAATTGTTTTGTTTCTAGTTTTCAGTTTTCTGAACGTGCGTGTGCGTGTGCGTGTGCGTGTGTGTGTGTGTGTGTGTGTGTGTGTGAGACTTTTCTCCTGGGAAATGTCAGGTGAGAATGGTTGATTTGTAAAAATAGTTACCAGTGGCTGTCTCGCGGGCCAAGAGGAGTCCCCATAATGACACCATGCCGCCTGGGGGATGCTGCTTGAAGGGGAGAGGGAGGAAGACTAACCAGGTGGCAGCACAGACAGCTGGTGATGGAGGCACAGCTGCTTCCCCTGAGGCAGCTCAGCCGCCCGCCGTGTGGAGCTCCCCCCAACATACCCCCCTGCCCCGACCACAAAGCCCGGCACAAAGGAGCCCAGTGGGTAGGAGTCTGAAGTCAGGCACGTGGCTTTTGTCTGGTGATCGGCTTTGTGCAGAATCTGTCACAGGGCAGTGTTAGAGTGTTCTACCTGGCTTTGTCCCCAGGCTTCTAAGAGCCTTTTTCTCGTCTGCTTGCTTCTTAATTTCACCCAATTCTGAGGCTGTACCAGTGACATTTTTGGTTGAGCATCAGTTTTTTTTTTTTTTGAGGAAGATTAGCCCTGAGCTAACATCTGCTGCCAGTCCTCCTCTTTTTGCTGAGGAAGATCAGCCCTGAGCTAACATCCGTGCCCATCTTCCTCTACTTTATGTGTGGGACGCCTGCCACAGCATGGTGTGCCAAGCGGTGCATAGGTCCATACCCAGGGTCCAAACCAGTGAACCCTGGACCGCTGAAGCAGAATGTGCAAACCTAACTGCTGTGCCACTGGGCTGGCCCCTGAGCATCAGTTTTTAAACTTTCTGAGAATAAGGAAGAAATTATTATTACCATTATGATTATTTAATGAGAGATGCTTATATAATTTTTCTCAAAAAATATTAAAAGCTAACAGAAACACATGAATTAAAAACAAAATGAGGCAATGTAAGGCATTATTAATGTTACATTGTACCTGGTTTTATTAGCCAAAATTACAAACCATTTGGTTATGAAAGGATCAGCTCCAAATAATGAAAAGTGCCTTGACTTGACTTATATCCTTTTTGAGCAAGATAATGCTGGTGTGGGCCCAATCATTTGCATTTCTTGCAGGCTTCGGGGCCACCTGCTGAGTGGCCATGAGTGGCACTGTCATAGTGAGCTGTAGTTATCCCAGGTGGGCTGGTGAAGTCACCCTTCCAGGACAAACGTAGTTTGCAATTCTGTGCCTAGCTTTATCAAATTTGGTTTCTTGGGGCAAACAGTCTTCATTTCTACAATGCAAATCATCAGTCATTGGACATAGTGAAAGTGACATTTTCTCATTATATTAGAGACTTTTGACTTTTTTTTGCTGAGGAGGATTTGCCCTGAGCTAACATCTGTGCCAGTCTTCCTCCCTTTTGTGTGTAGGTCCATGCAAGGGATCCGAACCTGGGAACCCGGGCTGCCAAAGGGGAGCACGTAGAACTTAACCACTCGGCCAAGGGGCTGGCACCCAACTTTTGACCTTCTTAATAATCAGTCTTAGAAACTCAACTTTCCAGTCCTAAGGTATAGAAAAGTTATACATCCAGCTTAAATTTTATGGTAACAAGTATGTAACCATTTAGAAACCTTTTCCATATCCTCCAATATGTAATTGCTGCTCGAGTGCTTTTCTTGCAGAACTGCTGCATTATTGTCTCATTCCTTTCAAACTTCCTCATTAAACTGTCAGTTCAGGCTTGCAGCCCCTGGCCTCAGTTACATTTTCCTAGCCATGGCTGAGTTAAAGGATGGGTTTTAGAACTTCCTGTTTCCACCCTTCACCTGTCGTGGTCCTTTGTCTGTGAATCCAAATGATAGGTATGAAAGAGTGTTTTCCACGTCCTAGTGTTTCCTTTTCTGTTTCTGGGAAGGGTGTGTGACCTTGTTGGGACATTCGTTCATTCATTCATCAAATGCTTATGTAGCATTTCTGATTCTAATTCCCCTCGCTCTGTTATGTATTAGATACACAAAAAATGAGCAGATATACTCACGCTCAAGTTGAACTTTCAGTGAAACGGTGAAACAGACTTGCAGATAATTGCAGTAATAATTGTAAGAGAGGTATGTGACCAGAAGGGGCACTTATTTCTTCCTGGTGGCATTAGGGCCAGCGTCACAGAGAAGGTGGCATTTGAGCTGAGGCCTTCAGACTCCGATGAAATGTGTGTCACTTGCCAATGACCCTGTGTTTTCATAGTCCTTTGGTTCACTCCTGGGCGGGGAGCCCTGGGGAGGAGGGAGAGGCGAGAGGAAGGAGGAGGGTCAGAGATGCATGCTGTGCTCACATGTACTTCTGGAAACAGTCAGCCCTCACACTCAACATGCATGTTTCCCCTCACATGAGGACACGTATGTCCCTCTCACTCACATGAGACATGCATTTTCTCTCTTGTGACACGTATGTTCCTCTTATAAGTGGTGTGTGCTTCTTCTCACACTTGACACACACCTTGCTCACACATGACACAGTACTCCCTCCCACACACAGCATACCTGCTTCCTCTCATATGCCATACGTGAGCTTCCTCCCACACCTGACATGCATGTTTCCTCTTGTATGTGGCATGTGTGTTCCTCTCACATGTGACACGTTTCCTCACATGTGACATACGTGTTTCCTCCCACGTGTGACATGCACTTTTCCTGAGGCTCGCTGTCAGCTAGGCTGCCTCGGGTGCCTGCTGTGTCCTGTCCTGGGTCTGGTAACTGTCCCCTTGTGGAGAGGAGACCCCCACCCTGGGAGGGTGAGCACGGCATTGGCAGTTCTGCTGCTCTCTCCAGAAGAAGTGCAGTGTCCCTGTGTTTTGCAGCAGCGTTATTATATGATTATCAAGTGTGTTGTAAAGTGATGAAAAACTCGTCACTGACTACCCGTCTCCTTTAGGCCCTCCTGAGCTTACCTGTCTCCAGTGAGGGTGACCAGACTCCAGCTTCTTCTTTGACAGCCTCTGAGCATAGGCATTCCCCTCTGGTGCCTCTGTCTTCGGTGGTGTCTGTGTCACCACCAGGCAGTGTGACTGGTGTGGTTCTCTAGCAGCTGTCTGGTGAGGACCCACTTCGGAGCACACTTCGAGTTGACAGCCAGGATCTGGTGTGGAGATGAATGAGGCGGGATCCCAGGGGACTGAGGGCCAGAGAGGTCATTGCACGTGTCCAGGGTGGGGGTGGGGGAGCTGGCTGGAGGAGGCAACTCACCCCGGGGTCAGCCGGGTCCAGGCAATTCCCAAACTGCTACCTCAGTGGACAGAACAGGTGCTCATTGACCCCATTTCTAAACAGATGAGGCAGTTGGCCCTAAGCAGTCACGTGGTTTCCCCAAGGTGACCCAGCTGGAATGTGGCAGAACTGTGACCATAACACACTGCTGCTCTCTTCCCTCTTCATCTTGTTTCGTTTTGCACTTTAGCCATGAGCATGTGTGGTACTGTCAACCTGCGAAACCAGAAACCGGTTGAAGACGCAAAACGTTTATTTGGGATCAAAGGATTGCAGTTCAGGCAGCTCAGATTCAGGTAGAAACCCAAATAGTGTCCCAGTTACAGGAGAGGGGCTCAGAGTTTTTATGGGACAAAGGGAGGAAGATGAGGTGAGTTGTATTAAAGAAGAGTTCATGGGTGCTAGGTGAGGTAAGGCTGCGTTTGTACTTCACAGATTGGCAGGAGATTCCATCATCAGAGAAGTCCAGTTTCATCAGTCCTTACAAACGGTATTCTTGTCTTTACTGACTTCTTGGCGTGTTGGTGGTTTGGTCCAATTTGGAAGATAAGGGAAACAAGACATGCAAGGCAGTTCCTCTGAAACGGCTGTCTTGGCTCTGTTTTAATATGGCTCTACTCGTGTCATCTTTTACAGTACGAATGTGTGCCCTAAAGACCTACTCTGTTTACACTTATGCGCAGACACCCACGCGGACGGGGTGCTAGTGCTCTTGCCATGCAGCATCTCTGTGAGAAGAGATGTCCCAAGATCAGGACGGCTCTGCCCAGGCCCAAGCCTGGGGCCCCTGCCGTGTGGTACTGCTCATGGCTGGCTGTGGCTGCAGTGCTGCATGCGGGGACTGTGACAATAGAATCCTGTCTCCTCCAGCAGGCTCTGAAGCCCCAGCCCCTCCCCGTTTGAGTGCCTGAGCTCCCTGGCCCTTCCTGGGGAATCGTGGCTGGCTGGTTGGGGTTAATGGCCCCTGGCTTTGCCTCAGGCCATCAGCTCCTCCCAGGCAGTCATTAATTCCCTAGAAAGTGCCTGGCACCTGCATCATTACTACTTAATTCAGCTGCGCCATTTCACTGACAATTTTAGGAGCTGTCACAGTTGCTGGCCTTTCTTTGTCAGATGAACTGTGCGCTATTTTTTGTGCCCTTAATTTTGCTCAGGACTCTGTCTGTGTTAGGAGCATTTCTGGAGTCTGTCCTCTCCTGGGTTCTCCTTCATGAGGAAGGTGCATTTTTTTCTTGGAAGGTGTGTGCTGTTGGTGGTCCTGTGGGGAAGCTTGGGCAGAGCCTGGGAACCCCGGATTCCAGATCCGAGGGATTTCTTTGCTTTCGCATTGTGCTTTTCCTGCAGGTTTTCTTTGCTTATTGCTAGCCCCCTATTTCTTATGTTGATGGGGTGAATGCCAGGGTGACAAAGAGGACTATGGCTTGTTCTTTCTCAACATAGCCCTGACATTGTGGTCAAGGTCATGAAGGGGGTGACAGCACAGCTGGCTTCTTTCCCTCGGAGCTGTTCTCCTTTTTAACTTGTAAGCCCCATTGTTCTGTGTTTGTATTTTGATAAGGATAGCTCTGTCATGTGCCCCCTCTGCCTGCAAGTCCCCTCCTTGGCTGCCCTCAGAATCACCTGGGGATTTGTTAGAAATTCAGATTCCTGGCCCCACTCCAGACTAACTGAGCCTCCATTTCTCCCCCCTCCCTTCCCTTCTTCCCTCCCCTACCCACCCCACTAATGATGATGGGAATTCATGTCACAGAAGGTTCTCGAGGAGCGTGGTTTTGGGTGAGGCTGGGTTGGTGGCGCAGCAATAGTGCTGAGAACCCATCCTTCTCATTTCTGTATTTTACTTTCTTCAGGGTGGGCTTTACCCTCAGGGGCCCTCTATTTCTACGGTGGGTCCCAGATGGCCTGCTGAATTTGGGGAGGCTAGTATGTTCTTTTCAGCGTCAAAGGCGAGTTGCCCAAGGCGCTCTCTGGGGTCCCTGTGTCCCTGGCATCTACTCTCTGGCAGCCCAGGTGTGACTGCCAGGTTGGTGGGCATCCCTGAAATCTCTCCCTATGGCGTGAGGAGGAGTCTGGCTGGGGTGCTCACTCTTCAGGCTTGGGGTGAAATTGATACTCTTCTGGGCATGTTTTGAGACTCCTCTCCCCCACATGTGGCTCACGGCACCTTTTTTTTTTGAGTGAGGAAGAGTGGCCCTGAGTTAACATCTGTTGCCAATTTTCCTCCATTTTGTATATGTTATGCCGCCACAGCGTGGCATGATGAGCAGTGTGTAGATCCCTGCCTGGATCCAAACCTGTGAACCTTGGGCTGCCAAAACTGAGTATGCAAACTTAACCACTACGCCACTGGGCCAGCCCCTCATGTCAGCTTTTATGTGAAGTCTTCCTGTCACCCTTCTTCTGGTTCCCCATCTGGGAAGTAACTGCCCTCTTTCCTCCACTCTTGTCTGTCTCTGTGAACACGTACCTCTGTGTAGGATTTAATGCATAGTGTTCCAGTTATTTTCATCTTATATTTATTCTCCCAGTTACTATTATGCCTCTCCATCCCCGATGTGTATTGTCAGTGTTCTGAGGACAAGGGCCAGGCACCATTGGGTCCTTTTGATGTCTGGCCCTGAGTAGGTTGTCATTGGATGGATGTATTTTAAGGAAGGTCACAAGCCTTGCAATAATTAGGTCCAATTTAGCAGATGCACTTACTTTTCACACGGGAATGTTATGATGCCCTGTGATGTGTTTTTTTGGTATCCTCTTATATCTTCAGGCAAACAAACCATATTTCTTCTGGTGGTTTTTTTTCTGTCTAAAGAAGTTATGCTATTCACGAATCCCATGCCTGGGCATCCAATTCTGTTTTTGTGCAGGTAAGTTCCATCAGATCGGTTGGTCTGGATATCAAGGAGAATCAGATCAAAACCCCTTGCCAGTTTATCCCGCTGGAATCATGAGAAGTAGATGCCTGGAGCCTTCCGTGGAGCCCTGCTGCGGTTTCATGGCGGGTGTCCGTCTCTGCTTCTGATTGAAACTGTGCCGGGAGAGGTGTGCTTGTGTTTGTGTCTTAGAGGTTTTCCCGACAGTCTGTCTCACGGGGGTTTCCCTGCAGCACCTTCCTGACTGTGCTGGTTGTTCTTCATGCGAATCCTGCGCCTGGAGCGAGTCAGAGGGGTGCCCCTCTGTGAAGATGAACATGAACACGAGTAGACCGAGTGCCGCCTCCCACGTGCATGTGTGTCCTTCCTTTCTTGCTTCTATGAATTGTTCTCCTCTTCTTTGTCTGAGAATTCTTATGGTATGGAACATGCCCTTTAATTTTCTTTCTTAAAAAATAGAATTCTACATTGTGTTTTTCTACTTTTTAGATTTATATCCAGAAGTGTGATGATAAAGAGAAGCTGGTGGCATTCCAGTGACCTGTTTAGGTTCCAGCTTTTCCGTGGCCCTTGACGCGATGCTGCAGGGGAGCCTCCATCTTGTCCCCTTGCTGTGGTCTGAGTGCGCGTCTCCCCCAGGTTCCCCTGTTGGACCCTAACCTCCAAGGTGATGGGATGATGGGATTAGGTGCGGCCTTTGGAAGCTGCTCAGTCATGAGGGTGGAGCTCTCATTAATGGGATTAGCGCTCCTCTGTTAGGCCCCACAGGGCTCCCTCTCCCCTTCCTCCCTGTGAGGACACAGTGGGAAGATGCCGTCTGTGATCCAGGAAGCAGCTCTTACCAGACGCAGAGTCTGCCGGCTCCTTGATCTTGCACTTCCAGACCCCAGGACTGTGGGAAGTAAATCTCTGTTGTTTATAAGCCACCCGGTCTGTGGTGTTCTGTTATAGCAGCCTGAGTGGACTAAGCCACTACTGTTCCAGGAAATGCCCTCGCTGGGCGCTGAGAGCTGTGGAATGTGGAATGTGGGGTCTTTTTTCCTGGGCTGCCAAACATAGTTTGGGCTTCATGGATGTTCCTGTGCTGGGGCTTATTTGCTCAGGTGAAGAGTGCGAATATGGATGGGTAGATGGTAGTCACACTCTGGGCATAAAAGTACTGGAATGTGTAGCACGTTTCATAACAGCACTGTTGCTTGCCGTTTAAAGTCCTAGCTGAAGGACCAGTATGTGATTCAATTAGAACAAAGAGATCTTAGCAATCGCGTTCCCTGAATTTATAGATGCAAAGCAGGAGCCCAGAAAGAGTTAGTGGCCTGCCCCCGGTAACACAGGCAGGAAGTGGCAGCACCAAAACTGGAACCCAGGCCTCCTGACCCCGTATCACTTTGCCTTCGGCTTATCACGCTGAAGCAAAGGCTGCATGGAGAGTGAGTTTTCAGGGGTGCCACCTGGACTGGGGTGAAGAAGACTGCTGATGTGAGCCCCTGAGCGTGGCTTCGCCAGGATCTGGCGGCCTGCAGTCTGGATTCCTCTTAAGGAAGTGCCAGCCCAAGGGTACTTTTTGGATGGATAATAAAGCCAGGACAGCTGAGGCCATGGGCTAGAGTCTGCTGTGGACCTAGAATCTTCTAGCCAGGGCTGTGCTGTGACCCTGGGAGGGCTGCAGTCAGTGGCAGGAGGAATCTTGCCCAGGGGGAAGCCGTTGGATCTTTAACTTCCCCTAAGAGGGGAGCTTTTGATTTTCCATTTCTGATTTTATCCACATTTTTCTTTGAATTTTCAAGAGTTTGTTTACCTTCAGTTCAATAAGAGAGATGAAATGGAAAGACAGGGCAGTGGAGTCACGCGCTCAAACCTGGTCCTGGGCTCTGAGGAGTGGGGGCAGCTGTAGACAAGGGACACCTCTCTCTCAGCCCTGATTCTCCAGGAAAGTGAGGAGGATTGATTAACATCATCTTTACGGGCTTCCTAATAAATTTTATAACTCTTACTCCTAAATTTTTATAGACCTCCACTGGTAAATCCAACTTTAAAAATTTTAATAATGGTAATTCAAAATATATGAGTTTGGTCTTCATTATAAGCTGTTAAAAACATTTCAAAAACTCAGACATGGCATGAAGAATTTAAAGCAACGTTTAAGCACTGCCCAGACGACCACGTTTTCCCGACCCTCTGAGCCAATATTAACTGGTCTTTCTTTTGTGCCCCTCTAGTCTTTTGTACTCACCTGAATTATAGTGTTTCCTCCATTGTAGTCACTTGTTTTTTGTAGCAGGCCTGTAACTACATATATTTGTTCAACAGAACATTTCTTTGTACTTCCAGTGTGAGCTGGGTGGAAGGTGTGTTACTGCCCAAGGTGGGGTCATCTGCCTGTGGCAAGACATGCCAGTACTTGAGGGGCAAGGTGGTAGGAGAGAAAGGGTTTTATTACAGCTTGCTAGCAAGGGGGAAGATGGCCAACTCATGTCTGAAAGAACATCTTACAGAACGAAGACTGCAGGCCAGTCATGTAGGGGGCTGGTCTCCAGCTGGGGCAGCCGTCTGGTCTCAGTTCCTGATAGTCTTTTGTTTTACTGGATATGCATCGGAGATGCAGCAACCCCCATACCCTGATTTAGTTTAAAAATAAGAAGAATAAGATCTTCAATATGTATAGTAAAGATCACTGTTTAGGTGAGGGGCGCCAACAGATGGGTGCCTGAGAATGGACAGTTAAGATACAGTCTCCTTCAGAGTCAGGAAGTCTCTGGTATTCTTTGCTAACCTGCTGCAGTGCAGAGCCCAGTGTTGTGGAGGGTGGGATCTCCACGCACCCCGATGGTGTGGGGGATCTCCACGTGCCACGATGGTGTAACACACTCAGATTAATTAATAACACTTCATGAAGATGTGTCCTTTGGACCTGTTCGTGAACCTGCTGTAAGTGAGGATATACGGAAGAATCTTAGGACTCACAAACTTAAAGATGAAGGTTAAGAGGCACATTATTAGAGTGTATCTGCTTAGGAGAGATGGGACTGGGGGTGCTTAGACTCCTCTTTTCTCGCTACTGAGCGGGGAGGAGGCTCGCTTCCATGCCTGAGTGGGCAAGGAAGGAACCTAGAGAAGATCTGTTTGGATCAAGTGATAGAGCCTGGCTGGACAGCATGCGCTTGTGTCTGCGCAAGAAAGAAAAGAGCTTTCTGTTAAGGTGGAGAGAAGAAAGACCCTCCCCCAGATGAGAGCAAGGACTCTGGGGGAGCAGGAGATGTGGGCACAGCAGGAGCACTGGACAGGTATGGGGACTTGTGCAGAGGGAGAGGTCAGGCTTGGAGGGTGGCTGGGAGACAGTGTGCAGGGAGGATGGTGTGTGGGGAGGATGGCGAGCAGGGAGGATGATGTGCAGGAGGACGGTGAGTGGGGAGGATGCTGTGCAGGGGAGGATGCAGGGAGGATGGTGTGCAGGGGAGGTTGCAGGGATGACAGCGAGCATGGAGGATGGTGTGTAGGGGGACAGTGTGCAGGGAGGACGAGGAGCGGGGAGGACGGTGCTCAGGGAGGATGATGTGCAGGGGGATGGTGAGCGGGGAGGATGGTGAGCAGGGGAGGATGCAGGGAGGACGGTGTGCTTTCTTGATGGATGGGTCGGCAGAGCCAGCAAGTGAGGAATTCTGAAACCAGAGCTCTAGTGCTCCCACCATGCGGTGCTCCTCATGCTTCAGTGCATTGCAGGGGGATGGATCTGGGGAACAGAAAACTGGCGTATTTAAGTGCTTCTGTTCAGTGTTGATGGATTACCTGGCAAGTAGAGAGTGTGTCAAACACTGAAGAAGAAGTTTCCTGTTCATCCTAACAACACAAAAATTATTCCTCATTTTGTATATTACCTCTTAGTCTGTGTTCACATGTGACTTTTATATAATTGCATGCCATTTTATATTCTGCTTTTAAAATTTAATGCTTTCATAGCATTTTTGGTTTTTATAATTGCTCTTAATCATGATTTTTAAAGCTACATAATAATTCCATAATTTTTTTTGTTCATTTATTCTTTGGGACAACTTTCAAGAAATCAAATTACTCTTTCAATTTTAACACTTATATAGTTCTTATTTACATATTATAAGAAATCTTCTAAAAGTATTACCTACATTTACAATGTGTACCAGTTTTACCATTTAAATTGATGACCGAACCAAGGTGAATTGTTAAAGATTTGTTTACCGTGGTTCAGTCATCAATTTAAATGGCGACTGCAGCCAAGAAATCAAGAGGAGACTGAGACTGGGAGACAGCAATGAAAGAATTAGGAAAGATCATCAAGTGCAAGGAGGTGTTGTTAGAGACCAAGGCCAAGGTTATCCACACCGTCGTAGTCCCCATTACTGTGTATGGGTGCGAAAGCTGGACAGTGAAAAAGTGACAGGAAAAAAACGGATTCACTTGAAATGTGGCATCTGAGGAGAGCTCTACGGATACCCTGGACTGCCAGAAAGATGAACAAGTGGGTCCTGGAGCAAATTGAGCCTGAACTGTCACTGGAGGCAAAAAGGATAAAACCAAGGCTGTCCTACTGCGGGCCCATCGTGAGATTCAGGATTCTTTGGAAAAGACCATAATGCTGGGAAAAGTGGAAGCAGCAGGAAAAGAGGAACCAAATATGAGATGGATTGAGTCCGTAAAGGAAGCCACAGGCATGAGTCTGCAGGAGCTGAGCAGGGCTATTGAAGACAGGACGCTGTGGACGTCACTCATTCATAGGGTTGCCAGGAGTTGGAGCCAACCTGACGGCACATAACAACTGCCAGTTTTACCATAGCCTTGCCAGTATTGGAGATTTCCACATATTGAGGTATACAGGGTAACTATTCAGGTTCAAAACTGATTCGGCTTGAACTCAAAAGCCTGACTTACGGCCTATCAAACACACATTGTAGGTCTGCTTAACCATTGAATGAAAGAACACACTCCCTTGAGATAAGAATGCAGACTCCCCTCCTACGCCCTATTGGTGATGCCCTGGACTCGTCCCTTTCCCCACACCAAGGTCATGTTGACTGGCTAATTTGCAACTAAATACCTCTTTGAAACTTTCATGAAAATGTATCCTGGGTGTGTTGAATGTATGTTCTAGAAAGATGGAAGACCGTACTGAAACCCATGCTTCTCCGGAATGCTTTCTAAGGCCTTCCCGGGTTATAATCCTCACTCTGGCTCATAATAAACTCACCCGATTTCTCTTATCTATAGAATAGTTATTGATTATTTTGTGTCGAAAGTTGTCACCACTTAAAAAAGTTGGCTAATATAATAAATAGAAATTGGCATCACAGAATTCTTATTTTTAAATGTTTAAGTCATTGGTTATAATACAGAATGAATTTCCTCACTTTTGTTTTGCTACATACGTTGGAGTACACGTATCTAAAGTATACGGCTTGATACGTGTTTACACCCTCACGCATTCATCCCCCCATGCTCACACCCATCTCACACCCGTATAACTGCCGTCAATGTCAACTCCAGCACCCGCAGCCCCTCGAGAGTCTCCGAGTCTGAACCAGCTCCAGCCCTAGTGCCCGTTGGGGGTGGCCACTGCTATCTCACCCTAGGTTTGTTCTGCCTGCTTTTTAACTTTGTATAAATGGAATTACACCATATGTGGCTCTGATATTTGATTTTTCTCATTCGATACTGTCTGTGAGTTTCATCACCATTGTTCTGTGTATCTGTCACTTGTTAGTTTTCATTACTGTAAGTATGCCATTTTATGAATAGCCCACGATTTATTTACCCATTCTACTGTTGATGGACATCTGGGCTATGTACCATTTTTGGCTGCCATGAATAAGGCTGCTGTGAACATCCTTGCACCTGTCTTTGTTTTGGAGTTTGTTGGGTATGCGCCCAGCAGCACATCTTTGTTTTAGTGTCTGGTGGGCACGTACCCAGCAGTAGAATTGCTGGGTCATCGTGTTACCGAAACCGAAGTGGGTTCCCTCCTGGTGAGTTAAATCAGGCTCTCCATGAGAAGTAGTCTCACACAATAAAGTATGTATTTGCAGCAAATAGGAGATGATGAGGAATCATTTCCAGAGTCATGGTGTCCCTGAACAAAGGGAAGCAGGGACCTTTTATTTTGGAGGGGAATGAATATTCAAAAGGAAGAGGTGGATATTTGCTTGCGCAGGCTTGTTGGAAAACATGCTTCCACACACACTGCGGCTGATGGTAATAAGGTCTATGCTCCTCCTGGAGTGATCTTAGCATTTAAAATAAGGCAAAGGTCATAGACATAGCTCTGTGGGGAGGCTCGGTCTGGTTCAGGGTGGTTGGTGATTGGATCTCCTTGACATAACAGAAGGGAAAAAAACCAATTTGGAAAAACAATTAGATGCTTCCAAACCCACCCTTGCGTTCCTTGGGGCGATTAGCCAGTGACAATCGGACATATGTGTGTTTAGCTTTAGTAAGTACTGCCAAATATTTTTCTCAATAATCATCTAATGATTAATTATCAATAGATTTTTAAATGTCTAGCATGTCTCAGAGGGAAAGGCGGTTGACAGGTAAAATCCCCTCACATAGGGAAAGGAAAAAGAGGACATTAAACCTTCACTTAAAAATAGTGCCACGTTATAGTTGCCTAGTTCTTAGATACGGAATTTGTGATGTCGAAGCTGCCCACAAGGAGTATTTCTGAACCCAGTGTGAAAGGGCATTGGGCTGTGAGTGCTGGGAAAAACTCACTGAAAATAGTTTTAAAGGTAAAAATAATAGTAATGATTTTTAATCCCTCCCCAGCAGAGAATGGGTGTAACAGTGTTTTCAGGCTCTTACCCTATGGGAAGCTGTGTGTTCCTGCTGTAGGGGAGGAAGACATTTCCTCTACCCTCTCTGGATTCGTCTGGCTGGAGAATGAATTAAATTCACGTGAGACAGAATAGCAGGAGAAAAGTAAACAAAGCTTTATAACATGTACACATGGGAGAGGCTCAGGCAAGCTGAGCAACTCACCAAAATGGCTGAAGCCCCCACCTGAAATATCATATCCAGCTAAAGACAAAGGAGGATGTTGGGGGTGGGGGAAGTCAGTTACAGGAGGTTACCCGAAACAGGAATAAGATGATTATGCAGATTTAAGTCCTTGCATTCTGTATTGATAGGAGTTTGTAGAGATAAGGTCATCCCCCTTCTTCCTGGTACAGAGGGAGACAACTTTACAGATAGAGATTTCCCTTACAAATGTAAATGTTTCTTAACAAAGGGTAAGCAAGTTCCACTCCTCAGAGCCTCCTTCCCTGTCCCAGTTTATTAAAAGTAACCAGCCCCAAATAATCCTCATGCCAAAGAGATATATCTTGGGGTGGCCAATGCCACTCCCCCACACTGCTTTTGGTTTCTCCTAATCCTAGGACATTCTTACTGACAAATAAAAATGGCAAGCAATAGGATATATTGGAGAATATGAGGAAGACATTTGGTGTGAACCTAATTCGGCCTGACTTTGTTTTTCCAAAAGGGCCTGACTGTGGCTGTTGAGCACGCGTTGTATATCTGCTTTAAACATTTCCCATGGCAAGAACAAACGCCCTTAAGATAAAGGTGCAACTTCCCCCCACATTAGCATTTCCTTAAGGATAAGCATCTTTCCTTAGGCTAGGAACTGATTGCTGTGCTCACCTTTGACCACCCAGCTCACCTGTGAGCACCCAGCTCGAGACAGCAGAACTGCCACCCTGCTGTGTTCACCGAGACAGCAGAGCTACCTTCTGTGTCCATCAATCGCTGTGCTGACAGAGCAGTCTCGCGACTATTGTAAAAGGGACATTTCAATCCTATGTGAAACATCCTGTTTGGGGGTATATAACCACTCTGTGCACCCCACTTCTTCAGTGCCCTTTCTTCCTTCGGGAAGAAAGGCCCCAGGCCATGGTCCTCAGATTATAGCTCAGAATAAACTCTCCCAAATTTTCATTTATAGTTTGGTTATGCATTATTTTCGTCGACAGTACCTTTGTCTTCATCTTTCACTTGGGGAAATTGAGGTTCAGAGTCACACAGCTTTCAAGAGGCAGTGGTGGGATTTGAATTCTACTCTGAGTCCAAAGCGACCCCTTCAGGGGCCTGGAGTGATTCCGACAGAGACACTGCGCAAGAGGAGCCGTAGGACTCAAACCGGAGCCTCTGAGGCTCGTCCAGTGTGGATGCTTTTGGGTGTAGTGGAGACATTTTTTAAAATAGCATTTAGTGTTTGTTCTGATTGCAAAGTAATACATATTAATCATGAAAAAATGTTAAAAGTACAAATGAGCCACAAAGAGGTAAAGGAAAGCTGCTGCAGTCCTGCTGTCCGGAGAGAACCGGCCGCCTTCCACTGTCCTCTCCTTGAACGGGCGTGCCTCCTTAAAGAAACAGTCATGTCGCATTTGCGCAGCTCTTTTCTTTGTTCCTTTCCCCTTCGGTGTATACTGTGGACCCTTTTCCTGGTACGAAGTGGTCTTTCCTAGTACATCGAATGGCTCCGTAGGGTTATATTACAGGCAGATACTACAGTTTATTTGAACAGTTCCCTCTTATCAGAAATTTAGGTGACTTCAAAGTTTTCATTATGGTAATCAATGACATAATGAACATTCTGAGATATAAATCTCTCTGCAGATCCATGAATATTTTCTTACTATAAATTTATTTTTAAAATAAGTGTTTTATTTTTCTCATTGACTTGGGTACTGGTAAGAGAGTGAATGTGAACATCATTTTAATTCCTCTAAAAATTTTCCAGAAAAGCATGGACATAGGATATTTAACTTTTCATTTAGTGGCTAAAATGTGATACTATTATCATTAATAGTCCATGATGATAATTGGTGACAGCTGTTGGTCTCATTTTTAAAGTGTTATAAGATGTGTTCACGCCCAGTCCTTGCTCCTCCCTCCCACCAGGCCCTGCTGACGTGTGAGTTGAGGAATGCCTGCTGCGGAGTGGGCGCCGTGTGGTCACTCCTGTCCCTCTCGGGCAGCTGCACCATCCGCCCTCTCCTCCCCACAGTGCGCACAGATCTGAGAGGCTCGGGGCTGACTTACACAACCCTGGTCGCCTTTGGCCCTAACACCAGCTGTGGCCTCACTGAGCCGCTTGGGGACAGAGCTTTGGTGTCTGGTTTGGTGTCCAGTTTGCGGACTGGATCTGGCCCGGGGCAGTGTTACAGAGCTTGCAGTCTAACAGTCCTCCACAGGGGTTTCCTGCTTGTCTTCTGAGAGGAGCACAGTAAGATGACCTTACAGAGGTTGAACTGTTAGTATAATAACAGTCAGTAAAGCTGTTAAAGATGCATTTGCTTATTTGTAGTCACTGTTTAAGGTACCTGGAGAGAGTTTACGATCCTGATGTGCTCTTTTATTGTATTTGTAGATCCACATCATAGATTTTGACGACGAAAATAACATTATAAGTAAAAATGTCCTCCTGCATCAAGTGGGTGAAATCTGGCACATTAGTGCCAGTCCTGCAGACAGAGGTGTGCTGGCCACCTGCTACAATAACAGTGAGTATTTGCAGGGATTCGGATACACCAGCTGGAGGGCTAGCATAAGATGGGTCGTATGTTGCTACTGGTTCGACACATGATTGATAGGGTTTGATCAATGGAGGTGCTGCGTTCACAGAGAAGTTGTGATATTGTCGGCGGATGCTCGCAGCACTTAATAGGCTCGAAGGTGGACTCTCAGCTCCTCCGGGAACTGTGACCCCTTAGGATGTGGGAGCGAATGTGCCGGAGGTTTTCGAATGGTGGACACAGGTGTCCTCATCCGCTACTCAAGCACACCGCTCAGGCGGGTAGCTGGATTTGCCTCTTTCTCGTTGCCTGTAAGTATGTGTGATACTAGTTGAAAGATCGGGAGAGTCCGCGATCGGTCAGTACTCCTTAGTAACAGCTTCTCCACGGACACGTGTGAGATGTTCCTGTTCCTTAGTGACCTTTGTCCCAGCCTGCTGTTTCGCTCTCCAGTCCCTGGGACCTTCTACATTTGTGTCAGTGAAACTCTGTCACACTGAACTGGCCACGCATCCTCCTTAGTTCTCCTTTCTCTGTCATTGTCAGTAATCAGTGTTCAAATTCTGCCTTTGGGGAAAAACCTCACATTCTATCTTTTTCCGTTACGTAAGCCAGAATAAAGTCTTTGTATTTCTTTGCTATGTAGTTTCTAAAATGTTTCTTTCATTTATCCAACATGTTGGGATGTTTTTAGCATTCTAAAAGTTTTAGACACTTAGTTGTGACACATTCTATCTCATCTTTCCTTTCATACTTTAGCTTCAAAATATTATTATGTAGGGATCATCTTCCTTGTGTTATTAGTTTGGTTACCAGGGGGCCCTGTTTCTAGAATTTGGTGATTAGACTCTCTGCTTTCACAGAATTCTGCATATGTTTCTACTTTAACTTCACATGTACCACCCCCCCCCCCCCCCCCCCCCGCTTTTTTCTGTGAGGAAGATTGGCCCTGAGCTAACATCTGTGTCCATCTTCCTCTATTCTTTGTGGGACGCTGCCACAGCATGGCTTGATACGGGGTGCTAGGTCCACACTGGGATCCAAGCCTGCAAAGGCTAGGCTGCCGAAGTGGAGTGCGCGAACTTAACCACTACGCCAACGGGCCAGCCTCCGCCCATGCCCCACCCCCCAGCCTTTTTTAACACTCCTCTTCTTCAGGGCAAAAAATTTATTTTCTGGAAAGTCTTTTCCCTGCTGTGTTCTTCATCTCTTATTCTTAGCTTTTAATTGAGTTATTCCAATTATTGAGAAGAGCCCTCCAGTGAGTCCCCTTGAACTTTCTTTTCTCACTCCTGTCATCAGCATTAGAGCAGAGCTGCTCGTGAAGGCGAGATTTCTTTCTTCTTTGTCACCTTATCTCTGAGGAAAGTCAGGTGCCATCCAGTGGATGGTGACGGCCTCGTGGTTCCACCCTAAATCTTCCCATAGCATACTTGGGATGGTAAAATACTTTTATACTTTTGTATAAATAACTATTTGTTCAACAGCTAAGAATAAACATTAACTGATTTGTCATGTAAGTGTCCACCCCCCACCATGCTGTTCCGTGTAAGGTCGACTGTCCCTGCACACGCTCCCCACGGCCCGGCTTTGCTGGCTCTTCTGCCTGCACTTGCCTTAATCGTGTCTACCTCCACCCCCTTTTAGGGAGCTTGGCAGCCTTGGCTGGAGATGACCAGAAGTTCCTACATGTGAAGTTAGAGGTATCCTCTTCTAGAAAAGCAACTTTAAAACTTTCTGACCGATTGCCCTTTAGGTTAACTCAAGGTCAGCTGACCTAATTCCAGCTCAGAATGCCTTCCTCTCTGCCGTGTAACAGCAAATCACGGGATGACAGCCCATCCACTAGACCATATTCTGTCGGTTCGAAGCAGGTCATCAGTCCTGCCTGCACTCACGAGGAGGAGACTGCAGAAAGCTGTGACGGCCAGAGACTGGAGAGTGTCTGAGCAGCACCGGCTGCCCCGGGAGCTGTGTCCCTCCCCAGTGCAGAACAGGCGTTGCTGCTGTGGAGTCTGGGCCCACGATGGCATCAGCTCCTCATCCGAGTCAGGTGTGCACCTGGCTTCGGGGCGAAATCTGCTGTGAGGCCAGCGCCTCGGGCCAGTTCCTCTACATCTGTGAGGTCATCTGCCCCCACACAGTGGTGGGACAGGGGTAACTGCCTTAGACGTTCCGCCCAAAAGGGGAGACTGGGTGGAGAGAGGAGCCCCCGGCTATGGCTATGCTGAAAGGCAGACCCTGCCAGAGTGCCTCGAGTGGGTCTCCGCCCTGCGGCTCTTGGCTCTGCTCTGAGTCATCCTCCCTTCTTCGTGGAGCAGCAGGCATGCATGCATGGCACGAACTGCTGCCAGCCGCTCCTGCCGGGGCCAGTGTAGGCCGTGTGGCCCACTGAGTTTGGTCCTCTCTCCGCCCCTCAGGCCAAGCTGGCAGTGTCTTGTGAAACAGATTCCTCAGGGATCTCGTAGGTCTTCCATGAATGTCTGCTCCATCAGACAAAGCTGTGCGCATAGGTCTTCCTGAGATGGTCTCTTTTCCACCTTGGCTCCTGCTGGGATGAGAAGGACCTTACACTTGACCCTTACCCTTTCACCTTGACCCTTACGCTCCCTCACCCCCCACCCCCGCTCTGTTTGAGGACATGAGAGGCACTTGCTCCAACTGTGGAACAGACCCTTCCTCAAACTGGTACTCTGACCTTTTGATCTTCCTGAGGCCAACCTGCCCTTTTCTCTAGAGCACCTTTCCTGCCAGTGACTCTTAATTTTAGCATCTCTTGCCATCTGGAGAGGTGGAGGGTTTTGAAGTCATCGAGTCCAGGCTCCTTTTTGCTCACCCTATCTTCCTCAACTTTCCTCTCTCCTCTCACCTTCTGAGATCAGCAGTGAGAGAGGAGCTGGGCGCCCCCTTGCTCCCTCTTGCCTGGGGGTCTCTGGAGTGTGCAGCCCATTTCACCACTCACGGCTCTGCCTCCACAGCACTGCAGGGCCTGTTCTGCTAGCCTTCTGTCACCTCATAGCAAGGACCCTCGTCCTCCTGTTTCCAGAACTTTTCTCCTTCACTCTGAGCCTTCCCTGGCAGCATGCTCTAAGTTCCTGTGTCTTCTGACAGTCTTTTCAGGGCAGACGAGGCTTTTCTATCTTGCACCTCAGAATTCTTGAAGGTTCCACCCACTGCCTGGCTCCAAAGCCGCTCCCACACATTAGGAATTTGTTACAGCTGCACCCCCCTTCTAGGCACCTGATTCTATCTTAGTTTTACATGCTGCATAGGAAAGTATTGTCAATGCAAATAGTCCGTAACCGATCTATATAAATTGAAATTGGGGTGAGTTTATTATGAGCCAGATCTGAGGACCAGATAGCCCAGGAGAGTCCTTTCCCAGAGGAAGGAGCACTCCAAGGAAGTGGGGTGTACACAGTGGTTATATACCATCAAAGAGCACATATCACATGTGATTGGAATGCCCCTTTTACAATAGTCACGACATTGCTTTGCCGGCACAGCACTTTGGTGCACACAGCAGGTCGGTGGTCTCAAAGTGGGTGGTCACAAGGTGAGTGCAGCAAGTCAATAATCAATCCTTAATTTAGGGAGAGATGCTAATCTTTAACGAAATGCTGACATGGGGGAAGTGACATCCTTATCCTTAAGGGCACTGTTCTGATCTTTGGGACACAGTAAATACTTAAAGCAGATGTACAGTGCATGCTCAACGGCTGTGTCAGGTCCTTTGGAAAAACGACTTCAGGACGAATTAGTTTTACACCAAATGGCTTCCTCGTTTACTCAGTATACCCTATTGCTTGTCATTTATTTATCAGTACCATAAATGCAGTGACTAAAAACAACACATTCCTCTTTTCTCACCATCCCAGTGGTCCTGGGTTGGGACGGCCCAGTGGGGTCCTCTGTCTGGTCTCAGGCCTGCCTCCTGGGTGTCGGCCATTCTACCTTCCATCTGGATCTGAGTCCTCTTCCAAGCTCACTGGTTGGTGGCAGAACACGGTCCCGAGCTGTGGGCTCGGCCCCCTTGTGCTTGCTGGCTGTCAGCTGGGACTGCTGTTGGCTCCTGGAGGCTGGGGGTGGGCGTGGGTTAAGCCTCCAAGCTTGTGGCAGTCTTGTTCTGGTGTCCACAGCTTCCTTCAAGTTACCCTGCATCGCTTCATTTCCAGCCAGGGCTTCCAGAGACCTCCTGCTCGCTCTTGCCATCAGCCTTTGAAGGCAGCACAGCCCTCCTCTTAAAATTTTCCTCATCTGTAGGAACCTCTGTAGGAAGAAAGATATGATAGTTTCGTAGCATTTGTGGCTAAGTTCTAAGAACTCCACTTTCTTCCTGCCCAGGCAGGACTGAAGGAATTTGGTCCTGCACTGAAGGCTGTTTTCTAGCTCTTCTGCCTTCCCTGACCTGGAGGGAGCTGCCCAGCGCCTGCTGGGCTTTGCCTCAGCTCCTCGCCCTCTGAAGCTTCGCATGCTTTACACCTGATCTGCACCAGGTGGTCACAGGTCCCAGACTGCTCTAGTTCAGGTGCCTCCAGAAAAGCTTAAAGATCCACACTCACCGCACATACCTTCACGCAGAAAGGACGTTTTAGAGCAACTGAACATAGTTTGCAAACGGGTACTTGTGGTCTGTGTTTTGCACTGAGCTCTCCACCAATCGTGAGGTTTCCACACTACAGTAAACTATATATGAACTAAACCCAAAGCATCACAAACTTAAGTTAAAACGTATGGCTTGAATTGTTGTCTCATTATAACAGATCCTTTTGTGAAGACCAGAATTTCACTGTGTCCTCTTCCTTCCTGTGTGTTTTCTGGAATCGTGCTTTTCCCCTGCTGGTCTGGGCTGGGTGCAGGCTCTGTGCAGGGGTTGCCACGTCCTCCCCATCCTGCTTGTTTCCTGGTGTGTGTTTGTAAGCGTGGCAAGGACGCTCCTGATGCACCTCGTGTGTTTCCTGGGTCCTTGCTCTGCCGTAGCCCATACTTCTTTTCATTTCCGTTGATTTGCATGATATTTTGGATAGTGGTACCCTGTGTCTCACATCCCATGTCTGTACAGTGGAGGGGCTGCCGAGGGCAGAGAGCAGGAAGGAGGGTGGATGGGTGGAGCAGGTCCTAGGACCAACCTCCGGGGACTTGTAGGAGGGACCTACTTCCAGCAGAGAACTGTCCTCTTTTAGAGCTGTTTGCATGTCCCCCTTCACATGTGTCCTGAAACTCTTCTTTATGGATCTTATTGGGAGGAAAGGAGAAAAGAACCGTAGAAAAGTGGGCTTCTATGTGGAGTGTTTATAAAAAATCCATTTTGAGTGGTCTGCTCTTCTTGAGACATTGTGGAATTCATGGAATTCATATTTGTTCTAAACCACCATGTTTAAATTATATCCATTTATTGCAACGTGCAAAAGGATCACTACAAGTTCATGGAAGTCTGCACTGTGATAGAACTCTGTGCCTACACACACACACACACACACACACACACACTGGAATAAATATCACAGTGGCCTTGTGTATAATATGGAGAATTGGATTAACTCACAACTTGTTTCTGAAAATGCAAATGAGAAAGCCTCCCTCTCTACCTTTTATTGTCGTGCTTAGGAGGCACAGTGTGTACAGGCAGTGTTAAATCCCCTGTACAGCCTAAGCAGCAACTCCTCGCAGGCAAAAAGCTTCTCGCAGAGTTATATTGTCTTCACATTGTCTTAGAAATGGTTGTGAATTTGCGGTAGGTTAACCTGAAAATTCAGACTCTTTTTCAGATCAAACTATACGCTCATCTATCCTGGCTTACGTATCTGTCATGCAAGGAGCAAGGAACAGACACAGTTGTCGCAGATCATTGGTAGAGACCTATAACTGCCATTGATCTGATAGTAGCCATCACCTGTGACAATTGTGAAAAATATGTCCTCGGAGTCAGGGTGGTGAGAGGGGAGCTGTATGTACAATAAGCTCTTTTGGAACTTTTTCTATGTGGATGAAGATGTTAAAAAACTCTAGCTTTTCTTTCTGACGATTTTGAAAGGAAAATGCATCACTGCAGAAGCAAAATGGAGGCCTGTGGGCGGGCGGAGGCTGTCTCAGTGGTCCCTGCAGCCCGGGGCAGCGGGGGTCTGTGCAGCGACTGGGCACACGGCTGGTCGGATGTGGCGCTGGGCTGGTGACGGGTGACGGGGCCTCCCTGGGAGAAGGCCTGTACATACTGTCACCAAGAGCAGAACCAGCGGTTCTTGCCCTGCTGCTCGCCCCTGAAAGGTTGTGTTGCTGTGACCTGGACGTGTCCTGCTCCCTCAAGGAACCCATCCCGGGGTTACATTTCCCACGCGAGTTCTGTCCCTGGGGCTCCCAGGTGTTAATCTCCTCCTGCCCCACGTTGCTCCTTCTCAAAATGGGCTTCTCCTGTACACATCTGATTCCTGCGTTCAGACTCCTCTCACACAGTTTCCAAGGTTCCTTGAGAAAAAAGTATGCTTCAGATGAAGGCTAGTAGTTAGGTTATTCTTAAAAATTATGACTTTGCTGCTTTAATTTCCTTTTTTTCTGAATTAAAGTGTCTGTTTTTGTGTTGGCTCACACCGTTGTGTGTCTGTGTGCTGTGTCCATCATGTGTGTTGTATGTGTCACATGTGGTGTGTGTGTGTCTGTTGTGTGCATGTGTCTGTCACACGTGTGTGTCTGGTGTGTATGCACCTGTGGTGGCCGATGCTCCCTCGTGGCCGCTCTCTGGCAGCAGGGGGCACCAGCGTCCTCCTCTGCGCCTCGTCTTCGCTCCTTCCCGCCTCCCTCCCTCCTGGGTCCCTGTGGCCATGTCCTTAGCCTGACGCCGCTGTGAAAGCTTCCTTCCGCTTCTGAGGCCTTTCTCTAAACATTGTCACGGACACCAAGGTCCTGCTTGAAAGCACATCACAGAATCGGGTCCACTGCTGGCCTCTAGCAAAGACGACCTAGGGGACGAGTAGTCCTACCTCAGTGGTCTGTGGGTTTCTCTGGGGGCGTGAGTCCTGAGTTCAGTTTCCTGACCCCCGCACCCAGGCTCCAGTGGGACCCTCTCAGCCCCTGGGACCCCCGATGTGGCGGGGAGCCTGGCTGGACCCCAGTGATAGGATAACTGTGGACGCCCTGTGGTCAGCAGACAGTGGGGACCCAGGAGCAAGGGTCCTTACAGGGGGACATCTCCGTGTGTTCCCCCCAGGGTGCTTGTCATGACAAGCCTTGAGTGCAGGATGTTGGACCTCGATCCCGGAGACCCAGGGTATGAAGCCCAGCGCGTGAGCTGCCCTGCTTCCCCAGCACGTGCCACCTCTGTGCCCTGCCTTCCCATGTATTTGGCCTCCTCGCACTCTCCCTCCTGTCCACACACCCCGAGCTCTCGCTTACCCTTGAGAAGGCCTCCTCCTGCAAGCCCTCTCTTCCCACCGCCCAGCCTCCAGCCGGACTCACGGTTTGGTCTCACCCACGTGACATTTCTGCCTCTGTTTGCGTGGCTTCTCCCTTAAGGACTGGACACCCCAGGGCCCTGGCACGTATGCCATTTACCTCTGCACCTGAGTGCTCAGCCTTGCTGAGATGGTGAGGTCTATGCCTCTTGTCCTGGCGCCCTCCCAGCTGGTACCTGCTTTCCTTAGAAATGGCCCCGTGTGGGAGGTAAGTCACATAGCTGTGTAATAGCTACTCAAAAATATTGACAGATGGAGTTGGCTAATTTAAACTGAATTGAAATACTAGTCTCAGTGAGATTTAAAACGATGTAGCGGACTTTCTTAGGAGCGAGGATACTGAGATGTAATGAGCAGGTCAGCAGGAGGAGACCTCACCTGAGGTGGTGCCGAACACCGAATTAATGTCAGTATTTGCGCTCCATGGGAGAGCGGATTCTGGAGGCGAGGAGGTGGATGTGACCCCAAAAAGGTTTCTCTTCTGTGGTAGGTGGTGTGCGAGTTAGTGAGGTCCAGTGTCAAAGTGCATTGAAAAATTAAAAAGCGCACTAGATACAGAATGGTCCAGTAATTTCTGCCAGATCGTCCCCGGCCATTTTCCAGTATTTCTCAGTGGGGCAGGGACAGCGGTGGCGAGGAGAGGCGGCTATCCTGCCAGGAACGGTGTGGTAGAAGGAGCCCAGGCTCAGGCTCTGCTTTCCCCTGCTGTTCCTCGCCTCTCTGATCCTGGACCACTCAGTAACCTCTGGGGCTGTCATCTGTAAAACGGGCACGCTTGGACCCTTGCGACTGTTGGAAAGGAAAGCGTGAGGAGCCTCGGGCCCTGGGAGAGGACGTGTGTGAGTGTGGCAGCTGTGCCCTCTGCAGCCGCGGTCAGAGCCGGAGTTGTGCCCAGGCACAGATGGAGGAGACTGGGCATCCTGAGTGCACCTCGCCTGGCCCAGCTCTGCAGGGATGGGTGCGGTGCCCAGACCTGGCTGCAGCTGCAGCCTCTCTTTGGCAGGCAGCTGCCGTAGGAGCTCGGGCACCCAGCCAGCCGAGCTCCTCAGACACAGCCTTAGCACAGACTTCGTCGCCACTCATAGCTTAGCGCTCCAGCCTTCCTGTCACATGGAGCTTCTCAATTTGGGGTACAGAACCTTCAGGGATGGGAGCCGGTGTGCTTGAGGCCACAGGATGAATGTGGCTGTCTTTCTGTAGTGTCAGTTTCATTTGATGAAAGCGTTTCGTGTAGTCTAAAATGGATGTAGATCTGTTCTCAAGTGGAATGCAAAATTCACATGAATCTCATGATAACACGTGAGACTGGCTGAGGGTCCCTTCAGATGATGTCCCCAGATGCTGTTAGGCGGACACGTAGCAGTTTGCAGAGTGCGTTCACCTGTCAGGGCGTGCGCTCTCTGCTTGGCTGTTGGCGTGGCCCAGTGAAGACTAAGGTGGAGGCTCTCTTCTGAGAGACAGGTGACCTAGGAAGCCTTCGTGTAACAAGAAAGACTTTGTGATGACAGAGGCCCTTCTGCTGGGCGCCCCGGCACCGTCACCTGCCTTCACTTGCCTGGTCAAATCCAGAGTGCCCTAAGTGGGTCAGGTGGCGTTCTTCTCCTGAGCCCGGCCTCCTCTCTGCCTCGGCCTCTCTCTCCTCTGAGAGAATCACCATGTCTGTGGATCAGCGTCCTGCCCGACCCCTGTGAATGAGCCACGACAGCTCACTAGGCCCTCGGTGAGTCGTCTTGGGGACTGCATGTTGGTGATTCACTTTGGGATCCCAGGGTGATCTTAGCACCCTGGCAGTGCTGTCAACCTCAAGCCACGACCTCACCTGTCAGCCGGTCTGCGGGAGAGTTTGGCCTCTGGTTACGTTTCTGGCTCTGAGTACTTGGGATTCAGATGGGGGCCATATTCAAATGTGTTACCAGGCACTGTTGCTTGTGATGAAAAACAGTGACCCGATGGTCACTGCATCTGACGGGGGTGTCCGGCTCTGTAACCCCATGGGCCATTCTTTGGGCTCCCCAGTGGGGACAGTTCTTGCAGCAGGTCCTGTCCCTCGGGGGAAGTGGTTGTCGTGGTGGGCACCTGAGAGGTGGGAGGCCTTGAAACCAAGAGCCACCACGCTGGCCTGGAGAGAGTCAGGTGCCCTCACACCTGCAGTGGCCTCCAGAAGGCACAGGGCAGGTGTGACCGGTAGCCAAGTGGGCCCCTTCAGGAGCCTGCCCTGACTCTGGGCTCCATGGGCCTGACTGTAGGTGGACCTGAGGGGTCTCCTGGTGTAGCATCCACAAGAGAGTCTGATGGAGGTCATTTCTGGGCCTGAGGGACATAGGCGGACCTGGTAAATTATAGCAGGGAGAGGGTCCTGGAGTGCTTCGTGGAGGCAGTTCCCAGTCCGGTCAGGAGAGAAGCAGTCGGAAACTGTCTGCAGCATGGCTGAGTGAATGGACAGCGTGGGGGTCGGGGTCCCTGTGAGCAAGAAGAATTTCATGCATCAGTGTGGGGTACCCTGAGGTGCCGGCCTGCTCTGAGCTTTGGTTGTAATCTAAGGGAGGAGTTCTCCAGAGGTTGCAGACAGCTGTGTAAAGATGTCTGGTCTGTGTGGCGTGGCCCAGGATTCCAGCCTGGAGGAAGAATATTTGGAAATGCTCAGAGTCTCAGTGTAAACACTTGAAATAATGTCTCCATTTTGGGTCCGCTGCACCTCAAGGAGGTGGTGAGGCTGGAAACGGTCCGGGAACAGTGGTTCATGATGCTTGTCTCTGGCGCTTACGGAGGATCCCTCTTAGGGGCATCTCATCACGTCCCCAGCGGCAGCAAGCTGTGGGGGAAGGGTCCTGGGAGCTGGGGGCCAGGAGGCCTGTGTCTGGTTTCCCTGTCACCATGTGTTGCCAGCACAGCTGTGGAATGTCTCCAAGCCTCCATTTTCTCATCTCTAAATGGGAGGAATTTCGTCTGCCTTGTCCACAGCGTTGTTGGGATTCATAGGAAGACTGTATACCTGGAAGGCCCGGAGAATTGTAGGATTTGTGATGATATTTTTATTACGTGGTTTCTTACACTGTTTTTCTGTCCGTTGTTGTTTTAGCCCTCGTGCTGTTAATCTGATTTTCTTATGTGTTTGTGCCTTGACTCCAAATCTGGCGAGAATGTTCAGGCTGACCCATCCTGTGTGCTGTGATCACCTGGCACTTTCCAGGGGCTGAGCACGGTGCTGGGCTCTTTACACAATGGTTTCTAACTCACAGCAAGACTGAGAGGCAGACTCTCACTGTCCCGTTTTATAGACGAGAAAACAGGCTTGCAGAGGTCACCTGACTCGCCCTGGTGGACTGGCGGTGGAGGCCACCCTCCTGGAGGCCATCCCAGACCCTCTCACACATGGCTCTGCCCTCTCCATAAGGATGGACTTAAACAGACCCAGCATCCAGGAGAAAACTGTGACTGGGGGGAGACTGGTTCTGTCCCCTTTCATGGCAGCCAGGAGCGGGGTGAGCCTGTTCTCTTGCTCATCAGGAGACCAGTGCCCTGAGGCTGGCAGGAGAGAATGCAGCATGAGGGCAGTGTCGGGCCTGGTGCTAGGAGTGAATTCCTGGACCTCTTTACCCTCAGTGATGAAACAGCTGAAAATGCAGACAGACAAGGAAGCACTCAGGTGCCTCTGGGAGGTCAGCTCTGTAGTGGGCTGTCCCGAGAAGCCAGGGCTCCCAGGTCCTTCCTGTGGTGGCCTGTCTCTAGGGCACCTGACCCAGTGCACCACTGGTCTGGTCGGGGGCCATTTCTTAGGCCTAAAACTTTTCATTTCAGACTTCCTGACAAGCCCATATAGAATTCTTGCAATTATGGGATGAAATTGTATCGTGCTGAGAGATTATTTGTGATCTTTGGTGCCTAGGGTTTCTTTTCTTCCTTGTTTTAGACCTAGAAAGGAACTGTGGCTACTTTAGCTCATCTACCAGTTTCTCAATCCCCCGAAGGAGCCAGAGGTTATGTGGGCTTTAACGTTCTTGTGTTTTTTTTTTTTAAAGAATCTTTTTTTTTTTTTTTTTTAAGATTTTATTTTTTTCCTTTTTCTCTCCAAAGCCCCCCGGTACATACTTGGATATTCTTCATTGTGGGTCCTTCTAGCTGTGGCATATGGGACGCTGCCTCAGCGTGGCTTGATGAGCAGTGCCATGTCCGCGCCCAGGATTTGAACCAACGAAACACTGGGCTGCCTGCAGAGGAGCACGCGAACTTAACCACTCGGCCACGGGGCCAGCCCCGTTCTTGTGTTTTAACAACATTTGCCACTTTTAGGATATAGATTTGGTGTGGTGTGGTGGTGACTTGCATCAAAGCTCATGGAAATCCTCACAGCCATGTTACCCCTGCTTTGTCAGCAGCCATGGAAGCAACAGGGGCTGCCATGCAGATGGCTTACGGGGTGTCAGACCCTTTTTGAACACTTTGATGGGCACTCGCTCACTGAGTTCCCACTTTAGTGATGAAGAAACTGAGGCATCGGAAGGCTAAGTGACTTCCTCAGGGTCACATGTCTAACGGGGCAGATATGGGATTTGGGCCATGGATTCCGGTTCCAGGCTGTGCCCCTAACTGTGCCAGACAGGCTTCTCTTCAGTCAGAGTTCAGCACTACAAGAGGGGCTATTTAAACCTACCTGATTGATGCTGGGGCCGAGGACCAACTTACCACCAGTTTCCAGCTTTAGAGGCTCATTCTCATTCCACATTTTAAAGCTGTTATTTTTTCGGGGCCAGCCTGGTGGTGTAGTAGTTAAGTTCGTGCACTCTGCTTTGGCTGCATGGGGTTCACAGGTTCGTATCCCAGGCATGGACCTAGCACCGCTCATCAAGCCGTGCTGTGGTGGCATCCCACATGCAAAATAGAGGAAGATTGGCACAGATTGGACAATCTTCCTCACCAAAAAAAAAACCAAAAAAAACCTTTTCAAATTTCTGTTGTGCTTAAGACATAGCACTAAGTGCTGAGGATGAAAAAATGAGAGACAGGATACCAGACTCCAGGAACCATGTTCCATGGGGACAGACACAGAGACAACACTGACATTAGCCTGTTCAGTTAGTGCAGCTGAAGGCCATGTCAAGATCCTTTCAGTGTGTGCACAGTCTGAAGTCTGTGCCAGTCCTGAAGCCAGGCATGGAGGAGAGCAGTGGAAAGGGAGAGGAACCATGGTGGTCTCAGATCCCTGACCCTGGCCTGGGCCCACTGTGGGCGGCCCTGCGGCCGGGTCTTTGGACATCTCCCATAAATGAGGGTGGGATGCCCCGCTGGCTCCCTGGGATATGGATACTGCCCGTGATTGCCTGTGAGCACACTTCACCTTTAAGAGGAATCCTTTGTGCTTGTATGAGGACTCCGTGAAATATGGCCTAGGATGAGGTGGTGGGGCTTTGTTGAGATTTTCACGCCGGAGAGGTAAATTAATCAGTGTGGCTTCCATTCGTTCCATTCCTTGGGCGCCAGCCGCCATCCCTGGGAACTGTCAGGTGATGTTTTGAGCCCTCCTGGCTCCAGATGTCACCTTTTACATTCTTCTGGGACCTCACAGTGTCGCCTGTGTTGGGATGCTGAGCTAGACGATTCCTGAGACTCTGCATAGCTGCCAGTCTAGGCTTCTCTGATTGTGGCAGTGGAGCAGGGTGTGGTGTTTCTGTTTAAAGCTGCAGTTTCCCGTTATCTCTGCACCAAATTAGAAGAAAATTGCATTTTGGGGTTTAAATGGTTACTTTGTGAAAATAAACTAAGAGAGGAGATGGTTTTCCTTGGAAAAGAACTATTTTAAGGCCCCTCTTTATGAAACCATAATTTCTGAGATAAAATGATTGAGATTCCTCGGAAGAATGGAGTGTATGAGAGGCAGGGAGGAAAATGAGAAGTCGTCGAAATCAGTGTCAAGTGGTCTGCTAATTAAAGAATGGAACCAGGGAAATGCTTTGCGCCCACAGAAGCCTCTGGCTCTGAAACACACTGGCTGTGTCTCTGGTTAAAACTTCCTTTGTGTCGGGGCTGGCCCCCATGGCCGAGTGGTTAAGTTCGCGTGCTCCGCTGCAGGTGGCCCAGTGTTTCGTGGGTTCGAATCCTGGGCGCAGACATAGCACTGCTCATCAAACCACGCTGAGGCAGCATCCCACATGCCACAACTAGAAGGACCCACAACAAAGAATATACAACTATGTACTGGGGGGCTTTGGGGAGAAAAAGGAAAAAATTAAAATCTTTAAAAAAAACCCAAAAAACTTCCTTTGTGTCTTCTGTGCAGATATGGAAGGATTGAGCGCTTTCTTTTTTTCAGGGTATAGGGGCTCAGCTGGGAAAGGTGAGAGTTAAGCTTTCTCATGATCCTGGTGCCAAGAAATAGCACCTTGTGAAGAAGGAGTTGGGAGATTGTCGCAGGAGCCTGTCGCTGTGGAGCAGCTCCGAGGGGCTCTCGGCCGGTGGGGAGGTGCATGGCTGCCTGTGACTGCCTGACGCAAGCTTTGGTCAGACCCCTCCCCTTTATGTAAAAGCCCCTTGACCATGACAGTCCATCTTTCATTTCCATACCGTACACACACAACTTGTTTTGAAGTGAAAACATTTTGTATTCCGTTTTAGCTTACGTATTTCATGTGACTAACAAAAATAGAGATGATGGACCTGTTGTTGCTGCAACAGCTCTGCGCTGAGCAGAGTCTCAGCTGAAGACGGTCTCACTCTGGAGGCTGAAGCCTGGATAGGCCAGCAGTGGAGTGTGTGTTCAGTGCATGTGGAGCATGCGCGCAGTGCATGTGGAGTGTGTGCACTGTGTGTGTGGAGTGTGCACTCAGTGCCTGTGGAGCGTGCATACAGTGTGTGTGGAGCGTGCACTCTGTGTGTGTACAGTGTGTGTGGAGTGTGCACACTGTGCGTGTGGAATGTGTGTGCTATGTGTGGAGTGTGCATGCTGTGTGTGCAATGTGCGTGCTGTGTGTGTGAATTATGAGTGTGCCGTGTGAGGTATGTGGAGTGTGCGTGCTGTGTGTGTGAAGTGTGTGGAGTATGCATGCTGTGTGTGGAGTGTGCATGCTTTGTATGTGTGTGCTGCGTGAGGTGTGTGGAATGTGCATGCCGTGTTTGTGGAGTGTGCGTCCTGTGTCTGTTGAGCATGTGTGCTGTGTGTATGGAGCATGTGAAGTTGTGTGCTGTGCATGTGGAGTGTGCATGCTGTGTGTGTGAAGTGTGTGGAGTATGCATGCTCTGTGTGTGGAGTGCATGTGCTGTGTATGTGCAGTGTGCGTGCAGTGCATGTGGAGTGTGTGTGAAGTGTGTGGAGCGTGTGTGCTCTGTGTGGAGTGTGTGGAGTGCGTGTGCAGTGTGCATGCAGTGCATGTGGAGTATGCGTGCTGTGTGTGTATAGTGTGTGTGGAGTGTGTGGAGTGTGCATGCATTGTAGAGTGTGTGTGCTGTGTGTGAAGTGTGTGGAGGGTGTCTTATTTGCCAAAAAGTGCAAGTTTCTTTGCTGCCTGTTCCAATTAATGGTTTATTTGTTAGTAATAAATACAAGGCAGCCTAGCAAAGAGAAACACATTCTCTACCCACCTCCCACTTGTTCACGCACCTGCCTTCCTGCTGAAGAGGAAGCGGAGTTGCTGGCGGGCCTGGACCTAGGGTGTGCAGGGTGCGGTGTGATCCGTTGGAGGGCCTGGCGTAGATGACGCAGCCTGGATAGAGGCCAGTGCTGGGCGGCGTGGGGCGTGATGAGGGAGCAGGAGATACACACTCAGAAGACTTGGGTTTAGGCCCCAACTCCATTGCTAATGGTGGGTATTTGGGCAAGTCATTTAGTGATTTTGGCTTTCATCACCATCCTTATCATCATCCCTATTTTATACATGAGGAAATGTGATGATGATGATGATAATGACGTCTACCAGTGAGTGCTTACTTACCTGGTGCTGGGATAAGCGCTTTATGCAAATTATCTAGTTTTTTATTTATTAAAAATTTTTTTCCCAGTTTTATTGAGATATAATTGACATAACATTGTATTAGTTTAACATTAGTTTAACAACATAATGGTTTGATGTATGTATATTTTGTGAAATGATCACCACAATAAGTTTAGTTAACATCCATTACCTCACATGGTTACAATGTTTTCTTCTCGTGATGAGAAATTTCAAGATCTACTCTCTTAGGAACTTTCAAATACACAGTACAGTATTGTTGACTCTAGTCATCATACTGTACATCACATCCCCAGAACTTATTTATCTTACACTGGAAGTGTGTACCTTTTGACCCCCTTCACCCAATTCTCCCAAACCCCAACCCCGCCTCTGGCCACCATCAATCTGTTCTCTCTTTCTATGAGCTTGTTCTTTTTGTTTGTTTGTTTTAGATTTCCCATATAAGTGAGATCATATGGTATTTGTCTTTCTCTGACTCATTTCACTTAAATAATGCCCTCAAGGTTCATCCATATTGTTGCAAACATGAAAAAAAATGTTCCTTCTTTTTTATGGTGGAATAATGTTCCATTGTGTATGTGCACATTTCTTTTATCCATTCACCTGTCAGTGGACGCTTAGCTTGTTTCCATGTCTTGGCTGTTGTGAACAATGCTGCAGTGAACACGGGGGTGCAGCAGAGTATCTAGTTGAATCCCCTGTTATTATTTGCGTTTTCCCAACAAGGAGTTTGTTGAAGCAGTTTGCCAGGCGAGCAGCACTAGTTGGCACTGGAGCCGGGATTTGAACCTGTAGCTCGGTTCCAGAGCATCTGACATACATTCTTAGGCTTCAAGGATGTTGTTTCTGGGGCAAGAATTTTGTAAATATACTTGGTTATAAAAATGTTTTCTTATTGATTTTTGTCACGAAGAATAGAGATATAACGGTAACCACTTCTGAGTGATGTCTGTAATGACGTTCAGAGGAGTTTAGAGGCCAGTGAGATCACAGATCTTAAGCACAGGTCCCCTTTGTCTCTTTAGAAATATAATTATATTTTATGGACCCAAGTATTTTGTTGCTTGGGCAAGTCCCAAGTGTCCTCATTCCTTTGGCCTTATTCCTCTCGGCACAGAGTTCCGTGATTGTCTCTGTAAACTTTGCACCCTGGCTTTCTCTCTTTCCCAGTTGGGCTGTATGCGTCACAGATGAGCTCAGAGGTGCCTATCTGTATGAGCACCTTTCTCGAGTTTGGATTGCAAGTTTGAGGATCAGTGTGTACCATGATACCAGAATCTGCTTTGGCTTCTGAGTTTTGAATAGCAGGTAAGGAGAATTCTGATTGCCAAGGAGTTCATCTGAGCATTGCTGAATCTGTTAGATTCCTGATTTTGGATATTGAGGGCTTGCGTAGCGAGAGTTCTCACAAGGGACCCCTGCCTTGTTCCTATACAGTCATCTCAGAAATTAGATGGAGTTCCAGAATATAGGAAAAGTTTTTAATTAGCTTCTCTTTTTGGAGATTGAATCCTGCATTGTTTCTTATACTCCTAACCTCCTTGGATCCCATCTGTATCATTTCTCTGTCCTCATTGACTTTTCTGTAGCACCTGCAAATTTAGTATCATCTGGAAATTTAATTAATGTGCTGTTTACTGCTCCTTCCAGATCACTAATGAAGATGTTAACTAAGACTTGATCCCCAGAGCACCCGCTGGACACCTCCCCACAGCTTCATCTCCTGTCGTTTATCAGGCGCTTGCTTTATGGTCCTTTCTCCAGGTTTTCAGGCCACGCGGGAGTGCTTAGACAAAGCCCAATTTGGATTAATTTTTCCAGTAAGACTGTAAAAAGCTCTATGCCAGATTCCTCCCTCAACCCCGATGTGTTATTTGCTGTGTTCTTCCACGGCCTGGTGAATTGCTCTCTGCCCTTGGCCCTTGCCCTCTCCCCATGCCTGGCAGTTCTTTTTGGGGATGCAGAGAAGAAGCAGTTAGCTGCTGTGTCTTTGTGAGGCCAGGTCCCAGCCTCAGTGATTTGTGTCTGAGCTGCTGTGCATCTTGCATAAAGGTGCCCAGCCGTTGTCTTATTCTGCTCGGGTCGCCATGACAGATACCACAGATGGGGTGCCTTAGGCAACAGAAGTGTATTTTCTCACAGTTCTGGAGGCTGGAAATTCGAGATCTGGGAGTCAGCACCATTGGTTTCTCTGAGGCCGCCTTCTCCCGGTATCCTCATGTGGTCTTCCTCACGTGGTCTTCTTTCTGTGCGTGTCTGTGTCTTAAGGTCCTCTTCTTGTAAGGACACCTGTCCTGTTGGATTAGGGCCCACCCTAGTGATTTCCTTTTAACTTAATCGTCTCTTTAAAGGCCCCACCTCCAAATGCAGTCACGTTCTGAGGTGCTGGGGGTTAGGACTTCAATATGTGAATTTTGGGGGGACACAATTCAGCCCATAACAGTTATGGATTCTTTGATTTGTTTATTTCTGCAGGAGATTTGGGGAGAGTTCCATCTTGACTAGGTTCTCAGACCAAATGTTAGGTAACCAGCCTGCTATCACGTAATATATTCCTGCTGTTTCGTCATTCAGTTCACCTTGTAAGGCAGCACAGTAGACCCTAAGCTGGCACACACTTTGCATTTGTGTTTTTGACTTTGAGTGAGACCTTAAAGGTCTGTGACCTATTTTGCCGAAGCATTTTGAGTCACTCACTGTTGAGGCCTTGTTTGGGACGTGGCCTGGGAGGCGTGGCTGGGGAGGCGTGGCCTGGGGAGGCATGGTCCGGGTGTGACCGGGACGTGGCTGAAGTATGTGCAGCTCTCTGTCCTGTACCTGCTCTGCTGGAGGTGTTGGGGGTTCCAGGATAAAAACATAGCAGGCTGGGGTGTGGGGGGCATGCAGCTGGTACAGCGCGGGGGACAGGCGCTGTGCAGGCAGCGGCTGAACAGTGGGGCCAGGGCGGTGACACACTTGGTGTGCGGGGCCCGGAAAGAGCAGGACTTCCCAGGCGGGGGGCGCATTTCAGGCGAAGGCTGGAGTTAGGATCCCTTAGCCTGAGCTGGCTGGGGATCAGCAACTCAAAGGGCAGGTCGGAGCAATTCATCAGCCCCACAGCCAGGGGAGTTTCAGGGTTGGAAGATCCCCGAGGGGCGGAGAGGGGATCAAGGAGAGGGGACAGGCTCGCCGGCTGTGGAGCACTGAGGGCCTCGGCAAGCCCTGCTCGCGGATGCCCTGCTGCCTCTCATCTGCCCGTCAGTGTCACTCTTGTCTCTCCATGGTCCCTGACTCACTAGACATAGAAGTATGTGAAAATAATCTTTAAAAAAACATGCAAGTGCTCTGAAAATGAGAAAGCCGCCTCAGTATGCTGGTAAATCTCAGGAAGACCAAAGGAGGGTCTTTAAAAATAATAAACATAAACCCAAGATGGAGAATAAGGGTGAAAAGATATGGCAGAAGGGTTGATAAATTAAGATTTGTAGATGTCTTTTCTGTAATTGGTGACTTGCTTGACTCATCCCTGACCCCATGAAAGGGTGGGTGAGTGGCAGCTGGTATTACCGGCAGCCGGAATCAATCTCTCGCCCCCGCATTCAGGAGAGAGCATCCCACATTAGGACTGGGATGAATTTTTCAGCAGAGGAAGGTGAAATGTCAGGAAGACTGTAGATCACGCCAGCGCGGGGTCCTCGGGAAATTAGAACAATGAAGAGCTGACAGAGCAGCGGGGCGGTGAAATACAGCCCTGTGCTCGCCCTGCACTCCTGAATCCTCCTGCTCCCAGGCAGCCTGGAGCTCAGCTCCCCCAGTGAGCAGGAGCCTTCCTGGGTCCCAGCGGCTCAGGGCCACTGACCCAGGCCCGCCGTGTGGGGCAGCCCAGGCTGTTGCTGTGGCTGTGTGGGGGCGGGAGTGGGAGGCAGCTGGACGGGCTCTGTGGTCCCTGCTGATTAAGACCCTAGGGTGATTGGACTTCTGCACATCCCCCACCCCCCCATAGGAAGTGCACTTTCTCCATGCTCTCCTGCCCAGGCCCCAGCTTGGGCCTTCAGTTTCTCACCTCAACCGTTATAATTCCCCTCCTACAACTGATTTCCCTAAAACAGATTTTGGCTCTCAACTCTGCTGCTTAGAAGCCAGTGGGGCTTCCCGTGAGCTGGGTGACAAAGCCCAGGGCAGTGCCTCTCGGTCTAGGCAGTGGGGCCGTGTCCTGGCCCTGACACTTACCGCCTTTGTGACCTTGAGCCGTGATGGACCTCTCTAAGCCTCCATTTGTTTCTGTCACACTGGGAATCTAATGTGGGGATTGCGGTGACTGTTAAATGCCCTGATGTATAGAGTGCTGGCACCGTGTCCTCATCCTCTGTGCGCTTGCCCCGGCTGCCTTTCTGCCCTCATCTCCTGCTGCGTCGCTCCAGGTCCTGGGGCTCTGTTTCCACCCCGGGTTCCTCCGTGCACTTTTACAATTCATGCTGCTTTCTCCGCCTTAAACATTCTTCCTCCAGATCTCTGCCTGGCAGTCTACTCATCCTTCAGGGACCCGCCTGTCACCCGTCTCATCCTCACTGTCCCCACTAACGCTCTTCCTCACCTCCAGCGTGCACCGGACTGTGTGTGTGCAGAAGGGGCCATTGTGGGCCCCCGCCGGTGGAGCCCTCGCTCCAGCTCTGCCGCTTGTAGACTCTGTGACTGAGAGCCAGTCCCCCCGCCTCCCTGGGTCGCTGGTCTCCACTGGGCAGAGAGGGAGTATATTCACCTTTCTTACTGACTTGCGATGAAGCTAAGACGGGAGTACATCAGAAGTAGGGTTGCCAGAGAAAACACAGGACATCTCATTAAACTTGAATTTCAGATACCCAAGGAATACTTTTCAGTGTTGTTTGTCCTGTGCGAAATGTTTCTATTGTTCTATCTGGCAAACCTAGTCAGAGTGCATGCCCCGAACACAAGGCTTAGATGCCATCCTCCGTCTGACTGAGAAAGGCGGCCAGAGCAACTTAAGCCTGGGGCACCAGAGATCCAGCTGAGATAATCAGCAGAAGTCCCCTCCCCCTCTGCAGTGTTCCCAGAGCCCAGGAAGTGGCATGTCCTGCCTCCGGCTCGTCTGTCAGTCAGAGGCACCTCCTTGGGGAAGCCGCGTCTCAAGGCTGGCCTGCTTCTCCCATCTGCACCATTTAATTTGTCCCTTCTATCGCCTGTCCCCCTCACCTAGAGTTGGCGGTCAGCTTCCCGGTTTCCCCTACTCCTTGGAGGGCCCTGACGGAGGAGTCCCATCTCAGTGCTGTGTCCCTGCATCCAGGGACAGACATTGTTGGCTGAATGGGCGTGGTCCTGTTGATGCTGGAGCTGCTCAGCCTCCACTTGGACAGGCAGCTACACTGGCACTCACCTTGGAAGGGCTCTTGAGAGGCCCTGATGTCTAGGTTTTTTTTGTTTTATGTAAAAATGCATTTTTGTAAAGGTGATCATATACCTGCTTAACAGATCACACTGCACAGAGGGCTATATAATAAAAATTAAATCTCCCCTCCAGCCCTAACCACCAGACCCGCAGGTTCCCTCCCAGAGACAGCCAGTTACCCCGGGATTTTAGTAATTCAGAGTTAAAGAGTAGGGTTAATCTAAGGTAGCTGTGTCAGCTTGTATGCCAGTGTTCTGGAAAGGACATAGAACCATGCATAGAGCGTGTAAGATATTTTACAAATAAAATGCTTTATTATACCTGGAAATGAATATGCAAGTGAAAGAAGCATTTTTGGTTCTAGAATGATACCTACCTCATTCCACCTGAGACTTTAAGTGGGGTGCATCTTGCTGGGTCTGAGTATGTGGGCAAGAACAAAACCCACAGAACTCTGCACTTTCCCATGACTCCACAGCTCTGGTAAGACCAGGGCTCGGCAGGTGGGGAAGGAGGTGGTGAGATGTAAGGTGAACAGGAGACCCCACCGCCATCTGCCCTGGATACTTGACATGTCATTATTAAAGCCTTCCCTTGGAGTCCTTGCAAGGAGTTACCCTGGAAAACTCAGAAGGAAAAGGATCTCTGTTCTTGTGTAACCTGAGGCCAGCCTCCCCGCGCCCCCCCCCCCCAGGCCTCACTGTGGACGGGGTGCTGGTGTTCACCTCTAGGGTGTGGAGAAGTTCAGCCCAGTTAACCTGTGAAGGGTGGAGCTGACTTCTCGGAGGGGTGCTGTCCCCCTCTGACAGGAGGCTGCTGCGTAGGTGCCACCGGGCTGTGCTTTGTCTCGTCCAGTGACTCGCCTTGGCGTCTGGAAGGGGTTAAGTTTCTGGCCCTTCCACCCCGAGATCCAATGGCTCTCTCACCCTTCCCCGGGGGCTTCACCTATGCTGGGGATAAATCTTCAAATCTAAAAGTATGTTAAAAATATGCACTGAAAAGGATGAACAGGTGCTGAATGGCAGAGGTTAGCATTTGGGAGGATCTTGGAAAACTGGAGTTGGAATATGACAGTACATTTTGAAGGGGATTCCCAGAAAGTGCTGTGATTGGGTCCAGAAATAAGCCTCCTCTCCTTAGCAAGGACATGGCGTGACTAGGGGCCGTCTTTTCGAGTAATCTCCTTGTATGCTGCAGACACCTAACCATGGTGCAAGCTTAGCCACTGCCCAGGATGTGGTTGCTGATGGCGGACGAAACGTCTGCTCACCTGGGATGAGCACACCTGGGGTGTCGACCTCCGCTGCCACAGAGCAGACAGAGAGCAGACTGAAATGGCCCCAGTCCCTGGCATGCATGGCGTGATTGACAGACTGGGGGAGGGGCCAACTGAGAGAGAATTGGGAGGGTCATGGGACTCTGTTCAGGTGTTTGAGAGGGAATGGCTGTGTTTCATGGCCCCTAGCAGGGTGATCTCAGGTCAGTCAATGAAAGCTACAGGGTGAGGAGTTCCTGCTGCACCAGAGATACTGTGGACCACCCCTGAGGAAGTTGGGTCTCTGCTCCTCCGGAGATGTCCAGCAGACACTGATGGCCACTCACACCAGTGCTGCAGGGGTCCCGTGTCTGTCGGGTGACTGGACCCCGTGGTCCTTCATTCCTAGCCAGCCCTGGGTTTCTGCAATTCCATGGTGAGCCTACTCGTGTTCTTTGTAGAGGGTGGTGGTGAAATATGAGTTAGTGGGAGACTTGTCTGCCTGATCCTCAGTCTCAGTGTTTGCTGAATTAAGTGAATGGAAGGAAGAGAAAGAAACTCTTATAAGAGAATGTCTGATCGCTTCCAGATTTAAAATATTTGACTGCCTCCTGTATGTTCTAAGTGTGACCAAAACAAAGTCGTCAACCTCATGGGCTTTGTTTTTAGTTACATCCTCCCCTTAAAAAACTCCTCTTGCTTATAATTAATTTCTAAAAATCTTTTTTTAATGTGAAAACAAATCATTGCCAGAATCCCCAATTGTTGAAAGTATGTTGAGGTTGCCATATTCATAACTCATACCTTTGGTTACCGACCTATGTCAGAATTGCCAAGTTGCCTTCATATGAAATTGATGATATGGTGAAGAATTTAGGAATTTGGGGTCTCTGCATGAATTTTCCATTTGATTTTGAAAGAAGAATCAGTAAAGAATCTTGCTTAATTAGTCTTATGTATAATAGACACCTTGACTGTTGAAGGGACCTGATCTCAGATGGAATGGCACCAGGGAAAAATCTATATAGGTTTTCCAAACCTATATAAATTATGTGTAAAAATCTATATAAATTACAGAGCCCAAATTATTCATCTAAAGAATTAATAAACTGTGTGTAGGGAAGAGTTATTCCTAAAAGATGTAGACTTAGTAATTAGTATACTAATCTGGTCTTTCAGAGATTAAAGCATATAAGGTAGACACCCTTGTACCTATACACAGATGGCAACCTTATTGCATTTCATAGTGTTTTACAGTTTTCAAAGTACTCCTCAAGCTGTTTCAACTTGATATTCCTGGTCATCTTCTGAGTGTAACATTTTCATATGCCCCATGTTATAGATAAGAAAACAGAGGTTCAGAGGAATTCATTTGCTCAGGGTCTTGTAGATAACTTATCAGAATCAAGTTTCCGAGAGAAATCTACTATTTTTCCCCCCAGCGATTATTTCCCTTAATGTATAGAAAACTAGGCTCATTTGTTTATTTGAAAAAAAATCTGATTTTTTGGGGGGAAAGAATCATAAAAAATTTGGCCATCGAAATTTAATAGATAAAAATAATTTTTAAATATTTGTATAACTATGAGAGACATCATACCCAAGTGCGGGTGTGCCCTACAATTTTTTGTTATATGTAATGAATTACAAGTTTACTATAGAGTGTGTATTAATTTTTTATTTTTAATTATCAAGACTTTTAAAAGCCTTTGAGGACTTACTGATATTTCTGCTCTTTCTAACGAAAACTTTAAAAAGAGAAGATTTTTACGATATCCTAAATATCTTAATTTTTGGAAGCCACTTGTCTTCTTTGGGTTCTTGGGAAGAAAACATAACACACACTGGTTTGCTGTAGTCAGTCTTCAGTGACCCTGAAATGCTGTTTTCTGACCTTAGTTCTGAACTAAGAACGTACTCCTAATATCGAAATAACTCCTCGTTCCTGCTCTCTGACAGAATGTGGTGATCTGCTGGTTGACACCTGCCCTCACTGGACACCTTTACTCGTATAGGGTGGTAGCTGCGTCCTCCCCTCTTCCCAGAGGAGCTGTGCTAAAGACAGAATATTCCAGTTTGAGGAATCACAGGAAGCTTCTCTGACCTCCCGGTAGGCAAGCTGCAACCACAAGAATGTGCGGTCACACATCTTAAGGCCAGTTCAAGGGAGCAGACTTTTAAAGCTAAAGGTGTGTGTGCGTGTGGAAGCTTTCACTCATGCTGTAGAATCTTTCCTGATCTGCTCCTGGTTTGCTTTCACCGTCTCCATCACAATTCACCTCCTGTTAAAAAGTAGTACAAGCGTTATTAGAAGAGAAGGGAGGTGTGAGCCAATGCGTTTACTCTGCCCCCGGTTGGAGGTGTCTGTCCTTTGGGGGGGTCTTCCTCTGGTCCTGGGCAGGCCCCAGCCATGTGCATGCTCTCTTCCTGCCTCTTTTAGCCAGGACGCTGCAGATTTTGGGAGATGAGGTTTTTGTAGACAGTATATAGTTGAGTTGTATGTGTGTGTATGTTTTTTTATTCACTCTGCCAATCTCTTTTAATTGATGTATTTAGACCATTTACATTTAAATTATTGATACGTAGGGATGAATTGTGCCATTTTATTATTTGTTTTCTGTTTGTTCTCTTTGTTTCTTGTTGCTCTGCTTCTCTTTTGTTGTCTTCCTGTGAGTTACTTGAACATTTGTAAAATTCCATTTTGATTTATTTACAGTGTTTTTGAATATATTGCTTTGTATAGTTTCTTAGTGTTTGCTCTAGATATTACAATTTACATACAGAACTTACTAAGTCTACTTTGAGAGATGTATAGAAACCTTTCCCTTCCCCACTTTTAAAATAGAATTATCTTAAGTGTTTTCTCTATGTACATTGACCATCAGAGGTGGTGTTTATATATATATTATTGTATTTTTTTTGCGTAACGATAGAAATTTATCTTCTCACAGTTCTGGAGGCTAGGTGTCCCATATCAAGGTGTCAGCAGGGCTAGTTCCTTCTGAGGCCTCTCCTTGGCTTGCACATGGCCGTCTTCTCCGTGTCCTCCTGTGGGCTTCCCTCTGTACTAGCTTACAGTTTTTTCGTCAACCATCGAACATGATTTAAGAATCTTAGGGAGAAGGATAGTCCATTATATTCTGATGTTACCCGTTCTGTTGTTCTGATTTCCTTTCTGAAGTCCCAAGCCTCTTTCTTATCGTTTTCTTTCTGTTTCTTTCTTTCTTTAGCCATTCTCTAAGTGTAGGTCTACTGGCCAAATTTCTCTTAGTCTTCCTTCTGAGAATGTCTGTATTTTCCCTTCATTCCTGAAGGGTATTTCCACTAAATGTAGAATTCACAGCTGACAGTTCATTTCTTTCAGTATTTGAAAAGTATTGTGCCACTGCCTTCTGGCCTCCATGGTTTCAGATGAGAAATCTCCTGTAACTGGAGCTGGTGATCCTGTAAGCAATGCATTGTTTCTCTTGCTGCTTTCTTTATTTGTTCTTTGTCTTTAGTTTTCACATGACTAATTATGATGTGTCTTGGAATGGATTTCTTTGGGGTTATCCTATTTGGATTTTCTCAGCTTCTTGAATCTGTAGGCTGTGTCTTTTACCAAATTTGGGAAGTTTCCAGCCATTGTTTCTTTAAGTACTTTTTCAGCCCCATTCTCCTGTCCTGAGACTTTACTGAGATGAATGTTAGCTCATTGCTGCTGTCCCACAGGTTCCTGAGACTCTGTTTTATTTTTTTGTCTGTTTTCTCTCTGGTGTTCAAACGTGGTATTTTCTACTGTTGTATCTTCAAATTCATGGATTCTTTCCTCTGTCATAATCATTCTGCTATTGAACCCATCCACTGAATTTTTATTTATCTTTTTAGTTATTGTTTCCATTTGGTTCTTTTTTATATCTTCTATTTCTTTGGTGAGATTTTCTGGTTTTTTTTTCTTCTTCATTGGTTTCAAGGGTATTTGTGGTTACTCACTGAAGCATTTTTGTGATGGCTGCTTTAAAACCCCATCAGACAATTCCAGCGTTGCTTCATCTTGGTGTTGGCGTCTGTTGATTGTCTTCCTTACTCACACTGTGATTTTCCTGGTTCTGGGGAAACTCTGGATCTTATTTATTTGTTTATTTATTTTTTTTAAGATTTTATTTTTTTCCTTTTTCTCCCCAAAGCCCCCTGGTACATAGTTGTATCTTCTTAGTTGTGGGTCCTTCTAGTTGTGGCATGTGGGACGCTGCCTCAGTATGGCTCGATGAGCAGTGTCATGTCTGCACCCAGGATTCGAACTGATGAAACACTGGGCCGCCTGCAGCGGAGCGCGCGAACTTAACCACTTGGCCACAGGGCCGGCCTCGCTGGATCTTATTTTACAGGAACTCACCCTGTTTAGGTTTAGTGAAGAAGGCTTGGCCTACTTCCATGGAATGTGGATCCAGTAGAAATCCGCTTTTGGGGCCCTCACAGTGTCGTTCTGGCCTGGTTCCTCTCTTGGTGTCTCTGGAACTGCCACTTATCCTTATGGTGCAACCACGGGGTGGAGCCTTCTTCCCTGGGACGGCTAGGTTGGCGTGGGGTGCTGATAGCACTTGCATGCCTGCACTCGGGGCTGGGCATTCAGGCAGGGCCTGTGCTCCGAGGGAGGAAAGCACCTACCTAGGCCACCCTCTGCTGTGGGGTGGGGGCCCTGGGGTAGGGGCGGCAGGGTAGGAGCTGGGAGGTGGCGTCTGGAGTCTTTGATGTCTGGTATTCGTTCATAGTCTCCAATTTCGGGTGTCAAGAGATAGGGAAGTTGAAACCAAAAACTTACATAAATCCTGAATAGCAAATATGGGAAAAGTACAAGGTTCTGTTGCTGGCTTTCTAACAAAAGTAATTTCAAGGGGAAGTGAAGTTTTAACAACAAAGAATATGTGGGTTCATCAGAAGTTAGTAAATGTGGAAAAGTTAAGGAAGGTTAGACAATGTGTCCTGCAGGAAGCACTGGCTAGAGAGATGGAAAGGGAAAGAGAGCAGATCTAACCAAGTGTCCATAAAAATAAGGATGTGTGGAGCATGCACACTGTGTCCATAGAAGTAAGGATGTGGGGAGTTCACACTGAGTGTCCATAGAAGTAAGGATGTGGGAGTTCACACTGAGTGTCCATAGAAGTAAGGATGTGGGGAGTTCACACTGAGTGTCCATAGAAGTAAGGATGTGGGGAGTTCACACTGAGTGTCCATAGAAGTAAGGATGTGGGAGTTCACACTGAGTGTCCATAGAAGTAAGGATGTGGGGAGTTCACACTGAGTGTCCATAGAAGTAAGGATGTGGGGAGTTCACACTGAGTGTCCATAGAAGTAAGGATGTGGGGAGTTCACACTCAGTGTCCATAGAAGTAAAGATGTGGGAATTCACACTAACTGTCCCTAGGAGTAAGGACGTGGGAGTTCACACTGAGTGTCCATAGAAGTAACAATGTGTGGGGCTCACACTGAGTGTGAGTAGAAGGAAGGATGTGGGAGTTCACACTGAGTGTCCATAGAAGTAAGGGTGTGGGAGTTCACACTGAGTGTCCCTAGGAGTAAGGATGTGGGAGTTCACACTGAATGTCCATAGAAGTAAGGATGTGTGGAGCTCACACTGAGTGTCCACAGAAGTAGCGATGTGAGGAGCACACACCAAGTGTCCATAGAAGTAAGGATTGGGGAGCTCACACTGAATGTCCCTAGGAGTAATGATGTGTGGGGCTCACACTGAGTGTGAGTAGAAGTAAGGATGTGGGAGTTCACACTGACTGTCCCTAGGAGTAAGGATGTGGGAGTTCACACTGAGCGTCCATAGAAGTAACGATGTGAGGAGCACACACCGAGTGTCCATAGCAGGAAGGATTGGGGAGCTCACACGGAGTGTCCGTAGCAGTAAGGATTGGGGAGCACACACCGAGTGTCCATAGCAGTAAGGATTGGGGAGTTCACATGGAGTGTCCATAGCAGTAAGGATGTAAGAAGCTCATAAAGCACCTTTCAGAGAACCAAGGGAGGGAGGGTTCAGGCCCATGCTGGTTCCAATATTCTGGTGATTATAGGCCTCTGTCCCTTAGGCTGGTTGGATGAGTGCCCAGCACTGCTCACCACAGTCTCATTTTCTGGTCCTTCAGTGAGTTCTGCATAATTCCATTTATAAACGGCTTCGTTTTGCATTGTGGTGGACTTGTACCCAAGTGGCTGCATAGGGACTCCATATAAAGTCTGAAAGAACAATTTGAAGTTTCCTGGTAGTAGAATTGGCATGATGATGGGAATATTTAAGGAAGAGTCATCCTGCAGGAATAGATGAGGACAAGGAGAGGAGGCTCGAGTTGCATCACCTCAGAGGGAATGGGAATTTACAAGAGTGGATATGGCAGACGTTTAGCATATAGTCTGGATGCAGAAATAAAGGACAGGGATGGATGGAAACCATCAGATCATTTTCAGCCTGGTTGTTGGAAAGATGGTGTCGGTGTTGTCGATGGTGATAGAGCCTTTTCAGAGGGCTGCCCCTGCCTGGGGGTAGCTAGACCTCAGACTCCAGCCCCGGTTGTTAGTGGATGGGGGAGGATGGAATGGGAAGTTGAATTGCGGGTATCAGGATCACTGACCGAGGCTGGAGGGGCAGGTGATTCTGAGAAATCCTGGGCAACAGTGGACACTCTGTCCTTCGGTCTGTCTCACTCTGGTTTGTCCAGACCACGTCCTGCCACACACCGGCTCTTCCCTGGGATCTCTGGCCTTGCGTGGGCTCCGTGACAGTCTAGCAAAGTCATCTGACTCGACCTCCAGTGCCCCTCGCCTCATCCCTGGGGCTTCCTCAGCCGCTTGGGTTGATGTCCTCACCTGCACGCTTGGGTACAGTGTATGTTTGCTCACATCAGAGTTTCAGAGTTACAAAATGGGGGAGGTAGGACAATTCTCAAGTCTTTATTTTAAACCATGAAACAGTTTCTGAGAATCACAATTTCGAATGATGGGATTTTATGATAATGAATCTCAGTTACTCAAGCTAATGTAATTATATACGGTCTTAAAAAATCTTTCACTTACAAACAGTCAGTATTTGGGTCTCATACTTGTCTATTATTAATTATAGCTGAGTTTCTGTGTTGGCTAAAGTCAGACTATTTTGAAGAAGAATAAAAGCCACCTTCTGGTGTTGTGATGGAATGGTGTGCTTAGCCAGCAGAGGGCGAAGCTTTTGTGGGATTCTGAGGCCTGGTATTAATCACTGTCTCACCTTGTTTTCAGTGTGCCTGGGGGAACACTCAGATCAAGTCCGGGACATCTGACTTATTTGTGGCTGCTTATCATGTTTTGAACAGCCTCTTTATATTTGGGGGAAATTCCTAGGTTATTAGTCCCATTTCCCATTATGGAAATAAGAATTGAGGTTTCTACTTTGTCTTGTGACAAGGACCCAGTATGTGGCCTAGGCCCCGCCAGTCAGAATTGGCCACATGAGGCGACAGTGGGGGCTCCCACCGTGGCTGGTGCGCGTGGTTAGAGTACTGTCTGCTTTGGAGAGGGAGTAGTCGTGGTGGCAGTGCAGTGACCTCCAGGTGGTGACCTCCAGGTGGTGGAAAGTTCCTGCATACCAGTGGCCAAGCACAGCAGCAGCAGCTGTGGGGCTGGCCTCCTTGATGCTTGGCAGGGCCCACAGAGTTTCCCATCGGGCCAGGGCCTTGGTGTGGTTTCCAGCACTTTTCCAGACGCCGAGCCTTAGCTGGTTCTCTGGCACGACAGACATGCCCTCTCCTTCCCCTGTATCCTAGAATCATCTCTTTTAATCAGCGGAGTCAGCTTTTGTGGATTGTGACTGAAATGTGATGGATGTGCACGATGTTGGGCTGTAGAAGACCCCGAAGTGTGCATCTTTACGTCAGGTAGCATGATGTGACAGCAGTCAGAGTCAGCACTGACCGAGGGCGTCTCCGAGCCGGTGCTGCACCGTTTCTGTGAGCCTTGATAGTTCATCTCCACTTATTATCCCAGTTCCACAGGTGAAGAAACTGAGGCACACTGTGGGTTCATGTCCTGATTGTGTCCACCCTGGCTCTCCCTTCCTGCCCTGGGTACCTGGCAGTCCAGCTCTTCTCGCTCGCTCCCTCCCACAGTACTGATTACCTGTCCATCATGTGCCAGACCCTGTGCTGGTGTCCCGAGGAAGAGCCTGACCCTCAGGAGCTCTCACTGGGTGAGGAAGACAGACACTAAACTAATATCCACCCAAAGTGACATGGCCCCGTGGCAAGTGTGGTGAGGGGAGGAATGTCAGGGATTGGATGAGTCCGTGAGGGACCAGCACTGAGCTCTCCTGACAGCGACGCTGACAAGGCACAGGCCTCCTGCTTCTTGTCCTTACTGGCGTGTCTCATTGTCCTCGCTGCTCTTTCAGTTAGTGTGTCGTCATTTCACAGACTTCCTAAAGCCACTTGGTGCTCTGAGAAGAAGTCCACATAGAAAAAAATCGAGGGAGAGAAAAAGAAGACCCAAGAGCCAGGAGGCTGCGCCGGGCTGACAAAGCCCAGGGGCTCTAGGTCAGGAGGGGGGGCCTTCTGGTTTCTTTGGAAGTTTGTGGACCACAGTTCCCCGTTTATTACGCATTTTAATAGCTCATTTTTGTGAGTGACTTGAAAGGAGATTCTTCTAGAAATAGCCAAGGAAAAAGAGTTCCCAAATATTAACTTTAATTTTTTTCTGTGCTTTTAAAATCAGCCTTCTATTTGATTCAAGAGAGCTGCACCGCTGTGCTTCTCGAGGAGTTGCAGAGTGACAGGTGGAGGTCCCCTCTAGGGCTCAGGCCTGTGATGCCTTCACTAGAGGTTCGTCCAGTGGTCCCCTCGCCAAACTCAACGCTGACCCAGTTCAGGGAAATTAGATTTTGCTGTGTGCCAAGAAGTTTTCCAATGGCTGGATGTGGAATCCCCTCAAGTCTCTGTGGGAATATTCTTTGCAAGGGTTTTTGTGAGTTCCTTTCCATGCTGGAGATTTTGCTGCGGCTGGCGTGGACTCGGGAGCCCTATTGAAAGGTCCCCTTGGGTTCTGCTTTAGTGAGCCTGGACGTCTCTCCCCTCAGCCCCCATGAGGGCCCGTGAAGTCCCAAGTGGTGTGGCCTCTGCCCCCTCGTTTCAGAGCAAGGAGTTCATACGGGAGCTTCTGTGTTTGTTCCTATTCCCTTGTGTTCCTGAGGGAAACACCTGTCACATCCAACACCTGGGATGTTTTAAGGGTGAATTTGAGGATCCAACGGGATCGAAGCTCCGAGATCATTCCTCGCCACTTGTAACTGTATTGTTATCCTGTCATCTTATTTTATCACTCTGGGTTTCCGTTTGGTCAATCTTTGAATTGAAAGTAAAGTTTGAGTTGTCAGACCAGTGTTATAAGAGCAGAACTACTTTCCCCAAAGTTTTGTTTGTAGGCTAACGCCATTCAGATGTGTTTACTCGCTGCTCACACTGGCCATTGTGCGTCCCCGGGTCATTACCAGTTACTCAGTGATTAGCCCAGCCTGGCTGGGAGGAGTAAAGCAGTCTCTGACCCAGCCGCCTGGCTTAGGGGGGTCCCTGATGTTCCAGTGTCAGTCCCTTGGCCAGCGCTCGGGGCAAAGGCCGGTGCTCCTCAGAGTCCGAGTGCTTGGTGAGGAAGGAGGTGTGTGTCCGCCGTTGTCCACTCATCTTTCTAGAAACCGAGCTGCCAGTCCCAGAGGAGTGCTTACAAAACAAGGCAGTTGTATCCTCTTAAACAGGTGGAGCAGAGCCTGCACATCTGATGCGTGCTGACCTCTGCTTGTCCCGGGAAAACACCACGCCCAAGGCATTTTTGGAACCCCTGTTTGGGAACTGCTTCAAGAGTCAGCTTCATGCCACCTGAGAAAATCTTTCTCTTGACGTGATCAATAGTGTTTGGCTCCTGGTGGTTTCGTCCTGCTTAATTGCCTTTCTTGTTCGTCAGGCTGCACTTTGAGACTTTTGACTGTTTTGAAAACTCAACTGTGCCCTGAAGACCAAGATCTCACAGTGAAGGATATACAGATGAATGTTCTGGGGCAAGTCTGCAGGGCTTGCCACTACGTTACGGGTTTATCGGCCGTGTCACTCACTCGTTGTTGTAACCTAGGCCGTTTGTGTTTTATGGGCGTGTGCTTTGGCTGATGACTGGTTCACACGCACACTGTTGGGTCATCAGATGTTTGTGTGAGACTTTCTCCCGTAGGCCTGGAAGGAGAGGCTGGTACTCAGCTTCTTGTTTTTGTCTGCTTGATTCTTTTCTTCATGGAACTTGGTATTGGCAAGCAGGGGCTATGACAGGATCTTTAGGGAAATATGTAAAGTCCATTTGACGCCAATCTGTAGGAAGTAGTTAAAACGTGCACCTCAGAGAGCCTGAGGGAAGGACACAGGTCTGGACCCTGGATGACACCCAGGCAAGGTTTTAGGAACTGCTTATGAAGACACTGTAAGAGTGGAGTGAGGGGATGTACCTGCCGCTGAGCCCGCTAGCGGAAAGGAGAAGGGGCAGAGAGGGGTGGCTGGGAGGTCAAAGAAACTCTGGCAGGATGACCTGAAGTCAGTCATTCACACTGTCAGCCACCATTCGTGTACAAATAGAACATGCATGTGTTGTAGGGATAACAGTCTTTTGGGCAGACCAAGTTGGATTTTGGAATTTTGACTTTTTAAAACTGCCTTAGCCTAATCCAGGGTAATCATTTTGCAGATGTGAAAACTGAGAGGGTAAGGGTCTTGGTTGAGAATCCACAGGTAATAGGTTGAACCACTTGAAATTGCTGAAATTGGACTGTTTCAGATCTGTATAAATGGCAGTTTCATGTGGTTCCGACTGCTCATTTAGTGCTCCAGCCGAAACTGCCCAAGAGCTGAAGGTGGTGCGCGGCCATGCCTCAGGCTTCGTCTGGTGTTGGTAAGTTGGAGGATTTTAGTCAAAAGGCGCCGTGGAGACCATGGTGTCTGGCCTGTCTGTTGTGTGTGTGGGATGTGGGCTCTGAGCCCTGAGGGTAGCCAGGGTCATTGACCGTGAGTGCTGGAGCCGAGCTTTGGGGTCCAGGTCCTTTTTGTCACTGCTCTAGGAGCCATGCTGAACCAAACTTTCGACAGCTTGTCAAAGTGAGGAACACTGCTTGCTGAATGACATCCGAGGGACATGTAAGATTTCATATAAACTGTCGGAGTGTCTGTCCTTCATGAGTTGGCAGGACCAGAGAAGAGCTGTGCTATACATATGGCTGCAACCTGTGTGTGTCTGTGTGTGTGTGTGTGTGTCTGTGTGTGTGTGTGTGTTTGAGGGAGGGAGGTGGAGAATTTCATTTCTGAAATTTAAAGCACGCACACACGGTGATTTTAACTGGCCATAGCGTAAAAACAATATGATTTGCCTATTTAAAAAAAAAGCTAATATGATCTTGGCGCCCTATTCTAAGAAAAGGATATGTTTATAACAAAGGAAGTACTTGGTCAGATCACTTCCGCCTGTGGCATTCAGCCTGCAGAGCTGTGGGAGGAGCGCTGTGCCAGAGCGGCTCAGAGCAGGGCCAGTGGGTGGCACTGGCTCAGGGGCAGCACCATAGGAAAGGGGGGAGCTTCATGGAGCTTCCTGGGGAGGACATTCCAGGAGATGTGGTGGCTGTTTCAAATACAACAGAACTCCGTGACTGCAGTGGGGGACAATGCCGACTAGGGCTCAGTGTGGCTGTCTAGGCTTCAGGCGCCAGGACCCCCAGCCAGGCAGCTCCATGTGCTCACCCCTCATCCCGTCCGTTTTGAACAAGGAGAGCCCACACTTTAAGTGTTTGAGTGTTGGGACCTTGCTAATAGTGCTGTGGTGGGTCTTAGTGTATTGAAGTTCAGCAGAAGACGATTGGGGCTTCCCTTCCTGACTCAGAGGGAAGATCTGGGATGCAGCCGGGGAGGGAGCGATTGACACTGAGCTCGATGACGTCCTGCGTGAGGACGGGCCTGACCCTGATGCTGCCCCCAAGCAGTGTGCATCTTCTCACATGCCGCGTTCACGTGGACATCGGGATGCCCTCTGTAGGGGGGTGTCCATCTCGTGGTGGATGGAGTGTGTTTGTCGGGGTCCTCTTGTCCCTTGCCCCTGCTGCCATTGTTAGTCACAGTGTGATGCAGTTTGAACATCTGAGTGTGCTCTTACTAGAGCAGGTCAAGGAACCCACAAAGCTATGCCGAGGACACTGAATGTGCTTGTTGTGGCCCTTGAACATGCAGCCAGGGAGAATCATTATTACAGAAGCAGTTTGCAAACACTGTCAAGATGGTGAGATCCTATGTAATACCAGGATGATTTTCGAAGCTGTTAAGTCCCCTCAGATTAATTCTGTGTCCTGTGACACAGTGAGAGACCTAATAGATAGATCAGGGAACAGTAGGTGTAATCTGATGTGGATTCTGTCACCACACCCAGCCACCAGTGAAGTGGTAATATCTAGTCCAGACAGTTATTTTCAGGCTTTTCTTTTTTAAAGGCATAGAGCCCTTTTTCTCATGTTACAAGGAACCCCAATCTGTAAAATGGCTAAGACCAGAGCTGCTGATCTGGTCAGAAGTTGGGCTTTGTGAAGTCTGACCACGCGGCCTCTCTCTGCCAGCAGCATCTGTTACGGATGTCAATAGAGCAAGGCACCCAGAGAGTTATCCATGAGCCGCTGCCATCTGATGTGGCAGATGACTCAGTGTTACCCGCTGCGTGGCCCCACTCATGTGAGCGGGCCTGGCGCATAGTTGGCACTGAAAAAATGTTTGTTGCGTGTAGTCAATGAGCAGATGAATGAAGGGTTTGCCCTGGGTCTACTTCAAAACAAAACAAGACTCTTTCATGGTCTAGGACAGCACAAACCACAGCCAACGTGCCAGATCTGGCCATGGCCTGGTTTTGTCAGTAAAGTTTTATTGACACAGCCACACTGCCGCATTCACGTGGTCTCATGACTGCTTCGTGCTACAGTGACAGTGGCTTGTCCTGGTTGAGACAAGGACTGTATGGCCCAAAAAGTGAAAAATATTTACTGTCCGCCCCTTTCTAAGAAGATAAAGTTTGCTGTCCCTGGACTAGAAGGCAAGGGAGAGTCTGGTTTTTCCTCACATGTGTGAGGCCATACGGGAAGGTTGATCCCATCCCAGTAATTCAGGGTGAGCAGCCCAGAGCTCCACTCACCACATGGCAGGAGACTGTCCCTTGCAGAAGGGCTGCAGGGACCAGCTAGTCAGGACCCCTGCTGTGACTGTGGGAGCAGGCACTGTTGTTTGTTGAACACCCATGGCTCACTGGCCTCTGTCCCCCGGAGAGTGTGCGATGGGAGAGGTGATCTCCCTGGTGGGCTAGGGGAGCGAGGCCGGACGTACTCAGCAGTGCTCAGTGGGTGTGCACCTGGGGCCTGAATCTGGTGAGTCTGGCTCTCGGCCTGGGTACCCTCTCCCCGTGCTTCCAGTGTCATCTGTTTCCCGTCACCCCACCCCTTTATTCAGTTATCAGATTCCACAGATTCTGTCCTCCCACATCTCTCACACCCCTTCCTTTATGGTCACCATACATGCTGAGCTCCTGGTGTGGGCCACACTGACCCAGATGCTGGGGCCATAGGGACCAGTAAGGCCCACCTGGTGCCTGCCGTCCCAGGATCATGGACAAGGCGAGCTTGTTGCACTCCCACACAGGGAATGCGCGAGAGAAGGGCATTCTCACTGCCACCCCCTGCCTGCCAGATGGTGCTGGGAGAGGCTGACGGCTGTGGTTCAGGTAGAAGAACAAAGTTGGTTCCCAAATTGGAAGCCCCCCCAGGAAGGGAAGTCAGAGACTGTGAGAGGCTTGGACCCAGAAAGCTGAGAGGGGACAAAGGTCAGGGGCCCTGGATGGAGGGAGTGAGTTTCAGAGGGAGGAGGGTGTGAGTGTCTGAGGGAGGAGGCCACAGATCAAATCATGGTGATGGCCAAACCCAGGTCAACAAGGTCATCTGAGCTGATTGAAAGCAATCATATGGTTATAATGGTCCCTCGTGTGGTCGACACTAGATGGATGAAAACAATCACCATTATATAATAATATTAATTTTTATTTGTTTTTAAAAAATATTTGTCAAATGGTATATATAATTACTTGTTTATTGAGTTTGTAAAGTAGAAGAGTGAAAATTTCATTTGTACTTTGGATATGATCAAAGAATTATTAAGATTGATATTTGTCCAAGTGTTTTGAGCCTGTCATGTTCAAATAGCCACTATTTCATCTGATTAAATTCAAAGAAACAGCTTTCTTATTAAACAGTTTGTGCAGTTTGTTACCGTAGACCGCATCACATGAGGTCTTGAGATAGCAGAATGATGGCGTTCTGGGCAAAGTCGCAGTTGCCTGTGAGGAAGGTGAAGATGACTCGATCCCTACCTTAAAATAGCCGCTGATTTCTCGTTTCTGCGCAAGGTCTGCCCTGGAGTATATTAAGAAGGTCTACCCACTGCCTGGAGACACCTGCCTCTAACACCTGTGAGGACTGTCACCTCCCTGTCAGCCCGGGAGGGTGTCACAGCGAGTGTGTGGGGCATGGGACGGGGCCGAGTGGAGGTTGCAGAGTTGAGGTGCGTGGAGACCAGTCCCCTAGCCGCGATCGACTCGGCTTTGCAGCGGGCTTTGTGCTTGCTCTTCTTGCAGCCCAAACGCTGTTTCTGATGTCAGGGCCCCCGGGAGGCAGTGCTGGCTCTGGAGCACGCAGCCTTGCCGTGCGATAGAGAGCCTGGGGGACATTTCTAATCTCGCCAGCGTCCTCTTCATCAGGCCTGCATAGGCTGTGGGGCCCTCCGAAGGCCTTGCTGGGGTCCCACGGTGGAGGACTCCACTGCCCCAGTTATGGCCCCTCTACTGAGTGTCCACTGAGCCGTCCTGGGAGTTCCCGTTAGAGTGGTGAGCTGGTTGTGATGGAGGCTAGTGGCGAGGCTCATGTGTATACTAGAATGTTCTGAGCTCAAGTCTTCAGCAGTTCATGTCATCAGTCCATAGATTTGTGATGTGATAATTTCTCAAAGACTGTTTCTGTGATGAGATGAAAAGAAACAAAAGCAGCATTGAGAAAGGGTGAGGAGACTTAGGAAGACTCACACAGTTGGAGAATAATATGACTTTTATTAGCCTGGAAGCCTGCACTTGAACTGAAAGGTTTTATCTTGGTTTAGAATGGCTTATCTTATTTAATGTGATAACATGACTCTTATGGGGTTTTTTTTCCTACTAATGGCAACTTTTTTCTTGATCTAGCCACTAAGGTTTATGTGTAGTTTTCGTTTTTTTGGCAAAACATTGACCCTTCTATTTCTGCCTCATATTTTATTATTTTCAGTAAGAGTTGAGTCCTGTCCTAGTCCATTCAGGCAGCTATAAGAAAATGCCACAGACTGGGTGGCTTCCAAACAGCAGACATTTATTTCTCACAGTTCAGGAAGTTGGCAGTCCAAATCAAGGTGCTGGCACATTCAGCGTCTGTGAGCCCACTTCATCCACAGACGGCCGTCTTCTCGCTGTGTCCTCCCTGGGGAGGGCGAGGGAGCTCCCTGGGGTCTCTGCTGTAAGGCACTAATCCCGTCCTGAGGTCTCCTCCCTCATGACCTGATCACCTCCCAAAGGCCCCACTTCCTAATACCCTCACCTTGAGGATTAGGATTTCAACATAGGAATTTGGGGAGGTGGACACAAACATTCGGTATGTAGAATCCATTATAAAGAAGAAATCGGCATTCTTTCAATCTTGCGCCTGCTGTTGTTAGCATCTTGGCAGAAGTTGCTGTTACGCAGCTGAGGGCTTCTTGGAGCTTGTTACTTGTGCACCAGGGGAGGCTGGCGATGTCAGAGGAAGGGCAGGTGTTAGAATCAGACCCACCTGGGTGTGGATCCCAGCTCTTCATGAGGCTGTGTGACCTTGGGAAGTTTCTTAGGTTCTTAGAGGCTTAGGATCACTCTTTGTAAAAGAGGGATAATAATACCTCCTTGGACAGGTTGTCACAGAGACTAAGGAGATCCTTGTGGGGGTTCGCGTAGGAGGCCAGCTGTAAACAAAGGCACGCTGTCATCCTCGCCATCGTGGTAAGCAGGAGTGTCTAGGACAGAGTCGGCACGTGACCTTTACTGGATGCATAGTTTTTGGAGCATGCTTGAAGATGACAAACCATTAACGTAAAATAAGTGGCAGGTCCTCAGCCTGGCTGTGCATTGGAATCCCCTGAGTTCCTTGTACAAGTCCCGATGCCCTGGCCTTGCCTTGAACCAGACTGTTAGCAGCGGGCCCCGGCATTGGGAGTTTTAAACCATCCCTGAGTGATTTTAGCAGGTAGCCAGAACGGAAACTGTTGACTTCAGACCTTCTCAGAGAGCAGGACACAGTGAGCCCAAGGCTCCCACGTTGTCTGGCAGTGGGGGCCTGGGATGGTGCCCCTGGGGTGGCTATGAGACAAGGGCACAGACAGGCTTTGGAGTCCGGCAGAGATCCATCTGAATCCTGCCTGTGCCCCTTACTAGCTGTGCGACGTAGGCTGTGGGCATGCAGCCGGTCATCTACCCCTGTGTAACGTCCAATTATATTTATTCCCTCCAAGAAAGTCTGGAAAATGCCTGATATTTTAGAACTTTGGTTTTGCTGTTTATAAAATGATAATAATACCATGATATAAAAAGGCAATAGCTTGCAGATCTGTTGTATCGATTAAACGAGAGAAGGTATGGAAAATGCATGGTGCAGCTCTGTGCCCAGATGCCTCATGGTGTCACCCCATATACATTTTAAATATGTTACCTACTAAATATCATCCATGCTGGTTATTTTTAAAACTATTGTCTTAGCAGATATGCATTGTATTTAGATAAAACTGTTTTTTAAAATATGACGTATCTTATTTTTTATAATATAATTTTGATTTCCATCATAATGCATTTAGCAAGTAGCCATCTTTCCTCGATCCTTTTGAAAGCAGATAGGTTATAAATTATAAATATTCAAAGCCTAGCAGAATCTGATACGGAGAAAGCATTCAGGTATGTAATGAACTGTGTACTGTTCACATAAGATGACATCCCATTTTGCATCAGTATGAATCCTAATTACAAAAAAATTGAATTCTTGACCTCCAAGTGTCTGTATAGTGATTCTGGGTGTGACTGTGACTCCACTCTGAGCGGTCTTCTCCTGCTCCCAGCCATCCCTCACTCCTGTGGATGCTGGCGCTCAGGTGGGTGCTGGTGCTCAAGTGGGTGCTGGCCCTCAGGTGGGTGCTGGCCCTCAGGTGGGTGCTGGCGCTCAGGTGGTGCTGTTGCTCAGGTGGATGCTGCTGCTCAGGTGGGCGCTGTTGTTCAGGTGGGGACTGGCGCTCAGGTGGTCCCTGACATTCAGGTGGGAACTGGCGTTCAGGTGGTCCCTGACATTCGGAGGGGGCTGGTGCTCAGGTGGGTGCTGGTGCTCAGGTGGGCTCTGATGTTCAGGTGGGGGCTGGTGCTCAGGTAGGTGCTGGTGCTCAGGTGGGCCCTGATGTTCAGGTGGGGGCTGGTGCTCAGGTAGGTGCTGGTGCTCAGGTGGACCCTGACGTCCAGGTAGGGGCTGGTGCTCAGGTGCGTACCGGAGTTCACCTGGGCGCTGGTGTTCAGACCTGGCTGGAGGCGTGTTCCTTGACGTGGAGTGTGGGTTTCAGGTCCACCAGGTGTTCTCATCAGCGCCAGGGCTGGGGAATCTCTCAGGAACTCGGGCAGAGCCAAAGTTTAAACCTGTTGTTCTTCCTGATCAGAAGACTGAGGGTTGGCTCCTAGAGTGTGGAGCAGCTCGCCCAGCTCTGGCTTTTTTCTTAGCTCCTGGGCCTGGCCTACAGCACTAGTAGATGAGATAGGTTTTCTCTGTATCCCCCTGGCTTTGTTCAGACAGAACCAGAACCACATCTATACCTACTGATACATGTGACCCGATGGCAGTTAGCTTGATTGGTTAGAGAAGGACCCCAAATGGCCCATGCCCCACGTCCACCGTGCCTCTCCTTGTCACTGCCGATCTGCTCGCTCCCACTGAGGGGGACGTCTGTTTTGCATTCCAAACACGCCTGCCCCTGCATTTTGAGGACATTTGTCCTCCTCTTTCCATTTCCTCCTTCCCTCTGTCCTCATTTGCTCTCTGCCCTCATCCCTTTCCTCCTTGGGGAGCGCTGGGGCACCTTAAATTCAGTACAAATGGCCAGATGGCAGGAGCTGTTATAAAGACTGAGTCGGGATTAATAACCTTTAGGAAAAATTCCTGAAGAAGTGTAAGCTGTAGCTGATTGCTGTGGCCGGGTCTTAGAGGAAAAGATTTTCTCTTGACTGTGGCTTAGGTTCCTGGAACATTTGACTTCCCAGATTACAACCCTCTATTCCCAACTTCTCATCACATTAGTGGTAAATTAGCATCTTTAATAAGGGAATTTTTATCCTTTTGCATTTAAAAAGTATTTTGCATCTCATCTTCTGTGTGTTTCATATGATGTCATAGTCATTCATTCGGCATCTGTCATGGAGCTTTGACTGCGTGCCAGCAACGTTCTAGACCTGGGACACGGCAGTGAACCAGACGATGCCCTCATGGAGCTGCATTCGAGGGAGGAAGATAAGCAATACATCATGTAGCGAGAGTAGAGAAGAGTGTTATGAGGGAAAATTAAGGCAAGTTAAAGGCATCCGTACTATGAGCACAGGGTGCTGTTTTAGTCGGGGTAGGCTTCTTTGAGTACCTGCAGAACAGAGGATGCGTAAATGCGAGTGCGTTGTGTGTGTATGTGTGTGTGTGCGTGCACCACATGTGTGCACTGTGCGCTGCCCTCATAGCCTGCCATCTTGAGAGGCAGGGGACCCAAGGGGAACTCAACCACAAGTCAGCTGGCACATGTCAGCCTGTAGTCAGTGCTGTGGGCTGGGGAGAAGGGGAGATGAAACCCTGGCAGAGGGCAGAGCTGTGGCAGGGCTGGCAGAGGACTTTGGGGCAGTCCTTTTAGAAGTGGTGGCAGCCTGAGCAGGTACTAGCCAGTGGCAGCGGGAAATGGCACGGCTCTGGATGTATGTGATAGCCCGTGTGAGAGGAGAGCAGCCACAGTGGTCTTGGTGCTTGGCGATGGGACGCCAAGGAGACCGAGAGGACCAGGCAGGGAGAGATGAGGGTTCAGGGTTGCACGTGGAAGTGTGAATTGCTTGTCCCGCATCTGGGTAAGCAGGGCTGCGGGAGCCTGGCGTGAGGGCAGGAAGATCCTGCGGATGGAAATGGGTGCAGTCAGCATTTCTGCCAGAGTCAGAGCTGAGGGACTCACCTCTGGACTCGGTGTTCATGGAGTCGAGGGGTCATGATCAGCCCAGGCTGCAGCGCCTGCAGGTTGGGGGAAACTGAGGAAGCCAGTGCAGAGTAGGGAGCAGGCAGGGCTGGTTCCCCGTGTCCCGGGTCACCTGAGATTGGGTGAGCGAGGACCGAGGGTTGCTCTTGGGACTCGCCAGCCTTGCTATCCCTCCATCCCCTTTCTCAGTTCCTGCTGTCGGTTGTAGAGGAGACTCTGGATCTCCGGGTCATGTCACTCCGCAGCTTCTGTCTGCACAGGGAAAGAACGTTCTGAGACTGGCATTCTTTGTTTAAAACTGCAATTTGGGAGATAATCCTGACGGAAGAAGGGAGTGACAGGGGTGATGGAGACAGAGGAGGCAAACACAGTGAGCCGAGAGCCCAGGGAAGAGAGCAGAGATCTGCCAGTGAAAGGAAGATGGATTTCCCTCGTCCTTCCTCGCCACACTTCGAGGAAGGAAGCAGAGGGGGCAGTTAAAACTCCAGAAAGCCAAGGAGTATGTGAACATCATGGATCTGAAAGACTGCCGTTTAGTGGAAGGGGATCATGGATGTGGAAGCACTTGGAGAAAGCACCGTGCCCTAGCAGTGGGCGCATTGGTGTTCCTGCGCACACAGACGCTGGCCGTGTGGCTGGGATGAGGTTGGTGGCACGCTGCTGGACACAGCCAGCTGCTCCCCTGAGAGCCGTCTGTGAGTGCCCATGCCCCCGCCTTGTGAGAGAAGAACCACCTGACCGGAGTCTCATTTAAAAAGCGCCCTCCTCGTAGACTTTCAGTAAGGGCACATCCCTACGTTGCGTGTTTTGAATAACACGCATGTATTTTCAAAGGTGGGGTGTGCCGAGGTGAACATATGCCTTGACTGTGCTGTGGTGCCCAGCTGCACTTTTGGGCAGAAGCTTTTGTTGGAGACAGTGAAGGGTCGGTGTGGTCTACTGGGAACTGCACATTTGGACTCGCATCAAGTGGCTGCCACCCCTGACACTGGCTGATAGGTCCACCAGCGACACCTGAGGAATGAAAAGGAGTGGAGGAGGGGGAGAGGGAGGGCGGGGAGGGCTCTGTTGCTTAGCAACGGGTTCCAGTCTGCATCTGTTCTTTCAAGGACTGCGAGGATGGCCTGGCTTTGCAATGGGAAGTACTTTTGTTTTTTATTGTTAGTATTCCTCCACCATTAATGACTGTTATTTATGTACACTGCCAGTGAGGGAAGTGAAAGCCCTGCCTAGACGCCCTGGCAGACTGGAGGAGGGAAGACTTTTCTTCAGCCGTGACTTCTGGCCTTTCACAGTCGTCCGTTTATCTACCCTGGGCTAACTTCCGAGGGAGTTGGATAATTTTAATGAAAATTTCTGAAACTTCTGAAGGGTCCCAAAATACACTTCAAATTCAGTGTTTGATTGTTTTGCTCTGAGATGAGACAGTGATGTGTATTTTAGAGGACCTCTGTGCCCATTAGTAGAAGTAGGAGTGGCTGACAGATAGCACCCCTCGTTTCCCAGTGAGGAACCTGAAAGACAGACAGAAAAACAGCGGCTGCAGGTCGCGGGGGCCTGCTTCTCCTGCCTGCTCCTCCCCAAGGGCACTGCTTCTCATGTCCCGAGTCTCTAATCATGTCCAACATGCACCACGTGGGAGCCAGGAGAAGAGAGGCATGCGCTCCTCAGATAGCCTCCATGAGGAACACCACTGAGCGACCCCCGGGAGATAGTGCATCCTGTATAAACCCCACAGACATGTGCAGGTAGCTTCATAGGAATGATTCCCGGGGAAAAGAAAAATAAGAGACTAAGGGGTGGCCATGAGAATGCAGATAATGCATTGGAGAATCAAGAAAGGGGCAAGTAGGGGCTGGCCCCGTGGCCGAGTGGTTAAGTTTGCGCGCTCCGCTGCAGGCAGCCCAGTGTTTCGTTGGTTTGAATCCTGGGCACGGACATGGCACTGCTCATCAAACCACGCTGAGGCAGCGTCCCACATGCCACAACTAGAAGGACCCACAACGAAGAATACACAACTATGTACCAGGGGGCTTTGGGGAGAAAAAGGAAAAAAAAATTTAAAAAAATTTAAAAGAAAGGGGCAAGTAAACCTAGTTGGGAGGGAACAGAGAGTCATGGGGGAGGAGACAAAAGTCCTTCACACCTTCCTAGTCACACCCTGCGGGAAGGCTCTTCTTAGTTTTCTTTTCCCCTTAGGAAAACAGAAAGCTTGGCTACTGTCGGGCAGTCAGTGATCCCGTGCTGGATGGGTACCAGAGCATGCATCTGTCCATTTGTCCATCTGTCCATCTGCTCATCCGTCCTTTCATCCACTCAACAAATACCATCAAGTATATGCCATATGCCAGGCAAGTCTCTTGGTGTTGGGAAAACAAGAGTTACTTAGACCCCCTGCCCACAGGGAGCTTACATTTCAGTGGAAGCAGCTCAGCGATTCTTCACTTGGTGGCCTCCATGCCCAGACCCTGCCCTTCAGCAGACCCAGTGCTGAGACCCTGGAACCTGGTGTCACCAGCTTGGTTTTGAAGTCAGGTCTGGGCTCGATCTGCTCCTCGCTGCTGGTGTGTCCTTGGGCAGGATGCCTCTCTCTGAGCTGTGCTTTCCCTACCTGCACGTGAGTTTGATCACCCGGCCGTGGGACTACTGGGCAGATGGACACAATAATACCGGGGGGCTCTGTCGGTTATCATCAGTGGGGTTTCAGTGCCTGTGCTCTGTGAGGTACTCTGGGGGATATCTAGGAATACAGAGCACCCCCTGCTCCCCAGAGCATGCTGCCTTTTATATCTGCTTACAGAAATACTTTCTTGAATTACTGAAGTGACAATATATCTCAGAGGACACACACTGGAAGCTTGACTGTCACGGCGTTTCTGGATTTGAACACCAGAATGTCCCTCACCTCTAGGTCTTCCCATATTCCTGGGACACACCTGGCAGGACGACCTCCTGGAGATCCTTTGTCCTGCTCCTTCTGTGCTCCTCTCCTAGGGCTTTCTGAAGTTTAGCATCTACCAACTGGAGATTGAGGGAAAGTCCACCATGGGAAAGCATTTTCAGTGTCATTGGGGTGCATATGGACATCATACGCAGGTATATGTAATGACAGCAGTTATAAAATACCCTTTGGCTTGTACATAAGGCTGACTTTTTTTTAGTAGTGGAAACAACCCTTTATCATGTGTGTGGGTTCTTGGGTTGGGAATCAGGCAGGACAGAGCAGGATTGGCTCCTTTCTACTCCATAATCCCTGGAGGCTGGGCTGGAAGGAGGGAGTTGGGATCCCTGGAAGGTTCATCTGCTCCCATGTGTAGGAGTTGGTGTTGGCTCTTGACTGGAAAGGCTTGAACCACAGGAGCTAGAGCACCCACTTGTGGTCCCTCAGCATGGCTGCTCGGCTCCGCACGCCATGTGCTAGGTTCCAAGAGTGAGAGAACCAAGAGCAGGTTGACCTCTGAGAGCTCTGATTGGTAGCATTTGTGTGAGGACAGAAGCTCGGAGCTTCCTAAACCTTGTTTCCTTGTGGTTGGCAGCAACCTTTCTCTTTTGGAACTCAGAGCAGTTTTTTCAGTTCACACGGAGCATTTCTGGGAGGAAACAGGCAAACTCCTGTTTTGAGGTGGAAGCACTCAGCCCCCCATGTTGGGCTCCAATTGACCCCAAGTCTTGACTCAGGCTGAGGCTGAGGGCAGTGTTTGTAATGCAGGTCAGCGGGTGGAGGGCACTGCTGCCCCCCGCCCCTCACAGCAGTCATCCTGTGTTGGGGGCTCTGGCTCCATCATCGGGCCCCATCTGCCCTGAATCCCAGAGTGTGCTTAGAGCCCGCTCCTCTCTTCCCCTTCTCCGCAGCCCTCCTCTCTGGGCTGGGGTCTCTGGCGTGTGTGAAGACGGACATGGAGCCGGGAGGCATGGAGGACCACCTGCTTGTAGAACTGGATGGGAGGTAGAAATGGTTCTCTTACCAGGTCATTTTCAATGTTGGTTTGAAGTGTCCTGGTGTATTTAACCAGTTCTCCTTTGGCAGTCATTTATTTTCAATATTTTGCTCGTATAAACAGAGCTATATTGGAAATCTGTACATATACGTCTTTTGTTCTTGTCTGAGTTAGTCTTTTGGATGAATTTCTCGAGGAAGAAACCCAGGTCTCGGTATTTTCATGTAGCCGTGGCGGGCGCTCAGTCTCTCCACGGTGGGAGCGCAGGGACCCATCCCTCCGGTCCTGCTGCATCTCCCTCCTCCTTCTTCTCTCTCCTGCCACCTGTGCTCAGGCTGCATGTCCCTGCGGGTTATCTGGGCCCTCTCCTGTCTCCTCATCCTGCTGCCCAAGCTGAGAGAAGCCACTGCTTGGGGTGTCACCTGCAGTACAGGGGATAGAGGTCCTGCCCAGAGGTCCTGTCCCAGAGGGGATGTATGTCACTTTTACTCACCACACACTGGCCAAATGAGTCCTGTGGCTCCCCCAACCATAAAGGATGCTTATGTTATCATGCAAAGGGCCCGATCTGCTCACTGCAAGACAAAAGCCAATCCGGCAAGAGGCAAGATGGTGATAGAGAAAGGAATTTTAATAAGTCATGAGCTAGCTGATTGGAAGATGATCGACTAGCGTCCTAAAGAACCTTCTTGAAGGTGTACAGATTTTCGAAGCAGTTAGACAGGTCTAGTGGGCTATAGAGGAGGGGGTTAGCAATGTTGACCCCCTGGCATTGCAGACTGGGAGTCACCACGCCAGACCTTTCAACTGTCATCGATGATGGATACTAGTGTAGACTCTCCATCCGGGGGCCATTACATTCCTAGGGGACTTAAACAATTATTGTCTTATTGTAGCTGGGAGGTATATATGCAAGCAGGGGCCGTAAAATCTACAGAGCATGTATATCTCCTGGAGGGTGCAGATCCAGCTGGGTTAGTTAATCAGAGGTCATTCAAAGTTACATTTGGCTTCCTTTCTATAATATGGCTTCCCTAATGTCAACCTTGTGTTAAGCTGGTATCGCTCACAGGATGGACAACCAGATTCCCATGAGCAACACTAACTGAAGACTGCCACATGTTAAGGAGGGGAAGAAAAAGAAACTGGAAACCACAGAGGAGGATGTGGAAAGGGAGCAGGCAGAGGCAGGGCTCCATGGAGTCCAGAGGCTCCCCAAGACCCAGGTTAGGAAGGAGACGGCAGGCCCTGAAGACAGGGCAAGGAAAAGCAAGAGTGAAGGCTGATGCACCAGCGCACAGACTGGTGCGAGATGGGGGTGTGGGCCTGAGGCTGGCACCGTCTGCCCAGCATCCACCCTGCAGACCACAGCACCAGGAAGGCCTGGAACTCATCTTCACGTATCTCTGTGTCGTGACTGCACTTTGGGGTCATCAACCCACTTAATCTCCCTCTAGGCAGGAGAAGTTATTCTCATTCTGTTGGTGAGAAATGCTTTCCTAGGATCACAGAGCAACTAAACCAGAGCTAGGATTCAAACTCAGGTCTGTCCAGCTTCAGAGTCTGTTTTTTCCCATTGCATTATGCCTTTTACTTCAATTCCGTATAGAAAGTTTGTAACATGACTGTGTTTTATCTGGCTCGTGGTGGTCAGGTGTGGAGGAAGCAATGTTATTTTGGGATCTGTTGCACACAAAATGAGCTGCCCAGCCCACTTCCTGGGACCCCTCCTTTTCATGGGCTTTTCGGCAGGCCATCAAATGAAAATTGCACCGTTTGACCAAGTTCAGCCACCTTTGGTATTTGTAAAGATCTGAGCACTTGGAGATTGTCAAATGAAAAGTGCTATAAATATGTAGAATGTTATTAAGCCCCCCAAGTAACTTTTTCTTTTTTTACGGTTCGTGGAGAGATCCAGAATTTCAGAACGGTTGCCCTAGCATTTTAAAAAGATTGATGATCAAATAGATATGTTTAAAATTAGTCCTTTACTTTTGTGTATTCAGAATCCACTCCCACCTGCTTCCTACATTTTGAGCCATTTTAAGGAAAATAAAGAGAGGAAAGAGAAAAGTTTACAGCAAGTAAAAGGATGGACCACTTCCTGGGGCTGCGGGGCTGCCCTCTCATTGTAGTCGACGCATTATTCAGTAAGAGCACATCCTTGAGATAGTTCTTTCTTTATGCTCTGTGTTTAGTTTGGATGGGTGAGGATGCCATGTTCATTAGCAAGGCAGCGAGAGAAGCCTATTTGTCAGTGGAAGAATAAGGCTTCTGGGACTAGCTCCTCGTCCCTACCAGACCAAGAGCATTAATGGGCACCAGCTGGGCTTCCCATGCACAGCCGTGGCCGTGGCAGGCTGCAGTGGGCCTCTGTGTGTGAGGACTTGAGCACACACTTCAGTGGCCGTTCCCCGGGCAACGGCGTTGTGCAGCCAGCTGGCTCTGCCCGTAAGCCCATCAAAGCGCACACCCGCAAGGAGTGGGAGCTGCAGCCTGCGACCGTCTGTAGGCTCTGATGTCTGTAGGCTCTGATGTCGGAGCATTTGCAATCAGGTTTCAAGGTTAAACACGAGGGAATGAATGAGGGCACTAAATAGACAGGAACCGCGATTTGGGGTATGTTTAGATATGCACAATAGCTTGTTGGAGCCTGTGGGATGGTGTTTTGAGTTTGCTGCAGACAAAGGCAGAGAGAACCGACTCCCTCACTTTGTCCAGGGTGAAAGCACACTTGATCCAGAGCAGCTGTCAGCCATGTGCAGGGCTGTATGAGCTGCACGTGGCTGCAAGGCATGCCTGGCCTGGCCACCACAGGAGGGCTGTGTGGGGAGGGTCTCCCCAGCTCATGCACAGAGGATGAAAGTGGGAAGGGCCAGCGGGCCGTGGTGACGGCTGCTCACACAAGTCCAGCACGCGGCTCAAGGGACCACAGTGTCTCTGGGGTTTGTCCTGGAATTTCCATAACCTTACTTGGTTGACTTGGCTGGGAGTTCCCCCTTCAAATGATGCTGCACCACTGGCTCTCACTGGTTTATCTTGCAACCTTGAATATAAAAATCCCATTTTCAAGCATTTCACCTTTGAAAGCCTTCTAGTATTTGAATTTGGCCTTTCCACCTGACACTAACTCGATTTAATTAGTACCAGATCCTCTGGTGTTTAATAAAGGGGCCCTGCACAGTCCCATAGAATTTTTGGTTTTAATCTCTCATTTCTGTTAAAAGTATTTGTTGCTTCTATTTTTTTTCTCCCTTTTTGACCCATCTGTAGGAATTTGAAATAATCACAATTACTTTTGAAAAGATACTGAAAATTCAATTAATTTATTTATTTTGGAATCAGGTTTCAACAGGGAATTTTAATTTGGAGTGGTTGGACAGGTAAAAATAAGAATTATTCAACATTAAGTGTTGTAACAGTGAATTTAGATTGTATTTTTGAACTGGCCATCTACAGAGAACTTTCATTAATCACTTGAAAGGGCACTGTTTGCTAAGGCCGTCTGTACACACAATAGTTGCTCACAAACCTTATTTGGTAAGAGTGACGTTTGGAAGAACTTACGAAATTGTTGAAGTTTTTCTCATTTTTTCATCTTGTCACTTGAACTGCTCCCTTCCATTTGCCTTTTCTCATCATTTTGTTTTGTTTTATTTTTTCTTTTCATAAAAATGATATAAACATTTCTGGGGGCCAGCCCTGTGGCCGAGTGGTTAAGTTGGTGCACTCTGCTTCGGTGGCCCAGGGTTTCGCCCGTTTGGCTCCTCGGAGCGGACTTGGCACCGCTCATCAGGCCATGCTGAGGCAGTGTCCCACATAAAACCAGAAAGACCTGCAACTAGAATATACAACTGTGTGCTGGGGGACTTTCAGGAGAAGAGAAAAAAAAGATTGGCAACAGATGTTAGCTCAGGTGCCAATCTTTAAAAAAAAAAAACCATTTCTAGTGACTAGTTCCAGGTCTGTTTTGCCTTTCATAATGAAGGTTTCTTTTTCTTAGACTTGCTTTCTACCCTTTCCTTCCTCCTCACCACCGTGCACTCTGGCTGGTGATGCTCACGGACACCCACTGCCTCCTGGAGGGATGCTGAGAAGCAGGGGCAAGCCCACTGCAAACTGGAGGACACTTAGGGGCAAAGCAGAGAAATCCAACTTCTCATGTTTTCAGGTTGAGTGGATTTTTGCAGAAGGTGCAGAAGAGGAAGAAGGAGCCAAGGAAAGGGGGCAGCGGCAGCCTTGCAGGCTGCTCTTAGGAATGACTAGGGGGCGCGCAGTGGCTGCAGTAACTGGGAAGCTGAAAGAGACCTTGTGTCCTCAGCACTCCGGCCCTGCATGCAACGCTGTGCTGGATTTGTTTGTGGGGCTGGAGGAAGCGTGTCTGGTCGTTCTACTGAGCACAGTCTCATTCAAGGAGCCACACCAGGTGGCCTTTAACGGAAAAAAAAGAGCGCCCCCCCTTCCTCCCCAAAAGGACTTGCTTGCTAATATTGAAATCAGATGGGACATTTGCCCTCACTTGGAAAGTGAACTCATTTATCCAACAAGCATGCACTGAGTTCTTACTGCCTACCAGGCACATATAGGGGTGAGTCAGACAGCCACAGCCCTACTCTCCAGAGCTCAGATTCAGGTGAGTGAGACAGGGTCCACACATTAAAGCAGTTCTCCAGCAGAAACCCTGGTCATAAGGGCAGATAAGCCGGGAGATGGTGCACAGTTAACTGCTTGCCCATCCATCTGCGGCCCTTGGTGCTCCTTCCGGCCCTGGCAGCTCACAATCCTGAGCTGCAGCCTAGAGGCAGCGTGGGGAGGGGAAGGGGTACATGCAGAGTTAGGAGCGGGGTCCGAGTCCCTCTGGGGGGTCCCGGGTAAGTGTTTAACTTACCCGCAGACATGGGTGATAAAGGTACAAAAAGCACAGAGGGATGGACGCACGAGGGTGCTCTGCAAATGCTGGGGTACTGACAGGCTGAAAGGGGAGTTTGCCACCTCAGGTGGAAAGAAAAAGTTTGAGAATTATGGCCAAATACTCCCTCATTCCTCACCCCCCTGAAAGTTAAAAAAGTCAGAAAGAAAAGAACGAACCAATAAAGCACAACACTTCCCTTTCCTATTTTAAGGTAATTTCTAAGAAATGGTGAACCAGGATACCAGGATGGACTTTCTAGAATCAGTTAAAGGATATTTTTCTTCTCACCCTCCTTACAACAAGCTACTTGCAGAAGTCTAGCTGATTGACCACAGGCCACCTCATGACGACTAGTAAGCCAGGCGAGATCCTGTTACTTTTTTTAGCCAGAGAGGTTGAGACCAGCAAGAGGTGGTATTTCATTCCAGTGAATCATGTGGCGTGTGACGTAACACAAATCTAAACTTTCCGAGTCGTGTATGTAAAACTGTGTGGCACTGACTGACTTCACAGCCTTATGTACCAGCTGCAAAACAAGGGACTTTCCTTTCTACGGGATCTGAAGCCTGTTTACCGACCCGCCTGGAGAGCTCGATCACTGTCCTACAGCCTCTGCAGATTCACGTCTGTCACCCAGTATTGCCGTCTTTTATGGACTCTGCAATAAACATGCTCCATTTTCCGTCTCATTTAACCTCGGAATCCCCAGAAGCTGGGCTTTGGTGGCCGTCTCCGTTTTACAGCTACGGAGACTGAGGCTGAGGGTTTCAGCAATGACCCGTCCCAGGTCGCACAGCTCTAAGTAGCCTGCCAGAATCTCAGCATTGCTCTGACGTCCACGTGGACCCTGTGCTGTCTCCTTGGGCTCTTAATGTAAAGACTGTTCCCACCCCTCCCCAGTGTTGACTCAAAAAAGTGCTTTTATATGTAAATCATGTTGACTGGATATTTTTATAGGCGGGCATTTTTGATGTTTCAGCCTGGAGAAGAATATTAGAAACCTAAACACATCAATCAGCAAATTACTAGATTATCAAAGATGAAGGTATGAAGGTTTTTGTTGCACTCTGATGTGAGTGGGTACCAGAGTAGTTTATAATGGTGATTTTAAAAAAACCCATCTCTTAAGGTGACACATGCTGTTTTTGCTCCAACTAATGCTGATGAATCACCGCGTTCTCTGTTTTAATGAGAACATGGATGGGTCACTGTCCAGAAAGCAAACACTTGGGTGTCAAGCAAGTAGGTACCAAAAGATGGGTGGCTGCATGCAGAGTGCAAGGTAATGCACATGTCAGCAATGCATTAGGTCCCAGAGCACCTTGGGTGGTTGGTGATGAGGCCATTAGGCTGAGGTGTGAGGTTGGGTGGCGTGCTGTGCAGGCCCCCTCTGTCTTGGCAGTTCTCAGGGTGCTGGCGCTGGGTCTGACACAGGCATGCAGCCACAGCTTCGGGAAATAGCTGAGTCTATGCGAATTTGGGTTTCAGAAATGGGCGAACCCTTCTGGTTGTCTGCAGGTGGCCCAGTTGGAGGGAAGAAGTCTGGATGCCCCTGTTTATGATCTCCCTTAAGATGCTATATGTCCGTAGTCTCTGTTTCCCTCTGCTCCTTCACCTGGACGCATGGTGGGCCATCTCAGTTTCCCACCATATTTCTCTGTCTTTGTCATTCTGTGCTGCATTCTGGGTACTTTCTTTACATCTTTAGTCCAATGATTAATTCCTACCAGTTATTTCTAATCTAGTATTAAATTGACAACTGAGATTTTATTTTAACAATCATAATTTTTATTTCTACCTATCTTATTTTGTTCTTTTGAAAATATTGGTGGTAAATTTTGATAGTCTTCGGTTGCTTGCTCATATTTTTGATTCCAACTTTTATTTCTTTAAACATTCTAAAGATTCCAATATCTGAAGTCATTGGAATTGTAATTCTGTGATTTGTTTTTCTGGCCACCTCTCACTCAGTGTCACTGTTGTCTTTGTGAATTTTATCCTGTTTTATGATAAGCTCCTGTTGGGCTGCTCTGAACCTGTGGGCACCCTGAGGGGCTGGGCTGTGGGTGCATTATTCCGGAGATGATTTGCATCGTCCGGACAATGCCTGGGGCTGCCAACGACGGGACTGAATAAGATGCCTAGGAATAAACATTATGATTGTCGAAACAAAATCTCACTTGGCAATTCAGGGACTTCTTTAAGTTAAATGCTTGCTTTAGGATTTCCTGGACCAAACCAGGTTTGGTGTTGGTGGTCTAGTGGTTAAGATCCTGCACTCTCACTGCTACAGCCTGCGTTTGTTTCCTGGTCAGGGAACCACGCTTCTCGTCTATCGGTTGTCATACTGTCGCGGCTGTGTGTTGCTGTGATGCTGAAAGCTATGCCACTGGGATTGCAAACACCAGCAGGGTCACCCATAGCGGACAGGTTTCAGCAGAACTTCTGGACTAAGACAGATTAGGAAGAAGAACCTGGCCATGAGAACCCTATGAACAGCAGCAGAGCGGTGTCTGGTACAGTGCTAGAAGATGAGAGGATGGTGCAAAAAATTGGGCAGGGTTCCACTCTGCTGTCCAGAGGGTTGCTAGGGGTCGGAATCCACTCGATGGCACTAACAACAACAAGCTGGTAGTGTAAATTCAAACCCAGACTTTTGTAAGGACCAAGGCAGGTTACATGTTCTTGGGGTAGACTCTTCTCTGCCCAGACCTGTAGCTGAGATAAACGAGTTTTCTTGGCATGTCCCTATGCCAGCTGGAGAATAATTTTTTTCAGCTTGCTCTTTTAATGCGAGTGTGGCCCTTCTGGAGCCTAGATTTTTGTACAGGTCTCGGTTCCAATTCTCTACCTTTTGTGCACCTAAAGCTTAATTTCCTGTTCCGTATGGCGTCTTTAGATTCTAGTAGAGACAAATATGGAAAGGGCAGCTGTAGCTTACTGCTCTGGTTTCAACAACAGCTTTATTTTTTGCTCCTGGTCATTTGCATCCTGCTTCTTTACTTTCCTGAAAACATAGCTATACATTTGAAAATACATATGAGTACTTTGTAGAAGGTATAACTTTTTTCAGAAAGTATAATTAGCTGCACTGCTAGAATCGGAAGTCCTAGACTCTGTTAAGTTGATAAATGAAAGGAAATGTTAATGAACATACTGGAGGAGAAAAATAATCTTAAACCTTTACCTCCATCCTGGGCTTCAGATAGAAATATCAAATTGCCTGGGTAGCCATTTCACCTAGATATCTCTTGAGCATCTCAAAAGCAGCACAGTCTAAACTGTGGTTTCCTCTGAATGACTCGTTTTGATGAGTGATACTGCCATCCCTGTGGACATCTGGGTGAGTTTATCAGTCGGGGTCAAGAAACCACATCAGGTATTTGGGAGAGGGGACTCACTACAGCAAAGTGGGGTACAGGCAGCAAGAGGGGGTGCTGGCGTGACATCCATCTTGGTTACTACGGAAGTGACTCCATCCGTACGTGGAGGGTCCGACGGTACAGGGGATGTTACTGGAACAGGAGCTTGAAGGAGCCCTGCGCAGCACGCACTGCATACTGGGGCGCGGGAGGGATGGCTGGTGCCCTTACAGTAGGTCTTCTTGGGAGCCTCCTTTGTAGACGACGTGCCTTCATGGGAGCAGATAGACTCATGCTCTGTACTTGTTCTGAGCAGTCCACCTGCATCCTTCCTTGCTTTGCTTCTGTTCCATCTTTCCAAGCCGGATCACATGGCCAGGATGGACGCCACTCTCCAGACGCCAATCTGATCATGTCTCTGACCATCTACCCCCCGGGGCAACATGGACCACCAGGCACATGCTCAGGGTTTCGTCTCCTTTCAGATACTTCTGTGTAAGGCACTTCCGGTTGGCGCGGTGTCTGGGCAGATTCATCTGTAAGCTGAGGGCTGATGTTCCTCCTATGGGATCAGAGGAGTATCCCCAGAGTAGAGGCAATGTGGCCACTGGATTAGGAACCTGCTGTGCTTTCAGGACCTGTTTGTACCCAGTTTGTTTGGAATAAACAAAATTCCCCCTCGGTGTTAGATGTGTCTGCCTCTCCTTATGGCTTGGTGGATTGGACAACCCCCATTTCACGATGCGCTGTACTCAGGGTGTGTAGTACTTGTGTCCCATGGTTAGGCAGTCCACTCGTGCTTACTGGGGTTCAGGAGCTGCCAGGAGCTGTTCCTGACAGCAGAGCACTTATATGCAAAACAGGCATTGCTTGGCAACAAGACCCTAGGTCTGGCCTGTGACCCTCCCACCCGGGGTCGTCAGTGGCTCCGTACAGCAATCTTATTTGCCTCAGACACTGTGAGTACCAGTGGGGGTGCCTAATGCCTGGACCTACAGCAGAACCTCTCCTGATCCAAGTTCCACTCAGCTGGCAACCTGACAGATTGCTGGGTTAGAGCCCCATGGTCAGCGTGTCGTATGTTGCCACCAAGCGTTAGGCCGCCAGTGACGAAGATACCCCAGCATGCTCCAGATGACCAGCCAGAGCCTGGGGAATGTCACTGAGCAGTGGCCTTGGACCTCCATGGCCTTGCTCCGCACCCCTGCACCTCCTTTCACTCGGGCGTCTGAGGCTCCTGATGCTTCTTAACCAGCAGGCCCGGGCAGCAGGCTGTCCTGTTCATGTGATCCGGTGTCTGGATGCTGTCACGGTGTGTGGTCTGGGTCACGGACTGGAAACCAGGCAGCAGGGCCAGTAGGGAAGTTTGGGATAGGGAATTACTAACCATGACAGAAGAGTAACTGATACCTGACAGAAGGCAGCTCACTCTGGTCCCTAGGACTCAGTGGGGCACTCAAGGAGGGGGACATGCAGGGGGGCAGACCATGTTGGAGAAAGTGTGGCTCAGCCCGCTGGTCAGTAGACAGGTTGGCTGCTTTGGCCAGGCGGGAGCTGGTCTGCAGTTGCTGGGCAGGCAGTCGGCCACCCTTGAGTGCAGGTGGTCACGGCGGTGGTGTGGTGTGCCCTGGGAGGGCGGAAGGGATGGGAACCCTCGGGGCTGTGGGCAGGGTGCAGATGGGCCATGCAGGGGCCTACAGAAGGAACCAGAATGCTGGCCTGGGTGTGGGGCCTTCTGGAGCTGGTGTGGACAGGAAGCCTCGGGGTGTCGGGTTCTGTGTTGAGAGGGCCATGGAAAGGTTATTGGCAGGCCTAGGCAGTGGGATCACAGAGGGATGGGGGTCTTGGGCCTATTCGGGGTCCAAGCTCACTGGACACCTTCACACCACACCTCTCAGGGGGCCCCACTGCAGAAGCCCCTTCCTCCTGCAGTGCCCCTCAGAGTCCTTGACTGAGAAGGTCAGTACGGAGAGATGCTCGAGGACTGGGTGGTTTGTCACAGAGCAGGTGTAAAGGGCGCATTCGGAGCCGAGACAGGAAGGGGCACAGTTGTTTTCTGTGAAGGGCCAGGCGGTAGCTCTTTCAGGTTTTGTGCGCCATACAGTCTCTTTCTCATACTCTTCCTTGTTTCCTTTCATATCTTTTTTTTTTTTTTGAGGAAGATTAGTCCTGAGCTAACATCTGCTGCCAATCCTCCTCTTTTTGCTGAGGAAGACTGGCCCTGAGCTAACATCCATGCCCATCTTCCTCCACTTTATATGTGGGATGCCTACCACTGCATGGCTTGCCAAGCGATGCCATGTCTGCACCCGGGATCCGAACCGGCGAACCCCAGGCCGCCAAAGCGGGACGTGTGCATTTAACCACTGCACCACCAGGCTGGCCCCCCTTTCATATCTTTTAAAATGCAAAACTGTTCTCAGCTCAAGGGCTGCTCAGAAATAGGCAGTGGGCCATTTTGGCCAGCGGCAGGGTGTGCCCACCCTGGACGAGATTCTGATGGGGAGTGAGAGCTAAGAGAGCTGATGTGGGCTTGCCAGGGCTGTGAACCCCTGTCCCTGCTGGTGATGGTGGCTGGTGCTGCTGACCCTTCCAGGTTGGTGTTGTGACTGAAAGTGCTGGATCGATCTGTGTGTGTCTGAAGCCAGGGGCTGCGTTGTTATGCCTTTGTAACGGTAGCACATCAGAAATAGCAGCGCAGTTGGCGTCGTGGGCCTGGTGAAGTCTGTGACAGTCCCTGTCATTCTCCAGGAGCCTTTGGCCTGCCACCCGGGCCTGGCAGTGAGTGTAGTGGGATCTGCCACCCGGGCCGGGCGGTGAGTGTAGTGGGATCTGCCACCTGGGCCGGGCGGTGAGTGTAGTGGGATCTGCCACCCGGGCCGGGCGGTGAGTGTAGTGGGATCTGGTGAAGTCAGCAGGCCAGTGCCTTTCAAGACTCTGCTGGCATCCCTGCTCTCCCCTCCCAGCAGTGTGGCTTGCCTTGGCTTGCGATCTTGATAAGGAAGGGGACTTCCAGAGGCTTCCATCTCCTTCGTGTCATCGCTGGCCCTCCTGCCCATGGAGTGGGTGCTGTGTGGGGATCCTGGCAGGGCCTAGTCTGTCCCTTCCATTACACATTCAGGAGTTGGGGAGGTCATCACAGTTGGGACACACTGGCCCACTAGCCCTGCCCTCCGGGAGGCAGGTTTGGGCCACGACTCCAGGTGTGGCTGTGAGACCGGGTGGTGCGTGGAGCTCCCCGGGCTCAGCATCAGCTCTCACAGGTCTGGACTCTGCTCTTTCCCCACAATGCAGCCATCCTAGACCGTGCCTGGGCCCTTTTAGGGGGGGCTGTGAGGAAGACTTACTGTTATTCTTGTGGCGTTGTTATAGGGTCCTTCCCCAGGGGACTCGGGTGCTCCTAAAATCAGGGGGCTTTGAGTCTGAACTAGGTCAGGAACTGACTGAGAGGCCCTGACTCTTCACCGTTGTGACTCAAGGCAGGTTTCCACCCCAGGCCTGAGACGTGCGGGTCACGTAGAGCAGGACTATTGAGTACCTGCCCTGATCTCTTCTCTCTTAACCATCGCCAGAGTACACCTGGGTAGAACGTTCTGACTGGCATCGTTTTCACGCCTGCCTTGTCTCTGGAGGTCGTGGCCGGTCCCCTGCATCCATCCTTGTCACTGCAGTCAGGGAGCCTGTTCTGGCGATGGCATCTCCCCTGCCACCGCCCTCAGAGCTTCTCGGGTGCAGGGGCTCCCTGCACGAGTGCTGGGAGATGAGACGGCAGGCAGGACCTGCTCGGTGAGAGGCCTCTCTCGTCTTTGTTCCCTCTCTGTGGTCAGCCTCGACTTGCTGCACACCAGGCTGTATAATTAGCACCCGATGCTGTCCTGAAGCGTTTGAAAGGCCGGTGTGGAAAAGCACTTTTAGGCACAGCTCTTCGGCTTACTGTTGTGCACACCGAGTTCTCCCCCGTCAGGTGATTGCCAGTGGACTGGATTGCACTTCATTCATCCTGCACAGCCTGTGCCAGACTCAGAGATGGCTGAAGTCTCTAAAAATAGCCCTCGGATTCTGAATGTGCTGTCTGTGTTGCAGTGCCCCCAGAAGCCTCCTCCCCCTCCAGCTGGGGATCAGATTATGTCCCCAGCCAGGGCACTGTTAGCCCCTTAGCGAGCTGACTGGAGCGGCTATTCAGGCTTACAAAGGCTCTAATCTCCTTTGAATTCCTCTAAGCCTTGGACTCAGTAATCCCTTACAGCAGCAGCACGCTCTGCTCTGAGGGTACAGCTGGCAGCCCTGAGGATGCCTCTTCCATTCATTTGCCGCGATTATCTGTTTATCTCATTAAGTGCCTTTAGCTTGTGTGGTAACATGTAAAAAACAGACAGTGGCATCAAATTGGCCTTAAAGACGCAACTTGGTATTTTTTCCTTCAAAGCAGCGGACTGTTATGTGAGTCAAGAGACTTCATTTCATTTCTGACTCCGGTGCTAATGAGCTGTGTGAGCTTGGGGAAGGCAGTTCACCTCACTGGGCCTGTTTCCTCCTTTGTAGGATGAAGGGGTGCGGTTCATTTCGGGTGATGTCTGCGTGCCCTTCTAGCTCGGATGTCCGTGGCTCTGACTCTGCTGGGTGAAGCTGCACTGCGGTTTCTGCTGTTGTCTTGGTTCACGTGGAGGCCACGGGCCCTGCCCTTGCGGGCTCCCGTCATTACACACATTCGGCACAGGCAGTTACCTTACAGGACTGATCTTCAGGATAGCTTTAAAAACAGAGATAAAAGAAGGATGCCTCACTGGTTATTACAGCATTTTCCTTCTAAAGATTGGGTTTTCCTTCGTAAAAGCACCTTAGTTTCTTTGATAGCTGCTGGATGTGCGTTGAATGCTCTGTTGAGATTCATACAGATATGGAAATCCTCAGAGTTTCAGAACCAATTTGCATGTCTCGATGGGTATATTCCTGCATTTCTTATTCAGTACTGTTTACCTTCAATTTCATCTGCTTCTGAAGATTTGGAGGGATTCTGATAATGCCTACCATATTCCTTGGACCTGAAGCGCACTGTTTATTCAGCAAGTTTTGCATCTTTGCACACTTCTAGGTTGGTGATGTTGGCGGGAGCCTCCTCTGTGCACATGGCTCTGACTTCTGGGTCTTCCTCAGGGTGACTTCTAGTGTATATGTTTTTCATTGAGAGACTTTGGACTCACCTTGTACCTACCAAGAAGTCAGAGTAAGTTCTGGAAAGAAAGTTTTATAATCTTTCAGAAAATCCAAATAAATTTTCTGTACGCCAGAAACTCCTTAAAACTTTTTTCCTTTTATTTACCAATTTTTAGAAAAATGTATTGGTTGACTACATTTTGCAAACATACCTGGTGTGGTCTTTGTTTTTGTTACATGAGCTCGTCCGTTGCTGACAGAGATGACGTTTCCATTGCTATGGTCGTTGTTTGTCTGCATGCGACTGCTCGGTGGGGTCCCCCTCTGGCCTCTCTGTCCTTTGGTGCCCCCAGTCGTGTTCAGGGTGTCCTTGTGTGCCCACCCCACAGAGTCTTTGTTCACAGTTTATCCAGGTCGTCCAGGACACGTGCCTTGTGCTTCCCAGTGGTGAGCCAAGGGACTTCTGGAGGCCACGTCCCCTCTGAGCAAACATGGGAGCCAGACGCGTGTCATGGGGACCACACAGCAAAATGTGCATTCATGGGTTCTAGAATGCAGAAATGAAGGGTCTTCTCCAGCCGTCCACCTTGTGCTTTCCTGAGCATTATCCCTTTTTGTCCATGGTCAGTGCTCCTGGCTTGTGTCCCCTCTGCCAGCCTCTTTTCTGATTCAGTCCATCTTACTTGCTGACGCCAGATTGTCCAGTCTAAAAGACGACACTCAGCCTTTGTTTCTTTTTTTGCGTTGACTGAATTCTTACTCTCTGCTAGACACTTGTGTCCTCGTTCAAAATTACCAGCCTCCCTCCCCTCCCCACCATGATGCAGAGCAGACTCCACACTCCCCGTGATGCGGGGACGGCAAACCGAAGAGTCGAAAGAAAGATTTCTTGGACTCTCAAGGTCTGGCAGTAGTGCTCTTTTATTTAGAGAATAGTACGGAATATCATGGGGACAGGACCCATGGGCAGTAAAGAGCTGCTGCCCTGAGTTGAGGGTTAGGGCTAAATTTATAAGGCATGGGTACGTGACTTATTTTTACTGGAAAAAGAAAAGATGATATAAAAAGTCATTAAATGATTTCAGTGCAGATGGGGTCTGGTTATTGTGTGGTCGTACGACTTTAGATACGAATCTGGTCATATAGATCGGCATGTAGGTGAGGATGCCCTGGGCTTCTCTCCCTGGGGCAGCCCTAATTCATACCATAAAAATCTACCAGGTCATATAGATCGGCATGTAGGCCAGGTCACCTTGGGCTTCTCTACCTGGGGCAGCCTTAATCCACATCACCCCTCTGGTCTTCAAGACCCTTCCCGGTCTGGTTCTAGGAGGGTTTCAGTCTCATTTCTTATGGCCTCACTTTCTGTATCCCAGACTGAACTCTTGGCCATTCTTTATCCTCCCAGACCTCTGGGCCCTTAATCCTACTTCTGGCATGCCTCTGCGTCCATTTCCATGTGCCCAGATCTTCCTCGGAACTTAGGTTAAATGGTGCCTCTTCCCTACACTCTTTCCTCATAATTCTCTCCCCAAGGGAAGGCACCCCTCTTTGCTTTAGGATTGTACCTGGATCTCTCTTCGGGCACCTGCCAATCCTGACCTCATGTGATTTAACCATCTGATTGGGTTTGCATCCTGTGGGCAGCGTCTGTATCTGACTCAACTTTGTGTGTTTTCATAACCAAATGGAGGCAAGCACACACACAGATGACTATAGTTAGTGCTGGATGATTTTGTAAGTCACTTTATTGCTGCATAACAGACACCCACAGAACCTCAGGGACACACCAGAAGCATTTATTTCTCTCTTACTATCTGTAAGCTGGCTGGAGGTTGGTTGATCTACGCTGGACGTGTCTGGGCTTAGTTCCAAGCTGCAAGTTGGGTCCCTCCTCTGTGGACAGTGGCTGTCCAGGCCATTTTCTCTGCTTGCTTCTCATCTGCTGACATCCCATTGGCAGTGCGAGCAGTAGGGCCTAAACCAGAGCCAAGAATAGGGAAGAAGCATTTCCCCCTGGTGGGAAGGGCTGCAGTCATGTGGCAAAGGGCATGGGTATAGCAGGAGTATGAAGTAAGGAGAGTGGTGCCCTGTTTTTAAGTTTTGAGACTGAGGTTATTTATTGAAAATAAAAGATTATTTCTTAAAACAAATGATAAAATGTGAGTAAAACATGTGTCTAAAGTGCCAGGGAGTGATCGCCCTCATTGTGGGGGGAAACAGTGCTGAGGCGGGTGGGGTGCAGTGGGCTTGCTGGCTGGCCGGGCCGGGAGAGATGGAAGTAGAGGAGGCGGGGTGGGCAGAGAGAGCTGCAGACCCCGATGCAGACAGCACGGAGCCTCCGCTGCCTGCGGAGGCCGCTGTAGCCAGCGTCGCTGTGTCTGCTACGCCTGGCCATTAGCGGGGGTGCCTGGGAGAGCATGGCCTCTGCTTGAAAGGGAGGGGGATCCTGCTGGGCTGGAAGCTGGAGGCTGTCCACTGGCAGCACTGCTTGCAGCTGACCTGCATGTCCTTTCCTGAGGGGAAGTCTGAGGGGCACCTCCATGGCTGCCATAGTCAACCCTCATGCCACTCAGACCTTGTTCTCCTCTCAGTCCCTCCAGGGCCCCAGGGGCCTCTCTTCTTGAGTGGGGACTCACCAGGAGGAGGTGAGTGCCGTGAGCTACAGCCCACTGTTGCAGTTGGCCTTAGGACCACAGCTGGACCCATCATCCCTCTCCTCCACTGTCCTCCCTAAGTCCCCCCTCCCTCAGCTGTCCCCTCTGCTGCTCTCAGTGGTCCTCCTATTAGGGGGCCCCAGCCTGAGCCCTGGTTAACTGTACACACCCTCTGAGGCCCACTCGTGGTTGGGCAACAGAGACAAAAGCTGCTTCAGCGCACACCTGCGTCCTGCACGCTTTCTGCCTTGTCGGGAAGCAGCCTCTTCTCCACCAAGGTGGGGACTCCACTCCCTGCAGTCCCTGGACAAGAGGTGGCCAAGGTGGCAGTTGTCACTTGTGGTTTGAGGGGATCCTTGCTGTGTCCCTGGCAAGGGCACCCTCTTTGGGGATCAGGACCTCCAACCCTGCAGAGCCCAGGATTGGGGACACAGGAAACATAGAGCCCTGGGGGTCCTGGGGAATGATGATAAGTGGGCTCAGTCCTACTCTCACCCCTGACCCCAGGCCCATGTGTTCTCCTGTTGGGGACACAGGACCACGTAGGATGTATCTGGTTCCCAGGGCCATGTGTTCTCCTGTTGGGGACACAGGACCATGTAGGAATATCTGGTTCCTGGCGCCACAGCTGTGAGTGGGGCCTCCACTGAGTTGAGTTTATACCAGCTCACAGTCATTGACCAGGACCCAGTCACTTTCTGCAGAGGCCAGACAGCGAATTAAACAAGGCCCCAGCCCTTCATGCCCTAGACCCTTAAAGTAGGCACGTGTCTCCACTGCTCTTTGACAGGGTGAGGATGGGAGGCCAGTGTCAGAGGCTACCACGTGACCTTCCCACTAACCCCACAGACCACGGACCCAATAGGGGCATTTTGCCACCTGCCATATGTCGGTTCCATTTTACATTCATGGACCATGGAAATGACCACCTGCTGGATCCACAGACCCAGTGGATCTACTGTGACCAGGCTTTGTCCAGGAATTCATTTATTAGCTAGCCCCCAAATGTCCCCACTTTAACGGGGTGTGATGACACTTTAGGTCTCAGACCTTGTGACCATTTATATGTTTCTTTTGTGAAGTGTCTGATTCAGTCTTCTGCCCATTTAAAAAAATTGAGCTATTTGTCTTATTATTAAGTTGTAAGAGTTCTTTAAATATTCTGGATACAAATCGTTTGTTAGACATATGTATTATGAATATTTTCTCCCAGTTTTCCTTCATTTTTTAAACAATGTTTTTCCAAGAGCAGAAGTCTTTAATTTTGATGCAGTTTAGTGTCTTTTGGTGAATAGAAGTTCTTAATTTGAATGAGGCCTATGTTGTCAATCTTCTCCTCTGTGATTAGTGTTTTTTTCTGCCCTGTTTAGGAAATCTTTGCTTCTCCCGAGGTTGTGAGGATATTCTACTATGTATTCTAGAAAAGGTTTGTGTTATTTATCTTTTACACTTTGATCTTCAGTCTATCTGGATTTTTTGAGTGTGTTGTGAGGTAGGATACAAATTCATTTTTTCATATGGATATATAATTTATCCAGCATTTTTTATTGAAAAGACCATCCTTTGTCCACTCTAATGCAGTGGCATTTTCCTTGTAAATCAAGTGACCGTCTTTGTAAGGTCTGTCTGGGCTTCCTTTCCTTTCTCTGGGCTGTTTATCTATTTGTGTACCAGTGCTAAACTGGCACCGGATCTGTAAATCGTCCACTTTTAGTCTTCTTCTTCATGACTCTCTTGCCTATCTGGGCAGTTCACACTTCCATGTAAATTTTACGACTTCAGAAGCAGGTTGTTGATTTCTACCCAAGAGCTTGGTGAACTTTGATCGAGGCTCACGGGCTCTACAGTAGTGAAGCTTCCAATCCATGAACGTGGTATACCTGTCCATTTATTTAGGTCTGTACTGTCTGTCAGCATGTTTTGCCATGTACAGGTCTTTCACATCTTTAGTTTGAGATATTATTGGATATTTGATTTTTCAATGCTAGTATTGATATTTTTTCAAATTTCATCTTCTAAGTTTTTGTTGGTAATCTACGAATATGCAATTGATTTTTATATATCACCTTTGTGTTTACAATTTTGCTAAATTCTGTTTTATTTCTAATAGTATAGTCTAGATTATCTTAACTTTTCTACACACAGAATCCTTAGCAAGTTATGGTATTTTTATTTCTCCTTTTCTATTCTTATACCTTTGTTTTTTTTTCTTGCCATCCTGAAGTCTTTGGGACCTCTAGTATAATGTTAGCTAGAAGTGGTAATACAAAGCGTGCTTGTCTCCTTCCTCTTCTCAAGGGGAAAGCATTTAATATTTCACCTTTAACTATTACATTTGCTGGGGGAGCAGGCGGTTACATGAAGAGAGCTATTTTCCTGACACCTGAACCAAATTCTCCAAAGAAGGAATTTGTTCAAGGGGAATCTGCCACTAGTTATTTTTTCCGTATAATAGCTATTTTTACTATCCCATACCTTCTGTCATTTTGTGCATTTCATTCATTTTGCAGTAAAGCCACAGTTTAGGTCTCACTTTTGTTAGTTCCATCACTTTTCGGATTAGACATTTCTTTTTTTGTCATTTGGGAAGATCAGTATAACCTGTGCGTCTGTTGGGTAAAAGTTTCCGGCATTCATTTCTTCTTTCCACTCAAAGTTGCCAGTTCTCTCTTTGGTTATTCTCATGTTTTTGAGAGTGCCATTGCCAATCTCAGAGGCTCTGCAAAAAGACTATGTAACTGAAAATTTCAGCAAAAAATTAATTTCTCATGTAGACAGAAGCCATTGTGTGCTACATTTTCATAGTTAAAATGGAAATGTTACATTAAGTGTATATATATGGCACACGTGATTCTTTTTCTTTTAGCCACGGTTCCATATCGTTCAGACCCTACGAGGTGCATGACATGAGCACTGAGATTGGATCCGGAAGCCACGGTTGAATTCCTGATCCTTCCACTTGTTATATAGTCGTGGTGATCACGGTAATAATAATGTTACCCGTGAAGCCAGGAGTTTTGCCCGTGGTCTTTGCTGCCGTATTTCCTGGTTGACTTGTTGGTGTTCAGAATGAAGGACATTGTAGCTAATAAGTGGGGCGTTTTCTAATGCAGCGTCTGGTCCCTTGTTGTTTCTTATTTTGTGTGTAGGAAATAGTACTCACGAGGTGTTCTTTCTTGTTCTACAATTCTTTTTATCTTAACGTTGAAAACTGTTCATTGTTTTATCGTCATTTATTAATGCCGTGTTTAAAAGGAGAAGATGTTTATTAGCACATATGCAGTTTGGAACTAACTGGAAAGCAAACTTGAAAGCATTTAGATTTAGGAATTTATGATTCAGTTTTTATCACCTAATATTAAATCTGATTTTTGTGTCTTCTTTGTCTTTTTGTCTTATTGAAAAGTTTTCTAGACGGACAGAGACCCAGAGCCTGGCCCGTTCCCTGGAAACAAGTGACCCCAGGCTTTCTCATCTAAGTTTGGTCTCTTTATCCATGAAGTGGCTTTTCAGGGTGCTCTAAGAATGCACATATTCCCAGAACATCTTAAAAATCAAGATTATCAGGACTCTGAGGGGCTACTGGGCAGCCACCAGCAGGAGCGTGCAAGGATACTGATGTTTGGAGGAGACGCTGTGCCTGTGTGGCTGGTGGAGCAGTGCAAAGTGTCACACTGGGCACTGGGCTACTCTCTGCCAGGCAAGGCAGGGCGCGGCCAGACCGCCATGCGTGCTCAGCCTGCGGGGCCTTGTAGACTCACCACCTTGGACACTGTTTCCAAAGGGAGTGCTGCTCAGGGTGCTTATTAGTACCTGTGTACGATGCTCTCACAGAACCGTAAGGAAAAATCTGTTCAGTGCCAACCTTAGACTGACCCGAGCTGCATTTGTGGTGACTACAGTCATGCGTCACGTAACGACAGGGACGCGTTCTGAGAAAGGCGTTGTTAGGTGATTTCATCATAGTGTGAACAGCATATTTTGTACTTACACAAGCCTAGATGGCATAGCCTACTGCACACCTAGGCTGTGTGGGACCAATCTTATGGGACCACAGTCGTGTATGTGGTCCGTCGTTGACCGGAAAGTTGTTAGCGGCGCATGACTGTATATCTTTAGTGCACCCCTTCTCCCATTTTGCTGGCTGTTTTGAAAAACAGTTGAAGAAGAATGAAAGGAAATCGATTTTGAGGAAATTAAATTTTCTTCTGAAACAGAAAGATGGTTTCAAACAAGGAAGCAGCAGGTTAAGCGGTCGCTGACTGTGAGCAGTGCATGTTCTGCTGGCTGACCCCGGGCCCATGGCCCTCTCTCTGCTCTCTCTGCTCCCCGCGATGTTAGATATTTTACAGAGCAGATGTGCCCTGCCTCTGGATCCGGGTGGGTGTTGGTGCGCTGTCTGCGGAATGTGCCACACACCATGCTCTGTTGACATTATCCTCTGTTGCTTAGCTTCAGACAGCAAAGTCCTGACGTGTGCGGCTGTGTGGAGGATGCCGAAGGAATTGGAACCAGGCAGCCACGAGTCCCCTGACGATTCATCCAGCACTGCGCATACCCTGGAGCTGCTCTGTCACCTTGACAACACAGCCCACGGCAGCATGGCCTGGTAGGCTTCTGCATATTTCATACACCCAGCACGAGCCTGAAGGTTAGACAGTGTGGAGTTGTGCAGATTCACACTGCAGAAGCCGTGGTGCACACTGAAACCTCTCCTTTCTTTTAAAATGGTGGTATAAATTGCTTGCTTGCTTGCTTTTCTTTGTAGTCCCAGTTGTTTTCTAGATTCGCCACATTTACAGAAACCCTGCTGCATATATAGTGAAGGGCCTGCGTCCGTTTTCCTTTTCTTCCAGAGTCAGTGTTGCGCCAGTCCCTGCCAGGATGACAGCAGGCGGGCCCTGTGCGGCACTGCTGTGTCAGGTTGCTTCTTAGCTTGTAAAGACACTGTGACTTCAGGCTGGAAGCTTATAATTCTTCTTCTGTGGACTAAATATGGATGCACTGTGCATGCGTGCTGCTGTCCCCAGTCCTGCCATGTCTTCATCTTGTATTTATTTCCCCCAAATGTCACGTGCAGTATCGAGGGCAGAGAGATGCCACCACCATTCATTAGGGCTCCCTGGCCAGTCGCTGCCTGTGTGTTGTGATGGAGGGTTTGCTGTACCCACTGTGGTACCCAGGGACCCTCCTCAGAACGCTCACAGCTCATCTCTCAAGTCATTGAAGCCTCAGCAAATTCAAGAAGCCGTGCTTTCTAGAAGGGACTGTGGAAACATAATGTTGTTATGGGTGTTTACAAATACAACAGTGATTATTGTTTCATTTAATACAGTAACACTTCTCTGTGTGTGTGCATGAGAAAGCCACATCTCCTCTACAGTCAATTCTGTCATAGTCAGCTCTACCAATTAAATAAATTTAATCCAACAGATACTTATTAAGCACCTGCTACTCACACCTGCCAGGCTCCAGGGACGCCAAGGTGACAGGTCGGGGGACCCGGCCTCAAGGAGTCGTGATCTCTTGTGGGAGACCCATGGTGTAAACATCTAACCGAGACACAGGGTAGGCTGTGCATTCACTGAAATCATTATGAACTGTGTGCTGCAGGCCCCCTGAGGAAGGAGTAATTAATTTTTACTAGAGGAATTGAAGAGGGATTCACTTAGGAGGTGACATTTGGAGCTGGGACTGATGCCAGTTTCCGTCACCAGCTGTGGGTCTTGAGTAATGGAGGAGAGCAGAGCCGCAGGCCCACGTGGTTCGTGGCTCTGGAAGGCCTTTTGTGTATTAGTTTGTAGTAGGTGTGTGCTCGTGATTGTCAGACTGCCGCTAGGGCAGTGGTGAGTTCTCCTTGCCCACGTGTCAGGCACCGTCCTGCAGAGTAAGGGCACGCAGATGAAGAGTCCTACAGTCCCTGGGTGGGGTTGTCTGGACCCTCTGAGTGCAGAGCATGTCCCTGCAAATGACATGACACTATTAAGAGTTCCACGTTTCAAACAGTAACGTCATTTCCTAGCAAACATTTGCACGTGTATGTGTCTGGGTGCAAGAGCATGTGTGTGCATGTGTGCACACATGTGTATGTATGTGTGTGTGTGTGTTCCAGGACATGCAGTGGCACTAGGGGAGCAAGCGAGTAAGGCACAGTTCAGGCGTGCATCATTTTGGGAAGGTTGATGTATACGGATGGTGTCCATGCCTTTGGCGATTACAGAAGTAGGCTAAGCTCAGAGGAGGGAACTCTCTGCATGAACGCAAAGCTACAGGAGGGGCTGTTGGTCTGCTTGCCCAACTGCCCACTTAGGTTCAAATACTCCATCAAATGTGCCTTCAGAAAAGCAAGCCATGCCTGTCCATGTGTGTTTCAGGGAAATGAATGTCAGAGGGAAATGTTACGTCTGATCATATCCTTGTGTCACACACCTATGAACTTGTTAGGAAGTAATTGTTGATATTTAAACCATCCAAATTAAACTGTCCTCAAATTCACCTTGGAATGCTGTTTTTCTGGAATTGCTGCCATTGTTCAAAGTGTTATAACACTGTGTAAATTTCAGATGCACATCATATTTCAGTTTCTGCAATAGACTGCATCCTGTTCACCACAAATACTCTAGTTTCTTTATTAATCACCATACATATGTGCCCCTTAACCCCTTTTTCCCTCCCTCCACCCCTACCCCTCTGGTAACTACCAATCTGTTCTCTGTGTCTATGTTTGTTTGTTTATATTCCACATGTGAGTGAACTCATATGGTATTTGTCTTTTTTCCATCTGATTTATTTTCCTTAGCGTAATACCCTCAGAGTCTATCCGTGTTGTCACAAATGGCAGGATTTTTTTTTTTTTATGGCTGAGTACCATTCCATTGTATGCATATATACCACATCTTTATCCATTCATCATTGATAGGCAGTTGAGTTGCTTCCATGTCTTGGCTATTGTGGATGATGCTGTGATGAACATCGGGGTGCATGTATCTTTTTGAATTGTTGATTTCATGTTCTTTGGATAAGTACCCAGAAGTAGAGTATCTCTGGGTAGTTCTATATTTACTTTTTTGGGAAATCTCCATACTGTTTTCCATAGAGGCTGCACCAGTTTGCATTCCCACCAGCAGTATATGGGGGTTCCCTTTTCTCCACATCCTCTCCAACACTTGTTATTTCTTGTTTAGTTAATTATAGCCATTCTGATGGGCGTGAGGTGATATCTCATTCTAGTTTTGATTTGTATTTTACTGATAATTAGTGATGTTGAACATCTTTTCATGTGCCTGTTGGCCATCTGTAAATCTTCTTTGGAAAAATGTTTGCTCACATCCTCTGCCCATTTTTTGATTGGGTTGTTTGTTTTTTTGTTGATGAGTTGTATGTATTCTTTATATATTTTGGAAATTAACTTCTTATCAGATAGATGATTTGCAAATATTTTCTCCCAGTTGGTGGATTGTTTTTTCATTTTGTTGATGGTTCCCTTTGCCTTACAGAAGCTTTGTAGACTGATGTAGTCCCGTTTGTTTATTTTTTCTTTCTGTTATTCCTGAAAAGGAGATAATGTTGCACAGTTGTCATGATGGTTCCATGGCAGGATCTCTGTGGTACTTACCATATTAGTTAGGATACATAATAAAAATAAGGCAGCAAAGGGGTGGGTGTGACATACCTCTCAGCCCCTTGTTGGCCTAATTCTCTCAGTTCTACACTGTGGGGATGCAGGTCCCTGGCTGAGTTAGAGGGGCCTTCCATGCCCACGCCACCTAGCTCCTGTGATGATGAAAGAGCTGTCCGTGTCTTGGCTCAGTGTCACTTCTTATTCTCTCTAAATAATCACTGCTCCACCCCACCCACGCCTTCCTGTCATTTTACCCAATTTTATCTCTCTTAATGGTAGTTATCACTGCCTGACCCTCCACTCTCTGCTTTCATGCTCTCTTTCTCTGTAGGTTGATTTCCTGGGGCAGATGCCTTGTCAGTTTACAGGCTGCATCCTCAGCACCAAGGACAGTGCCTGGCACACAGCAGGCACTTGTGTGTTTGAGAGAGACAAGGAATGAACTGCAGCCACAGTAATGATATTGAGCCGTGACTATGGGTTCATTCTGAGGATTTACATGCCTCTCCTTGTTTATTTCCCACAATGACCCTATAAAGTATGGATTGTTGCCGATAAGGTACCTGCAGTCCAGAGAGAGAAAAGAGAATGCATCCAGGGTTAGTTCCTCCTCGATGGTGTAATTGGGATTCATAGCCGGGCGGTCTGACCCTAGAACCCCACACATGCCCCCAGAATTACCTCCCTTCCGAATAAGCAAAAGGACCCATTTGTAGTCATCACACTCTGATTTGGGAGTATAAACACATATTCATCAGAATACGTTTTAAGAATGTTCACACATCTCCTAGCGAGTTCTTTCTGGATGATATAAATAAATTGTGCTTTTTTAGGAGAATTCCTCATTTTTCAGATAACAAAGCCACCTTCTGTTCTAGCATCCTCTCTCCTCTCCACTCTTGGTTTGCTCCTTGGGGCAGTGTGTGGTGACTGTGGAAGAAAAGGTGGGCCTGGGCCCTGCCCGCAGATCTGTAGCTTGTTCTCGCTGTCCCTTTGGGCGAGTCATGTCTGTTTGGGCCTTGTTTTCTCATGTGTGAGATGGGGGTGATGGTGGGGGATCTCAGATGTTCTTTCCAGCTCTAAATTCATTAGATGCAGGGCCTCTCTTTCGTACTTGCTTAGTGCCACATACCTTTTTCCTTAATAAACCATGTAATAACTCGTGACCCTCTGTGTGCTGTGCCTGAGCACTGAAGTGAGTGGCACCACTGCTCTGCCCAGGCAGCACCTCACCTGGGACATTGCCATGTGGCATCATTCAGATGAGGCCTCCTGGGGTGACATCCCTTCAGCCACGGCTGGATGCATGGGCATTGGACTGACCTTGGGGATGCTTTTACCAAATTGTGGTGTTTCAGCCATTTTCAGTGTGTCCATCCCATCGTATTTCAGGTTATATCTGTTAGCTGCCTTAAATTCTTTCTGGAATAAGATGAGATCTAGATGAGTAAGTAAAATTAATAAAATTCTACCTTATTTTGTTAAAGAAGCTGAGGTAAAAGGGGGAGAAGAGTTAATCCCATGTCACACACGTAGCTGACACTTTTGCTTCTCAGGAGTGAGTGAGGAAGGACTCTGAAGAGCCTTCTACAGCTCTCCCTTTTGCACTGTGTGGTCATTCTGTAAAGGAGTAGGCTTCTCCGTGGGTCGGTGATTAGCCTGACAGGTAATGCGTTTTACCAACATATGTGGTATGTGCATCGATAGTGAGCAGGGGGCTGCAGGCCCACCAGATTCTCTGCTGCCCCCTGGCACTGCACGTACTGTCTCCTCTGCATACCAGCGGCTTTGGGAGCCCTGATAAAGGAGAAGTTTCTAGGAAGTCTACAGAGGAGGGAGGAAGGAGGCAGTGATTCTCTGAGAGTGCCGTTCTCTTGTGTCAGCTCACCGTGAGGCTGTGAGGTCGAGTCTCCGCAGTGCACCCTCATCGCTGTTGGCTCCAGGGCTGATTAGCCGCAACAGGGTAATTTTATGGTTCTCCATCGCCCTTTGATGATGAAGAGGCTTTCCAGCTGTTAAAGAGTGATGCACCTTAGCTGAGGATTAATGCTCCCTGCCAGCAAGTGGAAGCAAAGTCAAAATAATAGAAACTCCAGTATATTCTTGGTGTGCTCCATTGCCCAAGTGGTGCATCGAGAGTAGTCACACGAACTGCTGTGTTTCATGGATGATGGAAATCTCCTTTAAAGAAGTTACGAAAATGAGACTTTCAAGGGATGGAAACAAATTTAACAACAGTTAGCTGCAGCCTCCTGCCCGCTCACACCGCCACCACCCAGAGTGTGGAGGAGCCCGTGGTGGGCTGGGGTTAGCTCCATTGCAGCCTCCTCCCCGCTCACACCGCCACCACCCAGAGTGTGGAGGAGTCCGTGGTGGGATGGGGTTAGCCCCACTGCAGCCTCCTCCCCGCTCACACCGCCACCACCCAGAGTGTGGAGGAGTCCGTGATGGGCTGGGGTTAGCCCCACTGCAGCCTCCTCCCCGCTCACACCGCCACCACCCAGAGTGTGGAGGAGTCCGTGATGGGCTGGGGTTAGCTCCATTGCAGCCTCCTCCCCGCTCACAGTGCCACCACCCAGAGTGTGGAGGAGCCCGTGATGGGCTGGGGTTAGCCCCACTGCAGCCTCCTCCCCACTCACACCGCCACCACCCAGAGTGTGGAGGAGCCCGTGGTGGGCTGGGGTTAGCTCCATTGCAGCCTCCTCCCCGCTCACACCGCCACCACCCAGAGTGTGGAGGAGCCCGTGATGGGCTGGGGTTAGCTCCATTGCAGCCTCCTCCCCGCTCACAGTGCCACTACCCAGAGTGTGGAGGAGCCCGTGATGGGCTGGGGTTAGCCCCACTGCAGCCTCCTCCCCGCTCACAGTGCCACCACCCAGAGTGTGGAGGAGTCTGTGGTGGGATGGGGTTAGCTCCGTTGCAGCCTCCTCCCCGCTCACACCGCCACCACCCAGAGTGTGGAGGAGTCTGTGGTGGGATGGGGTTAGCTCCGTTGCAGCCTCCTCCCCGCTCACACCACCACCCAGAGTGTGGAGGAGCCCGTGGTGGGCTGGGGTTAGCCCCACTGCATTGGACACACTGAGTATTTCTCTAATGGCGTTCCAAATGCCCATGACACTTGCACACAGTGGCCGGCTGACCTTGCTTCCTAAGCCAGCTCTTGAGGGGAAAGCTCTTTGTTGTAGGTAGAGATAAATATCAAACTGAAATGCCAGGCAGGCTGAGGTATTTAGGGATACTTGGGAAAGTGGGTGTACCTGCTAAGATTATGATTAGAAGAAAGGAAACGGCATAGACTGCGGTGCTGAGACTGGAGAGGAAGTGAAAGAAGAGCAGTGAGTGTGGGTCCACCAAATACTTGAGGTCTTTTGTCCAGGAAAAAAAAGGGTTTGGCCTCATGTCTCTTTTTGTCTTCCTCCTTTTTAGTTCAGTAGGATAGAACAGTGGAAATTGACTTAGGTGAATGTTACAGAGTAAATTCATAGTTATCCTTGACATCTTGCGAAAGTTATCTTTGAGGATAATTAAGAAAATATGTTTGAAGTTTTCAGCGATCCTTTGATACGATTCTACTGTTAATGATGGTAGACAATTCTCAGTGATTATGAAGCATCATCACTGAAGATTTATCAAACTTTATCAGGTTCGTGGATGTGCTCTTTGCTTTCAACCCAGCCCAGATGTACGGTTTTTAAAACTGCACCCAGCAGCGGCTTCCCTGGGTCCTAGCTCACCACTGAAGTTGTCCGTTAGCTTTAAAGAAGCCCAGAAGGATGCCTAACATCCCTTCTTTTGTGTAGGAAAGAAACAATCTTCTGGTATTATAGGATAATATTAAAATGTCTTCTTCGTTCAAGTTTGTTTAAAGTCTCCATTGTAAAATGGGGAGTGGTTGTCAGAGTCTCCCTTGCCCTATGTAAATGTTATTAAATTAAGTTAGAAAGGGTGATGATGGGAAAAAAGTAAAATGCAATATGCAGATATGACTTACTCTAGGAAGATTCAGATACGAAAATCTGAACGTACGGTGCAGAAAGTGTAGATAGTCATTTATGTTACAGGAGAAATTCATATCTTTTCTAAGATTTTAGTCCACCTTTCCTTTAAATAATATGGTTGAAAGTATGTTTCATTCAATCCTCTTATGAACCAAATGGGTGTTTCCCGGAACATGTTGGACAGAGAGACATACCAGCGTATCCAATGGAAGAGTTTAGGAGAATTTGTTTTGTAAGGTTTTATTTGTGATTATTTAAACTTGAGGTTTAAATAATTTTAAAAGTTTAAACTTGAAGGTGTACTAACTGCATGTATGAGAATTTTTGACTATAGTTGATTTTTCTTCTTTTGTTTAAAAACCAAGGGGTGGGGAGGAGGAGAAGAAGAGGAAAGCCCCAACTTCTATTCAGGATTTTATTTCAAAAGATATTCTGGTTTCAAGCTCTCTCTGAGTTGCCAGGAAGACCCAGGGAGCAGAAGGTTGCACTTGCTGAACTGGCTGAGGAGAGGGGTGCAGAGCTTGTGCGCAATCAGCCTGCTCTCCTCCATGGGTCAGGATGACGTCTGCCTTGAGGAGGAGCGGCTGGGACCTCTGGACTAGGGCTGGCACAAATTTATCATTCAGAGGACCCAAATTCATCATTGGGGTCCCAGCTCTGCCTTGGCTGTCTCTAGAGCTGGAGGACAGGACAGTGGTGGCTCTGGCACGGAGCTGTGCTCCAGGGGTTGGCCGGTACAGGTGTGTCCCTCACCACCCACATCTGCCCCAAGATTGCGATAGATGCCCGACCCTCCAGCATTTCCCACCGGAGGGAAGCTTCTGAGGAGTAGAGGTCTCGGTGGTGAGTGCCATTGTGTTTCTACTCTATGAGCGGGTCTCTTTCCACTTCTGCATTCCAGGTGTCACAGTGCTTGTTTCTATGGAGCTGTGCACATACACCACAGAGCGTTCCCTTAGCCTGTTAACTACTGATGTTAGCCTCCCCCCAAAAGAAAAAAATACCTTTCCCCTCATGTCCAGCCTGAATCTGCCCTGTGCTGTTTGTCTGACTGTAAATAGAGTCATTTGGTTGATGGAGCTGCAAGTTTGTGCAGGTGGGAGATGTCAGAATAAACACAGACTTTTAATAACTAAGTCACCGAGGGCCAAAAGTTGCAGAGACTCATCTCAGAAAGGGGTACTAGGCAGCACATAGCGCAGTTGTCGCTGGAAATCTTCCACATGGCACAGCCACCAAGAACTTTTACATCCACAGATTTGATCAGTATGCTTCTTGATGTAATGGTGGAACTCGTAAAGTCTTTTTTTCGTAATCTGTGTGGCACTCGTGAGAGGCTATCCTGCGTTCTATTGTGAATTTTCAAGCAAGAAGAAATGAACTAGATTGCCATATCTGTATGTTTTAAGAGAGGGAGATAATAAGCTGGGGAAATAATTTGTTACATTCTTTCTTTAGATGGTTTTCAAAATTTGACTGGTAACCAGGGACTTAATCACCAATGACTTAATAGATATGTTTCTTCCTTAAGGTTTTCCCTTTTTCAGTAAAATAGTAAACTTGATGAGTTTTAGAATGGAATTGGAGCGAATCCTCTCAACATGAGCATTTATTTCTTTTGTACTGAAATGTTTATTTTCAAGCAGCTGCCTCGTGTGTGTCATGTTGTGGTGGTTTCCATCGTTGTAGGAGTTGTACCACCCTGTTGGTGGAATCAAGGCACCCCCATTCATACCCTACAAGGCTGTGGGCAATAGATAAGATGGGCAGATTGTGTGAATTTAAATTAGTTCCACATTGAGGTTGTTTTAAGAATTCCTAGTGTCCGTCGAGCCGTCCTCGCCCCAGGTGCCAGAATCCAGAGTGTGAATCCTTCATTGTGGAGTCATTTAACTGAAGACAAGAAGTAGGTATTTTGTTTGATCAGCGTGAAACCTGCCAAATTAGAACCATCGTTCCTGCTATTACGGGCCTCAAAGAAGTTTAGATTTTTTATTCGGGTTTATTTACAGAGTCGTCCCTTTTCTTAGATTTTTGTCTCAGTGATTATGAAGGAACATAGCACACTTATATTAGCTATAGCTGCTTGGTCTTGACTTGTTAATATAATTTTATGTCCTCCAAATTCACTGGTGGAGTGTGAGAAAGCAGAAAAGTGGATGATTTTTATGAACAAAGAAATAAACTTAGTTTAGAGTAGCAGTATGGCAGAATTCTAGGTTATTTTCTTGTGTTGATAGCACTAGTTCCATGGTGATGATCCATGATAAAATGGAATTTCTCCTTTTATTGCACTTTGCATACTCCAGTTATTCCAAGGTCTGTTACAGACGCTTGTGGTTGTAGGATTGCTACCATAAAGTAACGGGTTATTTTCAGATGTGTCACTGTGGATAGATGATGAGATACCAGGGAACTTGCCCTCTCCACAGTAGCTTTCCTCACTGATGGGGCCCCATCCACAGTAGCTTTCCTCACTGACAGGCCCCCATCCACAGCAGCTTTCCTCACCGACAGGCCCCCATCCACAGTAGCTTTCCTCACCGACAGGCCCCATCCACAGTAGCTTTCCTCATCGACGGGGCCCCATCCACAGTAGCTTTCCTCACCATCGGGTCCCCATCCACAGTAGCTTTCCTCATCGACGGGTCCCCATCCACAGTAGCTTTCCTCACCGATGGGTCCCCATCCACAGTAGCTTTCCTCACTGACAGGCCCCCATCCACAGTAGCTTTCCTCACTGACGGGCCCCCATCCACGGTAGCTTTCCTCACTGACTGGGCCCCCATCCACGGTAGCTTTCCTCGCTGATGGGGCCCCCATGCATGGTAGCTTTCCTCGCTGACGGGGCCCCCACGCAGTATGCAGTCTCGTTTACAGACAGTCTGCTTGAGCGCCTTAGAATGCTTCTCCTCAGGAGGGAGCTTTGTTCAGTGTTTGGTTTTACACCACCCTAGAGAAAACAAAAGACTTGGTTTGTTTATCGAAGCATCTTACATGAACATAAGTTACAGGACAAAAGGCAAGTGTATGAAAGGAATAAGGTGAGAGAACTAGAGCTGGGAAGCCAAGGGTAGGTTGACAGACAGGAAGGCGTGCCCGAGGCTGGCACGGGGACTGGGGTATGGAGCAAATCAGGAGCGAAAGGGGTGTGGTGGTAATCTTGCTGGCCTGTCCAGCAGATCAGGACATGCAGTCACCTCGCGTAATGGCCAAAAAAGTACACTTGGGCATTCTGGTTTTACTTGTAGATCCTCTAATCCTATTTTTTCTTTGATGGCAGCTTTTATCCACTCTTCTTTGTTTGTACGTGTGGGGTTTTGTTTGCTCTTCTTATAGTTTTTAATAGTGAGCTGGCCAGACTCACCTGTGGTGTTGGGTTTGGAAGATTCGTGTCCTGATCAGAGCCTTCACCAGAAGTAGGCAGATGCTGGACCCCATGGCTTGTCTTCTTATCACATCTCTCATCGCTCTGTAGTGGGAAGTGAGAGTGTGAGGCGGACGTGTGCAGATGCTGGACCTCATGGCTCGTCTTCTTGTAGCATCTCTCATCGCTCTGTAGCGGGAAGTGAGGGTGTGAGGCAGACATGTGTGGATGCTGGACCCCATTGCTCGTCTTCTTGTAGCATCTCTCATTGCTCTGTAGTGGGAAGTGAGGGTGTGAGGTGGCGGTGAGAGACTAGACTGTGTCTCTCACTTGGAAACAGTGTGTTTTGTGTGCTGTCTGTGTTGGTTTTTGTCTTTTCCTTTTAGAACCTCTCCAAACTCTCCTTCGGTGCTCTGCCCGCATCCTAAACCTAGTTGAGACTGACCGCAGAGGGAAACAGCCGTGGACTTTGTCATCATGCGAGGATGCCTGGCGGCCTTCTCCTTCATCTGGTGTTTCTCAAGGCAAGCTAACAGACTGTTAGAGACAGGTTAATCTAAGTTTTCTGAGGTACCTAGTATTTCCTCCTCTTTTTTGCTTTAGGACTCTCTGGGTCATCTAATAAATATGGGAAGATTAACTCTTGCAACGTGTAAAAGGCGAGTTTGTTCCTTTTGTCTGTAAATGCATATAAATCAGAGATTACAAATTTAAATCACCTTGGAAATAAATAGCAAATATTTAAAGACATGCCTTAGTTCATGTCTTGAAGTTATTCAGTCAACTTTCCAAATGGAGCATTTCCTCTGAGAAGAAGAAAATTCTTCATAGCACCTTCCTCATGGCACAGAGAACGCTGAGCATGAAGGCTCGACTCTCGGGCACGTGTGGCATTAGGTTCCAGATAAAGGCTTCAGCTCCAGCTCACCTGGTATCATTGTTTGTGTGTGCGTGTGTCATTTGGAACCAGTGAAGCGAGCTTTACAGTAAACTGGCACCTTCCCGACTTGTCCTCATCTGTTCCTTTGTCAGCTTATTTTGAAGCTTGGCTTAAGGTCCCTCCTCTGGGGTTTGCCTCAGTCTCTGACGCTCACCCTGTCCCACGTGCCCGCCAGGGAGCAGCACCCTGCCCTGAGCAAGGCTGTCCTGCCCAGGGTGGGAGGAGGAGGCCAACGCTGCCGCACCCCAGGGCCAGCGTCTGATCAGATGCTCTCTCGGCCGGCCATGTAGGGACCTAACGTCCCTGGGACTAAGATGGCAAGAGACAGAGAGAGAATGAGAACATGAGGCAGGTTTCCCATTTTGTGTGTTAACCTTAAAAACAATCCGGAGCGAGAAACCTCATCCGCAGGCCCTGGGGTACCGGGTTCTGGAGCCGAATCTCTGGCGCATGTGGCAGTAAGTCCTGAGTTCTGGAATGTTGTCAGACCTCTGGGGGGAAGTCCTGTAAGGCCTGGTAACTTGGATGGAAGTTCACCAGAGGAAAACCCAGTGCTACAGAAAGGAATGCTGCCGATCCCGGAGCCAAGCTGCTGGTGTGAAGTGGGTGGGACGCAAAACCTGAGGAGGTCTTGATGCCTTTCAGAGCAGATAGAGTCGAGTTTCTGACTTCTCCTGGAGGGTTTGTTTATTAAAATAAAATCTCCATGGAATTCTTTTGGTGCATGTTAAGGTGGAAATGTTCACGTTCCAGCCAAATTTCGAAGTAGGTTTGGAGGTTTTTCAAAGGAAGGCTGTTGACATTTGGGATGGGACAAGTCTATTGTTGAGACTGTCTGCACAATGTGGGACATCTAGCCTGCACCTGCCAACATACTGCCCTCCCAGTCACTGGAAACCAGAAGATGCCCCCCCTTTCCCAAATCCCCCTGCAGGGCAGCACCCTGCCCAGTCTCAGAAGCACAGATCTGATTGCGTCCAATAAAACCTATGGCTTATTGAACACCTGCCATGTGCAGGCAGTGTTCTAAATATTGATTCGTTTGATCTTCACAAACCTATCATGTTGGCACACGACTATGATCCCCACTGGACAGAGGAGGAAATCAGAGCATGAGGATTAAGGCACCAAGAGCTGGATTCAGACTCAGACCTTGCTGATCCATTACATGTCACTGCTCTCGACCGTCGACCTTATATGCACTCGGGTTTTTACTTGCATGTGTGAGTGTGTTTAGTCTAAAAATCTCTTCATGCTGGAAAGTTAGATGTTGTTTCTTTGGGCTAATGATTCATTGCTTTACCTTTCTGGGAGGCTCTTCCTCAAGCTCCTTCTCCCTGTGGGTGTGCGTAGGGATCGCTTCATGGAACCACTTCTCAGATGCATTTGCATGTGTCTTTATAAAGGGCAGTCACAGGGGCCAAGACACTGGAAGGAAATAACGATTACCTGGCTGTGCTTTTCTCAAAGGTGTCATCATAGCAATAGTCAGTATCATTAGCTGCTCTTAACTCTTACGGTGTCAGATAACATTCCCTTATTTATTTTGCCCAATTGTGATACTGAAGCTAAGAAGCTTCTTGAAACTGATGAACCTTCAGGCCTTGTTAAGATCTGAGGTTCTAGAGTCTAGCCCTTGTCTTGACTCTCGGCTCTGCCATTTGCAGCCATGCAGTTTTGGGCAGGTTGCTCACCTTCCCATGTCTGTTCCCCAGTTGTGAATGGAGGAAGGCACAAGGGCCCGCCTGTCGGCTCTGGTGCAGTGGGGAGGAGAGTGCCCGCGCAGGTTCGCCAGGGCTGCACCTGCTGAGCATGGCCGGGCTGCCTGCAGCGCTGTTGGAGCTCCACGGCCACGTCCCAGGAGTGGCAGGGTCGCCGAACCGATCCCCAGTGCTCATCTGAGCATGGCCGAGCTGCCTGCAGCGCTGTTGGAGTTCCACGGCCACGTCCCAGGAGTGGCAGGGTCGCCGAACCGATCCCCAGTGCTCATCTGAGCATGGCCGGGCTGCCTGCAGCGCTGTTGGAGCTCCACGGCCACGTCCCAGGAGTGGCAGGGTCGCCGAACCGATCCCCAGTGCTCATCTGAGCATGGCCGAGCTGCCTGCAGCGCTGTTGGAGCTCCACGGCCACGTCCCAGGAGTGGCAGGGTCGCCGAACCGATCCCCAGTGCTCATCTGGCAAAGAGGGCCTTTCCTCCACACAAGTCTTCACCCAGCTCTCGCCAGAGGGTGGTCTGCTGTGAAAGCCCAGCCTTAGACTCAGCTCGGGTGCGTGGCTCAGATGAGAGCTGCAAAAGGCTCTTCCTTTTCCGGTGGGCGTCCTGTACATGTGGACCAAAGGCCGACGTGGGCCGTGTCTACCAGGAATTCTGGCTGATGCCAAGGATTATTGCTCAAAAGAGGATTTTTATTTACTTTCTGGTAACTTTGTTCATTTGTGTCTGTTATAAACCTTTTAAAATTCATACCTTATACTGCATCAAATCTTTACTTAAAATTTGCCATCACTTGGACCTGAAACAAGAAGTCCATTTTGAGCCTAATTCGAAGAGCTTTAGTTACAGAAGCACTAGAAGTTTTCTATTCTTCTCAGGTGCCTTAAAAATTTAGGCAGTTCCATGGCAGGAACCCGAAGAACTTTCCCGCTCAAGCCTCTTGCCAGTTACCTCCAGAAGTCACAGAGAGGTTTTGTTGTTTGGTGTGTGCGTGTGTGTGTAAAGGATGCCTTTGGTGAAACAGGCTGTGTAAACTAAGGACCACCTGCTGGTGCGCAGGTGCAAGCACCTCCTGGTCTGCAGACGGAGAATGGCTGGGGTGATGGGAAGGAAGAGCCGGAGGGATGCTGCCTGTCGTGCCCGAAGTGCCGGCTTTTTAAAAGTCATTGTGATGCTCAGTTTGCTTGGAAGTCTTTGAAGAGAGAAGTGAGTTATTAACAGGTAAATGGTCATCAAAGATGTTCATTTCTTTTTCCTTTCTTGATTGACGTTTCCCAAGGTGAATTTTGGATTCGATGTCAGCCTTAGGATGTTCTAAGTTGCCAGTGGAAAACATACATGTGGGCCAGCCCCAGTGGCCTAGTGGTTAAGTTCGGTGCCCTCTGCTTCAGCATCCCGGGTTCAGTTCCTGGGCGCAGACCTACACCACTCGTCAGTGGCCATGCTGTGGTGGTGGCTCACATACAAAAAAAAGAGGAAGGTAGGCAGGAGATGTTAGCTTAGGGCAAATCTTCCTCAGCAGAAGGAGACAAAACAAAACAAAACAAAGCATACATGCACTTGAATGGCATAAGAATTACTTTGCTGAAATTCTTAGCTCACATTTTATGAAAGAGAAAGCTGTTTTTATGAGGATTCAAGTCCCTCAGACCAGGTACCTGCTGGTCAGCTAAACTCTGAGGTTTCAGGCTCTCTTCTGGAGCATGTGGACCTCTGGCTGCAGGAGTGACCCCTTCTCCCAGGCCCTGGGTTTCCATACCCAGAGCTGTCTTCTCCTAGGTAGGAGTCTCTGCGGCCACAGGCAGCACTTGAGAAGAGGCTGCAGACGCTGGGCTCTCAGCTCTGCTCACAGGGAGCAGCCTTGGCTTTGGGAACACTGCCTTTTAAAATTTCTTTTCTTTCTTAGTTTTTATTTTTACTACAGCACATTACGCTTGTACAGGGTTGACCAGGTGTGATGCAAGGTGACAGAGGGGCCCTCTCTTTTCTCCCATGTTGGGCATTGACCATCCTGTCCCTAGACTGGGTCACAGGCTGCCTTTGGGCCTTGGCTTTCTGTGACCCTCATGTTGGGATTCTCCACCCTGATCTGAGCATCTCGATACATGGCCTTGGCTGGTGGCACTGTGCTACACTACCTCCCATGTGGTATCTTCCCCTCACAGGGAGCACCTGCCCACTTTGGGCATCCACGCCAGTCCTTAAATAAAGAAAGACGATAGAGGGAAAAGTGGGGATTCTGAATGGTGCGGTGGACAGGTTTGGAGCCAGTGGGTTAGAGTGGAATCAGCTTTTCAGTTTCAGAATAAATTTACCATGTATTGGATACTTTCAGTCTGACTCTCAGCAGCATAAACCACAGTTTATTGGTAAAAGACTCAACAAAAATATGTCATTCTAAATAAATGAAGGGTTCCTCATTCCTGCTAATGTTGTTTTGTTGGTCTAGCAATAACATAGGCCAGCACCCGGCCTGTGCCCACCATGGCCCCTGGGCCTCATCCAGCCTCTTGGCTATTTTTGTAAATAAAGTTTCTCTGGATCATAGCCACAACCACGTGGTTATGTCTTGTCTGTGGTTGCGTTTGTGCTACATGACAGAGCAGAGTAGTTCACCCTAAAATGGCCCATATATCTAGCCGTTTACAGAAAAGTTTGCTGACGCCTGCTCAGAGTGCTTAGAATATTGACTCCTGACTTTAATGAAAATTTTTAAATTTTGTTGGACAAATGATGTATTTTGCTTAGTATTGTGAGTAATTTTATGAGTCTGTTTTCCATTTCAGTATATTTGATGAAGTTCTAAATGAGAAGTCAGTGATTTCTCTGGTGACTGTCCCTCTTCCCCCATCCTGGACTCATGTTTTGGAAGGAACCAGAGGGAACATGATGAAGAACTGGTCGTTTTAAGTCAGCAAATTTTCCTTCGAAGGCTCCTTAGCTTGACTTCCAAAAAATGTCATAGGTGAACAAGAAATAGTAGCAGCCAATTCACATTTGCCAGGATGTACATCAAGGAAATGCAAATTAAAGCATCAGAGATAGGCCTTTGGGGTGGGGGTGGGGAGTTCTTGTCAGAAAGGCCAAGATCCAATTATGGCTAAAAGCTAGCGCCAATGAGAACGTGGGGAAAGGTGCTCTTGGGGAACACGCTTGGGACCGTGTGTACTCTTTGACCCAGAGTCACTGCTGTAAGAGGGTATCCTAACCCCCGCCGGAAGTACCCTCCAGGACCCCAGGGCTTCATGTGTTTCGTGGTGAACAATTGGGAGCAGCTGAAATGTCCGACAGCTGGGGCTTGGATTAAAAAGTCAGGGAAATCCTTTAATTAATTCTGTGTAGCCTTTGGAAAGAGTTGCACCTATTTGACATGGAAAGTTACTCAGGATATATTTTAAGTAAAAAAAGCAAGTTGCAGTCTTGTGACCACATTTCCATAAGTAACACTTATGATCCTATTACTCATGTCAGTCTGTGTGTAGAAAAGACCTGGACAGCAGTTATCTCCACTCGGTGGGAATACAAGAGACTTTGGATTTTCTAAAGTTTAAAAATTTCTAATGAGCATATATGACTTTAAATTAGAATATAAATAATACAGCTTAAAACAAGATTTCACGAAGGCAAGGGCTATGGCTTCGTGTATTTTACTCAGGATTGCTCCTCCAGTGACCACGTAGGACTACTTATTGTTAATACTTGTCCGTCAGGAGTGGACGTGCTGCTCAAGCTCTGTTACAAGGCAGTGAGGCCGGTGCTGCCAGGACACGTGCAGTAGCCGAGGGGTAGTAGACAGCTGTCGGCGCTGTTGCAGACTCCGTTATCACAAAGCCCACCCCAGTAAAAGAGGCCGACAACTCAGGGCCATTTCACGTGGCAACAGCTCTGTATCCCTGGAGGAGCGTGAATGTACCCTGTGCTGGAGCAGAGTGCGGGAATGGGTCATCAGGCAGGCTGTGTGCTCAGTCATTCCCGAAAAAGGCAAAAAGAATGCAAGGCACTCTAAAGGAAGTTCTAGCTGAAGTGCTTAAATAACTAAAACAGACCAGTGTTGGTGGCTGACAGCACTAGTCTCCAGATTTCTCTTGGCGGCACCTACAGAAGGAGAGAGTTTCACCTCATGACCCCCCTAAACATATATGGACATGGCTGAAATGAAAGTCTCACCAGCACTGTTTACCCTGAAAACGTGCCAGCACGGTGTCTACCCCATTCTGCTCACGCTCCCTGAGGTGGCCTCGTGGCCCGTTGGTGAATTGCAGCCTCCGCTTGAGGAGCGCTGATTTGCTGGAACTCAGGAGTAAGTCGTGTCACTCTTACAGCAACCCTCAGAGTGGGCAAGTCCACCTTCCTGATGGAGGAAAGGGGTCTCGAGAGTCACGATGCTGGCAATGCCAGCTCCTAAGGACTTGGGACCTCTGATGTTGGGGTCTTGTGAGTGGGCAGGTCCCGTGCACTGACTTCAGGAGCTGACTGTCAGTGAGGGCGCCGCCACGCTTGGCCACCTGAAGGGCTGTGTGTGCGAGCAGGCAGCAGGCAGAATGGCCTCGGTGGGCACGCCAGATGGGTTCTATGTTGTGACACCCTTTTGTTTCACATGCACAGCAGGTTTGTTAATGAGTCACGTGACTGCCAGCAGGGCCTGGATCCTTCCCCACTATGGTCCAGCCCTTTACACTGAGCGCCCCCACCAGACGGTTAGGAACAGAGGCTGGTTGGAGAGACAAGAGCTCACAACCCAAATATGAATCCTTCCAGTTGAGTGACCACATCATAAAATAGGGTGGACGTGACAGTGTCCTATGTAAACCTGGCATATGGTGGGCGCTTGGAGGTGGACCGAGGAAGACTGTTTCAGACGAGCTGTAGGAAAATAATGAGCCGGGGGCAAATTGTGGGTTAGACTGAAGTAAAGTCAGAGAGACCTTAGACATAACATTCAACAAGCTTTATTGGTTTGTATATAGAGTTTGAGAATGATAGACAAATGTGAAAAAATTACTCCAGAGTTTTTATTCCCAGGAGAATTGCAACACCATTGACAGAAAAGATGGGGCAGGGTGAGGCCGCATTCTCTTTGGTGCATTTAGAGTTTAGGGTGAAAGGGGCATACAGTTAGAGAAGCCCTTGGCAGTACACGTGGCATGGGGGTCCAAGCTGGACATTTCAGTTGTGGCTTCGTCGCCGCGGTGCGGTTTCCTGCCCAAAGACAGCAGTGGGTGGATTTCAGAGGGTCAGGATGAATAGAGAGAGAGAGAACAACGGGCAGAGAGGGCGTCCGCGGAGGCTCCTTCTGTGCTCCGCTTTAGTGCTCTAATCTGTCTTCAGCAGTCCTCGCGAGACTTGATTAACAAGCAAGACCTCTTCATAGTGAGGTCCTTTTGATACTAAGTAGCAAACCCTCTTGAATGGGTTCTACAATGGACCAATCTTCACTGAGTATACTTGATAAATAGAATCTTTTTCCAATTTTATATTTCATGCATTATAGAATGCACAGGACACACACTAAGAGGAACCATAATTAATTCTTCTTTCAGCACTTGTTTAATGAGTGCCTCTCATGTGCCTCTCAAGTGCCCGTCAGATCCTGTGCTGGGTGCTTGGCATGTCCCAGCAGGAGAGTCTGTGCTCATGGAGAATTGATAGTCTAGCCAGAAAGCCAGACATGACTGATGACCAGTAGGCAGCAAGTATGAGGGGCAGTGCAGGCTGGTGCTGTGACAGACGGGGAGCAATCCGTGTGGTCTTGGGGGATCGGGACAGCTCCCTGGAGGAAGTGGTGTTTCAGTGAAGCCCCAACGGATGTACTAGGTAGAGTAAGAACTAGGTGCTGCCTTCCAGAAGCCTGTATCTCTTTACCCTAATCCACAGACACTTTATTTTATTGAAGAGACTGAAGTGCTTCCGGCTTCAGCCCTGGTCCTTGCAGAGGATAGCCCTCCTCATGCAGCCTCAGGTTGATGGAAGTCATAGGATCCCAGTATTCTCGTGTTCAGGTCCTTGTGAGTTTTATCTCTGGACCCCACCCCTCTTTGCCTGACATGCATCTCCACTGGGAAACTGGGCATCGCAGAGCCGTGATTGTTTAGGGAATTGCCTGTTACCACTCTGAAAACACATAGCCACACTTGACTGTTTTTCTGGAATCTCAGCACACCTTTTCTGGGCAGTTGGTTTCATAGACCGCTAGCAAGAGTAAGTCTTACCCGGTCTCTCCAAAGGCCCCAGCCGTGACACCACTGTGCCCCCAGGCCCCCAGGTACCGGGTTTTCAGTGTGTGTGGTGGCCCCGGGGCCTCAGGCCAGAAGTCGCAGGTGGTGCCTCCTAAGAACCTCACCTTCCATTCTCCTGTGTTCCTTGCAGTTGTTGTTACAACCTTATATATTCACTGTGACCTTCAGAAGTGGCAAGAAACTTTGTTCCCCCGGAAATGAAGCATTTCTTAAAATCTTCACCTGTAAGAACTTAAAGCCAAGTTATTTTCTAAAGCAAATCACTATTATCTCCTGTGTTCTTTAAGCTTTTTTTTTGCTTCTTTTTGAATTATTATATATTTTCCCTTTTTAGATACAAAGTTACTTCTACAGCCACTTGAAATTCATTTGATTGTTTCCTCTGATAATGTTATTGAGAAACATAAGCTTTCTCTCAGAGAAATACATCCCTTGGCCCATTCAAAAGCAGAAAGAAAATCTGTTGGATGAGGAGAAAATGAGAGGAATAGAGAACCATGATTTCCTGAGGGAAATCCTTTACCCCCTCTTCACTCCTTTCCTTCCACTCCTGGAACGAAACTAGACAAAAATGACCCATTTTCTTAGAGTCGGGGGAAGAAGGTGTAATTGCCCGTGGTTGTGTCTGGAGGAAGAGTGTTGGTGGAAGCACGCCACTTCCTCAGAACGTCTGCGGCTGTTTGATTTGGTTTCTGAGGCGAGCGTGTGAATCAGTTTGGATTCTCTATAGCTTTGGAATCGATAGTCACGCAAATGTGCATGCATGCGTCCTACTAAGCAAAAAGACATGAGAGGAAACGGGTTTTCATGGGCACCTGGCATTGACCTGAAACTCCCTAGTCCCCGTCACACATGCTCCAGAATGTACTGGGGCTGTCATGTGCATGTCACCTGCCTCTCCACAGATGATCTAGGATGAACTGGGGCCATCACGTGCGCGTGGACCTGACTCATTGTAGATGCTCTTGAATGTACCACGGCTGTCGTGTGCATGTGCACCTGACTCTATAAATGCTTGAGAATGTACCTGGGCCATCATGTACGTGTGCACCTCACCCCCCATGTCTCCGGCATTGCTCAGGGGGTTGGAGGGTGTAACCCCCCACCGTCTGGGAGTGGAGGGAGAGGATTTCTCAGCTGTGGTGGAGCCCACTCTCCTGGGGATGTATCCTGGCAGCCAGCGGGGCCTGTGGGGATTTGGGAGTGGGCTGGGGAGGCCATCCTGCCTGCTGGCAGTGTGCGTGGTGTTTGCCTCTGTCGCCCTTCCTGTGACGTTCAGAGCCTGGGTATCTGCCATGAAATGGCTTTTTAAATTTTTATTTTACTAAGGTCACATTGGTTTATAATTGTATAAATTTCAGGTGTACATCATTATACTTTGGCTTCTGTATAGACTGCATCATGTTCACCACCATCACCTGGTTTCCCTCCATCATCCCTTTCACCCTCCCCCCACCCGTTCCCCTCTGGTAAGCGCTGATCTGTTCTCGTCATCCATGTGTTTGTTTATCTTCCATATGTGAGTGAAATCATATGATATTTGTCTTTCTCTGTCTGATTTATTTTGCTTAGTGTAATATACTCAAGGTCTGTCCATGTTGTTGCAAATGGGACGATTCTGTCTTTTTTTGTGGCTGAGTAGCATTCCGTTGTATATATGTGCGCCACGTCTTTATCCAGTCAGCTGTCGATGGGCACTTGGGTTGCTTCCAAGTCTTGGCTGTTGTGAGTAATGCTGCGATGCACATAGGGGTGCAGATGTCTTTTGAATTAGTGTTTTCATGTTATTTGGATAAATACCCAGAGGTGGAATAGCTGGATCATATGTTATTTATATTTTTAATTTTTTGTGAAATCTCCATACTCTTTTCCATAGTGGCTGCACCATTTTGCATTCCCGCCAACAGTGTATGTGGGTTCCCTTTTTTCCACATCCTCTCAAACACTTCTTATTTCTTATCTTTTTAATAATAGCCACTCTAATGGGGTGAGGTGATATCTCATTGTAGTTTTGATTTGTATTTCCCTAATAATTAGTGATGTTGAACATCTTTTCATGCGCCTGTTGGCCATCTGTAAATTATCTTTGGAAAAGTGTTTGTATCCTCTGCCCAGTTTTTGATCAGGTTGTTTTTTGTTGTTGAGTTGTGTGAGTTCTGTATATATTTTGGAAGTTAACCCCTTATTGGATATATGATTTGCAAATATTTTCTCCCAGTTGGTGGGTTGTCTTTTTGTTTTGTTGATGGTTTCCTTTGCCGTGTAGAAGCTTTTTAGTCTGATATAGTCCCATTTCTTTATTTTTCTTTGTTTCCCTTGCCTGAGTAGACACGCTATTCAAAAAGATATTGCTAAGACTGATGTCAAGGAGCTTGCTGCCTATGTTTTCTTCAAGAAGTTTTACAGTTCCAGGTCTTAGATTCAAGTCTTTAATCCATTTTGAATCAATTTTTATGTATGGTATAAGATAATGATCTACTTTCATTCTTTTGCATGTGGCTGTCCAATTTTTCCAACACCGTTTATTGAAGAGACTTCCCTTTCTCCATTGTATGTTTTTGGCTCTTTTGTTGAAAATTAGCTGTCTGTAGATGTGTGGTTTTATTTCTGGGCTCTCAGTTCTGTTCCATTGATCTGTGTCTCTTTTCTGCCAGTACCATGTTGTTTGATTACTGTAGCTTCGTACTATATTTTGAAATCAGGGAGTGCGATACCTCCAGCTTTGTTCTTTTTTCTCAGGATCACTTTGACTATTCAGGGTCTTTTGTTGTTCCATGTAAATTTTAGGATTCTTTGTTCTATTTCTGTGAAGAGTCTTGCTGGGACTTTGATAGGGAGTGTGTTGAATCTGTAGGTTGCTTTAGGAAGTGTGGACATTTTCCTTCTGAGTTCCAAGCCAAGAGCACGGATGTAAGCAGGGTGCAAAGAGGTGTGACGGCTGCCCCGTTACCCACATATCCCGCTTCAAACAGCCCCTCTCCTCTTACAGTCCGCAATTTTGTTCTCCTGTAGACTTAGAAGTCAAATAACCAAATATGTTAGAACTGTGGGCAAATGGCAGGGTAAAGGAAACTTCTGAGGACAGCTTGATGGATGCTGCGACTTAAAATATGAAACCAGCACCTGAGCCTTCTTGCATGGATTTTGACTGTTCAGAAGCCTTTAAAGCTTTTTCTCATTGTTCTTATTTTAGGGTTGTTGGCTATTTTCCAAACCCTAATTTACTAATGGTTAACTAAATGTACTTAAATGGTCTCATTTTTTAATGCAGCTTCTCTAATCTTAGATGGAATTCTTCCCTCTTCCTTAGAATTCACGAGCAAGTGTTAAGTGCCATGTACCCCAAATGTTGCTGGTCACTGTGGAGAATATAAGAGTTTTGATAAATTGATTCTGCCCTCCAGAATCCTTTAATCCAGCTGGAGAAGCCGTTTTCAGATATTCATGGTACCAAAGAAGGTAGCCAAGATGAATGTTTGTGCGTCATTAAAAATTGTCTGTGGGAAAGGCGTGGATTATCCGTAAGCTGTTCACTTTGTTTCACAAGTAGGTCTTCAGTCTTTGTCATCAAACGGGCTAATTCTTATTCTGTGATTTGTTGGTTACATGGGAATCTCTGGCTTTCTGGAGTTTCTGTTAAAAATTCCGTGTATCCGTGCAATGACTGCACTCTTGCTCACACTGTGTTGGGCACTCGCTGTCCCTGGATTCATGGCCATAGCCTTGTAGATATCCCTCGTCCTGGTTTCGGGTGTGTGTGTTGGGGGTGGGGGCGTGCATAACTTCTAAATGAGACCTGGTGAGAAGCCTATAAACCAGTCTAAATCTATTGCCCCTAATATATAGCGTATGGACTGCATTTTTTGGTCCCCTCCGAATTCACTTGTTGAAACCTTCATTTCCAATTTGGAGATGGGGCTTTTGGGGGGTAATTAGGTCACGAGGGTGGAGCTCTCGCGAGGAGTGGTGCCCTTATCAAAGGGACACGAGAGCTTCCTCTCCCTGCTCTCTGATGTGTGAGAACACAGGAAGGGGCTCCCAGAGCCGTGCTGGTGCCTCCGTCTTGGACTTCCTGCCTCCAGACTGTGAGAGATTGATGTCTGCTGTTCAGGCCGCCTGGTCGTGGTATTTTGTTATGGCAGCCTGAGCGGGCCAAGACAGAAAGTGTCAGGCAGACACGTTGTCCTCTCCAGGACGAGACTGCCCTTGTCCTTCTCCTCCTCCCCTGTCTGCATTTCCCTGGGGTGTTCTTGTCGGTGGCCTGAACTCCGTGTAAGTGTACCTGTGAAAACAGGCTACCGAGAGACGTCTGATCATCTCCCTCTAAAGAGAGGACTTCAGAATTAGAATTGGCTGTTATTTTAACAAAATAGGAGCAGCAGATTTCAGAACCAAACTTCTTGACCTCTCTTCCAGGTGTTGTGTTTTGATTTTGTTTCCTGGATGTTGTCGTTTTTCATTGCTATTATTAGAAAGATAGAGTAAGCTCTTTGTCTGATGTAGGAGTGATGTACCTGTGGTCATAGTGCTATGAACTCTGTGTGCGTTTCTTAAACTATAAATGAGAAAGAAATTGTGGTTTTGAATTGTATTAATGTTGTGATTAAAAGTAATAATAGCTCCATTGACAGTCTTGAAAAGATGGTATGAGGGAGGTGCACCTGAGGACGCCCCCAATCAATTAGTATTGTGTTCTGTTTGAAAAAGAAGTCGTGCGGGTCCTTGCTGATGTCTTCAGTGACTCACGGGTTCGAGTACGTGAAATGAAATTCTCCTCTTTATAAGCGCTTGAAGAATTTCATCAAGGAAGACAGAAATCCATACTTGTGACCAGACTGAAAACTTCTTGATTTCTTCACAGCTTTACTGCAGAGGTGTTATGATTTTTGGTCTTTAGTTGTTCAAATATGCATTGTATCAGTTAGGATGGTTTTGGCTGCAGATAATGGGAAACATGACTCAAACTGGCTGAAATGTAAGGAAATTATGTGATATCACAGGCAGGCCGACTCTGAGCCTGGTACCTCGGGGCTATGACACTCCTTCTCTGCTCTGCTCTCAGTTCTGCCCTCCCATCTCCACCAGGACATTGGCCGCATCCTTGGGCTGGTGAGGAGGTGGCTACAGAACATGTGGGCATCCTCTCCAAAATCGCAGCATCTCTCCTGTGCCTCCTTAGGACCCAGCCCACACAGGCCCCTTCACGTCTCATTGTCTGGAACTGGTCAGCTCTCCGTTCCTCAGGCAGTCATGGGAAGACGTGTGGGCGAGTGTCTCAGTCTGCCTGGGCTGCTGTCACAAAGCACCACAGACTGGGGGCCTAAACAACAGAAACGTTTGTTTCTTGCAATTCTGGGGGCTGGAAGTCTGAGATCAGGGGTCGGCATGGTCAAGTTCTGGTGAAGACTCTCTTCCCAGTTTACAGACTGGCTTTTTGCTGTGTGTTCACATGGCAGGAGGAGAGAAAGAGAGACAGAGAGAAACAGAGTGAAATAGAGAGAGAGACAGGGAAACAGAGAGAGAGAGTGAGAGAGCTCTCATACTTTGGCGTCGATCCTTAATAAGAGCAGTAATCCCATATGGGGCCCCAAGCTCATCTAACCCTAATCACCTCCCCAAAGCCCACCTCCTAACCCCAGGTGAATCTGGGGAAGGACACAGACATCCGGTCCTCAGCAGAGAGAACACTGCCTGCACAGTGTCATTGAATAATGTTGATAAACACTGCTGGTGACGGGTGATGGGCTAGGAAAAGGCCTTGCTGGTTTATGAAGGATGTGTGTAAAAGCTCGTAGCCACACATTTGGGAATCTCAACTGTCCATGTTGATATTTGACACTTCTCCTTCTCTCAGTGTCGCTTGGGAGCCCACGGGAGACGGAAAGAAAGTCATCTCCTTGGCGGATAACCACATCCTGCTGTGGGATTTGCAGGAAAGCTCCAGCCAGGCCGTGGTAAGTAACGAGAATTACACAGTGATAGTTTTCTGTACTTTTTCTGTTGTACCTTTCGGCTGCATTCCGAATACACTTCTTGATTTATATATGTTTAGAATTTTGACATTAGTTATGAAGTGAGTTATAAAAATGGCGATCGACTGACCTGGTGACCATTCAGCTAATCTTCCTTTCACTCATGTGTGCACAGGCCTAAGGGTTTCAGTCGTCAGACGGATCAGCTGTTCCTGTACATTGTGTGACCCACGGGAGGCCATCTCAGTGTTCCGCCAGGCGGCCCCTGAGCCGCCTTCAGGGTTCAGTTAGCCAGGACGCGGAGTCGCTGGGTTTTCACAGTTCCCGAGGGAGATCACGTCTCTATCCCAGGGCTGCTCACTCTCAGGCCTGTTAATGTTTGGCAGTGACTTTCTCTGGAAGCCGCTGTGCTTTCAAATATTCATCGCTTTGAGTACTTTTTCTTTCACAGTGTAAATATTCTATTGATTGGTAGAGATTCATTTTTATATTTGATTCCTTAAAATTGCCTCTCTTAAAATGTGATTTTTACATGTGTTAATAATTTCATTACATTTGTTTATGCCAAAGTAATAACTTTACAGAGAAAAATAAATTTGAAACGAAAAAGCACACAATGTCAGTAACACCGAGGGAGGCGCAGTGGCTGCGCCCGGTCGAGGGGAGTCGAGAGTAGTGTCTGGGCACGCATTCATTCGTGGTGACCTTGTCCTATATTTATCTGTTCCTGAGATGCTTATTTAGCTCTTTCAACCCTCATGGTCCCTTACAATATTAATAAATCCTTTCTTCACCCCTCTGAGTTGAAGAAATGGCATGAATCATGATTTATCATTATCAATATGTGATATAGAAGTCAGACTTTTTAAAATATGAAGTGCCCTGTTAAAGTTTTACAGCTCTGCATGATCAGAAGAGAGTCTCATAGGCTTCAGTGTGAAATTAAGAATTGGCTTATTTTCAGAGCAAATAAATAATATTTAAGGGAAAAAAATCACTATTTTTATTAAAATTAAAAAAAATAAGACATATCTCTGTATCATGGAGTAGAATGCAAATTTTAGGCTAAAACAGGGGACTTGAAGAGAACTTCATGCCTAAGCTTGTTCCCTGAGCCCCGGCAGGTCCAAGTTGAGACACCTTCATGATCCCCCGCCGTTAGGGGGACTCGTTGGGGAGTCTGGTCAGAGGCGAAGGGAATCCCTCTCCTGCCCGCCTTCTCCGGCTTGGACTTCAGTGGGCCGTTCTGCCAACTGTCAGCTTAAGACAGAAGGGAGAAACACCTTCCTGTTAAAGTGCCTGGCCTCCTGGCAGTCTTGTGGGAGGTCCTTGGGGTGGGGGCTCCCCTCCTGGTCTGAGAAGATGCCGCGAGGAGCCGTGTGAGCACTGGCCCTGCTCTGCGCAGGGGAGAATGCCAGGCAGAAGATGAATGTCCAGTCGCGTGTATTAGAATTCAGCAGGCCCTGGTGGCCCGGCTCTGCAGTCCCATCCTGTAATCAAACTGTGGACGCGTCTTCAGACCCTCGGCCATCTCAGAATGATTTTACGGTGGGGTGATTAATCTGTAACTTATTTTCTGCAGAGACCAATTTAGTTTTCGCTCTCCCTTTTTTATCCACTGTCAGCAGTTCTGTCAATATCACTTTGTGACCCTCTGCCGCAGGATTTCATACCAAAACCTTCCTATCGATTTCGCCCATCTTCACACCCAGCTCCTCAATTTTTTTTTTTTTTATCGTTTGAGGATATTGTCTTCTGTACTGAATCTAATCTTATGCTCACTGCATCATTACCTTTTGCAATTAAATTGGAGGTTCTTTGCCATTTATAATCATTAGCAGAGCCCAGGGGAAGTCTGGAGGGGGTGGTTCCATGGGGTCCCAGACCCCAGTGAAGGCAGAGGGGATGCCTCCCTGTTTCGATCTGTGCTCATTCATCTCTCGGTTCTGGCAGCTTTCACTGGCTGTGGAAATAAATAGCTTCTTTCAAGGTGCAGCGAGCGGCAGGGCAAAAGTGGGAAGGGGGAAGGTTGCCGTGCGAATCGGCTGCCCTCTTCCTTCTGCGCACGAATCAGTGTAGGAGCTTCTGGAAGATGAATCCTGAGTGCCACCCACTCCGCAGAACAGGGCCAGAGATGTGTATGTACAGGAACGCCTCTTTGAGGGAAGAGAATGGGCTGCAAGGACACAGTGTTTTTCAGAAATTTCAAATCTGAAGTTTAAAACGTTCCACAAGAGGATCAAATACACAAAAAGGGAGAGAAACTAGTAGAGAAGGAAGATCATTAAATGCAGCTGGAGTTGTGTCCACTGTGCCTGGAAATATGAAAGCGTGGTTTGGGGACAAGAGGGAGCCCTGGGTGGAAGCTGAGCTACCCTGAGGCCTAGTGGAGGCGGTGGGTCGGGGCCCTAGAGACTTCGGCCTCTTGCTCCCCCTCCCCGGAGTGCGGGCTGGTTGTTGCCCCTCGCCCCTCTTCACAGGCTGGAGCCCACCCTACTCTCAGCTTCCTTGTCATCGACGTGTGGCAGGGCAGAAAGCAAGAGGCTTGTTTAGTGAGTGTAATCTCTTTACTTAGTGTTGAAGTTTAAAACTTAAAGCCTGAGGCCTCACAGGCTGGTTCAGGTGTTGGCCTGCCATCTACCTGCAGGGTGGCCATGGAAACCAGCTCGCATCGGGCACCAGTCCCTGTCTGGAGTCAAGAGGGCCAGTCCCTGCATTGTCGAGACTGTCACAGGGACAGTGCCCGGCCCTTCTGTCATCTGTGGTGACACCACCTTGGACAGAGGCCGTGTTCCCAGCCTCCCTTGCAGTACAGTGGATCTGGACAAAGGGACTTGGGTGGAAGTGGCCTCCTCGGCTTCTGGGCAGTGTCCCTGAATGAGAGGCCGTCTCCTTCACTTTTAAGTTCCTGCTTCTGGGATGTGGAAGTAGCGTGTGAAGATTTTCCCCATTCTCCCTTTTCTCTTTTCAGCTTCTCAGCAGGGTCTTTCACAGAGAAGAAGTTTTGATTGCCCTTTTTTTTTTTAAGTAGGCTTTTATTTTCAGAGCAGTTTTAGGTTCACAGCAGAATTGAGAGGAAGGTACAGGGATTTCCCATACCTCCCTGTTCCCACATTCCCACAGCCTCCCCTGTTACCAGCATCGCCCGCCAGATGGAACATTTGTTGCAACTGGTGACCCTCCATGGACACGTCGTCGTCGCCCAGAGTCCACAGCTTGTGGTGGGGTTCACTGTTGGTGGTCTTCTCTCCATGGGTTTGGGTAAATGTTTAATGACGCGTGTCGTCATTATAGTGTCATACAGAGTGTTTTCACTGACTAAAACTCCTCGGTGCTCCTCTTACGGATCCCTCCCCCAGCCCCTGGCAACTACTGATCTTTTTATTGTCTCCGTAGTTTACGTTTCCTCCCCATCTTTGCATGGTTTGATAGCTCATTTGTTTTCAGCACTGGGTAATATTCCCATGTCCGGAAGGGTTTCACTTTGACACAGTCCAGTTATCAGTTTCCCTTCTATGGATCACGCCTTTGGTGTCAGGTCTGAGAACTCTGTGAGTAGCCTTGGATCTTGCAGATTTTCTCCTGTGTTTTTTTCTGAGAGTTTTATAGTTTGCATTTTGCATTTCGGTCCATTTCAGTCCATTTTGAGTGAATGTTTGTGGAAGATCCCTGTGGTCATCCCTGGCTGGGCCAGGTGAGGATGGGAGGCTGGGCGTGTTGGCTGTCTCCGGTGCCGTGCAGACACAATTTTCTGTGGTTTGGCTGGAGCAGGGCGGGTATTGTCTGGAAGTTCTCTGTGTTGCTGGCTGCCCTTCCTGGACCTTGGCTAGAGGGAGTGGCATTTGTGCAGCTTCTGGGGTCTGCACCTGTGGTTTTTCTGGGCTGCAGGCTTCTTCAGCCCAAGTCTGGGACGTGCGGGAGAGGAGGTGCAGGCCTTCGACCCTCAGCATTGGGGGTCCTCGGGCCCCAGGCCCCTCGCTGGTTGCCGTCTCTCCACCCTCCAGAGTCTGCCTATATTTGTTTTGTGTATGAAGTCCAGGGTTTTGGTTGTACTTAGTGGGAGCAACAGAGAAAAGGGCATCTACCCCCGCCACTTCCGGGAGCAGGCGTCCCTGAAGAGAATTTGAAGGTCACTGCCCCTCCACTAGGTGTCCTCCTTCCCATCTACGGTGTCTGAAGATCTTTGAGATCTTTGAGAATATGGCAGCTCTTTCACTGTCTAATTAGAGAGAAAAGTCCTAGTGCTCTAAGTGCCTGGTCAGCGTGGAATCGGTCCTGTACATTTGCTGTCACTCAGCAAGGGCAGATGGCCCCTGTTGACGAGGAGACAGTAAGGGGGCTCATTGGGATTCCCCACGACACCTAGACCGTGCCTTGTACCTAACCCTGTGTGTAACCAGATCTCATAAAGTCTTTCAACACGTTGTCATTCCTCACTAATTTTAAAGTAGTCCCTTTAAACAAGGACACAGACCCCAAGGCCACTTGACAGAAGAGTAAAGCTCAAGGAAGCTAAGGGGCTTTCTGAAGGTGGCATGGGTTGCGTGACAGATCTGGGACTGCAGTTGAGGTCTGATTCCACCCCATCATCCACAAAGGAATTTCCTGGGGTCTCCTGTGCGCCACACACCATGCTCGCCTGCTCAGAACTCCCGGCTCGGTATCTGAGTATCTTAGACGGCCAGGACCATTTTGTCCTGTGGGGGCGGATTTGATTTCTGGAAACAGTCAAAAGTTATTTGGAGCAAAATCTGGTAAATAAGATAGTTAACCAAGCTTTGTAAAGCTGGTTAGTGGAAAACGTTAAAACTCAATGAAAGAGTTTTCTTGTAAGACTCACAAAAAGGCATTCTAAAACATTTTGAGAAGTGTCTGCATCATTAAAATAAATAGAACCTTTAGAACCACAGCTTTCAGACAGCAGTCATTTTATGTTTTAAGATACTTTTTTTTAAAAGCCATGATCTTTAAGAAAAAAATGGAGGTAAGTAATTTACTGAGTTGCATATCTAATATCACAGCATAATACCTCCATGTTTCTTTTGATTTTGTAAATATTGAAGACAACTACTATTTTTTTAATCTTGCAGTTAAATCTTGGAAAAAATCATTAAAAGTTGAAATTGGTTAGATGTTGGTGTCCAGCAAGTGAGTGTTTGCATCCCAGGCTCTCCAAAGACTTCTTTCTGGTAATAAAGAGTAATCATACGTCTTAAAAATTAAGTCTATGTAAGAAAAATCAGCTGCTAAACCTGGGAGGTTTGATGCACGCACGTCATCGGCACCAGGGTTTGAATTCTTGCTGCATCCAAGGGCTGCTTGAAGTGTGACTTGCGGCTGGAGCTTTGAGCGCAGATATAGCCTCTGACTTTTTGTAATTTGCCATTCAGTTATAATGTATAGATGATGCCTTTAATTTAAATTTTCCGGTTTCACTCGAATAGGCTGGGACAGGCGGGGGCCAGTGGCTAAGGTGAGGGGAGTACTGGAGGACATGAGACATAAGAGGGAGAGGCTAAAGGCCGTGAGTCCTCCGGGAGTCCAGGCAGCGTTCCAAGCTCCAGAATCAAGTCCCATTTCTGCCACTCACTCACAGTCTGACCTTGAGCAAGTTGCTTGGCCTGTCTAAGCCTCAATGTCCACATCTGTAAGGTAGAGATCAATGTCCACTCTATAGAGTAGGACCATTTAACAGTGGACATTATGTGAGGACAACATCACCCACAGTGTCTGGTGCATGGCAAGCACTTGATATATACCTGTTGGGTGGATGGATGGATGGGTGGGTGGATGGATGGATGGATGGATGAATGGGTGGATGGATGGATAGATAGATGAATGAAGGGGTGGATGTGTGGATGAGTGGATGGGTGGATGGAGGGATGGAGGGAGAAATCAAAGAAGGGAGGGAAGGATGAATGCAAGGAGGGATGGAGAGGCTAGAATACGTGATCTTCAGAACTGGATTATGAATGAGGGTTGGATCCAGTAGGATCCTAGTGCAGAGGCAAGAGGTACAGAGGAGAGAAACTGAGATACCAAAAAGCAATCTGTGTTCGCTTCATAATTAAATTGCTCTCCCCAAGGTCTGCTGGTGGTGATCACAATTCATACATGAAGGACACGGTGGGCTTTAGTTACTGCAGGCTCTCAGTGTTTCCAGCCCTCATTATTCTTCAAAAAAGATCTTTTTCCCTCTCCAAAGAATCAACCATAATTAGATCTGTCTCTCCAGCAGATCACTAATCTCTAATTGGTGTGACAGAAATATTTGTCATGTCATCCGTTTTGGTTACAAAACTTAAATCTGCACTCACCACCTTCCTAGTTTTGAGCGTAGAGCTGAGGTCAAGCCCGCAGTTACGTGTGTAAGGCATAAATTTTTCTCTACAAAGAGAGCCTGAATCTGCCCTCAAAACCCTCATGCGTCAGCTCTCTGGAACCTGGAATGCTTCTTCCCAGTGGACAGAGTCCTTGATGGTGTGTGGGAGCCCACCAGCACCACTGGGCCTGTGGGTCCAGTGTGAGCTACGCTTGGGGGCCAAGGTGCTGGCCGGTCCCTGTGACCCTGGGCGTCGTGGGGCCTGGGCGTCCACCTCCATCTTTCCTCTAGGCCCTTGTGTGCCGCCTCCTGCCGTCCGGGAGCAGAAGCCTGGGCAGCCAGCTGTCCTGCCGTGGCGGACCCAGCTCTCCATCACATCCTCCTTCTTCCTGTCCTCCCGTGTCCTAGGGCAGCAGTGGGTCTCGGGGCTGTCCTGCCGAATCCCCTTCCCACCACCACTCCAGCAGATAGTTGTGGGCTCACCTTCTGCTCCAGAACACAGCGGCAGCCCCCTCCCCTCTGTTCTCATCCCTAGAGGCGGATCAGAGCTCCAGGGGCTGTCTGGACTCTTTAGGGATAATATCTCAGTTCATTCTCATAACCCCGCTGGGCGGGTTCTGTAACATCTCGAAGTTACATGAGATAAAGCCAGGCTCAAAGAGACTAAGTCAGGTTGCTCACGAGGAAGCGCAGCTGGAAGGGGTTCATATTCAAAGCTGGGGCTGGAATTCCTAGCCTGAGAGAGGCAAGGAGTGTTCTACATCTGTAGCGTTCCCACTCATCACAAGAAATGACTTAAAGGATGAGGCGGTTTTATTATCTGATGTGAGAGAAAACATGGAAATAAAGCAACTCCAGGATTGGTTAGTTCAGTGTCCCAGCTGCTGTCATGTCCATTTGTCACTGCTAACTCCTGTCATGACTGCAGGGTGACTGCAGTGGTTCCAGCCATCACATCCAGACTCCCACAACATCAACAAAGAGAAAGCAGATTTCTTTCTTGTGTCTCCCTTCATTTGTAAGGAAAGCTTTTCCTGGAAGTCCCTCTGTGCCCTTGTCAGACACGACCACATGTCCCTGCCTAAATCAGTCATTGGCAAGGCAAGCAAGCTCTCATCCTTGGCCTGGAGCAGTCTCATTTCCTGGAGGTGGGGAGGGACTTGCAATGCAGAGCCTGTGGCTGTGCAGAGTCTGACAGGTGGAAGAGGGGCTTGGGGAGGTGGTCACGCTGTTGCACAGGCCAGCTGCTTCCACCTGGCAGTGGAGGGGCACGGGCGCACAGGTGGGACCTGTCTCCGTGGGTGCTTCATGCCTCTTACGCTCTGCACCACAGCCCTGCCATTGCCCGGCCTGGCTATTCTCCTTCGAAAGGTGGGAAGGCGGCGCATGCATTTCTCAGCTGGTCCTCCATCCCCCGCGGTGCAGCAGGCGCATGTTCAGTCCGTGTGGTGCCCCCAGCTCTGCGCGCCAGCTGCTCTGGGCTTGGCTGCAGGGAGAGCCACCTTTGCCTTGGGAGCCTCGTGCTGAGACCCTTCCTAGACGTGTTGCGCAAATCGCTCCTGGCGGCGTGGGCCACGGCATTGGTTCATTGGAAGGCGTGTTCTTTTGTTCACGTCTAGGGCTAGGAACGTGACCTGAGGCTGTGGGATCCCTGGAACCCCTCCCTGTGGAGCGGAGGGCATTGTTCAGTTCTCGTCAATGCTGAAGGGCAGGTGCCGTGTGTACTGCCCTCTCTGGAGTTCTCGCCAAGTTCTGTCTCCTGTCACCAGGCAGCCAAGAAACGGGACTGGCTGCCTGGCAGCGCCCACCCTGCTGCTGCCCTGAGTAGACCTCGAGAGCTGACGCCACGTCTCCTGCAGGCTTCACTGAAATGGGCCTTGCAGACTCCTCTGCACCTGCGGGCATGGGGTTTCCATCGTCACGGTGGTTCACACATCAGGGTGAGCAAGGGAGTCACAGCAGGAGCCCGGTCCTGTGTCTGCACTGCTAGCTGTGTGACCACGGGTCAGTCACTTATCCTCTCTGGTCCTGGTTTTCCCCCCCATTGAGTAAGGGGGCAGGACCAGGCCTGTCTGTGAGTGTCGAGATTCGTGGAGGTCTCCCCTTCCCTCTGGTCAGCGCCTCGTGTCAGCTGGCTACTGCTCTCTAACAGATGACCCCAAGTCAGCTGCTTCGCATGGCCCACGTTTGTCATCGCTCAGCTTCTGTGTGGATGGTCAGGATTTGGGAATCTGGGCGCAGTTCAGGTCTCTTATGAGGCTGTGGTCTGGGTGTCAGTGGGTCCAGGGTCTCAGCTGAGGCCTGGGGGGGTGCGTTCTGCTGCCGAGCTCACGGACAAGGCTGTGGCAGGATGCAGGTGGCCCGAGGGCCCGGGTTCTTCGTGGGCTGTTGGCCAGAGACCGCCCTCGGTTCCCTGCCACGTGGGCATCGGTATGCGGCAACTTGCTCCATGAAAGCCAGCAAGACAGACGTCAGAGTCTCGTATAATCCAATTATGAGACGCCCTCAGCATCGAGGAATTGTTTTGGTTAGAAGCTGGTTACCCAGGGGAGGGGATCGTGCAGGCTGTGGAGACCAGGGGTGGTGCCGTGGGGCCACTCTAGACGCTGCCTGCCACTGGCACTTCTGCCTCTTGCCGCCTCAGTGGACAGGTCCGTCTTCCACAAGCTCGGCTTTCTTTACTCCACTCCCCAGCTCCAGGACATGCCAATTGCCAATTGCCCTGCCCGACTCGGGCGGCCGACACCACCTTGCCTGTTTGTTGGTCTCTGACTCCCCAGCATGTGCCCCGTCCAGTCATGTGTTTGTGTTTCCTGTCACTCTGCTTTGTTGATGCCTTTGTCTTTGCGGGAATACCTCGTTCCTGAGTTCTGTTGAGCCTTAACGCCCGTCTCCAGTTCTGAGTCCTCATTAAACCTTTCTCTCGTTCCTCCAGCTGGGGATGAGTTCTGCTTTTCTGAAATTTCTCTAAACTTAACATTATTATTTTATTCTGGCCTTGCCACTCACTAGCTGTTTTTCTATTGTGCAATACTTTAATCTCTCTGTGCCTCGGTTTCCTCATCTGTAAAATGGGGATATTAATGTATATATCATGTGACTGTGATGATTTAACTAGGACATGAACATGCAGTGGCTGATAACCAGTTCTCTTGGTTTTACTGCCCAAGTTAAGCATTTCCTTTGTTGAGTGCATTTGCCTCTGCAGCCACGGGGTGAGGGTGAGCGGGAGGGGAGGGGGAATGGGAGAGGGGCGTGAGTTGGAGGGGAGGGTAAGTGGGAGGGGAGGTGAGTGGGAGGGGAGGTGAGTGGGAGGGGGGTGAGCCGGGGGAGGTGAGTGGGGGGGTGAGTGGGAGGGGAGGGTGAGTGGGAAGGGAGGTGAGTGGGAGGGGGGTGAGTGGGAGGGGAGGTGAGTGGGAGAGGGGGGTGAGTGGGAGGGGATGGTGAGTGGGAGGGGAGGTGAGTGGGAGGGGAGGGGAGTGGGAGAGGGGGGTGAGTGGGAGGGGGGTGAGTGGGAGGGGAGGGTAAGTGGGAGGGGAGGTGAGTGGGAGGGGAGGTGAGTGGGAGGGGAGGTGAGTGGGAGAGGGGTGAGCCAGGGGAGGTGAGTGGGAGGGGGGGTGAGTGGGAGGGGAGGGTGAGTGGGAGGGGAGGTGAGTGGGAGGGAGGTGAGTGGGAGGGGGGTGAGTGGGGGGGTGAGTGGGAGAGGGGGGTGAGTGGGAGGGGAGGTGAGTGGGAGGGCAGGTGAGTGGGAGGGGGTGAGTGGGGGGAGGTGAGTGGGAGAGGGAGGGTGAGTGGGAGGGGAGGGTGAGTGGGAGGGGAGGTGAGTGGGAGGGAGGTGAGTGGGAGGGGGGTGAGTGGGGGGGTGAGTGGGAGAGGGGGGTGAGTGGGAGGGGAGGTGAGTGGGAGGGGAGGTGAGTGGGAGGGGGGTGAGTGGGGGGAGGTGAGTGGGAGAGGGAGGGTGAGTGGGAGGGGAGGGTGAGTGGGAGGGGAGGTGAGTGGGAGAGGGGGGTGAGTGGGGGGCTGAGTGGGGGGGGTGAGTGGGAGAGGGGTTGAGTGGGAGGGGGGTGAGTGGGAGGGGAGGGTGAGTGGGAGGGGAGGTGAGTGGGAGGGGGCTGAGACCTGTGCAGCCCTCCTCCTCCTCCCCCTCCCCCGTAGGACTCTGCGTGGCCCACTCAGTAAATACTTGTTAGTTGCATGAGTGGTTGATGGATTAGTTAATTAACTAATTTACTGTTTCGAAGTCTGGCCTAGTCCACAAGCTAGAGTTCAGAACCCCTTTACGCACTGTGGGTTTTGGAAGCAGTGGTTCGTTTTGCCAACGTAACCTCTCCGAGGAGTCCCGATGGAGTTAGGAGGAGATCTAAATGCAGAGAGCTAGGCGACAGCGCCGTCCTGTTGAGGAGTCATGTGGGTTGCTGCGCTCAAGGTTACAGATTGTCCAGTATGGGACGGCTTTATGTTCTCTTCCCACTGCAGCCTCTTGGAGAATTCACTCTGTTGGATTTCTCTTACCTGTCTCCTAAAGCCGTGGCCTTTATGTTTTATCTTTCTGAAGAGTTTGATAATGAATCAATTTGTTTAATAGAACATTAATTAGAAATATCTATTCAACCGTTTTATGTTCCAGCTTGTTGATCTTGTACATATATATTTTAGTGTTGTGGTGTCATCAATGAATAGTCATTAACTTGATGAGTAGGTCTTCAGAAAACTGAAATAGCACCTGGAGAATTATGTTTGACTAATTTTGTTCCTTAAGGGGATATACTGCAAAAATATTTCTTAGTTCACTGTCTCTGTGGAGGTTATAACATTGAACCTGAGAGTAAGTTGGAGAAGGTAAAGCCGGGGTGAGCTCTCCTTTGCCTGTAGTAATGCCTGTTTGGCACCGTGTCAGTATTTGAGATAATGTTGCCACTGACCCTCCTCCTTAGCTGACCACATTCCCTCACAGCTGTTGGAAGGATCTGTTTTGACCTCCTCTCAGATGGGCTCTCACTGACCCGCCTCTTGTGGCTGACAACTTAGGTCCCAGGTCATGAGGCTCCCCCGCCATTTCTTTCTCCTCTGTGGCTGCGGTGGTGGCTCTGGTGTGGTGGCCTGCATGCTCTGTGGTCCCCTCTGAGCTGCACGTCGGGACCAGGCCTCCCCTGGAGTCGCCAGTACTCAGGGTCTCTGTGATGATCCAGGCTAAGCTTCCCTCGCCGTGCACCCTGCGCCTGGACTGAATTTCCCCTGCTGCAAAAACGAAGAAAGAGCAGCTGTGAAACCTGGTGCTGGGGAGGAGAGGGCTGCAGCCGCCCCCGTTTTATCCACACAGCTTCCCCTCTTATGCTGCCCTGCCCCGCACAGTCCACACAACCCACTGGTTCTTTGTTACCCCTCCGCTTGAGTGTTGCTGGCTGGTCCTGATGGGCTCCTGACCCAGCTGAGCTGTCAGTGTCCTTCTTGAGGAATTTTGGGGTGAGTCTCGGATCAGCTCTGCCTTCTGTGAGTGCTGCCCTTGGAGGGTCAAGCTCAGGTGCTCTGGGCCCTGTTGCCCTGCCTGGGGGCGGCCTTGAGGGTGAGAGGAGGCCTGGAGTGGGTGGACAGGGGCAGGAGGAGGAGAGGGCGGGCTCTGGGGCGCGTGGTTCCTGAGGTTGCCCTGAGACCCCTGGGTTCTCGTGATCCGTGGTCCTCCTGCTGAGAGCTGGGGACACCCAGGCTCTGGCTCAGCCGGTGGCCTCCTTCCCATTCCTGCAGCTGCTCTGTCCTTCCTGACGTCTCTCCCGGCCTCCGGCACTGCCCTCCACTTCTGCCGCATCTTCCCCAGCAGGTGCTGCACCTGGCTCTCTGTTCCTGAGGACTCCCTGCACTCGTGTGGGCTGGCTCATGGCCACAGCCCACTTTTCCACTGACCCTGCCGTCCTTGGCCTGGGGGCTGGGGGGCTCTGCTCCCTGACATGTCCTCATTGTTGGTTGCTGCCTCTGCCCTTGCTGCGCTGCCTGCCTTTTGTGCCTTCCGTATTCCAGTCACCCCCAGGCCTGTCTCCCATGACAACTGCTCCCTGGAGCTGCCCTGTCCTCGGCGGCATGGATATGATCCCCTCCAGTCCCCAGGTGCTGGGCCTGTGCTTTCCGCCCATTTGGCATTCTAGTGATCATTCCTGTTTCATTCTCCCTGTCGCCGCCACGCCCAGCGCCGTGTCCCCCACGGGCAGGAACGTGGTGCATATTTCTGGCGTGGACCAGAAATCGCCCTTTAACTTTCTGTGGAGGGAGGACTAGTAAGTCGCGCTTCATCTGTGGAACGGCACGGACATTGGGACTGGGGTGTTATAAAACAGAAGCCCCGCTTTTCCAGGGGGACCTGCTTTGACTGCCCAGCACGTCGTGGGGCTGTGGGCAGCGGGCTGGGCCCGGGAGGGCACCCTCGCACCTGGGAAGGCATGTGGTAGCAGCGTCAGCACGCACTGCTGGCCTCGCCCAGTCCTCAGGCCACCCCCTGTGCATCTCCTTAGAGACGCTGTCACTGCCTTGCTTGATGCCCCAGTGTGGCTGCCCTTTGCCCAGGTGCTGGCCCGTACAGACACACCCGTCGTTCTCATCCACCTCAGCCTTTCAGTCCCCGTGAGAGGGGACACGTGCAGGCAGGAGGAGTGGAGCGAGGGCCGCGGTGTGCTGAGACTAGAGACTCGTCATCTGTGTGATATACTAAGTCAGTAAGGCAGGCACGTTGGTGGTTCTGGGGAAAGGTTTTCTGGGACAAGTTGAAGAAGAGGTGAAGCACTTCTTCTGCTCGGCGGTCAGCATGTCCTTGGCCTGTGATCTCTCCCTGCAACGTTACTAGAATGAAAGGAATTCACCCTGAAAAATCGTTTTTTAAAAATGTTACCACTGTCATATTTTTCACCTAGGCCAGACTCCCTGGAGAGGAAATGGGATGTTTTCCCCTGAGTTTCTAGTCAAATCCCCTTGCCCTGACCGGTCGCTCCATGGGGCTGCCCCAGGCCTGTCCATCTTGGTTCTGGGCGCTCGTACTGCCCCTGCGCTGCAGGGGCCCCATAATGCTCTGAGATGGGGCCGCAGGACCCAGGATGCTCACAGGGGGTGCTCAACTGCCCCAGCAACTCCTTTAAACGTCCCTCTGGCCTCTCTCCAGAGCTGCGGTGGCCTGCTCCAGGTCCCCTCTCTGAGGGCTCCTAAGAGCAAGGCCAGTGTTGAAGTGATGCTGGACTCATGTGTGCTGGGATCTGGGGGGCCGTGTGGGGGACTAGCACGTGCACAGGCCTGGAGCACTCTCCTTGCTTTTAGAAGTCGCTATGCGGATAGGTTTTCAGACCAAAAATGGAAGTGACGTAGCCAGTGTGATGTGCCTTTGTGCATAAAATCCCAGTGGGCATGTGGGTGGGGCGGGAGACGAATGAGATCCAGAAGGAGCTCGTCTCCCAGGCGTATAGCCAAGAGCCTCTCCAACTCTGCAGAGGTGGAGGCTTCTGCCCGAGACAGTCCCGGTGGGTGTCTGGGGGTCTTCTCGTTACCTGTGAGGTTAATTAACTCCCTGTGGCGGATTTAGAGGCCTCAGGACCGAGGTGAGACGATGTCTGATCAGGTTGCACCTGTTCGTCCTTCTCTTCTCTGGAATCGCTGGGTCTCTGTCCTCGGGAGAAGCCAGATGTGTGAGTCATGTCGTCTTGTTGCCTTCGAGTCTGAGCAGATCACCTCCAAGCACACACCCGCAAGCCCTCTGTCATAGAGGCTCTATTAATATGCTTTCTGGGTTTTTCTGTGCCCAGTTTTATAGGTTTTTCCAAATAAGGTTCCAACATTCTAGCCTTTTAAGGGAAGGAAACAAAGACAGAGCTTCCTAATCATTTTCAGTAATTATTTTCAATAATATCCTCTAAGAACAGGATATCCTCTTAAATTTTCAGAAAAGAGTTCCAGTTACTTTTCTGTTCTTCTTCCTTTGAAAACATCACCAAATTCCCAGCTGGCCAGTTCGGCGTCGCTGGAAGGGAAGGGCCAGCTGAAGTTCACCTCGGGACGGTGGAGCCCGCATCACAACTGCACCCAGGTGGCCACAGCGAACGACACAGCTGTCCGAGGGTGGGACACGCGGAGCATGAGGTCAGTGAACGGTGCAACCCCTCAGACGCGCCCTGGGTGCCTTCTGCTCTCTCTGTCCCCTCCGCTTCCGCAGGTCAGATGGGTCTGGGGGTACCTGGCTTGTCTCGCTTCCTCTCATTTTTATAGAAAATCATAATCTTGTTTTGTTTCTCTGCCCCAGCTTGAGCTGGTGTGTGCTTTGCTGTGGGACCGTCATTCCTCAGGCGGTTGTTTAATGTTCTGTGTGGCCGCCCCTTCAGCGGTGGCAGTTTATAATCAGGGTGCAGATCAAGCTTTCGCAGCACCTCACGATGAGATGGGGACCGCCAGTTCTTGGTCTCTGGGGTTAGCGCCCACGAGCTGAGAGCTGCAGTCCTCTGGTTAGGCGGTGGAGTGGTCTGTGCCCATTTCTGTGCCTTCAAGATACACACCTATTGGGTAATCATAGTTTGTCATTTAAGTCATTATATGCAACAGCCAGCAGTTCTAATGGAACAAATAAGAGTGATTTTTCTGTTCCAGGTGTGGTTTTGATAGGCAGAGGAATGATGGTGTGCACTTCTGTTGTCATGGCAACGGGAGCCCGTGCAAGCTTTTTTAAGATACAGTTTATCCCCTCAGCACACCATAATTTATCACTAAGCTGCAAAGACGGATGTCATGAAATAACCGTATTGCCTTCAAGGGTAGGGGCACAACTTTAAATTTAGTTCTGTGGCCCCTCTGAAAACTCTGGGCTAATAAATAATCACCACTTCTAGTGTGTACGTATGTGCACAAAGGGTTGTGTAGTTTCACAATCAGAAGCTGGAAGCCATGGACTCAGACCATGAAGAGCATCCTGACTGGAGTCCATTTCTCTAGGATGTGAAGAATTTCAGTATCTAAAGACAAGAAACTCGAAGACTGACATCACAGACCCTGTCACAAAGATAACAGACGTGTCTTTGGGGGTGACGTCCTGTGGTCACCTCCTTGTGCCTGGTCATCTCTTTGGGATGATGGGCAACAAAGGGGCGCCATGGCTCCTGTCATTGGCTGTTGCTGCTGCTTCTGCAAACAGCTTTGGTTTTTATTTAGCCAGGGTGTTTTTAATGTTTCTTCTAGAATGTACTATGCTTTTGTATTAAAGCATGCAGTAACCCGCAGTAAATACTCCGTGCGTGTGTGACTGCCTTAGGACTTAGTTCCTTAGGACTTTGACAGATTTTAAATTTTATACGTTTTCCTTTTTCGCTTGGAAACTCTTAAGGTTTGAGGTGTCTTATTTTAGGAAAAAATATTAGGATATTGGAAAGGCGAAGGATATAAAAACTGGTTCAAGATTTATAAGTGGTTTAGGGCTGGAAAATCCAATGCGGGGGAGAAAAATGAAGGGGGCTGGGCTTGTCTGCCTTGGAGAGCAGAGAAACATGAAGGCAACACCCGGTGATGGCCTTCAGACTCGAGAAGAGAGTAAGTGATTGCGGGAGAGAGAAGTTCCACCTGAGGGAGGAAGTGGAGAGGGCAGTGCGGATGGGACATCACGCTGGGGCGGACGGCGGGCCCTGACCCGGTGCAGGCTTCTGTTTTTAGCCACTGTCCAGCCTCACGGATGGCCCACTGCTCTGTTGGGTTTGTGGCATCAGAAGGAGTGGACATGGTGGACGGGCTGACTGAGTTCAGATCCTGCAAGGAGCAGCCCGGAGCCAAGGGGGTTAGGGCTTCAGCTAGCTGTGTGTGTGCATGCACATGTGTGTGCTTGTGCATTTGTGCCCATGTTTGTGTGTGTGTGCGCATGTACCTTAAACAGCCGTGTGGCTGCTTCCAACCCCCCGTCCATGTCTGGTATGTGGATGGCGTGGGTTGTGCTGGGGTGTGGCGAAGGTGCCCCCGTTGTGGGCATCCGAGGTAGGTGAATGGATGAAGGAGCAGCCTGGCCATAATGAGCACCAGCTTCTTAGTTGTTGTTACAGCTTTTCCAGCAGCATTGTGTTCTGCCTACCCCCTGTCCGTTCTTCTTTTCTTTTCTCTTCTCACTGCATCCTTCCAGAAATTTGTTGGGTGTCCAATCCCAAAGTCTGTCTCTGCCTCTCCCTGGCATCACCGTCCCTCTGGCTCACTGTCAGTCTTGAGACACCAAGTCACGTTTCTGACAGCCACAAACCAGCGTCACTTGCATGGCCTGCCAAGGATCACAGATGCGCTCCGGGAGAAAGCGCAGCCTGCGTCACCACTGCGAGAGGCGCGGATGGCACGCCAGGCTTCCTGGTGTCTGCAGCCACTTCTGGCGCCTGAGCCCAGCCTCACTGAGCAGGGGAGCCCCCGGCTGGATGCCAGCGGGGGACAGGTGGTCCGCCAGGGCTGGGCGTTATGTGGGGTCTGGGAAATGTGCGAGTCTGCGGAGTCGGCGGCCTATCGTAACCCACTTCCTGCCATGTGTGCTCTTCTCTTTCTCCCTCAGCCAGATATACTGCATAGAGAATGCCCACGGGCAGCTGGTGCGGGACCTCGACTTCAACCCCAACAAGCAGTACTACTTAGCCAGCTGTGGGGACGACTGCAAGGTGAAGTTCTGGGACACCCGGAACGTCACTGAGCCTGTGAAGACCCTGGAGGAGCATTCCCACTGGTAGTGACTTCTCGCCTGCTGCTTTGGGGAAGAGGGGATTATGTAATTTATTTAGCTAATTACTCTTCCATTCGGAAAGGCACAAACCAGCTTAGTTTGTGCTGCTCTGAATCATTCAATCAACCAGTTTTATTTTTCCTAAAGAAACACTAATTCCAAATCTGAATGTTTGTGATTTATAAACGTGAGAAAAGAAGAAAAACATTAGATTCTGTTTTCTCTTGAAATAGCGCTGGTTCAAATATGCAAAAATAAATGTGCACAGATGTTCACGCGACATCGTTTGCAATGCAGGAAGGCTGGAAACTGCCCGAGTGCCCATCAAGAGGGGATTGGTTAGGTCAATCCAGTGACATCCATGCAATGGGGATTGTACTGCTGTGCAAGAGAATGAGGAAGAACCATGTGTACAGATATGGGGAGTGCCCAAGATCAGTCATTCTTCCCAAAATATCTGAATGTTTACTATATACCGGGTACTTTTTGCTAAGTGAAGGGCTCAAGTTGTAGAATAGTGTGCATAGTATGAGCCAGTTTTTATTCACATAAAGTGGGTGCTTTTGCATGTGTGCCTGTGTCTGTGTGCATGCTTGTGTGCATGTGTGTGTGCATGCTTGTGTGTCTGTGAGTGTGTGTGTGTCTATGCTTGTGTGCATGTGTGTGCATGGTTGTATGTGTGTGTGCACACAGAGGAACCTTTAGAAGAGTAAGAGCCAGGCTGTGCTCAGGAGTCCTCGCTCAGGCCAAGGGGGCACATCCTAGCCCTTCTGTGGTCTACGGCTCTGAATTCTTTCCATTCCTTACCAGAAGCGATATTGTTCTGAGTTCAGAAAATTTGAAAAACCCAGAATGCTGGTATACAGTTTGGACGAATTCAGTAAGTTACTGTAATTACTGCAGTCCGAGGAGAAGCACCCACCTCCCTGCCTCTGCCTGCAGGCTATGTGGGCCCTCTCCACTGCCCGCTGGGCCTGCAGACCTGCTGCATGGCGGGCGACTCTGCTCCCTGAGCTCCCTGGGCGTGTGTGTCAGAGGAAGCCTGGGCCCCGTGACCCAGCCCCGAGATCCCCTCCTGAGCCCGTGGCAGCTGTTCTGGGAGGCTGCCTGGGGTTTGGCTTCATGGCACAGGTTATCCCTAAGCCATGTTTTGCTTCTGGGCAGTTTTTGTTTTCAGAATTTTAGAAAGCTGGTCTGGAATATTGAGCAGTAAGCCTCCCTCTCCCTCTGAGGTCTGTGCTGCCTTTTGGTCTCATCTCTGTCTGTTGGGATTTCAGAGAGGATTTTAGAGAAACAGACAATAAGCCTGCCCATCTGCTGGGAACTACCTCACGTCAGGCTGTGCAATTTGGGGTCAGTTGTCGGTGTGTTAGAATCGTCTCCTTGCCTTCCAGGGTGTGGAGTGTCCGCTACAACCACTCACACGACCAGCTCGTCCTCACCGGCAGCAGTGACAGCAGGGTCATCCTTTCCAACATGGTGTCCATCTCCTCCGAGCCCTTCGGCCATCTGGTGGATGACGACGACCTGAGTGACCAGGAGGAGCGCCGTCCGGAGGAGAAGTAAGAGCACTCACCTTCACGGGTGGCTCTGTGGTCCAGGGCTTCCTTTTCTCACAAACCGTCGATGCATCCGGGTGGCTCATGTCACACGGTGTGTGGTCAGATGGCACCCCCCTGCAGGCATGGAGTCACGGTTCTAGAGCTGATTAGCAGCCAGATGTGGGGCGCTGGAGTTGGGTTAGGTTAGCTGACGCCTTCTGGTGTGGTTTCTAAGATCAGTGTCTATTCAATGTCTTTCCATTGCCTTATTGAACAGTGTACATAAGATTTTAAAGACTGTCACTAGTCTTTAAACTTAAACTTGAGTGGTCGTGAAAACTAACCTTCATTGATCCTCATAATAGTCCCATGAGAGAGCTCACTATTGGCATCCTTCCTTGCTGTCATGGACTCAAGGTGTGTGGTTCAGAGGTGAGGCCTGCTGGCCCTCGCTGGCCGGTGGTGCACTGGGAACGCAAGCCAGCCCCCTCAGCCCCAGCCCTGTGTCTGCTCACACAGAGTGTGCCAAACTCCAATGCATGTTTCCACGGTCCCACCATCCTGGTTGTATATTTTCCAAAGTCTCTTTCCTGTGCACAGTGTTCCGATCCTAATTGCATCCACTCAAGGGCTTGCTCTTCAAATCAGGGCTTGCATCCCTGAGACACATAGGGGTCCCAGGGATTCGGGCCTCAGGCAGGTCACACTCTTGGTTAGTGCAGAGCAGGGCAACCTATCCCTCGTTGGGGCTCCTGGCTGTGAGCCAAGCGCGGCCGTGGCTGCCCCAGGTGAGAGAAAGAAGTGGAGAGGGCCCGGGGTCTTTTTGTCTGCCCTGTGGGTGTCGGAAGGAGATGCCGCTGGCTTCTGGAGTGGATTCCTTTTCGTGTGTGGCAGCTGCCTCCTCCGTTGTGAGTGAGCATGGCTCAGACGCCACCACGGAGTCACATCTCCCGGATTCCAGAGGAGCAGCTTCTGGAGCAAACGCAGTCAAGTGGAGCATTTGAGCCCTGAGTACAGCAGGAGTTTGTCCTTCTGAGGTTCTGTCCACCGTTCTGTCTGAATCCTTCCTCTGCCACCTGAGCGTAGCCCAGAATCACTTCATGAGAAGACATCTGTGTTTGGAGCCCCCTCCACGGTGGCAGTCTGCCAATTTGTGTCTTTTGACTCAACTGCCTTTCTGTTCCAACACCTAGAAACACATATTCAGACAGAATTGCAGTGGGTCAGTCCAGCGGTCTCCCGTCGCGCAGCTGGCTTTGGTGTTCTTTACTGTCCTCTGCTCAGAGCCAGGCGGAGTCCGTGTCCCGTCCCTGTTGGGTGGAGGCTGGTTGCCCCTCAGTGGCACCTGTGTGATTCACGGGCGCTGCCCCACGCAGGCGGTGCAGAGAAGCATGTGAAGAAGGAGGGAGCTTGTGGCCGGCGGATGTGCCAGGTGCCATGACACCAACACCTAGTGTCCCCGGATTTCTTGCAGGCCTGCTCCTGCGGCTTGTCCACAGGTCTCACTGAGTTCAGGAGACCAGAACTGAGAGGATTTTATGTGGTGTTGGTAGCAAAGCCCTAGCTGACGCTGACGGCCCCTCCCAGGGTGATGCGTTTTGGGGTCGGGTGGAGCACAGAGCTGACTCCAGGGCAGGAGCGGATGGTGGGCAGGGCTCAGGGAGAAGCCGTGTCTCCCCCCAGAGAATCCAAGGGCATGGAGGGCTCCATGTGCTCCCAGAGTAGACACTGTCTGTGAGATGGGAAGGAAAGGGCCCGCGGAGCCCAGGCCAGGTGGAGAGTGGCCCCTGCCCCTGGGCAGTTTGGGTGTCAGGCCCCGGAACTGAGAGCCTGTCATGTCCCGTCAGCAGGCAGGCAAGGCCTGCGATGCTTGTGTTCACAGGCAGGTGTCATGCCAGCTCTGTACTGCCTGGCCCTGAGCGGGCTCCCCACGCCCGGCCCCTGCTCCTCCCATGCTGAGGGGCTGCGCAGGCCAGTCCACAAGCTCCCTTCCGCTCAGACGTCACAGGGGCTTCTCCTCATTCTTTACTCAGCCCTGTGAACGTCACTGCCCCATGAAGCAAAGAGGTGCCTCGTAGATCGCCCCAAGTACCCACTGCTCCAAAGCCAGAGAAGACAGGTGGAAGGTGGATTTCCATCAGCCACTTGCGAACACCGCGCTTCATGGCTGTGGGGGGTTTATGTGCTCTTGCAGAGTGCACCATCAGCCCAACATGGGCCACTGGGGTTCTTCCCGCCCTGCGGATGCGGACGCCGAGGCTCGTGCCGCTGGCTGTGCAGGCCGCCCTGCCTCACTCACGTGGGTCTCTGGTGCCTTGCAGGAGTCAGGAGCCCCCGCAGGACAGCGTCATCGCGACCTACGAGGAGCACGAGGACAGCGTGTATGCCGTGGACTGGTCCTCGGCCGACCCCTGGCTCTTCGCCTCCCTGAGTTACGATGGGAGGCTGGTCATCAACAGGGTGCCCAGGGCTCTGAAGTATCACATACTGCTCTGACCAGCCCGGTTCATCCTCGGGCGGGGCTCGGGGACGGGCCACTGTTTGGAGGCAGGCGGTTTGCCAGCTGGCTCCCTCTCCGGGAGAACCAGCATTGCCGTCCTCTAGCACCAGCGGCTATGAGTGATGGTGGAGCTCCTGCCGACTGCACACCGGACACCTGCGTTGTCTCCCCCGGCTCCACGTGGAAGCATCGTCCTCCACACCGTGCTGGGGCTGTGGCCCTGTTGCTACGTGACTTGGTGCCTGCCTAGTCGCTACTTACTTTCTCTTCTCTCCTTTCAGGATGTTGTGAGTTTCACTTCAAAAATAAAATCTGTTTCCATAACTTAACTTACCTTTCTCTTGAGATTAAACATGAAATAAACGAGTAAGACACTGCTGCCCGTGCTCCTGGCTTGTTCTTCCAGGAACTCTGCCCCTGTACGGCCTCGTCACGTGGTGTCTGTTCACTTTCTCTATCCTGGCCCAGAAGAGGAGCCGAGGGGCCATCCCCGCCGGCTCCACTCGCACACAGCTCACAGGAGCCAGGCTGCGTCCTGGGTTGTGTTCTGCGACTGTGGTGTCTGGGCCGGCGAGATGGGGAGCCCTGGCCATGTTCATGACCAGGTGTCTCTGTCAGCCTCGGGCTGTCCTTGTGCGCTGATTGTGCTGGCTCCCACTCCTGTCATGCCAATGGCATGGGAGGTGTGGCTCCTTGTCACCCAAAGTCACGCTTGTGCTCCTGGCTCACCCAGCACTCTTCCTCACTGAAACCGTGCACTGTGGTCTCATCCCACTCTTGGTGATCCTAAAGCACTGGTCGCTCGGCTCTTGCCTGTCCCACCTCCTGAGGACCTGCAGGTCTGTTCTGGATGACTGCAGGTGGTGAACTGGGCTCTGATGCCCTGTGGCCTCCAGCCAGCCAGATCCCCTCGGGGATGCGGCAGGCCGCGGGCCGGACCACAGCCACTGCGCCTCCTTCCGTTGGTGGCCCTATGCCCAGCAGAGAGAGGGCGCGCCATCTTCCGACCCCGCAGTGGGTGGCTTCCCAGGAACCATGTCCTCAGAAGGAGGAAGATGCACCGAGGCCACCTCGCCAGGACAGAGAGGACAAGTGAGAGCAATGAGCAGGCCCCTGTGAGGTGCTCTGGCCCTGGGGCAGGAGCCATGGCCAGCCCCCACCATTTTTCTGGCTTTTTTTTTTTTTTTTTTTCAGTTTATAGACTTAAAAGTCTATTAATTAAAAATTTAAAACATTTAAGGCAGTTGGTTCACTGAAAAATTGAGCAAAGTACAGGCGGTTCCCGTATGCTCCCCTCCCCTAATAATTTCGCCATTATGAACATCTCCATTAGAGTGTTACAGCTCATCACAGCTGATGAGCCGATACTGATACATTATTATTACCTAAAGTCCATCGTTTACATTGGGGTTCACTCTTGGTGTTGTATGTCCTGTGGGTTTGGACAAATGTATAATGACATGTATCCCCCATTTCAGTGTCACAGAGTATTGTCACTGCCCTAAAATTCCTCTGTGCTCTGCCTGTCCGCCCCTCCCTCCCCCAAGCCCTGACAACCTCTGATCTTTTCACTCTCTCCATAGTTTTTCCTTTTCCAGGATGTCGTGTAGTTGGAATCATACAGTATGTGGCCTTTTTATATGGGCTGCTTTCACTTAGTAATAAGCGTTAAATTTCCCTTATGTCTTTTCATGGGTCAATAGGTCATTTCTTTTTAGTGCTGAATAATATTCCCTTGTCTGGATGCACCACTGTTTATTAATGCATTCTCTTCCTGAAGGCCATCTTGCTTCCAGGTTTTGGCGATGATGAATAAAGCTGCTGTGAACATCCGTGTGGAGGTGTTCGTGTGGACACAAGTTTTCAGCTCCTTTGGGCAAATGCCCAGTTTCCTTTGCTGCGTGTTGTTGGGCACCCAGCAGATCCATTACTGCACAGATGAGTGAATGCATCATTCTGATTCTTCCCATCCTTCACCCACACCCAAGGGAGCCCCAACTCCTTCCAGCCCCAAAGCACCCTGCCATCTCCCACTGCCCCCATCTCCGGCCCCTCTGCTCTATCCCCCTCCAACCATCTTCTCTCCTGCTCAGAGCAATCTTGCTGAAATGCAGATCTGACCTTGCAACTCCCCCCCTCCCCTAAACACTGCAGCTTATCAAACCCTTTATCTGAGGCGGGCGCTGGGGCAGGTATGGGGCGGGCACGAGCTGGTACTGGGGTGGTTCTGGGGCGGGGGCAGGGTTGTCTCTGACCTTCTCAGAAGAGGACAAGACTCTTCCACCCAAGGGGGCTCCAGAGGGACTCGTGGGGCTGGGGTGTCAGCATCAGCAATGCTGCGGTTGAGCCGTGGTTCTCTGCACCTTGGGGTCCTCATGCTGGGTTGAAGGGGCCTGGGCCAAGTTGGGGGCGCAAGTGCCCTCTCTGTGAGGTGGGTAGGACTTGGAACCCATTTCTCTAGCATCACTGTGCTCTCTGCCCAGCTAATGAGTCCCCCAGCTGGGCCCAGAGAGCAGCCCCCAGCCAGGATGCCCAGGGTAAGGAGCCACCGCCCTCTGGCTGGCCCGGGCCATGGTTAGCCTCCCAGGAAAGGGTCTGTGTGGGAGAGGGCCATGGGCTGGGAGCCACACTCCTTAATGCAGAGGTACCCACAGCTCCAGGGAGGTCTTGCTCCGAGGCATACTTGGCCCCTCGAGGGCAGTTTCCTTCTTTTTTTGTTTTTAAGAAGCAATGAGAAACAGGCTATTTATCATCATCTCCCAATAACAGAATAACAGAACTCAAACCTAAAGTAAAGCACTCATAAGAGCTTTTCCTGCTCAGCAGCTGGTTTATTTTAAACTGTCGAAGTTGATGGCCCAATCCGCTTTTTGATGTAGCTATGATGGTTTTAGGAGATTTAGACATGATTTTTTTATAGCGTGAAAAAGAAAAATAGAACTGAATATATGATAATGATGAATCTTTTGACTTTTGTGTCTAAAATTGCTTCTAGGCATGAGTTATTGCATAATAATTCATGCCTGTTGTGTCTTACTGCTTAATAAGCGTGTGGAAACCCGTTATGTCGGAATTGCCTCAATATTGTCATTTGGTACTGTTTGACTGTGCTTGGGCACTGGCTGAGGGGAGGGCTGGGCCCAAGTGATGAAGCCCTCCGGGTGCCCACCAGAGGGGCCGGGCAGGGCCCACAGCCCCAGACCAGAAAACACAGCTGTGTGGGCATAAGGCCCACCCCAGAGGCAGGGATTCCGTGTTGGCTGTAGCCCCTGGCCCCTCTCCCCTCGGGAATCTCAGCCTCCATGGGCATTTATCTGTCAGACTCGGTCGAAGCCGACATCATTTCCCAGGTGGAAGCAGCCACCCTCCTTGCCTGGTGTCGACCGATGTCACCTTGGCTTGTGGTCCGGCTCAGGACAGGCCACCCGCCCGGCCCGCATGGATCCCTCCCCACTCGGCGTTTCTCGTCTTCCCACACTGGACGCAGCCCCTTTCCCCGGCCATCCCGGGTGCTCTTTTCTGGAATCCATCCCTCTTTCCTTATCATGCCTTGGCACACGTGCCTTGTCTTCTGACGCGGCCCTGAGCTCCATCGGAACAGAGACTCTTGATCTCAGCCCATGATTTGCTGTAAATGCCTGGGTCTGGACTCACGGCCACGTCTCTACTGGGAACGGGGGTGCCCGGAAAGTGCAGATTAACGTCCTGCAGTGTGGGCACTCGTACTGGTTCCTGACTCACGAGGGATGTTCTCCAAGCCAGTGAGGCAGGGATGCACCGGTGGTTTTCCTGTCAACGGCAGCCGCCAGGCCGGGAGCAGTGCCCATGTGGACACGGGGATGGAGTCATTGTTCCTGATGCTGAGCAGACCAGCCGTGGGTCGGGGACATGTGGGCTCCCTGGTTCCTGAAGTACCCAGGAAGGAAAAGAGGCTCGGAGAGGCCGAGGAGCTCATGGCCAGGATGTGGCCACGTCGCCATTGTGCAGTCATATGAAATAGTGAGTGGTGTTCCCGGTCCTCTGCCCCTTGGTCACTTTCTGGCTAGATGACATGGATCGAGTCCCTTCTCTCTCTGGGCCTTTGTGTACAACACAGGGAAGCTGACCTATGACCTTAAGGCTCTTCCAGCTCCGATTCCTGAGCCCATGGCCAGGAGCTCACGGCTGGATGCTCCTGGGCCTGTCCCCCAGGGCGCTCAGAGTTAGTGGCGTGCAGGGCAGGGTGTTGCCAGCTGCCCCTCTGGCTGCCCTCTCCAAGCTCTGACAGTGACCTGGGGCAGAGCCAAGGGTTTCCCTGGCTCCCTCTGGCAGCCCCTGGATTGCTCCTGGGCGAGCGGTGACTCTGCACAGCCTTCCTGGAGGACCCTCCAGAAGTCGGGGTGGCTGTCTCACTGCCCCCTTGAACTGATGCAGTGGAGAGGGCTTGAGTTGGGTTTGTTTTTAACCAGCGGCTCATGTGCATGTGTTTATTTGGGGGAGAAACTCTGCAGTTGGCCATGGGGGAAAATTCGTTTTGTTTAATTTGTAATCAGACAGACTGTGCCAATTGCAGAGCAGCACCTGACAAATTCAGGTGCTGAGGATGGGCATGTCGCCTAGGTCCCTAACGCAGCTTATCGACACAGCACAGGCCCAGGCCCACCCGCCTCTCCAGGGCTGTCGGTGCCCTCCCTCCCTCAGCTTGCCCGAATTGAGCCAGACTCCAGTGATGACCCTACGGCCTGCTCCACCCGGCCAGCACCTGCTTCCCCACCCTTGGGCTCGTCGCACATGCCTGGAGGATGCTGTTGTCTTTAATCCTCACCTTTTTTTTTTTCAGCATCATTTAGTGCCTGGAATGGGGTTTATGGTTTTGTAGCCAGAGAGCCTGGGTTCGAGTCATGATTGGCCCCTTTCCTGACCGGGAGACTTGGGGCATCTCCTTATTGCTCTGGGTGCTCGTTCCCTCATGTGTGAAGAGATAACAACACCCTCGCCCCAAAGGTGCGAGTTAAACTGCGTGACGTACACGAGGTGCCCAGCAGGAGCAGACGTTCATAAATGGCTAATTCCCTTCCTGTTTCCGAAAGCACTCATGTGCTCGCTCCTCTTTGGCTGATGGAGGCCTCCTCACCTGCCTGACTAGATCATCAGACTCGGCTCCCCGCTGGCAGGTGTCCTGTGCAGGGCACTTCCGAGTGCACACTGAAAGCAAGGCAGACCAGCTGGCCAGGCGGATGAGTTCCCTCAAGGGTCTGCCCCAGCCTCTTCGGGACGATCCCCACGGAACTGGGACAAGCTCTGCAACATGGATTAACTGGCGTGGCATCACTCAGAGCTGTGCCCTGCAGCCTCCCTGGGAAGCTAGCGTTTTATCTCTGCAGTGTGTCCTGCCGGCAAGCAGGGTGACGGAGTGACACTCTGGCTGGGTGGGAGTTAGCCCCGGGTATTATCATGAGCTCAGCAGCTGGCTGTGAGGGTCAGTGCCCTCTGTTGGCCTGGAGAATCTAGCCCATCCTCTGTGGACTCCTGAGAGGTCCCCCAGAAACCCATGTGGAAGATCTGGTGACGTGAGGGTGACAGGAGGCCCAGATACCGTGGAGAGAAGGGCCAAGCTTGGACTCCCTCTGTGCAAGTTGCCTCGGGAGGCAATGAGGCATCCTGGCCCACCCACCTCACCCAGCTCACCTGGCACTGCCCACCTGGCCTTCCCACCTAGCCTTGCCCACTTGCCCTACCCACCTGGCCCACCCACCTGGCCCTGCTCACCTGGCCTTGCCCACTTGGCCTAGCCCACCTGGCCCTGCTCACCTGGCAGGGCCCACCCGGCCTGCCCAACTAGCCTTGCTCACTTGACCTACCCACCTGGCCCATTTCACCTGGCCCTGCCCACCTGGCTGGCCCCCTGGCCAGCTCCCCCAGCAGGGAGGCGCAGAGCAGAAGGCTTGAACTCTGTGACATGGCTTTCACCTGGTTCTGCCCCAGGACCTTGACAGTCACTGAGCTTCTCTGGGCCATAGTCTTCTCCTCTGTGAAGTGGTTGCATGAAGTTAAATGATGTTTCTCAAGTGCCTGAGGCTATTAAGTGGCAGAGAATGGTGACTTCCACAGCTGCTGGCTGTGAGACCTGTGAGGGAAAGATCTGGATTATTGCTGGTCTGTGGGGATCCATCTGTCACTTCCTGATATGTCCTGATGAGGCTGCCGCTGTGGGCCGCAGGAGGATCTCTCGCACACCTGAAATCTGGGAGAGCTAGACTGTATGTTGTGTGGAAGTCATGCCAATATATGGAACTTTGGGTTAGGAGGGCCCAGACATGACGTGGGGCTGCCAGACGAGGAAAAGCCCCAGCACAATTGTGAACCGGCCAGCCACACATGAGCAGCTGCTGCATTAGCACCCTGGGCAGGCGGACAAACCTACAGAAAATGAGGAGCAGCCGGCTTCCCCAGACGCCTGCTGGTGGACCTCCGGGCTGAGGCCCGAGGCGCTTGGTCCCAAGCAGGGAGGGCATCTTGTTCGGTGTCCTTGAGGATACCGAACGTGTCCATCTAGATGATTTTCATCCTTGAGGGCTCCTCAGAGGAGCCTCTTGCTTACTGAGAGGTATTCAGACATGTCAGACTGACTTCAAGTGATCAGAGTAGCTGCCGCTTGCTCGCCCCTGGTCTCAGCCAGGGAGGGGACGTCGCGCTGGGCATGCTGCATACCTCGTCTCGTGAAAGCTTCTGGCAGCTCGTAAGCCGAGACCACTTTTCTCATTTTGTAGTTGAGGAAGTGGGGGCTGGACCCAGAGAAGCTGTTGGATTTGGCAGTCCCACGGTGGGAAAGGAATCCCACCTGGCTGGCCGAACACCACCCCTCCCCTTTGCCCTGCGTACCTTGTTTCCCAACTGCCCGGTTGTTTTAACACCTCCCCCGATACGAGCGTGAACATGCACACGTTCATGCTTGGGGCTTGGTTCTCCCCCTAACCTGAGCACTCTTCTCTGTGGCCTCGCGTCCGGAACAAAGGAAGGACTGGAACTCAAGACCTGGGAGAGGAAGCTCAGAACGGGGAGACAGTGCCTTCTCATTTCGGAGGCTGCTTGGGAAGTGGAGATGAATTTATTTTTTGAAATTTAAGACACCAGAAAATACTAATGTCTAAAGTTAAAGGGAGGCAGATTTTAGTTTGATAAGAAAAATAACACTTTGGTCCTGAGAATCATGCTTAGAAAAACGTGCCCTGTGATGTGTGCATATGTGGACAAGGCTGTGGGGCTCTGAGCCGGCCGGGTTCCTCCGGGTTCCTGTGTGGGGCGACAATTGACATCTCTGTGACTCTACAGCCAGCACGGTGGGTAGAAGTGGCTGGTTTCCTCCTGACTTACTGGTGCATTCTCTGTAAATTTTCTCTGCACTGACCCATCTGTGGGGCTGGCTCCTCCATCCCTTTTCTCCTGGAAAGGACCTTCTGTAACCAGGACACACAGGCTGAGTCATGGCCACAAGCTGGCAGGCACCTAGGAACTCAAGGGGCCCAGCCCCCTTGTCACACTGGGAGGGGACATGAGTGGCACAGACCGCACAGCTAACTAGCTCAGAGTCGGGCGGTGTTGGAGCCCGGGGCCCTGCTCCTGCACCAGGAAGACGAAGGGCGTTGGTGCTGCCTCCCTCGTGTGCGTTTGTGCAGATGGTGCAGAGCAATGCACGTGGTTGTGCCTGAGTTCAGTTTGGATTCAGACTTCTACTTCATTCTTAATATGTTAAGTTTATAGCAACTATCTCATTTCTTGCCTGATATTCAGAGGTTTGAGACCAAAACAGGAAGAGAGGACAAGTTGATTTATGTTAACCTTTGTTGTGTTAAACCTCTTTACCGAGGCATGACGGGTAAAACCATACATTCTAAGGTACACGACCCCGTGAGTTTGGGAGTAAGTGTTCACCCGTGAAACCATCACCACCAGAAAGGCCACAGACACGTCCAGTCCTCCCAGGCTTTCCTCTCACCCCTTTATTATTATTATTAGTGTGTGTGTGTGTGTGTTAAGAGCATTTAACGTGAGACCTGCCGTCTTAGCAGAATAAGCGTCCAATACAGTGTTGTTAGCCACAGGCCCTGAACCGAACTGCAGATCCCCAGAACTTGTTTATCCTGCATCACTCAAACTTTGTGCCCTTGACCAACCTCTCCCATTCCCCCTCCCCCAGCCGCTGGCAACCGCCTTTCTACTCCCTGTTGCTATGAGTTTGACTATTTTAGATTCCACATATGAGTGAGATCATACAGCATTTGTCTTTCTGTGTCTGGCTTATTTCACTTAGCCTAATGTCCTCCGGTGCATCCATGTTGTCACAAACAACAGGATTATCTTCTTTTTTTAAGGCTGAATAATAGTTCATCATATGTACGTACCACGTTTTCTTTATCCGTTTGTTGGTGAACGGCATTAGGTTATTTCTGTGTCTTGGCTGTTGTGAACGAGGCCGCAGTGAACACGGGGGTGCAGATTCCTCTTTGAGCTCCTGATTTCAGGTCTTTTGGATAAATCCCCAGAGGTAGGATTGCTGGATCATATGGTAGTTCTATTTTTAATGTTTTGAGCAATCTCCATGATGCCTTCTGTATTGGCTGTATCAACTTACATTCCCACCAACAGTGTAGAAGGGTTCTCTTTTCTCCACATCCTGCCGACACACGTTATTTCTCGTCTTTGTGATAATGGCCATCGTAACAAGTGGGAGTTGATATCTCATTATGGTTTTGAGTTGTATTAGTGACACTGGACAGCTTTTCATATGCCCGTCGGCCATTTGTATGTCTCCTCTGAAGAAATGTCTATTTAGGTACTTGAGTGATTTTTTAATCAGGTTATCTGGCTTTTCTTTTTGCTGTTGAGTTGTGTGAGTTCCTTATATATTTTAGATATTAACCCATTAGACATATGGTTTGCACATATTTCCTCCCATTCTGTAGGTTGCCTTTTCATTTTGTGGATTGCTTTCTTTGCTGAAAGAAGCTTTTTAGTGTGATATAGTCCCACTTGTTTATCTTTGCTTTTGTTGTCTTTTTTGTGCTTTTGGGGTCATATCCAAAAAATCATTGTCTAGATCAATATCAAGGAGTTTTTCCTCACATTTCCTTCTAGGAGTTTTACAGTTTCAGGTTTTAAGTTTATATCTTTAATCCATTTCGAGTTAACTATTGTGAGCGGTGTAAGCTGAGCCCAGTTTCACTCTTCTGGATGTGGTTGTCCAGTTTTCTCAACACCATTTATTGAAGAAACTATCTTTTCCACATTGTGTATTTTTGGTGGCCTTGTCGAAGATTAGTTAATGATATACATGTGGGTTTATTTCTGTCCCAATGGTCTATGAGTCTGTTTTTTACGCCAGTACTATACTGTTTTGATTACTATAGCTTTGTAATACAATTTGAAATGAGGGAGTATGATGCCTCCAGCTTTGTCCTTGCTCAAGTTTGCTTTGGTTATTCAGGGTCTTTTATGGTTCCACTTGAATTTTAGGATTATTTTTCCTATTTTTTTGTGAAAAATGACGCTGAAATTTTTCTAGGGATTTCCTTGAATCTGTAGATCACTTTGGGTAGTATGGACACTTTAAATATTAATTCCTCCAATGTGTGAACGAGATTTCTTTCCATTATTGGTGTCTTCTCCAATCTCTTTCATCAGTGTTTTATAGTTTTTAGTGTACTAATCGTTCACCTCCTTAGTTAAATTTATTTCTAAGTATTTTATTCTTTTTGATGCTGTTGTAAATGAGATTGCTTTATTTGTTTCTTTTTCAGATAGTTTGCTTTTAGTGTGTAGAAACGCAATTGATTTTTGTATGCTGATTTTGTATCCTGCAGCTTCACTGAATTTGCTTGTTAGTTCTAACAGGTTTTCGTTGGAGTCTTTAGTCTGTTCTACATAAAGTATCATGTCATCTGTGAATAGTGACAGGTTTACTTCTTCCTTTCCAAATCTAATGCCTTTTATTTATTTTTTTTCAATTATTTTATTGAGGTCATAATGATTTATAACATTGTGTGATTTCAGGAGTACGTTATTATTTATCAGTATCTGTATAGACAGCATCATGCTCACCGCTAATTTTTATCAGTCACCATACATATGTGCCCCTTTACCCCTTTCGCCCATCACCCAACCCCTTCCCAACTGGTAACCACTAATCTGTTCTCTTAATCCAGGTGTTTGTTTTTCTTCCACATATGAGTGAAATTGTGCGATGTTTGTCTTTTTCTGTCTGGCTTATTACACTTAACATAATACCCTCAAGCTCCATCCATGTTGTTGCAAATGGGATGATTTTGTCTTTTTTTATGGATGAGTGGTATTCCATTATATATATATATATATATATATATATATATATATATATATACACCACATCTTCTTTATCTGTTTATCAGTTGATTGGCACTTGGGCTGTTTCCATCTTGGCTGTTGTGAATAATGCTACAATGAACATAGGGGTGCATAAATCTCTTTGAATTGTTGATTTCATGTTCTTTGGATAAAGACCCAGTAGTGGGGTAGCTGGATCATACTATATTTCTATTTTAAATTTTTTGAAAAGTCTCCATACTGGTTTTCATAGTGGCTGCACCAGTTTGCATTCCCACCAGCAGTGTATGAGGGTTACCTTTTCTCCATGTCCTCTCTAACACTTGTTATTTCTTGTCTTTTTAATAATGGCCATACTGACAGGTGTGAGCTGATATGTCATTGTATTTTTGATTTGCACTTCCCTAATAATTAGTGATGTTGAGCATATTTTAATGTGCCTGTTAGCCATCTGTAAATCATCTTTGGAAAAATGTCTGTTCATATCCTCTGCCCATTTTTTGATTGGGCGGTTTGTTTTTTGTTGTTGAGTTGTATGAGTTCTTTATGTGTTTTGGAAATTAACCTCTTGTTGGATATATGACTTGCAAATATTTTCTCCAAGTTGGTGGGTTGTCTTTTTGTTTTGATGGTAGTTTCCTTTGCTGTGCAGAAACTCTTTAGTCTGATGTAGTCCTGTTTGTATATTTTTTTGTCGTTTCCCTTTCTTAGGTAGATATGATATTCAAACAGATACTGCTAAGACCAATGTCAAAGAGTGTACTGCCTACATTTTCTTCTAGAAGTTTTACAGTTTCAGGTATTAGATTCAAGTCTTTAATCCATTTTGAGTTAATTTTCATGTATGGTAAAGGTCTACCATTTTTGTGTAAGATTATGGTGTAAGATAATCCATTCTTTTGCATGTCGCTGTCCAATTTTCTCAGCACTATTTGTTGAAGAGACTTTCCTTTCTCCCTTGTATGTTCTTGGCACTCTTGTTGAAAATTAGTTGTCCGTAAATGTGCTGGCTTATTTCTGGGCTCTCGATTCTGTTCCATTGATCTGTGTATCTGTTTTTGTGCCAGTATCATGCTGTTTTGATTACTATAGCATTGTAGTATATTTTGAAGTCAGGGATGGTAATACCTCCAGCTTTGTTCTTTTTCTCAGGATTGCTTTAGCTATTTGAGGTCTTCTGTTGTTCCATATAAATTTTAGGATTCTCTGTTCTGTTTCCATGAAGAACGGCATTGGGATTCTGATTGAGATTGCATTGAATCTGTAGATTGCTTTAGGAAGTATGAAAATTTTAACTATGTTTGTTCTTCTAATCCATGTGCATGGAATATCTTTCTATTTCTTTATGTCGTCTTCACTTTCTTTCAATAATGTTTTATAGTTTCCAGTGTATAGGTCTTTCAGTTCCTTGGTTAAATTTATTCCTAGATATTTTATTCTTTTTGTTGTGATTGTAAATGGCATTGTATAGAAATGCCACTGATTTTTGTAAGTTGATTTTATACCCTGCAACTTTCTGTAGTAGTTGATTGTTTCTAATAGTTTTCTGGTGTATTCTTTAGGGTTTTCTATGTAGAGGATCATGTTGTCCACAAACAGCAAGAATTTCACTTGTTCCTTTCCAATTTGGATTCCTTTTATTTCTTTTTCCTGCTTAATTGCTCTGACAGAAACCTCCAGTACTATGTTGAATAGTCGTATTGAGAGTGGGCACCCTTGTCTTGTTCTTGTTCTCAGTGGGATGGCTTTCAGTTTTTCCCTGTTGAGTATGATGTTGGGTGTGGGTTTGTCATATATGGCCTTTATAACACTGAGATACTTTCCTTCTATACCAATTTTATTGAGAGTTTTTATCATAAATGGGTGCTGGATCCTTGATCATTTCTTGTAAGGGAGATCTAGTGTGATGAACTCCCTCAGCTTTTGTTTATCTGGGAAAGCTTTTATTTCTCCATCGTATCTGAAGGATGGTTTCACTGGATAGAGTATTCTTAGCTGGAAGTTTTTGTCTTTCAGTATATTGAATGTATCATTCCATTCTCTCCCTGCCTGCAAGGTTTCTGCTGAGAAATATGATGAAAGCCCGATTTGGGTTCCTTTGTAGATTATTCTCTTCTGCCTTAATGCCTCTAATATTTTTTCTTTTTCATTGACTTTTGCCAGTTTTAATATTATATGCCTTGGAGAAAGTCTTTTTGCATTCGTGTAATTAGGAGTTCTATTGACTTCATGTACTTGTAAGTCTACTTCCTTCTCCAGGTTTGGGAAGTTCTCAGCTGTTATTTCTTTGAACAAGCTCTCTGCTCCTTTCTCCCTCTCTCCTCCCTCTGGAATACCTATAATCCTTATGTTGCATTTCCTAATTGAGTTGGCTATTTCTAAAGAATCACTCCCCCGCCTCCTCTTACAGTCCTGTGCCAGCTGCTGTGTGAGGACCCACAACCTGGATCACTTCCGCTGGGGAGGGGGATGGGATCCACTCATCTCCTCCCACTGCTTCCCAGGGATCCAGTACCCCCACCTTCAGATGTATCAGATGCATGGATCTCTCAGACATCCTATTGTACTTTGTCGGGATTCTCTGTTGGTTAGTGAATGTCCAGTTGGGTGTAACTTGTGGGGGAGAGACTAAGGGAATGGCTCACTCTGCCATGACACTGATGTCACTCTTGAATGTCTTTTATTTCTTTTTCTTGCCTAATTGCTGTGGCTAGGATTTCCAATACCGTGTTGAATAGGCATGGTGAGAGTGGACATCCTTGTCTTGCCTCCTGATCTTAGAGGAAATGCTTTCAGCTTTTCACCATTGAGTGTAATGTTAGCTGTGGGCTTGTCATATATGGCCTTTTTATGTTGAAGTATGTTCCTCTGTACCTAATTTGTTGAGAGTTTTATCATGACAGTTGTCGAATTTTGTCAAATGCTTTTTCTGCATCTATTGAGATGATCATATGATTTTTATCTTTTATTCTGTTAATGTGGTGTATCATTTATTGATTTGCAGGGATAAATCGCACTTGATCACAATGAAAGATCTCTTTAATGTGCTGCTGAATTCAGTTTGCTTGTATTTTGTTGAGAATTTTTGTGTCTATATGCATCAGGGATATCAGCCTGTAGTTTTATCTCATAGCGTCCTCATCTGACTTTGGTATCAGCGTGATGCTGGCCTCATTAGATGAGTTTGGGTGTGTTCTCTCCTTTTCAATTTTTTGGAAGAACTTGAGAAGGATTGGTGTTAATTCTTCTTTGAATGTTTGGTAGAATTAACCAGTGAGGTCATCTGGTCCTGGAATTTTCTTTGTTGGGAAGTTTTTGATTACTGATTCCATCTCCTTACTAGAAATTGGTCTGTTCAGATTTTCTATTTCTTCATTCTTGGCAGGTTGTATGTTTCTAGGAATTTATCTGTTCTTCTAGGTTGTCTAATTTGTTGGCATAATTGTTCACAATAGTCTCTCACAATCCTTTGTATTTTGTGGTGTCAGTTGTAATGCCCGCTCTTTCATTTCTGATTTTATTTATTTGAGTTTTCTCTCTTTTGTTCTTGGTTAGTCTAGCTAAAGGTTTGTCAATTTTGTTTATTTTTTCAAGAACCAACTCTTCGTTTCATTGATCTTTTCTGTTGTTTTTCTGGTTTCTATTTCATTTATTTCTGCTCTGCTCTATTATTTCCTTCCTTCTGCTAACTTTGAGCTTAGTCTGTTCTTTTCCAGAAAGTTAGGTCCCGTGTGTGAGATCGTTCTTTTTTCTCAGTGCAGATGTTTTATGTTCCAACAGAATTCTCTGTACCCAGCACAGTGGTTGGGCCATAGCCCTCTAATCGCTGTTGTTATTAAGTAAATAAATATATGGACTTCATCCCCAAAATCATCTGTGTCTTATACAAAACTGTAAGAAATTTTAAGAGGATATTGTTAAACAATAGAATGACAACAATGAGGTTTATTCTTAAAGCTTGATCTATTGGGGGTCTTCCTGGCAGAGTGGTATCTGATCTGCCACACGGGGTTGTGGTGAAGTAGTATCTGAGGTCAGTCCTCCAGCAAACACATGCTGGGCTTCAGGTGCTGTGCTAAGCACCAGGACATAAAGCAGTGAAACGTTGTCCTTCCCCGGAAGAGCACAGAGCTAGGCTGCTCACTTCAGACAATGGAGGAGGGATGTCAGTGAAGGGCGTTCACATCCAGCGACCCCATTTCCCGGCAGCGATGGTCCTCATGGAGACCCTGGGAGAGGACACGGGAGAGTGCAGCCCCAGGGCTCTGCTCCTCCTTCCAGCTGCCGTGGGTCCACCTGCAGCAAAGGCAGTTCCCTGCAGCTTCCGGAAGATTCCAGGGCTGGCGCCTGCAGCTCTCATGCCCTGGATGACTGAGATCACCTTAACTGCCATCAAAACCCTGAGGGGATGGAGGATCTGAGAGTCATTATGCTCTGAAGGCCGTGCAGACCCCACCCCCAGGAGACAGTGGGGCCTGAGAGGGATGGAGCCTCTTGGGCGTCTGCAGCGCAGAGCACTCTGTCTTCATGACAGTCAGGCCGAGTCCATCATCCTGCTGAGGGGATAAATCCTGGGACCCTCATGCATCCTTGTTCAAAAACTGCAAAGTGTGCTCCTTTTGAAATATTCAAGATGTTGGGTGTGATTAAACTGAAGAAAGATTAAGGTGAGTTACTGCTGTTTTTAAACTTTAGCTTGTTGGGGTGGTCTTGTTAAGGGAAGGGACTGGAAGTGCTTGAAAATCCCGTAGGGCAAAGAGTATGCTGGGGTTCAAGAAGTGATGTATTGCGATCAAGGGTGGGATGTGTTACAGGACACCATGAGGCAGGCATCCTGTCGAGGTGTGGACAGGAGCCTAGCCAATCAAATTACCTCCTAAAGACGCATCCTGAGCATCCTGGAGGCGCACGTGGGAACGTGTGGTTGGTGGTTAAGGCACGGGGGCTCTTGAGCCACTCTTTCTTTCAGGCTCTTTGACCCTTTCCTCCTCACACTGTGTCCCCAGCCAGTGGCCAAAGTGGCTGGCAGACCAGCTTTAAAGAGGAGACGTTCCATCTGACACCATTTGCCATTTTGCAAAATCCTTATCCCTCACCTTCCTCCTCGTGCATGCGACGTCCCGGTTCAGGAAGGCGCAGTTCTCAGTCCAGTCCTCTCTCAGGATGGATCCACCCGGGCCCCACTCCAAAAGAGGGCCAGTCACAAAGCAGAGACAAGTGGGTTCGGAGAGAGAAGTTGTTGTTCGTTTGTTTTTCAGTCCACTTCTCCATTTCCTCATTGTGTGACTTCTCTGATTGGTACCAGAAGGAGAAAACTAGCTGCCCTCCTAGCAGGGCACCGTAAGCGCCGAGTCAGACCCTGCTCGTTGAGAGAGGCCTTGCCGAGCTGGGGCTCTGGAGATAGACCTGGGCCTCGGGTTCACCTCTGCCACTAACTGTCGGCTCGTTGTGGCGAATGACGCGCCTTCCACGTGCCTCAGTTTCTTCATTGTAAAGGAGGGACGATAGTATCTACTCATACAACGGTGTTCTCAGGCTTAGTGTTATAATTCATGAAAAGAGAGTTATAACCTGGCCTAAAGGAGAACCTCAAGAAACAGTAGTTATTTTACAAGTTATCACCGTGACAGTGTTATTGTCACTTCCCCCACCCCTCCTGTTGCCGTCACTCCAGTGCACGGCGTGGACAGCCCACTGTAGCCCACACAGCCCTGTGCGATGGGAGGGTTCTTCCTGGGGAGAGTCTAGACATCCTGAGCAAGGTCTGCACTTACCAGAACTTGCTGTTGGTCTCTCCTGCCCCTGCCTCTCACAGAACAGCCACTTGGAGCTTTTAACGTCGTGCATCATAAAACAACTCTGATGGGGTTCCTCGGAAGTGGCACTGTCATGGCCCGGCCTGTTGTGAAGCAGAATCCATTTCAGGATTGAAATGACTGGGCCTCTCCCCCATCTCTGCTGTGATGCAAGCGTGGGTTTGTATTTGTGGTTGTGCTGGCATGTCGGCGTGCACACAGTTGCTGCTCGGGCAGGCCAGGAGGCATGTGTGGACACGGCTTCCCTTCTTCTCAAGCTATTCATGGGAAGTGTTTCTTACTTTTCCCAGATAGGCCCCATTCTGCTCCTCCCTTTTTTTTTTTTTGAGGAAGATTACCCCTGAGCTAACATCCACTGCCAATCCTCCCCTTTTTTGCTGAGAAATAATGGCCCTGAGCTAACATCTGTGCCCATCTTCCTCTGTTCTGTGTGGGATGCCTGCCACAGCATGGCTTGCCAAGCAGTGTGTAGGTCTGCACCCAGGATCTGAACTGCAAACCCCGGGCCATCAAAGGGAAAGTGCGAGCTTAACCGCTGCACCACTGGGCCGGCCTCCGCTCCACCCTTCTTGTCTTGCACGCTCCACCCTCACCTTAGCTTCATTCTTCTTCGTGAGTTAGCACGATCATTCATTCACCTCCGCCAACATGTGTCCCATGCTGGCCACCCCGCAGCGTGGGCAACACCAGCCAGCAGCCAGTGCTGGGCCCCCCTGTGGAAGAGCTCTGCCCCCGGGCCTGCAGGAGGGGAGGGCAGTGGGTCCTGCCTGCTCAGTCGGGGAAACTAGATGTAGTGCCATTGAGCTAAGGGACAGAGCACAGACACCTGGCGTGTCACAGTGTGCCCTGGGCTCTGCTGGAGCTCCTGCAGCCCACACCCTAGGCCTTCACAGAGTCATAGCAGGTAGCCTGTGCCAGGCACTGGTTAGGCTTGGGGGGCAGAAGAATGTGGCATAGTCCCTGTCCTTAGGAGCTCGCAGTCTCCTGACAGAGACCCTCCTGGGCCAAGCTCTACCCAGGCTCCCCTCAACTTTTCAGCGAGGCCTCGACTTTGGGGCTTCCATGTTCGTCTCTGCATTGCCCAGTTTTAGCAAGAATCCTCCTAGGTTGGTTTAGCTGGAATCTCCCACTTCACATTCCCCACGGTCCTGCAGGTGACCTGCCTCCAGCAGGAATCCCACGCTAGTTTACCCGGAGCCCAGAGCCCTGCCGCCTGAGGCTTCCCCGGGTCGTTTTCCATCCACGACCTCACCTGCTCCTCGGCTGCAGGTGCTCACGCCCCCGCCCAACTTGGAGCTGAGCCCGATTCTATCCTGAGGTTTCCTTTCTCCTACTTTACTCTTGAATAAAATCTGTTTTTATCACCATAACTTCTGTCCAGCTCTGTTTTTTCTTTGAGACTAGATGAGAGCGGCAGACTGGTGAGCAGGTCATTTAATCCTCAGTAGAATTAAAATAAAGGTAGGATATCAAGGGTTTCAAAAGAGGTGAAAGACTGGGAAAGAGGCAAATGAGACATTGAAAAGCTGGGAAACTGTGGCGCTAGAAATAACTCTGGTACATGTTTGGCCAGAAATAGAGCTTCAGCTGGGGAGTTTCACAAGATGCAGCCAGAGGAATGGAGGATGCTAACGGGGTCTGGGACACTGGGCAGGCGAGTCGACGGGGGTCTCTCCGGCTGAGAGGGAATGAGAGAGTTCTTGTGTGTGTGCATGCCATGCACAGGAACATAAATTAGGGGAACAGCACCTCAACACCCGTCCAGGGCTGCCTGGAAAAAGGAGACTAGCCAGGCAGCTGTTTTAATAATTACGGGTAAATGGTTTAGTCCATTCGGGTTCATTTGTAGGATTAGAGAGGAGATGAAGCATTTCTCCTGGGGATGGAGCAGAAGAGGAAATGAGATGGAGAAAGAGATACCAGGGAGTTACTCTGAGAAACCTGTCTAACCAAGCCTTGGACCTCCTCTCCCAAGGAGACACTCTCCTCAGCTACTTTTGTTAACTGTAAAAATGCGTCAGAATTCGATCTTTGCTGGTCAGAATTTCATACTAGTGTCTCCCCCCGCCCCCCCATCTGCATAACATTGATAATTGATGTTGGTGATTACGGCCAAGACTCGGGAGAAGGAAATAATTCAAGTTCAATAAAATGTCACTTTTACGTATGCTCATCTGCTTTCTAATATATGGAAATCAGGACCTTGTGCAAGCAGCTGAGTTAACTCTCTCAAGATCATCCAACTGGCTGGGCCCCTTCCCCACGCCATCCCAGTCATCAGAGTTTACTAAAGCGACTTTTAAAATTATAACCACAAAACCAGTTCCCTGCATAGTGTAAATTGTTCTCATATATAAACCAATAGCTTTCCCCTTCTCCCCCTTCTATAAGGAAGACAGAGAATTCTAATTTATTTCTCTTTTCCTCTGTAGAAACTAATTTTTTTTTTCTTATAAAGGAAAGAGAATTCTAATTTGCTGCCTTGGAACAAGCCGAAGAACAGAACCTAGGTATGGGAGGGGAGTGTGGCGATTACAGAGTGAGGCACTGCTGACCTCACGCCACAAATTAAGCTGCAGGCCACTTAAACTGCCAACAGCAATAAATTAAGCAGTTGTGCTTAAAGGACGTTCGGAATGGCGCTGGGCGGCATCGGGGGTCTGTTAAGTGAAAACCACTTAGCCCGTCGCTCCTGCAGCCAGTCCTATGCAAGGGGGCTTGTGGCCTGCTTTTCCCTGAAATCTGTCATGTCTGAGCTTCCATATTGGACGCTGGTCATCAGAAAGGTGCTCCAAGGTGGTGACAGTTCATATTTCTCTGGTCGTTTGACAGGGGCAGGGGTAAGGGTGATAAAGTCCAGAGAATTGCCTTTTTGGAAATAACGTTACCGTTTTCTGCAGTAAGACCTGTGTGTAGGAAGAGGCAGGCTGAATGTCAAGACACATTTAGGAGGGTTGATGTTGTTTTCCTTTTAATCTGAGGTCATTTTGTCTGGTACTCCTGTACCCACAGGCCACTGATGGTTTTACTCACTAAATGACACAATGCACAGAATAGAAATCCTGCTGTGGGATGACCCGGAGGTGAGTAAATTGCAAATGAGCTGGGGGTTTTAATAAGCTGGTCAAATATGACATACTTATATAAATGCCTTAAAATAGAGTGAAATCTTGCAGAAAGTGCTGGTCTTTTCTCCCAGCAGATTATGAGTATTCTGAGCTTATGGAGAAGGCTAAGACTTCCCACTTCTTTTTCTTTCTCTCCTCTTGTCTTTCTGTCTTTTATTTCCATCCCACGCATAGGCATTTGAGGTGCCCTATGGAATAAGTGATAATGCAGAGTAGGGCCATGGGAAGAAGAGCAGAAACGAGGACCTATGAGTGAGCATCAGGGGTTACCGAATTCCTAGCACTGAGTATAATTCGACACTAAGCTATATTCTACTGATCCTGGAAGGTGAGGTGTTGAGGGGGGTTCTTGGGACGGTTCCCTCTGGAGGCCTGTCCACCAGGCCTGTCCCTACCCCCAGATGATGACTGTAACGGAATCTCTCCCTTTAGCTGTCGGGATGTCTGATAAGTTAGGTGACGCCCACATGAGTTAAAGCAGGTGCTAACCACGATTGTGCGCGGGGGCGTGCATTTGGTCAAGGTGCCCTCTCTGCACAGTGAGCCATTTGGATCCAGATGATTGGTCGTCTGCGTGGCATGCACAGACCAACCCCTGCTCACCTGACCTCACCTGGTTACCTGCAGAAAACCAAGCCGTGGATCTCTCAGGGACACTCTGAGGTCAAGGATGGAGGCTCCTGTCCAGGCTGTTGCCTTTCCGCTCATCGAAACTTGCTGTTGAATTAGCACACCCCTCCTGGCCACCATGCAGGGAGGGCCACCATGCAGGTCATCACTCACAGCTCAGCCCTGAACATCTGCCTGCTCCAGCACAAGTCCTGGCTGGGGACTGTCTCTGGGTTGGAGGGTCATAGGGGTTAGCACTCCAGCTTCCTCCTTTCTTCCTCATATCTGGTGTAAATCTGTGGTCTCTGTGAAAGGGCCCACTTGTTTAGAGGAATCATGACATACTGATTTCTACCTTTCAGATAAGAAATTTAGTCTTTGACTACAACATAGGATTATGTTTAATTAAAGGATTAAAGGATTTAATTAAGGATTAAATTAAAACACAAAACCAAAACATTTATTTGCAAAAACGAACTTATTCTCAGAACTGAAATCCAGTTCTCTCAACTAAATTCCACTCTGATGGACTTTGAGCAACATGGTAGACAACATACTCAACCCAGTTTTCCAAAAGATAGAAATGCATTTCGGACGAATGATTCTTACATTGGTCCTTCACACAGGGCTGAGGTGATAACTAAGTCACAGTGTGGCCGAGAGATGACTGGGGACCCAGGGCAAGCCCTTGGTTGAGTTCCCAAACTTCTGCCGGTCGCGGCATGGAACAGGAGGTGAGGGCTTCCCTGAAGGCAGGTGATGTCAGCTGAAGGGGTAGCGGATAATGGATTTGTAAGGGTCGCTCTCCTGTTCTTATGTTACAACCACCACTAAAACCTTCCCCACATGCTGTTCGGTTGTAGAAAGACAGACTATGGGACCCCATCCAGTAAGGGCAGTGCGTCGCTAGCTTCAACTGAAGTTTGGATGGAGAAAGAACAAAAGAATTTAGATAGGCACAGAGGTCAAGTGAATGAAGGAAGACTCACGCTCCGGAACCTCACACCCAAGACCCTCCACGTCCTGACCTAAAGCTGGCCTTAGCCCCGATGTGTCCATGGGGCCACTTCCCACCCAGCACACTGGCTCCTCACATACTTCTGGCCATGCCCACAATCCAGATTTTCTGCCCAGTGCCTTTCTCATGCTGGCCTATCCCCACCCTTTGCCTCCACGTACCTCGTCTTGTAAGGCCCTTGAAGTTTTACCCATCCATGGGTCCTTCTGCAACCGTTTGAATGCACAGGATTTCCTCTCTTTGGACTTCTTTAGCCAGTATATTGCTGCCTCTATGTGGACATCTTAACATTTGTTTTCTTTTTTTAAAATCTGGTTTTTATATTTGCATTACTCTTTCTAGTGTCCAATCTATGAGTTTTTGGCAAATGCATAGTTGTGTGGCCACCACCACAATCAAATGCAGAATCCGTGTCCCCTCAATTCCCTCGCACTGCCCCTTGTAGTCAAATCCCCACCCTGACCTTGGACAACACTGATCGATCTTCATCCCGACACTGGGCCTTTTCCAGAATCACACAGTACATAGCCTCTCAGGCTGGCTCCTTCCACTTAGCACAATGCATTTGACATCCATCCATGTCGATGTGTGTATCAGTAGTTCACTCCTTTTTTTTGCTGAGAAGGACTCCACTGTGTGGACGGATCTGTTATCCATCCACCCGCTGATGGACATTTGGGTTGTTTCTGTCTTTGGGTGAGTATGAATAAAGCTGTGGTAAGCATTTCATATGGGTTTCAGTGCGATTACCCTCTGCATTACTCTCCTGCCTTGAAGAGGATTCTAGGCTGTGTGTGAAGTGTGTCTTTAACTTTATGAGACTGCTAACCAGCTTCCTGAGGTGGTGGCTTTACCATCTGCCTTCACACCGGCAGAGAGTTCCAGATGACCTGCATCCTTGCCAACATTACTGTGATCCACCGTTTCAGTTTGAGCCACGCTGGTATGTATCTAGAGGTATCTCCTTGAGGTTTTAGTTTACATTTCCCTAATGCCTGATGGTGCTGAGTGTCTTTTCATGTGTATATTTTCCATCCTATGTCTTTGGTGAAGTATGTTCAAATTTTTGTCCATTTAAAAAAATCTCGTTGTATGTTTTCTCGTTGTTGAGTTTTGAGAGTTCTTTAGAATTCTGAATGCAAGTTCTGTGTCAGATATGTGATTTGCAAATATTTGCTCCCAATCTGTGGCTTGGTTTTCATTCTTTTAACAATTTCTTCCAAAGAGCAACAGTTTTTAAATTTTGCTTGAGGTCTAATTTATTCATTTTTCTTCTTGGATCAGGCTTTTTGTGTCATATCTGAAACCTAACTGCCGAACCCAAAGTCTAAAAGGTTTTCTCCTCTTTTATTTAAAATCTCACAGGTGCACATTTTACATTCAGGGCTATGATCCTCTTGAGTTGGTTTTCATGTGCTATGTAAGGTATATTGAAGCGCATTTGGTTGCATGTGCATCTCAATTTTTGAGCATTTGTTGAAAAGATGATCCTTTGAATTGCCTGTACAACTTTGTAAAAAAGTCAATTGAGCAAATTTGTGTGGGACTATTGGACTCTCTATTCTGTCCCATTGATCTATGTGTCTATCTTTTCACTGGTACCGCACATGCCAAACTCAGTCATTAGTTCTAGGAGCCTTTTTCTTGGTAGAATCCTGGGATTTTTCCAGGTGGACAATGGTGTTCTGTGCGAAACAGAGACAGTTTTGTTTCTCTCTTTCCGTTCTGTATGCCTTTTCTTTCTGAAGTATCTTACCGCATTGCACTGGGGGTTAGGACCACCGTATAGCGTTGAGAAGGAGTGCTGGGATATGATCTGCTTGTGTTGTGCCTGATGTCGGGGATAAATCATTCAGTCTTTGTGAAGTGGGGTGGTAACCGGGGGTTTTGCAGACGGTCTAAAGCAGGTTTAGGAAGCTCTCTTCTGTTCCTACGTGTCTGAGAGTTTTTATCATGAATGGAGTTTGAATTTTGTTGAATCCTTTTTCTGGGTCTGTAGACATGATTATGTAGTTTTTCTTCTGTGGTCTGTTAATGTGGTGAATCATACGGATTGATTTTTAATGTTCACCAGCTTACATTGTAGAATAAAGCCACTGGTCATGATTTTTTATCTTTTTAAAATATTGCTAGATTTTATTTGCTAGCGTGTTGTTGAGGATTTTTGCATCTATGTTCACGAAGGCTATTGGTGTGCTGTTTTCTTTTACTGTAATATCTTTGTCCAGTGTTAGCATCAGAGTAATACTGGCCTCATAAAACGCGTTGTAAAGTGTTCTCTTTTTTTCTCTTTTCAGGAAGCAATTGTGTAGAATTGGTTTTCTTCCTCCCTTAAGTGTCTGGCGGAATCTGCCTGTGAAATCTTCTGGACTGGGGGCTTTCTTTGTTGTTAACTGAGACATACGTTTCTGAGACTGCGTCCCTTTTTTCCTACTCCTTTTGTTTCTCTGTTCTTCAGATGGGGTAGTTTGTACTCCTCTATCTTCGAGTTCTCTGACTGTTTTTTGTTACCTCCATTCTACTCTTGAAGCCTCCTTGTGACTTTTTATTTTACTTCTAATATTTTATTTTTCAGTTCTCAAATTTTTATTTGGTTCTTTTTTTACAGTTTCTCCTTCTCTGCTGAGGTGTCTGTTTTCCCCTTTGTTTCGAGAGTGCTCGCCTCTGTCTCGTAGAGCGTGGTTATGAACGCTGCTCGAAGCCTTTGTCCGACCTCAGACACCTGGGCCAGCTCAAGGTTGGCGTGGGTTGGTTGCCTTTACCCTGGTGAGCCGGTCGGATTTTCCTGGTTTGGGTATGCTGAGCAGATTTGGGTTGTATCCTGGATTCACTGAATATTCTATTGCGAAGTGCTGAGTTCTGTTTGAGTCAGTGGTTCTCAACCAGAGAGGGTTTTGCCCCACAGAGGACGTGTGGTGATGTCTGGAGATCACTTCGATTTTTCTCGACTGTGGAGTGCTACTGTATCTGGTGGACAGATTCCAGGGATGCTGCTAAACATCCTATAGTCCATGGGACAGCCCCCATTCCCCCGGAAAAGAAATATTCAGTCCAAATTATCAACAGTGCATAGGTTGAGAAACCCTTGTTTAAATCTTAGGGAGAATATGCGGTTCAGACCACAAGTTCTGTTTCACCGTCTGTGGGAAGTGATTGCAGGATCGGTTCAGTTTCCAAAGCCTTGCTCTGCCTCCCTGGATGCGTTCCATGCGTGCACAGCCCGGAGGCGAGCCCGGGATTTGTGTCAACTCCCCACATAATGAGGGGATCTCCTCTTTGAACTCTCTCCCCTCAGGACTTCCCCAGTACTCTCTGGATCACACGGGCACCTTTTCCTTGTCCTTTGGCTGGAAAGTTCCAATTTCTCTCAGAATCTTAGCTTCATCCTCCCTCCTGTGCTGTATTGCAGTTTTACATAACTGGGGTGGTTTTTAGGGGAAATTGGCAAGAGGAAAAAAATAAGCAGCATTCCCCCAAATTCATTGGGGCACAGGGGCCTATTTTCCCAGTTCCCCACCAGAGAGATGGTTCTTCTTGGCGTTTTAGGAGCTTCCACCACAGCCATGGCTGCAGCTGCATGATTGGAGGAGGCCTCAGAGCAAGGCCAGGAGAGAAACGGAAGGACCGGATCGCCTGGTGCTTCCCCCAGCACTCTCAGGCCCTCGGAGGCCCTTTTCACGTCCTCTGGAAAGAGGGGGATCCTCTCTGAGTTATTTCTGTCCTGCTCGCTGAGCAGTCCTGAGGCCCTGACGGCCCGTCAGGACAAGGCTGAGAGAGAAAGCAGAGAAAAAACCGACCAGACCCCACCCTCCTGGGCACGCCTTACGTCTGACTTCCCTTCCCCATCTGCCTGCTGGTGCCGACTTGTCAGAGTCCTCAGACACCAGCTTTTTGTGTTCTGCCCAGAGCTTTGGGTTCTCACGGTGCGAGGGTCGGCTTGTAGTGGCCCCAGTCCATCTTGGCTGGCATGACAAGGGGTTCGTTTTATTTTTAAGAAGGAGAAAGGGAGGGAAGAAAGTGATTCCGGGTGGTGGTAGGTTTTCTTTGGAAGTAAGTGGACAGCATTTTCTTTTCTCATAGCGCTTTGAGGTGCCGTGTTGGTTGGCACGAGGGATTTTTTATTTTACTTCCTCCTTCGATAGTCTTCCTGAAGAAGGTGGGTGGAGCCGGCAGCACAGATGGAGACGAGAGGGTAGACGTGCTGCTCAGGCTCAGAGACTCCCCGGTGTTCACGCGTCTGCCCCATCTCTGAGCCGCTCTTGCTGAGCTGTGGCCGTGTGAGGGCGCTCTGGCCCGAAGCGACCGCAGCACTGTTTGTGCCCCTCCCCGGCCCTGCCTGAAGACCTCCTGTGCTGTCCTTCACAACCTCAGTCTGTGCTCATCGCCAGCGCAATGCGAAGGGTCAGCAGGCCTCTGTGGCTGCTCTGGTGGAGCCGCACGTGGGAGAAACCCTGGAGCCCTGAGTCACCGCGTGGAGAGGATGTGTCCGTGGTGGCTGCCTCGTCCACATCAGACTGTGACATGAGTAGCAAGGAATGGTTTGAGACATTGGGTTAAGACACTGAAATGCCTGTTATGGCAGCTGGATGGCATTCTCCTAACAGATACAGTCTTGAATGGGTGAGTGGAGTCTCCCCCAGCTTGACCACTGAGCAGAAGGTCGCACTTTTGATGAGGCATTTTCATCAAGGAGGGTATGTTAATCTAACCGGCCGGAATTCCTCTTTTCTTCTCACAGCAATGCTGAAAGATGAATTGAAGCAATCTTTGGAAGATTTTGAACTCTTTGGAGGAAAGAGAGTATGTAAAGACAAGGTATTATTATTATCATAATTTTGAGCACCACTCTGCCAAGTACACAGAGAAAAATTATTAATCATCCCTTAACTTTGACAGAACATAAGTATCATTTCTGCAATTGAGATCCGCAGATAATGAAAAAGCACAGTGCTTCTGCCTACCATTGCCACCTTCCCTCTTGATGATCACGGTGCCCTTGAATAGCATCACTCACGGGCATTGTGCCTGTGACAGCCGTCAGGATCCAGCCGAGGAGACTGAGAAGTGAATCTGCTTGGGGGGAGCTCGCTCCGTCTACAGGATTTCCTGGCACCATGTTGCAGGAAACAGCGCTCACGGCCTGTCCGTGTCACTTGTTAGATGTGGTTTAATTAAGCAAGGAGGGTCACCATGGGGAAGCCTGCTCTGCCCACGTTTTGATTTGTGAGATGGTTACCGTGTTTGGAAGCCCCTTTAAGAAACCAGGTGGTAGAAATGAAGGGAGTCATTCACCTGAGTGATCACATTAGAAGCAGCTGAGACACACTCAGCCTTATGGAAGGCGTTGCTGGGTACCAGCTGCCTCTAACCTTCCAGATGGGAGGAGAGGAGAGAGCTGCGGCAGGTCAGTGCTCTGGGTGCGGGCCCTCCATACTGGCTGACTCCCAGGTCCCCTGGGGAGTCCATGATATACCCAGCTCTAGGCCCCAGCCAGACCGATCGGTCTGGATCTCTGAGGGTAAGGCAAAGAAACCTGGGTTATTTTCCCCTTTTATTTTAACTTTTTATTTTGATATAATCGTATTCACATTGGTTGTAGGAAATAATGCAGAGAGAGCCCACATGCTCTTTACCTGGTTTCCCTCAATAACAACTCTTGCAAAACCATAGTAAATCTCACCACCAGGGTGTGGCCATTGAAGCAAACCACCGGTCAGATTCCCCGGGCTGGTCTGTGCTCGTTTGTGCCTGTGTGTATTTGGTTCTGTGCAGTTTTATCACCTGTGTGTCCGCCTCCACCGTCCAGACCAGAGCTTCCCATCACTGCGTCTCCAGCGCTTAGAGCATTGCCAGGAACGTGGTACAGGCTCCATAAATCTTGGTTGAGTGGACTGTTCGACTCCCTGTTGACAGGACTGTAGGATATTCGTGCCGACTCAGAGATGTGATAAGGAAATATTTGCCAAAATACATGAGACATGGGGGAAATCAAGTCAGGTGAAAAGCTATGAAAATAGAGTGTGGTGAGGAGGGTGTCGCAATGGCGGTGCTCTATGGGGCACGTCGATGCATGGAATGGGAAAGAGAAAGGTGGGCCTGGCATTAAGTCATCAAATTTAAAAATATTGAAGGTGTCTTTGCGATGGCTGTCACTGGGCTACTTTGCTGGGTTATGTTGAAGCGTGGTGGCAGCTGGCAGAAGTCTTCTTGTGGTACCAGGGTGATGTTTAGGGACCCTGTAGGATTTAGTCTCCACATGCCACAGTCTTGGAAAGGGGACTTCTGGGACACTGGTGAGAGGCACATTTAACCACACTGGCCTCATGTGGGTTTGTACCAAAAACAGATCGGACCTAGATCATGGTAGAACAGAGCATGGGGCATGGTATTATGGGGCCAATATCCTCAATGTGGTCACTTACAGTGCACTCCATCACTGCTGCCGTGAGGGGGCGCCGGTTGCTGGTATTAGCATGGGTGCAGCATGAGGGCAGCATGGTATTATCATAGGGGCAGCATGAGGGCAGTATGATATTATCATGGGAGCAGCATGAGGGCAGTGTGGTATTATCGTGGAGGCAGCATGAGGGCAGTGTGGTATTATCGTGGAGGCAGCATGAGGGCAGCATGGTATTATCATGGGGGCAGCATGAGGGCAGCTTGGTATTATCAGGGGGTCAGCATGAGGGCAGTGTGGTATTATCGTGGAGGCAGCATGAGGGCAGCATGGTATTATCATGGGGGCAGCATGAGGGCAGCTTGGTATTATCATGGGGGCAGCATGAGGGCAGTGTGGTATTATCATGGGGGCAGCAGGGGGCAGCGTGGTATTATCATGGGGGCAGCAGGGGGCAGCGTGGTATTCTCATGGGTGTAGCATGAGGCCAGCATGGTATTATCATGGGGGCAGCCTTGGGGCAGCATGGTATTATCATGGGGGCAGCATGAGGGCAGTGTGGTATTACCATGGGGGCAGCAGGCGGCAGTATGGTATTATCATGGGGGCAGCGTGAGAGCAGTGTGGTGTTATCATGGGGGCAGCATGGGGGAAGCATGGTATTATCATGGGGCAGTGTGCTATTAGCATGGGGCAGTGTGGTGTTAACGTGGGGCAGCATGGTATTATCATGGGGGCTCACGGTATTAGCATGAGGCAGCATGGTATCATCATGGGGGCAGTGTGGTATTATCAGGGGCACGTGGTATTAGTGTGGGTCAGTGTGGTATTATCATGGGGGCAGCGTGCTATTAGCGTGGGGCAGCATGGTATTAGCGTGTGACAGCATGGTATTAGCATGGGGGCACATGGTATTAGCATGGGGCAGCGTGGTTTTATCATGGGAAAGTGTGGTATTATCTGGGGCATGTGGTATTAGCATGGGGCAGCGTGGTATTATCATGGGGGAAGCATGGTGTTATCTGGGGCATGTGGTATTAGCGTGGGGCAGTGTGGTATTATTGTGGGGGCAGCGTGCTCTTAGAGACAGCTGTGATGTGCTTGACAGCGCAGGCTTTGGAGCCCAGCAGACCCAGAGTCACATCTTGGTTACATCACTCCTCCCATGGTCACAAACTCTGTGGGTCGTTTGCTTTGTGATGCTCCCTCCTTTACTCAGTAGCACTAATGAGAGAGTTTATGAAAGTGCCAGCGCAGTGCTTGGTTTCTAGGTAGAAGAATTCAACAAGTTTTTTGACCCTTGACTGACAGGAAACAAAAGACGCCCTGCTTCTCTCTGCCAAGGCCTGCATCTGACAGCCGCATCCATCTGTCGCGGGACACCGACGGTATCAGTGGCTCCCAGGGGTGTGAGCCATCTCAGGGGCAGCACGTTACAGAACGCGGGCCCCAGGGCTCAAGGCTGCAGCGGGTACCGCTGTGCATTTGCTGAAACGCATGTGACCGAGTCAGCCACTGCCCCTCCCTCATCTCAGAGTGCATCTCCAAACTGGGGGATGATACGAGTCTTGCTGTGGAGGCGTCAGACGTTGGGATGGGTGGGAAAGGGGTTTGAAGGGTTGAGACATTGCACAGATGAGGATTATTGTATAATGCAATTTTCCAGATTCTCTCAATAAAAAGCTGCAACAAAACCTCAATATGGTCTGGAGCCAACTATGCAGAAGCGAAGCAGGGATGTCACAAATCCTTCTTCCCCTGAGCTGGACGACCCCGGCTGCTCAGGCTCTCCCCTCCAGCTGGGCTTCACATCTCTTACGACCCACCCAACGTGAATGTTGCTGTAGCCTCTGTGCAGCCCCGAGGAGGCTAGCTTCACCCGCCTGTACCCGCACGCTCCCTCGGGCCGCCTCCTCGCCAGTTCTGTTTGGAAGACTGCTGGCCTGCTGGGTCCGGGTGAGTGGCTGAGCACAGCTTTCTCCCCTCTCCTCCTGAGAGCCCTTCACAGTAATGTGGTGAAACGACCAACCAGGTGGAAGCAGCTGGGCCAGGAGTCATGGGAATATGAGTGTTTGAAACACGTTTCTGGACGATGGTCTGTGGGTGGAGGAGGACCCCCTGGTGCAGCAGAGTTGTGTTCTGGGCTGGGTGAGGGGGTGCATGTGCGGGTGCCGGGGAGAGGGCCGTTGGGGAGCAGCCACCATAAGGTGGGGCCGAGCATGGTTTAGTCGGATGTGTCTGGGCCAGCTGGCCCCGTCAGGCTTCACTGTCAGGCACAGTCTCTGGGGGGAACCTGGGGCAGCGTGTGTGGTCTGGGGCACCCTGGATGTCAAGGTCCCTTCTCCTGTTGACAACCCACAAAGCTCTGAGTTATTAAGCTTCATGCTTAAATGTGACTTGAAACATTTAAGAAAATCCAGAATAAACAAGTAGAATAAAAGTGACCTAGGAGGAAACAGAGACAACTTAGGAAAAAACTTCCACTGTAATTAGTATCTTTGGAAAGATTTAAGAATATAATGTAGTCATAAAACATGAACAGTTTGCTATAAGAAAGGAACAATTATACCTCGAAAAGCCACCTGGAAACCGGAAATGTAACTGCTGAAATTTTAAAAAATCAATAAAAAAGGGTAAAGCTGGGGAAAATTTCTGGAAAGTAGAACAAAAGAGAGACAGAAATTATAAAAGAAAAGATGCAGGAAGCTAAAGGGTCAGTACAGAAGACACAACATCTGGCTAATGGAAGTCTCAGGAAGAGAAAATGGAGGAGAGAAATTTTCAAAGAAATCACACTAGAAAACTTCTCAGAGTCGTGTGTTCAAACCGAGAGAGGCTGCGAACTGCTGAAAGCATGGTGGATTTCCAAAAGTACTTGGATACGTTATGGTAAAAAAAGCAGGACATCTGGTTTAAAGAGAAGATACTAACATATTACTTAAAGAAAAGAATGATTCAGCTACAAAGAAAAGCAAGAGAACACGACAGCATTCTGGAGGACAATAAAATGATGTTTTTCAAGTTCTGAGGGAACAAAGTTTTTCAATCTAGAATTCTACATGCAGACTTTTATCAGGTATGATTTTCAGACATGCAGTGACCTTCAAGGGTCCCAAAACCCTCGCTCACTTTCAAGAACTTTTTCATTGTAGTAAACGTATCTGCAGAAAAGTGCAGAAAGTGGGCTGAGCTGAGGAAGCAGTAAGTATCCAGACCAAGAGTCCGGAGGCCCCGGCTCCATGCGCCTCCCAGGCCCTACCCGCCATGCTGGCCACCACCGCTGTCATTGAGCGTCATTAACCAAGCACCCTTTGTTAAGGAGTGACCTGGGGATGTGAAATGAGGCAGCAGACAAAGAAAGAGGGAGCGACAGAGCCCAAGGTACTGGGGTCCACAGGCCGAGCAGGGGGATGTCTGGTGGCAGGCATGCAGCTGGCCGGACGGCAGCTGTCCACACAGAAGCGTGCTGCCCGGGGGTCTGGGAGAGATGTTCCTGGGGGAGGGGGCCAAGCAGACTCGGGAGTGAGCTGAGAGGGTGAAGACTGGGAGGCTGCGAAAGGCAGGGAATGAAGGAAAAAACCCACCGACCCATCAGAGCAAGATGAGGAGTTGTGGCCCAACTATGGAGTGGCCGGTTGGAGTCCGAGCAGGGCAGCGTGACTGCACAACCCCGGCTGCAGAGGGAACAGGGGCTCGGCACGCTTGCAGTGCACAGGCATGTCAAATAGAGTTGGAGAATGGGGAAGGCGGTTCTGATTTCTTCTACCTCGACTAGGAAATGGCAATTGGAGATCCCAGGGGAAGAAAATTCTGTGATAAATGCGTGGCCCAAATATGGTTCAGTGAAGACCAGGCTTGCTTTTGAATACTTGATAAAGTGCGAGAAGGAAAATTCACCTGAGCCCGGCGCTCGGACCCTCTCCTGTATGTGGAAAAAGTCTGACACCGAGGTGGTCGCTGGCGACGCGGTCACAGTGCTCACGCTGTCGGCTGATGCAGGGGTGTGGGCGAGACCAGTGGCTGAGGCTGCCGGCCAGGGCGACTTCCCACCTTCCTGGTGACAAATAAAAATGGCAAGCAATAGGATATATTGGAGTATATGAGGAAGACATTTGGTGTGAACCTAATTCGGCCTGATTTTGTTTTTTCCAAAAGGGCCTGACTGTGGCCATTGAGCACGCATTGTATATCTGCTTAGACATTTCCTATGGCCAGAACAAAGGCCCTTGAGATAAAGGTGCAACTTCCCCCCACATTGGCATTTCCTTAGGGATAAGCATCTTTCCTTAGGCTAGGAACTGATTGCTGCACTCACCTTTGACCACCCAGCTCACCTGTGACCACCCAGTTGGAGACAACAGACCTGCCACCCTGCTGTGTCCACTGAGACAGCAGAGCTACCTGCTGTGTCCATCAATCGCCGTGCCGACAGAGCAGTCTCGTGACTGTTGTAAAAGGGACATTTCAATCATATGTGAAACGTCCTGTTTGGGGGTATATAACCACTCTGTATACCTCACTTCTTTGGTGCCCTTTCTTCCTTTGGGAAGAAAGGCCCCGGGCCATGGTCCTCAGACTTCAGCTCAGAATAAACTCACCCAAATTTTCATTTATAGATTGGTTATGGATTATTTGCATAGACACTGGCCTCGGGGTGGGGGTGGGGGGGGAGGGAGGTCCCTGTGAGCGGGTGATGTCCAACAGCTGAGCGACCCCGCAAGGGGTCCTCTGGGTCTGGCCCCTCGCCCTGGCTGAAATGGTACAACTGAGGAGGGTGTGGAAGTGGAAGTCACAGGATCAGGACGCCAGAGCCTCGGCACCTGGGGTCCCGAGTGGCTGCGCCGTGGCCCTGTCTACCTGCACGTGCAGGTACGTGGAAAACAAATAGTTGTTTGTGTCATTTTACGTTTTGGGGTTTATCTGTTACAGGGATTAGCAATGCTAACTAATTCAGGTTAATTGGTTTTCAACTTTTTAGACTCTGTAGACAAAGCGTAGGAGACTTACTTATGACTAAAAATAGAACATAGGTGTTACCAGCCCTAACAAGGCTAAGCATCGCTGTCAACGTCAGAGAAGGAAGAGAGGAGCAGGCAGGAGGCGAAGATGCCGACACCCTCCCGCATGGTGGGGGTTAGGGGGTCTCTCCATCATTGGGGGAGAGCTTTAAGTGAATTGATTATGGCTGCAGTTAGATGCCGTCGAAAATACAGTGGGAAACATGGACATGGCCATATTGGTGGCACCCGTGGTGAAGGGAACCAAGTCCGTGTCCATTATAGTTGGAAAATCGGCGCCAAAGCTGATCAAGAACTCGCTGTTTAACCTTATGGAAAGGGAGGGAGGCGATGACAGAACTGGAGTCAGAACCAGTTACAGTGCTTACCTCCTAGCAGAAGGTCTCGAGGTGGGAGGGCAGGTTAGGGCCCCCTTCCCCGCTCCCCCTCCCTCCATCCCTCCCTCCATCCCTCCCTCCATCCCTCCTCCCTCTCCCTATACCTGCTCTCTTCCCCCTCTCTCCCTCCATCCCTCCTCCCTCGCTCTCCCTCTTCCTTTCCCTCCCTCCTTAGCTCGCTCTCTCATATCAGCCTTCCTGTACTATTTTATGCTAAACATGTGCATTTATTGCTTTTGTTGAAATTTAAAACACTTAAAGATTTGCTAAGTAAGTAAACATTAGAAATTAGGTTACTCAAGAGAACAAGAGGTTTTCTTTTAACACTTGCAGGGCGCTCAGGTATTAATAATTGATATGACTTACACACCTCTCTTATCTGTTTATTAAAGCCGGCCCCCATGTCCCTGGTCTCGGGATGTTCCTAATGTTCGTTGTCGGGGGGGTCATTGTCGGTCCTTGGAATATAATGAGTGATCGCAGTTCAGCTCTTCACACCCACTCTCACACTCCTCTCCTGCTCCCCTCCAGGCCCCAACCACCCACCAGATTTTAGAAAGTTTAAGTGGACCCGTAAACAAATTGATGGGGTACAGAGTGGGGAGGGGTGGAAGTGGTGAGGAGTCCTTCTCGGCAGGAGGGCCAAACCAGGAAAAATAATGTTTACAGATCAGTGAACCAAATTCGGAATGAATTCTCTTCACTGGGTCCCAGGGAGGAAGGAAATGCAGACCCGTTTTATGTCACCAGCCTCACATTTGAACAGAAACGTCTCCATGAAAGAAACCACCGTACTTGCTGGTCACCAGGGTGTCGGTGTCCAGGTGTATCTGAAAACAGTAGACAGCCAGCCTTCCCCAGGCTGTGCCACAGCTCTGTCCTGGCCCTGACGTGTGGCCACATGGGCCATCTGGCATCTGTAGGAGTTGAGGAGTATTGCACACAATCCCAGCATCCTGTGGCAGAAAAGCCTTCTGCCAGCTGCCCAGAGCATCTGCCAGCCTGCCTGCCGTCCTGGGCTCCCACAGGCTGCGAGGCGCCCTGGCCAGCAGCTTCCAGAGAGACCTCGTGCTGGCTATGCATTGACGGGCTAATGGACCAGGCATGCCCCAGAGGACCCCCACAATTCCAAACACAGGGCACCTCTCCCTCCCGCCCACCACACGTCTCCCAGAAAAAGGTTTTCACAGAGTCACAGCACATTTCCCAGCAGAGGAAGAGAGCAGGGCCTTCCTCCTGCCTCCCCCAGCTCGGGATGTGCGTCTTGGCTGCAGGGTGGGTCTGCACGCTCCACGTGCCCCTGCCTGGGACTGATCCACGCTGGCTCAGGAAGTGAAGCCTCCCTCACGGCCTGACTTGGTGGGAGTTACACCGGAGATGTGGGTGGGGGGTGCTGTGGACTGAACGTCTGTGCCCCCCGAAATCCGTAGGTTGGACCCTAACCCCCAAGGTGATGGTGTTTGTCGGTGACCAGGTCAGGAGGGTGGAGCCTCATCATAGGATTAGTGGCCTTATAAAAGGGACCGCAGAGAGCTCCCTCACCCCCTCCGCCATGTGAGGACACAGTGAGAAGATGATCCAGGAAGCCGGCCCAGCAAACCTGCCGGGGCCTTGACCTCAGACGTGCAGCCTCCGGACCTGTGAGAATAACTGTTGTTTAAGGCCCGAGTCGGTGGTAATTTGTTACAGCAGCCAAGCTGACGAAGACGGGTGGGGAGGGGCTCTCGTAATTTATCAAGACGTGAATGTCAGCAACTTATTTCTACTTTACAAAAAATTACGGTATCTTTGGAATGAGGTATAAAATCCCATTTATAATTAATGTTTTACTCAACAAGGGTGACTATTTAGTTGATGTTATGCATCAAGGCAAATATTTTCTGGGGGGACAAAATGACGTGTGTCCCCCTCTGCTGTGCACTCTTGGGGTCTCGGCTGCCCCAGGAAGAGCCCCATTCACAGGCACCCCTGCCTTCAGCCCGGGTCCGCCGGCCTGCCTCCCCATTGGCCGCGGGTTTCCTGCCTGGACTCTCCCATCCCCGCCTCACTGAAGCCCACTCCCCTCCAGGCTGGCTCGAGCCCCTTCGTTGGAGGCTCCCCCGCAGCCCCGCGACGTGGCCTCCTGCATGTGGAGCACATGCTTTGCAGGACTGAGTGTTTCACACATGGCTGCTCGTCTCCTCAGCCAACTGTAAGCTCCTGCGAGACAGTCATTTCCTCTTTGGAACACTTCCCAACGTGCAGGAGTGTCACTATGGCACCCTTTGGGGTCGGTGCTCAACTACAGTGATGATGGCAGCCCCCGACCTCACGGTCCTCCCTCTGTCCCTCTTCCCAGGACTGTGATGTCCTGTCAGCTTCTGTTGTGTTGGCCTTTGCAAGCCAGCCTGTGGGATGACATGGTTGTCAGCCATCACTTCCAAGTCCTATGGATTTTTCTCACAAATGTAGCAAGGCTGTGACTGCTCTAGTCACCTTTCAGAGCAGGCGGAGAAGGTCACATCAGTGACATGAGATTGTCCTCCGAAGGAGAGGTGGATGTCACCAGGGGAAAAAGGTGGGACACAGAAGCCTGCAGGTTCGGGTCTATCTGGAAAGGGAGAGTGGACCCGGGGCTGGAGGAGGCGGGAGGGCATGTGGAGGGGCCTTGAGGTCCGGCCAGCACCCTCGGGGCTGCGTGAGGCTCTGCAGGCCAACGCACAGAACGCATGTGGGTGAGGACAGAGGGGCCCAGACCCCAGCAGGCCTTAGGCACTGAGTCAAAGTAAGTTTGAGGAAGAAAAGAAATTTTCAGGAAAGTCTTTTCCTATTGGCTGAACACGTAAGTGAGCACTTGCGATTTTAATTGAGAAAACTTCCGCTAGGACGCGCATGAGGGAAGTCTGCTGGAAACCCGTGGCTCGTGTTGCTGCAGGTGGAGTGGAAAATCATTACTGGATGCACATGCATATTTAATAAAGCTCGCTTTCTCTTTCTCTTTTAGCCTTCGACGTGTGGCCTTCCCCTGAGCACAGGAAAGTGCATACAGGGTGCGTCTGAAGGTTACTTGGCTGCTGTTTTAATGGAATAGAAGAACATGTCTTTGGTCTTTAAAAATTCAAGAGGCAGGAACCAACTCTGGAAAAGCCCTGTTCTGGTCAGATTAAGAAGCAGGAGGTTAGAACCGCTGTGGGGTCAGCGTTGGGGCGATGCTCGTCTCGAGTGTGCAGGCTTGACATCGGGCGCCCTGGGGCCCTCACCAGTCGCACGCTCTCCCGCAGACACTCACTGTCCCCCTGCCCTGGTTTCACCGGCCTGCATCCTCCTTCCTCCTGCAGAGGATGTGCCCCCTCAGGCAGAGACCTCAGTTTCCACTCGCCTCAGCATCTGTGCGCGGCACCTGCCTGGCCGAGCCCCGCGTGTCCCCTGGGTCTGTGCTCAGTGCTCGGGCTGGGCTGCCCGGGCTGGGGATGGCCGGCAGCATCACAAACCTCTCTGGGGAGGCTGGTCTGTGCCGGGCACTGAACCACGTGCTCTTCATGGGTTATTTCATTTACTCCTCATAGTGAATGTATGCGATGGGGCATACGACTGTCTCCATTACAGATGGGTCTGAGGTTGCCCAAGGCCACGGGACAGGGGACTGGGCAGGGTTCCAGGGACACTTCTGGGGTGTCCTCTGGGATTAGATGAATGCAGACCCCATGGTCCTGCTCTGTGGTAACTCCACAAATTCCCGAGTCTTCTCAGGTTCTGCCCGTGAGCAGTGATGATAACCAGAGGGAAGGAAGGCAGGAACAGGGAGAAACCAGGGAGAATTAGCACATGATCTGTGATTATTTCTTAGAGAAAATGGAAAAGATGTTTGCATATGTTTTCATCAACCTTAAAACACCTGCCATATCTCTGTCCCTCTGTCCATCAGTGAATGTTAGAGGGACTGAGGGCCGGGCCTCACGCTGTGTGCCAGGGACGCACGGACCAGCAGCCAGGTGCTCAGAAGGTGTGGGTGCCAGGGAGATGAGAGGAAGGGCCTTCAGCATGGGAAAAGGGCCCTGACCTGTTAGCTGCCAGCAGGCACTCTGTAAGCCCAGGGGCATGGGGTGGAACGCCTGGGGGCCATCTGGGGCGTGAGACAGGGGCAGTGAGGTTCACCTCCCACCAGCCCTGCAGGTGACCATGCCCTGGTGGGGGCCTGGGTTTCTCAGCTGTAAGGGGGCCGGGTGCCTGCATTCGCTCCGGCTCTCAGTCCTGTCGTTCTGTGGTCCAGAGGTGCCACCCTGCCTCCTGCGTCCGAGGACTGTCCCCGATGCACTGAGGAGCCAGTGGTGGGACGGGGCCTCCAGTGGGCTGGGCGGGGCCCAGGCTGAAGAGAGTCTGCACTGGGGCGACAGCTCCCTGGACATCGATCTTCCTGGAAGGGTGATGAGGCAATTCCTATTCCAGGGACACTTCTCACAGTAAATCCGAGTCAGGCTTTGAGAGATTGAAGTCCCCGGGAGCAAGGTTATGGGGCGGCTCGACAGATTCAGTGAAGTAAATCACCAGAACGCGTGGCGTTTTCCAGATGGAAACCGAGTGGAAGGCCTGACCGGGAGGAGGAACCGGGGGTCTGGCTCAGCAGAGTCTGTGAGCAGCCGGGAAAGTTGCTGACTCCATCCGTCCTCTCAAGGGCAGAAGTCAGGAGCCGGGGGTCAGAGGGCACCCTGTGCTGATCGATGAGGCTCCTGCGGGGCGGGAGTACGTGGTAATGTCCGTGCACACGAAGGCACTGTTGAGTGTGGGTTCATTTATCAGCTTGGCGGATGGAGAACGTGTACACAACGTGGTATAGATAAGTGAGGAAGCACCAGGCCTGGGAGGGGTAAGTGAGGAGGAGGGAGAGGCTGGAGGAGATCACGGCAGAGACCATCCTGTCATCCTCCTGATTACACAGCGACGAGGTGATGGCAAGTGCGTAGGAAGCATTTGTATGTGCCTGGCACCGTTCTAAGCTCTTCGTGTCCATTACCTGATTTCATCCTTGCGATGGCCCAAAGGGCTGGGTATCGTTCCATCTTCAGTGGAGGCACACAGAGGCATACAGGGCTGTCACACGTGGGGCCACACATCGCATGACTCCAGAGTCTGCACCACCTTCCCGAGGTAACCCTATTCAGCTAAGTGACTCACAGAGGAAGTGACTCACCCTGCGGAATCAGGGTGAGGGTTTGGAGTGACGCCGGCTGAGATTGTGGGGGGACAGCACTACTACTCAGGAGAGCTTCTGTTACTGAGGGTCTGCTGTTCAATTAGTTTCCTCCACAGCTCTGGGACTGCATCCAGTCTTACTCCTTTTACAGCTGGGGAAACCGAGGCTCATGGAGGTTCAGGTCATGTCACTGGTAAGTGGCAGAGCTGGGAATTGCGTGCGTCTGGCTCTGCGGTTTAGCATTTGGGTGCCCTCCAGGGCTGAGTCCGTGTGGAGGATCCTGTCTTCAGTCGGCTTCAGGCCGCATGTCACCAGGAGAAAAGGACCCCATGGGGAGATGGCGCCATGCACAGTGTGAAGGGCCAGCATGGAGGCTGATCTGCAGAGTGGCCCCACGCAGCCCGTTCCCAAATGCCCACACTGTTCTCTGATTGCAGGGTGGAGCCTAAAGTCTCTCCCTTTGAATCCGGGCTGGACTCAGGATTGCTTAGACCAGCAGCGTGGTGGAAAGGATGCTGTGTCAGTTGGAGCCCCGGTCATATGTGGCCCGGCAGCCCTGTTTTGCTCTTGGGTCCTGGCTGCCATATAAAAAGTCCAGTCTGTCCTGCTGGAGAGTGGCTCCAGAGAATGACACCACACGGAGAGAGAGACGCCATCTGGAGGATGGATGTGCTGCAGGGACCATCCCTTCAAAACTCCACAGATGGGAGGGAGCCACCCAGGACCCTCCAGCCCAGTGAAGCCACTGGCGAACACCATGAGAAGGGGAGACGAGCCTCCCCACTGGGCCCGGCCAAAATCCCTGACCCAGGGCATCGTAAGCATAGTCGGTTGTTAATTAAGCCACTATGTTGTGGAGCCTACCACTGTTAGTTGACTAACAGGAGGACAGCCCGCAGATTCGCACCTGCAGGGCTGGGGACCTGTAGAGTCCGGATGGGGGGCGGAGGCAAGCAGGCCAGAACCACGGCTAAATCTGTGTGTGGCCGGCTGTGCTTTCAGAGGTGAGTACAGGTTAAGTCAGATCCACAGGCCTGGAAAGAGTGATGGGAACTTCAGAGGAACAGCAAGAACACATCCTCCTGGCCCTTTCTCTGAACCCAAAGGATCAAGGGAAAGAACAGAGTCCAGCTTCCAATTACTGTTTGTTTATCATGGAAAAGTGGAAAACCAGGCTCTGGCTGAGAGTGGACATTCCAGATGAGCACGGGCACGTGCTTTCACACCGTCCCCACCCAGCCACCTTGGCCACAGACCAAGAGGGCCAGCGAGTCCACTGCTGTTGGGCAGCAGGGTCTTGGGATGTCCTCAGTGGCCTGGGGCGCAAGGTGGGGAGAACATGTTTCCATCCAGAATCACTCCAGTTCCTGGAAGCCAGAGGGCTGGCTCCAGTCCCAGCTCCACCACATCATGGCTGTGCCACTTGTGCCTTCATGGCTCCAGGCTCCTGATGGGAACAAGAGGGAGTGCAGACCAGTGTTTTCAGTGCCAGCACCTGCTGCTCTGTGCTTCCTCCGACCCCTTCCCTTGTCTGCCCTTTGTCTGATCTCACCACCTCCTTTCCCCACGGCCACCGTCACTCTGACTGATGGTCAGCCACAGGAAGGAGGACCCTCAGTGTGTCCTTCAAAGGCTTGTCTGTTTTCTGAAGTCAGTTGACAATCTCAGCCTCCTCTCTGCCATAGATTTTATTGTATCTAATTCTCTACCTAATTATTTCTCAACATGAGCCTTTCTCTTTACCTTTTTCTCCTTTTCATTTGCCTGACGCATATTGAAAATCTCAAAAAAAATTTCACCCTGTTTTCTACCACCGTGTGTCTGCCACCTTCTTCCAAATCCAGCCTGACTCACTCCTGGATGGATCTGCTCCCACGGTTGCCTGGCTGGTCTCCTCCCGTCCCCTCGCCCCTCGTGTGGCCACCAGCACCTGCCTCCGTGGTGACTGGGCTTGACTGCAGTGGGGCGACCATGGGAAGAATCAGAACCTGTGTTTCTGCAAAGAACGCGGAGGGAAGAGACTTTGAGCACCTCCAGCGTGACACAAATTGTGCCGGGACCTCGGCTGTGTTACCTAATTTATTTACTTATCTCGGCAACTCCACAAGGCAGTTATTTCATTGACCTTTTTACGGTTGAGGAGACAGAAGCTTAGAGAGTGATGGAGACCTGCCCGGGAGCCAAGGTCACACGGTTGGCAAGGATGGTTTACAATTCCATTCTTGTTCAGTAACTTTATATGAAGCTCTGGTCCAGCATAGACTTTCTTTGCTTCGGAAACTGTGAGGTCTGGTTTCTGACACATTGGACCAGCTCCTGGTCCTCCCTGACGCCCGGCGCGGGCTGCATTCCTGCCTTTTCCTTTGTCCATCGATGCTGCCTCATCATCACGGCTGAGGAGTCCGAGTTTGGGTCCAATAGGCTCATGTGGTTGCATCTCTTCAGGAAGAGGGGTGAGGACCTGGCCCGTTAACTCTCAGTGAATGGTGTGATTATGGTCCCACGTTTCTTCTGGGTGGCTGCAGAGGAAGTCCCACCCACAGCAGCGGGCCGCCAGTGGGGCAGGGCAGGGAGAGCCATGACGGGGTCTCTCCAGCTGTGAAAAAGTATGAAGTGCATGTGTGTCTGCTAGTGTGTGCATCTAGTGTGTGCATGCACGCTCATTTGTTTATGTGCATGTGCACACATGAGTGCTAGTGCATGTGCATGGACATGTGTGGGTGGTGGGTGCACGTGTACATGTGTGCTGGCATGTGCACATGTGTGTGCTGCCGCAAGCACGGGAACCCTGGAATGAGGGGGAAGGATGAGAGCCCTAGGGAAGATAATTCCCACTCAGATGTCAGTGCTGCATCTTCTCTGGTGGCTCCAATTTACTGCCTTTTCATTTGTTCCCTCTCCCAGTGACACCCACACAAATAGAGCAGTGTGGCTGCTGGGGGCTGAGCCTGACTCTTGAGGACGGAGCGGGTTTGGCAGAGGCCAGGGGGCTTCTTTCTCTTCCTCCTCCTGGGTGCCAGGGCTCCAGAGCCCCTGCTCCTCCTCCCGGAGCAGCACAATGGAGCGACCTTGCCAAGGTCACAGCGTCCCTTCACCAGAGCCCCTGGAAACTAGTTAGCGCCCTCAACTGTCACAGGGCATTCCCAGCACTCGGCGTTCCACTCCTCCTCAGCCATCCGTGGGGCAGGGAGCGTGAGGTCGTCATCCTTGCTGAGCCGGCAGGGAGCTGAGGCAGAAACCCAGCAGGTCCCTGGACCCCGGAGAGGTGGGCTTCCCCGCCTCCCACCTTCAGGCCTCCTGTCCTCCCCTGGGAAAACCACCCTCCCGGCTGTGCTGAGAAGTGTCCCCCAAGGGTGTGTGTGTGATGTGGAGTATGTGTGTGGTGAGCGTGTGTGCATGCGTGTGAGTGGTGTGTATGTGGTGAGTGTGTGTACGTGTGTGAATGGTGTGTGTGCACACATGTGAGTGGTGTGTGGGTGTGTAGTGAGTGTGTGCACGTGTGTGAGTGGCATGTGGTGAGTGTGTGTGCACGCACGCACGGTGTGGGAAGGGGGTCGTGGCTCCGCCCCACTGTCCTGGGCTGTGTGGTCCTGAGCTCAGCAGAGAGCCTGCCCTGGCCACTGCAGCCCGCGCCCCGAGTTGCCCAGGAGGCCGGCGGTGGTCGTGTCCGTGGGGCTGCATCTCAGGAGGGGCATTTTGTAGGATGCCCTTCAGCCCGGCCGGCGATCGAGAGGCAGCTGCAGAAGCAGCCGGGCCCCGCGTGTCTCTCTGCCACGCGGCCCCATCCTGAGCGGTTCTGTCCTCTGAACACCTGGTTTCCAGGGAAGGCCCCCGGGCGTGAGAACAAATGCCCCAGAGCCATGTGCCCACAGCTTCCAGGGGCCGCCCTGAGTCCCCTTGCCAGGAGTGTCCCCTGTCCTGGGCCCCGCAGGTCCCTTGATGTCACATTGCCCTCCCTCTGCCCCACTGCGGTCAGGACGGGGGCCAGAGAGCCGTCCTGCACACCTCTCCTTAGCCACCGTCCTGAACCCCACACCCTGCCCGCCGCCCGGGGTCCTCCAGCTGGGCTCAGCGTGTCTGCGCCAGGGCAGCCATTCGGGCAGCTCTCTTCCACGCCAGCTTCTCGGGTCCTCTGGGTGTCTTTTCACCTTAGCTAGCTGGCCTCTCAAGAGAACCTTCCCTAAGCAGTTCTCAACTACATTTTCCTGGTTTTCAAGTTATCAATCCAAGAAAGATCTTCTGAGGGAGTCGATCTGAATGATGAGACTCTCACGGCCATCTCACAAAGTTGGTCACCCCGGAAATGATACAAGGGTGGTATACTATGGTATATGAAGGCAGTATTTCTGGGAAGTTTCAATAAATTTGTAACTTATTGTTGAGCAGACCTGTTACCTCCTGTTATTTAGACTTACTCAGACCTTTTCACTGTGTCCTGCAAGAATTTACAAGAATGACAGCAACAGTAACCAACCACAGCTGTCACTGGGTGCCAGCCACGCCAAGATGAAGGGGACACAGCCCTGCCCTGGGGGCTCACTGTCCAGAGGGGCACGTGCTGCACACGGTGGGCTGCTGTTCAGAACCCTCAGATAGCAGCTCAGTCCAGAGTTAGGAGGGCGCTGTGACCTCCCAGGGGGAGATGGAGCCCAGCTGAGTTGGGGGCAGTGAGGGGACCGAGGAGGGACGGGATCGGAAGGACATTTCTGAGGACTGGTCACGTTTGGTGTGGGGCACGAGGAAGCGCAGTGTGACTGACGGGTTTCTGGTCCGAGGACTCACCGAGATGGGGAGGTGAGGAGAAGCAGGCTGGGGGCAGGCTGAGCTGAGGGGCCTGTGGGCCGAGGTGAGCAGGTGAAATGGTGTCTGGGTGTCCAGAGGGATGACAAGCTGTCCCTGACGTGTGCGAGAGGCGAGGCACAAAGAGCATGTGGGCCTGCTTCTCGGTCACCCACAGGCTGCTTCTGGGAGCCTTCTCCTCATGACGGGGGGATGTGAGCTCCTCCCAGCTCCTGCCAGTCGCCAGGGACAGGTGGCCTTGCTCCGTGGGAAGCGTGCCTGAGAGGGGCAAGACGTAGTTCCCACGAGCTATTGAGCAAGGAGCTTTCTTGCATGAATATTGCGTCGTAGAAAGGAAAAGTGAAACATTCTTTATTTGATTTTTTTTTAAGTTGTTGTTCACTAACCATGGTGATGCTCTGGGAGGGGAAGAAATTGCGTAAATGATCCTCCTTAAGAAGCCATTTGACTTCACAGCAGGAGGCAGGTTATTTGAGGGGACTTCACACGTGTTTGAATGAGTGCGGCTGTCAGACGCCAGACAGTGTGGGTGGTCCCGTCAGCAAGGTGAGTCAGGAGACTCCTCAAGGTGCTGCCGGCAGCGGGTTAGAGACGAGGAAGGACCACGGAGAGGGGGGTTCAGCTGCTTGTTCTCATGTAGACAAGGTCTCACTGAGACGGGGCTCGGGAGGCGTCTGCAGTGGTCATTGCGGAAGAGGGACAGGTTTTTTTTTTTTAAGATTGACCCTGAGCTAATATCTGTTGCCAATCTCCCTCTTTTTTTTTTCTTCTCCCCAAAGCCCCCCAGCACATAGTTGTATACTCTAACTGCAGGTCCTTCTGGCTCTGCTATGTGGGACGCCACCTCAGCATGGCTTGATGAGCGGTGGCATGACCATGCCCAGCATCTGAACCCTGAAACCCAAGAGTAACTCAGTGAAACCCAGTGTAACAGTGTAAATTTGTTAAGAAATTCTAGATTATGATGTCTTAGCGTTTCGGGTCTTTTTCCTTTTGTGAAGCGTAGTTCGTTATCATCTTAAAAGTGTTGTAGATGTCTGCCTGCTGGGGAGATGAGCTGCGTCCTTGGTTTGGTCCCTGCTCCTTTCAGAATCTCTCTCCCAGGAATTCGGCTGGCCTGGCCTTTGTGAGGCAGCAGTTCCTTCAGCAGCATCTCAGCAGCGCCTGCTGCTCTCTCTCGGCTCCTCTGCCTCAGCTTTTCCCAGCACTGGATGTGGAGCTGCCACGTCACGGAAGGTTAGGCTCCACGCCACTCGCATTTGACCTTGAGTGCAGCCTTATCACCTTGAGCCAGATAGTTAACCCTCAATTTCCTCATCTGTAAAATGGGGAAATGCTGACTAGAGCACAGGCTGTCTGAGGTTTAAATGAAGCTAACTCAATCAGTGCCCAGAAAGCCCTCTGTGCTATCCTCGACACATCATAGTACTCAGTGCATACTTTGTCTTGTTGCTCTTCCTAATGGATCTGCCTGCTTTTGCTAGTGATGCTGCACATGGTGCGTCCTATCCCAGAGGTGGTCCTACATCTAAATCTTACAGCATTGACCCTGTCAGAGGCGAGCCATACTAAAGAGATAAGAGAGCAGTGCGGGGGTCTGCTGACACCGCACCCTCAACACCTTTGAGGGCGTATCTGTGAGTCAGGAGCCAGACCTCCCCAGTTCCCTGGCTGCAGCCAGTTGCATGATTTTGACTCACTTTTTTTTCTCTTCTTTCATAAAAGATGCATTTCACGTGACAGCAAAGAAAGAAAGGATGAAAATGATGAGTGACGAGGAGAGCAGTTGGAGCCAGAAGATTCTGCCGAGCTCAGCACTTTCGTGAGAGCTCCTCAGATCCGATGAGATGTGTGGGTTCACGATGTTGGCTTTGCTTTGTTTTTGCTGCTGTAGTGCTGTTCCCATCTGACAGAGAGGCCTGCCATCCGATGGAGGGCACATGGGTTTGCTGCGGTCATGCAGGAAGGCTGCACCAGGCGAAAACCCAAGGAAGCTGTGTGTTACGTGCCACCAGCTGGAGATCTCGAAGTCCGCCCACACCCGAGAAGTGAACAGGCTGAACTGAATGCTGCAGGGCCAATTCCGGGTGTGAGCAGCCCGTGAAATGGTTGTGGGGCTAGGAGGGCACTGTCTCATTCTATGTATCCCACAGCCCATCGCAGCAGATGGGGAGGGGTGTGTGTGTGTTCTGAGTGTGAATGTCTGTTTTTATGAGTGAGTGTGTATGTCAAATGCATGTGTGTGAAGGTGTGTGAATTCTGTATGTGTATGTGTGAATATGTTTGTGAATGTATATGAATGTGTCTGAATTTGTGAATGTGTGTGAATATGAATGTGTGAATGTATGCGTGTGGATTTATGTGTGCATGTGTATTTTTATGAATGAGTGTGAATATGTGTTTTTATGAATGAATGTAAGTGTGTGAATTCTGTGTGAATGTGTTTGTAAATGTGTACGTGAGTATGTGTATGAATGTGTGTGAATGTGTTTGTGTGAAAATTATGTGTGAATGTACGTGTTTGTGAGAATGTGTGTATGAGTGAATGTGTGTGTAAAGATGTGTATATGTGAATGCAACGTGTGTGAATGTGTGTGCAAATCTATGTGTGGATGAGTATGCAAATAAATGTGTGTATGGATGTGCATGTGTGTGTGTAAATGTGTGGATATATGGAAGGTGTGTGAAAATGTGTGTATGTATGAATGTGTGGGAATTGTGAGAATGTCTGTGTGAGAATGTGTATGTGTGCAAATGTGTAATATGTATATGAACATGTGGGCATGCCTGTATATGTGAATGTGTGTGCAGGGCGGTGTCATGGGAAGGGGGTTCTTTTGACCCACCCACAGGCCTTAAATTTAGACCGTTGCTCTCATCTTCAGATAACGTAAAACGAGTCACAGTGATACACAGCAGCCTTGAAAGATGACAGACACCGCTTTAAATGTGTGTCTTGTAACGGCCACATCACCAACAGAACCCTATGAGTTGATACTTTAGGAAATAAATTCTACAGTTTTCTTTTAAACAGCACAATTATCGCATTGAATCAATTATTTTGTGTTAAAACATTTATTTATTAATGTAAACATTTAAAATACGCCACCATTTTAAATTCCTGTTTTGGTATTTCTTGGGTTGTTGTCAGAGCAAAGCCTGCAAACTTGGGGTGGCTGGAGTCCCTGCAGCTGTGCCCCTGCTCTGGTCCCCAGTCTGCCCATGTGGCTTCGTGCTCCCTGGAGCTCTTTCAGGGTTTCCTTGGGTGGGTCCTTCCACCCATGACCAGCGGCCCCAGCTGTCATCTGTAAGATGGGAATAATAAGAAACAGGTGGTGAGGACATAAGGGCTAACGAATATGGGGCACCTAGCCAGAACCTGGGAAAACGGGCTTCAAACTCAGGGAGAGCCGGCCGGGACCAGACCCTGGGGGGACAGCTCCTGGCTGGGGATCTGTAGGAGCCCTCACCCTCTTCCTGGCTCACTTTCCCCATTTAGAGAGAGGTTGAGAACTCTTCCCCACAGCGTTGTTGTGAGGTGACGTGAAGTAAGGTATGTCAAACCCCGAGAGCGCGGGACCCAGAACATGGCAGGTGCTCAGAGATGCTGGCTCTCTCTTCTTGGCACTGGCACTTTCGTCCCCCAACCCCACATGAGCAGTGTCCCCTCCCACCTGGGAGAAGGTGACCAACACCTGCTCTCGCTCCTTGTTTCAGGTTCTGGGGAGAGGCACCGACGGCTCTCGGGGGAGACCTGAGTGTTGAAGGCTTACAGATGTGTGCAGGAGCCCACGCCCCCGGGTGGGGCTGGTTCCTCCCGGAGGAGAATGGAAGAATATAGGAGCCCGAGATTCCAGCTTCTGTTTTAAAATTATAATTTGATACAATATTTAAAACGCTGGTTCTCAGGGTGTGATGCATTTTCATTTCTTGAGGCTTCATCAAGGGAAAAACTAGAGAAAAAAGAAGCATAACTTGTAGCTAGACTTGTGTTTGTTTGGTAAGTTATCCTGATTTAGTTCGCAAGAAATATTCATGGTCAAAGCTGAGGAAGGATTCCCCAGTGAGTGTTGATTAATTTTTGGAACATGTGGCTGCTGGATCAAGAATAGGGTCCTGTCCTCATGTCCGTCCATCTCAACTGTCGTGTGTGACAGGCAGAGAGGAGATGGGAAATGAGGTGGAGTGTGTGCCTGGACCTGGTTCAATTGTGGGCCGTTTCAGTCCTGACCCCTCCATTTAGATTGCTGTTAAAACACAGCTTTCCTGAGACGTAATTTGCATACCGTAGAGTTCACCTCTTTTAGGCGTACAACTCAGTGCATCCTAGTAGGCTTACAGAGTTAGACATCAGCCCCAGAATCTAATTTTAGGACGTTGCCGTCACCCTGGGAAGCACCCTCATGCATTTTAAAGACATTCCCCCGTTCGACCCCAGCCCCAGGCAATTAGTAATCTACTTTTTTGTCTCTCTATATTTGCCTTTTTGTTTTTTTGACGTTTCATATAAATGAAGCTACACAACATGTCTTCTTTTTTGTCTGACTTCCTTTACTTTGTACAATATTTTCAAGGTTCATCCATGTTGTAGCATGTGTCAGCATTTGTTCCTTTTTATTGCCAAGTAATACTCCATTGTATGAATATACCATATTTGCTTATCAGTTCACCATTTGATGGATATTTGAGTTGTCTCCACTTTGGGGATATTGTGGGTAATGCTGCTCTCCACGTTTGTGTACAAGGTTTTGTGTGGACACATGTTTTCTTGTCTCTTAGGTATATAACTGGGAGTGGAATTGCTGGGTTATATCATAATTATATGCTTAATATTTTAAGAAACTGCCAAAGTCTCCTGAAGTCGCCACACCATTTACATTTCTCCAACAATGTGTGAGGAGGGTCCAGTTTTTCCACATCTCGCCAACACCTGTGAGTGTCCAATTTTTTGGATAATAGCTGTCCCAGCAGGTGTGCAGTGGTATCTCACTGATTTGGGTTTGTGTCTCTCTGATGCCTGGCGATGGTGAGCATCTCTTCATGTGCTCGTTGGCCATTCGCATGTCGTCCTCGGTCAGATTTCCTCTTTAAAAGTTCCATGACATGTGTCCTTCACCCCTAGCATGGTGGTGTTTCCCGACTGGCTGTGGATGCAGAAAGGCTGCCACCACTGCTCAGCTGGCTCCTTCTCCATGGCAGGGCTCACCTGCCCGCTGGAGCTGGTGGTGCCTCTGGCTGAGATGCTCTGCTGTCCTTTATGGAGAGAAGGGAGTGGTGGGCTTGGCTGTGCGCCCTCTCCCACCTGGACGCATAATGGTGATTTCCCACACACGTCATCCTCTGGATTTCTTAATAGGCCTGTAAGGTAGGTAGGATTCTCACCAATTTTGTAAAGGAGGAAACTGGAGCTTGTCCAAGTTTGCTCAACAAACAAGTGGTGGGCCCAGGACCTGACTCAGACCCCACATCCTTCTCATTGCCGGTGTCCAGAGACCTTGTAAGATCAAGGGTTCTAACAGCATAAGCACCTTCCTCCATGGGTCTGCTTGTGACACCTGAGCTTCTTTTTCTTTTTTTCAGTATTTTTATCATGGTAAAATACGCTTAATACAATTTAGCATTTTAACCATGTTTAGATGTATAGGCCGGTGGTATTAAGTACATTCACATTGTTGTGCAACCATCACCACCATCCATCTCCATGACTCTTCTCATCTTGCAGAACTGAACCTCTGTCCCCATTGAACAACAACTCCCCATTCCCCCTCCCCAGCCCCTGACACTCACCATCCTACTTTCGTCTCTGTGAATTTGACGACTCTCGGAACCTCAAGTAAGAAGAATCACACAGTATCTGTCTTCTTGTGACTGTTATTTTTCTTAGCATAATGTCTTCAGGGTTCATCTATCTTGTCACATGTGTCAGACTTTCCTTCCTTTTTAAGGATAAACAATATTCGATTGTTTGGCTAGACCACATCTTCTTTATCCACTCATTTATCAATGGACAAGTGGGTTGCTTCTCCCTCTTGGCTGTTGTGAATAATGGTGCCGTGAACATGGGTGTGCAAAGAGATATCTCTTTGAGACCCTGCCTTCAATTCTTTGGCATGTCCTTGGAAGTGGAACTGCCGGATCGTGTGGTCCTTCTGTCTATTTTAGAGGAACCTCCACACTGTTCCCCCAGCAGCTGCCCCGGTTTACGTTCCCATCAGCAGTGCGCCGGGATCCAGACCTGGCTTTCTTTTTAAAAGTGGAATTGAAGATTGAAACAGCCCCATCCCAGGACTTAAGGTGTCCAGGATCCGTAGTCTGAGATCAACCCCGTGAGCTCAAGGCCTCCACAGAGGGCCCATGAGGCCTCAAAGGCAAGGTGCACTGCTCCCGGGCTTCCCTGGGATGACAATGGGCGTGAGAGCACGGGGGTGTCACGCAGTGTCCCGTGCCGGCCGGCTCTGAGCCAGCCATCTGTAATGGAAAGTTTAGCCCATTGCCTGTGCCCATCCTAGTCATTGCCTGCCTGATGTTTACCTCCCCCTTCTCCTTCTGCAGTTTTGTTCAGACGTATGCCCAGACGTCCCTGCTCACTGGCTGCCCATGTTGCACCCTTCAGCCCCTGGCCTGCCTGTGCCCACACCCATCCCCTCCCTGTAGCAGGGCCAAGTGTCCCCACCCCACCTCCAGGCTGGGGGAGGCCCAGGGAGGCCTGGACGACAAATGGCTCTTGCAGGGTGTGATGTGTGGAAGATGGATTAGCAGGGTTGACACTAGGATCGCAGAGTCTGCCCTGGACTCCCTTTCAGAGGCCAGGACGAGGGCCCGGCAGGCCAGGGCAGAGCAAGCCAATTCCACTTCCCGGCAAGGAAGCCGCTTAGAACCGCCCTACGGGACCGGCAGGGTGCCGTCCCAGCGCCCTTGCCAAGGACACAGTGTCTGGGGCTGTGGTGTCGTCTGTGTTTTTGGAAAGAAAGGAGGGGTTAAAATACTGCTTTGTCTGCTGAGAACTGGGTCTGTCCTCAGTCATTTCTCCATCCTTCCGTTTAATAAGAAAGACAAACACTGCGCCAGCCGGAGCACTCTGGTGCAGGGCAGGCACAGAGCCTTTGGAGGTGCTGCTGTACACAAGCTGCTCACCCCATTCAGGGTGTGAAGAGCTCCACGAAGTACAGAAAAGCCTCTGGGTCACAGCGGAGGGTTTCCTATTTTATTTTTTCTCCAAATAAGGTGGGCACCATGGGGCTGGATGGCTGACACCTCTGAGCAAACTGGAGTTGTTCCGGGGGTCCAGTAAGCTGTGTGTGTGAAGTGGATACTGACTGTGCTCTGGGAGGACCGGACTCAAAGAGGCAGAGTTCGTATTTCCACTTGACCGTTTTCTCTCTATTTTCCATTTTACCCTTTTAACAAATCCCCCCTGGTACTCAGTTCCAGCCGGGAGCACACAGTCTGGGTTGCTAACAAGAGTGGGAACGTGTGCGTGCCTCATGGTTTTGGGGACACCCAAAGGCAGAGACAAAGACTTGGGAGCCTCCTTCTGACGGGGTTCCTTGGGCCAGGCTGAAGGTCCACACACTGCCTCGGGCATGTCCCTGCTCTGTCCCCCAGCACCTTAGAACCGCCACCTCAGCTGCCTGCCGCTCCACGGACCAGCTGATTGTCTGAGGTGGAATTTCCTACATGCTGGGAACAAGAAAAATTAAAAAAGGAAGGGCAGGGAGAAAGGGAATGGTTGCACTTTCTTCAAGATTTCCAAGTTAACGAGCTTCCCACTAAACTCCCAGGTCAGGCAGAGAATGTTCATAAGGAGAGTCATCTGGTGCCCTGAACAGGGTCTCCGAGTGCCGACCGGTCCCTGCAGATCTGTATCTGATCTTTTGCAAAGATTCTGCTCTATTCCAATTATTGATTCTTTAATGGCATCTAATGATGATGTAAGGAAGTTGCCTGCTCAGAGCCTCAGTGCTATTGATCGCTTATTAAAGAGCCACGAGGGATGAACCTATCTGCACACATGCCAGGACCGAAGTCACTGCAGATTCCTGCTCCTTGGCACCCAGGACCCCCCTCCAAGGGTTCTCCCATCCTTCCATCTCTGCCCCCTCCTCCTGGGGTCCCCCATCCTTCCAGCTCTGCCCCCTCCTCCTGGGGTTCCCATCCTTTCAGCTCTGCCTCCTCCTCCTGGGGTCCCCCATCCTTCCAGCTCTGCCTCCCCCCTCCACCCCCACAGTCTGTGTGTGGGTTTATCTAGGGTCCCCTATGTTCCCTGCTCCAGGCCTGCGTGCCTGCTCTTTGTGTACCCGAAACACATTTCTCGGCCCTCCTCATCTGTCTAAATCCTACCTGGACTCTCAAGATACCTCTCAAATATCATTTCAAATGTCAAATAACAGAGTGATCTTTAAAAAATATAAATCAGATCATGTCCTTCTCATGCTTAAAACCTTTAATGTTTCTGATCGCACTTCCAGCACCCCCCCAAGGGTGCCCTGCGTCCAGGCCCTCATCCTGCCCTCAGCTCTACCCGGCTCTCATGCGAGCTCCTCCGAGCACGGGCCTTCGTCCAGTCCCCGGGGCCAGGCCTGGGTCACCCTGCCCTGGGGCTGGGCGGGGGTCTCTTTGCAGGGATGCCTTCCCATGTGGCCAGCTTTGTGTCAGCGGCAAGGTCAGAGTTTAAATATCACGGGACCCCAAGGAGCCCTTCCCTGATGGCCGGCTGGAAGGTAGCCGCTGCGGACGGCAGAATGGTAGCCCCAAAGATGCCCACGCTGCACCCTGGACCTGTGAAGGTGTTCCGTGGCATCAGGGGCCTTGCAGAAGGAATGAAGGTTACAGAAAGGAAGACAGAGATCTTCCTGGATTCCCCGGGCGGGCCCAAGGTAACCATGTGTTCTGGAAAGTGGAAAGGGGGCAGGAGGGTGAGTCAGATGCTGCGGAAAGGACTCAACCTACTTTGCTGGCTTTGAGGCTGGAGGAAGGGGCCACGAGCCGAGGGACACGGGCCGCCTCTGGAGCTGCGAGCGGCCTCCGGGTCCTACACCCCATGAGCAAGGGAAGCGGTCCTCGGAGCGAGGAGCGCAGCCCCCCACACCGGGGTCTTGCCGGTGCACTTGTGGCAGAGATGCCCGACGCCTTCCGTGGCTGCAGCCGCTCTGCCTGGGGTACCGTGTTAGGGCGTGGGAACCCACACAGTCTGCGGCCTTCTAATCACAGCGCCGACTGTTTTCTTCCCGGCTCCTGTCGTCTGAAATGAAGCGAGCGTCCCTGTGGACCTGTCGGGCTCCCAGCTGCTCCCAGCCCCGGACTAGGACTAAGCGGTGGGCTCACGGAGGCCCCGGCCCGCCCTGGGGCGCGTGCACAGCTAGCAGCGAGCGCACCGCGGACGCGCAGAGCGAGCGCCGCGGAGGATGGCTGCTTTCTGATTGCCTGAAATTTAATGTTTGTAATAAAACTGATTCATTAACATAAATACATAGGATTTGTTAAACCTCTTTACCACATGTCCCAAATAAATAAATTCACGAGTGAAACTTTCTTGTTTTTTGTCAAAACCTGTGTCTCACTGTTCAGAATGCAGTCACCCTGTCCAGGGACCGCTTCGTTAGCGGCCGTATGGAGGGGGAGAGGGTCCACAGACCAGGTGGGCATGAGCGCGCCCCGGGACAGCCCTTTGGCCTCTGGTGGGCGGCCGGCCCACTGCGCTCGCACATCTCCTGCTCATCTGCCTGTGTTGCCTCTGGCGGGGCTGGTGGGGGTCCCACTCCGCGCTGTGACCCTGTCTTGGTGATCTTGGCTCCTCTGAGGTCTTCATTTTTTCCTGGGGGCCTGTAATTGCAGACCGTGGGAGTGGGTGGGCAGCTGGGAAGCTGTCTGCGCTCATGAAAGGATGCCGGCCGGCCCTTTGCTCGTGGCTGCAGCCGCGTTGTGGGACCCGCCTGCAAGCGCCCTGTGCCTGACGCGTTTCCTTTCTCCCAGCCGTCGCCCTCGCAGCAGCGGGCACTCACCGTTTTCTTCTCCTTTGGAGGCAGCCCGGGGAGTAATTTCAGGGGTAGAGTGATGTCTGGCGTCTGGATGCTCTCCACGGGATTAAAAAAAGCAGATGCGTTGGAATGTAGGAGAGACAAGACACATCGGCAGCACGGAATAGAGTGCTATTTCTTCCCGGGAAACGCTCCCTGTCAGGTAAACACTAGCAAATCAAAAACCAATTCTGCGGAGGGACAATTTTTGCCTTCCAAAAGATGAAATTACGCAAGCTAAAAAACAACGTGCGCTCTGTTGAGAAAACCCGGATAAAATTGTTCTGCAAAATGTGTATATTTTATGTGTGTTCTGCTCCGTGTGAGCGTATACATGAAGTGGTGATTAGGGGCACAGTGGCAGATGTCTGGCCCGCAAGTGTCCATTTTGCTGGCTGGTGTGGCAGTGCCTGTACGAAGCTCCAGAAAGAGCGACAGCTGTCCGCGTGTCTCTGTCCGGGCGTTTGCAAGGCCGGCGTGTCTCCTGGCACATCCCTGACTCTGGGAAAGGCGTTTGGACACGTCTTTGTGACTTCACAGCCTGAAGGCTTTCAGCCCAGTGTGATGAGGAAGGATGCTAGGCCTGCCCCTCTGGGCGTTTGGGTTCTTCTGTGCAGCTGGCCCTGGCTGAGGCCGCGTGCCCTCAGCTGTCCCTGCAAGGCCAGGCACTCACCTGGCTCTGCCCTGAGCTCAGACCAGAGCAGCTTCCAGGGCCAACTCAGTCGTCTTGATCAGCCATGAGTCAGCCTTTGTTTCAAATAAATCACGTCAGGACAGCAGCCCATGGATGTGGACCCTGATTTCCTCTCCTAGGCTGATAACAATAGACAATTGATTTCCTGTCCAAAGCTGGGTACTCCAGCGAAATTAAAAGAGTCATATCTCTGGGAAAATAATATTGTAATCTCACTCGACCCCATCTCCAGCATGAATCAAGCATTTTATGTTTCCGGTCCTCTCGAAACCTGGAGCAGCCTTTCATTTCCTCTCTGTCTGTTCGTATTCCCCGGCTCCCATAATTCAGGTTGTGGTCCTCACAAGCCCTGTGTGTGACCTGCACAACCTCCCTCTGATCCGCACAACCTCCATGACCTGCACAACCTCTCTCTCTGATATGAACAATCTCCCTCTCTGACCTGTGCAACCTCCTTGTTGAGAAGAGACCGTAGTAGCAATGTGGGTGGGCATCAGCCCATTTTACAGGTGAAGGGTTTCAATAAATTTGCGTAATTTGTCCAGGCCAGGATCTTTAGATAGTGGGTGGAAGAGGCAAGAGGGAAACTCAGTCTTCATGTCTAAATCCTTTGACACTAGGACACACAACTGTCCTCCCTCCCTGCTTCCTGCTGTCCCCTAGAATTTAGGCAGCTCGCGGCCTCGCCTCCCTTTCACATGGGAGCAGTGCCCGCCCGTCTAGTCCCAGGCCCTCCGTGGCCCTTGCTGAGTGAGCAGCATGAACGAGTGACTCCCTTATCCGTCCACACTGCCTCAGCCTTCGTGGCGCTGTAATCTTACAGACAATGGGGTCCTGACAGAGAGGGAAGAGGATGGTCACGTTTGAATGGGGGAGAGTCTCTGCCAGGTCCAGGGCAGGGGGGAGGGGGAGGCAGAAGGGAGAAGGCAGTGTACCTGCGGTCCAGACTGGAGGCACAGGCGGTGCTGGGCCCCTGGGGGCATGGGTTCCTTCCTCCGTGGTCAGTAGTGAGGGCTCTGCCTGCCTTTCTGTAGACCTCTGATTCCCGGGCTCTGGAGCACGACAAACCTGGGGCGAGATGCTGAGCCACCTTTGGCAAATCACCGGTTTGTAGAGCTTTCATTTCCTCTTCTGTAAAATGGGGCCCACGGCAGTGTCTTGAGGAGAGCTGTGGTTATAATGTTCGTAAAGGACCTATCGTGCAGTTATCCTTGTTCTAGTGGCAAGTCTTCAGCTGCGAAACAAGCCATTTTGGGTAGAGAGCAAACTGCTGCTCAGGCGGGAGTGGACGTGAGGGAGGGAGGGATCGGGGCTGGTGTCCAGGGCACCAGAAACAAACTTCTCCCGCTTCTCCGTTTTGCCTGGGGATAGACTCTGTGACGGATGCTGCTGTTTGGTGATAAAAATCCTTCAAGTCCTTGCCAAGGGCATGGCTCCCTTTGCAGTCCCCAGTCTGCCAGCGCGTGCACTGCGCTCTCGGGATTGTCTGGGTATCTACTTGACTCTGGGGTCAGCATCTCATGGGATAAATCACAGCTGCACTCGATCAGTTGTCAAGGTTTGGCCGACTCATTTGAGAGACTGGATTCGTGTTGTGCCATTTCTTCTTCTTGTCGCCATTCTTTCTGAGGAATGTGGTGTCAGAATTTTAGTGCCTCATATTTCCTACAGATGATAGCGGTAAGCTAACAGTGCGATGGTGACAGTGCTTCATGTCGTGCAGTTTGATTTGCCCAATTCCCGGCTCTTCCGGTCTTTGAAGCAGCGGCTATGCACGAAGCCGAGATGGCGCTCCCGGCTGATCACAGCGTGCCTGCCATTTTGTGTTCAGGCACATGCTCGTTTCAGACAAAACATATTCTTTGGTATTTGTGTGGATTTTGTAGCTGTAATGAGGAGACTCTGTTTCTTAGAAAAAAATTTTTTTTAATGTAATAAAAGAAAGATGACATTTATTGGAGACGTTTTAGGTTTCCTGGTTTTGTTTTCCAAAGATTCCCTTGGACTAACGACTGAGAGTGTAGAGTACCTAATCTTACGCCAGAAATTATGTTTGCCCCGACCTGTTTATTTTCACTGGAAGTTTGTATAGATGCTCCATCCTATCACATTTACCCGAACGCAGACTCAGCTCTCTTGGCTCGTTGAGGGCTTCTGGCTACAGGAATTGCTGCCTCTCCCAATTTTCCAGCGTTTTGCGTTTTACCATCCGACATCTTCTCCCCCCCCCCAGATTAGAAACACTTTACTCCCCCAAGATCATATATCCATCTACACTTTCTACCAGTTACTTAATGATTACATTTTGTAACTTAACTTTGCGTCCCATCTTCCCCTTAAGTAGGTGTGTGGTGTGAGCGTGTGTGGATCTTGTTCACTGTCCCCCCAATAACTAATTTCCTAATATAACTTATGTTTAATTTAATACATTCTTATATAGAACTTACTATGTGCCAAGTCCTCTATTAAGGGCTTTACATACATTAACTTATTTACTCCTCACAACAGACCTATGAGGTAGGTACTATTATCCTCACTTTACTGATAAAGAAGAGAAGGCAAAGAGAAGTTAGGTAACTTGCTCAGGGTCCCGCAGCTACTAAAATGTGGAAGCGGGATTCTGACCAGGCGGCCAGGCGCAGTCTGGGCTCTTGACCACTGTGGGCTGCCCCGCAAATTTGAATGCCACACTCTATTATGTGCTGACTGCTTAGACATGTTTGGGCACACTTCTGGGTCTCTGTTCTATTCTAGCAATTGTTGTGTGTATTTTCGCCCTAGAGCCTCACCCATTTATTTATTGCAGCTTTATTTCAACGTGAAGCGTCCTGTGTGAGTCCAAGAGATTATTCTGTTAAAATATTTCTTTGCCTTTTCCTGCGTTTCATTCTTCTATATGGTCTTTATCATCAATTCTACATAAATAATTCTATCGGAATTTTGATTGAGTGGCATCAAATTCACAAATTAGTGTGGTGAAAGCGTATGTCTTCCTAACATTGATCTTCTGATCTGCAATAGACTGTATTTATCCATTAGTTCAATTCTTTTCTCATGGCACTCTGTCGGGCCTGTGGCTTTAATCATTTGAGCCTGACATACTTTTTGTCAGGTTAATTTCTAGATATTCAATTGTACTATTGTGAATAGGATTCTTTTCCACTTTTGCCCTAACTTTTTTATATTCATATTAATGGAATTTTAAAAATTAGTGTCCTTTTAGATTATTTTTTTCAGGTAAGCAATCATATCATGTTTGAATAATGTCAACTTTGCCCCCTCCTTCCCAATAATTTTGTATATGCACACACACATATATACATATGTATGTGTTTGAATTTTCCCATTTTCTTACCTTGTTCTCGGGCGGGAGGATGCTGGCCGTGGTGGGCTGCCTTATCTCTTCCACGGTTTCAGCGAGAATGCTCCCACTGACTCGCTGTTGGGGATTGGCTATCAGCTGTGTGGTCTGAGTAGATATTTTTGATCATGTCGAGAAAGTATTCTTCTTTCTTAGCTTATTAAAAAGTTTCAGGACACATCTTTTCAGCATCAGGTGACACAATCATAATGCTCTTCTTTCTTGGTTTGTGCCTGTGGTGAGGCGACGTCATCGTGTGGAAGGATCCTGTTCGTGCAGTAAGTCTCGCCTTGTTTCAGTGTGTGTACCACATGTACTGTCTTTAAATTACTGCTGCAGGGGCTGGCCTAGGGGCTGAGCAGTGAAGTTCGTGTGCTCCACTTGGGCGGCTTGGGGTTTCATGGGTTCAGATTCTGCGCGTGGACCCAGCACCCTTCATCAAGCCATGATGAGGTGGTGTCCCACATATTCTGCAACTAGAATATACAACTATGTACTGGGGGGCTTTGGGGAGAAGAAGAGGAAAAGAGATTGGCAACAGATGTTAGCTCAGGTGCCAATCTTTGAAAAAAAATTTACCACTACACTATTACATATGTAATATTTGCATCTGTAGTAACAAATGGCATCTGCCTTTCGTTTCCTTTGCACCCTGTGCTTGCTGGGGTTTCGAGGTTGTGCTGGCTTTGGGAAATGAATTACTGGGATGCATCCACTCTTTTTGTGTTCTCTGGAAACATTTATCTGGCATGGAAATGATCTGTTCCACGACAGTCTGAAAGCCTAGCCTGTGCAATGTCTGGGGCTGCCACCTTGTGAGACATAATTCTTGAACAACATTTTCAATTTCATACATAGCTTTTTTGTCTATTGCTTATCGATTCAATTATGGTGACCAATTTTCCAAGAGAAGAGAAAAACATATTTTGTCTAAATATCATCAAGAATGAAACATATTTATTGATCTTCCCTATATAAATTGAGGAAATTGGTACATTTATTTTCTTTTACCTCTCCTTCTATCTGCTGTGTGTTTTTCTCCTTACATTGTCACGAGGCTACTTTTTTACATTAAGTGTTTTCACTTTCAAGAATTACGCATGACAGATGCATCTAAATTTGTAACAATTATCCAGATTTGCTTGATGACATGACTTTAATACCCTTTGCCAGTCTTTTATGCTGTGACTTCCCCGTCTTTGAGGGACTTTTCCTTTATTTCTTTGTTGATGGCCCAGAGTGCATTCCTGAGGGCAGGTGCCTGGCAGCGCTGAAACCTTAGCTGGGTATAGAATTTTGGGGTCATGAGCTTTCCCTTTAACTCTGAAGTCTCTGTTTCATTGTTTTCTAGTATTTAGTGTTGTGGAAGGGAAATTGAGGCCAGGCTGATACTTATTTGTAAAAAGAAATCTATTTTTCTTACTGGATTTTTGAAGGAAGCTTTATCCGCAAAAGTAAAAAATTTCACCAGATTTTGACTTGGTTATTGGAGTCTTATCATCAATGTTAAATGGCATGTGAAATATCTATTAAGTGTCCAGATTTGTTTGTTTATTTATTTCAAGGACATTTCTTCTAGGACAGCTGCTGGTACCATATGACTTCTCTTCCCTTTGTTCTGATTTCTCCCACGTGTGTCTCGTATGTTCAGCGTCCCCCTCCTCATCACTTCTGGCTCTTTGTTCTTTTATCATGCATCCTTGTGTAACTTCCCAAGTCTGCCTTCCACATTATGTATTTGATTTTTCTATAGAGTTATTTCTATCTGGTGATACTTCTGGAGGTGTTTTTAATTCCTCTGTTGCATTATTCATTGCCTTAAATTATTTCTTTAAGTAAGCCTATTCCTCTTTTCTATCAGTTTGGTATCTTATTAACTCATATTTCAATTTCTGTTGTCTAGAGTCCACATTTTCTTTTATTTAAATTACAGCTTTATTGAGATGTAAGTCACATATCATAAAATTCACTCTTTTAAAGTGTGCAATTCAGTGATTTTTTAGTATATTCACAGAGTTGTGCAACTATCACCACAAATTTCAGAATATTTTCATCACTCCAAGAAGAAACACTGTATCCCTTAGCAGTCACTCCCTATTCTCTCCTCCCTCCACCCCTTGGCAACCACTAATCTACCTTCTATTTCTGTGGATTTACTATTCTGAACATTTCATATAAATGGAATCATACAATATATGATCTTTCATGACTGACTTTTTCACTTAGCAATATTTTCAAGCTTCCTTCATGCTGTAGCATGTAGCAGTACTGCATTCCTTTTTATTGCTAACTAATATTCCGTTGTATGGATGGACCATGTCAGTGATGGACATGCTGACTATTTTCACTTTTTGACCATTGTAAATATTACTCCTATGACTATTTGTGTACATTGTGTACAGTATGTGGATCAATATTTACAATTCTCTTGGGTATATACCTTGGAGTGGAATGGCTGGGTTATGTGGTAACTCTATCTTTAACATTTCGAGGAGCTGCTAAAATATTTTCCAAAGTGGATGTACCATTTTACATTCCCACCAGCAATGTACTAGGGTCCAATTTGTCCACGTCCTTGTCAACACTTGTTATGGTCCATCTTTTGTATTTTAGCCATCCTAGTGAATGAGAAGTGGTATCTCATTGTGGTTTGGATTTGTATTTCTTTAATGTCCAATGATGTTGAGCATCTTTTCATATGCTTATTGGCCCTTTGTATATCTTCTTTGGAAAAATATTTACAGCCATGCATGGCATAATGACATTTTGGTCAATTATGGGCTGCATATATAATGGTGGTCCCATAAGACTAGTACGGTACAGCCTAGATGTGTAGTAGGATATACCGTCTAGGTTTGTGTACACTCTGTGATGTTCACACAATGACAAAAATGGCCTAATGACACATTTCTCAGAACATATCCCTGTCATTAAGTGACACATGACTGTATTCATTCTTTTGCTCATTTTTTGGTTGGGACATTGTTTTTTTATTGTTGAGTTGTAAGAGTTCTTCATGTGTTCTGTATACCAACCCTTTATCAGATATGTGATTTGCAAATTTTCTCCAATTTCACAGGCTGTCTTTTCATTTTTTTGGTAGTGTCCTTTGAGGCATACCAGTTTTTAATGAAGTCCCATTTATCAATTTTTTAAATCACTTACTCTTTTGATGTTATATCTAAGAAACCATTACCCAATATGAGGTCATGAAAATTTACTCCTATGATTTTTACTAGGAATTTTATGTTTTTTAGTTCTCACATTGAGATGTGTGATACATTTTGAGTTAAATTTCGTGTATGATGTGAAGTAGAGGTCCACATTCACTCTTTCGCATGTGGATACCCAGTTGTCCCAGCCCTGCTTATTGAGAAGACTATTCTTTCCCCCACTGAATCTTTTGGCACTCTTGCAAATGTCAATTAACCATAAATGTAAGGGTTTATTTTTGGACTCTCAATTCTATTCCATTGATCAATGTTTCTATTCTTGTGCATTATAAAGTGTCCTTCTTTGTCTCTAATAACCATTTTTTCTTGTAGTCTATTTTGCCTGGTGTAAGTGTAGCCTCTCCAGCTCCCTTTTGGTTATTGTTTGCATATGGCTTTTTAATTTTAACATATTTTGGAGATCTTTATGTGTCAAGATTTTTCATTAATTTTACAGCTACATAGTATTCCACTTATAGCTGTACCATAATTTATGTATGAAGTTTTATCTTTGAAATCTTGAAATTTCACCATAGAATATATGTAAGTATGGATCCTCGTGTTTTTTTTTTTTTATACTTTCAGGCACCTTGTAGACTCTCTCAATCTAAAGTTTCTTGCTTTATTCAACTCTCAAGAATTATTATAATATTTAAAAGGCATTTCATCACCTCTGTCTCTGTTTCCTCTTTATGTAGCTCATCCTTCAAAACACTCTGGGTTGGTCCTCTATGTCGTGACTTTTTCCTCATGTTTTCTGTATCTTTCCCTTTTTGTTTTGTGTTTTGGATTTTTCCTCACTTCTGTCTTCTAGAAAGCTAATTTAGCTTTAGCCACGTGATATTTTGTGTTCTATTTTGCACGTCTTTGGTGGAATTTGTTTACTTTCGCAGTTATATTTCCGTGTTCTCTTATTGCTCATTTTCCACAGCAGACTATTCTTATTAAATGAATGCAATACCATGTTGAATTTCTCTTATGAAATCAGTGTTTTGCTTTTTCTTTTTAAAGATTGGCACCTGAGCTAACAACTGTTGCCAATTTTTTTTTTTTTTTAATTCTTCTTCCCAAAGCCCCTCAGTACATAGTCGTATATTCTAGTTGTGAGTGCCTCTGGTTGTGCTATGTGGGACGCTGCCTCAGTATGGCCTGATGAGCAGTGCCATGCCTGCGCCCATTATCTGAACCGGCTAAACCCTGGGTCACTGAAGCAGAGTGCGTGAACTCAACCACTCGGCCACAGGATGGCCCCTGAAATCAGTGTTTTTTAAAAAGTTATCTTCTGTTTCCTGAATGGTCCTTTTCTTTTCTCCCCTGGGGAAATTTGTTTTTCTTGTTTCTTTCCTTTCTTGATGTTGATTTTCTTCGAGTGTCTGATGACCTTGGTTGTGTTTTTCTATTTACAAGTGAAAAACTAGACTAATTAATATAAATTGTTCTCCTGGGTCTCTCATCACTTTTGATGTCTGTTTCCCCAGGTGGCCTCTCCCTTGATGGGGATGACCACAGCCTCTATTGGGGAGGGGGTGGGTAAATTGATTGGGAGGGTGTGTTACAGGGAGCACATGGCCTAAATGAATGCTGTGTCCTGTGTATTTGAAAACACTTACCTCCTAGACACGACTCGTCCCTCCCCCCGGCCTCTCACCTGTCTGTTTGAAGGTGTGGGATTCACCCAATCTCTGCTGTTTGTCTCTCTTAGCTGCTGCACCCCAAGTAGGAGATCCACGGCTTCCTACGTGCTTGGTTGATTTCTTTAGCTGTTTGGTTTTCTCTGGGGCTATGCCGCTGCTGCCAGGGACTCTGTAGGCAGAAGGAGTGGTTTCAGGGCATAGGTGTTCCTTTGATTAACTGCCCAGGTTATAGCCCAGTTGTCCCTGCAGCTTGCCGTGCTGGCTGGAGCTCCTGCTGCCCTGGTGGGAGGAAAGCCTTCCACCTTCAGGCCGTTTCTCTCAGGTGCGGTTGGAGCCGTTGCCGCATCTGCTCCAGCTCGTCTACCAGTGCAGCTTCATCTACATTGTCTTCCAGAAAGCCATCCAAATCTCTGGCCTGCTATGGCTCCAGTTCCCAGGTCTTGGCTGTAGTGTGGATTCATATACTTCAATGAGTTCTTATTATCATGCAATAGAATTTTGGGAATGAACGAGGAAAACGCACATGCCAGTTTTACCATTTTGAAAAGAAAACTTGGTGGGGCAGGGTAATTGGGAGAGACAGAGAGAAAGCATTTGGAGAACAGGAAAGTGCTTGAACTTTGATGTCACCCAACAGAATGAGTCATTCTATTTGGGGGAAAGACGTTGGAGGGCCCTGAAGGGAGGGGTAGAAAGGGTCCAAAGACAGACTGTACCCCTTGTCCTGGCCCAGAACCAGGTGCCACTCGTGTTAACCTTGTTTCTTGTTTCGTTAATATCCCTTCCCCAGGTCCACATCATGAAAATGTTTGCTTAACTGGTAAAATACATTGTTGAATTCCAACTAATATGGGCCCTCACGTTTTCCTCTGAAAATATGGGAGGTAAATTAGTTAATTATTGTTTTTGAATTGATGTGCTATGCAGGCTTTTGATTTATAACTTAATTGTGCTGCTTTAGGTAACTTCCAATTTTTAACTGGATCCATTTGAATAAACTTTGGGTTCCATCTCAGTATTAGCCAAACGAAGATGAAAAAGTAAGCTGGAGAGTTTCGTAGCTTTGTAACAATAGCATAAAATGTGGAATAATGAACTGTAAATGTGTCTAATTACATAAATAATGCATTTGTGTAATTGTCAAGTAAGGGGGTGTGCTAATGAATCAATTATTTTTAATTGTAGGATGCTTGATTGTTTCAGAAATATAATTGATTGTAATCAAGAATCAATTAAATGTTGATAGTAATTATGTTTATCAAGCTTAAATACATGACATCATTACACTATAACTGCTTCAGGAAGACGAAACTAGAATGAGGTTATTATAAGTGAAGGAGAAATGGCTCATATTTATGCCAACAGCTCGGCAGTGGTGGGGCTGCACAGTAATGAGGTGGAGAAGAGGAGAGCCTTCTTAGGGCTTATCAGTAGAGGCTGATGAAGGCAAGTTCCTCCAGCTGTGAGCTCATCACATCCCCAAAGCTAAGCAGGTTTCTGCCTGTGGGGAGCGTCTGGATTAGATACTTTTAAGATGAAAACCACAGGTGCGCTGTAGGTGCGGCACGGCCAGGCCCCCCAAGCATTGTTCTTGGTGAAAATGCCAATACGTGATCCCAGATTATTTAGGCTCTTTTGAAGTGTGTGTAGCATTTGTCTTGGCCCTGTGGCTCTGCCCACGTTGACTTGAGATGCTCAACCCATCCCATCACACTCCCCTCGGGTGGTCTGCACGTTATGGAAATGAACGTTACTATGTGAGGAGGCGTTGAATTTAATGTCCATTCACTGTAAATGCTAGCCTGCAGGCTCCTCTGCCTCTGGGACTGTGTCTCGCTCATATTTGTGTCCCCAGTGCCTGCCACGTAGTAGGTACTAACAAATATCAAATGAGCAATACAAGAACTGTTCAGGATTCGTTAGCTAATTAGGATTCTGCTCCTACGTGGGTGCTTTTCTCCACCATTGTTGACTTCCCCGTGCTCTCCCACTCATTCATTCATTCAATAAATGTTTATTGACCGCCCGCTATGTGCCAGGAACTGTCCCAGAGGTTTAGGATCTGTCGTTTAACAAGGCGAGACAGTCCTTACCCTCATGGAGCTCATAGTAAATAAAGAGAAGCAGGTAATTGAACAAATCACTGTGATAGGATGTGACGGATGCTGTTGGGATGCAGACGGGGCACAACGTGTCCAAGTTGGCACAGGTGGTAAGTGGGGAGCTGGGAACTGAAAGTAGGCAGGTGACCACTGAGCTCAGCCCTTCCCCACCACACAGGCCTTCTCTTCAGCTTGGCCTTCAGACCCTTCATGATACTGTGCTTTCCCTCCATTTTCATTCACTGGGCTGGGCGCTGGGCTGGGGGCGATCATCAGAAGCACAGGTCCTTCAGCTCCTGGGGGTTTTCTTTGGTCATTTCGTCCTCTCTCCTCTCCTCTCTGGTGCTCCTACTTTCTGATGTCAGGTCTCCTGGGCTGACACTCTAATTTTTGTGTATTTTCATCCCCATTTTTCACCTTTTTATTTTGTTCTACTTTATAATCCAAACTTGTTATTGTATCTTCAATGTTTAGTATTCTACTTTTTAATTTCCAAGAGTTTTTCTTTTTTCTCTGAGTGTTCTTTTTTCACAGCATACTGGTCTCATTTTACAAATTCATTTTCTGTTCTTTCTGAGAAAATTAATGATAGTTTCTTGTAAAATTTTTCTTATGTTCTTGTTCTTTCTGAGTTGCTTTTTTTGTTTGCTTGTTTGGGTTTGTCTGTTGTGTGTGTATGTGTGTTAGAAGTTTCTCTCGTATATCTGCCAATATTGGGCTATTCTGCTCATATTTATGAATGACTCACTGACACCTGGTGGAAGCTTTGTGTGCAAGGTGGGGCTTGGTGAGGAGGGGCCTCTGCTCCAGGGTCGGGGGCAGTGGTTTTGTCATGGAACCCCCAGTGACAGAATCGGCAAGTGTTTTCCCTCAGGCTAGTCAGTTTCCTCAAAGAAAAATCCTCCAGTCTTCTGCTGGGTTATAAATCTCAGTGTTAGCATCTGGAGGTGAATTGGAGGAAGAGGATGGCATTGGCAGGTCCAGTCAGCACCTGCCATCCCTTCTCCTTCTGGTCCCTTCTTGAAAAATTTCGTCCTCAAGAGATTGGGTGGGTTGAGCAAGGTGGCTGTCCATGCTGACTGGGGGCTGGTGAGAGTCTGGGAGGCTGCGACCCGGATGAGGAGGGGACCACGGAGAGAAGGGGCCCAAGGCAGGGTGGCCTAGCCCAAGCAGAATTGCCTCCTCGGGATGCCTGATTCTGGAGTGTCAGGAAGCCGACTGGAAGAGCAGCAGCAGTGTAGACACACCACGGATTCAAGGGGTGGCTCGAGCTGAGGCCCAGGGGTTGCTCTTTCCAGTGACGGGAACTCTGGCCTGGTGTCCTGGAGGGTCAGCATCCTTTCTGGGTGTCAGTATCCCTGTCTACAAAATGAGAGAGTTGCCCCCCGGCACTCTCTCTGTTACGTCCCCACCAGCTCTACGGCTGTGTGACGCTGTGAAGAGGGCGGCCGGGTGGGCTTGGTCTTGGGCCCTGTCGACGTTCTTTATAAATAACCACAGGAACCCTCCGCCTCTGGTTCTCAGTGCTGCCTGCTACCTGAGCAGTTCAGGGATCCACACCTTTTTTGTGTTTTAAGAGTGGTAATTACACCAGCCCAGAGGGCAAAGTTAAGCACAGTTGAAACTGCTCATCATTCCGACCTTCTCCACCCGTCAAGCCGCGGAGGTCTGCTTGGTCACCCCTAGACTCAGCTTTCCCCACTCTGTCGGGGGCCCGAAGGGTCATCCTTCGTCCTGGCTGAGCCGTGCTCTCTGGTCTTGCTCCCAGCAGAGCGCCATCGGGAGGTCTGGCCGGGCTCCGCAGCAGGCCCGGCTCCCTGAGAGAAGGGCAGGGTTTGTGAAATAAGCAAATCCCTGAAAACACATGGGCTCAGTGTCTCCCAGGGTGGTCCAGGGACTAGCAAAGGGCGAGTGCTGATTAAAAATCTAAATTCTTTGGCCCTGCCGCCACCCAGTGAATAAGGACGGCAGCTGTGTGGGGCTTGCGTTTGGAGTATTATTAAAATCCGCGGATTTGCGACCACATGGCTTTGCTAGTGAAGCTGCGCCCAGGCTGACTCGCGCCTGCCTCTGCAGCTCTAAGCGTCGAGCTCAGCGTCAATACAAAGTCCACTGTTGAACAAGTAGACTTACATGAACAAGGACAAGGGCACACGCGTGTATCTGCACACACGCACTGACACGCATGCACACAGGCGTACGCATGCACACGCTTCCCAGAGGGTTTTCCCTCCAGACACGCTGGCCGTGTGGTCCATGCTGGACCTCCTGCTACAGTTCGCCTGTGTTGCACATCTTCCCTGAACAGACTCTGGGGGCGTCTGGCATCACTGTTCCTCCTGGGTTGGCGTCTCCTGACTGTGCCGTGCTGGGGCTCCGCCAGGTACCTCCCCTGCGTCGATGGGGAGCGTCTGAGCCCCCGTCCTAGCTCATTAACCCAGCCACTGGTGCTAAGCACTTCCTGTCTCCCAGGCAGGTGTCGGGCACAGGGGAGCACAGGCCTGTGGTGGTGGTGGTGGGGGGGTGGGCCCGGAGGGGAGGCAGACTCTGCCTGGGGCTGGAGGGGCAGGGCTGAGCAAGGCTTTGGGTCTGACGTGGTGGTTGGGCGGCTTGAAGAAAAGTGGGTTGAGAGGGTTGGGGGGGGGGGGGGCGAATGTTCAGGGCAGGGGAGCAGCAGGTGTGTGGCTCCCTCCTGGGCTCTGGGGGAATGTGGGGGAAGGTGTGAGGCACAGCAGTCACCCTAGGGAGGGAGGGAGGGCAGCAAGGACCAGAGAGCCAATGCCTGGTTGGAGCATGCTGGTGGAGTGTCACTCCTGGGAGCCCAGGCTTATCACAGGTCAGGGGGACTGTGTTGGTGAGTGTGAGGGGCCAGGATTCCTGACACATGGGGAAAGGATGCGTCTGCAGACCGCGTGGCTGTGGGCCTCGGCGTGAGTGACCGTGCAGCAAGGGCCACGGCCAGAAGTTGATGCATCACAGGATGCGGCAGAGAAGGACAGACTGAGGTTTCTGAGACCACGTCAAACTCAAGGCACAGCGGGTGACACGATCAGCAGAGCCGACAGGAGCTGTGAGGGGCCAGAGATGGGTTTTCTGTGAGGAGCAGCAGGGCACACAGCGGGCGGGGCGTTGGGGACGGACATGAGGGTGTGAGTGATGGAAGCCAGGACCTGACCCAGAGCTGGGGGGAGCTCTCAATGGCTCCCATGAGAGGGTGGCGTCATCTATCCTCGGAGGTGGTTGTTTCACATTGCAACGATTTTAGAGATTTGGGGAAGAATCCATGTTTTTAACTACATACACTGAGTTGGCAGCAAATTCTTGAAGATCCTACTGAAGCCTAGGAAGGCCAGACTGGCTGCCCCTCCCAACCCCACACATGGATGGGATATTTCTGGGAATGGATATGTTGCTAATAAGGCATGAAAACCCATTTTTATAGGAGTAGGAAAAAGGAATAAAGTGTATCCTATGGGGCTACCTGGGGAAGACAGATATATGTCAATAAAATACCAGTAAATAGTAATGGGAAGACTGTCCTGAAGCCACAGCCGAGTGCTGGTGTCGTGGGGACTGCAGGCCCACCCCTCACTCCCAGGGAGGCCTGACACCCCTGCAGGACGCAGGCAGCAGCCCCGGGGGGTGCAGAGACCTGGGCCAGGGAGCTGGTGGTTCGGAGGGGACAGGGGACGTGTGTGACCGGGCTGAGGAATCACCATCCCTGTGTTGTCTCCTCTGCAGTCTGGCTGGGCGTCACCTGTGAGGGGTTTTCTCTGCACAGTCCTGGAATTGGTTTAGTGCAGGACCCCAGCTCCTGTCTGGGTGGACAGATGGGGGCAGATCTTGGGGCAGACCTGGTAGCCCCTGATGGGCCCGTCCCAGCTGGGCCGGTCCAGGTGGGAGGGCTCCAGGGAAGGCCCGGTGGGCTCCCGGCTTTCTCCTTCCTCCTTGTCCCTCCTGCTTCTTCCTTTCCCCTTGCTCCTCTTTCCCGCTTTCATGCTCCATTTGTGGTCTGTTCCTTCCCCTCCCCCCTCTCTCTTGCCTTAAATAAGACACCAGTTTAAACAGATGGAGAGACTGACTGAAGTTCCAGCGCTGCTTCTCCCGAGTGCAGCCTCTCCTCTGTCTTCCCTGCGCACCTCTGGCTCCAGCCTCTCGGGGAGCTTGCTCGTGTAGAGCGGCCTGTGGGCACCCTGGTGCTGCCCTCGACACGGCTCTCTGGGGGTGCAGAGTCACACACAGCCACGGCGAGGCGGAGCTGAGGCATGGTGCGATGTCACAGAAGAGCTTTCCTCTTCCCGTTGTTGTGTTGCATCCACTCCCAGCCACTGCTGAGAGTTGGGTGCGCTGGCTTTGATGGGCAGGATGCAGGAATTTACAGCCAGGCCTTTCAATATGGGGCTTATGACTCTCTTGGGTAACCTCTAAGGGGAGGTGGGCCAGATATTCTGAATGAGTTCTCTAATTTCCATGAGGGGATGTTTGCCCTCACCCTCAGCTGGACTGCTAATAAGGGCACAGGATCCTATTTCCATGAGCAACCCAGAAAACCTGCACCCAGTCTCCTTCAGGGAGGATGGTCTTTTATTCAGGGGAGACTGATCCAACATATCCCAAAGGCTGCTGAAAACAGCCCGAGGAGGATTGCCAGGGGTGGGCCTGCCTGTGCACCTAATCAGTGCTCCTGTTCTAAAAAACGAAGTCTCCTTGGAATCTCTAAGCTTTCAGAGCCCCTGCCCCAATATCACTGCTTATCTTTGAGCACTTGTTGATTGAGAAAAAAACATAAATAAAACTACCATGCATTTGTTTATAGTTTTAAAATGGATTCATGTTTTATCAAATGCAACAGCATCTACTCACGTTTGAAAACAGTGTATTATTTAGTCTGTGGCCAGCTCCTGGAGTCACACAGATTGGTGGAAGCCTCACAATAACTCTGAGGTCCCCGAGGATGCCGTATCTCTGGAATCTGTGGGCTGGAATCTGTGGCTGTAGGTGCTTTGAAGGCTCTCCCTAAACTGAACCAGCCCAGCAGGGAGCCTTGCGTGTGGGTTGTGTTTTCCCGTCTTTTCTTTCCCACGGAAAACTTCCTCTGCTGAGTGGCACTGTGTCGTGATGTCATTGGCCTGAGGGACACCACCGTGGATGGTGCCACGGAACCTGTGTGCCATGAGGAGGTTGTCGAGACGCTGCCATCCTGTGCTGCAGGCAGGTTTCTGTTGCCTGCAGTAGTAGCCTGTTCTGGCTGAGCCGGGTGAGAAGGAGCTGACCAAAAAGGCCTGGGGAGGCCTTCTGGTCCCAGCTATGGCAGAGTGACTGGTTCTGGACTCCCCCCGGCCCTCCCCCCCCCCCCCCATTAAACAACCATAAAATTGGTCAGAATCTACGAGACAACTGTGTTCAGGTATGGACAACAGTCAGTGAAAGACTGACCCTAAGAGAGGGGAAACTGATGAGTTGTGCCCTACGGTTACTTAGCTCTTAGCCCCATTAAAAATTTCCATTTTGGCAGAGAAAACAGGAGTCGGAGGGAGCAAGGAGATCCCATAAAGCTGAGGAGGCGAAGGTCAGAGCTGAGGAGGCTGAGGCACCTGGAGTGGGCGGAGCGGGGCCTGGGAGAAGAGGCAGCTGTGTAGAGGGAGCCCGGAGTCCTGTGTGGGCTCTCCGGGAGAACGTGGTAGGGGTCTGGGCTGTGCATGCCTGGGTGAGAGGATGTGGACCACCCAAGGAGTAGCTGCTGTGAGGATGAGGATGAAACAAGATACTAGATGACAAGCAGAGCTTGGGGACATTTGGGCCCAAATCTGTCTATTGTCAGAGACAGACATTATCAGTACCTCCTTAACACCCTGGGTATTCATCCAACGGGAAAGAAGGAATAAAAACCATTCCCTAGAGGAAGGCCTATTCCAGATCTTCCAACAGTGTAAAACTAAGCCCTGACAGGATCTGCAGAAGACGGAGGCTGGAGGTTGAACCTTACCAAGTTAGAGAGCTTGGGCAGAACAAAAAAGAAAACAAAAGCAAAACCAACAAAAACAACCCATATAAGTTCAAGGTGATTAGCTAGTAAATGAACTGTCTAACAGAATAATAAAAAAAACACTCTTCAGAGGAAGATAACAGAATATGGGGTCCATATAATGTTTCTTCAATAATGGTCAATATACAAAGGAAAAGAAAATGTGACTTATGGTTGAGAAAATAAAAGCAATGAAAAGAAACAGACTCAAGATAACCAAATGTTACATTTATCTGAAAAAGATTATAAAGCAGTTATTATATGTATACATTTAAAAATCCAAAGGAAAATGTCTTTAAAGAATTCAGTGAAGATATGAATGATGTTCATGAGTTCACAGGTGGGGAATCTTCAGAGAAATAGAAACTAGAGAAAAACCAAATGGAAACTCTCCAGAACTGAAAAGAAAAACAGCTGAAATAATATAATGTCTTGGCTTCACATCAAATCGGAGAAGGCAGAAGAAAAAGTCTGTAAATGTGAAGACAAATCAATAAAATTTATCTGATTTGAAGATGAGAGGGAAAACTGTTGAAGGAAAATGAACAGTTTCACATGCAATAAGAGTCTCATAAAGAGAAGAGAGTGAGAATAGAGCAGAAAAATACATTTGAAGAAATAATAGCTGAAAGTTTTCCAAATTTGGTGAAAAACTTAAAATTAGAGATTCAGAAAGCTCAGCCATTCCCAAGCAGTATAAATACAGAGAAAACCACACCTATGCACATCATAGTCAAATTGCTAAAAACCAAAGATGAAGAGAAAATCTTGAAAGCTTAAAAAAACCAAAAAGCAAAAAGACCTAGCAGGGGACAATGATAAAAATGATGACCATCTTCTGATAAAATATAAAGTCCAGAAAACATTGGAAGAAGACCTTTAATGTGTTGCTGTCCATCCAGAGTTTTCTGTTCAGTGAAATATCTTTCAAAAATGTGAGTGAAATGGGGCAGCCTGGTGGCATAGTGGTTAAGTTTGCATATTCCACTTTGGCAGTCGAGGGTTCACCAGTTGAGATCCGAGGTACAGACCTAGGCACTGCTGGTCAAGCCATGCTGTGGTGGGCATCCCACATATAATGTAGAGGAAGATGGGCGTGGATGTTAGCTCAGGGCCAGTCTTCCTCAGCAAAAAGAGGATGATTGGCAGAGGAGGTTAGCTCAGGGCTAATCTTCCTTGAAAAGAAAGTGAATGAAATAAAGACATTTACAGAAAAACAGAAAACTGAGAGAATTTGTCACCATCAGACCTACACTACAGGAAACGCTAAAGGAAATCCTCAGATTGTAGGGAAATGAAAGTGTGAATTTACAGAAAGATAAACACTAGAACTGGTAAATAACTAGGTAAATATAAAATTGTTTTCTTTTCTCATAATTTCCTTAGAAGACAATTGACTGTTTAAGACAAAAATAATAACACTTTAAGGTGAAGTTTATAAAGTATATAGAAGGAAAAGACATGAAAACTATAGTATAAAAAACAGGGAGCGGAATGGGTTGGTAAATGGAATTATACTGTTGTACGGGGAGTGTGAAATTTGAAGTGGGAAATGCAAAGTGTCAGATGGGAAGTGAGAAGTGTGAAATGTTATAATATTGACTCTAAATAGACTTTGAAAACGTAAGGATATATATTGTTCTAGAGTAACAACTAAAAATAACTAATAAGGGAAAAAGAAGATAAGAAGCTAATAGAGGCTATAAAATTAAATCCTGAAAAACATTTAATGAACACAAGAGAAGACAGGAAAGAAGGAACAGAGGACAAAGAAATAGAAGAGACAAATTTAAACCCAACCATCTAAGTAATTACATTAAATTTAATTGGACTAAATATTCTAATTAAAAAGAAGAGATTGTCAGATTGGATGAAAAAGCAATCTCCAATTATATGCTGCTCAGAAAGATGCACTTTAAAGTTGAAGACACAAATAGATTGATATAAAAGAATTAAAAAAAACGTTAAACTGTGCAAACAGGATGCATAAGAAAGCTGCCATAGCTATATCAATACTAGACAAAGCAGACGTCGAGACGAGAGATAAGAGGGCCATTTCATAATGACGAACGGGCAGTTCATCTGGGAGACATAATAACCCACAACATGCACGCACCTGGAAACAAAGCTTCAAAATTCATGATGCAAAATTGACATGGTACTAAAGGAAAAGATAGACATATCCACAATCATTATCAGAAGTTTTTAACTTAGATAGCATTATTAGCCAACTTGATCCATTTGACATTTATAGCATGCCACACCCTACACGATACGTATTCTTTTCACATGGACATGGCATATTCACAAAGGTACACTGGACCACAAAAAGTTTCAGTACAAACAACAGACTTTATTTCTCACGGTTATGGAGGCTGGAAGTCCAAGGTCAAGGTACAGACAGATTTGGTGCCTGGTGAGGACCCTCATCCTGGGTCACAGATAGCATCTTCTTGCGGTGTCCTCACATGGTGGAGGGGGTGAGGGAGCTCTCTGGGGTCTCTTATAAGGACACTAAACTTGCTCCTGAGGGCTCCACCCTCATGACCAAATCATCCTCCTACAGGCCTCATCTCCGTCCACTGTCACACTGGGCATTAGGTTTCAACATATGAATTTTGAGGGGACACATTTAGTCTATGGCACCTGGTTTAATTTTAAATGTTATCCGTGTGGTTTTGGTTCTGCTATCTAGTTGCCATATCTGGTGTGGTTTTTGGGGGGTTTTTTTTGGTAAGGAAGATTGGCTCTGAGCTAACATCCGTTGCCAATATTCCTATTTTTGCTTGAGGAAGATTGTTGCTGAGCTAATGTCTGTGCCAGTCTTCCTCTATTTTGCATGTGGGATGCCAGCACAGCGTGGTTTCATGAGCAGTGTGTAGGTCAGGACCCAGGATCCAAAACCGTGAATGCCAGGCAACCGAAGCAGAGTGTGCGAACTTAACCATTATGCCACCAGGCTGGCCCTGCCATATCTTGTTTTCATGTGGAGATTTGAAAAGGCTGTGAAACTCTGCCATCACTGCCACCACATTCCGAGATTTGATCAGTTCCCTTTTCTGTGCATTCTGGGTCCCTCTTCTCCAGAGCCTCTGCCTCTCCATCACTTCTAGACTGAGCGCTCTTCCAGCCTGCGTGTGCTGTTGCTGTGGGGATGACACAGTCACGGTTGTCCCGGGAGTCCTTCACTACTCTCTCAGGCTGGCTGTCCTGCTCCCTGTGCCCTGTAGCTTTTGTCCATTGGCTCATTTGTTCTTTATCTACCCTATTTTGGAGTGGAGCTCTGTATGTTTTAGTTCTTGCGTGCTTGGAAATGCCTTTATTCTACAAGATGTGGTAATTTTGCTGGTTCAAGAAATCACAGCTTCGGAGGCAGTGTCTTATTGTCTTCTAGCACTAGTCCTGTTGACATCCAGAGGCCTTTCCTCTCTTGTTCTTTGCATGTGACCTGTTTTTCCTCTCTGGAAGCTTTTAAGATGGTTTATTTATTTATTTCATCTTAAAACTTCATATGCTGTGGTGTGCGTCCCCCTCAGTCATTGGCCCGGGTCCTCAGTGAAGCTTCTCAGTGGAGGAAAAATCTATTGTATTATTTCTTTGGTCCTCTCCTTCCATCCATACTATTTTTGACGTTTCTATCAGTTGGATGTTGGACATCCTGTGTCCATCCACTAACTCTTTAACATTCTCCCTGTTCTGTTTCCTCTCTACCAGATTTCTGTCCCTTTGTTTTCCAAATTGCCCTTTGAAGTTTTAGTTTAACCTATCATAATTTTAATTTTAAAGAGTTCTCTCTTTTTCTTATTCTCTTATATTCCTAGCATCTTTTTTTAAAATGAATTCAGTAGTTCCTTCACCTGTGAGTATTTCTTATATATACTTTTTTCCTCGATTTTTTTCTATTTCCTTCATTATCTGTTTCCTCCAGACTCCTTTTCCTCCTTGTTTCGTTTGTTCTGGGTTTCATGCGTGGCTGTCTGCTCGTATTTAGTAGTGAGGAACTTGGTGGATGGGAAGCTGTGTGTGACAAGGGTCTGTCAACTGGTTGACTTCAGTGTCTGGCTGTGGGAGTGATACAGCGACTGTTGGTGTATAGAGGTCCTTTGCCTCCATTCGATGACTCCAGCAGATGCTCTGATTTCCGTGGAGGTTAACGTGGTGCTGGCAACTTTCTTGCAGCTGTGTGGCTGAGGGTGGGTGGGGGTGGGGTGGAAGCAGGGAAGCAACCTGGGGGGTCCGGTCTTTCAGCGTGCAGTTTTAGTTAATCCTCTTCTTAGAGTCCTTGTCTTTCCCCACCTTTAACTGTCCTGGTGTCCCCAGCCTGGGCCTGTATGTTGGATTTCTCTGGGGAGTAAGTCTCTGATGTCCTGTTCCTAGTGTGTGGTCGGGGAGGGGCGGTTATCTGCCTGTGTGAGTTGGAAGCCCTCCTGGGTTGTTCACCTGCTCTATGAATCTCCACCCACCCCTATTTCTGATCTTGCGCCTCATCCCCATGACTCCCATCCCAGCTCCCTTCTGGGGAAACTGCCTCAGAGGCCTGACCTTCCTGCCCTGCTTCCTGCCCTGCTTCCCCTCCTGCTTCCTCTCCTGGTTCCCCTCCTGGTTCTTCTCCTGCTTCCTCTCCTGCTTCCTGCCCTGCTTCCTCTCCTGCTTCCTCTCCTGGTTCCCCTCCTGCTTCCTCTCCTGGTTCTTCTCCTGCTTCCTCTCCTGGTTCCTCTCCTGGTTCCCCTCCTGGTTTCCCTCCTGCTTCCTCTCCTGCTTCCTCTCCTGCTCCCTCTCCTGGTTCCCCTCCTGGTTCTTCTGGTTCCCCTCCTGCTTCCTCTCCTGCTTCCCCTCCTGCTTCCTCTCCTGGTTTCCCTCCTGGTTCCCCTCCTCATTTCCCTCCTGGTTCCTCTCCTGGTTCCCCTCCTGCTTCCCCTCCTGCTTCCTCTCCTGGTTTCCCTCCTGGTTCCCCTCCTCATTTCCCTCCTGGTTCCCCTCCTGGTTCCCCTCCTGCTTCCTCTCCTGGTTCCTCTCCTGGTTCCCCTCCTGGTTCCCCTCCTGCTTCCTCTTCTGCTTCCCCTCCTGCTTCCTCTCCTGGTTTCCCTCCTTGTTCCCCTCCTGCTTCCTCTCCTGGTTCTTCTCCTGCTTCCTCTCCTGGTTCCTCTCCTGGTTCCCCTCCTGGTTTCCCTCCTGGTTCCTCTCCTGGTTCCTCTCTTGGTTCCCCTCCTGGTTTCCCTCCTGGTTCCTGTCATGCTTCCTCTCTTGCTTCTTCTCCTCATTCCCCTCCTGGTCCCCTGGGCAGCTGAGTGTGACTGCCTTGGCTTTTATAAGTCACACACCCTCTTCACCCATTTTCTATTTTCATATAATCTGTGACAGTCTTCCACCGTTTACCATTCATATCCCGTTCTCTCTGGTCCTGCATATTTCCTCACGGTAACTTTGTGGCCTCTAGGGAGGGACGGGAGACTCGTGTGGTCAACCTGTCCTATTCACCATACTTCTCATCGACTTTTGATTTGTGTTGCACTCTTATATTCTATGTATTCCTGAGGAATCTCCTTAGGTCCTACCTGGAGCAGGGCAGAAGTGTAAGTAGGCACCCTGGGGTTTTGCCAATGACTAGTAGTCATCAGGTCTGGAGCCAATGGGGAGGTAGGTGACCCTGCCCTTGTCCTCATCCCCACATGCCTGAAAGATTAGGCGCCTAATCCTTCAAGAGTGAAATCCTAGGGAGTACCTTCCGCTGGCAAATGGGGCCAAAGAGATGGGAGATCGCTGACCTTTTTTTTTCAATTATTTATTAATGGCATGTTGCTTTATAACATTGTGTAGTTTCATGTGTACATTATTATTTATCAGTTTCTGTATAGGCTGCATTGCGGTCACCACCAATAGTCTAATTTTTATCCATCACCATACATATGTGTCCCTTTACCCCTTTTGCCCACCCGCTCCAATCCCTTACCCTCTGGTAACCACTAATCTGTTCTCTTTATCCGTGTGTTTGCTTATCTTCCATATATGAGGGAAATCACACAGTGTTTGTCTTTCTCTGTCTGGGTTATTCCTCAAGGTCCATCCATATTGTTGCAAATAGGAAATTTTTTTTTTAAATAGCTGCATAGTATTCCATTGTATTATACATACCACATCTTCTTTATCTATTCATCAGTTGATGGGCACTTGGGTTGTTTCCATCTCGGCTATTGTGAATAATGCTGTAATGAACATGGGGGTGCATAAATCTCTCTGAATTGTTGATTTCATGTTCTTTAGATAAATACCCAGAAGTGGAATAGCTGGATCATGTGGTATTTCTATTTTTAATTTTTTTGAGAAATCTCTGTACTGTTTTCCATAGTGGCTGCACCAGTATGCGTTCCTACCAGCATTGTATGAGGGTTCCCTTTTCGCCACAACCTCTCCAACATTTGTTATTTCTTGTCTTGGTAATTATAGCCATTCTGACTGGTGTGAGGTGAAATCTCATTGTAGTTTTGATTTGCATTTCCCTAACAATCAGTGATGTTGAACATCTCTTCATGTGCCTGTTGGCCATCTGTAAATCATCTTTGGAAAAATGTCTGTTCATATCCTCTGCCCACTTTTTTGATTGAGTTGTTTGCTTTTTGTTGTTGCATCATATGAGTTCTCTATATATTTTGGAAATTAACCCCTTACTGTATATATGATTTGCAAATATTTTCTCCCAGTTGGTGGATTGTCTTTTCATTTTGTCGATGGTTTCCTTTGCCGTGAAGAAGCATTTTAGTCTGATGTAGTCCCATTTGTTTATTTTTTCCTGTTTCCCTTTCCTGAGTAGACATGGTATTCAAAAAGATGCTACTAAGACTGATGTCAAAGAGTGTACTGCCTGTGTTTTCTTCTATGAGTTTTATGGTTTCAGGTCTTACATTCAAATCTTTAATCCATTTTGAGTTAATTTTTGTGTATGGTGTAAAATAACAGTGTATTTTCATTCTTTTGTATGTGCCTGTCCAGTTTTCCTGACACTATTTATTGAAGAGCCTTTCCTTTCTCTATTGTATGTTCTTGGTTCCCTTGTTGAAGATTAGCTGCCTGTAGCTTTCAGTTCTGTTCCATTGATCTGTGTCTTCTTTTTTTTTTTTGCCAGTACCGTGCTGTTTTGATTACTAAAACTTTGTATTATGTTTTGAAGGCAGGGATTGTGATGTCTCCAGCTTTGTTCTTTTGTCTCAGGATTGCTTTGGCTATTCAGAGTCTTTTGTTGTTCCATATAAATTTTAGGAATCTTCGTTCTATTTCCGTGAAGAATGTCATTGGGATTCTGATTGGGATTGCATTGAATCTGTAGATTGCTTTAGGTAATATGGACATTTTAACTATATTTGCTCTTCCAGTCCATGAGGAAGGAATATCTTTGCATTTCTTTTTTTTTCTTTTTTTGTTTTTTGGTGAGGAAGATTGGTGCTGAGCTAACAGCTATTACCAATTCTCCTCTTTTTGCTTGAGGAAGACTGGCCCTGAACTGAGGTCTGTGGCAATCTTCCTCTATTTTGTATGTGGATTAGCACCACAGTATGGCTTGATAAGTGTTGTAGGTCTGTGCCTGGGATCTGAACCTGCAAACCCCAGGCTGCCAAAGTGCAGCATGCTGAACTTAACTCCTATGCCACCGGGCCTGACCCTTTCTGTTTCTTTATGTCTTCTTCAGTTTCTTTAAATAATGTCTTATAGTTTTCATTACATAGGTCTTTCAGTTGCTTGGTTAAATTTATTCCTAAATATTTTATTCTTTTTGTTGCAATTGTAAATGGGATGGTATTCTTGACTTCTCTTTCTGGTAGTTTGTTATTAGTGTATAGAAACGCAACTGATTTTTGTAAATGGATTTTGTACCTTACAAATTAGTTATAGTTGCTGATTATTCCTAATAGTTTTCTGGCAGATTCTTTAGGGTTTTCTAAATATAGAATCTTGTCATCTGCAAAGAACGAGAGTTTCACTCCTCCCTTTCCAATTTGGATCCTTTTTATTTTTTTCTTGCCTAATTGCTCTGGCCCAAACCTCCAGGACTATGTTGAATAGGAGTGGTGAGAGTGGACACAATTGTCTTGTTCCTGTTTTGGAGGGACGGCTTTCAGTTTTTCACCATTCAATAGATGTTGGCTGTGGGTTTGTCATATATGGCCTTTATAATGCTGAGGTACTTTCCCTCTATCCCCATTTTATTGAGAGGTTTTATCATAAATGGATGCTGGATCATGTCAAATGCTTTCTCTGCATCTATTGAGATGATCATGTGATTTTTATTCCTCATTTTGTTAATGTGGTGTATGACGTTGATTGATTTGCAGAAGTTGAACCATCCCTGCATCCAGGTATAAATCCCACTTGATCATGGTGTATGATCCTTTTAATGTATTCCTGTGCTTGGTTTACCAATATTTTGTTAACTAGAATGAGTTAGGAAGTTTTCCATCTTCTTCAATTTTTTGGGATACTTTGAGAACGATAGGTATTAAATTTTTGAGTGTTTGGTAGAATTCTCCAAAGAAGCCATCTGGTCCTGGACTTTTATTTTTTGGGAGGTTTTTCAATCTCTTTACTTGTGGCTGGTCTATTCAAATTCTCTATTTCTTCTTAATTCAGTTTTGGGAGGTTGCATGAGTTTAGGAATTTATCCATTTCTTCTAGATTATACAGTTTGTGGGCATATAATTTTTCATAGTATTCTCTTATAAACCATTGTATTTCTATGCTATCTGTTGTAATTTCTCCTCTTTCACTTCTAATTTTATTTATATGAGCCTTCTCTTTTGTTTTCTTAGTGAGTCTGGCTAAGGGTTTGTCAATTTCGTTTATCTTCTCCAAGAACCAGCTCTTAGTTTCATTGATCTTTTCTGCTGTTTTTTAGTCTCCATTTGATTTATTTCTGCTCTTATTTTTTATTATTTCCCTCATTCTGCTGACTTCGGGCTTTGTTTGTTCTTCTTTTTCTGGCTTTGTTAGGTGTAGTTTAAGATTACTTATTTGAGATTTTTCTTGTTTGTTGAGGTGAGCCTGTATTGCAATGAATTTCCCTCTTAGAACTGCTTTTGCTGCATCACATAAGAGTTGGTATGTTGTATTTTCATTTTCATTTGTCTCCAGGTATTTTTTAGTTTCGCTTTTGATTTCTTCATTGGTCCAATGCTTGTTCTGTAGCATGTTGTTTAGTCTTCACATATTTGTGACATTCCCAGCTTTTTTCTTTACTTGATTTCTAGTTTTATAGCATTGTCATTGGAAAAGATGCTTGATATGATTTCAATCTTCTTAAATTTATTGACGCTTGCCCTTTTTCCCAACATATGGTCTGTCTTTGAGAATGGTCCATGTGCACTTGAGAAGAATGTGTATTCTGCTGTTTTTGGATGGAATGTTCTCCATATATTTATTAAGTCCATCTGGCCTAGTATTTCATTTAAGGCCACTGTTTCCTTGTTGACTTTCTGCCTGGATGATCTATCTATTGATGTAAGTGAGGTGTTGAGGTCCCCTTCTATTATTGTGTTGCTGCCAATTTCTCCCTTTAGGTCTGTTAATATTTGCTTTATATACTTTGTTGCTCCTGTGTTAGGTACTTATATATTCATAAGTGTTGTGTCCTCTTGTTGGAATGTCCCTTTTATCATTATATACTTCCCCTCTTTGTCTCTCATTGTTTTTTTGTCTTGAAGTCTGCTTTGTTTGACGTAGGTATGGCAATACTTGCTTCCTTTTGCTTGCCCTTTTCTTGGAGCATTGTCTTCCATCCCTTCACTATGAGCTTATGTTTGTCTTTAGAGCTGAGATGTATTTTCTGGAGGCAGCATATTTTTGGGTCTCTTTTTTTAATCCATCCAGCCACTCTGGGTCTTTTGGTTGGAGAATTCAAATCATTTACATTTAGAGTGAGTATTAATATATGAGGGCTTAGTATTGCCATTTTATCTCTTGTTTTCCAGTTGTTCTATATTTTTCTTGTTTCTTTTCCCTTGTATTTCGGACTGCCATTTCAGTTTGGTCATTTTCTCAGTTTCCTTTTTTTGGGGGGTGGGGGGGGGTGAGGAAGATTGGCACCCAACCAATATCTGTTGCTCATCTTCCCCTTTTTGCTTGAGGAAGAGTATCACTGAAGTAACATCTGTGGCAATCTTCCTCCACTTTGTATGTTGGATGCTACCACAGCATGGCATGATAAGTGGTGCATAGGTCTGTGCCCAGGATCTGAAACTGTGAACCCTGGGCTGCCAAAGCACAGCACATGAACTTAACCACTATGCCACTGGGCTAGCTCCTCATTTCTTTTTATTTATGATTTATGGCTCTGCTCTGATTTTTTGTTTAGTGGTATACTGTGAGATTTGTGTAAAAGATCTCATAGAAGAGCTAGTCCATTTTCTGATAGCCTCTTATCTCCATTAGCCTATGCAGATTCTATCCCTTTCCTCTTACCCTTCTCAGTTATTGTTGTCACAAATTGTTTTTTTCTGTATTGTGAGTTTGTGAGTAAATTGAAGTGTTTATCATTATTTTTTGTGCTTCCCTTCCCTTTGTCTTTTATGTTATAGTTAAGTCTTACTGACTTATGCTGATACAGAGCTGCAATTTTCGGAGTCTATCTTTCTATTTATCTCCTTGCTCACTGTTTGGTAAACTTTTGCCTTTTTGTTACAGGTAGGAGGGCTTCCCTTGTCATTTCTTGTAAGGGAGTTCTAGTGGCAACTAACTCCCTCAGCTTTTGTTTATCTGGGAAAGATTTTATTGCTCCATTGTATCTGAAGGATAGTTTCATTGGGTAGAGTATTCGTGGCTGAAAGTTGTTGTCTTTCAGTATTTTCAATATATCATTCCATTGTCTCCTAGACTGTAAAGTTTCTGCTGAGAAATCTGCTGAAAGCTTGATAGGAGTTCCTTTGTACGTTATTTTCTTCTGCCTTGCTGTCCTTTATATTTTTTCTTTGTCATTGACTTTTGCCAGTTGTAATAGTATATGCCTTGGAGGAGGTCTTTTTGCATTGATGTCATTGGGAATTCTGTTGGCTTCATGTACTTGTAAGTCCAATTCTTTCCCTAGGTTTGGGAAGTTCTTAGCTATTATTTCTTTGAACAAGCTTTCTGCTCCTTTCTCCCTCTTGAATACCTATAATCCTTATGTTGCTTTTCCTAAATGAGTTGGATATTTCTTAAAGAATTTCTTCATTTTTAAAAAATCTTAGTTCTTACTCCTTTTCCACCTGAAGCATTTCTATATTTCTATCCTCTAAATCACTAATTCTGTCCTCCATAATGTCAGCTCTATTTTTTATGGACTCTAGATTATGTTTTGTCTCCTTATTGTCTTCTTCATATCCAGAATTTCTATTTTTTTCTTTTTAGAGTTTCAATCTCTTTGGTGAAGTATTCCTTCTGCTCATTAATTTTATTCTTGAGCTCATTGAACTATCTTTCTGAGTTTTCTTGTAATTTGTTGAGTTTCTTTATGACAACTATTTTGAATTCTCTGTCATTTAGATTGTAAATTTCTGTGAGCTCAGGATTTGTTTCTGGAGACTTGTCATTTTCCTTCTGCTCTGAAGTGTTATTGTAGTTCTTCGTGGTGTTTGAGGAAGTGATCCTTTGCTGGTGCATTTGTGGTAGTATCAGGTTGCAGATTCTACCTGCCAGTGCTGCAGGGAGCAGGAGCTGTGTTTTCTGATCCCACCCCATCTGCTGGAAGTTGTGCAGGTAGAGCTGCTCTGCATTTGTGTGGCTTGGCCACCACCACTCTGCACGTTGTGCTCACATGAGCAGAGCTTCTGTTTCTGACAGGGGACTGCATGCTGGGCAGGAGGAGTGCCTACACAGGGGCTGAGCTGTCTTTCTATAGGATTCATGGGCTGCTGTGCTCCATGGGCAGGGACGCCTTCTGAGCTGGTGGGACACTTTGCCTGTGCAGTGCTAGAAGCAGGGGGAATCCATACAGGGGCTGAGCTGCCACTTGTTGGGTCCCGTGGGTTTCTGGCCTCTGTGGGTGGAGGCAGTTTCTGAGTGGGCAGGGGTATCTTCTCACCTGTGCTGTGCTCAGCGGGTGGGCACCCATGTAGGGGCTGAGCTGCCACCACTCAGTGTAGAGCATTCCCACTGGCAGGGCCACTGCAGCATGATGGGTCCTCCTGCAGGCCAGGCTGCAACTCTGAAATTATTTGCACAGTCTTGTCTGTCCCTGCCTCCTCTTACAGTCATGCCAGCCGTTCTGTGAGGATCTGCAACCTGCCTGTCTGCCACTGGGGAGGGAAAGAGTTTCGCTCAACTATTTCCACTTCCCCCATTCAGTTCCCCCATTCAGATGCACGGCTATGTGAATCTCTTAGGTGTCATGTTGTGCTGTGGAGAGAATACTCTGCTGGTTAATGAATGTCCTTTTTGTTGTAACTTAAAGGGGAGAGATTAAGGGAACAACTCATTCTGCCGTGATGCTTATGTCACTCTGGGAGATCCCTGACTTTGATGCTGACCCACCTGGGCTGGCCAGAGCCCAGCAGCTATTGTTGCAGAACTCTTGTGTGGACCAGCGTGAGGAGGAATATTGAAAACCCTTGCATGGTGCCCAATGCACAGGTGACTCTCAGCTAATTCTGACCTCAGTTCATCCCCATGGAACAGAGGAAGGTGGGCACCTGCATGTGGCTTGGAGGGAGGAGGGCCTATAGGGGCCTGGGGCAGTGCTGGGGGCCAAACATATAGACATGATTCCCTCTAGACTGTGATCCCCCAAGAGCAGAGGCTGGGTTGTTTCTCTTTTCATCAGTTGTTGCTTCTTCCTAGGTGGTTGGTGAATGTGTGTGGAATTGAGCCAAGCCACGGGGAAGGTCTTCCCCAGGGGAGAGCAGAGACCCTTGCCTTTGTCTGCCCTTACCTCCACCTGGGCCAGGTGGTCAGCTGAGAGTCAGCCACAGAGTGGGTGCGATGAGGCCTCACCCATCATGAGGCTTGGGGGATATAGGGGAAAACACGCAAACAGGGCTTGAGAAACTGTTCTAAAGCACAGAGGACCATGTGCCCCTGCTCTTGGGGTGCTGGGATCATATCCCCCCACCCTGGGGGTGCACAAGGGCTGCATGCGTGGCTTCTCAGTTGTCCCCCTGTTATCTCCTGATAACTTTCTCAATTTGTTATAGAATTTGCCAGAAGAATTAGATTCCTTATGGTGAAAAATGGTGTTTATTCACCATGAAGGTTAAGAAAAACAGCCCTTGAAAAGGAATGAGCTTTTGCCAGAGGATTTTTTTTTTTTTAATGAACAGGATTATGTTTATACAATTGTGCATTTTGCATGTACGTTTTTCAAAAAGGAATGAGGACTTTTCAGAGTAAAATGAAATCCTTTAATTAGAAAGCATTTAAAAAAGCAGAATAGGGAATAATCCCACACTTCCAGCTCTGCCTGTATCTCCTCCGAGGGCCTAATAACATGTGTATAGATTGCTGGGTTTTCTACTGAAAATAACCTTGTTGTGCACGAGCTGCAGGCTGTGTGACTTTGAAAGAATGAGCCTGTCAGAATGGTCTGGGTCAGGACAAAGACTCAAATGTCAGTGTGCCCGAGCTTGTACAAGCACAGCATGTCCCTTGTGGGACCCAGTGTTTCTACCAAGACCCCTATGGTCTGATGCAGATGGTCCCCAGGCCAAACTCAGGGAAGAAATGTTTGTGATGATGATTATAAGGCTTGGAGGAGAGGGTGATTGTCAAGGGATGATGGAATTCTGGACTGATGGAGTGGGGTGGGCTGGGCAGTGGCCACTCTAGACTAACTGGACCCAGCAGGAAAATGAAGACCCCATAGGTGCAGTGATTCACCGGATCAGTAGTTCTCAACTGGGGGCTGTTTTGCCCCCTTGACGATGTCTGCAGACATTTTCAGTCGTCACGGCTGTAGGGAGGTACTACTGGCATCTAATGGATAGAGGCTGGGGATGCTATTAAATATCCTACAGTGCATAGGAAGGCGCCCACGACAGAGCGTCATTGCCTCTAAAATGTCACCATGGCTGCTGTTGAGAAATTCTGGTCTAAAGACCAGAACTCCTTACTTTCAGTCCAACGTCTTTGCTAGAAGTTTTGAGTTGGCTCAGAAAGCACATATACCTTTGGCGATGACTTACCTGGAAAAACTTGGGCAAATAGTGCCCTTCCAGGTGTAGTGCTGGTGTAGTAGACCACATCAGAATTATTTGCAAACAGAAAAGCAGACTCTATTTCAAAGATAACCAATATCTGGCTGCTGCGCAGCATGGCCTCTCCCAGGCCCATGGCAGGCATTGCCCCTCTTGTTACTCTTCCTCCTCTGGCTACCAGATCCTCAAAGCATTACTCCACACAGCCAGCACAGCTTGAGGGCAGAGCTGCCATATGCCATAAGATGCTGGTTTCCCACTCCTAGTTTACATGATGTGAATTTAGGATCACTGGAAAGATCACCACATGCCTCTGTGTTAGACAATCATCGACACCTATTATTCACCTTTCATACCTTGTTCTTGTTTTAAAGGCTGGAAGTATGAAAATACCCCAGGAAATGGTCAAAAGATAAAAGCTTTTATTAACCTTTTATCCCTTCATGTAAATGAGGCTATTGATTCCAGGCCATATTGATCATTGGCTGAACCCAGAGAAGGCGTCCATATTGATCATTGGCTGAATAGTTGTCAAGATTGGACAGAAACTCATGCCCAGTGTGGGGCAGGCTCATTCGAGAGGAGAGTAGGAGGAGGGCCTCGAGGGTCCAGGGAGGTGTGAGGCCCAGGCAAGAGTCAGGGGAAGGTGGGACTGATGGCAGCCCCCGACGGCAATGCTTGTTCACAGTACCTCGTGCTTAGGCTTATTCTGGGGGCCCCAGGAAAGAACTAGGAAAACAACATGAGCTTCATGGAGGTGGAGTTGAACATAACAGGAGCTCTTTGATGGTCCACACTGTTGGGTCTTGGGACGAGCCTGGATAGGAAGAGCTCTCCACCACAGTCGAAACCACTGAAAATGCTGGGAGCAGCAGCGAGCATTGCCTGGGTCTAGACCTGAAATTTCTCAGAATCCATTTTTCTCTGGAATTCCACCATTCTAGGAAATTGAGAATTCCAGAAGGAAATCAAAGATTCAGTGGCTCTATTGACAGTTTCCGTCAAAGCTACCTCCAAACTATATTCCAAATGTACGCACTCTGCACAACTCCCACTGCTCCTCTTATCCAAGCTGTCACTGTCTCTCGTCTGGACATGGCCATGCCCCCAGATGGCCTCCAGATGGCCTCCACATGGTCTCCACTCGAGCCTCTTTCCCCGTCTGTTCTCTGCAGAGCGGGATAAACCTTCAAATCATATTTCCAATCGTGTCACTCTACTGCTCAGACCTTCCAGTGGCTTCTGTCACATTTCATGTAGAATGAGTAGTCGCACTACGATTTTCAAGGCCCTGTGTCTTATGTACTACCTACCTGCTTCCTCTCGGTGTGTCCATGCTGGCCCTTCTTGGTGTTCCTCGACGATGCTGAATCTGTTCGTGCCTTAGACTTTTCCTCTTGCTGTTGCCTCTGCTGGAAAGTTCTCTCCCGTCTGTGCACCGCTTATTTCTTCAGTTCCTTTGAACCTCTACTTGGCATCACCTCTTTAGAGAGGTGTTCCATGTCAACTCTCTGTAATTCTCTTAACTCTTGCTCTCTTTTATTTTATCAGCACTTGAAATTATGTTATTTATTTGATTGCTTTCTGTTATCTAGTTCCCTGCTTAATTGTAAGCCCTGTGGTGGCTTTGGGAACTTCGTCTTTTTCATCGGTGGTCCTAGTGACCAGGGCAGGGCCTGGCACACAGTAACACTGAGTAAACATTTGTTAAACAAATGGCTGAATTATCAGCAGAGGGACAAGGAAAAGAGATATTTAAATAAATTAAAGAATAACATTTAATTAATAAATTCAATAAAACAAAATAAGACTTCAGTAAGTCTAATAACATAAAATAAATTTTGTCAAAATACTTAGATGGGTCGAGGTCCACAGCTGACACTTCGTTACCAGAAGTTAAATCAATTCCAGCATGGTAGACATGGAGGGAAGGGCTGGAAGAGCCCCCCCCAAGTGGGTTGAACTCCCCCCATTTTATGAGAAACAGAATGCATAGAAGTGACATGGCCTGGAGCAATTAGTTGGTGCTCAGAGAATAAGGGAATTATTCCCAGAGAAACTGGGAGTTACATTAGGGGCCTTCAGTCACTGTTGATAGGCATAAATGAGGACAACTCTTGGAGGTGGATTTGGCAATAGCTAACGACGGTGACCCAGTCCTTTATCTTCTAGCTCTGTGCCCCCAGGGAAACTCTTAACACACATGCTTGAAATTGTGTATCACAGAACTGCTTCTGATAAGAAAAATCGAAACAATCTAAATGGCCATGGATAGGAAAATGAATAAATTGTGATATGCTGAGAGATTAGTTTTATAGTAATTAAAATGAATGAACCTAAGTGCTCTCCCTCTCTCTGTGTGTGTTTGTGTGTATAAACACGGGATAATCGCAATAACCTAATGGTGAACCAAGAAAGCTAGTTACAGAACAATTCCTACAGGACGCTGGCATTCACCTGCAGTAGTAGTGTAAAAATATGTTTGGAATGATAAATACCAAATTCAGGACAGTGGTTATTTCTGAGGAATGGAGGGTTAGGGACCCTTAGAGGTAAATATGGGACTTCAGTTTTATCATTGATGTTTAAATATGTCTTGAATTAAAGCACATATGGCAAAATGCTGCCATATGATAGAGCTCATGGAGGATACTTGGGTGTTTTTTTGTTTCATTCTCTGTACTTTTCTGCATGTGGTTAATTTTCCATAATCACGTGACTGATTTGTTAATGGGCTGAAATAAATTGAGTACAAGCAGGAATCAATATCATTTTTCTCAGAGGATTCTTTCAATAGTGCTCTGGTTGGTTCTCTTTCCTCTATTTGAACTCCCAGGCTGATCTCACGGTTTCTGGATTTTTGATTTCGTGAATGAGTCCTGTCCTGGTAAATACCACTCACGCTCAGGGATTTAAAGGTCCAGTCCAGTCTGAGTCAAAACCTCAGTCTCACATTCACTCTAAGTTTTCCCCTTCCCAGGCTGCCCTGTGGTCTGGAGTCCTCCAGCACGAGGGGAGCTTCTTCCTTTCCTTCCCCTTCTTGCTATTCTGGATGATGAGGGATCAGAGAACAAAACAGCAGGAAGTTGTTTTTACGTGGCTGAGCCTGCTCCTGGAGTCTTTTGGCCAATAAAACTGATCATTGATGGAGACAGGGAGGGTGTCAGGGATGCTCCAGACTGACTCACGTCTTCAGGATCCCCTGGAGCAGAGCAGGCACCGATCTTTGTGCTCACATATGTCCCCACACTGCAGGGACACAGCCAGTCTCGTCTAGGATCTCTCCCACCATGCTTTGTGCTGGTGGCCCGGCTGAGGTGGGCCCATGGATTCCTGTGGTTCAGCAAGCACTCAGCAGGGTGTGAGAAGCCAGTCGCCCCTCTTCCACATGCCTCGAGTCCCGCCTGGAGTCCTCGTTGCTTGATTCGCAGGAGGTAGTGGATATCCCTCCCTCTCTCCTCCACAGAAAGGAGAGGAAAAAGCCCCAGTATTCTTTCGTAAGGACCGTCTACTGCAGATGAACTCTCTCTGTCTGCTGCCAACCCTCCTGCTTCTAGGAACTCCTTTTGAATTTCTATTTTCTCTTTATATGGTCTGGTTGAGATAGTGAGGTGAGAGTAGCTGGATCTATTCTTCTGCTTTTTAGTAAGTCAAAATTCAAGGCAACAAGCAAATTTCTTTTCAATACCTTGTGACAAAGAGAAAAAATAGAGTTGATTAAAGCCTGTCTATGTGAAGTGGCTGAGAATGTTAGGGCAGGCATCCATGGCAATGAAAATAACCAGGAGAGCCCTTAGGGTTCAGAAAGGATGAATTCAATATTTTATAACACTTTATAGAAATTAGTAATGAGAAGTTCCGATTAATCCTAAGAAGATAATTGCACTTTTAACCATTGGACACAGGGTATTTCATTACTTAAAATGTTCACTTTTTTCTAACTATGTGTTATTTTCAAAAGAAACATATTTAGATTTTTAAGATGCAGATGTGAAGAGATTGTGTATTACAATTTTGCCATTCTTGGGTAAATATGGTGGAAGTAACCCTAAATGTAAGATGCAAGCTTATAGACTCACAATGATCCATGTGGTGGTATTTCCCCAAGTGTAAACACAGACTTATTTGGACAAATACCTGTTTCTCTACCCAGAGACATCTAATGCAATGGCTTAAGCTGGAATCGGTGATTTCCTTTCATTATCTCAATTTAGTAATTTTCCTACCTGCTGTTGGCCCTCTCCCCCAGTTTGCTTCCTACAGGGTAATTCCTTAGGAATCCTGGTGCCGTGTGTCCAAGGTCCAGCCTACCTTTCTGGAGGATGATTTTAGTTCTTAACTTCCTTCCTGTTAAAAGTTTTCCCTGGACTGAATAAGATTGGGAATAAAGCAAAAATGTTCACTTTCATCACTCTTATCCAACATGGCACTGGAAGTTCTAGCCAGTGCAATAAGACAAGAAAAAGAAATAAAAGGCATGCAGATTAAAAAGGAAGAAATAATGCAAATTACATGATTGTCTATACAGAAAACCTTGAGGAATCTGCAAAAAAACAAAACAAAACAAAACAAAAAAAACAAACCTGAAAAACTCCTAGACATAACAAATGAGTTCAGCAAGACAGCAGGATACAAGATCAACATGCAAAATGCCATCACATTTCTATATACCAAGCATGTGGAAATGAAAACTAAAAGACATTACTATTAACAATCTCTTGAAAGTAGACTAAATACTTGGTAAATATCTAACAAAACATATATAGGATCTATATGCTGAAATTTCAAAATGCCTATAAAAGAAAGAAAAGAAAACCTGAATAAATGGAGAAATATGCCATATTAATGGATTGGAAGATACAATGTAATAAAGATATTGATTCTACACAAATTGATCTATAGGTTTAACACAATTTTTATCAAATTTCCAGCAAAGATATTTTTTGTAGATGAGGATCAGCTTATTTTATTATGTATATGCAAAAGTAAAAGATCTATAAGCTAAAACAATTTTGAAAAAAAAGAATAAGAAGGAAGAATTACTCTATCTGATATTAAGGCTTATGTTATAGATATGGTTATCAAGACAATGTAGTGTTGGCAGAGGGGTAGTTACGAGATCAATGGAACAGAATAGAGATGTCAGAAACAGAGCCACAAATATTCCCAACCAGTTATTTTTTGTTATTGAGGTGAAATTCACATAACAAAAAATTCACAATTTTCAAGTGGATAATTCAGTGGCATTTAGTACATCGAAAATGTTGTGCAACATTCACCTCTATCTACTTCAAAACATTTTCATTACCCCAAAATAAAATTTGTACCCATTTCCCCCAGCCTCTGGCAGCCACCAATTTGCTCTCTGTCTCTACAGATTTACCTATTCTAAAGATTTCATATAAATGGAATCCTACAATTTGCAACCTTTTGCGTCTGGCTTACACTTAGCACAACCTTTTTGAGGTTCACCCACACTGTAGCATGTATCAGAACTTCGTTCCTTTTTATGGCTGAATAATATTCCATTGTATGGACATACCACCATTTGGTTATCCCTTCATCCTCTGATGGACATTTAGGTGATTCCCACCCTTTGACTGTTGTGAGTAGTGCTGCTATGAACATTCTAGTACAGATTTTTGTTTGAACATCTGTTTTTAATTCCTTTTTGTATATACTTAGGAGTTGAATTGCTTGGTCATATGATAATTCTATGTTTTACTTTTTGTGGAACTGCCAAACTGTTTTGCACAGTGGCTGAATCATTTTAAATGATCACCAACGATGTGTGAGAGTTCCAATTTATCTACATCCCTACCATCAATTATTTTCCATGTTTTCGATTACAGCCATCTTTGTGGGAGCGATGTGGTCTCCCATTGTGATTTTGATTTGCATTTCCCTAATGATGATCGATGTTGAGCATCTTTGCATGTGCTCCCATTATACGTACGTTGGTATACTTGATGGTGTCCCGCAGGTCTCTTAGACACCGTCAGTTTTCTTCATTATTTTTTCTTTCTGCTCCTCATACTGGATCGTGTCTATTAACCTATCTTCAAGTTTTCTGCTTCTTTCTTCTGCCTGTACACATCAATTCCTGTCCTTGTTACCTTCAGAATTTCTATTTGATTCCTTTCCATAATTTCTATCTCTTTATTATGTTCTCTATTTGATAAGACATAATTTTCCTGGCTTCCTTTAATTCTTTGTCCATGGTTTTCTTTAGCTCATTTAAGACAATTGATTTACAGTCTTTGTCTAGTAACTGCAATGTCTTTCAGGGGCACTTTTCTATTAATTTCTTATTTTCCTCTGAATGGGCTATACTTTCTTGTTTCTTTGCAAAAAATTGACAAGTTTTTTGTTGAAAACTGGACATTTTGTATATTATAATATGTCAACTCTGAAAGTTATACCCCCCTCCCTCCTGCTCCAGCCAGGGTTTATTGTTGCTCTTGTTTGGATTGTTTGATTTAGTGACTTTTCCTAAATATTTTTTGTAAAGACTGTATTCTTTGTCATGTGTGGCCAGTGAAGTCTCTGTTCCACTATCTTAGGCATCTGTGAGGGATTGGCTGAGATTTTCTCAAATGCCTGAGCCAAAACCAACTAACCAACAAAGCTCGCCTGGTCTTTGCAGATCGGCTCTGTGTTGAAGCAGTCCTCCAATGCTTAGCCAGGCTGTTTACAACTCTGCCTTAACCTTCACTTCCTGTTCTCATGGCGCCTAAGCAGCAGGCAGAGGTGGAAGCTCAGGGTCCTCTCAGGTTTTCATGAGCACGTGTCCAGCCCTGGACAGTTTGTGGCCTTCTAGATTCCCTGGTATATGTGGGAGCTTTTCGAAGACCTGATTCCCCTATGTGTCTCCTGCCCCAGCCTCTTCCTTCCAGGATTTTTGGTGTGTCTGTTGCTTTCCATGACATGTGTCCCTTGCTCCAGGTGGCTGCAGCTAGTACATTTGTCTTTAAATACTTTGGACAGATATCACCTGGGGGCTGGGTCAGCCTGGGGAAGGTCCAAGGTGGTGGAACAAAGGCAAGCCCTTGAGCTGGTCCTTCAGGGAGCCACTAGACAGGTGAGCTACAATCACAGTTCCTTGAGAATGAGCTCCATATTGCTCCTTCTCTGACACCAGCAAGTGGTACCAGGAACATGGGCTGCCACCTTCACAGCCGTCACTGAGCTGGGGAGTAGGGGATGGAAGTAGGTGAGTTAAAATGTCACAACACTCTCGTACCGAAATTCAGCAACTTCTTTCTTTATTAATAAAGCAGTTTCCCCTGGGTGTTGTATGTTTTTGATTAGATTCCAGAGTTCCAAAAAAGTCAACCTGACTGTTTTTGCCAGTTTAATCATTGCTTTAGTGGAGGGATGGGGGTTGGGACTTCCCTACCCTGCAATTTTTGGTGACAACTGATTTTTGACAAAGGTGCAAAAGCAATTCAATGCAGGAAAGATCGCCTTTTTAACAAGTGGTACTAGAGCAATTAAACATTATATTTTTTTTTAAAAAAGAAATCTGACTGAAACCTCATACCTTGCAAGAATTAATGCAAAATGGATCACTGACTTAAATATAAATTGTAAAACTATAAAATTTTTGGACAAAACCAGAAAATTTCGGGACCTAAGTCTAGGCAAAGAGTCTTAGACTTGACACCAAAAGTGTGAAGCATAAATGAAAAATGGATAAATTGGACTTCATCAAAATTTAAAATTTTCTCCCGTTAGGAGGATGAAAAGTGACAGATTGGAAGAAAATATTTACAAACCACATATCTGGGAAAGGAGTTGCATCTAGGATGTGTAAGCACCAGTTTAACCCACCAGCACCACCATCTCACCAATCCAAGTAGAAAGAGGGAAAGATACAGGAACAGATGTTTCCCTGGAGAGGCTGGACAGACGGCAAGTAAGTTCATAAAAGGATGTTCCCCATCATTGCCATCCGGGAGTGCAAGTTAGACCACACATGAGGCTTCACTGCACAAGTGTCAGGATGTGCAAAGTAAAAAGTACAAAGTAAAAATGTATCTGGTGAGGATGAGGAGAAACTGGATCCCTCGTCCACCGCCGGTGGGAATGTGAAACGATACAGCTGCTCTGGAAAATAGTTTGGCAGTTTCTTAAAAAACTAAACATGTAATTACCATGTGGTTCAGCAATTGCACTCCTGGGTGTTCATCCCAGGGAAACGAAGACTTTCATTCATGCCAAAGTCTGTGCATGAACGTTCACAGCAGCCTAATTGACGATAACCAAAGAAGGAAAACTAAATATGCTTCAGTGGGTGGAGGGGTTTACGAAGAGGCGCACCACACCGAGGAATACTGCTCAGCAAGAGCAAGGGATGAGCCAGTCCAACGTGCAACAGCCCGGATGGATCTCAGGGCACTATGCTGAGTGAAAAAAGCCAGCCTCACACACACGTGTGCACACACACACGCACGAGTGAGGGTAGGACTGGTGAAATCTGGACAGCTCCTCGGACTCTCCTGATGCTCATGTCCTGGTGGGGATGCTGCTCTATGGTTTTGAGGATGTTAGCTCTGGGGAAAACTGGGTGAATGGTGCATGGGACCACCCTGTACGTTTTGTCCCCCACCTTTCTGTAAATCTGTAATTACTTCAAAATAAAAAAAGTTAAGTTTCCTCTGCTCGGGTCTTTTGTCTGGAGAACACCGTAATCAGAAACCTACAGCTGCCTATTCCATAATCTGCCACATGTGTCTTCCCCTCCCCCCAAAATGCCTGGGTCACACAGCCTCCCTGGAACCCTCCTGCTTCTGCTGTCTTTCCAGACCTTTCTCGTTCTTCAACCTCACTCGCCCAAACCTCTCCACTCCAAGAAGCCTTCACTCACCGTTGCTGGAAGGTGTTTCAGTTTCAAACTTCCTCTTTTGATTAAGTTGACAATTATAAATTTTTCTAAACATTGTTTTTTATCTTTAAAAAAGCATATTTGTCAGTTTTCATTTTAAACATTGATGTTAACGAAGAGAACAAAAAAAAATCTCTACACATCCCCACCTAGATATCTCCATTGAGATTTTCTTTAAAAAATGAAATATCTGCAACAGGAATGAGATTTGAGACATTGTCATTCATCAGCTCTCTCTTAGGTGAATTGGTTTCTCTCGCTTTTCCCCGTCTTCCACTCCTGCTCCACCCCGAGGCTCCGACCCCTGGGATGGAGGGACAGTGTGTCAGGGAAGCTGGCCCCCGACAGGAAGAGGAAACACGTTAGCTTCTGTTGGGAAAGTTGGGAGAAAGCAGAGCTGGAGGTTGTGTAACACTGAGGTCCGTGCTTCTCGCGCAGCTTCCCCACTGAACCGCAGGAGGTGAAGGCGCGGAGGGATCCAGACAGGCGCCGGGGGTCCCAAGAAGTGGGGTTAGGCGTCCATGGGGGAAACTGAGGGCTCGTACCTGTGCCGTGTCAACTGGGGACATTTTGGGCTGCACATCTGAGTTATGGAATGTGTCCATTTTCTTCCCAGTACCCAGGTTCAAGGGGAGAAAATTCACGTAGTTCAGGATAACCCAGAAGAAAAAGTCAAACTCCCTTTCTCCCTGGTCCCGCTCAGCAAAGGCGCCTACTGAATTTCTGTGATTCTTTCCCTAAGAAATGTTTCACTTGTGCTTTAAACACGTAAATGAAAAAAGATAATCTGCAGCACTCTTGGTGCCCCACTTGCCTTGTTTCCACCCTGACCCACTGACCCCGCCACCCCTTTACTTCTAAGACTGTGCAAGTCCACCATCGGGGTGACGTCATCTACCTCACTGCCTTCTGTTTACGGACACTTGGGTTATCTCAGCTTTGTGCTATTTCAAAAAATGTTGCAAGGAACACCTTTTTTTTTTTCATGTATACTTTGGCAAACATTTGTGAGTACCCACGTAGATAATGACTGGCAGTGGACAGTTGGATCAAAGGGCATGTGACTTTATTTATTTTTTGGGTGAGGAAGATTGTCCCTGAGCTAACATCTATGCCAATCTTCCTCTAGTTTGTATGTAGGACGCCGCCACAGGATGGCTTGGTGAGCAGTATGTAGGTGTGCACCCAGGATCTGAACCTGTGAACCCCAGGCTGAAGTACAGGTGTGAATTTAACCACTGGGCCAGCCCTTTTATTTTTAATGCAAAGTAAGTCACGCTGAAAGTTAGAAAAATCAATTTGATATTCAGAGAGTAAAATGTAACCCCCCTTCCTCTATAGGCCCTTGACCCTCTCTCTCTCTCCTCCAAGGAAGTCACCGTGGGTATTTCTCTTTCCACACCTCACTTAATTTCCTTAAAAAGTGGTCAGGTGCTTAACAGATTGCACTTGATAAATAATTCTCAGTTGGTTAGATATGAAGATTTTATGAATGTGAAGGAAATGAGTGAGAAAAATACCCACAAGGAGAGTTTTCATCCCCAAATCCGGACCATGCAGAAACATCCAGGGACATGGGAGGAAAGCAAGATGAAATGATCAGTCTTGCTTCTCTTACCTGAACCACGCTGGCGCCCAGGTATGACTGGCAGGCCCAGGGCGTCCTGGGAGGCCTGCAGCCCAAGTGCGGTGCAGACTGAGTCCTTACTCTCACTTTCCTAGACCGGAGCTGTGGGGCCGGAGCAATCTCAGGGCTCTGGTTAAAGGATTCTGGCCATCTAGTGGCTGGTGAAGAGACTCCAGAACGCCCTCCAGCACTGTCAGTGCGATGGCGTGAGGTCCAGGCCCAGCGTAGGAGGGACATTTATTGTAGCAAGAAAGGATTTCTGACAGCATGACACAGAGGAGAAATTTGGGAGAATTTTCACAAACATGTCGATCTGAAATCGTTTGGCTTAGGAGAGAAGTCCTGCCTCATTCACAGCTCCTTCATCCCTGAGTGTGGGAGCCGCTGTTCGGGGGAGCAGAGGGCAGGCAGGCGGGAGGAAGGAGACTGAGGACCCGGAATGCGTTTGGCACACTTGTGCTTGGTGCTTCACGCACGTCCTCTCGTTTGGTTTTTAATTTAATCCTCTCTCTGTGGGGTACGTGTGACCGTCTGCATTTGACTCGTCACAGAGACCACCCCGAGGCAGCTGGAGACCATCCAGCTGTATTCAGCGTGTTCCGTCTGAGAAGGCGGGGTGTGCAACTTGCGGGGAAAGTGTCCAGTAAGGTGGCTCTATGGAAGGCTCTGTTCTGCCAGCGTACGTTTCCATCATCCTGGAACTGGCCGCTGTGGAAGAGCTGGTATTTGCTTGGTGCTGAGCTCCAAGAACCACCTCACTGAGCCTCGGTGCCCTCCAGCTTCTCCTGGAAAGGCCAGGTGTTCCCTGGACAGTACAACTCTGGGCTACATTTTAATGCCTTTGGGGAAAGGGGCTTCTTCTAAGGCGGGGGGTCCGGGGAGGAGCTCTGGGGGTGCTGACAGCACGCAGAAGTTGGATGGGAGCGGTTCCAGACACCCCGGGCAGGCCTGTGGTTGCAGCCGGACATCCCCTGCCTGCACATGGGGTTTCCTGGGTGGGTGGGGCTCAGTCCTGCCCCAGCCAGCCTGGCTGCAGTCCCAGTGTCAGGGGGCGATGACAGGCGGCGCAGCTTGTGCACAGAGCTGAAACAACTTCCTATTTGGCCCTAAGTACGTGGTACTTCCAGAAAAACAAAGAGATAAAGAACTTCAGGGTGCAGGTGTTTGCCCCAGGGAGCCAGGAAACCATGCTGCGGGGCCCATCCCTGCTGCTTTGCACTCCGCACCCCCCCCCCCGCCCCCCTCATCTGACAGCTCTGGGTAAGGTGGGTCTCCCTGGAGGGTTCCAGCCTGGGAAGACCTTGCCTCCCCGTCAGAGGGGCTGGCTACACATAACAAGGAGGCAGGTCCCTGTGTGCAGAGCGCCCGCAAGTCCTGAAAGCCAGGGACAGCACGGAGGGCACAGCATACGGCAGGCAGGGGCAGGCTGACCTGCCCTGGTCGGCGTGCACATGGCCTCTTCTCCTCCCTCTGCAAGCCTCTCTCATCGTGAAAAACAACTGGTATTTATTCTGTGGGCTTTGGGAAATAGCCTTTGTTCCTCCTGGCCCTGGAAAAGTGGCCTTAATCCAAAGTGATTACTTGGCCACTCGCTCACTCAGATTTATTCTTTGGTGATGGCCTCTCCTCGTGGCCTGAATCTTGGGCTCAAATTGCCAGCGGCCTGTCACAGAAGGGCCATCTGTCTTTCCATTCCCATGCAGAGAATGGCATTGAAGCCTCTTTGTCCTCTGAAGCTTTTGTGTGAGTGCCGGTGACATTGACCTCCGTGCCTCATTTCCACCTGCAGTTAAGAGGAGCCGTAAAAAGTGCTGGGATTTTAAAAGGTAGCCCAGGCAGAAGGAAATAGCTCTCCCACCGAGGGCTCGCAGGGTCCCTGTGTCTGTCTTTGTCTTCTTGCCATTAGCAGGGCTTCTGGCCATTGCAGTGGCCCCTGCACGCTGGGTCAGCTGGGACACACCTGCGTATCGCTGGGACAAGGACACAAATGGCCAGCCTCCTATTTTCTCAGCTCCTGGGATGCATTGTCTTTTTGGGCAGGCTCAGAGAGGATGTAGAAAGCGCCTCCATCATTTGCTGCTTGAGGCACTGAAGTGGCTGGGGGCGGGGGTGGAGGCGGGGGAGGCGGGGTTCCTCCCTCTCAGAGCCTGCCTTCGTGGTGTGGGAGTGGCTGATGGTCTCGTACTGGATTTGGGGCAAGTCTCTTCTCCATTCCGGTGTCTCCCTTTGCCCATAAGGGACCACTGTGCTGGTTGCTTTGAACCTCGTCTGAGATGCTTTAAATCTTGCTTCTCTGTCCAGTGTGGGCTGCACGGCCTTCCCCCTCACTTCTTACTGGCCCTCTCATCATTTTGCCTCTATTGGCATTTATTTCAGGCAAAAGACAAGAAATGAAATGACTGCATTTCCCTGACACTGGCCTTGGCTGGGAGGCCTGCACAGCCACACCAAAATGCTCCATCTGTTTAGAGTAACAGGGACAATTTCTTTGGTCTTTGTGTCTGTTTGATGTGAGGCCTTTGCTGTTTTGCTCTATATAAAAAATACCATTTCAAGTTAACCGCCGTTTAGCTGTGTGTCAGTTTTTAATTGCTTGAAATTAGCTCTTGATTTGCCAGTTACCTGTGACTTTGGGGTAATCTCAGCTAGAACGGGGGACAGCTCCTGATTATGTCAGGAATGAAAGAAGCAGGATTGCGAATGATCCCGTGATGGAAAACGCCTGAACCGCTGAGACTCAACTTTGCAATGTGTTCCACCCTTCTGTTTAAGCGCAAGCCTGCTGCTCCTTCTAGAAACTCACTTCCCAGAAAGAAACGGTGTTCTGGAACCTCAATCTGGGAGAAGTAAGGAGCTGCCTGGCTGCCACTATACCTACCTGAGCCCCTGTCCTGGCCACCCCATTGCCTCACAGTGACAAAGCTGGACCCAACCCGACCCGCTTGTCTACTCTGCACCGCCTCTGGGGGAAGGAGGAAATTAGTTTTTAAATCTTACCATCACAGAGTCAGACTGCTGGATCCTCCTCCAAGTTCTGCCTCACTTTCCTCATTTATAAAATGAGGGAGGGAATTGAGTCCCGGCACCAAGTGCCACAGCTGGCGGCTCGGGTCTGGGGCTGGGTCCAGGAGCATCTGGCTCCTAACCAACAATGACGGGGTCTCTCTGAAATATGTAAACCCCCCAGAAACCCCACCCCGGGATGTCTGAGTTGGACCCGGACTGTCTAATCCACACCAGGTGGTCCTCTGGTGGGTGGTCTCACGCTGCCTTCAGGAACCACGATCCAGACCAGGCTGTTGAGGGGCTGGTGGAGATGGTCAGTTGATCTGGTGGAGATGAAGCCTACCTCTTACAAGCACAGGTGACATACAAGAGGAGGGTCAATGGGATTTGGGTTATCCCTAGGGTAAAGTGCTCCCAGGAGCAGATGCTTCTGGAAAACGACATCGGCCAGTTCACCACCGTTTATTGAGCATCTGTCATATACCACGTACTGCTTTATGTCCTGGGGCCACAGCAGTGAGTGAGGTCAGGTCCCTGCCTTCATGGAGCCTACAAGCCAAGTGAGGGAGCCAATGAGAAATTCTTGTGTATAAATTAATAAGAAAATGTCAGGTGGCCATAAGAGCGTTGTCAAAAGTAAAGGATGTAACAGAATAGACAGTGACCAGAGGGAGAGGGCTGGAAAGCCGGTGGTCGGGGCCTCTCTGACAGCGCTGGAGACCTTGAGAAGGGGCCCACAGTGCACACTTCTGGGGGTGGCAGTGGACAGCCCTCCACAGGCAGTCAGGAGCTAGTTGTGTTGCAAAACCTGCCGCTCACACTCCCAGGGCAAGCTGCAGTATTGCAGGGAGCTTTCCTACCCAGCAGGCCGGTAGGTCAGAACCATCTTCATCCCCAGCAGCGGCCACATGTCATTTCAAGGATGTTGTTTGAACTGAAGAGAGGTTCAGAGAGTTTGTGGGGCATGTGTTGTCCTTTCCCATGACAGGCAGGGCATCCACTCACCATGTCATGGGAGCGTCACAGGGGAACTACCCCACATGATGGGCCATCTGACACTGGACACGTGGAACCTGGGCCAGGTGACGCCGCCAGGTGTCTGGCAATGTGGCCCTCCCTGCTATGCCTGAGGGCTCTTCTCCGGGGCTCAGGCATCTGAATTCCTCCAGCATCTACTTCGGGGCACGTCGTGGTCAAGGATCACCTGGCAGAAGAGCTCCAGCCTGCTGGGTCTGAACAGGAGTGCCCAGCTCCCAGGAACTGCCTGGCTCCCCTGTGCCTCCTCACCGGCCCCGCCCCAGGTCCAGGCTGCTGTGATCCCTCAGGTCTGAGCCCAGATCTGCTTGGTTACTTTGGGTTGTCAGTGCAGATGCACTCCTGCTCTGAAAGGCTTGATCGATCCTTTTGAAACTTGGCCTGAAGATAATGATGTTCAGGCTGCACAGGATGCCTCCAGGGCCCAGCCCCTCGTTTTCTATGCAGGATTACGTGCTGTGGCCCTTCCGGAGGCCCTCGGCGTTACATGGGCCCCTGTCCTGTCTGTTCAGCTTCTTCTCCCTCCCGCCTCCGAGTGGGCTGGGCCTGGACCTACAGCTCTGGGAGCCGGTTCTGTTCTTGGGCCTGAGTGTGGTTCTGAAGAACAAAACAAATGGCCTCTACGTCTGTGGTGGTGGAGGTCGGGCTGGGTGGCGTCTCGGGGTCCTAGGATTCTACTGGATTCAATGAGGGACATCATGTGACCACAGAGGCTGTCCCGTGAGGATGCTCAGGGCTCTCCTGCTGTCCCCACCTCAGACCCGTCCTCCAGTCCCGCTTTCCGTGTTGCCTAGTTCTAAGCAGAGGGAGGCACGGAAGTCAGCTTTGCTGGGATGGACAGAGACACGATGCAGGGAATGGAAATGATTTTAGCAAAATGGGGTGCATGGTGAGGAGGAGCGGGTGGGTGGGGGAGGTCGGTGGGGAGACTGGAAGGGGACCTGGTGCAATGTGTGGGGCTGTGGCAGGGAGGGCAGAGGGAGCAGGGCCCGTGGTGTGCCTGGTCTGAGAGGTGGAGGCCCCCACTGGCCTCGGGGCATGGTGGGCGAGGGGATGGGGGATGGAGAGACGGCTTTCCTCGCAGGAGCAGAGTAGATTTCCTGCCCATTTGCCTGATGCCCTGGGGGGAGCTTGGATGGCTCTGCTCGAAGGGGCAGGGCCGAGGGCCTCTGTGAGGGAGCTCCTGACGGGCCTTGTTCATTTGCATCCTGGGCTTCTACTTTGGTCAGACAGGAGGAGTTGGACAGAACTGAGTGGCCGCCCTGGCGCTGGTGCTACCTGATGGTTTCTTAATTCAGCCGTGGCTCTAGAAACAAAAGGAAGAGAGGAAACCGCTCTGCACAGCCCCCTCCGGCGCCTGCTTGGTGCCGGCTGCGGGGGCCACGAGGATGGAAACATGCTTTGCTTTTTAGTGGGTCTCAGGCAGGCACTGGGCTGTCACATGTGTCCCCAGCCCCGATGCAGTTAGAACCGCCTGATGAGTTTGGAGACTATGCTGCTGGCCCCTCCTCTGAGAGTCTGCTGTCGTCACTGTTCAGGTGAGACCTGAGGCTCGTCTGCTTGTGTGCAGCAAATGGGTGAATCTGCTGTGCCGCCTGGTGGGGACCTGTAGCTGGCTCAAAGGCAGAAGGGTCAGGGCTGGGATCTCTGGCATCCCTGGGCTGGGCAGTGGCTGCACTTAGCTCCTGTCATTGGCCTGAGCTCCTCCCCGGTCTCTGCCCTCAGGCCCTCCCTGGGCCCTCCTGTACTTGAAGTCCTTGGGACATCTGTGTCCACACCCGCCCACCCCTTCCTGCAGCTGTCTCCTTTTCCTTTGTCCTGATTCTTGCGTGGCTTCTCCTGATGCCCCAGGCCCCTGTGGTCCCTACAGCCCAGCTCTACCTCCTCCTGGCCCTGGGCTTTCCACCTGTCCTCCTGCCCAGTCCTTCCTTCGCCATCTCAGGGGGCTGTTGGAGTGGCTGTTCCCCACGTGAGGTAGGCCTCCTCAGGGCTTAGCCCATGTCTGCCGGATTCTTTCCAGGGCACAGGACCCCATGGCCCTGCTGGTCGCTGTGCTGGTTCTGTTGGTTCCAGATGGTTCTGGTGCTCATGGCCTGGTGTACTCAGTTGCGTGGTTTTGTTAGGTTGCCCCCTTCTGATCGCTCTGTGAGCCCCCTGCACGCAGCGGCTGCCTCCGAGTCACCTTGAGGGTCCCCGGGTAAGCCCTTGAATATCCCGTTGCCAGCTCCTATCGAGACCCCTGCCCCCTTCTCCTTCTTTCCCTGGTTCCTGCAGGGGTGCCCACCCAAAGCGCTGTGCCAGCTCAGGAGACACCCCCACCCAAAGTCCTTTGCGGCTCGCCATTCCAGAAAGGATAAAGTTCAGAATTCTTCATCCGACATGCCAGTCCTCCCCTGGTCCGGGCCTGCCTCCCCACTCTCACCTGAGTTCCTGCTGTTACCTGCCCTCAACCTGCGACAGTTCCACCTCCACGCCTCTGCCATCCTGACAGAAGCGTTGGGGGGCCGTTCTGCTAGTCGACAGGCTTGAGTCCTGTTCTCCATCAAGGCCAAGATCAAATGCCTCCTCCTTCAAGGAGACAGCCTGGATGTCCCCAGGCAGAATCAATAATAACAACCACAGAACACCAGTCGACATCTGTTTGGCATTTATAAACGTGTGCTGAGGATGGCGCTGGCCCACCTTACACGCACTGCTGCACGTACTCCTTACGATTATTCTGGAAGGTGGGTCTCATCTTACAGACAAAGAACCTCAAGCTTAGACACATTCTGTTTTGCGAGAGGAGGGGCTGGATTCCAACACAGGTTCATCGACGGCCAATGGTTGTGCTCAACCACCTGGAAGCACCTTGCGCCTTCACAGGTTCTCACAGCATTTCCTCTGCCCCCTCCTCGTCCTTTTCAGTTTCTGCCTGATATTCTTAAGTTCTTGTCTTACTCGACTTCTGATATGTATTATTTATACTCGTCCTCTATCTTTGAATTTATGGCTGTAAACCCCTCGAAGTGAGAAAATTATTTTTCCCGTAGCACAGTGTCTTGTACATGTTGAGCAAAAGAGTTGAGGAACTAGTGTAAGTGTGGATTGTTCTCATGGCTGGTGATGTCGGGCGGCATAGGCGCTGTGCAGGCCGTGCCCTGCAGGACTGTGGGAGCGCACACAGGCGGCCATGATATGGATGGCGCCCCCCAGAGGTGTTCAACCCACCGTGGTGGCAGCAGCCCCAGGACAATCGAGTTGATAGGCACGGAGAGAAACCCCTGACACCGGGTCTCCATTTTCTGGAAGGCTGCAAGTGTTGTCATGTGAGTGTGCTTTCCTCTCCTGCATTGCGGTTTCCATCTGCACTTTCGATGAGAGAGCGCCCTTTCCTCTGCCTTGCCATGTGGGTAAAACCCATTGTGTCTAACGAGAAGAAATTAAAGGGACAGAGCACTTCATTTTGCTGAAGCCTTGCTTTTCTGCCTCTGCCAAATCGATGGTGTCTGCGTGGTCCAGGAAGAAATCAGTCCTCTTGTGGTTTGACAATAGTCAAAGCTGGAAGTGCTCTGCCACCTGCACCCGGCCTCTGACGGGGTCGTCCTGGTGTAGGATGGAGGGGCCTTTCCACCTGGTCTGACACTCTGTGAGTGAGGCGATATTTCAGACTGCTTTCCTGTGATGATCTGGTTATTTGCATTGATTAGATTTTGCTTTTCTTTGACAAAATGTTCATAGGAATCCGGTTCCTCCTCTGAGTTAAACAATAATTAAAAACACAAAGTGGAGCCAGCTGCCTTTGGCAGTGTTGCTCCGGCCCCCAGGACGCGGGATCGATTTTGCAGTGATCCTGCACTGCTGCGGATGGCGGAGCGTCTGGAGTTCATCAAAAGGTCTTCAGTCAATACCCTGCGTTTCAGCTGGTGCCCTGTGGTGCATCGCATAAGCCAGTCCGGGAAGCGTGAAAGGCGGGGGATTTCCACCAGCCCGAATCCTCCCTATAGGATTAAAATTCCATTACACTTGAACGGCAGCTCCATCGTCAAATAATAAAGCCTTTCATCAACTTTTATGCTTCGATGTTTCAAGACCTTCAGTTTCAAGAAGGTCGTAGAATTTCTTAACAGAGAAAGACCTGAGGACGTATGTAAGTGGAACCCTCAGTTTACCAGTAATTTTTTAAAAGCTGTGACTTTGAGGGAAAAAATAAAAATCATGAGGAGTTCATGTCACGACTTCCTCCTTCTTTCTCTCTTTATTTCCAAATATTTTCAGGGGGTGTCTTACATTCAATACTAGTCTATTATTTTTTTGTAGTTGCCTAATTCCAAACAGGATTCAAAATAGCTTACCATATTAAATCATATATGAAATAACAACCACAACAATGATAAGTAACAAATTAATAACCACAAGAAGCAGGAATAAAAATATTTCAGGATTTGAGAAAAATTTAATGATAAATTTTGTGCTCAGCTTTTCAGCAGCCAGATGGGAAGGAAAGAAAGAAACATGATGACACAGAGGAAGAGTGTGAGGCTGAATGATGTGGATAAAGAGTCCCGGGGAGAGAGGGAGGCAGGGAGGCATGTGATCCCGGTGCAGGGTCCTCAGGGTCTAACTCATACGGGTTTGCCTGGAGGAAAAGCTGCTTTTGGAGCTTTCATTCCAGGAGTGTGGCTCTTAGATTATGGACACTGGTGAAAATAAGAGAACGTTTTCAACTGTGGATGAAATCTGTGGGATTTGGTGAACAGCTTGGAGACAGAGGGCAGGAGAGAGAGAAGACAAATTCAGCTTGCAGCTTAGTTGTGAAGAACCCGGGGCCTCACGCTCGGCCCTCACTGTCCTCTGCAGCACATCCTTCTGTCCCTGGGCTCCCTGTGACACCACCTTGAGATCAGCAAAGCTGACACAAACCTATCTGACCCAGGGCTTCCTCCCCGCCACTTTCCTTCCGTCCCTCACCCCCTTTTCTGTGCTTGTCCCCTCTCCCCTCTGTTCCTTTTTGTGGATGAGGAAGATTGTCACTGAAGTAGCATCTGTGCTAGTCTTCCTCTAATTTGTATGTGGGATGCCTCCACAGCATGGCTTGATGAGCTGTGTGTAGGTCTGTGCCCAGGATCCAAACTTATGAACCCCAGACTGCTGAAGGGGAGAACACGAACTTAACCACTCAGCCACGGGGCCAGCCCCGAATCCTCACAATTTTTAAGGTGCTAAGATTATATACACTTTTAGGGAAGAGGAAACTGAAATAAGAGAGACTCACTCGGTCATTTGCCCCAGGCTTCCCCTGAGTGACCCTTAGAGCCAGGCGCAGTGTGCACAGCTCTAGCGTTATCTCCTGGCACATTTAAGACCACCCCTGACACTGATGCTGTCATTAATCTAATAGGTGAGGACACTGAGCCTTGTCTGTCTCGGACAGATGAGAGATGGCTGTCTCCGGACTGCCCCTTGTGTTTTAATGGCCCCTCCCTGGACTAGTTACCAGGCAAGGACAACGTGACTCTCTCACTGGCTCTGACCACCTGGAGCTAAGAGGCGTTGGCGTTCCCTGAGCTATGGGGGCACAGGGGAGGCAGAAATCCTGATGGAACAAAAGTCTGCTGAGAAACGGGGTGAATGCCCTGAACGCGCAGCTGAAAATACCTACTACTCAAGGCAAAATGTTTACTGAGTATGACCTGCCAAGAGAGATGGCAGCTCTCCCCTTCCCAATATCCAGTGCGAGAGTGCAGCACACACGGGAGTCTGTGCTTTCACACCAGCCGGCGGCGTTTGATCCCCCGTGCCATGGCTGCACTAAAACCGGTGTAGGCAGGAAGAGATTGCCTGAAGAGAGACCCAGATGGGAGTACCGTGGCCCAGGGGCCAGGTGGCCCCCACAGAGCCCTCCTCATGAACGCCGCACTCGCTCTCAGGCGCTTGTTCTAGGTGTTCAACACCTGCAGGTCGGCTGGAAGGAACCCTGTCCTTCGAAATAGCTCTGGAAATGAAATAAACCTTGGTTCATGAGAAGCGTCGCAGCTGTTTGAACACTCAGGGGAGGACACAATACGCAGACAGTCTCCCTTGAGAGCAAGAGAAAGTCGTGGAGTTGGTGTTAAGGGCGAGTGAACATCTGGGATGGCATCAGCCACAGGATTTACGATGACTGCCGAGTACTTTATGTTCCCTCTGTTTTTTTTTTAGCTTTTGTGGCCCTGGGTATCCACTTAGAGCAAAATCAGGACCTATTTTGTTGGAAGAATCTTGAGAGATTTTGTAGCTCCCGTGGCAGTTAACGGTTCTCACAATTTGGGGAGCTTCAGAATCGCCTGGAGGTCTTGCTGAGCTGGAGATGGCTGGGCCCCACCTCTAGACATGCCGATTCGGTAGGTTGGGGGCCATGCTTGAGAATTTGCGTTTCCACGGGTTCCCAGGTGATGGCCCCGGCTGAGCAGGGCTCACACTGTGAGAACCTCCAGCCTGGTTCGTTTCACACAGTCGGGTGATGTTCTGGACCAAACCTATCTCAAACTGGGAAATTTTCAAAAAGATATCACAAACAAAAATGTTGAAATATCTCAAGTCTTCTGCCATTTCTGCTTCTTCCTATCACCTTGAAAACACAGGCTCCGGAGAAGACGTTTTCCTTTTTCTTTTTTTGTTTTATTTGTAAGTTTTTCTTATGTAGCAGCTTTGTCCTGCCCTTTGATAATCAGGATTTACAACATACCCAATACATTAACCATCGTGCTTTGAAGATCCCCTGTTCCCTAAATATTGTCCATCATTGGCATTCCCTCTCACAGCATCACAGGGAAGAGCAAAGGGGTCGTGAGCAGGGCGCTGGGGCCCAACGGTCAGCAGGGCGTCCAGGGACAGTGTGGCTGTTCGAAGTCGTGCTGAATGCTCCAGAATGGGGAAAGGGAAACAAAAACAGCTTTCTGTCCCCATAAAATCACTTCCGGTCCTGTTTCTTATTTTATTTTTAATTATGGTAAAATACATAGAACAGGAAATTTACCGTCTTACCCATTTTTAAGCGTACGGTTCAGAAGTGTTAAGTACTTTCACATTGTTGTACAACCATCTCCAGAACTTTTCTCATCTTGCAGATCCGAAACTCCGTCCCCATTAAACAGCAGCTCCCCATGCCCCCTGCCCCAGCCCCTGGAGCCCAGCATCCTACTTCCTGTCTCTATGAATTTGACTACTCTAGATACCTCACATAGGTGGAATCATCTACAGTATTTGTCTTTTGGTGACTTGCTTATTTCACTTAGCATTGTGTCCTTAAGTTTCATCCATGTCATTGCATGTGGCAGGTTTTCCTTCCTTTTTAAGGCTGAATAATATTCCATTGGATGTATAAACCATATTTTGTTTATCCATTCATCTGAGGATGGACACTTGGCTTGCTCCCATATTTTGACTATTGTAAATAATGCTTCTATGAACATGGGTGTACAAATATCTCTTCAAGAGTCTGCTTTCAATTCTTTTGGGTCTATACCCAGAAGTGGAATTGCTGGATCATACGGTAATTCTATTTTTAATTTTTTGAGGAGCTGCCATGCTGGTTTTCACAGTGTCTGCACAGTTTTATCTTTGCACCAACAGTGCACAAGGGTCTCAATTTCTCCACATCCTTGCCAACACTTGTTATTTCTATTTTTTGATAGTGGCCATCATGATGGGTGTGAGGTGGTATCTCATTGTGGTTTTGATTTGCGTTTCCTTAGTGATTAGTGATGCCGAGTATCTTCTCACGTGCTCATTGGCCATCTGTGTGTCTTCTTTGGAGAAGTGTTTGTTCAAATCCGCTGCCCATTTTTCAATTGGATTGTTTGCTTCTTTTTGTTATTGAGCTGTAGAAGTTCTGTATATATTCTAGACCAACCCTGTTTTGAATACTGACATTCCAGACTGGTTGGGAGGACCCACTTTCTGGTTTTAGCTCTATAATCAAACAGCTGTTTGCTGGGTTCTCAGCTGGCACATTTGCAAACGTCCAAAGACATTTTTGCTTGTCACAACTGGGGAGGAGTGCTATTTGAAGCTGGTGGATACAGGTCACGGATGCTGTGGATGCTTCCTACGATGCACAGGAAAGCCCACACAACAAAGAAATTTCTGGCCCAGCACACCAGAGTGCCGAGGTTGAGTGACGTGCTTAGAGCACACGGCTCAGCCTCCCGAGGACTCGGTTTCCCCCCATGCAGTGGAGGGTTGGACCACACGACCTTGAAGGCACTTGCCTATTTTAACGTCTCATGTTTGCTTCCTTTACTCTGTCATCAGTTTTTAAAATAATATCTTTCAAGGTCCTCCTAAGTCTGCAATGGGCTCAGTTTTCACTCAGCCCACATCAGCTTCTCAGCTCATGGAGCTTATGGTCTGCTTTGACAAACAGCAGGCGTGGCAATGAGAGAGAAGCCGCTTCCCCTTTTGTGCAGCCTTGAAGGGGCCCAAGGGCTGCGTGTGGGGACAGCGGGGGGCTGGATTTGAACTCTTGCTGGCCGAGTGACCCTGGGACAAGTTCACCTTTACTCATTGTGCGTTTTCCAGCTCACACCCATTCAGATTTGTGTGAACTGAAGTATGAGTGTGTCTAGGACTCCTCCTTGAAGTCTCAAATAGTCCCCAGATTGTCAGTGTCCTGTTCTCAAGGTGGAAACAGTAATAGCAACTCAGAGGGCTGAAGGGGGCAAAATGGGAAATGGTGGGGACAAGTACCCGAATAGTGCCGGATACACAGTAGGCGGGCATTAGTGCTTACTGACTGAAAGGATGAAAAGTCTCCTCTGAGAGTTTTCTCCGGTTAAAAAATCCAGTTATTCTGTGGATTCTGGAAATCTAGGTAATAAAGATCACGATACACAGAAATTCTAGTCTGTTCTTCATTCTGATCTACACCTGCAGGTCCACATATGGAAAACAGTCTCTAAAAGTTGCAAGCTCCTTCATATGGCTTTCTGCCCAGAAATTCTAATCTGAAGAGAACCGCGAATGTATTTGTTCACGGGCACAGAAAATATAGGTCCTGCGTGCCCTGTTTAGCACGTTTGTGGTGGCTTCAGGCTCAGACACGTCCCCTAGCACAGAGAGTTCAGTGTGGCTTAAATTGAATCATAACCTTGCGCCAACCCTCCGCTCTTCCTTATTAGTGGCCCCATCAGGGGCTGTCAACGCTCACAGAGATGTGTGGTCAGGGAAAAGCTCCTTTTCATTTAGAGAAAATTCCTTGAAGACTTTTCTTAAATTGTTTCTTTCCCAAGAGTGGCTGGAGTGTGGTTATTCATTTAAATATTTACCATGGGGAACATTTCCCACCGACTGCAGGATCTCATTTGCTGAGGGATCAGAGACTGGAGCAGTCTCCTCTACAATTTGGAATTACCTTTGAAACCCCTCTCAAAAGACGAAGCTGATGGAAGCTGATGAAGCATCCATCTCAGACAAATTGGGAGAACAAAGCCAGGTGTTTTGGAAGGAAGCCGCCGCTGACAGCACGGATCAGCTGGCTTTCCATGCCAGGCACCAGGCGACAGGCTCTCCCATGTCATTGCACTGAATTCAAGCAACTCCGCGAGACAGGACTCGTCCTGCATTTGACAGATGTGGACACTGCAGTGTGGAGAGATCAAGTCAGTTGTCCTCGGTCCAGTAGATTTGGTCAGCAGAGAGCCCAGGTCTGCCTGACGCCGAAACTCCTGCCTTTAGCCTTTCCTGCCCTGTTGCTGTAGCAACCCCGCACCGGGAAAACGCTTGACTTTTATTACTTGTGCTCTTTTTTAGTGTAGGAAGCACTAAACTCAGAGAGGCCTTTGTGGAGGAAACGGGAAGGAAATGTCTGTCCATTTGAAGCTGTCGGGTATTACAAGTTAGGCTCGTTGAAGGGCCTGTGAAAGCTTTCGGGTCATACGGTGGCCACGCCGTGGTTCTGTCAAGCGGTTTGTCAGGCACGTTTTCCTTTGCCACTAGAGGTAAGGACATGGTGGAGAGACAGCAGGGAGTGCGTTGATCCAGGGTCCCTGCAAGGACGTCCCTGGCTGATGTGCCCAGGCGGGGCCCCAGTGAGGACGATGACTGCCCTCAGATCAGAAACTGGAGATTCAGATTGGGAAGAGCTGGCTGTGCCAAGTGCACAGAAATGTTGAGAGATTGGGAAAAAATGATTTTGTTATGTACTGTTTCTTTTCTGCAATTTCTTCTCCCTTCCTTTATGCTAAAAAAACAAATAGAATAAACTCTTTAAGGATTTGTTTAATTACAAAAGAAATACGTATCTTTGTAACACATTTAGAAAAAACAGGCAAGCAAACAGAAGAAAATAGAAATAAACCGTGACACTACTGCCGGCAGCCAGCACCATCAACACCCCGGTGTTGAGGCTCCCCGTCCATTCGTTATCCATTTACGTATGTGCACAACTCCCACCCAAAATGCACATACACTGACGCGCATGCACACACACACACGTGAAAATATTTGGAAGAAGCAAAAATAGAAAAAAATGTGTATTTTTCTCAAAATGTTTTCATTAATATACTTTTAAAAACGGTTTCATTGGTGTAAACTGGCTCTTCTTCATGATCATATGTGCCTTGGGCTCATTTTGGCTGTTGTGTTAGGTCGGCCATCCAGATGGCAGGTCGTCAGGCGCTCTCACTGGAGCTGGGCATCCAGCTTCTTGCTCTTTCCTTGGCTCCGTCATTGCTTCATTGGTCATTTACCGGACAGCCAGCTTGTGCACGGCTCTGAGTTTCAAGGTAGTCAAGGCACTATGTGGTGGGTGCTGGGAGTTCCTGCTGCCCTGGCTTCGGGAAGGTGGGCATTTGTGCAGGGTCTCCATGGGCAGGTGACCTGTCTTGGGTTGGGGAGGTGAGTAAAGGTGGGCCTGTCTGGATGGATGGGAAGCCTATGGTAGCAGGGTCGGGGCATGGCTGGGGTGGCGTGTGGACTGGTCCAGCTAAGTGAAGGGACCAAGTGGAGTTAAGTGAGTGTTCAGACAAAGAGCTAGGTTGGACCTCTTCTTCGTCAGCTCGGTCTGCTGTAACAGAGATGCCGCAGACTGGGTGGCTTAAAAGATAAAACACGTTTCTCGCAGTTCTGGAGGCTGGAAGCTCAAGATCAAGGTGAAGCTTTGGTGTCTGGTGAAGATCCTCCTGCTGGCTTGCAGATGGCCCTCTTTTCCTTGTGTCCTCACATGGTAGAGAGACCTCACTCCAAGCTCTTTCTCTTCTTATCAGGATGCTAATCCCATCATGGGGCTCCACCCTCAGGACCCCAATCTAAACCTGCTTATCTCCTAGAGGTCTCACCTCCTAACACTCTTACATCTGGGGGGATGCACGCAGGCAGTCCATGACTGGCCCACACCACAGAACACCTTGGGTTCTAGAGTGAAGTCTAGGCATTTCTGGCTCTAACAGTAAGTAGCCCTATGGTCTTGGGCAACTGAACTGACTCTCAGTGTTTTGCCACCCACCCCTTCCGTGAAATGAGACAATAATTTATCTGGAACTACATATATTTGTTGGCCAGAGTGATTAAATTTGTAGTTAAATTTTATTATCAAAAATCACCTAAAAAACAACTGCCCCTGGTTTTGTATATAATGGTCTACACCACCGCACAGCTCCTACGGGGCACACAGAGTTGTCCCGGACACAGCTGGGGCAGAACTTAGGGGAGCCATCCAGTGACTTGTCCAGAGCCATGGTCATGACTGGGGAACAGAATCTGCATCACCTTCTCTCCTTACCTGCAACCTGAATCTCCTCTCTGTTATGTGACATTTTGGGGCACCCTATGGTCAGGGGAGCACCTGACTGATGGGAGCCCAGGTTTTGCCCTTGATTTTTGGGGAGAGTGCCTGATCAGAGTGTTTTCCTAGTGAGACACCTCAAATTGGCTGAAGGTATCCACTGATTCTTTTGAAGTTTTCAGGAATTCCTAATAAAAAAGCAGATACTGTGGGAAGTGGATTGAAGTCACGCATTCAGCTCTATTGGCTAGTAGTTTAGCAGGGATTAACTTGAATCGGACGTGGATTTTGGAGTGCGTTCAAGTCTTGGCTCACTTTACTGCTTGTGACCCCAGGCAAGTCACCTAACG